>NC_056670.1:16980000-18180000 GCF_018350195.1 Panthera tigris | reverse complement strand
CTTCCTCTCACTTTCAATCTGCTTGTGTCTTTAGGTCTGAAGTGAGCCTCTTGTAGACAGCATATAGATGAGTCCTGTTTTTTTGTCCATTCAATCAGCCTATGTCTTTTGATTGAAGCATTTAGTCCATTTACATTCAAAGTAATTATTGATAGGCATGAGCTGTTGCCATTTTGTTACTTGTTTTACAGTTGTTTTTGTAGTTCTGCTCTATTCCTTTCTTCTCTTGTTCTCTTTCCTTGTGGTTTGAAGGCGTTCTTTAGTGATATGCTTGGATTCCTTTCTCTTTGTTTTTTGCATATCTATTACAGGTTTTTTAAATTTGTGGTTACCATTACGTTCAATATAACATGTAGTAGCCTATATTGTTGACGGTCACTTAAGTTTGAATCCATTTGAAAAGCACTAAATTTTTATTCCCCTGCCATATTTTATGTATATGATGTCATGCTGTACATCTTTTATTCCGTGAATTCCTTACTGATTTTTATAGATATCATTGATTTTATTGCTTTGTGCTTTAGCCTCTGCATTGGTTTCATAAGTGATTCATCTACTGGTTTTATTATGTTTGTATTTACCTGTGAAACTTTTTCCTTTCATCATTTTCTTACTCCTGATTATGGCCTTTTCTTTTCACTCAAAGAATTCCCTTTAACATTTCTTGTAAGGCTGGTTTAGTGGTGATGAGCTCCCTTAACTTTTGTTTGTTTGTAAAACTCTTTATCTCTCCTTCTATTCTGAATGACAACCTTGCTGGGTAGAGTGTTCTCGGCTGCAGTGTTATTTCTTTCAGCAGTTTGAATATATCATGCCACTCCTTTCCGGCATGAAAAGTTTCTACTGAAAAATCAGCTTATAGCCTCATGAGGTTTCCTTTGTATGCAACCATTTTCTTTTCCTTTGCTGCTATTAAAATTCTCTCTTTATCACTACATTTTAATTATTATGAGTCTTGGTATGGATCTCCTTGGGTTGGTTTTGTTGGAAACTGTTTATGGCTCCTGGATCTGCGTGTCTGTTTTCTTTTCCAGATTAGAGAAATTGTCAGCTATTATTTCTTCAAATAAAATTTCTGTCTCTCTTTCTCTCTCTTTTCCTGGGATCTCTATAATGCAAATATTATGCTTGATGATGTCGTTGGATTTCCTTAGCCTATTTTTATTTGGTACTATTCTTTTTCTCTTTTTGCTGTTCAGCTAGTTCCTTTCCATTACTCTTCTTCCAGGTCATTGATCCATTCTTTCTCCTCTAATCTGCTGTTGATTTCCTCTAGCGTATTTTTAATTTCAGTTAACTGAGTTCGTTGTCTCTGATGGGTTCTCTTTTATATTTTCTATCTCTTTGTTGGTGTTCCCAGTGAGATCTTTCTTCCACTTTTTCCAAGAGCAGTGAGTATCTTTACAACTATTGCTCTGATTTTTTTTAATCAGGCATATTGCTTATCTTTTTCAGTTAGCACTTTTGCTGTTGTTTTGCTGTCCTTTCACTTAGGACCTAATCCTTTCTCTCTTCATTTTGTCTTACTCTGTTTGTTTTGATGCATTAGGTAAATCAGTGATATCTCCTGATCTTGAAGTAGTGGCCTTATGAAAAAGAGGTCCTATGGTGTTCGGTAGCACAATGTCCCCCGTTTACCAGAACCAGGCACTTGAGGAGTGTTTCCTGTGTGGTGTGCATGCACCCCAGTGTTGTGGCTGAGCTGGGTTTGCCTTCAGTCCAGTTGGCTATAATGGCCCAGTTTGCCTGTTGAGGACAGGGTTTGGTCCTTGTTCTGTTAAGAGACCAGTCTAAAGCTACCATGGGCTTTGTAGTTGGTCGGTGTTAGCAGTCGGACCAGATGCCTACCCTCAACCCATTTGCTGGGGCTGAAGTCACACCCAATTGCAGGCTCTCTCCCTGTGCTGCCCCTGAGAGTTTTTGTTGGTGGGCAGGGCCAGCAGTAAGATCACTTGTCTGCTGGGGCTGCAGTTGACCTGGTGTACGTGTGGTTATATTCCCCTCTCCCCAGGGCAGGAGTCACTTTGGAATGACTCGGGTCCCTGCCAGGGCTGCTTTCTGGATGTGACATAGCAGGAGCCGCTTTGGAGAGATGATTGCTGAGTGAGGTGGGTTGAATGGGGCCGATACGTAGGAGAACATGGGGGCAGTTTGTGTGGTGTTGGCAAGGTAAACGTAGGTTGTTTGTGCTTGTTCCCACCAAGGCTGGGGGAGGGGAGAGAAATAGCACCTGCCAGCTGTTTTGTTCTTGAAGAACACTCTTAAAGGTCCTTCTCCCCTCCAGGGGCGCCTGGGTGGCTCAGTCAGTTAAGCGTCCGTCTTCAGCTCAAGCCATGATCTTGCCATTGAGAGTTCAAGCCCCACGTCAGGCTCTGTGCTGACAGCTCAGAGCCTGGAGCCTGTTTCAGATTCTGTGTCTCCCTCTTTCTCTCTCTGCCCCTCCCCTGTTCATGCTCTCTCTCTCTCTCTCTCTGTCTCGAAAATAAACATTAAAAAAAAAGGTCCTTGTCCTTCCAGCACATGTTCTGAGATTAATAAATAAATCTCCTTCATGTATACCCCAGGTACTTTTCAGACTGCTGCTGCTATGCTCTATCTCCTGAGTTGTTTGTTGTGCTGTCTCTGTAAGGGTGGGGACTCAGTTTCCTATCGCCTTCCAGCTTCCCCAGAGCTAAGCCTGCTGACTTTTAAAGTACCCAGAGTTAAGCCCTGCTGATTGCGAAAATTTGCAAAGTTAAGCCCTGCTGGCTTTCAAAGCCAAGTGTTATGAAGGCTCGACTTCCCAGTGCAGGTGTCTGGGGTGCTTGGTGTGGGGTCTGCTCCTCTGCTCTGTGCTTGTGGTGTCCCACGCATTTTTGGTTCGTCTGGCCAGTTTAGTTCCTCACCATGTCTCTGTCCCTCCTACCTTTTTCAACAGGGCCTCCTTTCACAATTCACCGTGGCAAGTCTGTTCTGCCGGTCTTTGGGTCGCTTTCTGGGTTAGAGTCCCTGATGTGGCTGTTATCTAGGTTTGTCCACGGGGCAAGGTGATTTAGGGTCCTTCTACTTGGACAGGTTCTCAGAAATCTCCCTCAGACATTATTTCTTCAAGAATTTTTGTTTTCAATCCTACTTTTTCTTTGGATTCTAATTATATATTTATATTGTAATTATATGTATGTTATATACATATAATATATATGTATATACATACACTTGATCATGTTCCACAGATCACTGAGGTTCTTTTCATTTTTTAAGTACTTTTTTTCTTTTTGTGTTTCATTTTGCATTCAAGTTCCTTGCTGTTTGTCTTTTTTTTTTTTTTTCCTGAGATGTCGGATCTGTAAATTCCACTTAGCAAAATTTTCATTTTGGATATTGTATTTCTCATTTGCTTCCCTTTTATACCTTTCACTTCTCTCCTCATTATACTCATGTTTTCCTTTAAATCTTTGAGCTATCATACGTTTATAATGTCTGCTTTAGTGTTTTTGTTTGATTATTCCATTTTCCCTATTATTTCTGAAACGTTTACTATGGACTGATCTTTATGGATTATGTATCACATTTTTCTCCTTCTTGGGAGTCTAGTAATTTTTTATTGGCTGTAGGACATGGCATTTTTTTTTTATTATTGAATGCTAAATATTATTTTATTCCTTTAAAGAGTGGTAGGGTTTGATCTGACAAACAATCAAATATTCATAGGTCAGTTTGGTCCTTTCCAAGCTTGCTTTTAAGTTCTAGGTCTAGAGTCTAGAGTGTTTATTCTAGGGCTAATTTAGTCCAATTTCCAAGGTCTGAAAATAGTTTGTTCAGGTTTTTTTTCTTTTTTTTTTTTTAATGGGAGAAGGCAATTTTGGACTCTTCTTTTTCTTTACACACACACACACACACACACACACACACATATATATATATATATATACATATTTGGAAGTCTCTTTTGATGACAGCTAAATAAGACTATAGAGATTTGATGTGTTAAGTTCATGAGACTGTTTGGGGTAAAGCAAATTTACAGCAGTGTATTTAATAGTATGAGCCTATGTGCATGAGGCAGATAGAGCTACTCTGCAAATATATAAAAGGCTTTCTAGAGAAACAGAGATTAGCTGAGGTGATGCCCAGCTGCCAGATCTACAAATAGGAGGGGCGGGGTCAGTGACTCTTAACCTCTAATGCAAAGAGAAGCATTTAAGTGTTTGCCAAAAGGCAGGTTCCAAGCCTCCTACAAGAGAAGGTCTAGGATAGGACCTTATAATTTGCATTTTCGTGTTTTTAAATGTTTCTTTATTTTTGAGAGACAGAGAGAGTGAGCAGTGGAGGGGCAGAGAGGGGGGCGGTGAGGATCTGAAGCGGGCTCTGTGCTGACAGCAGAGTCCAACGTAGGGCTCAAACTCAGGAACCGTGAGATCATGACCTGAGCTGAAGTCAGACGCTTAACTGACTGAGCCACGCAGGTGCCCCATAGTTTGCATTTTAATAGGCACCCTAAGGTGATTTTGATACAGGCGTTATATGGACTCTTCTTGGACAAACACCAGCTAAAGATCTCAGGCACATGGGCAGGGGCCAACGAGAAAACACTTGTCTTTTAGGACCGGATGGAAAGTAAAGGAATAAGGAAAGTGTAAGAGGTGACAGGGTACTGGGTACAAGAATTACTTTCCCTTGGTAGGCTGCTTAGACCGTATAGAAAGTATGCCTCAGGATTAGGTGGCTGAAGGCCTCCTACAGGGAGAGGTTCAGACACAGGAACAAGAGAAGCCCTGGAGGAGAATAGCTAGAGTCAAAGCAAAATAAAAACCTCACTTTGCTGGCTGACACACTGGCAACTCCAAACACTGATTTAGATGAACCCTTTACCTCTGCAGTGATCTAGCCTTTTTCATGAAATACTCGTCTCCATCCCAGTGAGCTCTCTAGGGACACGATTGTAGCTTTGTAGTCATTCACGCTGGGTTGTTTTATTGGCCAACTTGCCATAGTGCTGTGTTGAAGAGCTCAGTGGAAACAGAGAGTGGGGTTGATCTCTTCATCAGGGTTCCTGAAAGCCCTATCTCCGCAAGAATTCAAATTCGGGTCGACTGAGTGCTGCTCAGAATCCTTTATTAATTCCCCCTTGATGTATCACCAGTGAGGAGTCAAATCTTCCTATTTTCTGTCCAAACACTAACCACCACTGGGGCTTGGAGCAAAGACAGAAGCCTTTTAACGACAGATAAAGGAACTACGCAAGAGGAATCCGTGGGGACAAAGAATGAGTCCTCTGACAAAGAGGCCTACTGTGTGGCTTCTTCCGAGCAGGAGATGCGCTTGGATCTGTGAGCAAGGAGGAAACACTGGATGAATGACATTGAAGAAGAGAGAATAGAAGTGAAACAACGGGAAAATGCCTTCATGGATTATTTTGTGATCTTTGGTGACTGAGTACCGCTCACAGTGCCGGGAAGTAACCCTGTTCAGAGGTGACTGGCAATAAAGGGGGGAAAAAATGTCAGGGGAGAACCAACCTGCCGTGTGAGGAGTCAAGAAATTGCAATGCTTAGGACTTTGCAATCACAGTTGCAAACTGTCAGTCGCAGGTCTATGTTCTTAGAAGAGTTGTACTTATGGAGCATCTGTAGATTATTTATTTTTCTTTTCTCTCTGCATTGTAGCAACATTTCCCAAATGAGTTTTGCCCAATATTTACCCCGTGGGATGGTCCTTTGGAAAAGCGTTTCATGATCAGATTTTGGGGGAACACTGCCAACTCTATCTTCCTTGTAGATGTACGCAGAAAGCGATTCAACCAAGAAAAGAAAAAAATACAAAAGATATATGTTTGCTTGTATACGTTTTAAAGGATGGTAGGATAAAACATTAAAAATGGTTGTCTATAGGAGAGGGAGGCAATAGTGAGAGAACATAGAAAGTAGACTTCTTCGAATGTACCTCATTTTGTATATTTAATTTTGGACTTATGTGAATATTATGGAGAATTCTAAAACAAAGCTGAATAAATTAAAAAAAATGAATTGCTGGAAATTGAAAGTAAAGGAAAACAAATGAACCTGTTCCTGGGTGGGGCATACTTCTGAAAAGGATCTATTCCAATTGACTCTAAAACAGAAAATTTTAACTGTAGATCCCTTCTGGGGATATGCCGTAAGGATATAAACCAAGCCAAACGACCTAACCAAATAAGAAACCCACCAATATACTGTTTCAGTAATCATATTGTTGATAGTAAGGTTGATATTGTTATTTGGAGATTTTGTGTGCATTATTATAGGAAAAGTAATTATGCTGGTGGTGTTGAAAGTTGAAATTTTTTGGCATGGTTGAAAAGAAACACAAATGTAAAATTGACGATGTTATGTACAAACCCCATAGCCCTAAATTTGAATTGGAAACATCAGTATGAACTCACAATGCATTTTATCCTCAACAACACAAAACATGTTTTTTAGCTCTATCCATCCCAAACCCTAGGCACAAAGACCAACATGGTAGCAGTAAGCATCCTTCCAATCTAGATTATGTTCTCTAAATGTCACTAACCACTAGAAAGAACCAGGAGTCTTCAGAGAAATGCCTGCATCTAGTCTGGGGTGCAAATGAGCCTGGAAATGTTGTCATACCGGAAAGAAAAGACGCTATGAAATAATACTAGAATGATGTCCACAGGACTGAAGACCTAACCTGAACAAGTTCTTAATCAAAGATGGGACAATTTTAACATTAATAAGGATCATGACTGCAGTATTTAAATCTATAGGCTCATAATGACATCAAAAAGAGGAAACGTTCATTGGATATCTTTGGAGGGTTTCAGGGAATCATTTCGTTATTTTAAAAACAAGTACGTTAAAGAAAAGAAGCAGAGGACTATTTCAGGTTTCTCGTATGATCTGCATTTCAGAATAACCAAATAGTAGAGTTCCTCTTTAAAGGAATTTAACCGATAAATGAAAAAGGGATAGCAAACTTAAGATATGATCAGACAATGACTATCAGTGGTTGATGACATTACAGAGAAGGAAACCATCAGAATCATGTGCCTCCTGAAGAAGTAGTCCTGGGACAAAGAAAAAAAAATTAAGTTAAATCTGATCAAGACTCTAAATCTTACTAGTGACTTATAAGAAATACAAGGGACAGAGGAACACGCTAAGTGTTACTACAGAGATATAATCAAAAAACCCAAACTGGAAAACTTTACAAGACAATTGAGACTCTGTTTCTTCAACAAATATTTTAAGGGGAGGAAAGAGATGGGGGATACATTGGAGGTTAGAAGAGACTTAGAAGATATAACAAGCAATTGGAATGTGTGGGTCTTATTTTGATTCTGACTTAAATGAACTGTATGCAGAAATAAACAAAGTGTAAATAAGATTACAATACAATCCAGGAAAAGTGAACACTCACCGACTTTGATAATAGTAAGGAATTATTAGCATTTTTAGGTCTGAGGATATTAAAGAATGGAGTTCTTTATTTTTAAAAAAAATTTTTTTTAATGTTTTTATTTTATTTTTGAGACAGAGAGAGACAGAGCATGAGCAGGGGAGGGGAAGAGAGAGAGGGAGGCACAGAATCCGAAGCAGGCTCCAGGCTCTGAGCTGTCAGCACAGAGCCCGACGCGGGGCTCGAACTCACGGACTGCGAGATCATGACCTGAGCTGAAGTCGAACACTCAACCGACTGAGCCACCCAGGTGCCCCTGGAGTTCTTTATTAACTTCTTTTAGTATGACGGAGAAAAGTTGTATATGAAAGAAAAAAGTTTGTGTCTTTTAGAGCAGGGGGTTGGCAAACTATGGCCTGTGGGCCAAATCTGGCCCATAGCATGTAATATAAATGAAGTTTGTTGGAACACAGCCGGCCCCCTTTGTTTGCAGTATCGTCTGTGGCCCTTGTGCACTCCAGTGGCCGATTTGAGTAGTTATGACGGAGACCTTCTGGGGCCCTTTGCCAACTGACTCCTGTTTTAGAGATATCTACTAATATATTTACAGGTGAATTGATATGCTGCGTGGAAGGAGATACAGGTGGTAATCTAGACGAATCAGGATGGATTGTGTTGAATTCGGGCTTGTAATTTTGTTTCATTACACTGTTTTCTTTACTTTTACATAGTCTAAAAACTTTTCACAATAAAATATTCTTTAAATAATGTAACTCTTGGAGTGGAAATGGGTGGGATGGGAAATAGTTTTGTTGTTTTTACTTTATATCATGTTGTTCTGTTTGCTATTTTTCTTAACAATGAGTATGTTTCTTATAGTAATTTTTTAAAAAGATGAAGACTGTGTCACAAGTTTCCTGTACTCCCAACTGAATTCCAAGTAAAATTGACGACCGGCTCTTGGCAAAAGATTTCCCAAAGACATTTTCATGCACGCTTGTCTATTTGTTTATTGGCCGTGGGATTCGCCACCATGGGGCGAGTGGGTCAGGGGAAGGTCTGCCTGTCCTGAGGCAGCTCTTGGCATCTGACCCATGGTCCTGCAATGTGAGTTGTGCAGTTGGTGAGTTGTGCAGTTGGTGCCCAGTATGGAGGTAGGTGTTGTTGGGAAAAGTGGTGAGGCTTTGCTAGAGCAGCCCTTCCGGGTTGCCTGGCCAATTCCCGGTTGCAGAATGTCTATAAACCCCTCAAAGAAATCCCTTTCTTTAAAATAAAACTCAGTAGAGACTTTGTTTGCAACCGTGAATCATGATATTACCGTACATTTTTTTAAAATTTAGATTCAAGTTCGTTAACATATAGTGTAGTATTGGTTTCAGGGGATTCATCATTTACATATAATGCCCAGTGCTTATCACAAATGCCCTTTTCAATGCCCATCACCCATTTGGCTCATCCTCCTACCTACCTCCCCTCCATTAACCCTCAGTTTGTTCTCTATATTTAAGAGTCTCTTATGGTTTGCCTCCCTTTCTATTTTTATCTTACTTTATTTTTCCTTCCCTTCTTCTATGTTCATCTGTTTTGTTTCTTAAATTCCATAGATGAGTGAAATCGTATGATATTTATCTTTCTCTGACTAATTTCGCTTAGCATAATAGCCTCTAGTTCCATCCACATTGTCGCAAATGACGAGAGTTCATTCTTTTTGATCACTGAGTAATATTCCATTGTATATATATATACCACACCTTTATTCATTTGTCGACGGACACTTGGCTCTTTCCAATAATTTTGGCTATAAATATTGGGATCCTATGTGCCCCTTTGAATCAGCATTTTTGTATCCTTTGGATAAATACCTACTAGTGCAATTGCTGAGTCATAAGGTAGCTCTATTTTTAACTTTCTGGGGTACCTCCACACTGTTTTCCAGAGTGGCTGCATCAGCAGTGCAAAAGTGTTCCCCTTTTCTCTGCATTCTCACCAACATCTGTTGTTTCCTGAGTTGTTAATTTTAGCCATTCTGACAGGTGGGAGGGGGGTATCTCATTGTGGTTTTGATTTGTATCTCTCTGATGATGAGTGACATTGAGCATCTTTTCATGTGTCTGTTGGCCATCTGGATGTCTTCTTTGGAAAAGTGTCTATTCATGTCTTTTGCCCATTTCTTCACTGGATTATTTGGGTTTTTTGGGTGCTGAGTTTGGTAAGTTCGTTACGGATTTTGGATACTAACTCTTTATTCAATGTGTCATTTGAAAATACCTTCTCCCATTCCATCAGTTGCCTGTTAGTCTTGTTGGTTGTTTCCTTTGCTGTGCAGAAGGTTTTTATATTGATGAAATCCCAATAGTTCATTTTTGCTTTTGTTTCCCTTGCCTCCAGAGATGTGTCTAGTAAGAAGTTGCTGTGGCTGAGGTCAAAGAGGCTGCTTCTTGTTTTCTCCTCTGGGATTTTGAAAGTTGCCTTCTCACATTTAAGTCTTTCATCCATTTTGAGTTTATTTTATTATGGTGTAAGAAAGTGGTCCAGGTTCATTCTTCTGCATGTCGCTGTCCAGTTTTCTCAACATCATTTGTCTTTTTTCCATTGGATATGATTTCCTGCTTTGTTGAAGATTAGTGGGCCATCCATTTGTGGGCCTATTTCTGAGTTCTATATCCTGTTCCAATGATCTATGTGTCTGTTTTTGTGCCAGTACCATACTGTTTTGATGATTACAGCTTTGTAATACAGCTTGAAGTCTGGAATTGTGATGCCTCCAGCTTTGGTTTTCTTTTTCAACCTTACTTTGCTATTTGGGGTCTTTTCTGGTTCCATACAAGTTGTAGAATTGTTTGTTCTAGCTCTGTGAAGAATGATGGCGTTATTTTGTAGGGATTGCATTGAATGTGTAAATTACTTTGGATAGTATAGACATTTTAACATCATTTGTTCTTCTAATCCATGAGCATGGAATGTTCCTCCATTTCTTTGTGTCTTCTTCAGTTTCTTCCATATGTATTCTACAGTTTTCAGTGTACAGATCTTTTACTTCTTTGGTTAGGTTTATTCCTAGGTATCTTATGGTTTTTGGTGCAATTGTTAATGGGACTGATTCTTTTATGTTTCTTTCTGCTCCTTCATTATTGGTGTCTAAAAATGCAACCGACTTCTGTACTTGATTTTATATCCTGTGACTTTGCTGAATTCATGAATTAGTTGTAGCAATTTTTTGGCAGAGTCTCTCAGGTTTTCCTCATAGAGTATCATGCGTCTGTGAAGAGTAAAAGTTTAACTTCTTCCTTGCCAATTTCTACTGTACATTTTCTTTATATGATTGTAATAACTGCTGTCTTTCTTTTCCTATTCTTTTTTCTTTTTTTTTTAAAGTTTTTTTTTTTTTAACGTTTATTTATTTTTGAGACAGGGAGAGACAGAGCATGAACAGAGAAGGGTCAGAGAGAGAGGGAGACACAGAATCTGAAACAGGCTCCAGGCTCCGAGCTGTCAGCACAGAGCCCGACACGGGGCTCAAACTCACGGACCGTGAGATCATGACCTGAGCCGAAGTCAGCTGCTTAACTGACTGAGCCACCCAGGTGCCCCTCCTATTCTTTTTTCTATTAAAAATTTATGTGATTAATAAATATTTATTGGATGAATGAATGAATGAATGAGGGGTTAAGTGTGTTCCTTCTTTTGTTACACAAGGCCCAATGCAAGAGCAGGTTTGACACAGATGTATAAGGAACATTAAAACCTCACAGAACTTATTTGCAGAACAAATCACTTTTGAGCCAGGCCCAGAGTTGTTGGATGACTTTCCAGGACCAGGAGGCCCGTAATGGGTACAGTCAGAACCAGGTCCTAAGCCTCCTACTTCCGAAGCCAGGCCTTTGGCTTTGTTACTCTGTCTAGTATCATCAGATAAATCTCCCAGGCTTCCCAGGAATGGGGGTAGAGAGAAGATGTGAGGGAGGGGTGGGGAGGATGGTGAAATTGTTCTTTTGTTTGTTTTTGTGCTTATTTCCTATTTTTATCGTATCTTGGAATTTCATCTAAAATTTGCCTCTGTACCAAAGTCCTTTAAAGGCAGTGGCTGTGTTATCATTTTTGTCCCAATATCACCAAGTACAATGTCTGGGGGGAAAAATTAACCTCTGTGAAAATTCAGGGTGTCGGGTCACCCAAGAACAACCATCCCCATGAGCTCAGTGGGTCAGACAACTTTCATAAGAGGAGGAAGAGTTGCCATGATAACCCATTTTTCCATCTGCAGCCTTTTGCTTTCTGTTCTTCACAAGCTGGGATGATATATCTTCTACGACAGGATAAAGAAGGCATCCTGAGTGTTGGATACCCAGTCCCGGCGAGGTAGCATCTTACCGAGGACAGCAATGGTGGCCATGTCTCCCAAGACAGCACAATCTTTTCCAGAGACAGGAAAACATAAGATGAATCTCACCAAGGCCAAGGAGAGAAGATTGCCCACTCCCTTACTGCTCCAGACCTAGAGGCACAAGGCTAGAGTTGCCAAGAAAGTTACTGTATTGACAAGCTTCATGTTTCAGTTCTGTAAGTTTCTAAATTTCATCTTGGCTCTTTGGGAAGTTCATTAACATGCCTTTGCACTAACTTCTTGGAGGCAAATGCTTTTTTGGTTTCTTAAAACATTCCTCTACAAATCCCTTTGTGGTTTCAGGCAGAGTCTGGGTGGGCAGCCTCCCCCATTTCTTCCCTGGGAAAAAACCCTGGCCATCTAAGACAGATGGAGGCACATTGATTGAATCTAAAGCTACTGAATAATAAAAACTCATGCAAAATAAATGCGCCCAGAGAAATAAGCTTTTCCATAGCAGCCCATTCCATCATATTTTCCTGACGGCCCATCTAATTTATGATGGCAATTCCATGGCAATTCCTCTTAATTTCCTATTATGGGTAATTTATTTTTTCCCCTTCTGAACATGCAGTGTAAAAGTTTTTATTGCACACATAAGGGACCAGCAGACAGCCTCCGACACTGAGCTAATGCCAACACAACATCTTGAATTGCCCCTTGGACACATGTTTTTGAAAAAGTTAATCAGCTGAAAGACTGAACCACAAGAACAGTTTTGACTAGAGTCCCCATTTAAACTCTGACTGCAAGGAAAAGTTTTAGCGGTCACAAGGTGAAAGATTTAGGTTAACAATGGGACGCCCTCAACCATAGATTTTGGAAACAAGTCACACCATTTTCAGGCAGATCCAAACGAATCTTCCAACGTCATACTTTCCATTTCACTGCTGGGCTTACAGGGCTTGCCGCTGGTCATCTAAACACTCTTTGGCACACTGAGGAACAGCACGGCCATCAGCACCGAGGGAGAGAACAGAAGTGTGGTCGTTGGCTGAGTGGAACGCACGAGACGGAACCTGGACTGCTCCACCCAACCCCTGGAAGTTTCCTTGGGGGAGAAGAAAATTGCAGAGAAGGGGCTGTTTTCCTGTTTTCTCGGGACATCCCCGAGGGTGGAGGTGAGGGACATGACGTAGCATAACAAAAATGTTATGTTTTCTTAAATGTTTGTTTTGAAAGCGAGAGAGCATGAGTGGGCCAGGGGCAACGAGACAGAGAGAGAGAGAGGGAGACAGAGGATTCAAAGTGGGCTCTGTGCTGACAGCAGAGAGCCCAATGCGGGGCCTGAACTCACAAACCGTGAGATTATCACCTGGGCTGAAATCAGGAGTTGGACGCTGAGCCAACTGAGCCACCCAGGCACCCTCTCCCTCTTTGGGTCCATAAATGTGGACTCCGTGAATGTAACTGTCCTATCGAAGGAGGCTGAAACTCTCTTTTTCCCTCTCCCAAACGGAATGAAGAGCAGCTCTTTAAATTTCTTTTTTTTTTTTTAATTTTTTTTAATGTTTATTTTTGAGACAGAGAGAGACAGAGCATGAATGGGGGAGGGGCAGAGAGAGAGGGAGACACAGAATCGGAAGCAGGCTCCAGGCTCTGAGCCATCAGCCCAGAGCCCGACGCGGGGCTCGAACTCACGAACCGTGAGATCGTGACCTGAGCTGAAGTCGGACGCTCAACCGACTGAGCCACCCAGGCGCCCCATAGCTCTTTAAATTTCTAATGCATCTGTGAAATACGGTGTGGTGGAACGGACGGAGATCTTAGAGCTGGAAGACCCGGACTTGAACCCGGGCTCTGTGATCTTTCATTTGATGGTTTGTTGGTTTAATTTAAGTTTTTATTTCAACCCCAGCTGGTTAACGGACGGCGTTAGATTAGTTTCAGGTGTCCAATATGGAGACTCGACCGTATTGAACTTGTACGGCCCACGTGCCAAAGGGACGTGAGTTTCAGTGCTACCTCTGCCACCAAGCACGGTGTGATGTGAGCAGACGCTTTCCTCTCACCTCTCCCTGCGAAGCGCTGTTTTGAACGTTGCAGTGTTTACTGCATTTATTGTCATTACCATGCAACCCGGTCCTTAATTCTATCGTCACATCTGGGTTTGTCTTTTCTCTTGAGCTCAGCTAGAAGTCCCTGGAGAGACAGGCCCACGTTTTAGGACCACCCGTTCTGCAAGATGCTGGGCGTGCACTTATGCTCAGCACATACAGAGTACCTGAGGAAGGGCCTGGTGGCAAAGGAAAAGACCTTCGTTCCCCTCGCACGTGACTACCTATCAGTGACCTAAAATGTCTGGTAACCACTTCTCGGGACTCCAGGACTGCACAGACCTTTGGGGTGTCCATGAGCATCACCGAGAAAACACAGATTTGGGGCCCACCGCACCACTGCGAAACACGTAGCAAGACTTTCCCCCTCAGCCCACCGGATTGCTTTTTTAATTGGTTGAAGTTGGTAGGCTTTAAATCATAACAAGAGCAGGGGCGCCTGGGTGGCTCAGTCGGTTGAGCGTCCAACTTCAGCTCAGGTCACGATCTCGCGATCTCGCGGTCCGTGAGTTCGAGCCCCGCGTCGGGCTCTGGGCTGATGGCTCAGAGCCGGGAGCCTGCTTCCGATTCTGTGTCTCCCTCTCTCTCTGCTCCTCCCCTATTCATGCTCTGTCTCTCTATCTCAAAAATAAATAAACGTTAAAAAAAATTAAAAAAAAATAAATCATAACAAGAGGATACAAGTTGGTTATAACACAGCAATTGAAATGTAGGCACAACTGTGATGTCTGAATTACAAACGGTGTGCTTACGATGCTGCATTTTTCTGGAGCGTGGGAGCCCGGCCCAGGACCGCCTGGTCGGTGCTGATAAAGAACCACGGCTATACCCAGTTAGCGGGAAGAGAAGGGGGTCCCCAGGCCGTCACTCCTGACAAGGTGGGGCGGACCCGGTAAGCTGCCAGGACCCTGCCAACCCCCACCCCAATCTTCAAGGGAGGAGGAGGAGGAGATACTGTAGATATGATAGTCACCCGAGGCTCAACGTCTACTGAGCAGTAGTATGATGCCAAGTCCTGCTCTTAGTAGTGAGAATTCAGAAAAGAACGAGATAGTTCCTTGTAGATTCTAAATCATTTAGTGATTCAGGGTCAGTTGAGAGATTGGGTGGATGTTTCTTTCTGTCTCTGTCTCTGTCTCTGTCTCTGTCTCTCACACACACACACAGACACAGATTTAATCATCACAGTGAGGGTGATTAGTAGCACTGACTCTAGAGGTTGGGAAGGGGAAGTGCCAAGAGTTTCAGGAAGAGCAGGATCGATGGGAGCTCTCTGCCTTCCAGGCTTTGCCCTGGGCTGGCAAACAGAAAAGATCTACCTTGAACATGGGCAGTTACCTGGTGACCTATGGAAGGTCAACACTCTCTGTGCTTTCCCAAAAGAAAGCGTCGTTAACCATCTGGCTTCTGTCGGTTGTGCTTTCCAGATTGGCTCTGGGAGGATCTGCACCCGCCCCCGTCCCCACCTGCTATGCGGAAGTCCCAAGGTCAGAGTCTCAGGGTCAAAAGCCCACCCATGTCCACTCCCCCATCTGATACCGGCCTCGCCATTATCACTTCTTGGCTAAATTGTTGACCTGGTTCTGGTCACCAGGGTGCAACGTCACCTACTGTGGTTGTCACTCACTGTAGCCGGTTCCAGAAATGCTCGGCCTTGAGAACTGGAAAGTCCTTTCCTGCTTCCTCGTGGTTTCCTCCCGTCCACGGATTATCTGGCCCTGTGATCAACGCAACCTCAGGATGTCCGATACCCCCGGAAGGCTGCCTGTCTGAAAGAAGGAGAACGTGGAAAAAAGAAAGAGCTGTAGATCCGACAGGGTAAAGACAGGTCTCCAGAAAAGCTCAATTTCTCCTTTTTCAGAAGAAGAGGTGTTTCCCAACTGAGCAAGCATCAGTAGGGAAAGGTGAACTGCAGGGGATTTTCAGAGGTAAGTTTCCCTCCTACCTGTGGGGTTCCAGCCCACCGACTCTTGTCCTTTACTGTTTGCTCTCTCCTCCAACCTGAGGTCTCAGGTTGGAGGCCATCTGAAACAGAGCACTCGGCTGTGAGGCTAATGGTTTTGCCGGCAGATCACCACCCCCGTGTGGAGATCACCATCTCATTTCCTCGGAACGGCTGTCTTCCGTGCTTCCTTGGGGGTCCGAGAGCAGGGACTGCAGGCAGATAGTTCCTCCCTCGGCTTTGCTATCTTCTCTACCCTGCCTGGGGCTGGATCACTCTGTGTGAGCTTGCTCGCTCTCCCAGGACTCTGTTAAAAGGGAAGCATAGAAGACTGCATCGGGGTCTAGCCAGAGGTGCAGAATCACGGAGCAGGAACGCCTGTATAATCTTCCGGACACAGTGCAAAGTGCAAATGCAAGGGTTCTTGTTCAAAAATTCCGAATTCCAAGATGGTAGCAGCCGAGCATCCAGAGCAGGGTACTTCTAAGTAAGGGCCTGGCGTGGGTCGCATCACCGGGAAGCTGGAGGTCTACCTCTGGAGGGGAATCCAGAGGAAAATGGAACAGTTTCAGACCCACCCTAATGGACGCCTTTGGCCAGGCATTCTGGGAACAGTTGGGCCTGGGCAGGTTGGCCCATTACGAAGCCATAATGGCCACCACCTGCCAGCTGAATTCTCTCCATCGATCCTTCTCTGCACAGATCTCAGCTTGTGGTCTTTGACCCAAGGAACCACGGGTGACAGTTTTACCAAATGTTTTGTCCCTGCGTAACAAGGCTCACCCAGTTTCCAGCTTCCCTCTGTGTCGTTCTCGCCTGCCATCTGACCTCCTCCAAAAATTGTGACATTTCAGGTTCTCTCGTCCCTACTGACTGCAACTTTGGGGCGTTGATTATTTGCCAGATTGGGTCAAACTGACTGTGACCTCAAACTCAAAATAACAGTGGCTGAAAGAAGATGAAAGCTCATGTCTCTCGCCCATAGCGACTCTAGAAGCATAGCCCAGGCTGATATGGTGCCTCCAGGGTCATCAGGGACCGAGGCTCCCACTAACCTGTTGTTTTGTCTTCTTAGCCTCCGTCTCCATGACTTAAGGTGGCTGCTGAGCATGAAACGCTGCCCCCTTGTTGAAAAAGCCTCCCAGAAGTCCCGGACAATACTCCTGCTGATATGTCACCATCTGGAATTTGGTCACTCATCCACAAGTGGCTGCAAGGGGGCTGGGAAATGTCTTTTTTTTTTTTTTTTTTTTTTTAGTTTTGAGAGAGACAGAGAAGGGGGAGAGGGGCAGAGAGAGAGAGGGAGACACAGAATCCAAAGCAGGCTTCAGGCTCTGAGCTGTCCCAGAGCCCGACACGGGACTCGAACCTGTGAATAGAGAGACCACGACCTGAGCCGACATCGGATGCTTAACCGACTGAGCCACCCAGGGGCCCCTGTCGTCTTTTATCCTGGGTGGTACCTGCTGACACGATATGGGATTCTGTTATGGCAGAAGAGGAAGTAACTATTGAGAGATAATGAGGGAGTTCGGGTAGGGTTAGCACTCCTTTCCCCCGTTACACGCTGGGGCCCGCTCTTAGCAGAAGGACCGTGTGGGCTACAGGCTGCCGTGGACCTGGCTGTGCTTCGCCTTAGCCCTGAAATCCCTTTCAGCAGCTCTCCGCCTCCTGGATCAGATCCTCCTGGATATACATTCTGCCTTGGAGTCATATGGGTCTGTTAAGTGTAGCGGAAACATTCGCTCCTGGAATGACAAGTGCGATCCTGTAGCCGAGTAGAAGCTGCTGATGGGAATTTAGAGAACAGCGAGACAAGTGGTTTTCAAGCACTTCCAGCAGTGGAAACATTTCGTTCGCTGCATTCTGAGCAGGGAGCCCAGTGTGAAGAAGGGGTGAGAGTCGAGCTGCCTCTGGTAGAAGCGGGGGTGCGGGTGGGGCTGGTACTCAGCGCCACTCCCTCTCGTCTGCTGTGCAGGCTTCCCCGCTCCCTGCCTGGGCTCTCTGGTGTCTCCTCTGGATCCGCTGTTCTAGTCCAAGTGCCTTGTTTTGCTGACGAGAACACTGAGGCCCGGGGAGGTTGTGACCTGGACAGAGCTGACAGCAGGCGTGTTTTGTCCTCGCTGGTGTGCAGGTGGTGTCATAGTTAACGGGGCCCACTGGGGGCCCAGATCTGACACAAGCAAAGTCCTAATGCTCGGCTGACACGGAAGTTCTCAGTACGTGGCCACAACTGACTGAGACCTTCTGTGTATTACAGAGGCCGTCACTCTGTCAGATGGGCCAGTGGGAACCGGGATCGTGCTGAATTGACCCTGGTTATTGATTTGGTAGGTTTTTTTTTTCTTTTTTTTTTTTGTAGTCAGAGCAGCAGACCTTCAATCCCTTTGGTGGACTTAGAGGCAGAGGGTAGGCGGTGCTTTAATTTGTAGGGGGGTAAGAAAGAGGCACATTAACAGCTGGCACCAGAATTCCTCTTAGGGAGAGAGCTTTGTTCCAGAAAATGTGATGATAAGCTGCTAGAGGCCAAAGGAGGGCACAAGGCTAGGCAGGGGTTAGCTGGTAGGCTGCCGTGGGCTGTGCCAGGGCCTGCCTATGCCCCCCCGTTTCCTTCAGGGTTCCAGGCTCTTCTCCTGGCACCTCCAACCTCCCTCTGCCCGTCTGCTTCACTTTCTTCTCTCTGCTCCAGAGTTCCAGGTGCTGGCAACTTTGGCTTTCCCGTGGCCTCCTGGGTCTGCCCCGCATCTTTTGCCATCATGAACTTTTTGGGTTGTCTTCCTCCGCTAATCGCTTCTTTTCCTCAGCGTTTCTTAATCCAGATTCCTGAGACATGGGGGCGGAGGCAACCAATTTCTCTTTTTCATCAAGTCCTGGGTCGAAGGCTGGCCTAAAGAATTGTTGCCATTAGGAGGGTGCCCACTTGGACTTCTCAGCAACGGCCGTAGGAGTGACAGGTGCCCTGGCTACCGGAGCAGCTGCTCTGCCGGCCAAGGTGACCGGCAGGGCCGGCGTCCTTCAGGAGGGCGAATAGTCCCCATGATTGTTGTTCTTTGTATAGGACCGCGACGACACCCGTATCCTATTGTCCTGGATCCGATTCAGCACACCGCCGCTCTGCTTGCGTGCAGACGTGTAGTAAAATCCCCTCCCGCACATTTTTTCTGCTTGCTGACTTCATCAAAAAGTGCTTTCCAAGCGTCTGATCGCACGTGGTGGAGGATGGTTGTTTGGCAGAAAGGATTTGCTGTGTTTGGGTGCCGACTGTCTTTGAGAATGCTGATCAGAGAGGACTCCCTTCTGTTGGCCCGGCCCTAATTGATTTATTGGTTGTCGCATGAAGCAGGGAGCTAGGAACACAGGATGATATGACAAGTATCAGGCCAAAGAATTTTTCCAGGTCTCTCTTCTTTTTTATTCAAGACAAGTTTGAGTAAGACACTACCCGCCCCCCGCCCCGCCCCCGCCTTATCTGCTGTTTCACTTCCTGTGGTTTCAATTACCCACGCCGACTGGAAGAAGATGATCCTCTCTTTGACATATCGTCAGGTCGACAGTAGCCCTAATGCTGCGGTGCCTCCGTCACTCACGTCGCTTCATCTCGTCACGCAGGCATTTTCTCATCTCACATCCTCACAAGAAGGGTGAGTGCGGTACAAGAAGATATTTTGAGAGAGAGAGAGAGAGAGAGAGACCACATTCTTTTTTTTTTTTTTTAATATATGAAATTTATTGTCAAATTGTTTATTTATTTATTTATTTATTTTAACGTTTATTTTTGAGACAGAGAGAGACAGAGCATGAACGGGGGAGGGGCAGAGAGAGAGGGAGACACAGAATCGGAAGCAGGCTCCAGGCTCTGAGCCATCAGCCCAGAGCCCGACGCGGGGCTCGAACTCACGGACCGTGAGATCGTGACCTGAGCCGAAGTCGGACGCTCAACCGACTGAGCCACCCAGGCGCCCCGAGAGACCACATTCACATAACTTTTATTAGTTTATTATAATTATTTTATTTTATTAACTACTGTTGTTAATCTCTTATGGTGCCTAATTTTGTTTATGTTTATTTATTTTTGAGAGAGAAAGAGAGAGAGTGTGAATGGGCGAGGAGCAGAGAGAGACACACACAGAATCCGAAGCAGACTCCAGGCTCTGAGCAGTCAGCACAGAGCCAGACTCGGGGCTCGAACCCACGAACCGCGAGATCGCGACCGCAGCCCGAAGTTGGGCGCTTAACTGATGGGCCCACCCAGGCGCCCCTCTTATGGTGCCTAATTTTTAATTAAACTCTATTATAAGATGAATGTGTAGGAAAAAACGTAGTATATACATAGACTTTTTAAAAGTTTATTTATTTATTTTGAAAGAGAGAGAGAGAGAGAGAGAAAACACGCAGGGTAGGGCAGGGTGGGGTGGGGGGACAGAAGATCCAAAGCAGGCTCTGTGCTGACAGCAGACAGCCCAATGCGGGGCTCAAACTCACAAACTGTGAAATCATGACCTGAGCCAAAGTCAGATACTTAACTGACCGAGCCACCCAGTTGTACCAATTTTTTTCTTTTTCTTTCTTTCTTTCTTTTTTTTTAGTCATTCTGATGGATGTGGAGTCACATTGTGGTTTTAATTTGCACTCCCCTGATTGCTAGTGATGTCGAACAGCTTTTCTTGTGTTCATTTGCCACCCATGTATCCTCTTTGGTGAAATGTGTTTTCATATTTTTTGACCATTCTTAAAGTGATTTATTTTTTACTGCTGAGTTCTTTATATATTCTAGATGCTAGGTTTTTTGGTCAGATGTATGGTTTGCAAATGTTTTCTCTCAGGCTTAAGTTTGTCTTTTCACCTTCTTAACAAGGTCTTTCACAGAGCAAAAGTTTATAATTCTGTTGAAAGTTTTTAAAAAGGTATAATTTTTTCTGTTTATGGATCATGCTTTTAGAGTTGAGTCTAAGAAACCTTTGCTCACAGCCCTGGATCCTGCTGGTTTTCTCCTATAGTTTTGTGTTTTGCATTTAAATCTGTGATCCATTTTGAGTTGGTTTTGTTTTGTTTTGTTTTGTTTTTTGCTGGTGGTTCAAATGCTTATATGTCCAAATGTTCCAGTGCCATTCGTTGAAAAAGCTATCCTTCCTCACTGAATTGCTTTTTGCACCTTTGTCAAAAACCAGCTGGGCATATTTGTATAGGTTTATTTCTGAATTCTCTGTTTTGGTCCATTGATCTATAAGTCTGTGCTTCTGCCAATACCACAGAATCTTGACTGTAGCTAGAAGTCTTGACATTGGGTAGACTGATTCCTCCAACTTTATTCTTTTTTTTCAACATTGTGTTGGTTCTTCAAATTTGTTTGCTTTTCTCTATGAAGTTTAGAGTAACCTTATCTATACTTATAAAAACTCTTGAAGGGATTTTGATAGGCATTATGATAAATCTACGTATCAGGTTGGGGATAATTGACATCTTTATTGTGTTGATTCTTCTAATCCATGAACATAGTATATTTCTCTACATATTTATACGTTTTAAAATTTTCTTTCATCAGCATTGTGTTGTTTCAGTATACAAGTATTGTACCTGTTTAGTTAGATTTACACCTAAGTGTTTCCTTAAATTTTTTTTTGTTCTAATAAAATACACATAACATAAAATTTACCATTTCAAGTGCATAACTTATTGGCATTAAGTGCACGGACAATGTTGTGTGACTATGACCACTATTTACTTCAAGAACTATTTTTATCATCTCAAACTGAAACTCTGTACCCATTAAACGATTGTCCCCCTATTTCCCTGTTCCTCTAGCTCCTAACAACCGTTATTCGATTTTTATTGTTTCTATGAATTTGACTCCTGTAGGTACCTCATATAAGTGGACTCAAATTGTATTTGTCCTTTTGTGACTGGCTTATTTCACTTAGCATAATGTCTTCAAGATTCATCCATGTTGTAGCAAGTGTCAACATTTCAGAGTCTATTTAAGACTGAATGGTATTCCATTGTGTGCCTATACCACATGTTGTTTACCCATGCATGCACTGAGGGCCACTGGGGTTGTTCCACACTTTGGCTATTATGAATAAGGCTGTTATGGATATGTGGGTAGAAATATCTGTTCAAATTATTGCTTTCATGTCTTTTGGTTATATACCCAGAAGTGGAATTTCTGGATCATAGAGTAATTCTAGGTTTAACTTCTTGAGGAACCACCAAACTGTTTTCCACAGTGGCTGCATCATTTTACGTTCTTACCAGCAGTGCATAAGGGCTCTAATTTTTCCATATCCTCATCAACACTGGTTATTTCTTCCTTCCTTCCTTCCTTCCTTCCTTCCTTCCTTCCTTCCTTCCTTCTTTTTCCTTTATAAAAATACTGCAGCTTCAATTTGCATTTCGCTAGAGATTGGTGAAGTTGAGTATCTTTTCATGTGCTTCTTGACCATTTGTTTATCTTCTTTGGAGAAATCCTTTGCCCATTTTTAATCAGGTTATTTGGTTTTGTTGTTAAGTTGCAGGAGTTCTTTGTATATTCTGAATATTAACCCTTTATCAGATATATGATTTGCAAATATTTTCTCCATTGAGAGGGTAGGCATTCCATTTTATTGACTCTATCCTTCAATGCACAGAAGTTTTAAAATTTGATGGGGTCCAATTAAGGTTTTCTTTTGTTGCCTGTGCTTTTGGTATCATAGCCAAGAAATCATTGCCAAATACAATGTCACGAGCTTTCCCCCTGTCTCTTCTCAGAGACAGCTCTTATATTTACATTTATATGTACATTTACATTACAGCTCTTATATATAGCTCTTACATTTACATTTATGGTACATTTTTGGTCAATTTTTGAGTACACTGTAAGGTCTGGATTCAGCTTCATTCATTTGCTGGTGGATATCCAGTTTTCCCAGCCCCATTTGTTGTAGACTGCCCATTCTTCATGGAATGGTCTTGGCATTCTTGTTGAGAATGATTCGACCATCAGGGCATCTGGATGGCTCAGTCAGTTGGGTGTCTGACTTTTGATTTCAGCTCTGGTTATGATCTCATTGTTCATTAGATCGAGCCCCAAGTTGGGCTCTGTGCTGACAGCAAGGGGCCTGCTTGGGATTCTTTCTCTCTGCCCTTAACCCACCCACACTCATGTGCTCGCTCTCTCTCTTTGAAAATAAATAAACATAAAAAAAAAAAAAGAAAATCATTTGACCCCATATGCGAGATTTTATTTCTGGGCTCTCTATTCCATTCCATTGGTCTGTAAGTCTGTCTTTATGCCAGAACCATACTATTTTGATTACCATCGCTTTGTAATAAGTTTTAAAGTGTGAGCCCTCCAATTTTCTTCTTCTTTTAGAAAAGTTTTTTGAAGTTTATTTACTTGAGATGGAGAGAGAGAGAGAGAGCGTGCATGTGCATGCGTGCACGCACAAGTGGAGGGGAGCAGAGAGAGAGGGGGAGAGAGAGAATCCCAAGCAGGCTTTGCATAGTCAGCTCAGAGCCTGACTCAAGGCTCAAACTCACGAACCATGAGGTCATAACTGAGTTGAAGTCAAGGGTCAGATGCTTAACCGACTGAGCCACACAGGTGCCCTCCTTCTTCTTTTTAAAGACTGTTTTGTCCCTTGAGTTTTCATATGCATTGTAGCATGGATTTATCTATTTCTGCAGAAATTGCCATTGGAATATTGATAGTGATTGCACTGCACTGGTAGAACACTTCGATTAGTACTGTCATATTAACAATATTAAGCTTTCCAATCCATGAACACTGGATATCTTTCTACTAATTTGTATCTTCTTTAATTTCTTTCAGAGACATTTTGTGGTTTTCAGTGGACAACTCTCCTTGGCTAAGTTTATTCCTAGGCATTTTATGTTATTTTATTTTTTTGATACTACAGGAAATGGAATTGTTTTTTGAATTTCCTTTTTTAATGGTTCATTGTTAATGTGTAAGAATGCCACTGATTTTTGTGTGTTGATTTTGTATCCTGCAACTTTGCTGAATTCATTTATTCTAATAATTGTGTGTGTGTGTGTGTGTGTGTGTGTGTAATCTTTAGGGTTTTCTGCATATAAGATTGTGTCATCTGCAGAGAGAGAGATCATTTTACTTTGTCCCTTCTAATTTGGATGCTTTTTATTTCTTTTTATTATTTCTTCTTTAATTGCTTTACAAGAAAACAATTTCCAGCTTAAATTATATGAAAAAGTCCTTCATACTCCGAGGAAGTTTCTGGTCCGTGATGCAGCCTCCTGGGCTTTCACTGACTCCCTCCTTGATGTTCATGGTGTATCGGTTCCATGGACTCCCGCCAAATGGTGCCATCACCTCCAAAGTGATTCTCTCTCCTGGACTTGATTCCCTGAAACTTCCATTCTCAGCAAGATATTAAGACAAATGCATGGGATTGAACTATTTGGCAGTAAGCAGTAAACTGTAGAGTGCCCACTTCTGCTCACCAAAGATTTTAGTGTTTTAAAGGAGGCATTCTGTTTGCCTAATAGGAGTTTCCCCAACAGATGGAGATTCAGACAATGTGCTACATCTTGGGTGGTGTGGAAGTTTCCTGGTTGTCTTCCAGGGAAGGTTTGGCTTTAGTGTTCTCAGAAAAGCATTTTTATTCAGCTTCTTACTTCTTTAATCATTACTCCCTAGGAATATTCCCCCAGGGACATCTCCTGCAGATCCCCAAGGTTTAGAACTTGTTCTTGCTTTGTTCTTTGAGGTATTCTTTGGATTGACGTGAAAGATTCTGCCATCTTTCTCCATGTTTGCTCCCTATCTTTGAGGTCCAACCTGGAGAAAGCCCCCTTCAGCTTTGGCCCCAGATCTGCCATTGGAACTGGAGTGGGCCCTCCCGTGAAAATTTGGGACCTCGTAGAAGGAGGGAGCTTGCTAATCAGTCTCAACTGACCCCCATCTTCACTTTTACCCGAATTCCATGCACATGTTTAGTCTTCAGAATTTCTTGCCTAGTTAACTTGGCCATTTGCTTACGATGTTTTAAAAATGGAAGAAACCATTTATTATCACTGATAGATACAAGTGTCAATATCAGCCACTGTTAAACAACCCTTTGGTCCAGACACCACGCCGGATGCCTTCTTTCGTTTTAATATTTAATTTCCATATGTAGTGGAGTTATTACACCTATCCTTCTAATGAGAAAAGAGGGTTATTCAAGGTTAAGTTACTTGCCTAAGATCACAGTGCTAAGTAGAAAGAGTCATGTTTGACTGACTCCAAATTCACATGCATTCCCTTCAATGCTTATCCTGTGTCTTTCGTTCTGGTTTAACCTCAGGGAGCAGAAAGCAAGAGACGTAGCTGGGAGAACCCTGACTCAGCGATTCACTCTGCCTTGGAACTCTCTCTGAGTTCCTAATAATCCCTGTTTGAGTGCGATGCAAAATACGATTTTTTGATCCAATCTAACTGCATGCTTATGAAGTTAGCTACACAACTACATCTTAAAACTTTTCTCTCTTAGGGCTATCAATACTTGTTTAACCTCATAGCATTTTTGTAATGATGGATTCCATTGTGCGTTGCTAAGAGCTTTGGATTTTTCAGGAGGAAGAGCGCTTCACAGATGCAAATTATCATGAGTATCATTCCCTCTTCTGTGTCTGACTCTCTGCCCTTGGGCACGTCATGCCACATCTGTTTGCTCCCAGTTCTCTATCTGTAGAGTGGAGATAATAGAGACTTCTTACCTAGGTTGGGACTTTAAAAAGAGAGGTAGATAATAATAAATGAATTGTATGTACCTCAGAAGACCTAAATATTGTTATCTGATTCCATTGGGATTAATATCAGTTGTACACGATTGCAAGTTTCCTGGACACAAATCATAACCATTATACGTTGGACAATTCTGGGTGCATAGTTGGTACTTCGAAATATCGATAAGGCTAAAATACATATAGTTGAAACACTTAATGCAGAAATCAAAAACAGTATATTTAAAGGGTTCGGGTGCATTGCATGCACTTTTGTGCAAGAAAACATTGACAACAGAGCTGTGCAGCTTTTATAATTACAGTCTCCTGGGAAGCACTGTTACCATGCCCATTTTATAGAAGGAGTAACTGAGCCCCACGGTAGAGGGCTACAGACATCTTCCCAAGGCCACACGACCCCCTTTGGAAATATCTGCCATTAATATTTCACTGTGGCAGCCTGTGCCAAGTACTAGGAATATAAGGCAGGGCAGAAAAAGAAAGGACACAATCTCTGTCCTCAAGGAGTCCACACAGCCCCATTCGGGATTTTGGTCTTTATCGTATGAATAATAGGAAGGAATTTTTATTAGAACAAAGAGAAAAATGCTCTTGAAATGAAAGCTTGCCCTTTGAGACAACATGGATGAAACTTGAGGGCATTTTGCTAAATAAGTCAGACAAAGACAAAAACCATATGATCTCATTCATATGTGGTATTAAAAAAAAAAACCCGACAGGTTCATAGATAACAGAGAATAGATTGGTGGTTGCCAGAGGCAGGGGCGGGGCGTTGTGAAATGGGTGAAGGGAATCAAAAGGTACAAACTTCCAGCTGGAAAATAAATAAGTCTGGGGATGCGATATGTAGCATGGCGGCTACAGTTCATCATGCTCTATTGAGCATTTGGAAGCTGCTAAGAGAGTAGATTTTTTAAGTTCTTACCACAAGAACAAACATTTTTTTGTAACTGTGTACGGTGATGGATATTAACTAGATTTGCCACAGTGATCACACAGATACTGAATCATTATGTCTGAAACTAATATGATGTCATATGTTAATTATGCCTCAATAAAAAAGGAGGCTCTTAAGTGTGTGTGTGTGTGTGTGTGTGTGTGTGTGTGTATAAAATGTGATTATACAATTTTATGTTCTAGAAAAGATGGCTATGGCTGTGTTATCTACTATGGAATGGAGGGAAACCTACTGGGTGCAGAAAGGCAAGTGAAGGAGGCTTAATTTTTTTTTTTATTTTAGAGAGAGAGAGAGAGCAAGAGCATGAGCAGAATAGAGGGGCAGAGAGAGAGAGAGAGTCTCAAGGAGCTCGATGCTCAGCATGGAGCCTGACGCAGGGCTTGCTGTGGGGCTCAGTCCCATGACTCAGGGATCACACAACCTGAACCGAAATCAAGAGTCAGACGCTCAACGGACTGAGCTACCCAGGCGCCCCTGAAGGAAGCTTTTATAACGGCCCATGCGAGACATGACTGCAACTCGGACCAGGGTGGAATACGTGTGAGTGGCAAGAAGCACGCCATTCCAGAAGCTAGGTAGGCAGCAAACTCAACAGGACTTGGTTACGGGTAGAACACGCTCCCCAGGGGAAGGAAAGAAGGGCTCCAAAACCACTGTCAGATTTCTGGCATGTCCAGGAAGATGACTTGAGGATGGATACCCAGAGGAGGATTGAGTTGGCGGCGGGAGAGCAAAGTGTCACCTTGGACGCGTGTCATTTTGAGATTGTGCAGGTGTCGAGCATCTGCCGGCGGACGGGCGTGAGCTGAGAGGGGAGGCTGGAGAGGAAGACTCATGAATCGCCTGTGCGTTGATGGTAACTGAAAGCCATGGCCTCATAGAATGGCTTTTTATCTGATTCTAGTCTCCCTTCCTGGCTTCAGTGGATACATTTTTAAAACTCCAGTTTCCTTTGTTTTATCTTTTCTTTTACTTTTTTTTCTTTTTCGTAAGGGCGTGTCTCCAGAGCTTCCATTCAGATCTAGAGAGGGCTTCAGTGAATCCAACTAATTTTGCCATTGCTTAGCCTTTAGAAGGGAAAAAGTTACGATGGGTCAAAGAAAGGGAGGGAGGGAAGAGAGAGCCTGGGGGAGAACCAAGGAAAGGGACTCTGGTTCTCTCGGGGAAGGGACCACATCACCTTCAACCCATCAGCTAACTCTTTAGCTCTGGTCATGCACGGGACTGCTTCTCTGCCTTGCAGCCTCCTTCTCAGCCAAAGGCTCTACATCCCTTAATGTTGCTTCCTGACAGTCCTAGGAAGGTTCTGCTCCCTGGTTAGTCTACAGGTGTCCTGAAGGTCTGGGATGGCCTTGTCCACGGTGGGGTCAGGATGTGCCTGATGGGGCAGGTGCCAGGCTGAGTTAGACAGGCAGGTGTCTGGATGGACAAGTTGACACCAAGGACCAATGTGATGGCTTGGTGCGGAAGGCAGGAGGGTGACAGAAAGCAGGGTGCCTTACTTGGAGCAGGTCAGATGGGGTACGATGACAGACCGGGAGGAGAAATGGCCCACAGGGGGGGAGAATGTGGCAGGAATAAAATTGTCATCGGTAGGGGGAGGGAGAAGCCAGATGGTAGGGTTTCAACCAGGACTGGGACTCACTGGAAAGAGATGGTCAAGGAGACCTCCTGCTGGGTGTACCCATTTACCTGGACTTCCTGGTCCTGGGTGGGCAAGGTTGTTCCCGGGACTACGAACAACCGGGTGGAGCCTGGTTCCATGGGGACAGTGGTAGCATCTCTTTTGGTTCTTGTTCTTCTTTTGCTTAAACGTTTATTTATTTTTGAGAGACAGACACAGAGAAGAAGAGGGGCAGAGAGAGAGAGAGACAGAGAGACAGAGAGACAGACAGACAGACAGAATCCCAAGAAGGCTCCAGGCTCTGAGCCGTTAGCACAGAGTGCGACGCGGGGCTCGAACTCACAGACAGTGAGATCATGACCCGAGCTGAAGTTGGACATCTAACTGACTGAGCCACCCAGCCACCCCTTACCTTTGGTTCTTGATGAAAAGGAAATACATCAAAATGCTAACCTGAGTTATCTTTGAAAATGTAGGTTTTTTTTTTTTTTTAAGCCTGTCATTGAGCAGACGTGAAAGGAAGTAGTAAAATCAGAAGCCCGCATAGCCGGAAAGATCAGGAAGCGGCTGGTAGCTTCATTATGTTTCAATGTTTTTAGCACAGTTCATGTGTTATCAAATCTCTTTCACTAGCTGCTTTCCTCACGTGGGAGGTTTTAAAGAATTGGCTGCTTGTAATGTTCCCTATTCTAAAATATTTATGTTTAAAAGCAGAAAAAACATCGAGATGATTATGGTCTTTAGCAGCAGGATGGAGTTGCCACGAGTGATGTGAAATGATGTAAACCACTCCTGGGAGGGCTGCTGTGTTTTAAACCTCACTTCAGCTTTTCCTCACCTCCGTCGGGTGATGAACAGCAGGTAAGGAGGTGACAGGAAACCCCTCACCCCGCTTACTGTAGCCTGTGGGGAGACAGTAAATGTGTGCCCTTGGGATCGCAACTGCTTTTCACGAGCCTCTGGGAAATGTGCATTACCCTCATGGCACAGATGTGGAAATCGAGGCCTTGGGAAGCGTGGGGATCCCAGGCAGGGCAGGATTTAGCTGCCAGGATTCGAGTTGGAACCCAAATCTTCTGACCTGGTGTCCTGTGCCCTTCCATGCTAGCTCCTTTTGTCCCTTGTGTTTATTACTCATTCATTCCTGACCTTTTTGCTTTAAGAGGATTTGAGGGGTGCCTGGGTGGCTCAGTCGGTTAAGTGCCTGATTTCGTTCGGCTCAGGGTCACGATCTCACGGCTCGAGTTCAAGCCCCACGTCCGGCTCTGTGCTGACAGCTCAGAGCCTGGAGCCTGCCCCGGATTCTGTGTCTGTCTCTCTCTGCCCCCACCCCCCCCCCCCCGCCACACACACACTCTCTCTCTCTCAAAAATAAATAAACATTAAAAAAAAGAATAAAAAGAAAGAGGAGTTGAAAGGGCTCCGAGATAAATGGCTGCCTTAAATTTCATGAACTAGAACTTCTTCTTTTCTACCCCTCCTCCAAATCAGGAAAAAGGAGAAGGGTTTCCCGTGGGCAGTGACCTCGCCAGCATCACCCTGTCCTCTGTCTGCGCCTCGTCCATCTGCTTTCCTCTCCCTCCCGGTGGCTTCCTGCTGCTGGCACCCCAGATTGAGAGGCACCCCACTGCCAGGCACCTCTCACCTCTGAGATTGGCATCCTCCATCCAATCTCATGCGATCGGATTGCTGGGTGGGGGGAATCTTTCCTGACACACCCGGAGCAGCACCTGATGCTACTCTCAGCCCCTTTTTGGTTTTTGTTACTTTTAAAGGGCATTAAAAACCCACGCATATGTACTTTGTTGTTGCAGAGAAGGTAGCTAGGAACCGGGCAACCCAGGATGTACGTCACCCACAGTCCGAGCGTATCTATGAGACTGACGTCTGCCCCAGCTTCTCTCTCGTTCTTTCTTTGCCACACGTCCCTTCGATAAACGATCGGCATTTCCTTCTTACAACACCTTACAAGTAACTGCTTCCACTATGTTTTTGTACGGTGAGTATTGGCCCCCTTGCTTTGCAGGTGGGGGAAAATAAGAGAGAGTTCATGCAAGGCGCTATGCGGCAAAACATCTGCCAAGGATAAAATACACAGCCCGTGGCTTTTCCTTTCATAATCTCAGACAGGAGAGAAGGCTTCGTGGGAGCTTGCGCAGCATGTGTGACAATGGATCAATGGCCACAAAAGTCCCGCCAGCCTAAGCGGTAGCTCCTAAAGCCGTGGTTCACAAAAACACATTCCTTCTGTGGTCAACGGGGGGGCGACGAAAAAGAGTTCCACGCTCATCTCTCTGAGTTTAGGAAATTCTGGGCTCACCGAAGTTAAATAGGTCTCCCTCCTACAGAATTTCTCGGAGTCTCTAGCATGAAGATATGCATGGAGAGCCTGCCTGAGGGGTTCCACAGAATTCTGGGTCTCTCCCCAGGGTACCTTCCCCCGACTCTACCCCAATATCCTCTTGGCATCTCCCGGATGTTCTGTGCAACACAGTTTACTTATTTATTATTTTTAATATGAAATTTATCGTCAAATTGGTTTCCATACAACACCCAGTGCTCATCCCAACAGGTGCCCTCCTCAATACCCATCACCCACCCTCCCCTCCTTCCGACCCCCCATCAACCCTCAGTTTGTTCCCAGTTTCTAAGAGTCTCTTATGGTTTGGCTCCCTCCCTCTCTAAATTTTTTGTTGTTGTTGTTCTTCCTTCCCTTCCCCCATGGTCTTGTGCAACACAGTTTTGAAGAATATTCATGGACACTCCTCTTCTCAAAATCAGTGGTTTCTTATCATCACGAGTACCTAAAATGGGTATTTAAACAACGCTTCACCTTGGGGAGAGATGACTACGTTTTGACTTGATTCCATCAGGTAAGGCGGAATTCACCCCCCACTCCTGTCCCCAGGACCCCCTGCAACAATTCTTCCAGGGTGTGTGGATGGGAAGGAAGGAACTAAGGGGAGTGGGTCAAGTAACTAGAAGCCGCCCCTTCAGGAGTGCTCCTCTGACAGTGGGCTTGAGGACACCTGAGCAGGTGTTTCTTGGGTATTACCCGCACAGCTGGGGAACAAGGCCATCGGTCCTTCGGTGAATAAGGCCATCGCTATTTGCGACATCACATCAAGAAGTCTCCAACCAACAGAGCATCAGCCAAAGCGGTGGGCGTTTATGAGGCGGCGATCCAACTTCTGGGACCCGGAGGACAGCTGCCGTATTTTGGTGCACATCCATCGAGACCAACTGGCCTGTTTTTTTTTTTAAAAGGAAGCTCGAGTTCAGACCTCAGCGGGACCAGCCAACCGCTCTCCCCCGTTCCGCATTGATCTCCAAATGCCTGGCTTACAAGCCTTCCATGGTGGAAACTGGAAACTCCCGTCATGCTTAGCATTGCATTTAAGAGTTTCTCAAGCTTGTGCACACATGCCCTGAGCAGGGGGTGTGTGCAAGGTCACAGGACAAACATCTACCCATTTTATTTGTAGATTAAAAACATTATTTTTCTATTTTATGATTATATTTATACTAACATGTGACCTAGAATGAAAAACTCATGAGTTTTCCCCCTTTTCTAAATATTTATTATTTTATTTTATTTTATTTTATTTTTTTGAGAGAGAGAGGGAGCCAGTGAGCAGGGGAGGGGAAGATTGAGAGGGAGAGAGAGAATCCCAAGCAGGCGATACGCCCATCGTGAGATTGTGACCTGAGTGGAAATCAAGAGTCGGATGCTTAACCAACTGAGCCACCCAGGTGCCCCTCGGTATTAAATATGAGCGCTCGGTGAAATTCTGTGGTTCTTTTGTGGGCTTTCTCTCTGAAATGGGAATGGGGTAAAGAGTTGGGTATCATCTACTATTAGGAGCTCTTGGATGAAAAATTTTGGTATTTTTATATCTAGCCCAACACTCATTTTGTAACTGAAGAAACCGAGACCCAGAAAGATAAAATATGTCCTAATCCCATGCCTGGTAGGCAATGTTAGCTGCCTACCCAATATTCATTCCGTTCCTCTAATGGCCCCTCCCCCCCTCCCATCACCATCCCCCCCTCCCCCTTTTCAAACTACATAAATCCTAGTTATATTCTGGGCAGTAGCTAAAAATACTTGTTTTCTCAGAATTCCTTGTTGTTAGGAACAGCCATTCAATACAGTTCTGTCCAGTGGCCCAGCCCCGGATCCCTCGCTTCCCATGGGTTTCTGGATTTTCTTATACCTAGAGAGATGCGAGGAAGCTCTGTACTCTCCCCCTGGGGGCCACCTTTTTATTTCTTCCTATTACTCTGAGCTGTGACTATTTTTAACCCTATCAATATGGCCAGCTCTTCTGACACAGAGACAGTGTTAGAATTGTCAACCATCAGTCCCCATCCCCGTGGGATGATTCTCCACAGGTGGTTTCCAGACTTAGGCTCTGATGAGCCAAATAAAAATGTTTTGTTTTGTTAAAAAGATTTTTTTTTTGAGAGTTGCTAAAAAGATGTATTTTCCTGATTCTGGCGTCTCCTTCCTTTTTTGTTCTTCCTTCATGTTTCTGGCCAAAAACATGGGTGTGAGGTCTGGAGGTGCTGCAGCCATGTTGTGCTAAGAGGCAACAAGCTTAAGGATGAATTATCAACATGCTGGGGACGGCGAAAGAGGAAGTTAGGATGACACTTGGTCTCCAAAGATTTGTTGAGCAGGTGCTCCAACCCGGACTGCCCAGGCTCAGACTCTGTGATATGTGAGTACCATCGGCACTCGTTTTTGAGTTTTGAAGGCCCTTTAATTAGGTTTCCATTAGAAGCAAGTGAATTTCCGACCAATATGCCCAGCCAGCTTGTTTAGACCCGTAGAATTTCGGTGTCTTAAAAAAGGTATCTAGCCGTGTAAACATACAGGAATTTGTTTAGAAAAGTTTCTGGTTTGTAAGACGGTCAAAGAATTAGTGGTGGGTCAATCCTGGTACGGATTCCTAAACGACAGACCCTTTAATTCATAGGCGTTATAATCGTGATTCAATATTGCTTCCCAGAAAATTATGAGCGATTTTGAGAGGCTGTGATGTCTGCGTGGCCTCCTAAATTGCACCCATTCTACCGTCTAGCCTCAGCCACAAGAAATTCCAGAGAAACTGAAGGGGTACCATTCACACCGCTGAGGTCCCTGGGGTAGGGGAGGAGGCGGCTATGACAGAGAGTAAATCCCTACTCCCCTGCAGACAGAAGGCCGAGTGGAAGTCCTCTGGTTTGACGCAAAGGGCTAGTCACCATCCAGTATGAGGGTCCCGCCTCTTCCCTCCCAGACAAATGTCCAGGGGAGATCTTGGTAAAAGGTAGCCATCCCAGAGAGGCCAAAGGAGAGCGGAAGGAGAGGGGCCCTTCCCACCTGTCGGTCTATGGGACTCTGCAACATAATTGCAGCCTGCGGCAACATCCGGAGGTCATGGCCTTAAAGAAACAGGATCATGTGTCAGGGCAGGGAGAGCTAGGGAGCACGCTCATTTGTGGGTGGAAGGAAACTGAATGTTGAGAGCCAGGGGGAGCCTGCCGCACAGCTGTAGTGGCAAGGTATGAGGTGACCCCCTAGCAGAGGCTGTGGGTGGTGGCCTAAGCCGGGGCTCACCAGGGTATATGGCTGAGGGGGTAGAAATGGGGGTAGGTGAGTGAGAGGGACCCGCCGGGTGCAAACTGTGTGAGGGGCTGGCCGCGGCCTCTCCCCTGCAGACCTGAGCAGCTAGCGGGATGCCCAGGGACGGAGCCCGAGGAATGTTCCAGAGGAGGCCTCGGTTCATACCTGTGGGTCCGAGGCCGGTCCTCACTGAGTTTTCACTCCTGACGCACAGCCTTTGATTATCGGGGACTCTGGCGCCAAAAATAAAACGGAAAGATAAGGAGGGAGGCAGGGAGAGTGAGATTCCTTTCCCCAGCGGTAGGGCAGAGAGGGAAGCCTGATTCCAAGTGGCGGACCCAGAAGAGACCAACCCCAGAGGCTCGCGGTGGGAGAGCATGGCTGGAACTGTCTGGCCCGGCCCTCTCTTTTCCAAACATACAAAAGTCAGTCCTGTACTCACTGAAGGGCCTGGAGGGTCAAGGGTCAGGGTATCCTGCGCCCTGCTGGGCTTCGAGGGTCTTAATCTGTCTTGGGCAGGCAGAGGTGGGAGAGGAGGGAGCCAGGGGTTCCACGGCCGGTTGGGAGCCTCTGCCGGGCTCCTCTCTTTGCATTTCGTTTTCAACACATGCTCACAGCCAGAGCTTCTGCGGTCCCAGCCCCAAGCCCCGCGTCACCATGGTAACAATCCTTACCTCCTGTCACTTGCGGCGTATTTTTTTTCAAAGGGCCCCCGTTCCTTATTTATCCGCTTCATCTATTGTGTACCGTCTCCTTCCTGCGTGCCCCAGCTCACACCTCCGTTCCGATTCCGATTCTAGCACCTTCTTATTGCCTGTACAAGGGGCCCACACCCGTCCCGGTAAAAACTAAAGACACAGGACAAAAGCCAGGTGCTGACGGAGTTCAGGGTCCGCCCGCCTGGGAAGGAGGGGAAGGCGGGGCCGTGGAGGAGCACCGAGCAGGATGATGTGGCTTGGTCGGGGTCACCCCGGAGCGGAGCAGGTGGGGGGACCCTTTAGAATGCCACCAACACCCGCTCCAGCTCACAGAAGAGGCGGGCTGGCTCGTGCCCACCCCCCCCAAAGTGTGACCGTTGCATCAGGTGGCTCAGCGGTTAGGACTGCGTTTGGTGACAGTTGACGGAAGACTCAAATGGACTGTGAATCTTCTCAAATGGAAGTTGATTCTCCTCTCACGGAGGTTCAGGGGCGGATGGGGCCAGGCCGCTGTGGGGCACCGACCTCAGGGCCGAGGCACCTCCCGCCTTCAGCGCCGCGCCTCCCACTGTGGGCGCCCATTCTTCAGGTCACCTTGTGGCCCAGGTGGGCTGCTGGACCGCCGGCGCTCTCATGCACCTTCCGGGGAGAAGGGAGAGGGAGTCAGAGCAAAGGAGTTCTGCTCCGTGGTCTGTCTCTCTTTCGAGGAACCTCCCCAGGTGTCCTTCTCAACACAATTCTATTTATGTCTCGGCTCCAAGAGCTTAGTCCCTCGGCCCTAGCACACCATGGTGCTTTTGGTCTGAGGGAGCCCTGGTGGTCTCGTCCTTGCGGATCTGACGAGGTGGGGGTTTGCAGGGGACAGTCATTCCTCTCTGCGCCGATGGGGAAGGTGGGGAGGAGGCATTTCCAAAGACCTTCTACTTTACGTGCTTCTGAGGTTTGTCCTCCCAGCGATGGGCGTCTCGACGTTTCCACCTGGAATTGGGGAGGCCGTGGAAACCACAGATCTGCTGGTGCGGAGCGCTGGGGGCGGGGAGGGGGGAGACCGGCCACTGCGGATGGTCTCCTCTGCAAAGAACCTAAATGCTGTCAGTGTGTATCAGCTACCTGTCCTTCCTGGGCAGCAGGGACCCAGGCACGCGGCAGAGCAGCGGTGACCTGAATGAAGAATAAACACCCTCCACGCGCAGGACCAGCATCCGAAAGTCGTTGGTGCACTTCTGTTTGTTGCCGGCCGGACAGCAAATCAAAGGGTCCAGACCTGCCTGAATGTGCTAGAATTCTGCGTGTCCCTTCTCGGGGGCCCCGCCTGCCTGGACACAGGCACTCAGAACCCAGGAAGGAAGCCGCGACCTCGCGGTTGAGGTTGGTGCGTGAGGCACGAATGAAAAACAGTCCCGAGAGCTGATGGACTCGGCCCGAATCTTCCATTCGGCCGAAAGGAAGTGCCCGCGACGTAGGATGTTTGACCTGAAGGGGACTTGAAGATCCTACGGTCCACACTTTTCATCTTCAGTTAAGAAGCGGGCTGGATCAGGGGCGGCGGGCCCGGAACTGCCAGCCCCCCGCCCCCCCTTGCTCGTCGATGGCCACACACGTTGTGCGTCTCTGGGACCAGACTCCGGCTGGTTTTTGTTCTCGGCCCCTGACAGGAGGCTGACTCGTGCCTCGCCGCTTCCCTTGAGCCCTGGCTTCATGATCAGCAGCTCCACGCGAAATCTCTCTGGGAAACAACCCCTGGAAGAAATCGGAAACTCAAGTCCTACTGATTTGGCCGACCTGCCAGTGGTACCTAAATGCTAAGTGCGCATTGTTAATTTCACGCCCTCCGTGGCGGGCCACACTCTCCACGAGGCGCCAAGGCTGTCGCTCCGAAAGGAGCCTTTGAGCCGAACTTGCAGCTGCGAGGCTGCAAGCTCGGCTGCCAGGCGGGGATTTGCACGGCTGCTCGTTGCCTTGGCTCCCCTTCTTCCAGCAGGAAGATCGGCGTGCGGTTTGCACAGCCGGACAGAGCGGCCAGGCGACTCCTGATGGCCCGTCTGCGGGGGTGGGGTGGGGGGATGGGGGAGTGTCGCAGGCCGCTAGGTGCCTGCACACGCTGGGACCTTGCCTGGGCTTCTGGGGGGAGCAATTAATTTTGGTTCTCTCAGATTCTCTTTGTCTCACCACATAGAGTTTTTATTCATCCACGAAAGAAGAAATCCTAGTTTGCCCCCGTGTACGATGACCCAGTGGTACCGAAAAATGCGTCGGAAATTTCCGTGTCCTTTATTCATTTTTACGGCTGAATCGCTAAATGAACATCGCCTGTCTTGCTCTAAATTTCCTTTACAAAATGTAGATTTGGGATATAGTTGATGTGTGCTCTGGGAAGATACACTTGCAACTGGCTCTTGCTGGGGAAATTCCCTGAGTGCCTTTGTATATTCACCGGGTGCCTAACTCTGGGCCAAGAACCTCTGCCTTCATGGGGCTGCTGCACCATCAAAGCCGTGAGCCAGAAATTGATCATTTTTAGGCAGGCAGAGCATAACTGTAGCTCATCGCAGAGAGAGGCACAAGACATCCTGGGAAGGGAAAGGGGGCTGGTCACACACGTGTCGCAAGGAATCGGGAGGTGCCCCCCCCCCCCCCCGAAATGCATGGATCAGAGTTTAACCAACAAGAATGGTAGAAGGGAGTACTGGAGAGAGAAGGAGCCAGGAGAATGTGTTAGTCTGGGTTCTTCAGAGAAACAGCACCAATAGGATGTGTGTATGTATGTGGAGGGAGAGGTAGAGACTGATTTTAAGAAATTCACTTACGCGGCGGGAGGAGATGGCGAATCTGAGATCTGCAGGGTAGGGCCAACAAGGCTGGAGAGCCGAGAAAAAATTGCAGTTTGGGTCTCTCTTTAGTGACGGGGGGGTGGGGACCTCAGCCTTTTTCTTAAGACCTTCAGCTGATTAGATAAGGCCCACCCACATGATGTAGAGCAATCTGCTTTAGTCAAAGTCCACGGCTTTGAATGTAGATCTTACCCAAAAGAATACTTTAACGGGAGCATCCAGAGAATGTTTGGCCAACTATCTGGGCACCATGGCCCAGCCAAGCGGACACATGAAATCAACCATTACACATTTCTCACGAAGTGAGACAGTGCGGGCATTTTGGGCGGAGTGAGTGATCCGTGCAGCAGAAGGGGAGGCTGGCGTGGGGGTTGGGGAGTACCAGGCCTGTGAAGGGGGTGAGGTATGCCTCACGGGGCCATGTTTGTGAAGAAGTGGAGACAGGCGGTGTGCCGTGGATTAAGGGGTTATTGGTGCTGGTTCAGGATGGACCCAGGGGAGCAGGTGAGGGTGGCTTAAGGAAGAAAGTCATGAAAAGTGAAGGTGGAGGCAAGTGTGAGCTTAAAGAAAGAAGCTACAATCGAATCACGTCTTCCCGAGCAGTGCTCTGGTCTTATGCCATGCACCTACCCCGAGGGACGTGAGGCGTAGCCTTACGATCCTTCCCATTCTTTCCCACGTCGTCGCGGGCTTTCGGTCTGAAACTTCACGAGTGCTTCCTTTCCTAGGTCTCGGTACCAAGGATCGCCATGCTTCTCTTGAACAACTCCTTGGTTTCCTCTCTGGGCCGTGATGTTTAGTAACACGGAGCATGGCCGCCTCGTTGTGTTAGGTGCTCAGATCTCCAAACCACGTGTCCAGATCTCCCGAGAGTGGCATCGCGGCACACGTGTTTTGTGTCAGATTCCTGTCTTTATCTTATTTTCCTCTTCCTCATGTTCCCTCCCCTTTTTCCTCACTTAACTTGCTTTCAAGCTACTTCAAATCCTCTTTGGAACGCAGTGGGATGTGCGTAGATTAACAAGCGGCTGCACCTTGACAACCGAGGGAGGGAAGGGGTATGACTTTGGAGAGTCAAAGATGATTCCAAGCCTTCATTAGAGAAAGGGAAATCTGGAGGCAGGCTGGTGTGGGGATGTCTCTGAACACGAATCCTATTTCGGGAGGGGGAGTTTCACCACACCTTGCCAATCCCAGCTGCCAAGTGGTGTTGGCTCCCGGCAAGCTGAGCCTTCTCTGGACTCCGGAACGATGAAAGTCGAAAATGGGTTGGTGTCCACCTGAAGCTGCCCCTTCCTAGTGAGTGGTGTCCGGAATTGATCTGCCCTCCCAGAGTCTGGGTTCCTATGTAAATACTGACCGTTAGTCTCTTTAAACCCACCCACCATGTATGTAATGCCTGTGGCTCTTCTGCTCTAGCTTTCTGTAGTGTCCTGGTCCCCCCTGAGGAGTTTCTGTCTGCCCCTTTATGCACCGGCCTGGACTTTGCTTTGGGCATCCTTCACTTTATTCCAGATGATTCTGTCTGGTTTAGGACCTGGGCGGACCACGTGTTGATCTGCGACATCAGAGCTTCCTGGGCTATGAACGCAGGTCTGGAGCCGACTGGAGTTTTCTATGTTGGCTTTGATTGGGTCTCGGGTTGCCTCCTTCTCCTGAGGAGGGCACCTGCCCGAACTGGTCTGGCCAGCCCTCGCTCCATGGTTGCTGCAGAAGGGCCCCCTCTGGTTGCCTTCTTCCAAAGGTGAGCTCCCGGCATATCTTGCAGGCAGGACCAAGCTGAATGTGATGAGTTTGAGGTCCTAAAGGCAACCCACGCAGAGATATGTGCCAAGCAGTCAAGAAATATGAAGCTGCCAAGATTAGAGAGAGTGAATATTATTGACTTAGGAGGTATCCTCACGAAAGGACTTACCTGTAGGCACGGGCAAGAAACACATCATGGGGTAAGAAGAGAGGAAGGACAAGGAGATAACCTTGGGGGCAATATCCCTATTATAGATACGGAAGAGAAAAGGAGGTCAGTAAAGCCGCCCAGGATTATAGGATGGAGAAGACCCCATGAGAACCAGGGGGAACAGAGGGTATGGGAAGCTCAGAGAGGAGAGAGCTTCATGAAGAAGGCAGTGAAGAGTGACAAATGCTGCCGAGAGATCAGGGAGGAGGAGAGGGGAAGGAGGAGAGGAGGTGGAAGGGAAGGGAAACAGCACATTGACACGCACGGTGACCACAGGTCACAAGTGAGCTCCGTTGAATCATGGCCAAAAATCTGACCGGATAGAATTAAGACATGAGCAAGTGGTGAGAAAATAGGAGATTTATGGGAAGCCCACGTTTTCAGAAATGATTTGAAGGTGAGAAGAAAGAAGACGGTGCTGTAGATGCACGGGGCCACGAAGCTTTTTGTTATGCTGAACCTGGAACAATCATGAAGCCTAAATTTCCACGTTCCTCCTGGGGGAAAAAGAAACAAAGCAGTATTTCTTCCTTTGGTGAGCCTGCGTGGACATCTCTCACAAGGGCATGTGCCCTTCCACAGTCTCCTGATCAAAGGTGCAAATGTCAATATCCTTGAAGAGTCTACAGGGGGACCTAGGACAGATTTTTGACTCATCACGCACAAAAAGGATAGCTTTGAGCTTTTACTAGTGTTCAGCTTCCTAGGGATTTGTCATCCAAGACCAGGATAGAATATCATTTACATATTTTCTATATTCTTTTTTTTAAACATTTTTATTTATTTTGAGAGAGAGGGAGAGAGGAGGGCAGGGAAGGAGAGAGAGAGGGAGAGAATGCCAAGAGGCTCTGTGCTGTCAGCAAAGACAGCCCTCCTAAACCATGAGATCATGACCTGAGCTGAAATCAAGACTTGGATGGTTAACTGACTGAGCCATCCAGGTACCCTGAAATATTTTGTGTATTCTTACGTTGAGTTTACTTTGCCGACCATGGCCCAGGATATTGGGGGGAAATCCGTGGCATATGGTCATTAAAGCGGAGATCGCATCACAAAAGTAGAAATGAGCAGTTTTTGAGTGACTACACAAGAAGAGAATTTGACAACTTAAATTCCTAGCCCAAAACATATGTAGTTTTATCCACTTGAGAGTAAATTACTTTTAGAGTGACAGAAGATTAGCTGTAGAAGTCTCATCTGAATACAAAGTCTGGTCTATCTCTAATACTTAGAGATGTTAAGTCACAAGGAAATTGGGTTTTGATGCCGATAAATGGTCTCTCTCGTGTTCACTGATCAAATTGCAAAACAAATTTAATTCTGAGAGTATTAGCAATGTTTTCACACTTGAGGGTTACTCCGTCAAAAATATAGGTCCAGGATGCATTTTTATTTATTTTTTATTTTTTTAAGTTTATTTATTTTGGTAGAGAGAGAGAGAGAGAGAGAGAGAGAGAATGCACAAGCAAGTGAGCAAGGGAGGGGCAGAGAGAGAGGGAGAAAGAGAACCAAAGCAGGCCCCACGCTGTCAGCACAGAGCCTGACACAGGGCTCGATCCCATGAACCCCAAGATCATGCCCTGAGCTGCAACCAAGAGTTAGATGCTTAACTGACTGAGCCACCCAGACACCTCAGGATGAATTTTTAAAAGTTGAAAAACCAAAAGCACATTTCTCTCCACGGGCCTCCTATAGCCACGTGCTTTGAGTGCCAGCTCTTGGTGTTCAAGGCTCCTCCTGATCTGGCCTTGCCTTTGGCTTCCTGTCCCTCACGCAGTAAGGATTGCGTGACCCATTAACATCTGCCCCTTTAGCTCTATTGGAAGAGCTTGACTGTAGAATCTTTTACTCATGAACTCACCCTGCTTCGTTCTGGTTTTCTCTAGGTCCATTGTGGCTTGTGTTCAGTTTCTGTCTCCCTTCATTTTCCAGTTCATCCGTGGTCATTCCCCAGGCAGCTTCAGCTGGGCATTAGCTCTTTAGCTCTGATTCTCTCTAACAAGGCACCAACTCCTAACCCAATTCTGCTGAGCTCCAAATGTGCTAGGCTAGTGCCCTTGATCCCTGGGAGTCTGTGTGTGTGTGTGTGTGTGTGTGTGTGTGAATAAAGGTGCAGTGTTCAGAAGTTTCCCCATTAGGAATGACCACTTCTCTCTTATCTAACCAAGGTCTACTTAGGCAAGTTGGGTAACATCTAAGAGCTTCAATACTCTTATCTCTAGGGGTGCCTGGGTGGCTCAGTCGGTTAAGCGTCCGACTTCAGCTCAGGTCATGATCTCAAAGTCTGTGAGTTCGAGCCCCGCGTCGGGCTCTGTGCTGACAGCTCAGAGCCTGGAGCCTGCTTTGGAGTCTGTGTCCCCCTCTCTCTCTGCCCCTCTCCTGCTCATGCTCTGTCTCTCTCTGTCTCAAAAATAAATAAAAATATTAAAAAAATATTCTTATCTTTAGAATAAAGATAATAATAGTTATTCCCAAATGCTGTTGTGACGATTCAAATTTAAGACAGATACATCGCATTTAATAGCAGAGTCCTTGGCACATGTAAATCGTTCAGTAAATGGATGCTCACCTCAGTCTTAGTGCTGTTATGATGATCAGATTTCACCAGATTTCTAGTGATCTCTTCTTTTCTAATATTTGGTTGCACTTAAATCTGAACCCTCAGACTGAGTATTCCATAAGTTGTTAATTTGTATTATCCTCTTTTTTAATGTTTATTTAATTTTTTTGGAGAGGGGGTGGGTGGAGGGACAGAGAGGGAGAGAGAGAAGAGGGAGAGAATCCCAAGCAGGCTCCACGCGAGCCTGATGTGGTGCTCGATCTCACAACCATGAGATTATGACCTGAAATCAAGGGTTGGACGCCTAACCGATGGAGCCACTCAGGTGCCCCTGTGTTACCCTCTTGAATCCCGAACCAGATAGTAAGGAGGTCAAGAACAAGGATGATGCATCATATTTTCCTGGTGTCTCCTATAAAATTAAGCACACAGTGATTTTTGGCGGTGGAGAAGTAGAGAGGGAAAGAAGGTAAGAACACCAAGAGAGGTCTAGGAGAATGCGCTTTTCAATGGTGCTCTATAAGAAGGATCTTCCACCAAGAGATAAGCAAACACTGGTACATCTCTGAGAAGATTTCCAAGCTGAATTCTACTGTCGCTCACTCTTACCCTAAAGCTCATAAAGAGAGCAACAAATCTCTCTGTCGAAAGATGTGATGGTCATCCTTCCACACCAAACATATCACATTTCTCCTCTCCTGTCTGCCATAGACACGGATCTCAAAGAGTCGTAAAACAGAATGTAGTACTTCCTCACAAATAGATCGGGGGCCCCAGGCTAAAAAATGTCAGTGTTCCATATGTTGCTGTGTGCAGTCACTGGGCTGAGAAGGAGGTGGACCCTCATCTAGTCTCGATATTAACAGGATTCCAGCAAGCTCTCTCTATCTTCACAAGCCCAGCCCCACCCCTTTACTTGGATTAGTCACGGGGTTTCTGCTCTGGGAACTTCTGGGAGGGTGAATTGAGAAGCTGCGGGGGCCTCTGTTGGGGTTGAAAACCTACATAGGAGCCACCACAGCCCATGCCCTTTCAGAGAAGTCCACTTTGCCTCCTTTCCACGCCATTTGTTGACTTAAATAATATTTTGCAAGCTATTACCCAGGGAAGTGAAGGTAGGACGCCATTTGCAGGAAATTCATGGGCTCTTCTGGGTGGCGGCTCATTTCGTCCCAGAAGGGACTTCTGATTAGTTCGGTTACATGGCATTTGAAAGGCATGTCAGCAGGCTCTTGATTAGCTTAGAAAGGAAGCCAAGTGCCCTTTAACCACCAACTGGTCCTAATTCTACTCATGTGTTTAAGGTGTCTTGCAGCCAATCTGATAACCAGCCCTAGTAGATTAGTGAGTACAGCTATTCTGAATATTTCTAGGACGGCTGCCATTTTCTTGCATGAGAAGGATCTGGGCCAGCGTTTGCTGCCATGTCTTCTCTGCCGGAGCCGTGATTAGTTGCACCATTGAATTCTAAGACTCTCTTTCGGCAATTACGGTACCTTCTATTATGAGCTTGTTGAGAGTTGGTTTGGGTAAAATTTTGCTTATTTCCTTGCTCCACAGGAAAATCACATTCTGTCCCCTTGCCCAAAGCAACTATGCCTCTAAGCCTGTTCAGGGCATCTGGCTTTTGAGATCCATGGCGACACAGACACAATTGGACCATGTTTCTCTCGTGGGCCAATCACTCCCTTTCCCGGATCCCAGCAGTGTCACATTAAGTGGGCAACCACTGGGCTGTGCCATCCAGCAGAACAAACCGGTCCACCCGTGAGTAAACTGCTGGGATACCTCAAGGGATTTAGAAGAATTTATCGTTGTCTCTTTCTTTTGCTTAATACGTAATTTCCGTAAGGGATATGTAGATATCCCTACAGATACAGATATACAATCTGGCAGAACCGCTGTAAGCGTGGTGACTGCCGAGGGCACACCCACGGCTCTCCTCTGAGGGCACGTCAGTGGAGACGGCTTGGAGACAAGTGATATTTCATGGAGAAGCAATCTCTCGGCGTGTTCGGTGTATGGCAGAAATAGGAACCATGGTCTCTGTCCCAGCGACGAGGAAGTGTTCCCTTATGGAACTCAAGGGCACTTATGGGGACCTTACCTGCACACCTGGTTGCCACAGACGTAGTACGCAGACAGCCAAGAGTCTGGAACAGACCCCAGCTACATCCCATATCTTGTCTCTGATGCTTTGCCCTTTGGGGTTTGTGGAAATTCCTTTGAGAAGATGTCACTTTTTCCCGATTAGTCGGCATATTCATATGTCAACTCTTAAAGAAAGGGGGGAAAAATCCTCCCGTATTTCTATATTGTTTTCATTCGTTGAGGTTTGTCTTTGTCACCTGGAGTGTGTCTTATCCACCTTTGCATGCCTCATGCCTGACGTGGCTTCCATGGGTTGTCTGACGAAAATAACTGGAGGGACTCTAATCGAGATTGAAGGCTGACACATGTCAGGAAGCACCTGACAAACAGGTAACTTTCTTTTTTTTTTTTAACGTTTATTTATTATTATTGAGAGACACAGAGACACAGAGCGCGAGCAGGGGAGGGGGAGAGAGAGGGAGAGCGCAGAATCTGAAGCAGGCTCCAGGCTCTGAGCGGTCAGCCCAGAGCCCGACGCGGGGCTCGAACTCACAAACTGCGAGATCATGACCTGAGCCGAAGTCCGGCGCCTAACCAACTGAGCCACCCAGGCACCCCCAACCAGGTAACTTTCTAGTCAAAACAAGGTTGGAGTTCTATAGGGGGAAGGAAGGGCACATGGGCATGTCCTGGTGATTTGGGTCAGGTAAAGGTTTTGCTCATTTATTGGTGTGAAACATGAAGTTGAAGATTGTCCCAGTTTGCACGCATCTCAGCATGAAAGGATTGTTCATGCGGTCCCATCCTGGTACCACTAAGAACAGCACTTCCAAGAACTGTGTTTCACAAGCGTTGCAGTTTGTTGGTTACCGAGTACTCACAGGGTGGGAAAGGTAGGGAAAAGGGGGAGAAGGGGCTAACGTTGAAGGCAACGGTAAACCCGAGAACTTTCTGTCGTGCCAGTTGAAGTCTTTTAACAGAGTAAATGCCTAGTAGACGTTTGTGGAACGGATGAAGATATGGCCGAAAAGGTCTAGGGTCCATGTCCAAAATGCCCAACACTCTCCTCATTTGACAAGTATAAAATATGGTCTGACTGTGAGAGCGCAGAAACTTCCCAGGGCTCTGGACCAAGTCAAAAGAATGAGCAGAAGCTGACAGAAATGGGACGTATCTGTAGCTCAAGGAAGTGGGCATTTAATACAGGGCATCCCGGGAGCTCTCAAGAGCGAGGGTTGAGTCCCGGCCCCCCCCGTAGCAGCCCCCCTGCTCCACCCCTCCCATGCCCCAGGCTTCAGAAAGGTGGGTAGAAAGCAATCCTCAAACCAGAAGTTACAACTCTGGGGAAAGAAGGAACAAACCGGGTTCCAATAAGGCGTCACGTGTACCCCGGTGAAAATTCACTCTTAATGTATCAAAAAATGGGATGTTTGGATAGAACTATGTTAAGAGTGAGCAAGGTGAAAAGAACATGGTCTGGGAACTCTGCAAACTTGCCCCGCCCTCCACGCACAAGTGGGAAAGAGGAACATCACACTGCATTCAAAATACAGAAGAATCGGGGCGCCTGGGTGGCTCAGCCGGTTAAGCGCCCGACTTCGGCCCAGGTCACGATCTCACGGTTTGTGGGTTCGAGCCCCGCGTCGGGCTCTGTGCTGCCAGCTCGGAGCCTGGAGCCTGCTTCGGATTCTGTGTCTCCCTCTCGCTCTGCCCCTCCCCTGCTCACGCTGTCTCTCCCTGTCTCTCAAAAATAAATAAATATTAAAAAAAAAAATACAGAAGAATCCAGTCTGGAAAAAAAAATTATAATCCCTAAATCAGCATATTCCCCCTGAGTGTTTCAAACTACAGGTGAACTTAGTAAGAATACGCACCCATTTTTATTTTATTTATTTATTTATTTATTTATTTATTTATTTATTATTATTTTTTTTTTTCGCACCCATTTTTAAAACAAGAGCACAGAGAGGAAATGGAACGATATCCACAGAATTCGTGAAGAATATTGGCCCCTGTTGTTCACTTAAATATAAAGACAACAGGTGGATATTCACAAGCAAAACAAATTTAGAGTATGTGACTTTCAGGAGCTTCTTGACAAACACTTCCCAGTGATAAAATTTAACTGCTTGAGAGGTGAAAAAAAATTGGGAATTTAGACGGGGCCCCTGAGCGGCTCAGTCAGTTAAGCATCTCTTGATTTCAACTCAGGTCATGCTCTCATGGTTCATTAGATTGAGCCCCACGTCGGGCTCCACACTGAGCACGGAGCCAGCTTGGGATTCCCTCCGTCGCTCTCTCTCTCTCTCTCTCTCTCTCTCTGCCCTTTTCTTGCTCGTGCATGCCGTCATGCTCTCTCAAACTAAATATGTAAGGGTAACAAAAATTTAGAAATAGAAAAATTTTTAGAAAATGAGAGATTGTTGGCTAGCAAACAAACACTAATGCTGAATTTGTTTAACTGTAGAACTAAGATTAAGCCACTGCGGGGGGGGGTCACAATTGCACAGCAGAACATGAATGTCCAGAGCCCTCTGAAAGTCCTAATAACGCACAAAACCAATGTTGGGAGGTGGGGACAAGAGGACACTGCAGGAAGGCTTATGAATACCTGATATCTTGTCCCTCATAGCAAGTGATCAATATTGTCTGAGACTGAAACATGTACTTTAAAGAAATGATTCCAGCTTTTTAAATAATTTTTGTAGCCTTTTCTTATAAACGTGACGAGATATTTACGGAACTGATACCTTGGGAGCAGTATTTTCTAGCCAGCTCTCCACGTATCTGTTATTCTTTTCATAAAACTGTCTTTTTATATGCAGTTGACCCTTGTTTTCATTTATTTTTATTTTTTACACGTTTATTTATTTTTGAGAGACAGCGACAGAGTGTGAGCAGGGGAGGGGCAGAGAAAGAGGGAGACACAGAATCCGAAGCAGGCTCCAGACTCTGAGAGGTCCACGCAGATCCTGATGCAGGGCTCGAACTCACAAACCGTGAGATCATGACCTGAGCTGAAATCGATGAAGTGGGGTGCTTACCTGATTGAGCCACCCAGGCGCCCCCCACGGTTGACCTTTGAATAACATGGGTGTGAAGCGCGTAGGTCCACTTACACGTAGATTTTTTTTTCAATAAATAATGTACAGAACTATAAATGTACTTTCTCTTCATTATGATTTTCTTAATAACATCTGCTTTTCTCTAGGTTACTTTATTGTAAGAACACAGTACATAGTGCAGATTCTTTACTGCACAGGGGGTAGGGACCGCTAACCCCAGTGTTGTTCAAGCGTCAACTATATAGGCAAAAAGAGATGTTTGGGGTGATGTCACCAAATGTTAACACTGATTTTTACTGGGCACTATGATTTTGAGTAATTTCTTATTTTCTTCTTCCTGCTTCTCTTTATTGCTTGAATTTTTAATAACGAGCCCATGTTTATTTTGTAAAAGCAATAAAAGTATTATGTTGGCCAAAGATCAAAGGGCCACGTCACTGACACAGTTTTTCTTGTTGGTCAGATTAAGGCCTTGGGTAGCATTTCTTCTAACCACATCTTCAATTTTGGAGGCGCAAAATGCTAAGCAGGACTAGCCAAGGGATTTCCAATTCCCTTCTCCTAAGCTTGTGATTTTGAAAGGTATTCCCATTCAAGACAGAAGTTAAGGGGCGCCTGGGCGGCTCAGTCGGCTGAGCATCTGACTTCAGCTCGGGTCATGATCTCGCGGTCTGTCAGTTCGAGCCCCGCGTCGGGCTCTGTGCTGACAGCTCAGAGCCCGGAGCCTGTTTCAGATTCTGTGTCTCCCTCTCTCTCTGACCCTCCCCCGTTCATGCTCTGTCTCTCTCTCTGTTTCAAAAATAAATAAACGTTAAAAAAATTTAAAAAAAAAGACAGAAGTTAAGGAGAGAGAGGTGAAGGGGAAAAAAAGGAGATAAGGGGGGGAAGCTGACACAATTGTAAGACTGCAGAGAAGCTCAAGGTGTCAGACTCAGGATGCGGCACTGGAGGAACAAGATTGAAGGCGTGACCTGGGGGACACGGTAACCGCGAGACTTCCAACTTGTGGACTCATGGGAATACGACCGAGGCCCTGGGGAACGTGCGATGGAAGGTGGAGCATTAATGGCGGCGAAAGGAAAGAGGCGGACACATACTGGGAGGAATGCCAGGTGCAGAGCCCCAGAAAGTTCAGTACACAAAGGACGCCATGCCGACTCCCACTTGCTCTGGGTGCGGCCAGAGGAAGATGGGGTGCTCGAGGCTACTGACAGACAGTAGGCAAAATGGCAGTCCCTCCAAGCCAGATGCACGCAGCCATCTTAAATACAAAGGATGACAATGTAGACGCCACTAAAACCTGACACGTCTGGGGAATTAAGACCCTTGCATTGAGTCACAATGAAATCACTGGACACCAGACTGAAACCTTTCACGGCCCCAGATTTATTCTGCAAGACAACGTGCGCGGAGGAGAGGTGCATTTTAACCACCTTAGTTGGTGTTCTAAGTAATGCATGTAAAGTTCCAATTCTGGTCTGTTCGCCTGGGGGAGAAATGTGAATGTCGACCACAGAACAGCAGCCTCTACAATGGAAGTGATCCCGGGGCTAATCTTAAGATTTGCTGCGATACAAAGGATGGGGGGGGGGGGCGCGGCGGGAGGGGGAAGGCAAAGAAAGACCTTAATCAATTGGAGTTTAACCTTTGGTTCAATGCTTTGTGTCTTGTGGTCAGAACTGCAAGGGCTGAGGCTGCTTTATTTCAAAAGTTGTGTTGATAACTTATCAAAAACAGTTCTATCTGGGAGATCATTCAGGTGAGAGAATACTCCAGAGTAATTTCTCTTCTACTTAGCATTTAGATAGCACCAGAGAGCTGTATGGGGTTATTAATACACATCTTGTACTCTGAAAGCAATTTACAATCTTTCTGGACAGTACCCTTATCCACAGGGTCTGAGTGGGAGTGGCCAAGGAGTCAGACGGCTTGAACCTCCTACTTTAAAACCATCTATTTGTTCTTCTTGCTGAGGGTGGGCCCTTGTCTCCCAAATCAGCTTCCTCAGCACCGCTGTCCCCATCCATGAAGGACAGCTCTGTCTTTGTCTGTGACTCCTCTGTGAGACAGGCTACTTCTTGGACAGAAACGCAGACAGAAGATGGGGGAAACCCAAAGATACTCATGATGTGGCTCTGGACAAGATAGGGGATTGTGTTTTACTCCCCTCTGGCACCGACCTTCTTCCTGTTGAGACCACCCCTCACCCTTGCTCTGACCAAGAGACTCAGGGACTTCATGCTCCCCCCATGTTTTCCCAGAATCCCTCACATGTAACCCTACCCTTCCCAGACAGCACTAGTTTCTTCTCCTGGGGATGGCTGACGGGTCCTTTTTCTCTCTTCCTGGAATTGGGGCTCTCTAGAGCTAGAGATGAGCGGTGTTTGGTTCCCCATACTCCTGAGAGAGCTTCCAGGGGCTGCCAGCAACCCAGGTCTGTGGCAGAACTGGCTTTCCCTCACTCCAGCCCTCTCTCTCCAGGCCATAGGAGAGGCAGAGGCAGGAGAGACAGGGAAAAGGGCCCTGCGGCTGTGCCCTGTGCAGAGTGTGGTGTTCAGTTTAAGAGATGATTCCCTTCCTCTCACTGAGCCAATTGAGGGGCCTCTGAGAGAATTGCTTCTCAAGGTTGGAGCTTCCTGTCAGAAGGGGAAACAGCAGGGTGGTTTCAACTCAGTCTATGGAGGCGTTCTAATAAAGAAAATATGACATGTCCTAAGGTGCAATGGTTTGTAGCGTCCCTTGTCCCCAAGCACAGGGCTGAAGGAAAGCTCCCCAGGAACAGATTCCTAGCTGGGGAGGAAGATGGCGGGAGTGGGAGCAAGCCATCAGGGAGCAGGCTAGTTCAGAATTTGATGTGGGCAGGATATGTCTCCCCTGGATTGAGTGGAAACCGTACAACACAGCACAGCTTGGGCTATCTTGCTATGTACTCTATACCTAGGGGCTGTTGGCTGGGTCAGGGACCCCACTCCCAGACACTCGAATATGGAGGGTCAGGAGTGGGTACTTCAGGGGATAGAATAAGTCAAGGGAGGCCTAACAGTGTTCTTCAAGAAGTTCACAGCAAGGGCGCCTGGCTGGCTCAGTAGGTTAAACATCCGACTCTTGATTTCGGCTCAGGTCGCCATCTCACTGACTGTGGGATCAAGCCCCACGTCGGGCTCTGGGCTGCTGGCATGGAGCCTGCTTGGGATTCCCTCTCTCCCCCGCTCTGCCTCTCCCCCTTTCTCTCAAATATAAATAAATAAACATTCAAAGAAAAAAAAAAGATGTTCACATCAGCAGATACTGCCACACTGAGCGCCCAGGGCCAGTCAGCGTAAGCCCCAGAAAGCGGGGCTGTCCCAGAAAGGTGGTTAGAGACGCTTATCTTTCCTTCATCCTTCACTGTACAACCTGGGTGGTGGTGGAATATGGATGAGAAAACCATGTGGATCGTATAACCTTTTTACTTCTTTAACCCACTACTTCTGGATCTGAAATTCAGTCATGGGACCATAAATTTTGTTTGGCTTGTTTAGATGCTGATGCGATGTTAAGTAATCTCACGTAACATCTGCTAAGTTTTAATATCTGTAAAATGTACACGTGAAAGTAAATCTTATGTTGATATTTTCAAAGCACTTTTCCTTTACTTGACATCTCATTGCAGAGTAATACAAATCTTCCATAGAAAACCTAGAAAGCAAGGGTAGGTTTTATTTTTTTTTAATGTGACTGTGGGAAGAACACTTAACAGATCTATCCTCCTAAACAGGCAAGTTTTTGTTTCTTAACAGAGTAAAATAGCAACCATTTATTTAGCTCACAATTCTGTGGGTTGGTGATTTGGGGCTGGGCTTTGCTAGGCAGTTCTCATATTTATTTATTTATTTATTTGTTTGTTTGTTTATTTATTTATTTATTTATCTATCTATTGAGAAAATATTGGCATAATACACAATCTTATAGTTTGACATCTGTATGCACTCCAAAGTCATCACCATCAAAATTCTAGTTGCCATCCATCACCATACAATTGACTCCTTGACCCATTTTCCTTCCCTATGCCCCTCTTCCCCTCTGGTAACCATCAGTCTGTTCTCTGCATCAACGAGTTTGTTGTTGTATTGCTTTGTTTGTTCATTCATTTTGGTTTTTTTTTTTAGATTCCACATATGAGTGGAACCATATGGTGTTTGTTCTCATCTGACTTATTTCACTTAGCGTAATGCCCTCAGGCTCCATCCATGTCGCAAATGGCAAGATCTCATTCTTTTTTATGGCTGAGTAATATTTTGTTGTATGTGTATATCATATCTTCTTTATCCATTCATCCATCAATGGACACTTTGGTTGCTTCCATATATTGGCTATTATAATTAATGTTGCAATGAACATGGATGGGGTGCATGTATCTTTTTGGTTTAGTGTTTGGTTTTCTCCAGCTAAACATCCAGAAGCAGAATAGTTAGATCACAAGGGGGTTCTACGCTTAATTTTTTGTGGAATCTCCATACTGTTTTCCACGGTGGCTGCACCAATTTATATTCCCACCAAGACTGCACGAGGGTTCCTATTTCTCCACATCCTCACCAACACTTGCTATTTTTTGACTTTTTGATAATAGCTCTTCTAACAGGTATCTCCCTGATGATTAGTGACACTGAGCATCTTTTCTCAAAGATGCTCAGACCTTTTGTGGTCTGTGGGCCATCTGTGTGTCTTCTGTGGAAAAATATTGACTCAGATCCTCTGCCCATTTTTAAAATGGGGTTCCATCAGAGAAGTTTGAACAACGTGCTGCAGGAGGAGGGGGCAACTGAAGGTGTGGGAAGCCTCATAGAGCGGGTGATACCTGAGTTGAATCGGGGTAGGGGGGCAGCCGACAGAGGGAATGGCCGTGCATGGGGTGTGGGGGTATGAGCAGCTCAGGGAGGGGGGCGGTGCCAGGATTTGGGGAAGGGAGGAAAGAAGTTTTTGCTCTAATTAGCTGTAACAGAATGGACAGACATGGGCTTTGTAGTCAGGCTGGTTAAGGCTTGATTGTTTAGCGCTTGGTCTGTGCAAGCTGGATGGCCTCAGGCAGGTTCTCCTTGCTGAGCTTTCATTGCCCATCCGTTAAAAAAAAGGGGGTCGGACCTGATTCTCCAGACTGTGCTAAGGATCAAGTGAGGAAATCAGGCTGAGAGCACCTAATATGCCGGAGGCCCCGGGGAGCAATGGTTTCTTCCTCCTACCCTGCTCGAGAACCTGACTCTCCCAGGAGACGCACCCTGCTGAGTGCCCGCCTCCACACTCCCTCTTCAGAGGGCAACACCGTGTCACTTCTCTGCCACCCGTCTGGAGCCTGTGAAAGTGGAGAGTCCGGATGAGTGTGTCAGGGCCCGGGTGAGGTCTAAAGTTTGGAACACCACCAAGTCTGTGTTTACATTCAGGGTGAGCCCCTCCTGCAAAGCTGCCCTACACAGTCCCGTGAGCGCAGGACACCTGCTACAGCTCCAATGCCTGTGGTGGGAAATCTGGCAGGAGAGGCTTGACAGACAAGCTCCAGGGGCGCTTGGGTGGCTCAGTGGGTTACATGTCCGACTTTGGCTCACGTCCTGATCTCACGGTTCGGGAGTTCGAGCCCCACGTCAGGCTCTGCGCTGGGAGCACCACGGAGCCTGGAGCCTGCTTCAGATTCTATGTCTCTTCTCTCTCTGCCCCTCCCCTGCTCACTCTCTCAAGAAAAACAAATAAACATTTAATTTTTTTTAAATATTTACTTTTGAGAGAGACGGAGAGCATGCGAGCAGGGAAGGGTCAGAGAGAGAGGGAGACACAGAATCTGAAATAGGCTCCAGGTTCTAAGTTGTCAGCACAGAGCCTGACACGGGCTCGAACCCACACACGGTGAGATCATGGCCTGAGCCAAAATTGGATGCCCAACCGGCTGAGCCACCCAGGTACCCCAAATAGGTAAACATTAAAAAAAAAAAACAGAACAAGCCTAACAGAACCCTTCTGTCAGAGTGTTGTGGTTGAATCGTGTCCTCTCCCCCCAATTCATATGCTGCAATCCTAGCCCCCAGTACCTCAGAATATAATTGTGTTGGGAGCTAGGGTCTTTAAAGAGGTGATTAAGTTAAAATGAGGTCATTAGGGTGGGCCCTAATTTAATAGGACTGGTGTTCTTCTAAGAAAAGGTGATTAGACACGGACACACAGCCGGACGACCACACGAGGACACGGGGAGAAGACGGCCATCGACACGCCAAGGAGAGAGGCCTCAGGAGGAGCCAACCCTGCTGACGCCTTGCTCTCCGACCTCCAGCTTCCAGAACCAGGAGGAGATAAATGTCTGTTGTTGAAGCCTCCCTCCCCGTGTGTGGTACTTTGTTGCAGTGCCCCCAGGAAACACATATGCAGTGTGACAATCCTCACCCCTCATTTCCACTCCTCTTGTCACCAAAGATCGAACCGAACACATTCTGCCCGTGCTCTGGAATCCATGGTGTGTCTGCGGCTCCGCACCTGCCAGCGGAGGCGGGGCCGGTGTTCTTCTGGGGGAGAGCCATTCTTTCCTGCTCACTCAAACCCCTGCGAATGACACCTTCAACAGCCACTTCAACCCACAGCTCTCCCTTCCCCGAACCTTAGTTCGGAGCCTTAGTATTTTCTCCCCGCTTCATGCGCGTTTATCTTGTGGCCTCCGTGAGAAGATGGTCCTTGTGTTGTTGGAGGAGGTGGCCGCACGGTTGGGCTCTGAAGTCACATGTCAACCAACGAAAGACAAAGGTGCGAGCTGCAAAAGAAAATGGGTCTGTCTGTTTGGGGTCTCGGGGATGGCAATCCGGGTGACACAGATTCCAGAGCACTCAAAAGTGTGCTTCCGGAGAGACAAAGGAGGTTAGCGTTTCTAGAGAGGAGAGAGGGAATTTACATAAGTTGTTTTGAACCAAATGTGATTGGTGCTGGTGTAGCTACAGTTACACTAATCTGTATGTGATTGGTTGCTAGGGCTGGCGTTAGGCAGAAAGTTAATTTGTGTCCATTTTATCATATAGCAGGTGCTTTGGCTTTTAGCTGAGTTCAGCAGAAATTCCCAGGGTTCGAGACAGGAGACATGCGAACGCCCCACCTCCTCAATGTTCTCCCAGCTCCGTTTTAAATAACCCTCTTGGCAATGCCAACTCCATTTTATCCTCTCCCTTGTCATGCACAAAGCTGGTTGGAACCTCACCTCCAACTTCCTGGCTATACCACCTTGAACTTTGCTCTCCTCCTCTGCAGTGCTCCAGGGAAGGCATTCTCACTTAGCCGGCTCTACCGAATGGGCCAACCAGATGAACCCAACCCTGGAATCCATGGCTCCTTTCCTAGCCCACGGTGGGATATGCCATTATTCCACACTGCAACATCCAGCGCCACGATCGGAAACACGCGTGGGCTGCCTGACCCCGCGGTTCTGCCTCTGCTGGTCTGGACTCCCTTCTGGCCTCGGTAGTGGGTGCCCAGTCCACCGCCATTTGCGATCTGGTTCAAGAGCTTGACCCACTAAGGCTGTGCCTTCACACTGTGCAGTTACCTGGTTTCTGTCCAGCCACCGGGTCCCACAAGAGGATAGAGACAATGAGGCCTTCGTCTTACTTATGCATACCTGAAGGCATCATGTTTGGACTGCAGTAGAGTAATAGCCTGTCTATAGGTGAGGACTCTGACTTCCATGTTTTGACGACCACCATTTTTATGGGGTTAAAGCAGAACGACTCTGCCTCTGCGACTCTCAGGAAGCACTGATCGCCAAGACGTGGCTACAAATGGCAAACCAAGGGGCAAACACATTGCCTGTAGGGGGCCATTGAACCCCAAAGCTTATTGCTTTGCCAGATAGGAGTATGGGTTTAAATAAGGTGGGTAGGTATAATTATGTCAGAGGTCGTTGACGCAAACAGATTAAAAATACAGGGAAAGCATATTGGTTAAAGTAATAATAATAAAACCTCTGGGTTTTCAAAGGGGTCAGTTACAACTACTTTTATTTGAATTCATAAATCTTTCCTTAACCACAGCTAAATCTTTTCTCAATCTAGGACAACCTCCTGCTGCAGGAAGTTAAAGGGCAACTTTTTCGTGGTCGATGAAGGAGCATCACCGTGATGTCTGGTATCTAGAGGGAACAGCCCTCTAGGACGAGCCACCTAGATTGACTTCACCTACAGGCGTCAAGTCAACCAAGAGCCGGCAATTTTGGTGATGTGACATTTAAAAAAGATTTCTTCTCAACCTTTCTCACTGCCATAATTTACTGTTGAATTCAGGGGCAGGAGCCTAATCCCTTTGGGAAATGTGCTGTGATGGCAGTGTGGGGTCGTTTCAAAGGCGTATGCAGTCTGTCCTTATACCCAGCTGTGAACTGGCAATGCAACCACAAAAAGCCAAACCTGAATCTTAGCCGTTCCCTTCACTGAGGAGTACGGGATAATAAAACTCACACTGTGAAATGCATAAGCAGGTTTTCCTGTAGCCCCACCAGCTCCTATGGGCTTCATGGTCCCGCTCACTGTGGGGTAAAAAAATTTCGACAGCAGCATCTATATGACGTTTATGGGGCTCGAGCCAGAAAACAGCAATGGGGACCCTCCTTAAGAAAAAGAGCAAAAAATGATCTTGACTTCACAAAATTTCCCGAAACACATGAGCATGTGAGCACTTTCTGGGGGCCCACCCTGGGGTGTTGGAAAGGGCTGAGGTTCTCATGCTCTTGGGAGTGCTGGTGGCCACGTGTTCCCAGACAAATCCCAGGGTCACCTTTAGCCCTTGGGCCTTGGGCCTTCTTCCTTCCCCGGGTGTCTGAGGTCTCATACCTTCATTCTTTCTCCGAGATTTAGTGTCAGATACAAAGATAAGCTCCGCTATTTACTCCGGGCCTCAGTTTACTCTTCTATGAAGTGAGGGCTTAGGATGTTATCTTTATTTATTATTATTGTTATTTTTAATTTCTTAAGGTTTATTCATTTTTGAGAGAGAGGGTGCGAGTGGGGAGGGGCAGAGAGAGAGAGAGAGGGAGGCACAGAATCCGAAGCAGGCTCCAGGCCCTGAGTTGTCAGCACAGAGCCCGACGCGGGGCTCGAACTCACCAACTGCGAAATCATGACCTGAGCTGAAGTCGGACGCCCAACCGACTGAGCCACCCAGGCACCCACCCCCCGCCCCCCCCCCGCCAACGTGAATTTTAAATATCCAACCAGAGGCGATGGGTAAAAGGAAAGTATCATTATTCAGTGGAATACACCAAACTCATTTAAAATGATATCCATAGATTTCCATAACATATTGCTATGTGAATAATGCAGGCTATGGAACCATATTTGTAGCAGGATTCTATTTTTGCAAAATAACATACTTTACACACACACACACACACACACACACACACACACAACCAGAAGCACGTATTACAACTGTTAACAGGTGATTATCTCAGTATGGTGAAGAAAGGGCCATTTTCTTGTACCATTTGCCCGCATTTGCTCCAAGACCGCGGCACAGGCAACGCCCCAGGGCACACCTTGGCCCACTCCTTGCCTGAGCCCACTCCTACTTTGAGCTTATAATCAAATTTTCATCATCAAGTAGGTGTGGTCTTGCAAGATGCTTTCAGGCTCACGCCAGTGAATTTAGAAACAGCAGGTGCTTCCAAGCGCTTATTACAGTGACTCTAGAAGAATGATTACTTTCTCCATTTTGTGGCCCTGATGATTCTTCAGGAAATTGAACTGAAAGTTTAATATCAAGTGGTTTTGTGAACGGCATTTTTATTGGGACTCGAGCCTTTGATTTCTGAGATGTGAGGCACGCTGTGCCACTCAGTAGGGAGCTTTCTTGGACCATTAAAGACGTGATATATGGTTCAAACGGGAGCTTGTGCGGGGACCACGCACACAGGTGATTTTCACTGTCCACTGCCCCCAGTCGCAACATCCCATGTGTAGGTGGCCCCACGCAGCGTACGAAGCAGCTTCCTGAGGAACCGTCGGCTTCATCTGTGAAGTTCCATTTCCGAACGGCAACCTATAGAGCAGCTAAAAAATAATTGTGAAATAAACCTTAGGAAGAGTGATCGAAGTTATTGCCAATGCTTATGTTCTGTTACTCTGTTTCACTACCAATAATAATGTTAGGTAAAAGCTGAGCTTTTGTATTTCGTAGTTTGCAAACTACCTTGTAAAAACGGTTCTGTTGATGGATGATTCGTCTGACCATACAAGTCATCCATTTAAAGCGTACAATTCAGGAGTTTTCCCCATATTCTCAGAGGCTGCGCCCATACTCATGATCTAATTTTAGGGCATTTTTTTTCACCCCACAGAAGAAACTCCATACGTATTAGCGGTCACTTCCCATTGCCCATCCCCAACCTTCATCCCCAGACTTAGGTCAGCACTAATCTACTTTCTGTCGCTGTAGATTTGCCTGTCCTGGACATTGCGTATAAACGGTCCCAGGCACCATAAGGCCTTTTGTGACTGGCTTCTTTCATGCAGCACATGTTGTTGAGGTGCTCTGTGCTGGTAGCCTGTATCCGATCTCCACTCCCTTTTATTGCTGAAGAATACTCCACTGCATGAATATACCACATTTGACTTGTCCACTCATCAGCTGATGAACATTTGAGTTGTGTCAATTTTGGGCTGTTACGGATAATGCTGCTGTCAACATTCATGTACAAGTCTTTTGCGGATATGTGTTTTCATTTCTCTCGGATATACACCTAGGAGTGGAATTGCTGGGTCATACGGTAACTGTGTGCTTCGTGTTTTGAGTAACTGCCAAAATGTTTTTCAAAGCCACTGCCCCATTTTACAGTCTCGTCAGCAATGTACGGATATTCCGGTTTCTCCACATCTTCACCCAACACTTAGTATTGTCTTTAAAAAAAAAAAATACAGCCACTGTTTCGTTTCCCACGTAACAACCAATTCTCTAGTTTTCCGACTTCAACTGGGAGTCCTACAACCCAACCCGGTTCTGACACCATCTACCTGGAATTAGCGTAGACTGAGCACGTTAAAGGGCTCAGTCCAACAAGATGACCTCCATTTCAGACAGGAAGGGTGTTAGTAGTTCTAACTCTCTAATCTTGTGGTTGGTTCCTCTGGGCACCAGCCCCCATCCGGAGGCTATTGGGGGTCTTCAAAGAGTCATCTCATCAAGCAAAAACACAGGTGTGGTCCTAAGCAGCTCGTTATGAATAACAAAAGAAACTCCCATCACTCAGGAAATTCCAAAGATTTTAGGCACCCTGTGCCAAGAACTGGGGACAAAGACCAACTATATATTTTTAATTTTACCAGCCATCCTGCTGGGTGGAAAATGATATCTATTGAGCTTTCCATTTGTAGTTCCCTAATGACTAATGATGTTGAGTATCATTTCGTATGCATGTTGGTCATTTGCATATCCCTTTTTGGAGAACTATCCATTCAGATTCTTAGCGTTTTGTTTTTTTTTAATTGGGATATTTGTCTTTTTACTGTTGATTTGTAATAGTTCTTTATATATTCTGGATATGCATGCTTTATAGACTTGCAAATACTTTCTCCCAGTCTGTGTGTTGTCTTTTCATTTTCTTGACGGTTATTCTTTGCAGTACAGATTTTTAATCTTCATAAAGTCCAACTTATCTATTGTTTCCTTTCTGTGTTTGTGCTTTTGACCTCATATCTAAGAAACTATTGCCTAACCCGAAGCCACAAAGATTTACTCCTTTATTTTTCATCTAAGAGTTTTATGGCTTTAGCTGGTACGTTTAGGGTCGATAATCCATTTTGAGTTAGTTTCTGTGTATTGTGTGAGAAAGAGGGACAGCTTCATTCTTTTGCATGTGGATACATAGCTGTGCCTATACAGTGGAAAGTTTATTCTTTCCCATTGAATGGTCTTGGCACCCTTATCAAAACTCAATTGACCAGAAATGTAAAAGTTTAGTTTTTAGACTCTCAATTTTATTCCTTTGACGTATCTGATTATGTTAGTACTGCAGTCTTGGTTGTTGTAGCTTTATCATCAAATTTGAAGTCAGATAGTGTGAGTCTCCTTGCTTTGCTTTTTTTCACTATTGTTTTTGCTATTCTGAATCTCTTGCATTTCCACATCCATGTCATTTTCCACAAAAAATCTAGATGGTTTTGAATCTGTAGATCAACCTTTCCGATCCATGACCATGGCACGCCCTCTCGTCTATTTAGATCATTTCTTCTAATGGTTTGTTTTCAGTGTACAAACCATTAAATTTATCCCTAACTTTTTTTCTTTTTCATGTAATTATAAATGATATTGTTTTCTTAATTTTATTTGTGAGTTATTTGTTACTAGTGTGTAGAAATACAATGGATTTCTGTATATTGATCCTGTGTCCTGAACTTGTTGCTGAACTTGTTAATTAGCGCTAAGAGTTTTTTAAAGTGGATCCTTCAGTATTGCAAGTACTTTTACGTACATGATTTCGTTTAATCACTAGAGGAGGCTGTGACCTATGTAGGACAGACATTAGTCTCCCAATTTTACAGATGAGGGAACTGAGGCTTGGAGTGGCAAATAACTTGCCCAAGATCCCACTGTTAACAAATGGCAGAGCCTTGACTGATTCTCAGGCCAGGGTCAGAGGACAGGACAGATTGACCACAGAGTCAATTTTCTCAGCATCCCAAAACTCTAGAAGAAACATTGATAGCCTGCAAGAAAAAAGAGGTTGGGAAAATTGACAATAGCTGGTAAGAAGTGTCAACAACTTTTTTCTGGACGGAAAATATGGCAGTTACTGACTTAAGGGAAAAGAAGGATCCTTAGCTTGAGTATCTAAGGCACAGTTTAAGAAATTAGCATATTTAGGGGCACCTGGGTGGCTCAGTTGGTTAAGCATCTGACTCTTGACTTTGGCTCTGGACACGATCTCATCGTTCATGAGTTCGAGCCCCGCGTCGGGCTCTGTGCTGACAGCTTGGAGCCTGGAGCCTGCTTCAGATTCTGTGTCTCCCTCTCTTTCTGCCCCCCCACCCCGTCTTTATGATAAACAAATATTAAAAAAAATTTTAGGAAATGAAGGTGAGGTATGGTGTGGGGATTCAATGATATTTGCACATGTGTGTACTTAAATCCCCACAGCTGCTCTCCCATCTGCAGTCTGGTGTCTCTCCTTCCACGTGGGGAACAGATAGTTGGTTTATACTCCAGGAAAGCTGACTGGGGACACCAGATAGAGTGTGGAGTGGCAGGGTGATATGGAGGAAACAGATAAATGGTAGAACCTCATTCAGGTCATTCTTGAATGCTGGAGCCAGACTTGCATTCTGCTACCCCCACAATCTCTAGGTAGGAGAATGGAGGAAAAGACCTCTCTCAAGATAGATGGTTGCTGACACTTGGGGTCCCCTCCACTGCAAACGTGAATTGTCACCAGCCATCTTGTGTAGAGTGCCCAAGCCCTTGCACACATATATAAATTGTGGCCAGCTTTTTGTTGTCTGGATTAATATGAATCAGTATTTGAGGGAAGTCTTCAATATCAAAGAGAGAGATAAAAGAAAATAAATAGGAAAAAGGAGCCCAGAGGAAATGCAGATAATGCAGGAGGTAGAAAACTAAAAACAAAACAAAACCTATTAATGTCTTCAGGGAATGTGAAAGATCTCTTGGAAATTAAAACCAGGACATGAAAAACAGAAAACAAATGTAAAAGCTTCATTAGCAAGATTGGAGGATAAAGTTGAGACACAATTCCAGGGAACTGGAATTGACCAACAAAACAAAACCATGGCAAAGAGAAAAAGAGAGATTAGAAACACGATCTAGGAGTTTCAATGTCTGCTGAAGAGAAACTATAGAGGAAGAGAGAACAGAGAAGTTGGTGAAGAGGAAATTATCAAAACCATGATATTTGGGACTGAGAGAGAGAAGCTTTAAGTTGAAAGGGGACACAAAGTGCCCATAATAATGAATTTCTAAAAAAGTGTCACGTCATCATTTAGAATTACCAGGAGCAAAGAGAAAATTCTAAAAATTCCAGGTATGATGTGTGTGTGTGTGTGTGTGCATGGGTGTGAGTGTGCATGTGTGTGATATATAAAGGGTTTTAAATCAGAAGAGCATTGAGCTTCTTAATAGCAAAACTGAAAGATAGAAGATAATGATACAATGCCTTTAATATTCTGAGGGACAATGACTTTCAGCCACAATTCTATCCTCAGGCAAACTATTAATCAAGAGCAAGGGTAAGAGAAAGACATTTTCAGAAAACCAAAAACTCAAATATTTCACCTCCAATGTACTTTCCTTAGGAAGATATGCTTCAGCAAAAGAAGGAAATTAATCAAGAAAGAGGAAGATAGCACATAGAGAACAGATGATTCAACACAGGGAAGGGCCAAGGGACATCTCAGGCTAATATTCAGCCTCCAGACTGGCTCAGGGGATTGGATCTCTCTAGGAGGAATTCACCAGCAGGAGCCAAAACTGGAATCTCTGTATTTGAGTGTATATAAATAATGCTATTGATTTTGAATTCCTTGGAGGGGGACAAGTAACCATTGGAACATAGAAAATTTGACAAATGAAAAAAAAAACACAAAGCAATGATTAACTCCAGGAAAAAGAAAAGATTGTAGAAGAAAGGAGGTGAGATCATAACGAACTTTTTGGCTCAATAAAGAGTCATATTTCATAGTCATAGTATTGTAAACACTGCTTACTGATTCAATCAATAATTGTGATATTACTGTTGGGAGATGTGTAGAGGTTGGGGTGGAAGGTGGAACAGGAGTGCTACATCCTTCTCTCCCACAGCAGGAAGCCTGCAGTGTCAAATTAGGATTTAGCACTCAATGCATATTATTTAGAAATGATGAGGTTAGAAGCAAGGGGAGAAGCTAGATGATTTGAGGACCCCCCCTCTGCACAGAGTCCTGGGAGATGATGTAGGGTAGGACACTGATACTTTTTATAATTAGCCTTTTGGTACCATTTGACTTTTAAAACCATGTGCATATTTACACTGAAGAAAGAGAGGGGATAGGGATTGATTTTAGGTCCCATGTCTTTCCATTGTAACACAAAATTAAACCAGCTCCCTCTTTGATGTGCAACTTTCTAAGCTTCTTCTATCAGAGTTTCTAGAGATCTGTGCCCTCTCCTCCATCAGCCATCCCCTCTGCAGGCGACATTTGGCTCTTGAAATCTCGATTTCCTTCCCTCAAATCCCTGCAGGAAGCCCAACTCTAGGTTTCGTGGTTCCCATGGGCAAACTCCATTGGAACATCAAGCCTGATTTGGGCTTGTGCTTTCCTAGAAGGTGTCTGCTTTCCTGATAATGAAGTTTTTCTGGCACCCCCCTTTGGCTCTACTTGGAGAATAGAGTTATGGCTAAGAAGTCTGAAATCAACTATTTAACACACACACACTCTCTCTCTCTCAGTGAGTCTTTATGTTTCTGCTTATGTAGCTGTGAAGAGAAGACTCCTTGCAGGACCCTGTGCACATGAGCTGGCCTCACCCTGGACTCCTCTGGTCTGCCAGCGAGTGATGCAGGCTGGCTGGAGGGACTAGAGGAGGTCTTAGTGGCCTATTAAATGTCTGGTTTGTTGGGCTTCAGGAACGCCAGATTGGATTCAGAATCAGCCTGGTGGCTTTGCCTAGATTGCTCTTCTCCAGGACAAGAGGCCTGAGCTGACCCCCAGTGGTCACAGAGCAAAGTTGCTTTGTGTCAGGCAAAACAAACCTCCCCATCCCCAGTCCAGCCACCTTGTCAATGCTCACATTTGAGGACTGACATCTGGGCACAGCTAGGGTTGCTTTTATTTCCTTTCTTCATGATGGCTTCCTGAAGACAGACTGACCTCTTTAGATGGTCACCCATGGCGTCTGGGCTTCTGTCTATTGAGTGGGAGTTAAATTACTCCCACTTGGAGCTCCTCCCTCTTGGAGATTCTGAATAAAGCCTACAATGCCCCTAAGCAGTAGTTTTCTCAGTGTGTTTTCTTTTTAAGTGAAGCACAACTGGACATTTTTTTCTAAGAAACAGAATGGAACTTCCCTGTTACCTCCAAGAGCCCCTACCTTGCATCCATATCCATTCTTTGAGTTGAAATGTACCAACTCAAATCATAAGAAACTCCCTTCCAGCCCCAGGCAAAGACCAACTACATAATCATAAATGGACACTGAATAAGAAATTCTCTTATGACACAATCGAGAGGCGTCTTTATATCTGTGTCCTACTGTCCTTTAAAATTTATTCAGTGGCGGAATAAAAACTTGGGATGTCCCATGAATTTGCTGCTACTACTTGAATAACAAAAAAGTCCTGCGGTCACTCTAAGTGACAAACACAGTCTCAGCTTAGAAATTAGACCAGTCAGTCCCAGGTAATGATAAAAAAGCTTCAACTTCCGTCAAACTGTTAGCTACTCCCTCTCTCCTCCAACAAGGTCCTGCAATGAACTAGCAGTTGAGAGTGAGAAGGGGGTTGGGGCAGAAGTTAGGACAAACCTTCTCTACTCTTCCAGCCCCTCCTGGGCCCCTGGAAGAAATGGGCCTGTTGCACAGGCGGCCCACACAGAGGTGGTAGGTGGGAGAGGAGGCTTCTCTTCTCTACCCCTTCCCCACCCCCACCATAGGCTCTGTTTGCCCCTTGCCCATCCCTTCCCTCTCCCGACTTCCTCCATTTGCCTCTGCTGTCCCCCCTCTGCCCCCGCCCGTCCTCACTGCTGGCTAAGCCACCGGTAGGGGCCAATCCCCACAGACAGCATGTCACATAGGTCCTCTGCACCATTTCCCATCTTCCCTCGTCACCCGGTAGGCTCAGCCCTAAACACTTCTCTAGACCAGGCGTCTAACACATCCTGCCCCAGGCCCACATGTTTGCTGCCAGCCAGGCTTGGCATCAGAGGCACAGACTCAAGGCAAAGCCTTCTGGTTCTCTGGCACCGAGGCGGCCCCTCTTCAAAGCCCCGATTGGCTGCTCTGTGCTGGAGAGAGAGGTTTTGCAGGTGCTCGGTGCTCAGCCGCCTCCCTTCGGGCTCCCATCAGCTGGGTAATAGGCACAAGGAGAGCAGCTTCCTGGGCACTTTTTGACTCAGGCTGGCTCTGAGGGCTCAGCTTGGGCCTGAAGCCAGCACGGGGCTTCCTGCGATCTCTGGCCTCCTATAGAGAGAGCGAGGTGGACACTTGCCCAGCCAGTTGCTAAGCCGATCAAGGCTGCTCCCCAAAAAAGCAGAGCAGAAAGCGCAGAGAGAGAGAGAGAGAGAGAGAGAGAGAGGAAGGCTTTTAGGCTCTGCCTGCCTCGATGGGCACCTGACTCCTACCTTCCACCAGACAAGCTGTTCTTCCCACCAGGGGAAGGAGTCCATAAGGGAGAGACCCTGAGAGGGATGGGAAATGTTACCCTCCAGGGGCTCCCTTCTCAGCACCGGGCGACTGGAGCTCTCCTTGAACTTCAGCCTCTGTCATGTGATCCGGGCACGCCTCTGGGACTTCACCTTCTGGACTGAGCTCCTGCAACCATGATCCCCCGCCCCTCTGGCTCCCAACTGTCTCTTCATCGCCTGGACCCCAACTGGAGTTTGTCGCACTGACCGGTTGCTTAGGCACAAGCCACTCCTGGTTTGGAGAGACTGTGGTGTCTCTCAGCCCCGGCAGCACCTGAGCTGCCTGGAAGTCTGTTCTGGAGGCCGCATCCATGTGGGTCCCCGGCTCCTGGGAGACCTCCCTTGAACTGGCTCTTCAGGGCTGCCGATTACCCGTCGTTGCCCTGCTTCCGTCCAGCTAACCATTCCATGGAGGAGTCTGGCCAAGCTATGACAGTTCTCCTGCTCTTTTACCTCCTTTTCTTACCTCTTTGTCTTCATTGCTTCCTTTTTTAACCTCCTATGTCTGCCAGGATCAGCCACAGTCCCTCTGGGCTGGAAGAGAGAGGGAGGAAAGGGGTGGGGGTAGGTCTGTGGAAGAGGTAGGCGGCTGATCTGAGTCCAGCAGGTATCACTGAGCACCTGCCGTGGGTGAGACATTGCACAAGCTCTCGTGGGAGATGCAAAGGAGACCCTGCTTTAAGCAGAGCATGCTCTCAAAACATGTAGGATGCACGTGACCCCATGAACAGCACTCTCTCTGACACCTGGCGTCCAGCTCACGATGTCTAGACCTTCACTACATACTAAAAAGCAGGATTAACCCAGGGTCCTCGTATTTTACCAGGGTCTTCTCAGAGTCAGGGATTCCTGAGCATGGGTCCGCTGCCCATCCCAGCCACAGCAGCGGTGTGGATCAATCCTGTCCACACTGCATGCTGAGTCTCCGGTTCAGTTTTGAAGTCGGCCAGCTGCCCATTTTCTAACGCAGGATGCCGGGGGCTCAGGTTGTCTTTGACATTCACTGTCCTTGTTCCCACGTGGCTTTACCCACGGCCCGACATTCCCCTCCGAAAGTCCTGCGAAGCTGAGCATTTGCCCTCCGGGCAGCAGCCACAGGGCACCTTCTCTGCTGTCATTTCGAGTTGGAGGGACCAGCAGAGCATCATTTCTGCAGCGACAAAGCACAAGAGAGGCGATTTCAACCCTTGAAATTTTCCTCGCTGGCTCAGCTGCGATGTTATTGACTTCAAGAATGGCATGGTCATTGCTATTTATTTGGTATGAATAATAATAACGGTGGTAAGGAGGGTATGCATCCGCCCTCTAGACAGTTTCCTTTGGCAGCCAGAAGAGAAAGCAGGAAAATGGACAGAATGAGATAATGGGTACGGAGGTGCTTTGTAAGCTGTAAATCAGTATATACATCGAGGGTTATTGTAGCAAAGGGTATTCTATATCTTTTCTTGTTTACGTTTTCTCTCTTGGCTCGGGGAAGATGAATTTTTATTGTATGAATGATCTCAAAGCTTGTCAGATGCAACAACTCTCACCAGGCGGCTGGCAGGGTAGGAAATAAAGGCAAGATGTAACGCATATCAGGCACTCAATAATAGTGTGTGTTGGGGGAATAAATGGAGAAAAACAGGTGCTTCCTGAGAAACACAGACAAGGGCTTGAAAGCCTTATAACCCTCGCCCTTGCCAGGCAAATACCCCCCGGACGAATCCGGGCTGGGCGGAAGATGCCGTGGAAACAGCCTCCTGGTGGCTGACCTGGGTGCCAGACCTCTTCACCGGCCCAAACCTGAGCTTCAGAGACTGGACCCCAATCGTTCTGGTGCTCGCCGCCCCTCTGTCCCTCGTCCCTGGGCTTCTGGGTGAGAACTAAGTTTTTCAGTTCAAAGATTTCAATTTAGCTCTCCGAAATCTCATAAAGATAACTGGTTTTAGAAACGAACAACTCCTCAAAGGAGAGTTTGCAACCCCAAGGTGGCTTACGGCGTTATTATCTGCTGGCGTTTACTGAGCTCGTCGCATTAGGCACCCGAACATGCTGTGTCGCATAGATCTTCCCAATACCTCCAAAGATGTGGGTGCTATTTTATACTTTTTTCACTGTCTTTGGCTACTTGCCACAATTTCAACACCGGGAAAACTAAAGCTGGTCGCCATGCCCCAAATCCCACAGCCCGAGAGCGACAGAGCCCGCGATGAACTTGGGCCCTGGAGCCCAAGGGGGTGCCCTGCGGCCTCCCATGTGGCAGAAGGCTTTGCCCCGCACACGTCTCGCTGTCCCTGGGGCAAGGCGCTCAGCTCTGGGCTATATACGTTCAGGGAATCGGAGATCAGGAGAGTGAGGGAGAACCGAAGTCGGGGAGTTCCCGTAGAGGCATCTGCTTCACCCGGAGCAGGTTTCTCCATCGTTGGCATTTTTGACATCTCGGGCTGGACTCCTCTTTGTTATGGGGCCGGTCCTCTGCATTGCAGGGTGTTTAAGCAGCATCCCTGGACTCTGCTCGGTACAGGCAAGCAGCATACTCTTCCCCAGCTGCGATGATAAAAAAAAAAAAGATCTCCAGACATGTCGGGTGTCCTCTGGGGGGTGCTGAGAACCACTGAGTTAGAGAAAGGAAGGCTCCGGAGAATACACCGTCACTGAACCTTAAAAGGCTAGAGCTTCAAGTGGGGCACCTGGGTGGCTCCGTTTAAGAGGCAGATTCTTGATTTCAGCTCAGCTCGCGATCTCACTATTCAGTTCATGAGTCCGAGCCACCCTCGCTCTGCACTGACAGTGTGGAGACTGCTTGGGTTTCTCTCTCTCCTCTCTCTCTCTGCCCACCCCCCCCCAATCTTTCTCTCTCTCTCAAAATAAATACATAAAATAAACTTAAAAAAAAAACAAAACTAAAAAGCTATCCCAAGGTATGTGACCGCGACAAGGACCCTAAGAAGTCACGTGGGCTCAGAAGCGGTGGGTCTTCTGCACATCGGTGCATGGAAGTAGCCAGAAGGAAGAGGGAGGCCTGCAAGGACAATCACCATGGCGGCAGATCTGGGAGATTTAATTAGCTGAACAATTTGTGTCCAGTTAAGGCTATCAGATAATGAGGGGATTCGTCTTAGTGTTTCTTTTTGTCTCCGGCTATTTGGATAGATTTGGGCAAGCGTATTTTCTTATTTGCCCTTTTTATTCAACGCACATTTATTTCGTACGTATTGTGTCTGTCATTATGTTGAATGGGATGATTTCTTTCCATCCCCAGGGCCTGGTACACAATCGATGCTCCATAAGAGTTTGTTGAACATAACCTTGAATTGATTAAGGGGGAAAATTGTCTGTGAAAATGAGGTCTTCTTGGAAATGGGTTCCTTATGGCCCTCTGGCCCGCGCAGGCGCTATTTATCAGCGGACCGCTCTCTGGTGACATGAGACACTACTCATCTGCGTACTGATGGATCCATAATGAAAAATGCATTGTAGATGGGTTTTTGTTGACTACCTCATTCACTTCCCTACATTTCTCGTTTCCTCCTCACAGTGCTTCCTGGTGTGGCAGAGGTTAGTGGAGACAGATCCCGAGGAAGGTTTGCCAAACTGGCTATGGGAATGGGGGCGGGGATGGGAGCAGGGACAATACAATGTCAGGCTTTTCTGAGGTCGGGGGGGGGAATGATGGGAGCAGAGTGTGGCCTTGGGAATGGGCCCTCACGTGAGACCACGCTGAAAGAGGCTCCAGAAGGAAGCCAGGAGCCCAGAGAACAGAAGTAAAATCACGTTAGCAGGGCTGGGTGAGGGACAAATCAGACGCTATTTGTACTGCCTGTGTTACCTAATACATTAATATATTTTTCCTAGTTATAAAAATTATGCACGATCACTGTAGGGAAAAATAGAAAAGAAAGCAAACACTAGTGATAACAGCTGCTACCATATGACCGCGTTTCTTTGTGGCCTTTTTTCTTTTGATTTTTTTAAATGTTTATTTATTTTTGACAGAGAGAGACAGAGCGCGAGTGGGGGAGGGGCAGAGAGAGAGGGAGGCACAGAATCCGAAGCAGGCTCCAGGCTCCGAGCTGTCAGCCCAGAGCCCGACTTTGGGACTCGAACTCATGAACCGCGAGATCATGGCCTGAGCCGAAGTCAGACGCTTAACCGACTGAGCCACCCAGGTGCCCCTTTGTGGCCTTTTCGGTACAAGTATGACTTCACATAATATTGTGAACGTTTTCCCATGTCATCACTTCATGCGGCTGCAAAACATTGTGTTTGGTATTTTATCATGGCCTATTTAACCTTGTGCTTACTTTCCAGGTTTTCTCAATTAAAAAGAATACTATACTTTGAAAAACCATCTTGTGAAAGGTCAATATGAGGTCACGGAGATTTCTGGCTCTAAATAGGGTGTGGTTCTAGGATTTGAGGACAAGAGGGCAATGAATGACATCATCAGCTGCAGAAAATCCCCTACCGTCACAGATGTTTTAAGAGCGTCCCTGTCAAGGCCCGAAGTGTTTCCTACCAGGGGGCCTCAGCGGGGCACAGAGGGCAGGGTTCCACTTCGCTGCACGCAAATAGGCTTCCAGAAGGTGTGCAACAAAGGGCTTTGCTTCCAAGCTGCCACGGTGGAGATTTGTTAAATCTTATCAACATTCGGGTGGGCGATATGGTAACTGAGTCAGGGAAGTGTCAGAGGGTGATAAATGGTAAATGCACTTCCGGTGCTGTGTTGGAAGAGGACGCCCTCATTGGCTGACAGGAGCGATCTTGGCCCCTTGGCAGATCTCTCGCTGTACTGGTTTGGGTGTAAAAAGCGTATTTGGTCTTTGTCCTGGTTCCTGGCACAGAACTCCTAAAACCCTTAGAGTTTTCCGACTGATAAGAGTATCTTTTGTTACTTAGGACAAGCCCCTTTCAAGGACACCTGAGTTTATGCTAATGAGGTGAGTCTTGGCCCAGGCTGTGGAGACCCTACATAGCTTCCAGATGGGGGCTGGTCCCAGAAGAACCAACCACGTGATTACCGGGTTAGACTAATCTGCACTCAGCCCAATCCCAGTTCCTGGGAGACAGGCTGGACGTGGAGTTCAGTCACTTGGCCAGTGATTTGATCAATCATGCCTACATAGTGGAATTTTAATAGAAACACTGAACCAATGAAGCTAAAAGAGCTTCCTGGTTGGTGAATACATTGATGTGCTGGGAGGGTGGCACAGTGGATTCGAAGAAAGGGTATGGAAACTCTGTGCCTGCCACCCCCCCTACCTTACCCTAGGTATCTCTTCCATTTGGCTGTTTCTGAGTTGTAGCTTTTATAATAAAACTGTAGTTGTAATGCTTTCCTGAGTTCTGTGAGTCATTCTAATGAATTCTCGAAACTGAAGGGGGTTTGTGAGAACCTCTCAATTTATCCATTGGTCAGATGTGTGGGTGGTCCCCGAGACTTGTAACTGATATCTGAAGTGGAGGCAGCCTTGTGAGACTGAGCCCTTAATCTGTGGAGCCAGTGCTAATGCCAAGTGGTTAGTGGCAAAGTTGAACTGAATTGTAGGACATCCAGGTGTTGTCGGAGAATTTTTGTTGTTGGCACTAACTACACACTGGGTCATCCAGCCCCCCACCTAAGATCATTCCACTTTCTTTGCTCTGATTCTGTTCTCTCCAATCAAACTTTTGATGGTGATTTGGTTTCCCAAATAGACTTTTCCATTGGAAGATGGAACTGACTAATCAACAGACGTTTGGCAATTATATTTCTCAGTGAGGAATAATAAGTTGGGACAGTGGTTTCTCAGTCTTTGGTGACATTTGCTAGAATATAGTGGTGCCGCCATGTAGGGTGTCCAACTCCCAGTTTGCCTGGGACTTTCCTGGTTTTAAAACTGAAAGTCATTTGCCTTGGGAAATCCCTTAGCCCTGGGAAAACTGGGACTACTGGTCACCCTACCACGAGGAGAAGAGTCTCTTGACAATCAGAGTTGAGCACCAGAGTCTGGGTCCTGGGGACAATCGTCCAGTCCCGCTCCCACACGTTTGTTCCTTCCACGTGAGAAGCCACAGCCTGCTGGGCACATGGGTGAGGCTTCAGTGAAGCATATCTGATCTTAAAATATCTAGAAAGCAGATGCAAGGCCCAAAGGCTGCTGTTACAAGTTTGTCTCTTGCTAAAAGTAGGGAAGTTGAGTAATGAAACTGGTCTAGGTCTAAATGGTGGGTTTCCTGACTGTGTTCCTAGCATTGGCCATTGCTTACAGCTCTCAGAGATAACCCCTGAAGCAACAGGTGTCAATACTGAGTGAACACCACAGTTGTTAAAATGCAGATTCCCAGATGCCATTTCCCTCCGTACTGATTTAGTACTTCCGGTGTAAAGTTTAAGGATTCTGCATTTTTTTAAATTTTTTTAATGTTTTATTTATTTTTGACAGAGAGAGAGAGACAGAGCATGAGAGGGGGAGGGTCAGAAAGAGGGAGACACAGAATCTGAAGCAGGCTCCAGGCTCTGAGCCATCAGCACAGAGCCCGATGCAGGGCTCGAACTCACAGACTGAGAGATCATGACCTGAGCCGAAGTCAGACACTCAACCGACTGAGCCACCCAGGCGCCCCAGGATTCTGCATTCTTAACTAGATCCACTAATGGTTACTAATGGTTACGGTCTATGGACCACAAAGAACCATGACCTTTAAGCAAATGAGAAAATTAGATATTTCCCCATACTTGCAGTCTCCATATACATGCAATAACCATACTTATGATCTTCTATAACCTAATGAATTTTACTGACTCTAATTTAAATAAAGTTGTAGCCATCAAACTTTTGAGTGTGACTTAATGGCTATGCGTTTGCAATTTTTTTTCACGTAAAGAAATTTATAGGGGTGCCTGGGTGGCTCAGTCGGTTGAGCATCTGACTTCAGCTCAGGTCATGATCTCACGGTTTGTGAATTTGAGCCCCGCGTCGGGCTCTGTGCTGACAGTTCGGAGCCTGAAGCCTGCTTCGGATTCTGTGTCTCCCTCTCTCTCTGCCCCTCCCCGCCATCTCTCTCTCTCAAAAATACATAAACATCAAAAAAAATTTTTTAAAGAAATTTATAAAGTGGACATTTTTTGTCAGACCGTTCCTTTCTTTTCTTTTCTTTTTTTAATTGGAGGATGTGACTTTTGAACTCCTAGGAGGAGGCTATGTTGCCAAAGGTGTTCCCTGCCAGGTGCCCCAAATCTCAAGGACTGGAGTATCCTCTTACTGGGACCACCTTTATGGGCTTCACCTTCCCTGTTCAGGACATCTGAACGAGGGGTCAGGAGAGTACCTTTCAAACAAAATGCAGAGTGCTTTTGGGGGCTGTACCTCTTGTAAATGGTACAAAGCCTCCTGTCTGTCCATTTTGCATTTAGAAGGACTTCCCAGGGCATCAGCTGGCTCTGATTCCTGTTTTCCCCAAAGGAAGGAGATCATTGGAAGCAGGTGAAGGCAGAATTATAACGAGCCCAAGTCAGATTGCTGCTGGGATTTAATGCATGAGGAGCTTTTGTTTTCCTCTTCAAATCTTCTTGAATTCCTCCCAGATACTTGAGGCTTCTGCTTCTGATCCACCAGCTTCCCGAAGCAGGTGCCAAATGGTTTGCTGGGGTAGCCTATTATCAGAGCAAAACAAACACCTTCTGCCTCTAGCCTGGTTGTTTCGGTGCGTTATCAGGAGTTTATGAGATTGATTGGGCTTCAGAGAGACGCATTTCGCTCCATTCCTCGCCTACTTAGCCCATATTCTATAAATCAAATGACTTGTTTTCTCCCGAGAGCCTTTAAGATTGCTAACTGGCTACCCTTCTAGGGGGTCAGTTGGGGGGTAATTTTCTTTATTTTATAAAAGATGACAGCGCAGCGTGACTTCCCTGAAGAAATGAGAATAACCCGGTCTTCTATCACCGGTGGCAGTCAAGCCAGGGGTCTTTTCTCTATGGACCCAATACTGGAGGCATGTCCCCTCCATACAAAGAAAGGACGAGGCACGCAGAATAACTACAGAGTGAGTTTATGACACAAAGAGAGGGCTCGTCCTCAAGAACCCTTCACTGTCCCTGCTTCACAGTCCCCAGAGAGGCATTGAGTTTGTATCTGCTGTCCCCGTTTCCTGCTATGATTATGTTTTCCAAGACCTCTCAAATGCTCTGTGTCTCTCCTCCACCACCTTTGTCCTCACTCCTCGGCAGAGTGACGAATGGCACCTTTCCAGTGTGTTCTTCCACAAATAGAAACACAGCGATGACACCTGGAAAGAGTCACGGACACTCAGTGGTGTTTAGCCCTTGGCTTCTTGGATTGGGCACTATGTTATGCCTTTCATTTAGGGAGTTATCCCATCGTGTTTCACCCTTCAGAGAACGAGTCCAGGGTGCTCAGCCCATCTGGGGCTGAGGGTTCCACCGGCCAGTCTGCTCACTCCCTGGAACTTGATTTCTCAGGGGCCCCAAACAAAGGCAAGGAGGAAGACAAAAAAAAAAAAAAAAAAAAAAAACCGTAAGGAATGGGGGAGAAGGAGACCAGACGACCCAGAATAAGAGAGAAAAGCCAAAATTGGGAGGGGAAAAAATAGAAACTCGAGATTAAGAGGAGACTCCCAAGTGAGAACACGAACAAAGAATTCTAAATTAAATTCTACTTCTTCTACTCTAAGCATAGGCAATACGTTGCACGGACGGTCCTTTGCTCCGCACGGTTCCGATACGAACGAACGTCCGTGCGTGCAGTTTAGGGAAACCAGGCCAGTCCCTCAATAACACAGTTCCTCTTCCAGCTGCCACGTGAATCCATTTCGAGTGATTGTATAAAGTAGCTCTTTCCGACGAACTACTAAGTAAACGACAGAAGCGCATCATGACTGGTGGCCAACCGTGCCACGTCTATGGAAGTCTGTGGGTGGCCGGTCACCATGCATCTGTTATTCACCTCTTCCATTTATACACAGCAGAAGGGCGGCCACACTGCCTCCTCGTCACCCAACGATAAACCCATGCGCCATTTTACAGAAAGGGGTAGTTGAAAGAGGGAATTGGCTAACAAATAGGAAAGCAGAGCAGCAAAAAGTAACCACGCCGGAAATGAAGTTGAAGACTGCAGTGGAAAATTAGAAGATCTGGGCATGACGGCAGCAGGCTGACATTAGAAGGGCAGGCATCAGGTCTGTGACATACAACCACACGGGAAAAGCCCAGTGAATGTCAAGAACAAGGAAGCGACACCAGCGGAAACTTCGCATTGAAGGAACTCTCAGAGAGATTTCGTGACCTTGAAAGCACAAAGGATAACCTTTTGGAAGCCGATCCAAACTTAGAAAGGAAGATGACACTTTGCCAAGGCATCAAAAAGATGCTCTCTCGGCTCAGTAAGTACATGACTCACGGTGTCACATAGAAATGGGTAATAAGTGGCTGTTCAAACTCCTCTCCCTAAGTTGGTTACAAAGAAATAAAACACTGTGTCAGCGTTTCTAATGTTTTAAGTTACAGCGTGCTAAATAAATACTAGTTTTTTGGTTTTTTTTTTTACCAGTTTTTAATTTCCCCCAGGAGAGCTTTTAATGTTTTGACAAGCTTTTTTTTTTTTTTTTTTTTTTAAAGTTACTAAACAATCATGATACTCTTGTTGGTTATTAAGCTCATTTGCAGTTTCAGCTGCAATGACCCGTTTCAGCTAGCATGGCCATTTGTTTTTCAGGCCAGCTTTGCTGCTCAAAGTGGGGACTGCCTGTATAGACTCGGATCCCAGGTTATATATATATGAAGCAAAGCTAATCATCCCAATTGTAATTTATAAATTATAAGGGATACGATCCTGGGTTTTATAGGGGAAAAAGCATGTGCGAGTCTGTGTGTGTGTGTGTGTATGAGAAGCTGGCAGGTGGCTTCCCCATCTGCTGAGGGCTGGATGACGTTAGCATGAGTCCCTTAATCCTCTCTCCGAGATTGCTGCCCATTCCTGGGGTGCAGACTGGAGCAGGCTCTTAACATCCTTCAGATCTTTGCTTCTGAGGCTCTGTCTTTGTCAAGGGCTGCCTCAGCCACTGTTTACTGACGGGCCCCCGGAGCCCTTCTGTCGTTACCACAACACAGAAGTCGTTCACACCAGGCTTTTTGGAATTCAACAGACTCGATAGAGGATTTGGAGGGGTCGTGAAGAAGTCACACAGTGTGCAGGCTTGGGACCCTTCTGCTACTCCTTCTCTTTGTTTCACCTTCCCTCTCCCTGCTCCTCTCTGGGAGCCGTGACTTCCCTGCCCTGGAATATTTATGGCAGCTGCCCCATGGTCTCCCAGGGGTGGGCTGGGCGGGCTGGGACTGTCCTAACTGCTATCTACTTCAAGTACTTATCCCAGGATCTTTCCTTGCAGGGCCAATTAGGCACCAGCCGGTTACTAAAGTTTTATATATATACACACATATATGGTGCACATGGGAAGAAGGGAATTATATATACAAAAGTGTTAACCTGCACTGGCTGTGTCTGGGTGGTGAGGATTACAAATGATTTCTTATTTTCTTCCTTTTTCTTTTCTCCAGTGAACGCGTGTGATAAAATGTGTACAATGTAAATATATTCTATTTTAATGGAAATAAAATCATTAAAACAGGCCGAGAGTAAGCCTTGACAAAGGCAAGGACGCAAGGGGCTCAGAGGAGGAAGGAATGTGTTTGGCAGGGGGCAGAGAGATCCGGGGGGCAAGCTCAGGAGACAGAGAGGAGCGAGGGGAGGGGGAACGCAGAATGGGGGCATCGGGAGGGAGACGAGGGCACAAAGAAACGGGAAAAGAATCAGATCACCCCTTTAAGGTAACATAATTTCGCTCCATTGTGCCCCTGCGTTATGGGGCGGGCTAACAATTACAATGGTGATTATAACAATTTTAGGCTCTTCTTCTGCACACGGTAGTTTCATTATCCTCCAACATAATGTTCCTAACATCCTGCTACTACAACAAAAGAGAAAATCGAATTGATGCAGTCTTGAATTTAGCTGTATTTTATACTTGGCTCTGACACAATGCCGTTTTCAAATTGCCCGCATACATTAACGGGAGAAATTTCCTTGCCCCGCCCCGCTGCAGTCCATTCAATACTGTCGTCGTTTTATAAAGGACCAATCAGTGGTGACCAAAAGGAGCGATGTGTGTTCCCAAGGACACAGTAGACCTGCACAGTGTCCCATCACACCCCATCTCACTCTGGAGCTTTTCTTTTCCTTGTGGCGGAGCCCAGTGGGACCTGAAACACGGAAGCGGTTGTCGCTAGGGTCGGGCATGACTCCAGGATCTAGGACTCAGCGATGGCAGAGGTTTGTTGAAGGGAAGGCAGCCAACAATGGAGTATGGTGACGGTGGAGGACTGATGGGCGGGTTAGGCTACACCCCTCCAGCCCCACAATGAGCTAAAGGGCAGAGTAGACGGTGAGCAGCAGGGGTGACAGGAAAGCCTTGGGACCCCTTGGGGACTATGCTCAGAGCCATTCCACATTTCGTCTTCCCATTTGTCCTTCCCATTCAAAGCTATGGACCAAAACAGACAATAAATCTTCCCTTCCTTGGTACCCTCTTTTCTTTCCTTATTACATTCTTTAGAAGAGGGATCCACACTTACTGACTTGCTGGCCTCCCCTCTCACTCACCCCTCAAACTGTTCCAGTCTGGATTCAGCCCCCACCACACTGCTCACTAGTGAAATTGCTCTCACCGAAGTCAGTGCTGATGTTCTGTTTTCAAACTTTCTTCCCACCTCGTCTCCTTGAGGTCGCTGACGTTACTTTCTCTTCTCCCTTCAAACTTCTCCTTCAGCTCTCCCTAGCTCTTGATTTAATGGCTGTCCCAACCCCAGGTTGCCTGAGCTATAAACTTAGGCGATGCCTTCAACTCCTTTTTTTGGCCAATATTAGAAATATCTATAGCATCCATCCTCTTTGCTCATCCCCGGTGCTGCTTCCTTGGTTTAACCTCACACATCCTTCCTCTGAGCTTCTATCCTCTGATTAAGCCACTATTTTTAGCTATGAATTATTGATTTCCAAGGTAATTGCATTGTGGTCAGGAACTGTGGTTTTGGATGACGATTCTTTGAACTTTGTTCGGTGATGTTTTATGGTCTAGTATGTGATCTGTTTTTATGAATGTTCCATATCTACATGGAAAAGCCTGTGTATTCGTGAGTTGTTGGGTGCCGCGTTCCATGTGTCTCCAGCAGATCAAACTTGTTCAGATATTCAACACATCCTTATTGATTTTCTGTCCACGGACAGAGGTATGTTAAAGCGTCCTACCCTGATGGTGTATTTGTCAACCTTTCTTTGTAGTTCTATCAATTTTTACCCTGTGTATTTTCCAACGATGTTAGGAAGGACATATGAGTCTGAATCTACTAAAGCTTCTAGTGAACTATATTTTTTATCTCTTTATCTTTGATAATACTTTTCTCCTGAAAGTCTAATATAAATGTCATTATGCCAGCTTTCTTTTGGTTGATAGTTACCTGACAGATCTTTCTCCATTTTTTTTTTCGCTTTCCTCCTTTCTGTAAGAGGTCGTAAATAGGAGGAGTGTGCCTGGGTTCAAGCCACCACTCTGATGCTCAAGTTCCGTGATCACGGGCAAGCTGTTTGACTTCTTTGTGACTTAGTTTCTTAAAACAGCGCCTGTCCCATTGGGCTTCTGTGAGGAGTAAATCAATTAATATCTCAAGGGCACTCAGGACAGTGCTTGGCACATAGTACCTATGTGTGTTCACTATGATGATTAGATACAGCTCGCACCGATAGGATATTGCTGGCTCTGAAAAATGGGCTCTGACCATCTTTGTCTATTGGTTTGAGTTTGGTCATTTACATTGTTTTGATTACTGGCATCTTCATTCATTTATATGATCTTATTTTGTACCACCTGTTTTATCTTTCCTGTCTGCCCATCTCCCCCCCCCCCCATCCCTAACCTTTCTTGCCTTCTGTTGGATTGGTTGTACTTCCCCCCCTTTAACAGTTTGGAAGTTGTACATTTTAGTTCTGTTATTTTAGTGGTTATCCTAGATATTTTCATGTCTATATTCAACCTAACAGACTCCTCTAGGACACTAAAAGGAAACTATAAAACACATAACACCCTGTAACAGCAATCATAGCCCTCCAGGATTATGCTATGTTTTTGTCCAGGACTGGGTTCCAGCTTGAGCTTTTTTTTAACCTCACAGATTAAGCACCATTGCTATTGGTTTATACAGTTAATAATTATTTGGATTTCCCCCCCCCCCCCACATCTGTCATTCATTTGTCTACCATTCCTTTTTGTACCTGAGAACTTTGGGGGGGATTATTTCTCCTACTACTAAACTATATATATATCCTTTTTAGGAATTTCCTTTAATGAGAATCTGTTCCATCAGCTCTGGTTTGTCTGAAAATGTTTTTACTTTGCCTTTCTTCTTGAAAGACTGGCAGGAGTTAATGCTCCCTGAGTATTTATGTTTCTCTTTCTCCTGCCCTCCCCACCCCCAAATCCATTCTCCTTTGCAATTGGGTGGGGCTATCTGACCTGTTCTGGCCAATGGACTCTGAAGAGAAGTCACATGTGTCATTTCTGGGCTGAGGCATTGAGAATATCCAGCATGACTCTGGTTTTCTCCTCCTCTTCTTTGATGGGTCTGCAAGCCATGTGCTGAGATGGTGAAGCCACAAGATATAGGAAGCCTTGGTTCATGAGTCCTTGGATAGTGGGAAGTTGCCTCAGAGGGTCACCTGATTCATAGGATATTTGGGGTAAGCTTGAAATAAACCTTAGTGCAGTAAGACACTGATATTCACCTTCATTTGTTACTAGCTTATTTAATCTTGTAAAACAGATATTTTCTCTTAGGGGCATTGAAAGCATTGTTCTGTCATTTTCTAGACACCATTATTGTTGATTCCATTGAATTGTTACTCCCTTGTCAGTAATATATCTTCCTGTCCAGCAACTTTCAATATCTTTGGAGCAGTAGGAGGGCATGTTTTAGGGTTTTGTGGTCTGTCTGGGTGTGCATTTCTTTTTATTTATTCTGTTTGAGAACCTTGGTGTCACTGAATCTGAGGAATCTGAGGATTGGTATCTTTCATCAGTTCTGGAAAAGTTTTGGTCATTATTTCCAAAAATAGTGGTTTTTCTCCACTATTTCTGTGATGTCCTTTTGATATTCTAAAAAGATGTATTTTGGATCTTCTTTACCCTTATTTCTCTTGATACTTCCTTTTCATATTTTTCATCTTTGTTTCTCTCTCTCTGTTTTTTTTTAGTGTGATATTTCGGGGTTTTTTTAATCTTTATTTTTGGGAGAGAGAGAGAGTGAGTGGGGAGGGACAGAGAAAGAGGATCTGAAGCGGGCTCCATGCTGACAGCAGTGAGCCTGATGTGGGCTCAAACTCACGAACTGCAAGATCATGACCTGAGCCAAAGTTGGACACTCAACTATGTTTATTGCAACATTATTTACAATAGCCAATCTATGGAAGCGGCCCAAGTGTCCATTGACGGATGAATGGATAAAGAACATGTGGTACGTATACAGACCTTGCCATTTGCAAAAACATGGATAGATCTATAGAGTATAATGCTAAGTAAAATAAGTCAGTCAACCTAATAAGACACTCAGCTAATGGCCCCTTAGTGTGATATTTCTTAATATTTATCTTCCAGTTCACTAATTCTCTCTTTGGCTGTATCTGATCTGCTATTTAACTCATTCACTGAGTTTGTAATATCAATTCTATTTTTCCTTTCTAAAAGTTCTGTTTGGTCCTTTCAGGATCTGCCTAATGATTTTCTAGCCTTTTGTTCTGTGGTTCTGTAGTTTTCTGATATTCCCTTTTATTTCTTTACATATAATCACCTTAGTTTTCTGCACCTGATGATCGTCCTACTTGTTGTTTTTGCAGCATTTATTTTATAGCTTGTGGCTTCTGCTGGTTCTCTTGCAGTAGCTTGTTTCCTCATATATTTAGTGGCTTAAATTTTTTTTCTTCCCAAGTTATTTTAAATTCTAAATTTAAATGATTGCTTAAAGAATTAGCACTGTTTTATGAAATAAATGAGATAACGTATGTGAAAGTTCTCTATAAAGTGTATATCACTATATAAATCCAAGGTGTACTTCTAAAAGTATTATTTAAAACCATGCAATCCGGGATGCCTGGTGAGTCAGTCAGTTAGGCATCTGACTCCTGATTTTGGCTCAGGTCAGGATCTTGAGGTTCATGGGATAGAGCCCCACGTCAGCATGAAACCCACTTGGGATTCCCTCTCTCTCCCTCTCTCTCTGCCCCTCCCACCCTCGAAATAAATAAATAAATATTAAAAAAATAAAAATAACAAATAAAAAATGCGATCATACCTGTCTTGCCTTAATCCAATGTAATTAAGTTTTCATTAGAAATGGAGTAGGGTTGGGGCGCCTGGGTGGCTCAGTCAGTTAAGTGTCTGACTTCAGCTCGGCTCACGATCTCAAGGTCTGTGAGTTCGAGCCCCGCGTCAGGCTCCGTGCTGACGGCTCAGAGCCTGGAGCCTGCTTCGGATTCTCTGTCTCCCTCTTTCTCTGCCCCTCCACCACTCGTGCTCTGCCTCTCTCTCTCTCTTTCTCTCAAAAATAAATGAACATTAAAAAAAAAAGAAATGGAGTAGGGCAGAAACTTTAACTGTAGACTTCCATGCAACTCACTGAACTGAAAACTTTGTTCATCTTTAGTGTCTAGGTCGTTGATTTTATTTATGTATGTATGTATGTATTTATTTATTTATTTATTATGAGTATGAGCTTTTCCATTTTGTTGTTTTGATTAGTCACTCCTAGTAAATAGAACCTCATTGCATTCTTTTGTTATTGAAGTGTCATTAACATGCAGTGTTATATTCTAAACTAAAAGGCAAACCTACTGAATGGGAGAAGATACTGCAAATGACACATCCAATGAGGGGTTGGGATCCAAAATGGAAAATAACTGATACAACTCAGCATCCCCCAGACAAATAACCCAATTAAAACATGAGCAGAAGGCATGAACAGACATTTCTCCAAAGGAGACATACAGATGGTCAACAGACACATGAAAAGATGCTCAACATCACTCATCATCAGGGAAATGCAAATCAAAACCACAATGAGATATCACCCACCACCTGTCGGAGTGGCGACAATCAAAAACACAGGGCAAAAACAAGTGTTGGTGAGGATGTAGAGAAAAAGGAACCCTCTTGAACTGCTGATGGGAATGCAAACTGGTTCAGGCACCGTGGAAAACAGGATGGAGGTTCCTCAAAAAGTTAAAAATAGAACTGCCCTATGATCCAGTAATGGCACTATTGTGCAATTTACCCAAAAAATACAAAAGCACTGTTTCAAAGGGGTACATGCATCCCTATGTTTGTTGCAGTATCATTTACAATAGCCAAATTATGGGAGTGGTCCGAGTGTCCATTGATAGACGAGCGGATAAAGAAGAGGTGGTGTATATACAAGGCAATATTCCTCAGCCATAAAAAAAGAGTGAAACCTTGCCATTTGCAACAACATGGACAGATCCAGAGAGCGTAATACTAAGTGAAAGAAGTCAGTCAGAGACAGACAAATACCATACGATTTCACTCAGATGTGGAATTTAAGACCCAGAACAAATGAACAAAGGAAAAAAGAGAGAGAGAGAAACCAAGAATCAGACTCTTAACTGTAGAGAACAAATTGATGATCATCAGAGGGGAGGTGGGGGGGGGGATGGGTAAACAGGTGAAGGAGATTCAGATGAGCACTGAATTATGCAGAGAATTGCTGTATCACTATACTGTATACCCAAAACTAATATAACCCTCCATTTTGACTACACTGGAATTAAAATTAAAAATTTAATAGAAAACATACAGTGTTATGTTAGTTTCAGGTGCACAATATGATGATTCAACCATTTTACACACTGCTCGTCACAGCAAGTGTATTCTCAATCACCTTTCTTCGTTTCACCCGTGCCTCACCCACCTCCCCTCTGGCAGCCATCAGTCTGTCCTCTGCATTTAAGAGTCTGTGTTTTGTTTGTTCATTTGTTTGTTGGTTTTCATTTAGTGACTTGTGACTGCGAGCTCAAGTCCCTTGAACCTCTTAGACGTGTGTTCTCCAGGAAGAACGTGTACTTCCTTCTGCCAGGATCTGGGGGAAGGATCGGTCCGGGATCACTTTAAGTAGGTATTTTTCTTGTGAGCTTTGAGGCCATTCGTACAATGGAAACTTAGACTCCAAACCTGTGAGTGTGGGCTAGGAGCTAGGAATTTTTGGGAGATACATATTTTATGTTTTTCTACTTATCTCAGAACCAAAGGCAGACCATTATCTCTTCCACATTCCTCTGCAGGATGGGCTTTTTTTTTTTTTTCCCAGTTCACCTGCGAGAGCCCTCACCCTCAGAAATGAGGGCCCCTGACCTGACCTCCCAGTGAGATCAGACATCTGGCTGTGTCCCCTTTCCCTCTACACATAATCTGTTGACTCTCCTCTTGGCCACCAGGGATAAAGAAATACAGACTCCGATGCTCCCAGATGTGTGTTTATGTCATAATCTCAGCCATGCGTTCAAAAGGATGTTTTAAATATTTCCCCCATCATCTTTAGGTGTTTCGTACAGGAAGGTACTTTAGAAAATGGAAGTTTCCAAACACAGTCTACGTGTTGGGCTCACTCCAGGCTATGGGGATCCAGGAAACAAAATAAGACAGCAATCCCTGCTCTCATGGAACTTGCCTGCTAATGCAGAAAGGCTAGAAAAATAAAGTGCATACAGGAGATCGAAGAATGCCAGGAACGGGGATTGATTTGAAAGAGGTTGGTTAGGGGTGCCTGGGTGGCTCAGTCGATTGAGCGTCTGACTCTTGATTTTGGCTAGGGCTATGATCTCACAGTTTGTGGGTTTGAGCCCCCACTGGGGAGGAGTGACAGGGAGGAGCCTGCTTAGGATTCTCTCTCTCTCTCTCTCTCTGCCCCTTCCTCGATCTCACTCTCTCTTTCTCTCAAAATAAATAAAATAAATAAATTTAAAAAAAGAAAGAGGCTGGTTACAGGAGGCCTTGCTGAGAACGTCAACTGAGCAAACACCTGAGGAGGTGAAAGCCTCTCCAGGCACAGGGAACCCGACAATCTACTCCTTAAAAACTCTGGTTGGTAACATTGAAACTCGTTAGCGTGAGCCTCTACCTGAGATTAGAGACTTTTCCAGGAAAAGATGTCCTAGACGTTGTGAAAGGCCGTCACTGCCCTGGAAGGTCCCCACAGAGAGGCTCTTGGCATCCTGTATCGTGTATTTCCTCGATCCCCAGGCGTGACAGCAAGTACTAAGCTCCCCGGTGTCACCGCTTCCTTTTCCTGCCCTGCCGTCTCCCCGCTCCTCGCACACAGATTTTCTTTCCTTACCCACAGGTTCTTCCGCCATGTTAGCCAGAGCCTCGTGGTGTGTGTTTAAAGAAACAAATCCATCATGAATATGATAGGAAGGAAAACAGGGACCTTCACCCTGATGGATGAGTGGGCGGAATTTCTTAAGGTACTTCACTGAAAAACACAGCCTTGCCCCCCGCACGGAACCCCCTAGCTTCCCCTAAACACGTCTTCAAATAGAGTTGACTACGTTCATGCCTTCCTCCCCGTAAGAGGAGCCCCCTGCTCCCCTCAGGAGCTCTCTGTGAGGATTGAAGAAACAGCTTCTACTAGCGGCCTTGGGGCTCAGGGGCAGCGAAGCCACCCAGCCCTCTGTGGACAGGCCCGGGTCAGGCTCACCCCAGTGCCTGTGGCTCCCTTCCTTCAGACCAGCCCCCTTCTTCCCTTGGCTCAGTTGGGTGCTGCGTTGCCAGCGGAAAGAAACAGCTATGCTCCTTCAGAGTCTCTTTAGGGAGAGACCAGGAAGATTTTCTTCACCCACCTTTCTCAAGTCTTGTCGAACTGACAAGAAGCATCAGCCAAGCGACGCGTGTCCTTCCGCCCCAAGGGTTCCAGTGGTCGTGTGTCGATGGGGAACGGGGGAAGAAAGGGCGGCCCCTTCTTTGCCTTCATCGCCCATGTCACCCTAGCCAACTATCCCCACCCCAACGTGCTTGGGCCTGGGGGTCCGGCCTACCATGCGGTCAAAGTTTATGTGTAGAACTTTGGGTTCACTTTAAAGTTCACGGGACGTTTGCATTCCACTCGAGAGACACCTGTGTGTTTTGCTTTACTAACAGCTTTTCCCCTCAAAAGTGTCAGGTGGAAATGACACTCCAGATGGCCTGCCCAGCTCACCACCTCCAGACTCCTGGGGGACGTGTGTCCCATCTGAGAAGCACAGGTGGTGGAGAACCCAGGTCTAAGAGTCAGGGGGCCTGGAGTCTACCTCCGACTCTGCCTCACTTGGCAGAGCCCCCGGCCTCAGGCCTTACTTTGCCCATCCATCAAATGGGAACACTGGGCCAGGTGGTCTCCCCCGTCCCCTCTAGCTTGAGGATCCCAGCCCCTCCCATCCTGTGCTGCATCGGGCTGCATCCTCGTTGGGGAAGAACCTTCCCTCGGAAGCAAACATTTTCTGTCTGTTTTCAGCTCAGCAACGGCATTTTTAGTGAAGTCGGTGGGAAATAGGTTTCGTTGCTTCTCCACGGTGACCAGGAAAAATAATATTCTCTTCCTGTTTTTAAAAAGTCTCCGGTTCTGGCCACCCCGGCCTACGCGTCGAGTGACACGACCCCAGGCTTCACGTTAGGCTGGACCACCAGCCTCTTTGGGATCGAAAGGAACGAGGCCACAACCTGGGTCGCGATCCCCTTCTTCTGAAACGTAGCGAGTCAATTACTCATGCTCCGCTAACCTCTTACCCTTGGGAGGCAGCAGCGAGACTCGAGGATTTGTTATCGGAGGATTTGTTATTCCAACTTCCCAGGTTGGAAGAGGCTTGGCAGGGCTTGAACGCGGCTTGTTCTGGAGCCGGGGCGGGCCGGAGCGCGTCCCTCGGCTCCCTGGCGGGGAGACCCTCTCACTTAGCGCTGGAATGAAAGTCGCATCATCGAATCCTCTTGATATAATGAGATCCCGTCGGCGGGAGCCCGAGCAAACTGTTAAGTGCTGTGTGAGCACAAAGCAGCAACACCTGCCAGCTGTCACCTTAGCAGGACTGAGCCACTAATCGTGGCAAGCAGAGCTGCAGGTGAGTAAGTTTGAGCTGGGCGGTGAAATTCCGCATAAAGAATATCATGAAGCCGGGTACTACGTCGGAGGGCTGGCGAAAAAGAGACTGCACGTGAATACAGCCTTTCGGTTAACGTGTGAGTCACGGGCAATCCTTGTCTGCCCGTGTGCGTGTGACCCTGGACTTATGTGGTTTTCACGGGTGCCCAGTGGCAACTCTGGAAGATGGGTCAATAGACAAGGTCAACGGAAGGGTGTGTCTGGGGTTAGTGGCAAAGGCCAGGGCTGAAGCAACAGAACAGGAAGGGGAGAACCCAGCGTGGGTGGAACAAATGTTCGGGGTGTGGAGAGACTCCCTATGGTCTGGAGTGAAGCCGGCGGACGGAAGCTTCCATGAGAGTTTTGGGCCTGGGTGGAGAGGAAGCCATTGGGGCTACTGAGCTCTTTTCGATACTTCCAAAGGGAGGCAGGTCATGAGTCACTGCAGGGTGAATCCAGAGCCCTGGGGTTTCCAGAAAGCCTCACTCTGGAGCCCGGGAACGTGGGATGCAGGAACTGGCCTCCTGCAAGAGGGGTTGAAGAGCTGGGCTGGGCACCCAGCCCCAGTGCAGCCATGAATGGTGACTGAGGTGGAGGTGAGGCCACAGTCGCAGAGAGTTTGGGCTTCCAGAGAGAGCAACCGGGAAATCCAGAACGAAGACAGGGAGTGTTACGGACTGAATGTTTATGTGTCCATCCTTACCTCCCACCGCCCCACGTTCACAGGCTGAAGTACAAATCCCTCAGGTGACCGTCCAGCACTGCCTACCTACCGGCTTCCCTCCCTCCCCTCAGAACTTTCGCCGGGCTAGTCCGTCCATCCACCCCAGTGCTGCTGTCCCCGTCAAGGGGACACCTCCTTCATATCTTGGCTCAAGTGTTCCTCCCACAAGCCAACCTCTTCGGCCCTCAGAGAGCCTCTTATCTCAAGGCCCTGTACCTTTCCTCACGGCCCCTAACATGGCGGTCACCAAATAACACGCTGGGTGCCTGACCCGTGACTTTCCACGAGAATGTGGGTCAGCCCCACCCAGGCATCTGCCATCCACTGCTGTGTCCGAGGGCTGGCGCCCTGCACTTACTGGTGAGTAGTCACTCGGCCAAATCAATGAGCAAACGAGCATGGCCAATACATGGAAGAGTATGTAACGAGGAGGAACGAGGAGGAACATACTTCTGACACACACCGCAACGGGGATGGGGGAAAGAAGCCGGGCGCAAGAGTCCTCATGATACGAATTCATTTATGGAAATTCTAGAAATCTCAAATGAACCTCTAGTGACAGAGTCAGATCAGTGGCTGCCTGAGGTAGGGGGATAAAGACAGCGGACGGTGCCAGGGCAGGAGGGAACGTTTGGCGATGATACAGTTCGGTCCGTACCTTTGCTCCTCAAAGTGAGCAAAGGGGTGTCAAAGCTCATCAGATTATATCCTTCCAGCGAATGCAGCGTATTGTGTGTAAATTCCACCGAATAGAGTTGGTTCCTTTTTAGGTGGAAAGATGTTACCAAATCTCCTGATTAATGCCAACGATACGCTCGCTGCCTCTGTCGTGACTAGACCCGGAACTACACCCAGACCAGCTACGCTGGTCCAACAATGGCCGCCATTATACGGCACCCCGATTGGGTGCCATGGGCTGAGCCTGACCCCTCCCGGGATTTCAGTCCTCCTCTACTTGCAACCCTCATCCACCCTCTGCCCTGGCATCTCTGTTTGGGTAGGTCATGCCCAGCCTTGGGGCCAGAGCCGACCGGACCAAGGTGGACCCAGAAAGAACCAGACGGGTCCTCTTCCGTGCAAATTTGTTCCGGGAGATGCAGATCCCGGGTCCTGCTGTGTGTCTCAGGGTGGGCCGGGTCTCTGTGGGGTGGATTGAAGCCCGCGGAAGCCAAAACACAGAGACAGCATGGGGAGGTGAGAAGAGGAGTGGGCGCCAGGCCCCGGAGCTCTGTGAGGAGAGGGCAGTGGTTCCCAAGCTTCCTTCTGTGAATTAGCATCCGCCTCAGCAAGAGTGGTCTAGGAGGTTGTAAAACAGGTGAAGTGCCAACCGTGACAGGTGTGTGTTCCCGAAAGAGTTCACCTCGTAGGGTGCCCTCTGGCCCAGTTTAAATGAAACAGCATATGTCAAGTGCACGGTATCCCATAGATACCCATTATACTTATGCCAAAAAAAATTTAAAAGGTGCAGCTGAGTCTTAGGTGCAGCGCACAGGAGAACCGCACGGATTCTGGCAGGAATTGAGGTGATTTAGTAGTAAATCACAAGTAGTTCGTCTTGATGCGAAAGCCAAAAGGTAATTGTCCGATTAAGGGATTGCCCCATGTGTTGACAGAAGGAAACATCTTGCTGCCATTTCACTCTTCTAGGGATGTGTTGTGAAGGCTCCTTTTAAGTGACTAAATCACGTAACGGACAGTATCTTCAAAGTGGTGTCCCAAAGGATTCCGGCCACGGTCGGACGTCCCCTTCTCATAGCGACTCTTGGATAAAGGGCTAAGCTCCACAAGGAAACCTTCTTTTCTTAGAAGGACATAAGCACAAATTGAAAGGTAACCGTACAGGGGCCCCTGGGGGGCTCAGGCGGTTGAGTGTCCAACTGTTGATTTCGGCTCTGGTCACGAGCCCAGATTGGGGGATCGAGCCCCTCATTGGTCCGTGCACTGGGTATGGAGCCTGCTTGGGATTGGACCAGCTGCCACTCATCCTTCCCCAAGACGGGGGTCCCCTCGCTCAGCCTGAGCAAAGCCTGCCTGCTCTGGCTCATCCGTGGTGGCCTGGAGAAGGGCACTTTGATTGGGCTGGTTAGTTCAGAACCCAGGAAGCAGAGAGCAGCTGTCAGGTCGTGGTAACCCCCCCACAGCGGCTCTTCCTGGTCAAAGGCAGGCCTGGCCCGCCCTTGGCCCCTGGGCTTACTTGGCCTCTCACTGCACCTGCCAGTGATTACTGTCCTGCGGGGCCGTAATACAGATGTGGTGCTGGGACCCCATTCCTAGGGAGTTTGATTGAATTGGCCTGAGGAGGAAGAGACCTACTACCAGGAGATTTGAATGTGCGGCCAGGGTTGAGAACCGTGCAAGGGATGAAGGCGTCACCACCTCCCCCATCCCCCTGGAGGTGCCCGGTCTTCCCACCAACAATTCGAGAGCTGGATAGTGGGGAAGAAATACTGTAAAGTTAGAATTAATTTTGTCTTTTTTTTCCCGGGAGAGACAATAACTGTGCTTTTGGTGACAAGTTTTCTTCTTTAGACTTAAGTATTATATTTATAACATCAATCTATCCATTCACTCACTCGCTTACCCACCCATTCACCCATCCACACAGACTTCCATTCACCTACCCACCCACCTGTTTATTTGTCCACCCACCCATCCACCTACCCACTCACCCATTCACCCACCCAACCTTCCTTCCTTTCTTCCCCCCTTCCTTCCTTCCTTCTTCCTCCTTTCCTTCCTCCCTTCCTTCTTCCTTCCTTCTTCCTCTTTTCCTTTCCTTTCATCTTCCTTCCTTCCTTCCTTCCTCCCTCCCTGTCTCCCTCTTCCCTCCCTTCCTCCCTTCCTTCTTCCTCTTTTCCCTTCCTTCCTTCCTTCCTTCCTTCCCCCTTCTTTCCTTCTTCCTTCCTTCTTTCCTTCCTTCCTTCCTTCCTCCTTTCCTTCTTTCCTTCTTCCTTCCTTCTTTCCTTCCTTCTTTCTTTATTCCTTCCTTCCTTCTTCTTTCCTTCCTTCCTTCCTTCCTCCTTCCTTCCTTCCTTCCTTCCTTCCTCCCTCCATTCCTTCCTTCCTCCCTCCTTCCCTCCCTTTCTTCTTCTTCTTCTTCTTCTTCTTCTTCTTCTTCCTTCCTCTTCCTTCCTTCCTTCCTTCCTTCCTTCCTTCCTTCCTTCCTTCCTTCCCTTCCATGTCACCCATATAAACTGCATTCAAAGCTGGGCCTGGGGTGAAGGAAGAAGAGAAGACTGGGCAGAACCTGGGACAGGGGTCTAGAGGTCTTGTATTTCTCCTCGTTCTACATCTTCCAGCCAGTTGGCTTATTTTTTATTTATTTATTTATTTATTTATTTATTTTATTTTTGAGAGAGACAGAGACAGAGAGAAAGGGGTGAGGGGCAGAGGGAGAGGAAAAGAGAGAATCTCAAGAATCTCAGCATAGAGTCCTATGCAGGGGTTGAGTTTGCGACCATGAGATCATGACCCAAGCCGAAATCAAGAGTCAGACGCTTAACCAACCAACTGAGCCACCCAGGCGCCCTACACAAGTCTTTTAATAAAGCTGGGGCACAGGCCACCTAATAAATGAGAGCATTGGATTAAAAGTCTCAAAAGACCTATATTTTCAGAGGTTTATGGATATATAAATCTCATACCCTGCCATCAAAAAATTTGCAACATGACGGGGCACCTGGGTGGTTCAGCCAGTTAGCATCAGACTCTTGCTTTCAGCTCAGGTCACGATCTCACGGTTCATGGGACCCAGCCCCACATCGGGCTCTGCACTGACAATGTGGAGCCTGCTTGGGATTCTCTTCCCCGCTCTCTCTGCCCCTTCCCAGCTCTCTCTCTCTCTCTCTCTCTCTCTCTTACTCTCTCAAAATAAATAAACATTAAAAAAATTGTTTTTCAGTTTGCAGGGTGGTTGGAGATACAAGGCACATAAACATATCAAAAAGTAGAACATGAAGGACCATGTGCACCTCCCTTAGGATAGAGACTCAGGGCAGAGTCCCTGCTGGCATGGTGACTCCTCTCCTCCACGTTCTGGAAGTGCTTTCATGCACAAGGTCCCTGATCCTGCAGAGAGGGCACAGCAGAGGGCGTGATTTGAGCTGTTTATGCAGCGGTGGTTATAAGCTTGCGATGTTAATAAAAACTCCCCCCCCCAATAACAAAATAAAAATAAAAACTCTCTCAAATCTGGAAATAAGGCCAGGGGATGATTGTGTGTGTCACCTGAAAGTTTTGTTTCATAGGCTGACCCAAAGATTTTCTACATTTCTAGGAGGATGGGCTATTGCTCGACTTTGACATTTACTGTGAACTAAGGGCTCAGATTCTGCAAAGTCCCACGTTACACTGTACGTGTTTGTCCCACAGAGATGCCAGTGATTCCCGTCCAGTGAGACGAGAGAGAACCAGGATTTGTGGCTCGAGGACTTTAACCAGATTTGTCTCAAACATTAAAAATCTATTTTAGTGTGTCTTTCCCAATGGACTATATAAATCCCAGTGCTTCAGATGCCATTTGAATCAGCATTTCTGGCTTTCTGGCTCTCACCTTAACTGATGAGCCGAATAACATTGTGGGGGCCTGTTCGTTCTATCTTGCTTGACAGCCATGTTTTTAACCTCTTTCAAGATTTCTCTTGGATAGCACTGATCCATCCCGTCTCCCCACCAGTCCTCTGCTGAGGTGAGTGTGCAGGGGAAGGACCCAGCTGAGGGGTGCAGAGGGACCCTGCAAGCTGTTATGTCTGGGCTGAGCCCACAGAGGGCTCTGCAGCCAATGGCCTCACAGCTGAGCCACCAGTGCCCTCCATGATTCCTGCTCCAGTGCGCCAAAGGGCCCTGTTTGTGCAGGAAACCTGGCGGGAGAAGGTAACTCAGATTCAGCACACCTGGTCTCTCAGAAGCATGGCTTAGTGCTGAAAATCAAGCAAAGATAGGGACCTGGAAGACTTAGGCTATCTGCGACAAGCTGGGCTCCTCCCTTGTTCTTCAACCTGAGTAGCCCTCAGCCCCTCAAAGACTCTGAGGGCTTATCACCAGGAGGCAGGGGAAGCCCTAGGAATGTCCATTCCTGTCCAACCTGGTTCTCAGGAGGTTGAAAGGCACATCCTGAAAGGGGCCAGGGTGGGCATTTTGAGTTCATTTAGCTTAGTTCTTTTTTTTTTTTTTTTTTTTTTAACATCTATTCGTTTTTTTAGAGAGAGAGAGAGAGAGAGAGAGCAAGTGAGCATGAGCTCTGGGAGGGTCAGAGAGAGAGGGGAGACAGAATCCAAAGCAGGCTCCAGGCTCTGAGCTGTCAGCACAGAGCCTGACACGGGGCTCGAACTCAGTCCACGAGATCATGACCCAAGCTGAAGTCGGACGCTTAACCAACTGAGTCACCCAGGCACCCCCCTCCCCCATCATTTAACTTACTTCTTAATGGAGTCTCAACCGGAAGTCCAAAGCCCACAATAGGGCAATTAAAGGCTTCCCGCCACTGAGTGACTAATCCATTGATTTCGCCTCGAGGCAACAAAAGCAGTTAGTTCGAGACGGTGGGAGTCAAACTTGATGGGGATGAATTGGCTAGCAAGAGGCTTTACTGGGTTTGGGTCACTTGTCCTGGTAAATCTACTCCTGAGAAGCTTTGCTAAGGAAACTACCAGGGGTGAGGACAACGACTTTTGTATCAAGATAGCCACTGAAGTGTTAATTATTACAAAAATTGCGATCAGTGATAGAGAGCTATTTAAATAAGGGGGACAGGGCCTTAAAGTGAAATGACATGGGCTATTCCCATTTAAAAAAAAATTTAATAACAAAAGACATACCCTCCTAAAAAAAGCCCATCGAAAATATCTATATATGAGACGACCCCCGTCTCCTAAAAGGAGTTTAAATGTGCATAGAAGAATGAATGGAAAAGAGCTGTAAGAGGCTGAATCTGCACGGCCAGAAGGCAGGGGATCTTCGCTTTCTCGTGTCCTCTCTGAGTCTCTAGCAGGAGCGCGTGTTCAATTTAGAACAAAAACAAACACTCTGGATAAAAGGTCTTTGTTTTAAAGTCTCGAATAGCTCACGAATGCTTGGTTTTGAAATATCACCTGCAGCAGGCCCTCCCTCCATGTCTGCTGCCTGTTGTGTTCAGCGTGCGTCGGGCAGAAGTGGGGCTAGTTGGCGGAATTCTTATAAAGCCAGACTGGCCGTGTCTGGCGACCCTCCGTCAGGGTGCGTTGGCCACTGGTGGTGACTTAAATCCCCAGCGGCGAGCAGTGATGTCACATGTATATGGACGTGTACGTATACAGAGGGACAGTAAAGCCCGAGTGCCCTCCTCTAAGCTTCTGTCTGTCCCCGTGTCTCATCAGTGTCCCCAGGCAGTGCTTTCCCTCAGCTCTTGGTCCGTTCCCATCTCCGCCTACACTAAGGCATGATTGTGTTTCCAGATATTTCCTTTGGTCCACCGATCTGCCCTGGGCTGCCCTCCCCTTACCACTCAGGCCCAAGGCAGAAATCTGCAGAGAAGGCGATCTGACTTCACCATGCCCAACAATTTGTACTGCACAAGTAAACAAAACAGCTCACTCGAGTCTGTGGTATCTGGGTTAGGGTTTCTTTATGGCTTTCTCCAAGAACAGTGGTTGGAGACTTCCCCAGTCAGGTTGTTTTCTAGAACAAAGGAACAAGTCGCATCTAAAATCTTTTTTTTTTTTTTTTTAATGTTTATTTATTTTTGAGAGACAGAGGCAGAGTGCGAAGTGGGGGAGGGGCAGAGAGAGAGGGAGACACAGAATCCGAAGCGGGCTCCAGGCTCTGAGCTGTCAGTTCGGAGCCCGACACGGGGCTCGAACCTACGAACTGCAAGGTCATGACCTGAGCCGAAGTCAGATGCGCAACCGACTGAGCCACCCAGGCGCCCCGGAACGATCTGCATCTAAAATGCATTCGGGTCTCTGTAACAGAGGAGCCAGAGCCAAAGAAAAGATTGTAAGAATATCCACTACTTAAGCAGTTACTGGGCACCAGGCTAAATACTTCATAAAATTACTTCATTGTATCAGGTAATGAAGGAACATCGTCTTCATTTTCCAGGTGAGCTGAGGTTCAGCAATTTGCCCAAAGTTCTACATTAGCAGGTGGCAGAGCAGGATTGTACCTTCCCTTCTTCCCCTGGCCAGCTCTGGGGCTGCCTCTGGGGCGGGAGACCATTTACCTTCGCCACCAGGAGCTCCCCAAGCACAGTCGAGCTCTTCCGAGGTTAGCAACAGCCATGAAGATCCCGAAGAGAAAAGAGTGTTCCCCTCACAAAACTCATCTCTGTGTCTCTGCCTGAGTTCTGGAAAGCAGAGACGGACGTGAGGTCTTTTGGGACCCAAGGGAGCAGGGAGAGGAAGGTGCATGGACAGGAGAGAGGGAATGCCACCCACGGATATGCTGTCCCCCTGGCCACAGCGTGGCTAATGCTGTGACCCCTGGGACCACCCATGGAAGCTCCAGAAATGCCTCAGAACTGCCTGCTGGGGATTGTAACGCCCTGTGTGTCTGTGTGTGTTGAGGGGGTTCCCTGGGCCATTTCACTCAGCCTGAAGCAGACCTGATCTGGCTGCCGAGACAGGGCCATGGGAACCTGAGGACAGATGGTTGGAGAAAGTGGTGGGGCCCGGAAGATTCTGCGTGGCATCTACAGCTGGTGGGCAAAGCCTACTTGCCTAGGCACAAGGTCCTGCTGTGGAATCTCTCTTTTCTGGAACGTGTATACTCACTCTCTTTGGAGAAAACCATCTTCCTAACTCCCGGGGATAGGGTCTTACTCTCTGTCACCAGCAGGCCGGTCACCTCCTCCATCACCCAAAGCCGGGTTGTTTGGCCTCAGTTAACACCCCGTGTGGGATATCAGGAGCAGTCCGGGACGAATACACAGTGGGGGTCGCTCTAGGCCCCAGGCCTTGGTTCTTGATTTATGTGACAGCATATTCAACTCTACCCAAACACACAGTTAATTCCTTCCCACTAACAGCAGCAAAGGCTGTGGAGAGATGACCCTGCCCGCCGCCCCCCCCAACCCCAAGCGGCCCCTTCACACCGGCTTCACCAGACCCAGCCCCCAGCTTCTCAGTCTAAAATGTCCGCTTCCGTTTAACGGCCACTTGCTCATTCAGGTGAATCTTCCAGAACGAGGGCACCGCAGCTCCTAAATAACGCTCCAGGCCCTACCTCTCTCACCTGCCAGCCTCTCCGAGAAGCTTCTGCGGGCTGCGTCCGCTATTCGACCCGCTGGCATTTTAGCCTGAACTTCTGACCCACTTACAACGTGGAACACTTTCTTCTGGATTTAGCGATGGAACCCAGCTATGAGGTAAACTTGGCATAAATCTCAATTTTCGTATCTGTGGGATTCGATCTGAGGCTCTGGTTATGCCAGCACCATCCATGGGGCCCTGGTGACACTTGCTCCTTCGTGCCACCGTCAGTTGTGAGTCCAGGGCAGCCTCCCCCAGGGCGGGCGAGGTGGTGCGGGAGGTGGGGGGTGGGGGTGGGGTGCAGGTTGTCACAAATTCCAGAAGCTCCCGGAGACGAATGGGATTCCTCCCCTGCCTTCCAGGCGCCAAGTGGGGTGAGGCAGACCACCCTCTGCAGACCGCGGTCCCGCCGGTCACACGCTGGGCGCTGGGTTGACTACGAGAAGGTGACCAGAACTTTTCCAGCCGGGCCTTCCTCCTCCCTCTGGAAGCTGGAACAAGGAAGCGGTTCCTTCTCCCTCTTCAAATGCATAACGGTAATTGGTAATCGCTGACGCCCATTGGGTGCTTACGTGTGACAGCTCTGTTCTGAGACTTCTCAGGCGTCCTGTCATGGTCTCCGGTTGAAAGGCGAGCGATTGGAAGGCTAGACCAGGCCCAGCGGCTTGGCTGTGGGATCCAGCAAAGAAAGGGCAGAGTGGGAGCCCCAGAGCCCAGCCCCAAGGCCATTTCCCTCCCACCCTCAAGAGCTGTCCTCAGAAAGCCTTCTTGGGGCCCCAATCGTTTGCTCTAAGACAGGACAGTGCTGTTGAGGGGCTGGGCCTCTCGGGGCTAAGCTGGGCCTGGCTGAGAGCGGCAGGTAGAGCCGGGGACAGCCGAGAGCGGACTGAGACCGCGAGGAGGAGACAAGGAAAGGTGTGAGCACCGGAGGACAGGCCTTCTCATCACCTGCTTTTCAATTTTCACTTTTCGTGGTGATGAAATACACATCACGTACGCGTTACCGCCTAGCCCATATGGAAGAGTCTCAGTCCGGTGACATGAAGCACATTCACCTTCCTTGGTAAGGCTGAATAATATCCCATTGTGTGGACGGGTGACGTTTTGTTCAGCCATGCCTCCACTGGGGAGCACAGGGGTCGCCTCTCCTCTAGCCAGCGTGAAGAGGGCTGCTGCGAACACAAGTATACAAATACCTCCTTTTGATTCTTTTGGGCGTATGCCCAGAAGTGGAATTGCGGGATTATAAGGTAATTGTATGTTTAATTTTTTTGAGGAACCTCCATGCTGTTTTCTGTAGCGGCCGCACCGTTTTATGTTCCTGCCAACAGTGCGCCCGGGTTCCAATTTCTCCACGTCGGGGACTTGTTATTTACCGTGTTGTTGTCTTTTCTATAGAAGCCATCATAATGGGTACAAGTTTGTGTCTCATAATTTTTAAGCCCCTTAACACAGTACATGGCTTACGTTTGCATGGCAACTTATATTTTCGTATAATATTTTCTTTCTTTTTTGTATTAAAAAATTTTTTTTTAACTTTTATTTATTTTTAAGAGACAGAGACAGAGCAGGAGCAGGAGAGGGGCAGGGAGAGAGAGGGAGATGCTGAACTGGAAGCAGGCTCCAGGCTCAGTTCTCAGCACAGAGCCTGAAGTGGGGCTCGAACTCACGAACTGTGAGATCATGACCCGAGCCGAAGTCGGACGCTTAACCGACTGAGCCACCCAGGGGCCCCTCTTTTTTTTTTTTTTTTTTTTTTCATTTTAGAGAGAGAGCATGAGCAGGGGAGAGGAGCAGAGGGAGAGAGAATCTTTTTTTAAATCTTTATTTATTTAGAGAGAGAAAGAGAGAGAGAGACAGAGAGAGAATGAGTACAAGTGGGGGAGGGACAGAGAGAGACAGAATCCCAAGCAGGCTATGAGCTGTCAGCACAGAGCCCAATGCGGGGCTCAAACCCACGAACTTCAAGATTATGACCTGAGCTGAAGTTGGACCCTTAACTGACTGAGCCACCAGGCACCCTGAGAGAGAGAGAGAGAGAGAGAGAGAGAGAGAATCTTAAGCAGACTCCACACCCAGTGCGGAGCACATTGTGGGGCTCGATCCCACGACCCTGGGATCATGACTTAAGCCAAAATCAAGAGTTGGACGCTCAACCAACTGAGCCACCCAGGCGGCCAACGGCTTATATTTTCAAATGACAAATTAATTGCCTCCAGTTTCCACTACTCTACATATGAAGTTGTGAGGAAGATGTGAATTCTCACGTCACTGACGAGGAAACCAGGCTCAGAGAGATGAAATGATCTGTCCAACAGGGCAAGACTTGTAAATGGCGGTAGTGAGATGAGCACCCAGCGCTCCGGCCATCTGGCAGGGCCGGGAGGAAGGACTTCCACCGTGCCAGGGGGGGTTCGGCCCCGGGGAACCGGGAGTAGTGTCCTCCCCTTACCAGTGGGGAAACAGAAAAGGAGGTTGAGAGGTGTTGGTTTGCAAACTGGTCCCTGAGCACGAAGGGCGAGGAAAGACCAAAGACACAGCCGGCGCTCCAGATGGGCAGGTGGCGGGATTAACGCCCAAGGGGACTTCCTTACGAGGCCTGTCTTGGGCGCCACGAGACAAGTAGGTCTCCGCACCTGCCTGCCAGAGACTTAAAGGTTTCTATAGAAGTCTCAATGGGGTTCGGTCACCGATACCGTCCAGATGGTCTTAACAACACCTTGCTCTCTCAAGGCTGTGTCCTTGGAACAGCTCCCACTGTGGGAACGGGTAGACAGAGAGGGTCATTCCAAGGATCAGAGAGGGGGTGAGGAGGCTCTGACCGCCTAGGTCCAGCTCTCTCGCATCAAGGGGTCATCGTGTCCCCTCAATGACCTCCTCCAACAAGAGGGGTTCCGTGTATCCCATGAGGCCGCGCAGCCTGGGAGGGTAGAGCCCGCCCACTCCTTTCCAGCCCTGCCCCTGGAGCACATCCCGCTTTCTTCCCCAGCTCGGATCTGTCTCCGGTTTGACTCTTGAAAATCAAGGCGGATAAAGGAAACCAAGGGGGCACTAACTGGACAGCAATACCAATACCAAATGGTCAGGGTGGGGCATACCTGGGTCAGGCATATCTGGCTTCTATTAGCGGGGCATCAGCCGTCTGCCTCGGAGAGAAGAGGTCGAACTTCTGAGTCTCGTTTCCCCCATGTTCGGGCCAGGGATGGCAATTGCTAGCCTCACAGGTTGTCCAGAGAATTCATTATATGGCGCCCAGCACAGGCCTGGCTCGTGGCCAGGGCCCAGCAAACATGACTGCCCTCCCCTTCCCCTGGCCGCATCTGCCCCGAACCCCAGAGAAGCAGCCGTCCTGTTTCCTGTGATCCAGGCCAGGAAAGGAGGAGAAGGGAGCACAGCGCGCGGGCTCCTGAGAGGGGTGATTCAGGGGGGCGGGCAGCAATGCTCTTGAGTGTCGCTGGGCATGCCACCATCAGTCAGCCTCAAGCAAGTGCGGAGACCCTATAAATAGCTGCAGGAGTGACATTGCAGAGGGTTCTACCTTGCACACTTTCTGCAAAGGACGCCGGATGGCCTGGGAAAGTTTATTTATATTCCAGGCAGGCATAGAATTTATATTATTGAAAATAAAGATTTTATGTGTTTGTACATATCTATCCGGGTCTGGGCCTATAAATAAAACCTACAGTTACCTGCCGGGGGTCCAATCCCCCAGCTCAGCCGGCATCCAATCTGTATGGCGGTTATTAGCAGGGTCTGGGAACCAACCGCGGGCCCCTCTGAAATATCATCCTTGTCAGTGCCAGGCCTTTAGAGCAGAGTGAGATCTCTTTACCATGGAATTATGGCGTTCATATTAGCACGCCCGCTAAGAAATTCTTATGCTGGCAATGTGCACTTCCCTGAAGTGTTTCCTGGAAATTAGATTTCGGGAGAACAAAATAGCAGAGGGCTCAGAGGCTGCAGGAGGCGGGGATCCCTCTTTGTTCCTCATTCGCCCAGTAATTAATTTCTTCCCCGGCGCAATTTGAAGGAAAAGATTGTGTTCATTAATTTATCGTCCACCTGTTCCCGAGGATTATTTTGATCGCTTTTTAACAGGAGACTCTGTATCCAGTAGGGAGATTTAACAGCAGCCCCAGAGCTGGCATCTGAGTGCATCGAACTGTGTTAACACTGAGCGATTTTCACCACACAAAAACAAGTAGGCTCGGGTGACTTTCACAGCAAGGACTTGAGTGACGAGCGCCTCTCGGTGCAGAATCCCAAAGGCATCCCGCCTGCCTCGCCCTGCGTCGTGCATTGTAGGAAGCTATTGCTACGTGTTCCCGTCTCCCACGCCTCCCTTACCCTGCTTTCCCGCCCAAGGCACCCGGGGTCATAAACGTCTACAACGTATCTGCAGAGAAACCGGGTCGAAATGAAGCACAAGTACAGAAAGCCCACAAATACTTTCTGTGGCAAATCTGATTACGTGTAACAAATGTGGAGGATTTGAAACTACCAAATGAAATCTCACCCATCGCCTCAAATCTAACTGTTTGTTATTTTTTATTTAGACACAGGAATTACAGCTTGATAGCATTCAGCAAATTATATTTAACCCTCATTTAGAGTCAATCTGAATCAATTTAATGAAATGTGAATACTCTTCTAGATTTACAGAGAGAATAAAGGGAAATTTCAACCAGAAAGAGAGGCAATTGATGTTTTTTCTGTACCCAGTAGACGGAATATCAAGCTCTTGTGCCGTTACTAGGGCTATTTTCCTCAGCTATAATGGAGGGGGAAAAAGCACAGAATTCCAGGAAAACACAGTTTGGGATTCAGGAGATCCGTCCATCTAGCCATTGAGTTATTTATCTGACAAATATCTATGGAGCCGAGTATTGGGCCAGCCCCTGGAGATCAAGGGTAAGCAGACTGTACTCCCTCTTCCTGCAGCTTAGTCTGGTGGGAGAAGCTGATATTAATTGAGTTATCATGGCAGATTTGAGGCTATAACTCCGCTCCAGGCTGCGTGAGGGAGGTTTGCCCTAACCTGTCAATAAGATACTCAGCAGCGTCCAGGAGAAAGAATGATGTTACTGGAGGAAAAGGGATGGGGAAGAGTGTTTCGGGAAGAAAACAGCATGTGCAAAGTTCCTGTGGCCAGAGGGGACGTGGAAACATGAAAAGCTTACAAAAGTCAGTGCGACCGAGGTGAAGGGCAAAGACGAATACAGCGTATGAACAGCCCGCAGAGGCGAATGAGGTGGGTGGGATAGGACCGAGTAGGGACCTATAAGCTCAGGTCCCTGATTGGGTCACGCTTTGATTAGGTCAATTAGATTCTGACCTCAGGCCTCTTGTAATGCGAAGCAAGGCTCTCTGGACTTGAACTCTGGCTCTGTGAGGCAGTGTTTGAGAGGATTGGGGCAGGTCCTTTTAACCCGTCTGGGCCTCAGTGTCCTCATCTGCGAAATGGGGTAACAATACTCCTCTTCAGAAGGCTGGTGTTGAAGGTCAAATGGGTTTATGCATCTAAGGGACTTCGAACACTGCTTAGAAGACACTACACAGTGGTACTGCTTTTGGTTGTTTTTTGTTGTTGTCTTTAACACAGGTGGCTCTTACTAGATAAACTCTGAGTGCTTTTCAACCCCGAGCCTTCAGGTTTCCCCAAATCTTGTCTGAGATGTGCACGGTAACCCTCACTTTTGAGAAATGCCGGGAGCAACAGTTCGACTTGCTGAGTACGGGGCTGTGTTTTCCCCACACGGGCCTCGCAGAGGCCCCAGCATGGGACAGACTGACCCGGGGGAAGCAAGTGCAGGGAGAGGGCTGGCGGGCCGCCTCGGTTCAGGAGGAAGTGATGTTGAAGTGGAGAGATTCGGGGTGGGGGCGGGGCAGATGCTGGTGAAGACTCCCGCGGGACAAGGGCACAGGGCCGGACCACTGGATCCGGTGACCCCGCCGCGCATGGCGCCTGGGGACTTGGGAGAAGAAGCCTGAGTTCCACGTGCAGGAGATCATCCCAATCCAGCGATGTCACTGGGACCAGACCCCTACCGCCATCTGTCAGGTAGTGCCCATTGGCCATTGACCTGCCCCATCAGGGTGCCCACTGCAGACAACCCCTGAGAGAGCAGCTTTGGGGGTGGGGGCAGGGGGGACGTGAATGCGGATCGTGCCGTCAAGCAGCGGCGGTGGGTTGAGACGGAGGCCGAGGCGGAGGCTCATCCTTGTGGCTGAGAAGTAGGAGCCCGTGGAAAGGCGGGGAAGAGAACAAGAGAGCCAAAGAGACGAATAGTGCCCGGTGAGGACCCGAGAGCCCGCCGACCACTGTGGGCAGCCCCAGCCCCTGCCTCACACCCCCGTGCCTTGCTCGCCGGAGCTCTGAAGCTTTGGTGTGCACCTGCTCTCATGACTTCTGCCTTGAAGCAAACCCCCCACCAACAGGACTAGAAAATGGAAACACGGCTTATGAGCCAGCACGCTGGGGAAAGGAGGTGCAGGTGTGGTCCCATAAGTCTGACCATCAGCAAACAGTTATTGAATATGGCAATGCTGTTGTATGTTACTTTTTTTCATGTTTATTATTTTGTTATGATTTTTGAGAGAGAGAGAGAGAGAGAGAGAGAGAGAGAATGTGAGTGGGGGAGGGGTAGAGACACACACACGCGCACACACACACAGAATCCGAAGCAGGCTCCAGGCTCTGAGCTGTCAGCACAGAGCCCAACGCGGGGCTCGATCTCTGAACGGCGAGATCATGACCTGAGCTGAAGTCAGACGCTTAACCAACTGAACCACCCAGGGGCCCCAGCAATGCTGGGTTTTTTAAAAAAGATTATTTATGTATGTATGTATGTATGTATTTATTTATTTATTTAGAGTGTGTGTGTGTGTGTGTGTGTGTGCAGGGCTGGGAGGAGGGACAGGGAGAGAGGGAGAGAGAAAGAGACAGAATCCCAAGCAGACTCTGCACTAGCAACACGGAGCCCCATGCGGGGCTCGAACTCCCAAACAGTGAGATCATGACGTGAGCTGAAATCAGGAGTCGGAAGCTTACCTGACTGAGCCACCCAGGCGCCCCCGCAAGGCTGTTATTTATTGCGACACCCTGGAAGGTTGGCGTGGAAATAAAACAGCAGAGGGAATCCAGATTCCTGGGCTCCTGCCTCGAGCTACCGCAGTGAAATCTACACTTCCCCTCTGCTTGTCAGTGATTCTTAGACCACCTACCATTTGGGACCCAGTGATCACGTGATGTAAGACACTGGTGGTGGAGGAAGAAGGGCCCTGGCCCCCAACTGGGGAAACTGTCTGGCACAGAGAGAGAACGAACCACCCCGTAGGCTCGGAAAACCGGGGAGGGCGTGGCAGCGGTAACTGTTATTTGTGGTTTACTCCAAGGGCGACTGCCGGTGGACAGCAGGTGCCTGCGGCAGGGCACGGCGCCCAGGGGACCAAGTGGCGGAGGGGCCCACAAGCATGGCTTTCGGACCGGGAAGGAATTCAGGGAACAGAAAGGGGAGTACATTAGGGCAGAGGTGGGAATTAGAGTGGCTTGTTCAAGGAATAGAAACATAGCTCAGCCTGGCCGGTTAGAGGGTTTGCGCAGGCTCATGAAAGTGGGGACACGGTTGGGAAGTGATCTCGGGCTACGTTGTGACAGGCTTTGAAGCCCAGAGGAAGGAGCCGCTGCATTCATTTCTGCAGGCCCTGGTGCGTTCACTCTGGGCTGGTGCAGGGCTGGGTGTCGGGGACATAAGTCCAGATAAGGCAGGCTCTTCCCTCCCTGAGCCCTCAGTCCAGTGGTGGAGACGGACATTTGCATGAGCAAGCAGGGCTCTGAGCGAGCGTGCAGGAGCAGAGGAGCCTGGGAGACCAGGGTGCAAGACTGAGTCATTGACCCTCTGCTGACCTGGGGGGCCTCCCAGGCAGGGGGAAATCCCTTGCCTGAGAGTTTCCAAATGGAAAGTACTATGCAGTTGTAACTTGCAGGCAATGGGTTGGGTCCACCGGGGGGGGGGGGCGGTTTCTGGGCAAAAGAGGGATATGATGAAAGTAGCATTTCAGAAATAGTAAAGGGGGCGCCTGGATTTCGCGGCCGAGCGTCCCACGTCGGCTCCGGTCATGATTTCATGGTTCGTGGGTTCGAGCCCCGCGTCGGGCCCTGTGCTGACAGCTCGGAGCCTGGCGCCTGCTTCGGATTCTGTGCCTCCCTCTCTCTCTGCCCCTTCCCTGCTTACGCTCTCTAAATAAATAAATAAATAAATAAGCATTAAAAAAATTTTTTTTAAATAAAAATAGTAGGGGCGCCTGGGTGGCTCAGTCGGTTAAGCATCCAACTGTGGCTCAGGTCATGATCTCAGGGTTCATGGGTTCAAGCCCCGCGTCAGGCTCTGTGCTGACGGCTCGGAGCCTGGAGCCCGCTCCGGATTCTGTGTCTCCCCCTCTCTCTCTGCCCCTTCCCTGCTTGTGCTCTGTCTCTGTCTCTCTCTCTCAAATAAATACATAAACAAACATTAAAAAAAAATAAAAATAGTAAAAACTGGCGACAAGACGTTAAAGGGAACATAGCCTGGTTCCCAGCTCCCCCTTAGTGATCCACAATCTCTCTATTGTGCGTGGATAATCCAAGTTCTCCTTCCCTGTGAGGGTACATCTCTCACCCTCTACCTTTCCCTTTATCCCCTTACAGGCTAAAGCACTTGAAAACAAGGCATCAGGTAGTCGGGATCTGTTCTCGAGGGCCAAGTGGGCAGCCTCCCAGAGCAAGTTCCTTCCCTGGCTGGGGGTCCGCAGGGGGGGAGCAGACGGGGGGGGGGGGGAAGAGCTGGAAAACCATCCACGAAGCTGCTTCACCTGCGGGGGAAGGTGCAGAGTGTGGGAGGAAAGTCAGGTTCACTCGCCTGGCCTCAGCCTTTCTTATTGATCACGTCTAGCTTAATTACTTTTCTAGGCATTCAGGAAACCAGAAAAATGGCTTATGGTTTACTGATGTCAAAGCCTAGGACTTCAAGGGTTTGCTTCAAGGACAAAGAGAAGCAACTTGGGTGGATTTTTTTTTTTTTTTCCCCACCGTGGCAACACGACCTTGGCTATGTTACTTAGACTCTCAGGAAATAATCACATCTGTCCCCTTTCATTGCCGTGCACAAAAAATAAGGCATCAAGGGTATATGAAGGCGCTGACACTTCTCTATTCTCCAAGGGTTGCTAAGTCAGGCATCATGGCTTTGTGGGGTCCCAGGTGGAGAGCCCAGTATAGGAGCAGAAAAGCGGGGGAGGGAGGTGGTTTTGACTGTCCGCTAAATCGAAGTGGGAATTAAGTTTCGATTATCTGCTACTCAGGAAGGTGTCATCATTTTACCCCAAGAAGAGCCCAAGTGGACGTCACAAACCTTTAAGGCACCGCTGCTCAACTGACTAATGGCCGCCAGAGACCTGGTTCTGACCAAGAGTCTCCTAAAGGCCCAGGTTCTATGCCTCGTTTTGCCCACAGGATGAATGGGTTTGTGATGCCCCAGCCATATAGTTTCGGAGACTTCGGGTCAGACCTAGAACGGCAGTGTGAGGACAGAGTAGAGGCTCCCTGTGCCCACACGGAATCCCCCACCTCACCTGGGCTCCTCGCACCCAGTGAAATGCCAGCCTGAGAGCTGGAGGCAGACTCGGCTTCCCCACCAAGCCCAGGCTCCCAGAGAGCACACGGGGCTCGGCAGTGGGAGCCAGGAGCCCTGGGTTCCGGTCTGGGCGCTGACACTTCTCAGTCCAGGAATAAATTCGATGACCCCTCAGACCTTGCCATCTGGCTAATGCTGACCAACCTTCCGAGCCTCCCAGAGAAGTCTGTTTCTTGGCCCCCCACGGCCAGTGACCTATCGTAGCACCTACCCGGTGTATGGAGACCCACCGCGCTGGGTCTCTTACCTTCCTGGCCCCCTGGTGACCTCCGACGGGGCATGGGGCACGCCCTTCACCTTTATAACCCCAGCATCTCTGTTGGTGACAGAACAGACTTCAAGTCCTTCCCCTTGTTGCTGCAATCCAAACTACGCACTGAGTTCTTGAAACAGCAAGAGCTTGACAAGGTAAGCGAGCTAGACGGTAACAATGCAGTGAGACAGGGACAGGCGAGGCACGGCCAACAAGCACTTGGCAAAGGCCATTGTCCTGTGCTGGGCGCCACGGCCCGAGCCTTGAAGGGCACTGGTCTCCTACTGGGCTGCCGTGACCAAGTGCCACAGGCTGGGGGCGCTGAAACAACAGAGCATTATTGTCTCCCGGTCCTGGAGGCTGAACGTCCAAGATCGAGGTGTTGGCCGGGTTCCATCCTTGGAGGGCTGTGGGGGAAGCGTCCGTCCCAGGCCTTGTACGCGGCTTGATCTTCACACGGCCTCCTCCCCGTGTGTATGTCTGGTTCCAAATTCACCTTTTTGTAAGGATGCCAGACCCATTGTCATTGGGCTCACCCTAATGACCCCTAATCCCACCCTCTGAAAGTGATGGTATTAAGAGGTGGGGCCTTCGGGAAGTGCTCAGGTCATGAGGATGGGCTCTCATGATGGGATTGATGCTCTTATCGAAGAGAGCCCACAGCTCCCTCCCCCCTCTGCCACGGGAGGACACAGTGAGAAGGCGCTGGTTAGGAGCCAAGACGAGGGTCCCCACCGGTAGGTGACCGCACTGACACCCTGATTGTGGACCTCCAGCCTCCAGGACTGTGAGGAATAAATTTCCGTTGTTCATAAGCCACCCAGTCCGTGCAAATTTGTTACGTAGCCCGAGCTGACTAAGACACCAGATAAGGTCACATTCTGAGGCGGTAGGGCTTCAACATAGGAACTGGGGGGCGGGGTGGGGGGGCGCAATTCAAGCCACAACAGAGGGTTATATGAGAAGGGTTACATATCAAGCCAATTTCAGCCCTTAACATCATTCAGAGATTAGCCAAGTCTCCTCGGAGGTTGGAGCGAATCATTTCCAGGAAGGGCAAAAGAAAGGCCTGCCCAAAGATTGGGCCCTGGTAGAACCCTGTGGGGTACAGGTGGCCCCGAGGAGCCAGGGGACAGCACAAGATCTCTGGCGGAAAGGGGCCTGGGTAGGAAGGGGATGCTGGAATCGCCCCGTGAGGCCTGCCCTCCCCCGGCCAAGCTCGAGGCAGGATGGACGGGAGCTTGTCCCCGTGGAGTCACACATCCCGGAAGGCTTGGGTTGATGGACGCTCGGTGGTCATTTCGTCCAGGAGTCCCCGGGCCTGGCTGTACGTGTAGGATCACCTCAGGAGATTTGTTTAAAAGGCGAGGCCCACGTTCCACGCCAAGCCAATCAGACTGGAATGTCTGGCTGGACATCTGTAGCTTTCTGAATCTCCCTGCTCTGCTCCCGTTCCTCAGTTGAGAGCAGAGACTTGGCTTGGGCGAGTGCCGGGCACAACACACACACGTCACACACGTATACGTACACGACACACGTGCGTGCACATGAGCACGCGCATGCAACTTCCTCCCGTTGGGCCACGCGTGGAGCTTGTGTAGAAGACAGAGCTTGACCAACTGAGGAACGGTGGGTTTCCAGTCTCGGTTCTGTCACCGCTTGTGTCCTTCCGTGACGCCCTTGACAGCCCCGGGCCTCCATTTCCTCCTGGGAGGAGAGGACGGGGCTCAACCCAGTGGACTAGAGAGGGGGTACGGTCCTTGCAGCCCCGGGCTTCTGAGGCTGCACGTCGGAGAGTGCAATGCATGTGCTGGCAGTCCTTTGCCTGAAGCCGACTCACATCCGCCTTCCAGACCCTTCCAGAACCTTCCAGACCCTCCCGTGCCTCCCCGGAGCCCATTTCCAATGCTCCAATGGGCAGGGGCACAAGGCAAAGACTTCCTGGGAGGCCTGTGGTTTTCTTGAAGGGCGGGGTGTCCCCAAGGCCTATTTCTTGGCTTGGACCACAGATTCAACTGAAAGCCACCAGCAAGAACCGGTGATGGAGTGGGAAGGCTTCCCGGCATCGGGTGGGGTCACCCTCCCTGGGCCCCAAGAAACCAGATCAAGTGGTGCTCTTGTGTTGGCTTCCCTCAGGAAAGTAGATCCTTGGGGGGAGCCGGAGGCCGCGCTCTGACTTGACGGCAATACCCCCTTTCACCTAACGCCACGCGGAGAGTCCGGCTCTCCCGCGTGAATTCAGCTATCGAGAGCGTTCTCCGCTAGCTGCTCGCTTCTGTGAACGTTTACCAGCCCTGCCTGCCAGCCGTCCCCACGCGCGTATTTCCCTCGGACGGCAGGAACTGTTCTCCAAGCCAGCGTCGCGCGGACGGAACACCGCGGTCAGGACGCCTTCTCGTAGGACAGATGTGCCAATGCCACACGGTTTCAGCGACGAGCACTTCGTGGGGACACACGGGAGGCAAAGTGCTGCCCAAGCGGATGCGTTCGTCGTGTTACCCGAGGGATGGGACGGTCTACTCCGGGGAGCCTGGCAGGTGGTTTTGTATCCCTCTGACCTTGTTCCTCACCCCCCTGGCGGATATGGAACGCACGCTCTCACTGCTCTAGAACCACCAAATGCCGGTTACGCCTCCCTGTCATACTTTAAGCACACTCCTCACCATCAGAATCCGTGCTGACTGGAGCTGAGAAGTGCCGGCCAGCTAAGGTGGGTGGGAGCAGTTGCTCCTCAGACAGCCACTTCTGGAAGGTTTGCTTCTAGAAAGATCCGAGGCACTCAGGAAGCAGGACGGACACTGCAGGCCTCGCCCGGCTCCCCGGGAGCTGCCCTGTGTACAAACAGCAGGTCCACCTCGGGCGTGTGACGCTCCAGGTCTCTCCCAAGTGACCGAGGGAAACGCTGAGGAAACTCCCGTGTTCCTGGCGCCCACTCTGACTTGGGTTCTTTCGTGAACATCATCTCTTCAGCCAGCGATTCGTTGACTCGTTCTTTCACTTGCTCACGTACTCGTTCGCTCGTTCGCTTAGTACATTTTGACTGACAGCTGCTCTGTGCGCGAGGCACTGTTGTCGGCGTTCTACCCCGAGACTCTTGCGTGGAACGTCTCGTCCCTTCTACGCCCGCTAACGTCTCCTCGGCATCCGCAGCGCTCTTGTTCCAGGTGGCCACCGCCTCCAGAGAGCGTTGAATAACCAAACAAAACTTCCCCCTCTCACCGGGCTGATATCCTGACGGGGAGAGACAGCCAATAAGTAATAAATGAGAAAAGTGGAGAGCGCCTGGTTTGCTCTTGAAGGAACCAGGGTGCCCGGAGGGGAGATGAGGCCAAGAGGCCACACGTCCTTCAGGTCACTGTAAGAACGTAGGTGCGTACTTGCAGTGAGCTGGGACTCGCTGGAGGGCATCACATCTCAGCAGGATCGCTCCCCTGCTGCGTTCAGACGAGACTGGGTGCTGTGGGGAGAGTGGGTGGGCAAGGGCAGGAGTGGGGAGACCACCAAGCAGGCTCCTGCCACGACCCAGGTGAGAGATGGCGGTTGGCTTGCTTCGAAAGGCGGTGGTCAGACCCTGGATGTACGTGGAAGGGGGAGCCGACTGCATTTGCACTCGGACCCGATGTGGGGAGGGACAGCGAGACCCAGGACCCCAGATGTGGAGAGTGAGTTCACGGCTTTCGCCTGAGCAGCTGCAAGTGTCCAGTTGTCGTCAGCTGAGAAAGGGACGCCTGCCCAAGTTGCTACTTTGGGGAGGGAATGTCAGGATCGTGGTTGCGTGAGGTCCGACGTGACCAGCAGCTACCCAAGGGGAGACGGGGGAGCAGGCAGTTTGATCGATGGGTCTGGAGGTCAGGGAAGAGGTCTGGGCAGGAGATGAGTAAATACTCAGTCAACAGCATGGGGACGGTACCGGAAACCATGATCCCATAGGAGGTCATCTAGTGAGTGAGGCTTGACACAAAGGTCTGGGTCCGGGGCTCTGCGACACCTCGGGTCTGGGGAAGGGGTTGCACCAGCAAAAACAGTCTGAGCAAGAAGGGCCAGAGAAAGAGAAGGACATCCGAGCCTGTGACATCGTTGGAGCCACGCGAAGGGGGCGTCTTAAGAAACACCACATGCTGCTAAGTGTCCGAGAGAGGCATGGTCTGAGCACTGACCTAGAGCCTTGGCAATGTGGGTCATTGCAACCTCGGAGTGGTGAGGACAGGGGCCTGGTTGGGGTGAGTTCAAAAGCGTGGGACGCCGTGGACGTCGACACCTCTTAGGGGTAGTTTGAAGGGGCAAAATGGAGCAGGAGCCGGAGGAGGAAGTGGGATCGGGAACGGGTTCCTCGGGATGATGCGAAATCACAGTGACTTTGCAGGGCCCGCTCTGCTGGTGTGCTCGTCGATGAGGAAGGACTCTGTGATGGGCTTTAAGACAAGATCTCGGGCCCGCCAGAGAGGAGGAGGTGGGACCCCAACCCAGGTCTGTCCCGCTCAGCTTTCTTCTGTCCACTGCATCTAGCCGGATTTTTAAAAAAATCTTATTGTAGACCCAGAAATTCCACTCCGAGGCACACGGTCTAGGGAAATGCACATTTACGTGCACCAAGAAATATCTAAAAGAGTGTTCACTGTGACAGTCTTCATCTCAGAGCCCTAAACTGAAAACAGTTCGAATCTCCATCAGTAGTAAAATGGATAAAGAGATTGTGATATATTCTTTTTTTTTAATTTTTTTAAATGTTTATTTATTTTTGAGAGAGAGAGACAGAGCATGAGTGGGGGAGGAGCAGAGAGAGAGGGAGACACAGAATCCAAAGCAGGCTCCGGGTTCTGAGCTGTCAGCACAGAGCTTGACACGGGGCTCGAACCCACGAACCGTGAGATCGTGACCTGAGCTGAAGTCGGACGCTTAACCGACTGAGCCGCCCAGGCGCCCCTATGATATTTTTAATGTCATAGACTTTTTAGTTAAAAATAAGAGGGAAAAAAAACCCTTCTTGTAACCAGAATCCCTGGAGCTATCTCCGAAGCTCTTTCTGCCTTAAAAGACCCCTCTCTTCTACATCTGTTGAAAGTTTTCCTCCTCTGGAAAGTTCCTCTGGACCGGCACTTTGGTGCCAGGTGCTCACATCCACCAAGCCCTGCAGAGCTGCTGTGGGTCCCAGCCCACCTGCGTGTACCCCATGTGTGTGTATCCTACGTGCGCCCAAGTCATTTTCTGCACAGCTGAGCCTAGATGGGGAGCTCCTGGAAGACAGAAAATAGCTTACTACATCTCCCCGAGATATACACCACAATCTCCGTCCCTTCCCTTCCCTCCTACACACACACACACACACACACACACACACACACCTCCTTCACACACTATACACAGATGTTTAAATCGTGTCTTGGGCTTTAAAACAGAAATTTGCATTCAGAACCTCTCCTTCCATGAGAAAAGGCCAAGAAAAGGGGTTTAAGACCCACACTCAGGATTGGGGGGGCGGGGAGGGGGGGTCGTTGGTTGTCTCACACTTCTCATTGGATTCTTGCAGTACAAAGTCGAGAATGGAAAAGGCAGCCCTTTGCGAGCATATGCTTTGTGTCCTTTCTAGTTCAAGATCATATGAATCGTTGATCTTGTTTTTTGCCTCTTTCTGTCTTGTAATTTTTCACTTTTGAGCAACAAATAATGAGTGGTTTGCCCTGAAAGCAACTTCTCGTGTTTTTATTAGTCAGAAGTGTTCTGAGGTCAGAACAGCATGAACCGTAAAGTCCAGTCTACAAAAGAGAGCGTACTCCCATTTCGCGGGCGGCAAGTCTGGGGAGCGGGGAAGATGATGTGATCTTGCTGGTGACTTGAGGTTAGGGGATGACCCTGATGTCAAACAAAAAGCCAGATGTGGGCCGGAAAACTGCCGGCACAGAGGCCCCTCACACTTCTCCTGGATTCATTCAAACGCTTCAGGCTTTTAAGGGAGGGAAGCAAAAATCCGTGGCGATCGATCCTTGCTCTTTTCCCAGCCTTGCTTCTTCCCTAGGACTTCTATTTCCCACTTGTAATTCTTCCTATGTACGTGTGATTAACTTTCTACCCAATTTAATATTTCAGCTGAAATTATCAGGAACGTAATTTGGTTTCAATTTTAAAAGGCTACATGTAGACCTGATCCTTTCTAGAAGGTACTTGTAATGTGAAATTAAGGACAAGACTCCGGCTTTAAGGCAACTGTTAAAGGAATAAGTAATGGAAAGTTGCCTTTCACATCTCACTCATTTTAGACACATTCTAATTAACTCCGCCGGAAAAAATAATTGGCTTAGATCGGGTCGATCTGATTGAGGATCTAAATAACCTCGCTTGAGTGGTATTTATATTTCAGCTTCTGGTCTTGGGTGAAGTTAGTATGTGGATTGAATGCTAATTGCACGCTACGTGGGGACAGAAATAACACCAAGGCCCGTCGAGTGATCTGTACTTGCTCCCTAATCTTGTAAATAGGTGCATAGAGAGTCTTTCAAAAGTTCATTTCATGTGAGTGGTTTCTCAAAGTTCCTTTTAAGTTGGTTGTTTGGAGCTCACATTATTTCCCTAAAGAAGTAATATGCTTAGTGCTTAACTTCACTGGTCATAGCAATAATAATGGCAAAATCCACCTAAGCTCTAATGCAGCTAAAATAAAGTATTTAAAGAACCAGCCAGAGCCACTGGTCCTGGGTGGCAGATGCCATCTAGTTTAGGAGAAAGGAAGACAATAAGAGGATGCCTCTTATCCCAGGTCCTGGGACAGACACCACCCTGTCCGTGTCCAGAGAGAGACGCATCCAGAGTGATGATCAGGACAGATGCTCACCTGGACAGGTTGGCAAGTCCAGAAGCAGATGGCCATCAGCTTTGGATGGATGACCCAGCTCAGCAGACTCCCATGGTTGCCAGGGGTTGAGAAAGGCTCATATCAGACGAGTAAGCAAAGGGATTGAGATGAAATCCAAGCAGGAAGACTGGTAGTTGAGTTGGCATCTAAGAACTGACTCTGAACCTGGGAAAAGTCTGAAGCTAACTCTAACAAATAAAAGAGAATCAAAACCCCACGGTGGGTTTCAGATTGAGGGTCAGACAGGGCTGAGGATGTGGTTGGGTGGAGAGTGGGTAGAGGGGACAGGGTAGAAGGAGCAGGGGCAGGAAATGAGATGGTTTCATTACAACCCTTCCTTCCCCATGTGAAACTTTTCCTTTCCTACTCTTTAAGGGAACCATGTTTGAAGCGGCATTTTGAAATCAAAGGCACTTGTCTCCGGCCATCTGCACTTCTCGCCCTCCTCTCCATAGACTCTGGGTGATAGGACCCTCATCTGAGACACCCTCAGGTCCTTGCTGCAACATCTGACTCACGTCTGCCTGCACTCGTACTCAAACGACCTCTCTCCTCCCTCCCTTCCCTGCTGGCCAAGGTTCCAGGCTCTCACTGCGAATGAAACTACCATGCTTGAGGAAAGGACTTACATACACTGCGAAAGAAACCCTTCCAGAAGGGTCTGCATCCTGGAAGGATGCTTGTTAGCGAAGAGGAAGCTCCGAAAGGTGGGTTCCAGGCCATGCAAAGTGAAGGCAGTGGAGGAGAGGGTGTGGAGAGGGGAGAAGAGGAAGGTTTTTAGGCAGGGAGGACTGACCCGCCCAAGAGTCTGTCCGTAGCTGTGCGCCTCTGAGTGGGTGCTGTTGCTCAAGTTTTCCTTCCTCCAATTCTGAGCCACGGGTTTCCGAAAAGCTCTGGATTTTCACTGCATATTCTACTGCTATAACAAGGACTAGATTATACTGGAGAAAGGGTGACAGGGACATGATAATGGTAACCCCCTAAAATCTACTGAGTACCTTCTCAGTACTCCTAGATGCCAGAAATTGTTCTAAGTATTATATATAATATATTTATTATATATTTATATATATATATTATATATTTATATATATTTATTTAAGGGCTTTTTTTTTTAAGAGAGGGAGAGAGAGTTTGAGTGGAGGAGAAGGGCAGTAGGAGAGAGAGAGAGAGAGCAAGAGAATCCCAAGTAGGCTCCACGCCCCTGGGATCATGACCCAAGCAGACATCAAGAGTTGAACGCTCAACCGACTGAGCCACGAAGGCGCCCCAAGGGCTCCTTTTTTATGACTACATATTTTTATTTTGTTTTATCGATGCCCATAATTTATTTCATCAGTCCCCCATTGTTGGTATTTAGGTTATTTCCAATTTTCATTGTCTATTTATAAGAATGCTTCTTCCGGGGCGCCTGGGTGGCTCGGTCGGTTAAGCATCTGACTTCGGCTCAGGTCATGATCTCGTGGTCCGTGAGTTTGAGCCCCGTGTCGGGCTCTGTGCTGACAGCTCAGAGCCTGGAGCCTGTTTCAGATTCTGTGTCTTCCTCTCTCTGACCCTCCCCCATTCATGCTCTGTCTCTCTCTGTCTCAAGAATTAAATAAAAAAAAAGTTAAAAAAAATTAAAAAAAAAAAAGAATGCTTCTTCCATTTAACCAGATAACATTTAAGCTGCTATGCAGAAATTTTGTCACCCAGTTCCTAGTTTGCCTTTTAACTTTATCGTGGGTTTGCATTGAGGAGTTTGTTTTTAATGTATTTTTTCTTTTTAGCTTTGGTCCCCCATCACCATTTCCCCTGCCCGCCATCTCCCACCTCTGGCAACCGCCATTCTGTTCTTTATATCTGGGAACTGGGTTTTGCCTTTCTCTGTCTGACTCATTTCATTTAGTATAACGTCCTTGAGGTTCATCCAAGCCATCACAAATGGCAAGATTTGTTTTTAATGCCTGAATAGTATTCCATTGTGTATTCCATTGACCCTTAAATAACGACGATTTGAGCACAGATCCACTTGTACATGGATTTTTTTTACAGTACAATAGTATAGACATATCATCTCTTTATTATGAGTTTGTAATAACACTTTTCTTTTCTCTGGCTTCCTTTATTTTAAGAATATGGTATATAATACATATAACATACAAAATATGTGTCAATCAACTGTTATCGGTAAGGCTTCTGGTCAACAGGAGGCTATTGGTGGTTACGTTTTGGGGGAGTCAAGAGTTATACACAGATTTTTGACTACACAGGGGGCTGGTGTCCCTAACCCCTGCATTGTTGAAGGGTCAAATGTGTATACCACAATGTCTACAATCATCTATCGTGGACACTTAGGTTGCTTCCGTAGCTTGGCTATTGCTTAAATACTGCTGTCGTGAGCATGGCAGAGGGGTGGGGGTGCAGATATCTTTTCAAGTTAGCGTTGTCATTTTCTTTGAACAAAGACCCAGGAGTGTAATTGCTGGATCATATGGTATTTCTATTGTGAATTTTTTGAGAAACCACCATCATGTGTTCTCTAGTGGCCATGCCTATTTGCATTTCCACCAAGAGAGCACCAAGGTTCTTTTTTCTCCACCTCCTTGCTAACCCTTGTTATTTCTTATCTTTTTGATCATGCCCATTCTAACATGTGCGAGGTGATACCTCACTGAGGTTTTCTATATGCATTTCCAGGATGATTAATAGTGTCGAGTACCTTTCAAGTACCTATTGGCCATCTGTTATGTGTTCTTTGGAAAAATATCTATTCAGATCTTCTGCCCATTTTTACTTTATTGTTTTTACCTTATATATAGATAGCATGCACACATGCGAACATGGGAGAGGGGCAGAGGGAGAGAGCGAGAATCTTCAGCAGACTTCAACCCCATGACCCTGAGATCATGACCTGAGCCCAAATCAAGAGTTGGTCGCTCAGCCAACTGAGCCACTCAGGCACCTCTCTGCCCATTGTAAAATCAGATTGTGTGGGTTTTTTGGTTTTTGTTTTTTAACTTTTTTTTTTTGCTATTGAGTTGTACAGGTTCTTTATACATTTTGGATATTAGCTCCATATAGTTGAGAAAACTAGGATTTGCAAATATTTTCTCAGTCATAGGTTACCTTTGTGTTTTGTTAATGGTTTCCTTCGCTGTGCCAAGGCTTTTTAGTTTGATACGGTGCTGTTTGTTTACTTTTGCTTTGGTTTTTTTTTTTTTTTTGCTTTTGGTATCAGATTTAAAAAATCATGGGAAGAAGCTTGGCACCTGTGTTTTCTTCTGGGAAGTTTATGGTTTCAGGTATTTGTCTTTATTTTAAGTAAATTTTTGTGTGTGGTGTGAGATAGCAGGTGAGTTACATTTTTTTTTTTTTTTTTTTTTTTTTTTTTGCACAGGGCTGTCCAATTTTCCCAAGGCGCTTTATTGAAGAGACTGTCTTTTCCCCGTTGTATATTCTTAGCTCCTCTGTCGCAAATTAACTGACCATATACGCACGGGTTTATTTCCGAGCTCTCTATTCTGTTCCACCGATCTATGTGTCTGTTTTCATGACAATACCATACTGTCTTGATGACTACGTCTCTGAAACATAGTTTGAAGTCAAGGAGCATGATGCTTCTAGCCTGGTTTTTCTTTCTTAAGATTTCTTTGGCTCTTTGGAGTCTTTTATGCTTCCACAGCCATTTTAGGATTGTTTGTTCTATGTTTTTGTGAAAAATCCCATTGGCGCCTTGATGGGGCTTGCGCTGAAACTGTACGTTTTGGTAGGTAGTATGGACATTTTAACACGCTTCATTCTTCCAATCCATGAGCACAGAATATCTTTTCATTTGCTTGTGTTGTCTTGGGTTTCTTCCATTAATGTCTTGTACTTTTCAACATATAGGTCTTTCACCTTCTGAGTTAAATTTATTCCTCGCTTTTTTATTCTTTCTGAGCCAATTGTCAATGGGATTGTTTTCTTCATTTCTCTTTCCTATACTTGAGCGTACAGAACTGCCACAGATCTTAGGGCATTGATTTTGTATCCTGCAACGTTACCGAACTTGCTTATCAGTTCTAACAGTTATCTGACGAACTTTCCAGGGTTTTCTGTATAATAGCATTTCATCTGCAAAGAGTGACAGGAGTTTTTATCGTGAATGCTGCATTTTGTCAGATGCTGTTTCTGCATCTATGGAGACGATCATGTGATTATGGTCCTCTGCTTTTGCTAATGTGGTATATCACACGGCCTGATTTAGGGGATGTTGAACCATCCCTGCAATAAATCCCACGTGATCATAGAGGCGATCCTTTCAGTCGATTGTAAAATTAAACGGGGTAGTATTTTGCTGAGGATTTTTGCAGCTATTTTCATCAGGGATGTTGGCCTGTAATTTTCTTTTCTGTGGCATCATTGTTTGGTTTTCATATCAGGGTATTGCTGGCATCATAAAATGAATTTGGAAGGTTTTCCTCCTGTTCTATTTTTTGGAAGAGTTTGAGATGGATAAGTATTAATTTTCTTTGAACGTTTGGTAGAATTCACCAGTGAGGCCATCTGGCCCTGGACTTTTGTTTGTTGGCAGGTTTTTGATTACTGATGACTGATCTCCTTACTAGTAATTGGTCTGTTCAGATCTTTGTTTAAATGTTTATTTATTTTTGACACAGAAAGAGAGACAGAGCATGAGCAGGGAAGGGGCAGAGAGAGAGGGAGACACAGAATCTGAAGCAGGCTCCAGATTTGAGCTGCCAGCACAGAGCCCAACGCGGGGCTTGAACTCACAGACCACAAGATCGTGACCTGATCCGAAGTCGGATGCTCAACCGACTGAGCCACCCAGTCGCCCCTTTTTTTGTGTATTTCTATTGTATCAGTTGTAAATCTCTTCCATTTCCTATTTTATTTTAAGTATTTTAATGCCTTGCATCTTTTAAGCCTCAGCAGCCCATCTTTCCTTGTATCGCAGCAAGGAATCCTGCGGCAAATGAGGCAATTTGGACACGACCATGTTCCTAAAGCATGGCAGGGCCAGGATTGGAACGCAGGAGAGCTGTCTCAGGATTTGACCCAAAGCCTGTGCCTCTGAGTATGTCTGTCTGATGTCTATACAACTAGAGCAAGGCAGCTCGCGGCACGGTGCTCGGCGGCTGGCAGCTTTTCCAGGCAGACTCGTCTGTGATTTCCAGCCAAGGTGGACTAGAAGTTGTGCTAAGGAAATGAGGATGAAATAGAAGGGGGTATCTGTAAAGGGAAAAACAGGGAGAGGAGCAGGTGGCAGAAACGAGTCAGCTCAGACCTTAAGTTGCCGGGTTAATGAAGTCAAGCCAAATTGAGTTAAGTCAATGAAGTTGGGCAGAAGGGTGAAAAGAGTGGGTCAGGGAGTAGTCAGGAAAAAAAACAAGATTTCTACCTGAACAGAGCCTGGAAGATGAACTGGGAAAAGGCTGGGGACAGACATGCGGATGGGATTAAGGTCATAACTTGTCTAGCATCAGGATCGGGGTATAGGTGAGGTGTGATGGAATGAAGAGCTTAGGAGGGCAGGAGAATGGAGAGGGGGCAGGACTGAGTGGCACACACCTCTCTGGAAAGGTAAGTTTTCTTCAAAGAGAAGAATCATACGTTCGTAGCGGCCGAGCTTGCGAAAGACCGGTCGTTATCGCGCGAGCCGTCATTCCTACAGTGTAACTGCGCTGCGACCCTGCCGCGTGCCTGGCACCGCCGAAGATTCTTTACATGCTTCATTCTAATTCTCAAAACCCTTCAAGATGGATGCCGATACTTCCAATTTACCAGTGGAGGGAATTGAGGCCCAGAATGGTGAAGTCACCCGCCCAAGGACATGGGGTTAGGAAATCACAGAGTGGGACTCTGAAGTCAAGGTTAGCTTGCTGCATTAGTCAAGGCGCAGGGCAAGGTGCTATAACAAAGACGCCCAAAGAACAGTGCGTTACGCGAGGTGGAAACTTCTTTCTTTCTCATGTAATAGACTGCAGGTCAGGCACCCAGGCAAGTGGGGTGGCCGTGCTCTGAAATGTTGTTTCAGAGACATTCTACCAAACGTTCAAAGAAAATTAATACTTATCCTTCTCAAACTGTAGTGGTTGTTACTGCAGATCATTGTGCGAACATGAACGGACCCATCACCGCTGGAGGCTCAACCCAGAGCCCGTATCTGACTTGCACAGGCAGGGCCTGAGCCAGGAAGGGTAGAGATGGGGTAGACTGATGGGTGCCCACCATCCCGGACTGTGCTGCTCTCGATTCTCAGAGTTGTCCTTTCCAACATGTTCTTCTGTCTCTCTAGGACCTAGGAACCATTGACTGTTCAAGCCCACAAGAGAAACGTAAACTCAAAATGCCAGAGCTGAGATGTGACGGGACTGAATATCGCCTGGTCCAGCTTCTAGTCCCCAGAGGAAGCACAAGGAGAGTCTGCCCCCTGGGATCACAGAGGGTAGTCAGCAGGTAGTCTGTCCATGCTCCGTCCACCCACAATCCACCCTCCCAGGAATAGGAATGAGGAAGCCCCACACCCTCTGAGCTCAGGGCATCCATGATCCACATTAAACCAATCCTGGCCTTCCCACTCTCCTCCATTACCCATGCCATGGAGAGGGGTAAAGGCAGCCTTCCCAACGCTTCAGTCCAGACTGTGGCAGGTCCTGTCTTCATTCTTAGGTTGACAGGTGGCCCATTTTTTTCTCTCCAGTGCCTCGGAACACCCCACAGCGACATGGAGTCACTTGCCTTAAAATATCCTGGATGATGGGAAAAGACAATTCCTTTCCAGGCGTAGGCTGGGTGGGTTTGGATGTGGGATGGCCTTGGCCTTGGGTGGCTGACAGCAGAGCATGGGGACATGTCTGTCCTCACCCTCCCAGCCATTGACTAGTCCATGTTCAAGCTTAGGATTGAACTCGTCTCTTCTCTTGACTCAGATCAAAACCCTCAAGCCACTGCGTTTAATGTAATCCGGTTCCCAACTTCAGGCTCAGTGATGTGCTCAGGCTTCCCTTCGATGTTTGTGTGCCTTCTGTGTAGACCTGGGCTCTCTCCAAGAAGTCAGGGGGAGCTAGGGAGGAGGGAACCACCCCTCCTTAGTCCCTAGGACCGTGGCCAGCCCTTGGATGGTGCAACCCTTCTCCTCTGCGTCTCCTCTGCCTGGAATGCTCATCACTTCCTCTGAGTTGAGAACGACGACTGACATTAACACAGTGCTTACTAAGTATATCTAGTCCTGTAGTGCTCACGTGCTGTTATTGCAGTGCTGTCCGTCTGTCCGTCTGTCTAGGAGGGAGAGCACTGTACGAGCACTTGGCATCGTTCAGTTCTCAATCCTTATAGCACACTAGGGGCTGGTTCCATTATGATTCCCACTTTACAGATGAGAAAACTGAGGCACCTGCCAGATGGTTATTGTCAGATCGTACAGATCCACTTGCACACTTTACTCCCGCCGTGTTGGATCCAGGTCTATATGGATGACGTCGACAGGGTTCCAAATTCTGTGGTTTTCGGTTGTGTTTAGCCAGTGAGGAGAATGAAGGGGAGGGGTGGAGAGAGTGAGGTTGTGCGCTTGCCCCCCTGGCTCTCTCCCTGCGAGGTGGCCGGGGCCGCGTGTGTCTCCCAGCCTGAGGACGCTGCCGCTTTCAGGGCTCTCCCTTCTCCTGGACTCCCTCTTCTCATTCCTTCTGGCCTCAGGTGGTGGCAGTTCCTGGGTTCCTGCACAAGCCCCCAGGGGCTCCAGAGACTCTGCCCAGAGGAACAAATCCCTTTGTAAACAGCCCCCTCCAATTATTTACTTTCCCTCTCTCTGAACTCCGTTTAATTAAATCACAAAACAACACAAAAGAAGCTGTATTCCTGGCGAGTGGATGCGGTCTTCCTTCGAAAAGCGCTGAGCACACCAAAAGCTTGCAAGCTTCTTGCGTTTGCAGTTTGGTGAAGCTGGCTTGCTTTTTTACGAGCAGCCAGCGATTGAACGCCAACCCCGGAAATTAAGGATTCGTTTTGGTTTAAAAAAAAGGTGGTTAGCCACCTGCACCAAATGCAAACTTACGCCAGGTCCAGGAATTTTGTAAGTGAAGACCGCCATCTAGAAGAAGTTTCACCCTTTAGTTTCCCAGGGAGCTGGGCAGGGAGAGTTCGAGCAAACGGAGTGAGGGAGGCTACACAGGACTGAAGGGGGTGCGGCGACAGGGTTGGGGAGATTTTTGCAAACACAGCCATCCCCAAACAGGATAGCTCCCAAGTAACCCGGCCCCCCATCCCCACCCCAACACCAAGACAAGGGAAGGCTGAGGGATACTAGGTTTGATCACATTTATTTAACATGAAAACAATCAGACAGTCTCAGTGGACCACAAGTTGACAGAGGTGGTGATTCTTCGAGACAAAAAGTCTAAAAATTGTGAATTTTCACCCAAAGTTGCATAGCTAGGGCAAGGCCAGGACTCATACTAGGACCTGCCTGCTGTAGAACCCATGTTCGTTTCTTTATACTATAGCTTCCGAAACCCGAGGAACTGATAAAAACATACAGATTCTCAGACCCCAGTCCTGACTTACTGAATCAGAAAATTCAGAGGGAGTAGCTTAGGAATCGATAACTTTTAGAAGAGCACCACAGTGATACGGTCTAAATAATCCAGGGATCCGGGGAGTGTGTGGGCAAAACGAGAGTGGTTGAGTTAATCATGACCGCAGCTGAGTGATGCGCTCGTGGGGGTTGATTTTCCTTTTCTCTTTGCTTTTGTGCGTGTTTTAATTATTCCACAATGAACCCTTAAAAAAAGAGAAAACAGAAACAATTAGCAAGAAATCTATAAATCAACCAGATTGGAGACCCCCTCGTTTGATATTCCACACTGGGGGGCCCTGCCAATTTATGAACAGGTATGGAGGGAGGGACTGAGTCAAATGTGTCATCTAAAAAGGACACAAGTCTTATCTGCTCCCCAGTTGGTAGAGCTGTCAACGATTAAACATCATGGAATGCGGACTCAAAGGGCCAAATGACACTTGCAAGGTCCATTCTCCCCCCTGGGGTGGGGGGGGGGGGGGTCCTGACATCATTGCCATAAACCACGCCCAGCAAGAAGGTAGTCAGTTTGGGGTAGGATTTGCTCTTTTCCCGGCCTTGCAAAAATAACCAGAGAAAGGAAACTCCCAAGACCCAGGCAAATTGGGTGTTTTCTCTGGCTCAGCAAAACCAGCCCCGTCCACGGGACTGCAGTTAAGAGAGTCGGTGCTGCAGTATCGCCAGGGACAAGCCGGCCTAGGATGGGCAAGTGGCCCACAGAGCCTCTGCCCTGCACCCCTGGCACCTGGGGGAGATGTGCGCGTGTCTGCCTGCCCACCCCATCTCCAGTGGGGGCGGGCATTCGCTGCAGGGTGCTTAGGCGTGCTAACTCCGGGTCGCGCAGACCTAGGACCTCAGCCCGCGTCGGTCACTGCTGTGGGCGAGTTGCCAGACCTTTGGGAGCCCCGGTTTTCTCATCTGCAAAATGACAATAACAAAAGGGCAAGTTCCATGGCTTGTGAGGAGGTGACCCCCGTGCGGCGCGTTAGCAGTGAGCCCCAGGCCCGAGGACGGTGAATTTTTCCTCTTGCTGAGCCCCAGCTGTCCGTTCTTCCTGCCTCCCTGGAGCAGAAGCTGTGGGTGCTCTGCCTGCACCCTCCGCTTTAGGGGTGCTCCAGCCGACTTCCAGCTGTGTCTCATTGCCCGAGGCCTTTCTCTGCAGCCACAGAAGGTCACTTGGGCCCCAGGTGAGGCAGGACAGGACCAATCCTCAAACCCTGCACGGAAATACCACAGCCCCCTCCCACCTGCCATATTCTTATTTACTGGGTCTCTCAGGCATCTCGCTCATGGGGACCACAGACCTCACCTGTTTCTCCTCCTGCCTGATCGGTGGTTGTCACCGTGTGCCATCAACAGCCACTTTGCGGAGAGCTATGGCGCCAGTGCAGTGAACCCCTCCCCAAGCTCAAGAGCCTAAGAGGGACCCGCTGTGGCCCTGGAGGCCAAAGCTTCCCCGCAGCCACCCATGGGGGGTGGCTGGCCGATAACACACCCTTTCTTTGTCCCCCCACCTCCCAGATAAACCACTTGTACTCAAACCCTTGCTTTGGGATCAGATCTGGGGAGTCCAAACAAAGACACTTGGTATTACGAGGTCTGGACAGCAGATCCTGTGTCTTGGGTCATTTATTTGTTAGTAGATGGCGACACGGACCTGGGTCTTGGCAGGGAGGGGGTGGTGATACCCCCTGGCATGCTGTAGCCCATCATGAAGACCCCCTTCTGTGAATACCCAGGATGCATGCTGGTTATTTGGCACCTGCAGCCGTGTCCCCAGGGGGGAGGTGACCTTCTGTGCCCTGTGATGCTGCAGCTGGGACTCTCAACATTCCATTTCCACGCCGCCTGGGTGGAATTAGGCTCTGGGGCGCCGTGGGACGCTGGAGGGAAACAGGGGGCTGGACGAGGAAGAAGGGACTTGCCACTTCCCATCGCTGCCAGGGTCTCTCAGCGATGATTCTTCGTTCTGGAGAGGAAGTCGGTTCCAATCGCTACAGGTGGTTCCAGTTAATGGTTTTTCCCGTAACCCGTTTCATGGCCCCCCCTCAGTAGGGGTGCCCCTGCCCAGACAAAACCCTTCCCCATGATCTCCCAGTCTTGGGGTCTTCGTCACTTCCTATAATTACTACCTCGGCGACACCACAGTGAGAGTGGCCAACAGGTCTGGTTTGCCTGGGGCTACGGGGTTTCCCAGAAGGCAGGACATTCAGCACTGATAGTAACATAGCTCTGGGCAAACCGAGGTGACTGGTCTCAGTGCTCCCTTCTTACCTGCCCAGGTCCTCAACAGCTGTTTTCAAATTCTCCATATGAAGTTTTCTATGTAAAAATTCCTTGGTGAGGCTTATAACTTCTTCTGACCAAAGCCTGACCGGTACCATATGCGATGCAGGTGCCGGAAGATGAGCCAGCTTACCCGATGTCGCTAGCATTTGAGCGGGATGGTGGCGGTCACGGGGGACTCTTAGTGCATCAGGGCAGGAAGACAACGGCAGACCCAAGTCAGAAAACCATTGACGAGGGCACCAGATTGGAAGCCAGAAGCCCTCTGTGGTAGCACGTAAAAGGACGGTCGCCTGCCGGGGCCGGTGGCACATCCTGCTGTACACGTGGCTTTGGACCCGATAAAACGCGTGGTGAGGTCTGATGTTACGGCCCCAGCAAGTAGCCGGTGCCAAAGTCAAGGCGCCGTAAAGAAGAGCGGGACCCGGCAGCCTAGAATGGGTCGTCTGGGTACGTGTGCTCCAGACCCCTCAATCCTCAGGTTACCTGGCCCTCTCGGTGCTTTCGTAGCCTCCCCTTGCCCCAAGGTGACGTGGAGGTCTCACCTGAAGCCGGTGCTTTGTAAGATGATACTTGCCCTCGTGGCTTTTCAGCCAGGGGTGGTAAACTTTCTCTGTAAAGGGACAGATAGCAAATATCTTAGGCTTTTCTCGGCCAGGGGTGGTAAACTTTCTCTGTAAAGGGACAGAAAGCAAATATCTTAGGCTTTTCTCGGCCAGGGGTGGTAAACTTACTCTGTAAAGGGACAGATAGCAAATATCTTAGGCTTTTCTCGGCCAGGGGTGGTAAACTTTCTCTGTAAAGGGACAGACAGCAAATATCTTAGGCTTTGCAGGCCATGCAACCCCTCTCATAACTACTCAACTCATGCACTGCATCCAGAAAGCAGCCTCACCCGGTGCCCCGGGTGGCTCAGTCGGTTAAGCGTGATCTCGGCTCCGGTCAAGATCTCGAAGTTTGTGGGTTCGAGCCATGCTTGGCTGACGCCCCTCCCCCACTCGTGTGGACAAGCCCTTGCGCGCTCTCTCTCAAAATAAATAAATGAACTTAAAAACAAAACAAAACCAAAAAGCAGCCTCGCCAATATGTAGATGAATGGGTGTGGCTAGAGTCCTAACAACACTTTATTTGCAAAAACAGGCCGTGTTTGACCCGTGGACCACAGTTTGCCAGTCCCTGTGGTAGACCAATAATTAGCCCTAGCATATCTCAGCACGGCAGATGCGAAAAATGCCTCCCGTCTTCAGAAAGGGCCGTGGAACCCAGCTAACATGCACCCTCGTGATTCGGGAGGTCCCATCTGGGAATGAATCTTGAGATAACTGGCGTGAAAGAAAACAGAAGGCTGGAGAAGGGAGACTTCACTGACATGTGGGCACTGTCCCATGACTCAGGATTTAGCACCCTGGCAAGGACCCTTAGCGCCCCCCTAATCTGCTACTGACACAGTGCCCCGCAGCGTGGTGATAAAGGATGGCCTCAACCAAATGAGACATTAATGCCAGAACGGCCTTGGGAGCAGAAGGGGGAGAAGGCTCAGTGAGGCAGGCATACAAAAATAGATTCTGTAAAATCAGAGCGTCTACCTCGCCTTCTCTGTCTGCCCCTCCCCTGCTCATGGGCTCTCTCTCTCTCTCTCTCTCTCTCGCAGATAAACTTTTTTTTTTTTTTTTTTTTAAAGAAAAGCACAGCACGGTTGGCAGGGCTAACCCATCAGAGGTGACGTGGACAAATGACTGTAACAGCAGAAGAGTTCCAGTGGCAACCTGGACCCTTATCTGCAAGAATCAGGGGGGCGTGACTAACAGACCGTGGTGTTCTTAGTGGTGAGATCGCAGCATGTTGCTTGAACTGTGTAACCAAAGATGAAGGGCAGGTGAGGCAAAGACTGATGTCAGCTGCTGCAATGGAAAACCAGGATGCTTTGCCCAGTTTCCAGACCCGAGCCTGTTGTCAGACCCAGAGCGAATTGCCGAAGGGGAGCCTGGGTGTCCTTGAGGAATGCCCTTGCGGCTTCATAGCACAGCATACACGGTAGTGATTATCTCCTTCATCTGTCACTGAAAAAAAACCTATGGCTATTTCTCCTGAGGCAAAGGAATGACTCAGATCTTTAAAGAGCTGTGGATGGAAGATCTGGGCTAAAACTTAAAATGCCATCCCAACCCTCCCCCTGATGTGGAGAACTTCTGGCTCCAAACCCATCTCATAGTGAGTTCAACGGATTCACACCCCACCTCGTGTTCATTTGTCTGTTCCCCGAATGTGTCACTGGAAAGGACGCACGTGAGAGCTGGAAGGACACTGTTGCGGAGTAAGAGCCACAGCGGTAAGAAAAACCCAAGTGGAAACTCTCGAAACTTCCTCATTCTGGCTAAGATAGGAAATCAGAAGAAATGTCTCATTCTGGGTTAGAAGGTCGCCTAAAAACTTAACGACGGCAAACAAACAAACAAACAAACACCAAAAAAACTTAAAGAAGGCAGCGGGCAGGGCCCCTGGGTGGCTGAGTTGGTTAAGCGTCTGACTTCAGCTCAGGCCATGATCTCACCGTTCCCCAATTTGAGCCCCACGTCAGGCTCTGTGCTGACAGCTCAGAGTCTGGAAACTGTTTCAGATTCTGTCTCTCTCTCTCTGCCCCTCTCCCACTCTTTCTCTCTCTCTGTAAAAAATAAATAAGCAAAAAAAAAAAAAAATTAAAAATAAATAAACATTAAATAAATAAATGAAATTGGGTTTGTAAATTTAATATATATTTTTTCCTCTGTAAGGTACTTCAATTGTCTGATAGATAAACCAAGCCTTTCCAGGGTCTTTAGTCAATTTTCATAAGTCCAATTAATTGTAATTTATAAACAAGATGAATCTAGGTCCTTTTAAGTGTTCTTACACTCTATATAAATTTAGTAAATCTAGAATGTATTATGCTAAGCAAAATAAATTAGTCAAGGAAAGACAAATATGATTTCACTCATACGTGGAATTTAAGGAACAAAACAGATGAACATAGGGGAAGGGAGGGAAAAATAAAGACAAAAACAGAGAGGGAGACAAACCAGAAGAGACTCTTAAATACTGAGTTGAGAACAAACTGAGGGTTGGGGGAGGGGTGGTGGGTGGGGGGGGGATGGGCTACATGTGTGATGGGCATTAAGGAGGGCACTTGTTGGGATGAGCACTGGGTGTCATATGTAAGTGATGAATCACTAAATTCTATTCTTGAGACCAATACTACATTACATGTGAAGTAATTTGAATTTACATTTAAAAAAATCACAAATTTATTTTATTTTATTTTTTTAATGTTTATTTATTTTTGGGAGAGAAAGGGGGGAGCAGAGAGAGAAGGAGACACAGAATCCCAAGAAGACTCCAGGCTCTGAGCTGTCAGCACAGAGCCCAACACGGGGCTCGAACCCATGAACTGTGAGATCATGACCTGAGCTAAATAAAGTCTGGTTCTTAACCCACTGAGTCACCCAGGTGCCCCCCAAAAATCACAAATGTAAATCACTTAATTTTAATATGGAATCACAAAACTGGCCTATTACTTGCATAAGCCAAAATCTCTTAAGTACTGTAGGAACTTAAATACTAAATATGAGTTGAATACTTACGTCAAGAATTGTGAAGAGTCTGAAATTTAGCCTACTTTCAAAATAATCAGTTTGCTGGCTGCTGGCAAAGGATAGGAGCCTTCTGAGTCAGAGACAAAGGACTTAGTTACTCATAGCAATAGTAGAATTCAGCATTTACACCAGTTTCTGAGTCCCAGTCCCCAAGGGTGGTGTGAAACAGGCCAAGTGACACCTGCACCCACAATGGATTATGGGAGAGGAGCCCTGAGCTTAGGGCACCCAGATCTTTTCTAATGGACAGTAAGTCTGCTTCAATTTTGCTGTGGAGAATGGCGTTATCTTTATTGTACTGGACAGTAAATAAACCTGCCCTTTGCTCTGGAGGAACACTGTCTCTGTTTTCCAAAGCTGTTCACCACATATCCTTGAAAAGATAGTGCAGAAGAAAGGCAGTCATGCGTCTGCTCACAAGATGTGCAGAAACAGGTGAAACCCATGGAAAATGCTCTCTCGACACCTTACCCACAAAATAGTCTCACTGTGGGTTGATTCTCTTAAGCATTTCTAAATTTAAATCTAGATCTTTCTGTGATTGAAAGATGTTTCCCTGCTAGGGGATCAATCCAGACAACTTTTGGGTTATTTTCTCATACAATTGTTGTGGTTGCCTCCCAGTTAACTGGGGAATTTTTAATGACCAGTAGATCTCTGGCTGGAATATGGCTTGGGTGCTTGTGGGTGACCTTGACTGCCAGGTGAATCCTGGCTTCAGAGTCATTGTGCCAATAGTCTCCAAACAGGGTGGTCTCCACATGTATTTCACCTATACTTGTGTTACATGACGTCATTCTGCTGACTTGCGACAGAGTGGTCAGCCCTCCAGCCAATTGTTGCTCCCTCTGGTTGGATTTCACATATCTATTTACATCTTTATTCTTGTCATGCTATTCCTATCTTTTACTCTTTTTTTTTAATGTTTATTTATTTATTTTGCAAGAGGAGAGGCAGAGAGCGAGGGAGAGAGAATCCCAAGCAAGCTCCTTGCTCAGCACAGAGCCCAACATGGGGCTTGATCTCAGGAACAGTGAAATCATGACCTGAGCAGAAATCAAGAGTCGGATGCTTGACCGACTGAGCCACTGAGGTGTCCCTATTCCTATCTTTTAGACCACAGACCTCAGAGATACACTTGACTCCATTGTCTTCACATTTAAGAAGAGCATTTTGTTTAGTTCTTTGACAGGCTGGGAAAGGGTATCTTCTCATCTGATCCTCTCTTTCCTGTTCTGGAAAGTGCCAAAGTGTGCCACTTGGGCAAAGGGAAAGAGGAAACCCTTCCTGTGGAGGTCCCTCAGAGATGTAACAGTTAAGGCAGCAGCCCCTTGCTGTGGCCAGGAGTTGGAGATTTCACCCTTCTCAGAAGAGCTCCCGCCCCCTGGCTGAAGCTCCGCCTTCAACTGCTCTGTCAGTGAAAGTCCTGCTCCTCCCCAGGAGGACCCCTTGCCAGGGGGGCTGAGTCCTGAGTGCTCACCTGTATGGCACAGAGGGCAGCAACTAGGGAGAGAGGAGGGCTCTGGCGACACCTTGAGCCAGCCCATAAATTCCCCCTTCCTTCCACCGACAGATCATGAGTCCCTTGGAACAGAAGCTGAGTAATAATTGGTCTAATAATGGGAAATGGGTCAGAGAGAAGGGCCTCCATGGTGGAATGGAGATGACTTTTTTAGGTACATAGTTTTGATAGGCATGTGAGAAGGAATTACAGCCCTACGGCAACCTCTGGTTTGCCCAGCTTGAAATAACTAAAGTTTCTCTCCATTTCAAATTCTAAATCAATTATAGCCTGAGTGCACTATCGCATTCAGCTTTCATCGTCCATTCAGTTTGAAGGCCATTACCAGCCGCCGAGCCTCCCAGCTCCTACAACTGGCGGCGGTCTGTCTATACTCTGCACTCCCAGAGTAAAACTTGAGCTGGTGTCTCATTTCCCTCTCCTAATAGCAAAGTAAAGCCCAAAGGAAAGGGGCCCTGTTGGTGGCAGGATAGCGTCCTGGCATAGCTTATGGATAGATGGCACTTGGCAGGGTCTCACATCGCCTGGGAAGCAGCAGGAGAAGGGGCAGCCCAAGCTGGGTTCTTTGTGGGGGGCGGGCACTCCATCTGAGCTTGGGCACCAGGGCATGTCCACTAACCGTGAGAAGTTTGCTGGTTTTCACAGTTATTTTTCGGCCGGAACGCACAGCAGCCAAGATGCTCTTACTTGTGCTTTATGATGTTGTGATAAGGGCCCCAGGATTCCCAGAGACTGGTACCACTGACGAGGAGCCAGGAGACCCGAGTTCTAGTCCCGTCTCCGCCACTCACTGCCATCATCACTGAATAAGTCCCTCGATGTGTTATCTAACTCATAAGCAAGTGTAATTGTACCTGCCACGCCATATCCCAGGGTTATTGCTGGGCTTGGTTATTTCATCACATGAAATAATGGAATACTAGATGTGAATGTACCCTGCGAAGTACTGTGTTGCTCATTCTAAATGAGAGTCCAAGGGACCCACTTCAATTCTCAGCACAGGACAGCTCTTCTGATCACTCAGAGACTGACAACAAGCTCCCCAGGTTCCTGGTTTGAATCTCTATCCAAGAGATAGAAAGCTCAGCCACGGTGTTCCACCTGGAGGGATCTTGGGATGTGGCTCTCAGCTGGAAAAAGGTGGGGGGACCTGTCTGCCTGACTGCGGGAACTTAGGGGAGGCACCTAAGTGGCCGGGTTTACCGAGGGCTGGAGTGCAGAGAGAAAGGAGGCAGGAAGAAGAGAGGGCAGCGAAGGACGGAGAGGTATGGTGTGGGCTCTGTCCTCAAGCCAGATCCGGAATCCCGGGACTTCCTTCCACCTGCTACCTCGCACACCTGTCACCTGAAGGGGCTCCTCACAGGTCTCCCTGCTTCTGCCCGACGGCCTTCAACACGGAAGTCAGATTCCTCCACAGCACCCAAAGCCCTCAGCAGCTCTGGATTCCCCTCAGAGCAAGAGCCCAGTCTCCAGGGAAGCCCACGAAGCTCCCCCTTCTCAGCCCCTGCTTCTGGTCGCTCCCAGCCACCCTCGCCATGCGGGCTTCCGGCCTGTTTCAGACTGCTGTTTTGCACCAACCGTTGTTCTGCTTGGACCCCTCTTTCCCGGATTTCCCCAGTCATTCCCAGTGACTTTCCTCACCTCACTTGAGTCTGTGCCCATTTACGTTTTTCACCATGAGACTTAGAACCACCACAGGCCGCCCAGCGCCCTCCCGAACTCTTCATACCTCTTAGCCTGGGTTGTCCTTCCGGTGGTCCTTATCACCTTCAACACCACGTAACTTATTTCTTACACTTTCTGTTTATTCCGCCTCCTCCCTCCCCCGGCCAGAATGTAAACCCCAGGAGCGCATCTGCTTCCTTTCACCGACGTATCCCAGGGGCCTAGAACACCGCCTGGCCCATATCAAGTATTCAATAAATATTTGTAAGAAAATGAGTAATTCCGTGGGAGGAAAGGGAGGAGACCGTCTCAAGAAAGAGAAAGAATTCAACAATGTCAACACTTCCAAATGCTTCAGAGAGGTCAAGGCGAGAGCCGGAATCCTTGGCAAACACACTCCCGTCTGTTTGGACTGGAAACAGAGTACCATGCAGGATTACGAGATGAATGAATGGAACTTAAGTACAGGAAAAATAAGTGTCAACAACGCCTTCAAGAAATGCAGGGCAGGGGGCGGGGGGGGGGCAGGGGGAAGGTTGTAAATCATTTCGATGCTAACTTGAGGGCACCACATCAAGAAAAAGAAATGCTTTCTGTGGTTTTAAACCGTCTTCTGGTTCTGAAATTAATGTGTGCCCATTTTAGAAGGATTTGGAAATTGTAAAAGACCCAAAGACAGAGATGAACGTCTCGCCCCATCCCACCACCCAGAGAAAATCACAACTGACCGTGCCCTATGCTTGTTCTCTAGGCCCAGGTATTTATGACGGTTCTGTTGCTTGTTAGAGTGCTTCCTCAAAACTCAGGGGCGTCTGGGCGGCTCAGTCGGTCAAGCGTCCAACTTTAGCTCAGGTCATGATCTCACGGTTCGTGAGTTCGAGCCTGGCGCGGAGCTCCGCGCTGACAGCTCGGAGTCTGCTTCAGACCCTTTGTCCCCACCTCTCTCTGCCCCTCCCCCACTCATGTGCACACATGCTCCCTCTCTCTAAAAAATAAACATAACAAAACTTTTTAAATTACACAGCTATGCGTGATATGGCTACTTTGTATTTGCATGTCCATTTTGTAGCTTTGTATTCATTTCATGTTGTAGCAGGAATTTTTCTTCATACCCTCATAGGTTTTTGTATGATGTAAATCTGGGGGGCGCAAATGACTTTGTTCAATAACGTATATAGCCAATTCTCTCCTTGGACCTTTATGTTTTACCCATTTCTTTATTATTATAAGCCACACTTAGAGCATGATGTTTCTTTTCCTTTCCTTTCCTTTCCTTTCCTTTCCTTTCCTTTCCTTCCCTTCCCTTCCCTTCCCTTCCCTTTCCTTCCCTTTCCCTTCCCTTTCCTTTCCTTTCCTTTCCTTTCCTTTCCTTCCTTTCCTTTCCTTTCCTTTCCTTTCCTTTCCTTTCTTTTCCTTCCTCTCCTCTCCTTTCCTTTCCTTTCTTATTTTTTTCTTTTTGGGAAGAGAAAGAGAAAGCCCAGAGAGGAGAAGTTGAAGAAATAAAAGAAAATGGAAATAACTCGTGGCAAAATGTCTTGAGGAATCTGGACAAGATGAAAGGAAAGGCGAGAGAGCACATAAGACTTGACCTTGAGGGGTCAGCCTGTCACCGCCCACAGCCCCTGTCAGTACCAGCATCACTGCAGTGGGCACACGAGAGTGTGCCACACTGTGTACAACAGGAGCCCATGGCATCCCCCGTGGTCCAGGCGCCAGAAGACCCTGAAAAGCTAGTGGGGAGCACAGAGCCCCAGCCTCACCAAGGCAGGTTCGGGCCTCGGTCTCTGTGTTTCTACCACGTTACCCAGCTGAGTCTGACGCTCACCAGAGTTTGAAAACCCGTCAAGCCTCTTCGGACTTCCGGTCAACGTGAAATATGGGGCACAGAAAAATGAATTAGATGACAGGCTGAGGAATCAGACGCATCCAGAAAGTGTAGCATCCATCACAGAGGACATCCTAAATGGTCTCTTCCACCGGGCAGTGCCCGGGGAAGGGTTGGGGAGGGCGGCTTAAGACTTAACATTTAAGTATACAAGAACCGAATGCAAAGTTTGAATTCTGTCTGGTTTGAATTCTGTCTCAAGCAAAGCAATTTGGGGAGGGCCAACAAGGGGTATTTGAATGCGGAGGGGTATAAGACATTACTAAGGAATCACTGTTCATTTGGCTTGCTGTCCTATGGTATTATCACTGGGCCAGAAAATGCCTTTATATTTTAGAGTCACATGCCAAAGTTTTGAAAGTAAATGTGACACGTGCCTCTTCGTAATATTTCAGCAAGGCAAAAGTGAGCAAACAAATATGGACAGTGTTAACGGATAGATCTAGGTCACGGACACAGGGGGACTCGTTTTAATATCGTAGCTGGTTTTCTATATATTTGAAAAATTGTCGCAATAAAACGCTAACGAGACACGTGGGAGATCAGCCGTAGCAAGTTGGAGAGACCATCGTTCCTCAAAAACTGGCCTGTACGGAGAGAGAGGTGATAGAGATTTTTCGGGTGGAGGAAGTTTGAGGAAACTCAAGTTGAGTAGCCCACCTATCACTTAGGCAGAGAGGGAGAAGTGCAGTGACGAGGCAGGGGGATTGCCTTGAAGGGAAAGAAATCACGACTGAATCACCTCACGGAGCCTGCCGGATGCCTAGAGAGGTCCTTGGGGATGCCGGATTCTGAGGTGGCCGAGGCTGATCAGGCTTGTGTGTCTGCCTTCGTGTGTGGCTGAGGGTGTGCAGAGGGGGGTGTTGGTGAGTAGTTTCAATACCTCTCATACTGAAAACAGCTGAGTTTTATGCCTTTCAAATCTTGCTGGCCCACACTTTCCGAGGGCGGAGAGACCCAACGTTGATCTAGCAAAGATTTAGCGAGCACTTTATTCTAGGCTACACCTCGGCCCCATCAACCTTTGTGGTTTTTCTGGTCAGCAGGAGGGGCAGGCTTAGAACTGTCCATCACAATGCATTTCTTACTATCCAAGTTATATCGCAGTGGGGTTGTATTCATAATTTTTAAGAAGTTATGTCTTCTTTTTTAATGCTTATTTATTGAGAGAGAGAGAGAGCACGTGCGCGAGCCAGTGGAGGAAGGGCAGAGAGCGGGGAGAGAGAGAATCCCGAGCAGGCTCTGTGCTCTCAGCACAGAGCCCGACCTGGGGCTTGATCTCACAAACTGTGATATCATGACCTGAGCCCAAATCAAACGTCTGACGCTTAACCAATGGAGCCACCCAGGCATCCAGAGTTGTATCCATATTTATCTTAAACGTTTTTAGGGCAAAGTCTTCTCTGAAACCCGGTAAAAGTTATTTCTTTTTTTCTCCTGAGAAAAGATGTACAGATGCCCATGTGTGGGAATCTGCATAGGAGTTCAAGAAAGGGGCTCCTGGGTGGATCAGTCGGTTAAGTTGGCCAACTCTCGATTTTGGCTCAGGTCACTCTGCTGTGATTGAGCCCCGAGTTGGGCTCAGCACTGATAGTGCAGAGCCTGCTTGGGATTTTTCTCTCTGCCTCTCTCTCCTCCCCTGCTCTCTCTCTCTCAAAATAAATACATAAACATTAAAAAAAAAAAGTGCAGGAAATTCACAAACTCCCGGAAGCCAACTGGTGAATCTTTGGGGCTCTCTGGGGTAGAGGTTTTCACAGACATGTTGTGGGAAGAGACAAGGAGGTAATAGGCTTGTCCTGGAGACTGAGGAAGCCTCTAGAAGTGCCAGCTGAGCCAGGCCTTGGAGAGCAGCCAGGACTTATATCCTTGACCCAGCTGGGGACCTGGGCCTGTGGACGGGAACCCAGAACGAAGGAGGCCTGGGGAATGAGAGCCGGTGAGTCTAACTGGCCTCCGTGCCTGCATTCACTCCTTGACTGACAGCCTCAGTCCGGGGGTGTGCGGGGCTCACATGATGCAGGTAAGTGATGTGAGGCGGGGTTGGCTCTGGAGACCAGCGGAGTCCCTGATGGAAGTGCACGTTTCCCATAATCTGGCCAGATCTCCTGGCAGAGAGAAGACGGGCTTCGGACATGGAGGGAGAGGTGTCTCTCCGTGGGAGGGGTGCCTGCTGTTTAAGCACATCTGTTTTGATTTGGCTCCCAGGCTGTGGATTCATTTAACAGATGCAGGCTTTCAGTGGGTTCAGCTTTTTATATCCCCGTCAGGCACCGATTTAGGGAGGCTCGGCCGATTCTCTGCGCTTGTTTGGCTTTGAGGAATGGAAAATGTGGTTCTTTCAACATCCCTCCCTTCAAGCAGGTGGCTGGAGGGGGGCGGGGCGCGGGGTGGCCACAGCCTCATGAATAGCTGCTGGTCTTTTCCCATCTTTGTTCCTCTTTCTCATTACTCCACTGACAGGCTCAGGCCCCCGGGGAGGAGTGAGAATGTTGGCACATTTCAGTGGCTCTGCTTCGGGCCCATCGGCATCCAATAAGCCAGTGACTCCATCTGGCTATACTTCAGCCGCCATAGGATGGGCTGCTGGCAACGGGACTGCGGGGCAGACCCGTTCGTGTGAAAGATTGAAATCGACAACTGTCAGATATTTCTTTCTCTTTTCAGCAAGCAAATCTCGCATGCGTGTGTGCATGTGCGCGCACTCAGGGAAGTACATATGCTCCTTAAGGTTTGACTTCTGATCTTCCTATTTTAAATAAAAAGGTCCAGGAAATTTCTGATTGGTGGTGTTGATAAACGATTACAGAGATCATACCCATACACCTGCCACACTTTACAATTTTTTTTAATTTTTCAAAATTTATTTCTTTATTTTTTAATTTACATCCAAGTTAGTTAGCATAGAGGGCAACAATGATTTCAGGAGTAGATTCCTTAGTGCCCTTTACCCATTTAGCCCATCCCCCCTCCCACAACCCCTCCAGTAACCCTCTGTTTGTTCTCCATATTTAAGAGTCTCTTATGTTTTGTCCCCCTCCCTGTTTTTTATATTATTTTTGCTTCCCTTCCATATGCTCATCTGCTCTGTGTCTTAAAATCCTCATATGAGTGAAGTCATATGATATTTGTCTTTCTCTCACTAATTTCGCTTAGCATAATACCTTCCAGTTCCAACAACATAGTTGCAAATGGCAAGATTTCATTCTTGTTGATTGCCGAGTAATACTCCAGTGTGTGTGTGTGTGTGTGTGTGTGTGTGTATGTGTGTGTGTATATATATATATGTATATATGTATATGTTGATGTATATATGTGTATGTTGTTGATAGTGCTGCTATAAACATTGCGGTGCACGTGTCCCTTCGAAACAGCACATTTGAATCCCTTGGATAAACACCTAGTAGTGCAATTGCTGGGTCGTAGGGTAGTTCCACTTTTAATGTTTTCAGGAACCTCCATACTGTTTTCCAGAGTGGCTGCACCAGTTGGCATTCACACCAGCAGTGCAGAAGAGATCCTCTTTCTCCGCATTTTCATCAATATCTGTTGTTGCCTCAGTTGTTAACGTTAGCCATTCTGACAGGTGTGAGGTGGTAAGTCATTGTGGTTTTGATTCGTATCTCCCTGATAATGAGTGATGTTGAGCATTTTTTCATGTGTCGGTTGGCCATCTGGATGTCTTCTTTGGAAAAGTGTCTATTCATGTCTTTTGCCCATTTCTTCACTGGATTATTTGTTTTTTGGGTGTTGAGCTTGATAAGTTCTTTACAGATTTTGGATACTAACCCTTTATCTGATATGTCATTGCAAATATCTTCTCCCATTCCGTTGGTTGCCTTTTAGTTTTGCTGATTGTTTCCTTCACTGTGCAGAAGGCTTTTATTTTGATGAGGTCCCAGTAGTTCATTCTTGCTTTTGTTTCCCTTGCCTCCGGAGACGTGTTGAGTAAGAAGTTTCTGTGGCTGAGGTCAAAGAGGTTGTTGCCTGTTTTCTCCTCGAGGATTTTGATGACTTCTTGTCTTACGTTTAGGTCTTTCATCCATTTTGAGTTTATTTTTGTGTAGGGTGTAAGAAAGTGGTCTACGTTCGTTTTTCTGCATGTTGCTGTCCAGTTTTCCCAGAACCATTTGCTGGAGAGAATGTCTTTATTCCACTGGATAGTCTTTCCTGCTTTGTTAAAGATTAGTCGGCCATATGTTTGTGGGTTGCACTTTATAATTTTTAAAGTACGCTCCCAGCTATGACTTTATAATGGTCCTGAGAAGCAGGCACAACCACCAGCATTGTAATAATCCTATTTTGCAGATGAGAAAACTGAAATCCTCGGATATAATTTACCATTACCACACTACCAAGAAACAGTACATACCATTCCAGAACTCTCCTTTTGCAATCTAAGTCACATATGTTGCAGAAAGTTTCATCGTTGGCTACCTGCAGTTCAGATACTTGGTCTTCAAAGTTGGAAAGTCACTACACAAACTCCTTGATTTTTCACTTGGTCTGGAAATAAAAGAAATAAAGAAAAGAAATAAAAGAAATAAAAGAAAAGAAAAGACATTTTAAGCTGTATCCTCTGGTTAATCAAGGAAAGAATATTCATAGTCAATTTTTTGAGCTTTTACTATATGACAGACACTAATCTAAAATCATTGTGTTAATTAACATACTCATTTAGCCCTTGTAGCAACCCTGTTATGTATGTTTTACAAATGATGAAAGAGACATCTAAAGAAGCTATTTAATGCCCACAAACACACATTCAGTAAGAGTCGAGACTTGAACCAGGCAGTGTGAGCTTAGAGTCCACGAGTGCTCAGTAGTTGGGGTCATCAGACAAACGAGTAATAATTCAGAAGAATGGGACTGAGAATAATCTATTCTACTCAGGCCCTGGAGACTGGGTCAAAGCATTTGCCCTGTTTCTCTGAGAGCAGAGATAGACTTTTATCTCCAATGGTGACACAGGGAAACTTGGAGAAACCTTTCCACTGGGAACCATTACAAATGCTGGAAAAATGTGTATGCATGATTTGAAGGCAATGGAGAGCTACCAGAGCAGTGAAAAATTACTTGGTTAACATCCAAATGCAAAGAACGCAGAGAAACGAGCAAGGAATTCAAGACCCCTTTTGCACAGGGAACATTTGCAGTTCCAGGAGAGGAGGCTCAATTGACCAGGGGCTAGGAGGACAAATTCAAGCTTTGGCTCACCAAAAGAAGTAGCCATAGTAAATCCCTTAGGTTTTGAGTGTGGTTGCATCCTACAAATAAGGGTGAACTAGAAGCAGATCAGTTCTTCTAGACTCTCAAGCCCAACTTGGAATTATCCCAACCTAGGCTTGAATTAAATTCATCTGAGATTGATGGTGCCCTTAACTAACTGCCAGAAACAGATATGAGCCTCCTTAGAAAAAGATAACATCCAGAGCCTCAAATTGCTTCTAAAATTTTTCATAAAAATTTCAGACATATAAGTTAAAAAGTAACATGAATTCAAATAGAGGGGCCAACACAATTTTTTTAAAACCAAGAGAAACTACAGATAATAGCAGCAGACCCACAGGTGTTCCAGATAATGAAGTTATCTAACATGAAATTTATTTTATTTCATTTTATTTTATTTTATTTCATTTTATTTTAATTTTTTAAATAAAACCTTAATTTTTTAGAGAAGTTTTAGGTTTACAACAAAATCGAGAGGCCTCCCCCCATCATCTGCATCTCCCGCCAGAGGGTACATTTGTCTAGCATGAATTTTAAACTAACTATTTTTAATATGTTCAAGAAAAGACAAGATTGGGAATTTGGCAGAGAGCTGAAAGCTATTTAAAAACTAACTATATGGAGCATTCTAGAATAGAAAAATACAATAACTGAAACTAAATACCAAGAGGGTGGATTTAGAGATACATTAGAACTTAAGAGAGGATTAGTGAACTTGAATAAAGCTTAGAAGAAAATATTCAGAATATTTTCCTGGAAACACAGAAGAATGAACAATTCAGAAAAAGGATAGGAGACATAGTGGATACAGCGAAGATGACTAAAAAAATATGTGATTGAAGTTCTAGAAGAGGAGAGAGAGAATGACGCTGAAGCGATAATAAAGCTAACAGATGATTTTCTCAAAGGAAACACAGAATCCAGAACAAGGAGGCGTTATCATCCAAGTGCTGGAAGAAAATAACTACCAGCCTAGATCCTTATACCCAGCAAAAACATCCATCATGAATAAAAGTAAAATAAGCACATTTTCAGATAATCAAAAACTAGAGGATTTGTCATCAGCAGACCTGAACTAAAAAAAAAAAAAAAAAAAACAAAAAAAAAACAAAAAAACACACCTGTTGTTCAGGTATGAAAAAACAAAAAACAAAAAACAAAAAACAAAAAAATGAAACCACATGGAAACCCAGACCCGGGAATGAAAGCAGAAAAACATAAAAGGCAACTCTGTAGGTAAATCTAAATAAATATTGACCATAAAAATTAGTGTGAGATTTTTTTTTTAATATTGAAAATTAAAATATATCAACCAATAGCATATGATTTAGGAGGTAGGTAAATTAAGTTAAGGTATTCTAAGGGGGCTTGGATGGCTCAGTTGGTTAAGCATCCAACTCTTCACTTCAGCTCAGGTCATGATCTTGTTGGGCATGGACCCTGCTTGAGATTCTCTCTCCCTCCCCTTCTGTCCCTAGTATAAATCAAGACTGCACATTATAATTTCTAAGATAAAAACATTTTGAAGTAAACTAATAAAATACAGAAATGTGATCTTTAAAACATCTATCCAAAGGAAAAGACAGAAAGAAGTGGAACAAAAATAGAAATGCAAAATACGCGTGGGGCTCTGTGCTGACAGCTCAGAGCCCGGAGGCGGCTTCAGATTCTGTGTCTCCCTCTCTCTGGCCCTCCCTCATTGATGCTCTGTCTCTCTCTGTCTCAAAAATAAATAAACATTAAAAAAAAATTTTTGTTTTAAAGGGGCGCCTGGGTAGCTCAGTCGGTTAAGCATCCGACTTCAGCTCAGGTCATGATCTCACGGTCCGTGAGTTTGAGCCCCGCTTCGGGCTCTGTGCTGACAGCTCGGAGCCCAGAGCCAGCTTCAGATTCCGTGTCTCCCTCTCTTTGACCCTCCCCCATTCATGATCTGTCTCTCTCTGTCTCAAAAATAAATAAACATAAAAAAAATTGGAAATGCAAAATAAAAACCAATTTGCTAATAGATTTATATTAGATGTAAATAGTTTTAATATTCTAATTAAAAGACAAGGATGTTGAAGACTAGATTAAAAAACCAAACCAAACATGTTGTGTACGAAAGAAAATTTAGATATACACATATTTAAATACACACATATACATATATGTATATTTAAATATACACAAATTTACATATATTTAAATATACACATATACATATATATAGAAAAGTTGAAAGTAAAAGAATGAAAAAATACATATTTGATTTCATATATAAGTATATATATTTATATATAATATATATGCCAACAGAAAAACTGATGTAGCTATATTAATACCAGACAAATTATATTTTAAAGCATAAGATAAGATATAAAGGGGATCACTTCACAATAATAAAAGAGTTAATTCACTAGGAAGATGTAACATTTCAAATTGAATATGACAAATAGCCTCAAAATATATAAAGCAAAATTTCCCTGAACTACAAGGAGATAGACAACTTCACAATCATAATGGAAGATTTTTCAGTCAGTTCGCTCAGTGATTGGTAGAACAAGCGAACAAAAAGATTAGTAAAAACATAGAATTGGCCAAAACAAGAAATAAACAACCTAATTATTATTTGTCTATGTGTATATATGTATTATAATTCACTCACGAATAACTGGTACGATATAATATTTTTCAAAATTTACCATGTGCTAGATTATACGGCAAGTGTCAACAAATTTAAAAGCCTTTAAATCATACAAAGTATATTCTCTGATTACAAATTAATTAAGCTAGAAATAAATAACAAAAAAGATAAAAAGAAAATTTCCATTAGTTTGGAAAAGTATAAATATACTTCTAAGTAACCCACGGGTCAAAGAAGAAATTGCAATGGAAATATGTGAATTGAATGATATTCGTATTTCATATAAGACTTAAACCATGTGTGAGAGGAAATGATAGCTATAAATGCGTATGTTTTAAAAGCAAAAGTTGAAAATTAGTAAGTGTGTCCTGCAAGCAGTTAGAACATAAACAACCGATTAAATTCAAGGAAATTAGAAGGAATGAAATAATTAAACGAGACCAGAAATTAATAAAATAGAGAAAATATATAAAATAGAGCTCACCAATAAATAAATAAATAAATAAATAAATAAAATAAAATAAAATAGAGTTCGCCAAAGCTGAGAGTTGGTTCTTTCAAAACTCTACTAAAACTGAACAAGTTAAAAAACAGAGAAACTTAAGGAATATCGGGAATGTAAAAAGGTAGACTAATACTAAGCCTAAGTCATTAAAGACTGCCCCTTCAAATAACAGAATATTATTGAAAGCTGAAGGCCAAAATTTGAGAATTTAGAGGAAATGAGAAAATTAATAGGAAAACAAAATTTACTAAAGATGAAGTAGAAAATTTGAATGTTCTCTAGCTACTAAAGAAATTGATTTTGTAAATGAAAATCTTCCCGTCGGAGAGCTATTTTCAGTTTCATATGTAGAAAGCCACAGGAGAATGTCACTCCTACTATAGCAATGAGAAAACCCAGGTAATCTGCCAAACTACAACTTTTTTGAGCCCATCAGAGACTCAGCTTTCCAGGCAATCAGGTCGAACGAATTTGAAGTGATGAGCCCCTTCAAGGAGAGATGGGCAAACAAACTGCTCTACCTTTGGCAGGTGGTCACCATTAAAGTGAGTCAGGAGAAAGCAGATTTCATTTTAGCAAATTCATAGAGGCCATGTGTGGACTATAATGTTGATCCCAAATCAGTTGGAGCTCTACACCTAGGAGGAGTCTGCACTCAATCTCACGTTTTTATCCATGGGCCTCCACTGAGTCCACAGAAGGAATACTGGGACTGGGGAGAAGACCAGAGACAGCTCCCCTTAGTGCCACAATCATACCAGAAGTAGTCAGTGGCCACTGAGAGACTCACACAAAACCCTGTCATCTTCTCAGACTCTTTTCTCATAAGAAGAAAGAGCCTTAAGTCATCGGGGAACTCCCATACCCAGAGTCCAGGCAGAGACTCACTGCTTATAAGGGAGGAATAGAAACACAACCTATCACTGGAAGAAAAGCAGAAAGCTCACGTACCACTGAGTCTCAGCCACACCACAGCTGCAAGGGACAGCTTGGCTTCCTTGGGATGGAGTGCATAGCAGCAACAATGAGAAACCTCCACTCTCCAGACCAGGTGCACAGGACCTGCCAAAGACAGGAGCTGGATGAGGAGACCTAAGAATCCCTCTTGCCTTCACCATGAGCCTCACACGAAGTTACAAGAAATGGCAGTCTACTTCTAGGGAAGAAACAAGAGAAATCGTCTCTTGTGGTGCAGAGCATACTGGGACCACTGAAAGCTAAGAAAAAAGCAGAAACACTGAGAAAAGTCCACTAGCATCACAGACACTGCAAAATGAAAAAAGAACCCTCAGCTGCCCCTGAAGGAAATTAAAGTCTGTGGTGCCCCTAAAGTGACTAGAACAACAACTGAGCTAAACAATGGACTAGACAAATACACACACGCACACACAATGATGAACTGACAGGAAAAGAGCTGTGTCCATTTCCGTGCATAAATATTATTTATTTTCATCTGTACTGTTTTTCTAAATACAATATTCATCATTGCATGAAAAATCAGAAAACATACAAAAGCCAAACAAACAAAACCTCATTGTTAAGAGGTAAACCAATCAATAGAAGTAGACTAAGAAATGACCTAAGACTTTATAATAACTATGATTGGTAAGTAATCTACTGGAAAAAGTGGACAACATGCATGAGCAATGGAGAATTTTAACAGAGAGGTGAAAATGATTTTTACAAATAGTCAAATGGAAATACTAGGAATTAAAAAAAAAAAAACATGACGTCAAAGATGAATTCCTTTCACAGGTTGAAAAGGGAACTGGAAATTGTTGAGGAAAGAATAAGTGAACTTGAAGATAGGTCAGCAGAAATGGTTAAACCAGGGCAAAGAGTGGGGCACCTGGGTGGCTTAGTTGGTTGAGTGCCCAACTCTTGATTTTGGCTCAGGTGGTGATCCTGGTGTTGTGGGATCAAGTCCCACATCAGGGTCTGCAGTGAGCATGGAGCCTACTTGGGATTCTCTCTCTCTATCCTGTGTGCTCTCTCTCTCTCTTTCTCTCTGAAAACAAAAACCAAGACAAAGAAAAAATATGAACAAAACAAAACAAGTCCAGAACACCAAGAGCTGTGGGACAATATCAAATGGAATTTAAATATATTATTGGAGTTCTCAGAGAGAAGAAAGAGGAAGAGACATAAATAGCTGAAGAGAAATGACTGAGAACTTTAGATTTTAACTTAAAAACAGTAATAAAAAAGCAAAACACGTATACAAGAAATTCAGAGTCCCAAATAGGATCACACACACACACACACACACACACACACACACACACACACGTCAATTTCTGAAAACCAAAGATAAAGAGTAATCTTAAAAGCAGCCAGAGGAAAAATAACTTTAAATACAGTGGAACAAAGGTATGAATATCAAGCATACTTTTTGGCAGAAAGAAGGCAAATCAGAAGATAGTGGGGTCACATCCTTATAGTACTGAAAGAAAAAGCAAAAGGTCAACTCAGAACTCTGTATCCAGTGAAAAAAATCTTTCAAATATGAAGGGAAAACAAGTTGTTTTTTTCAGACGACAAAAGCTGAGAGAATTCATTGCCAGGAGACTCACCCAACAAGAGATATTAAAGGAAGTCTGAGACAGCAAAACAATACTAGGTGGAAATGAAGAGCTTTATCATACAAAGAGATGTAGAGCTGTAAAAATATTAAAATTAAGGGGCTCCTGGGTGGCTGAGTCGGTTAAGCGTCTGACTTCGGCTCAGGTCATGATCTCACAGTTCGTGGGTTTGAGTCCCGTGTTGGGCTCTGTGCTGACAGCTCAGAGCCTGGGGCCTGCTTCAGATTCTGTCTCTCCTCTCTCTGTTCCTCCCCCACTCATGCTCTGTCTCTCTCTCCCCTTCAAAAATAAATAAAAACACTAAAAAAAATTTAAAAAAATAGTAAAACTAAAGATAAATATAAACAATTGTTCTTTTTTTTAAAAAAATGTTTAATGTTAATTTTTTGAGAGAGAGAGAGAGACAGAGTGTGAACCGGGGAGGGGCAGAGAGAGAGGGAGACACAGAATCTGAAGCAGGCTCCAGGATCCGAGCTGTCACCACAGAGCCCGACATGGGGCTCGAACCCACAAGCTGTGAGATCATGACCTGAGCTAAAGTCAGACGTTTAACTGACTGAGCTACCCAGGAGCCTCTAAAACAATTGTTCTTATTTTGTATTATTGGTTTGTAAGAAAATTGACTCTCTAACCAAAAGAGTAGGGATGAATTTTGGAGCTTAAAGTGTATGTAGAAGTAAAACGTATGACAAAAATAGCTCAAAGGATGGGAGGGAGAAAATGGAAATCCAGTGTCGCAAAGTTATTTCACTATACCTAAAGTGGCCTAATATTGTTGAAAGCAGACTCTGACAAGTTAATGAGTATGTGGGAATCTGTAGACTAAGAATGAAATAAATTATCAAAGTAGAATAACTAATAAGCCAAGAGTGGACGTAAAACGGAATTATACAATATAAATTTCATACCAAAAAAAGGGCAGGAAAGCAAGGAAAAAGGGGACAAAAGATAGATGAGGCAATATGAATGATATAGTTGATTTAAATCCAACCATATCAGTCATTACATTAAATGTAGACTAAATACAACAAAATTAAAGGCAGAAATGGTCTACTTGGATGAAAAAGCAAGACCCAGCGACACTCTCTACAAGAAACCAATTAAAAATAAATAAATTTGTACGTTAAAAGTAAAAAGATGCAAAAAGATGTGCGAGGCAAACACTAATCAAAAAATTGGAAGGGACTACTAATTGGAAGGGGCTATGAATATCAGACAAATTGGATTTCAGAACAATAAACATTAGCACAGATAAGGATATTACATAATGAAAGAGGAAACAGTTGATCAAAAAGACATAATCCTAACTGTGTACGCATGTAATACAGTTTTTCAATGTGTGAAGGAGAATGTGATAGAAGTGAAAATCATATTTGGAGACTTTAACACTCCTCTTTACATAATTAAAAGAACAAATAAGCATAAGTGACATTTATAGAATGTTCAACCTGACAACGGCAGAGCACGCATTCTCTTCAAATGTATGGATGAATTATTTTCAAGCGTGTGGATTCTTTTCAAATGTATGCATGGAACATTCACCATGATGGATTATGTTCTGTGCCATGAAACAAATCCCAAAAATTTTTTAAAAATGGAAATTTAATAAGTATCTTCTTTGACACCAAAACGAAACAAGACATCAGTAACAGAAATGTATCTGAGAACCCCTAAATATTTTGAAATTAAACAACAAAGTACTACTAAACAACACAGGAGTCAAAGGAGAACTCAGGGGGAATAAGAAAATTTTGAATAGAATGAAAATAAAAACCAAACAGATCAAAACTTATGGGACACAGCTAAAGCCTTGCTAAAGGGGAAATCTATAACATTATATTAGAAAAGGTAAAAGGGGACATTTGGGTGGTTCAGTTAGTTGATCATCTGACTCCTGACTTCAGCTTAGGTCATGATCCCAGAGCTGTGGGATCAAGCCCCACATAGGGCTCCAAGCTCAATGTGGAGCCTGCTTAAAATCCTCTCTCTCTCTCTCTCTCTCTCTCTCTCCCTCTACTCTTCTCCCAGCTCGTGCATGCTCTCTCAAAATAAAGAAAACAAAAAGGGAAAAAATCATAAGAAAACGTTTCAATCAAATCAAAAAGATTTCAAATCAAGTTTCTACCTTAAGAAATTGGGAAAAGGAGAGCCAATTACTCAAGTATGCAGAAGGAAGGAAATAATAAAAGCAATGACAGAAATAAGTGAATTTGAAAACAAAAGAACAATAGTGAAAATTAATGAAACTAAAACTTGATTCTTTGGAAAAAATAATATTGCTAAATCTCTAGGCAGATTGATCAGGAGGAAAAGATATGTAGAGTGAAGACACAAATTACCAATATCAGGAATGAAAGAGAACATAACTACAGATCCAGCAGATAGCACATGGTTAATAAGGGGGAAATGAAAAGTTGTGGGCAATGGGTCTGTAGTTTCAATTATGCAAGCAGAGTAAGTTCTAGAGATGTGCTGTACAAGGTTGTATATATGGTTAACAACACTGTATTACACGCTTACAATTTGTCAAGAGGGTAAATCTCATGTTGTGTTCTTATCCCAATAAGAAAATATGTAAATATTATGTAAAACTGTATGAACATAAATTCAACAATTTAGATGAAATGAACACATTCCTTTGTAAACACCAGATGACCAGAACTCAACCAAGAAAAAGTAAACATCCTGAATAGCCCTATAGCTAGTAAAGAAAATGCATTCATATTTAAAACTTTCCATTATGAAAGTTCCACATCCAAACTGCTGCACTGGTAAATTCTACCAATTAAGACAGAAATAATACCAATTCCACATAAAGTCTTCTAGAAAAAAAGGTAAAGAAGAACAGGGAATGCTTCCCAATTTATTCTATGAGGCCAGCATAACTTTGATCCCAGAACCAGATAAAGATAGTATGAGAAAAGAAAACTACAGAGTAATCATTTTTGCATGATGAAAATGCATGCAAAAATATCAGATGTTAACAAATTGAATTATACAGTATATTACAAAAGACTAAGTTAGTTTTATTCTAAGAATGCTTGATTGGCTCAACATTTAAAAATCAATCATTACAGGGGCACCTGGGTGGCCCTGATCGGTTGGCACATGATCAGTTTAATAGATGCAGAAAATGCATTTGACAAAACTTAACTTACATCATGATAAAAACTCTCAATAAAGCCAGGAACAGAACAGAACGTCTTCAACCTGACAAAGGGCATCTATAAGAAATCTGCAGCTAACCTCATCTTTAATGATGAAAGACTGAGTGCTTTACTCCTAAGATTGAACAAGAAAAGGATGTCTGCTGTCATCGATTATATACAAGAGGCCTTTGCCACTGCAACAAGCCAAGGAAGTGAAACAAAAGGTGTCGGAAAGGGAGATATAAGCCTATCTTTAATCACAGATGAAACACTCCTCAAAGAAAATTACAAAGAATCTACAAAAAAGCTAGAATTAATAAGTGTATTAGCAAGATTATAAGAGTAAAATAATCAATCGAGAAATCAATTTTTTGGTGTATACTAGCAATGAGCCATTGGAAATTGAAATTATAGAATACCATTTATAATAACATTAAAATATATAATATTTAGGGATAAATGCAACAGGACATGTGCAAAACTTGGATGCTGTAAGTTATAAAACATTGCTGACAGAAATGAAAGAAGATCTAAACAAATGTGTACCATATTAATGGATAAGAAAACAATAGTATTAGGATGTCAGTTCTCCTCGAATTGATCTACAGATTCAATGGAAAGTCAATCAAATTCCCAGCCAGCCTTTTTTTTCTTCTTTTGCAGGTGTTTGGAAAAATTATTTGATATACAGAAGTCTTGAAAAAGAACAAAGAATCTTCAATATCTAATTTCAAAGTTTACCGTGAAGCTATAGTAATCAAGAGTGTGGTTTTAGCATAAGGGTTAGACATACAGAAATAGTGTGTGGAAATAGATCCACACTTGTATATACAATTGAATTTTGACAGAGTGACAAAGTAACTCAATGGAGAAATGATAGTCTTTTGCACATACTTTAAGAAGCAACTGAACACTTAAAATAGATACAAAAATTAACTCAAAGTCATACTAACTGGAAAAGCTAAAACTATAAAATTTCTAGAAGAAACTATAGGAACACCTTTGTCACTTGAGTTAAACAAAGCATTTTTAGATAAGGGATAAAAGAAAAGTTATAAGTTATAAGCAATAAAAGTTAACTACCTCAAAATTAAAAGTTTTTACTGTTTAAAGAATGAGCCATTGACTAGAAGAAAATATTTGTATAACACATATCTGGTAAAAGATTGTACCCAAAATGACTCTCCCAATTCAATTATCTTTTTTTTATTAAAAAAGAAATTTTTTTAACGTTTGTTTATTTTTGAGACAGAGAGAGACAGAGCATGAATGGTGGAGGGTCAGAGAGAGGGAGACACAGAATCCGAAACAGGCTCCAGGCTCTGAGCTGTCAGCACAGAGCCCGACGCAGGGCTCGAACCCACAGACCGCGAGATCATGACCTGAGCCGAAGTCGGCCGCTTAACCGACTGAGCCACCCAGGCGCCCCTATCTCTTTTTTTTTAATGTTTATTTATTTTTGAGAGACAGAGAGAGAGAGGCTAGTGGAGGAGTAGAGTGAGGGAAACAGAAGATCCAAAGCAGGCTCTGATTGACAGCAGAGAGCCTGATGCAGGGCTCGAACCCACGAACCATGAGATCATGACCTGAGCCGAAATCAGACGCTCAACCAACTGAGCCACCCAGGCGCCCCATTCCCAATTCAATTCTAAGAAGGCAACCCTATAAACACTGAGCCAAAGATTTTAATAGACACTTCAGTAGAGAAGTTATGTGTGTGGAAAATAAGCACGGGAAAATGTGTTCAGTGTTACTTTTCATTAGAAAAGGTGTATATTAAAATCCCCCAAATTAAAATGGCTGCTTTTTTCACTTACAATATCAAATATTGGTGAAGATGCTGGTGATAATGCAAAATGGTGGGAGACCCACTCTGGAAAAGTTTGGTCGTCCCTTGTCACGTTAAACGTGCATTTGCCATATGATTCAACAGTCCCCTCTCCAGTAGTTATCCTCCTAGCTCTTTACTCCTAGGTGTGTCCACATAAAGACCCGCAAGTGAATATTTTCAGGCACCTTTTCATAATAGCCCACCCAGTGTCTATATATCGCTGAATGGATAACCAAATTGTGGTCCTTCATTTACCTGACTGTAGCAACACTTAAGCAATAAAAGGAACAAAGTCCTGGAATACAGCAGCTAGATGACTCTCCCAGGAGTTATGCTCAATGCAAGAAGCCAGATGGTCTTACAGAAGAACTCAATGGTCTCACAGCTACGGCATTCCAGAAAAACCAAAATGGTGGGGACAGAAGACTGAGCAACGGTTGCCTAGGACGGGGGTTGAGGGTTAAGGGAACTTTCTGGCATGGCAGGAGTGTTTTACACACTGATTCTGGTGGTGTTTTCACAAATGTGTACAGTTGTGAAAACTCCCTGAGGTATATACTTCAAAACAATGAATTTTACTCTTTGTAAATTATACCTCAAGAAAAAAACATTACTTAAATAAAAACTTAAATAAAAATTAAATTTAAAAAATGTCTTCTTTCTTTTTTTATATATTAAATAGTATTTATTGTCAAATTGGTTTCCATACAACACCCAGTGATCATCCCAACAGGTGCCCTCCTCAATGCCCATCACCCACTTTCCCCTCTCCCCAACCCCCCATCAACCCTCAGTTTGTTCTCAGTATTTAAGAGTCTCTTAGGGTTTTTTTCATGAGAAAATTACAGTCCCAGATGGCTTCACGGTCAAGTTATACCAAGTATTTAAGTAAAAATGAAGTCTATCCCAAAAGAATAAAAATTCTTGCAAAAAATAGAAAAGGAGAGAACTTCTTAATATGCTTTATAAGGCCAGTGCAACCTTGATTCTGAAACCCACAAAAACAGTGTAAAAAAGGAAACTTATATAGACCAATCTTACGAATTGCCCAAGAATTCTAAATAAAATATTAGCAAACCAAATCCAGCAAAATATTTACAAATATGGCATTACTAAACTGGGTTATTCCAAGAATACAAGGCAAGCTTTACATTTGTAAATCGATCAGTGTAATTCATTGCATAGAATAAAAAAGAAAAATCGTACAGTGACCTCAACAGAGACATAAAATGCACTTGATAACATCCTATATCCATTTATAATTTTAAAAGCTTCTTAGCAAAACCAACAAAAGAAGGCAAATTTAATAATCTGTCAAGATTTTTTTAAAGTTTATTTATTTATTGTGAGAGAGACAGGGAGAGTGCGAGTAAGGAGACGCAGAGAGAGAGAGGGAGAGAGAGAATCCCAAGCAGGCTCCACACTGCCAGCACAGAGCTCGACTGGGGCTCAAACCCATGGAGCTGTGAGAAGCCAAGGGGGGGATACTTAAACTACTGGGCCACCCCAGTGCCCTAAGATATATGTTTTGAAATGTACAGCAAACCTAATACTTAACAGTGAAATATTAAAAGCTTTCCTTTTGAGGTCAGGATAAGGATGTCTGTTATCACCACCTCTACTTAACATTTTATCTGTGGTTCAAACCAATCCAATAAAGCAATGAAAACAAATATAAGGTGTTAAAGATCGGAAAGCAGAAATTACAAGTGTCTTTTTTTTCAAATACCATAATTGTGTATACAGAAAGAAATTAAAACTACAGATAATAATCTGTAGTTTTTCTTCTTCTGCAATAAATTGCTAAATACAAGGTCGATACAGAAAATACAATAATAATTGCATTCCTATAGAGCAGCAATAAACATAAAATAAATTTTAAAATAGATACCTATATCCAATAGCATATTAAATCTAACAGAAGCAAATCTAATACAAGATAATTCAAGGCAATAAAACAATACTGAGAGACACTAAGGAAGACCTAAATAAATGAAGGAACGTATTATGATTCTGGATTGAAATACATCCAGAGAAAGAAAGAGACGAGGGGAATGGAGAAAACCTGGTAAAGATTATCCTCAAATTGGTTGATAGATGGCGTAAAATCTTGACAAGAATCCCCACAGATTTGGGTGGCTGTGTATTTGTGTGGAAATTGACAAGCTGACTCTAAAATTCATAGGGAAATGCAATTGCCAAGACATTCTTTTTTTTAATGTTTTTTTATTTTTGAGAGAGACAGAACTTGAAATGGGGGAGGGGCAGAGAGAGAGGGAGACACAGAATATGAAGAGGCTCCAGGCTCCGAGCTGTCAGCACAGAGCCTGATGCGGGGCTCAAACTCACGAACTGTGAGATCATGACCTGAGCCACCCAGGTGCCCTGCCAAGGCATTCTTAAAAAGCACAACATGCAAGACTTACTCTGCAAGGTGTTAAGACTGATTGGAAAGCTAGACTGAGTGGCATTCGTGCAAGAAGAGACAAACCAATAGAGCAGAACAGAGTCTAGAAACAGACCCAGGAATACATGTGTTTAGAAGTAGCATTGCAGAACAACAGGAAGTAACAGATTGTTAATAAATGGTGCAGCATCAGTTAGGGATTCGGATGAGGAAAAAACAAAATGTGACCTTTCCAACTGCCTCACACCGGATACAGAAATAAATTCCTAGTGGGCTATAGATTTAAATATGGAAGGTGAAACAATAAAGCTTCATGAACATACGCGGGAGAATTTCTTTGTGAGCCTGAAATGGGTAAGGACTTTTTTTTAAACAAGGCGTAGAAACCCACGGACCATAGGGAAAAGGTTGGCAGGTGACACTACAATAGAATTAAGTGGGGGCTGGCCATCAACTTAAGTGTTAGTATAGTGTGAGGAATTGTATTTTTTTTTAATGTTTATTTATTTGGAGAGAGAGAAGAGAGAGCAAGAGGACGATTGAGGGAGAGGCAGAGAGAGAGGCTCTGCACTGTCAGCACAGAGCCCAACATGGGGCTCGATCTCATGAACTGTGAGTTCATGACCTGAGCCTAAATCGAGAGTCAGGCATTCAACCAACTGAGCCGCCCAGGCGTGCCATAATGTGAGGAATTGTTAATATAATCTGTACTATCCTTACATAGACAAAGCAAAGATGAAGACTCTTGACTCTTTTTTTGTTGTTTTTGGCAGTGTCTGTATTTTGGAGCCCACAAGGACACTCAAAGTTAAGTAAAAAAAACTTCCCAGACTTGAAGGACCAAAAAGGAATGAAAGGAGGTAAGGATTTTAAGACATGTATGTCATGTGGATAACTCTACTTTCCATGGCTTTCTGTGATCAGACTGAACTGTCTGCCTTTCCATAGACCCTCTCTCCTCATCAAACTTGCTCAAATTCTCTGCCCCATGGTAGCAGGCCATCGGTCTCCTAAGATGGCAAACCTTTTAATGAGCAACCTGAAAAGAAGTTTGTGATCCAGAAGGTGAAAGTTGTCGGTTACAAGTGAAGACACCAGGGCAAGCTCTTGGTGTCGCACTTTGGTCACACCCCATGGAGCTCAAGTGCCAAGTCATTGAAGTCGTATAGTACAAGTGACATGTTGACTTGAGCCAAGAGTTAGATCAATGGAGTCTTTACGTAAGCAACATTTTGAACACAAGAGAGGATGCAGAGACGTTAACAGCGAAGATCTGGAATTTTCTCTAAGAGCTAACTTCAGAGAACATAAATGGAATATTGATGCTACCTTGACAGATAAAATTTCCAGATGATTGTATCCCCCCAGCACATAAGTTTTTTTCTTCTCCTCCTTTCTCACTATCTCTATCTTCCCTTTCTCTCTTTTACATTCTCTCTCTCATTTTCTCCCTATCTTTCTTTCTATTTCTTGATCCCCAATTCTTCCCCAATTCTGTATTTCTAGCTCTTTCTCTTTAGAGTAATCATTTTCTAACTCTTTTGATTCTTTCTCTTTGTCTACTTACCTTTCTTCTTTTAGCTTTCCTTCACTTCTTCTCTCTTACTAGCGCTTTCTTTGTGGCTGTCTGCTTTTTTTCCCCTTACCCCCCTTCTCCTGTTTTACCAGACCCAGGGCAATAGGCAGGTCACATCAAAGCTGCCATCCACTTTGGTCTGACTCTGCTCACCTCTGCAGATGCATGAGCCTATAAAACCTCCCACAATTCCCTTTGGATCCTTTCTGAAAGACATGGCAATGGGCAGATGGAGATGGGTGGGCAGGGTGACATCAGTTTCCAGGAGAACTGGCATCATCCAGCAAACAACAGAGATTTTATTGTCAGACTGTAAACCGCCCCTGGTATTTTGTGGCTGGTAAATTTTGTGCATAAGAGTGATGAGCTCACGCAGGTTTATTGACTTTTGAACTACCGCATCCCTGTGACACATGCTCCAAACAGAATGTGTGAGACGAGGCAAGAGGGAAAGAATGAAAGCTTTTGACGTGGCTTTAAAGCCCTGGCCAGGGCAAGCTGGCAGCCGTGTAGATCTATTTGTCTACCTGTCAAGTTCCAAATCATAATCCAAGTTGCTTCACTGTACTCTTTTCCCACACATTCATCCACCTTTCTCTTGTCGGCAGAAAAATAAACAGCACAGAATCCAATCACAGTGTGGTTCATTAAAACATTTTTAAAAATCACTGAAGCAATTAGCCAACAAGAGAACTTTTGAGTTAATGGCATGCCTGGACGATTTATAAGTTGGCCAAGTCTTGATTAAATTAATTAATCAGGAGTTAACTGTTTTAGCTGCCAGCCCTGGCGTGGATAATTGCTGCTGTCTTGTGAAATCGTTGACAGCTCGCTCTGAGAGTCAGATAGTATGTACCACCTTGCTCAGAGACCCACCCTGCCCATTAGAATAAGGTGCTCTCAAAAATGGTACAGGGGGCCCCCCGGGTGGCTGAGTCAGTGAAGCATCCAGCTCTTCATTTTGGTTCAGGTCATGATCCCAGGGTTATGGGATTGACCCCTGAGTTGGGCTCAGCAGAGCCTGCTTGGGATTCTCTCTCTCCTTCTCTCTGTGCCCCTCTCCCACTTGCGCCCGCCCTCTCCTGCACTCTCTCTGCCTCTCTCTCTCTCAAAATAAATATACAGACATTAAAAGAAATGGGTATGGAAAGCATCCATGTTAGGGCAGAGTAAGCCATGAGAATAGTAAGGTATCACCAGGATAGGATGAGGCTTAGGATAGATAAGTAGGGTCCACAGAGCAGAAATGGTAGGATACAGGAAAGGCAGCACAAGGAAGGGAAGAAGGAAAAACTAACAACAATGATGGCCGCCATTTTTATGAGCGCTGTGCACCTGGCGTTTTCCAGATGTCCCCTCAATCGCAGATCTCAGAGGGCCCAAAGAGTGACGATTACTATTTTCATTCTCCAGAAGAGGAAACCTATTTCCCTAGCAGTTAAGGGGGGCACGTATCCCATGCCAGGTACTTTGTGTGTCTTATCTCTTTGAATCACCACCACCACCTTTGAAGATTTTACAGATGGGGAAATGGAATAACTTGGGAGTTGTTGAAGAATTCGCCTAGCATCAGAGAGCTGGACAATGCCAGAACCTGGCTGAACACATCTGCTCACCACCACACACAGTCTGCCTTGCGTTCCTGGGAATGTAGAGTGGAGACCAGTGGGGAGAAAGCCTCACCAACCTCACAGTCTACAAGCACCAGCCCTGATTCGTAGCCACGAAACTGTTGCTCAAAACCAGGCTTCTATCATTGGCTTACAGCAGTGGCGAATTTTGATGCAGATAAACCTAAGTTTAAATTCTGCTTCTAGAATTTTCTGCCTCTCTGGCTTTGTCACTCAAATTCCCCAAACTTCAGTTTCCTCCAGAGGGTGGCTTACAGACCGTGGTAGGAATTAAGAGGTGGGATAGAGTGTCTGGCCCATAGTAGGTTCTCAACCGAGGGCTCGTTTTATTACTCTAACTAGCGTCACAGGATGAATTGTGTGTGTCCTCCAAATTTCTTATTTTGAAGTCCTAACACCCAGTAGTTCAGAGTGTGATTGTATTTGGAGATCGGGTCTTTAAAGGTAAGCTACAATGAGGCTCTTACAATAGACCCTGATCCAATCTGGCTGGTGCTTTTATAAGAAGGGATGAAGACACAGACACACACAGATGAAAACAACGCGAAGACACAGGGAGAAGATGGCGGTCTACGTGCCATGGGGAGGGCTCTGAAGGACCCTTACCTGCCAACATGTTAGTCTTGGACTTTCAGCCTCCAGAAGCATGAGGAATAAATGTCTGTATTGAAGCCCCCCCGGTCTGTAATGCTTTGTCATAGCAGCCAGAGCCGACTAAGACACCGAGCAAAACAGAATCTGGGCAGACACCCACTTTCCTCAGTACCTTTTCAGTTATTACTTCTGTCGTAGAAGCCTCCAGAGAGGGCTGGTCTCGCCCCACATAAGAGCAGCTCTCCCGGCCCTCGGTTACTCCCTGGCCGGCCCCCTTGTTGATTGACTTCTTCCCCGGCACACAGGCTCCATGAAGGAGAACCTTGTTGGTATTTCCAGAGCTACTCGAATGGCCCAAGGAAGGCATTTACCAAATGAATGGACTAATTAATTCATTAGCTAATTAATCTCTTCCAAGTATTCAGACAAATAAATGTAAACCATGATCCTACCTCTCAGAGAGAGTGTTGAGGATGTGGCTTCTATTAGTGAAGTCACTTTCTGGTTCCCAGAAGTAAAATATCTGTCACCCGGTATTTTCTGGAATGTCCCCAAGTACAAGAGCTGTCATGTCTGTGAAATGCGTCTTCTCTCCAGACACTGTTGGGCTCTGAACTTCCTGTTCCAATTTGTCTCCTTCTAAGAATGATCCCCATGAGACCAAAGTATGACCATGAATGACATTTTCACGTCACCCCCTGCCCCCGGGAGGATCCACAGGCCACTTTGTTTGTCCCGTAAGGGCTGATGAACTGCGTTCATTCAGAATGCAAACCTCTTAAAGGAAAATATAGGAGACTGCTCATGAGAATATAAGAAATAAGATTTTTAAATATATATTTTGTCTTAATCTGTTAAGAAGTGAGGTAATATAATTCAGAATTTCTCCTTATTTTAAGAAAAATATAGGTGGTCCATAAGGAAAGAAGAAATATTTTAAATGTATTATAAGATCTTATAAATAGGAATTTTTCCTTCTTTTTTTTTAAGTTTATTTATTTATTTTGAGAGAGCCAGAGACAACATGTGTAGGGGAGAGGCAGAGAGGGCGTGAGAATCCCAAGCAGGCTCTGCCAGCACAGAGCCCAATGTGGGGCTCGAACTCACAAAACGGAGAGATCATGACCTGAGCCAAAACTGCGTTGGGTGCTTAACCGACTGAGCCACCCACGTGTCCCTTTTCTTTTAAGAAAAATATAGGAGGTGGGGCACCTGGATGGCTCAGTCACTTGAGTGTCCGACTTCGGCTCAGGTCATGATCTCATGGTTCGTGAGTTCGAGCTCTGTGTCGGGCTCTGTGCTGAAAGCTCAGATCCTGGAGCCTGCTTCAGATTCTGCGTGCCTCTGCCTCTCTCCCTCTCTCTCTCTCTCAAAAATAAGTAAACATCAAAAATTTTATTATAAAAAAAAACATAGGAGGTTGTCCATAAGGATGCAAGAAATATTTTAAAGTATACTATGAGATCATATAAGTCATGGCAGAGAGGAGATTGTTCTTTTTAACTCAGTTCTAGGGTGATACATATTCCTTCCTAGGGGGTCTCCATTTTGGGGTTATTAGCACCTACTAGAATAGATAATCAAGTACGAAAAAAAGTATTTACCCGTATATACTCGCCACCTACCTCAGCACCCAGCTCACTGGAAGGCTCCCTACAAGGTCTGCCGAGTTGAATGAAATACAGCAAATGTGAAAGCTGCCCGGATAGAAGAAATTTTCTGGAACACTCTCAAGGTGAAAGAGTAAAGGGAGTGGTCGTGGGGGGCAAAATACTGGCAAATGGAAAGGAGACCAAAAGGAAATACCCCCCCCCCCCAGACTCCAGCCAGTGGTAAATATTTCATTTGGCTCACATGGTATAGCCTGAGGATTTTAAGGCCTCCTTTATCTTGTGCTTTATTGTGCTTTAGTGGAATTTTACAGCTCATACCCTAAATTACGTGTATGGGAAATTTCATAGATGTTAGATTTCATTTGCCGCGTGATTTGGCTCTGATAAAAAAGAAAAATAGAGAAGTAAGAGAACAAGAACTTTATTAGCTGCAGTGGTAAATGAATATACATTTCTAGGGCCGTGCCCCGCCCCTCCCCCTTCCCCCCCCAGGTGTTATTATAGATGTTATACGACGTCTATAAAAATACATGCTACAAAGACCAAAAAAGCGATTTAATGAGGCCACCTTCCTTAATAGAACTGTAAAGATAGGTGCGGTGCTGCAGGAGAGGACAAGATCATTTGCAAATATGGGTAAAAATGGCTGTAGCTGATAGATTTTTTTTTCCCCCGGTGTGTGTGTGTGTGTGTGTGTGTGTGTGTGTGTGGTGTTCAGTGTATATGTGTGTGCATATCTGAACGTCCATGAGTGTGGATATTTGTATGATGGGAGAGACCAGGGTGGGGGGAGGGTCTTGGGAGTGCTCAGATTTTCACATCTTCCAAACGTGATCATCGAGGAGCTGGGGGAGAGAGAATCAGAGTGCCGTGGGGAAGGACACCCTGCCCCTGACAGAGGCCACCCCGCAGCCTTCGAGTCTGGTTGCAGGTGGACACACGTACCCATGCAAGGCTCCCGCTGTCCTTGCCTGACAAGAGCCATTTTTGACTTGACTAGTGGATGTCAATGGGATTCTAAATTGTGATTACTTTTCAGAAAAAGCAACATGAAAATATGTGTCAAGAGACTTAAAAACGTCATATCCATTCTAGTCATTTCCCTCCTAGGTAATCTAAAGTAGGAAAATCAACCCAAAACATAAGCCACTATTTCTATAGGAGATTTTGACCAGAAAATCAGTTATTAAATAGAAAAGATATGAGCAACTTAAATTTCCCATATGAGAACAATGATAGTACAGCCACTGTATGAAACATCGTGGGTCCCCAAAAAGGATATTTATAAAGAACTTTAAAAAAATGTGAAATTTTCGGGGCGCCTGGGTGGCGCAGTCGGTTAAGCGTCCGACTTCAGCCGGGTCACGATCTCGCGGTCCGTGAGTTCGAGCCCCGCGTCAGGCTCTGGGCTGATGGCTCGGAGCCTGGAGCCTGTTTCCGATTCTGTGTCTCCCTCTCTCTCTGCCCCTCCCCCGTTCATGCTCTGTCTCTCTCTGTCCCAAAAATAAATAAAAAACGTTGAAAAAAAAATTTAAAAAAAATGTGAAATTTTCAACGAGGCAGTTTGATTTATTTAGGAAGGATGATTTTTAAAACTGTCATAGGATGACAAGTATAGAAAAATGCAAAGAAAAAATCTAAAAGGAAAGAGCCAAAATGTGAGCAGTGATGGTCTCTGATTGATGAGATACTAACATTTATTTTCCTGCTTTTTCAAATCTTACCATACATTCCTCATTTACCACAATGAGCTTGGGTAATTTTGCAATCTGACAAAAATGAAAATAAAGTGGGCAAGCATTCACGGACAGCTTGTTCTCAAAGAGAGTGCCTCTCTGGCTTTATGCAAAAGATCTATGTCATTAGGATTGGAACCTTCTCCAACGGGGAGATTGCAATTTTCTGTTCATTCCCTTATCTCCAGTGCCTTAAAAAACACCCAGAAGGTGTATGCAACAAAAATCATACATCTCAATAAATCATCACAAAGCAAGCAGCAATCTAATCTACTCCAGGTCAAGAAAACGAACACCACAGCACCCCAGAATCACCTCTGCCCTCTCCCGATCGTTGAATTCTCTTTCCAGATCTAACCCTTTATCCCAACTTCCTTTTTCTTAATGATTTTTTTATATCCCGACTTGTAACACCGTTTTTATATCTCCTATTTATTACACTGTCTAAACAGTATCATGCGTGCTTACTCTCTTGGACACGACTTCCTCTCCTCGGCTCTGTGCTTGTGAGATCTCTCCATGTTGCACGTAGCTGTGGCTTGTTTAGTTTTACTGCTACACTCGGAAAACATTTTGTGATAGCAATATTCATCCATTCTGTTGTCTGTTGGTTTACTCTACTGATGTGCATTTGGCTGTTTCCAGTTTTTGGCTTTTGTAAATATAATGCTGCTGGGATCATTTTTGTGCGATCTCTTGCTATACCTATGCATGCATTTGTATTGGTATAGAACTAGGAGTGGAAATTCCAGGTTAAAGGCTATGCGTGTATTCAACTTCTATAGATAATGATGATTTGTTTTCCAAAATTGTACCAATTTATACTCTCACTAACAGTAGATAGGGATGCCTGATGGTCCACATCCTCATCAACATTTAGTGTTATCTCTTTTTAATTTTAGCAATTCTGGAGGGTGATTGGAAGTATATTATTGTACATTTCAATTGCATTTCCTTGATTACCATTGAGGTTGAAGATATGTTTATCGACCATTTGGATATCCTCTCTTGTGATTTACCCATTCAAGTTTTTTTTTTTTTTTTTTTTTTTTTTTGCATTGGGTTATATGTCCTTTTGTTATTAATGTACAGAAATCGTTTGTGTCTTTGGACATGAGCCCCTTATTCGTTGTGTAAGTGCTGAAATATCTTTTCACATTCTGTAACTTGCATTTTGTGTCTTTTTATGGTGTCTTCCAATGAACAGAAGTTCTTAAATGTAATGGAATCCAATTTATCAATCTCTTCCTTTATAACTAGTGTTTTTAGTGTCTTCTTTAAGTACGCTTTTCTTACTGAACTCGTGAAAATATCTCATAGGTTTCCTAAAAGCTTTTAGTTTTTTGTCTTTCATGTTTAGAGCTACCATCAAAATGGAATTAATTTTTATTTATGTTTTATGGAAGTGTCATTTTTCTAAACAGATATTGAATGGTCTTGGCCTCATTTATTTTTTTATTTTTAGTTTTTAGGGTTTTTTTTAAGTTTTTATTTAAATTCCTGTTAGTTAACAAATAGTGTAATACTAATTTCAGGTGTACAATTTAGTGAGTCAACACTTACATACAACACTCCTTGCTCCTCACAAGTGCCCTCCTTAAATCCCCATCACCTATGTCACACATCCCCCCCATCCCCCTCCCCTCTGGCAACCATCAGATTGTTCTCTATAGTGAAGAGTCTGTTTCTTGCTTTGTCTCTCTTTTTTTCCCCGTTTTGCTCATTTGGTTCATGTCCTAAATTCCACATATGAGTGATATCATATGGCATTTGTCTTTCTCTGCCTGACTTATTTCAGTTGGCATAATTCTCTATAGCTCCATCTATGTCATTGCAAATGGCAAGATTCAGCCTTTTTTATGGCCGAATAATATTCCATTCTGTATATACACCACTTCTTTATCCATTCATCAGTCCCATTTATTAAAGACACCGCCCCGTTCCATTCCTCTGAGGTGCAAAAATTGTCATACATCAAGGTTCCATACGTAAGTTGGTTGGTTTCTGGGTTCTCTTTCCATTGGACACTTTCTTAATTACCATAGCTTTATAATAAGGCTTGACTTTGATAGAACAAGTCCATCTACCTTATTCTTGGCTCTTTGAGCATTTGTATACATATTAGATTGATCATAACAAGTTCTGGGGTGGGAGTACATAACTGTTGAGATTTTGATTGGTATTGCATTGACTCTACTAATCTATCTGGGGAGGACTTACATCTTTACAATATTAATTTTTCCAATCCATTGACTTTTGTATTGTGTTTCTTTCTTTAATTTCTTTTAATAACGTCTCATAGTTTTCTTCATAGAAAATTTACACAACTTTTCTTAGATCTATTCCTGTGTGTTTCATACTTTTGGCCTTATTTTTGAATGGTTTCTTTTCATAAATTTCACTTTCTTTTTGTTCTTGACATATGAAAGCAGTAGATTTTGTTTATTGACCATGTATCCAGAAAAACTCGCTTATTAAACTCTCTTACTCATTCAAATGATTTATTTATAATTTAAAATTCTTATGTATATATAATCATATCATGTGTCAAACTCACAGACCATGAGATCATGACCTGAGGCGAAGTCAGATGCTTAACCGACTGAGCCACCCAGGCACCCCTGAAGAAAATTTTTTTCTCTAACCTTAACTGGCTAAGAGGTTTTGTCATGAGCAAATGTTGAATTTTAACAGATATTTTTCATTTATTGAGAAGAGCATATAAGTTGTCGCTTTTGTTGTTTCAATTTTGCCGACTTTATCAATGGATTTTCAAAGGGTTAAACAGACCATGCATTCTTGTAATAAACCCAGTTGGGTCATAATGTGTTACCCTTCTCCGATATATGGATTTAGTTTGCTATTATTCTTGTTAAGGGTTTTACATCAAGACTATACAAGACTCCTAAAATGTGTTGGGAAGTAATCCCTTATTTTGTATTAACTAAGAGAATTTGTGTTAGATTGAGAATTTGCGAAAGAGTCGGATAGAACTCACTAACTTAGCCATCTGGGCTTGAAATTTTCTTCCAGATGCCCCTCATACGCACCCATTCAGTCACTAGTCTCTTCCTGAGGGTAATGACTCCTGATTTCTAGCACCATCCATGAGTTTTGGCTTTTTAATCTTTACGTAAATGGAATCAAATAGTGTACATGCAGTCTTTTGTGTCTAGGTACTTTTGTTCAACCTTTTGTGTGTGAAACTCATTCATATGTTTGGGATTACATGTAGTTCACATATTGTCATTGTTGTTTAGGATTCCATTGAGTGAATATATCATGATTGGCTTATTCATTCTACTTCTGGTATGCATTTGAGTAGTTTTCAGTTTGACGCTATTCCAAAAAGTGCTCCACTGAGCATTCCCTTCTCTTCAATTTTTTTTTTCTTTTGGAAGAGTTTGAAAAAATATTAGCTGTAATTCTTCTTTAAGTGTTTGGTAGAATTCACCAGGGAAACCATCTGGTCCTGGGCTTTTCTTTTTTGGAAAGTTTTTGGTTATTGATTCAATCTCCTTATTCATTTTTGGTCCATTCAGATTTCCTATTTCTTCATGATTCAGTCTTAGTAGATTGTATGTTTCTAGGAATTTTTCCATTTCTTCCAGGTTTTTTAAAAATCTTTATTTATTTATTTTTGAGAGAGAGAAAGAGAGAGAGAGAGAGAGAGCAGGAGAGGAACAGAGAGAGAGGGAGACACAGAATTGGAAGCAGGCTCTAGGCTCTGAGCTGTCAGCATAGAGCCCAAAATAGGGCTCAAAATCATGAACCGCGAGTTCATGACCTGAGCCAAAGTTGGACGTTCAACCACTTAACCAACTAAGCCCCCCAGGAACCCCTCTTCCAGGTTTTTTAATGTTTTGGTGAGTAATTATTCATAGGAGTCTCTTATGGACCCTTTTGTATTTCTGTGGTATCAATTATGACTTCTCTTTCATTTTTCTGGTTTTATTAATTTGAGTCTTTCTTTCTGTTTTTAGTCTAGCTAAAGTTTTGTCAATTTTGTTGACTTCTTCTAAAATATAGCTCTTAGTTTGATCTTTTCAAATTTCTTGTCTCTATTTTACTTATTGCTGATCTAATCTTTATCATTTCCTTCTTTTCACTGACTTTGGGTGGAGTTTGTTTTTGTTTTTCTGTTCCTTGAGGTGTAGAGTTGTTTATTCAAAATCTTTGTGTGTGTGTGTGTGTGTGTGTGTGTGTGTTTTAATGTAAGCATTTACTGCAATAAACTTTCCTGTTAGAACTGCTTTTGTGGCATTTCATAAATTTTGGTAGACCATATTTGCATTTTCATCTGTTTCAAGATATTTTTGATTTCCCATTCAATTCCCTTTGACCCAGGACTGTGTTGTTTAATTTCCACATATTAGTACATTTTCCAGTTTTCCTCCTCTTATCGATTTCTAGTTGCATGCCTTTGTGATCAAGAAGGATACTTGGTATGATTTCCATCTTCTTAGATTTCCAGATTTGTTTTGTGAACCAACACAGGATCTATCCTGGAGGATATTTTGTGTGTGCTTGAGAAAAATGTGTATTCTGCTGCTGTTGGATGCACTGTTATTTACGTGCCTGTTAGATCCATTTGGTCTAAAGTATACTTCAAGTCCAATGTTCCTCATTGATTTTCTGTCTGGATGATCTATCCACTGTTGACAGTGCAGTATTGAAGTTTCTTACTGTTATCATAGTGTTGTCTATTTTTCCCTTCAGACCTGTTAGTATTTGCTTAATATATATAGACACTCCAATAATTAGTGCGTGTGTATTTACAACTGTTATATCCTCTTAGTGAATTAACCACTTTGTCATTATATAATCACCTTCTCTCTCTCTTGTCACAGTTTTTGACTAAAGTCTACTTTGTATAGCGCCCCCTGCTCTCTTTTGGTTCCATTTGCATGGAATATCTTTTTCCATCCCTTCGTTTTGAGTCTATTTGCCTCCTTCAAGCTGAAATGAATCGCTTGGAGGCAGCATATAGTTGGACCTTGGGGTTTTTCTGTTCATTTTTTCAGCCAGCCACTCTACTTCTTTTGATTGAAGAATTTAATCTATTTACATTTAAAGTAAACTGATTGATAGGTAAGAAGTTACTAATTCTATCTTACTGTGTTCTGGATGTTTTGTAGTTCTTTTTTTTTCCTTTCTTCCTCTTTTGTTGTCTTCCTTTGTGAATGTGTGGTTTTCTGGAACGGTACACTTTTCTTTCCTTCTCTATATCTTTTGTGTATCTACTATAGACTATGGCTCTGTGGCTGCCAAGAGACTTACATAAAATATCTTGTATATATAACAGTCCATTTTAACCTGATGACATTTTAACTTTCATCACTTACTGTTTCCCTCTGCTTCCCAACATTTTCCTTTCTCGTGCCCTAATTTTCATGTTTTTATGTTGTGTGTCCATTAACAATTATTGTAGCTACTTTAGTACTTTTGTCCTTTCACCATTATATTAAAGTTGAGTGTTTGACACACCACCCCATCCCAGTATTAGAGTGTTCTGAATTTGACTATACACTTAACTGCAGTAGTGTGTTTTGCATTTTCATACGTTTTTATGTTAAGAATTAACATCTTATCGGGGCGCCTGGGTGGCTTAATCACTTAAGCGTCCGACTTCGGCTCAGGTCATGATCTCACGGTTCGTGGGTTCGAGCCCCGCATCGGCCTCTGGGCTGACAGCTCAGAGCCTGGAGCCTGTTTCAGATTCTGTGTCTCCCTCTGTCTCTGCCCCTCCCCCACTCACACTCTGTCTCAAAAATAAACATTAAGAAAAAAAAAAAAAGAATTAACATCCTGTCATTTCAGCCTGTGGAACTCCTTCCAGCATTTCTTGTAAGGCACGTCTAGTGGCGATGAGCTCCCTCAGGTTTCATCTATCTGGCAACATCTTTACCTATTTTATTTCTGAAAAAAATTTTTATTAGGTAAAATATTCTTGGTCGGCAGTTGAATATATCAGCTCGGTCAGTCCTGGCCTGTAAGGGTTGCTGCTAAGAAATCCACTGATAGCCCTATGGGAGTTCCTTTGTAGGTGAGGGTATTTTTCCTTTTTCTGCCCTTAAAATTCTCTCTTTGTCTTTGATTTTAAATAGTTTTATTATACTGTATCCTGAAGAAGATCATTTTGAGTTGAAAATTTGGGGAAACCTATAAGCTTCATGAACTTGGATGTCCAAATCTCTCCATGGATTTGGGGAGTGCTTAGCCATTATTTCTTTAAATAAGTTTTCTGCCCCCCTTCTCCTTCTCTCCCCTGTAACTCCCATGGAGTGTATATTGTTTCTTTTAGTTCTGTCCCACGGTCCATGTGGGGGATACACGGATAACTTCACATGACCTGCCTTCATATATTCTCTTGCTTGATCAAGTCTGCGGTTGACATTCTCTATTCAACCGTTCATTTCATTCATTGTGTCTTCTGCGCCAGAATTTCTGTTTGGTTCTTGTTTTATGATTTCTATCTCTCCGTCAAACTTCTCATTTAGCTCATGCATGGAAAGGGGCAGTTATCTCCTCCAGTCTTTATTGACGGGCCTCTTCAGTGCATCCAATGCGGGTGGTGGTGGTGTTTTCTCTCACAGTGTGCTGGAACAGTGTGGAACACTCAGACTTCCACAAATGCACCCTTGTCTGTGGATGACTGTCTGTGGATGTTCTCTCAGGGGAAGCCAATAAAAAACTCTTTTGCCATTTTGACAGCAGCCTGACGATTCCAGTGGCTTCGGGTCTTTGAGCGCTGCTTTTCCACCCTTCTCTGTTCTACTTTTGGAAATCTAGTGGGATTTTTCTCTCTAGTCTCTGTTTGTGTGACCCTTCTGTTCTGGTTTCCCGGGTTATTCCTATTGTATATGTATCACTCTCTTGAGCATTTTCCCATGTTTAATAAAGTATTCTTGGGGCGCCTGGGTGGCTCGGTCGGTTGAGCGTCCGACTTTGGCTCAGGTCATGATCTCACAGTCCGTGAGTTCGAGCCCCACGTCCAGCTCTGTGCTGACAGCTCAGAGCCTGGAGCCTGCTTCTGATTCTGTGTCTCCCTCTCTCTCTGCCCCTCCCCCGTTCATGCTCTGTCTCTCTCTGTCTCAAAAATAAATAAACGTTAAAAAAAAAAGAAGTAAAAAAAAAAAAAAAAGTAAAATATATTTAAAAAAATCCTTGAGCAGAGCAGTATGAATTTTCTTTACTGGCTATCACGAATCAGATAGTATAAATATTTAAACCTTTGAAGAATTCATTTGTAAATTCATCTGAGTGCTCAGCAATGATATTAAAGTCTTTTGTAAATCTTCTAAATTTGAAGTGAGTTGTGTTGTTGTTTTTTTTTTTTCAAAATCTCTTGGTAATCTTTATTCCCAGAAATCAATGCATGGAATGCCAGAAGCTTCTTTTAGAGCTTCTGATACTTTCAGAGAATTGCATTTATTCAAAACAAGACTTGCAAATAAGAAGACAAATTTATCTCTCCAGAAGCAAAAGAGGCCCTAAATAAATTAAAAGATAAGAGCTCAAGGAGTGTACAAGAGTTAGTTTTGAAATTGCATATTTGAGCTGTGGAATATTTGGAGTTTTTTGGTGGAGCTCTTATTTTTAACTAGATAAGTTTTATTTTCCTGGAATGGAATGAAATTGAGAAAGGCTGTGATTTTTGTAGCATTGGAGTTTGGCAAAACTTAAAAGAAATTGGCAAATTTGGTACTCTGAAAAATGGCTGAAAAGCGCCTATGTGACTATTTGGGTGACACATTTGCATATTCAAGGCAGAAGTGATTGGAATTGAGAATAGCCAGTAGGGAGCAGAGCATGACCTGAGTTTCCAGTGTACCTTTGCACCCGTAGAGAGAGTCTTTTCCTAAATAAAAATGTTATAGTCTTCAGAAAAGTATCAAAGGTGCCAATAATTTCAAGTTGACTTACCTTCAGACGCGGGCTTGAAGACTCAAGAGTTCTGTGAAAAAAAATTTGAAAGGGGAAGACCACGCTGAAAGAAAGACAAAAACAAAAGAGAAAAAAAACCACGCTTACTCATCAGAAAAGAGTGAAACAGAATTAGAGCTACATACGGTCAAGAAACTGACGAAAGTATGTGACTATGTGCCATGAACCACAAGTCTGCTTATGTTATTTTTAACGTTCAGATCAATATCAAGAAGTGCCTCCCAAATTTTGCTTCCATATACATGGATATATATTATTTTTACCTTTTAGGAAGAAGTTTCTTGCAAAGGGGTTTTTAAAATCGAACCGTATTGTAGATCCATCACTGTAAAAAACCGGGATTTTCAGTCAGTAATTTCAATCATGATAACTTACTCTCAAAGTCGTACGGAGTTGGGACGCCTGCGTGGCTCAGTGGGTTCGGCAACAGGCTCTTGATTTCAACTCAGGTCATGATTTCACTGTTGGTGGGTTTGAACCCCATGGCACCCATTCATTCATGCATTCACTCATTCATTCGACAAATCACTTTCCATGTTCCGGATTCGGAGGGCACTTAGAAGGATGAGACAAGGCCCCTACCCTTGAGAAACTCACTCCGTGGGCATGTTTGCGGGGAAACAATGGGTTTTTCCCAGCGCCCTGAAATATACAGTCTTCTGACTCTAGGGAAGTTAGTCCAGTGGACTGCGGGACAAGCGAGGCTAGAGAATACTGCACCTGTCCCCCAGATCGCTTACCTACAGAGAAAAAAAGAAAAAAAAAAAATGACAGATAGACCCTCAACCATACTTTTAGTCCCTCTAGGGCACCGAAGCAGGGTAACTGCAAAATCTCGCTGGCCCAGTCCCCGTAGGCCTGGGGGTGTGGCCCCATGGGCAGGCACTATCTCCTCTGTCAATCTCCTTACCTGTCCCCAGCCATGGCAGTCAGGAAGAGCCTTTGTCCCTCCACACCGAAAATCCGCACTCACTCTTTCATGGAGCCCGGATGCTGAGAGGCCGAAGTCCTGGCCTCTCGGTCATTCTGTCCAGCTCTGCCCTGGGCTGGGATTTTTCTCTCGCCACCCTGGGGTTAGAACCCCCACAGCTCCAGGCTTGTGCGGCAGACACAAGAACACACACTCCACCTCGCTCCAAGGTGCGTGGACCCTCTGCTTTGCCCAGACCCCAGATAATGCCCGTCCTCCCTCTTCTCCGCCTGAACCAGATGGCCCCGTGAGGCTGACACTTCTGCTCCCCGGCTGGCCTGAACTCCGCTCCTGCCTGGGACCCCGAGACGTGGGTCTCTTTTCTCCACGCACCAGCAGTCTGGGTTGCGGTTTGAGCTCTCTTTGATTCCTGTGCCCCTTGTTTTTTTAAAAACTGGTGCTCTGGGGCGCCTGGGTGGCTCAGTGGGTTAAGCATCCGACCTCGGCTCCTGTCACGATCTCACAGTTCGTGGGTTCGAGCCCCGCATTGAGCTCTGTGCTGACAGCTCAGAGCCTGGAGCCTGCTTCCGATTCTGTGTCTCCCTCTCTCTGCCCCTCCCCCACTCACATTCTGTCTCTCTCTCTCTCTCTCTCTCTCAAAAGTAAGTAAAAAAAAGGTTAAATGAATGAATGAATAAATAAATAAATAAATAATGGGGATGCTGGTCAATATCATAATGGGAAAACACGTAAAACAAACAAACAAAAAAAAACGTGAATTAACTGCATAAAATTCTGCGTTAAGAATTTGAAAAGAAAGAAAGAAAAAAGAAATGGTAGAGTAGAGAACATGGGCCAAACAGGCCTAACACCAGGAGGCAGGAAAGTCCTGCAGGAAGGTGTGTGATAGACGGGTAGGGGGATCCCCACAGAGGGGGACAGGGGGCTCTCCTTTCCCAGCTTGGGGAGGTGGGGTCCAAGGCACCTATGATGGTCTTTGCCTCTAGGAGTAAAAGTGGTGGTCGCCAACACGTTTCGGACATATATTTGCCCCGCCTTCAGTAAGGCGAGGTGTGTGCGTGACCCTGTTGGCCTCTTTTGCGTAACTCCCTGGGCACCAAAGTAACCTTGGCCCCCCGCCATGGCAGGAGCCCCCGTTCTCATGCGCGAACTCTCCCACCGTGAAGTCCACAGGGAGCTCTGCCAAGTGCACGGACTCAGCAACCCCGGCATCAACCCCAGGTTGGCCCCAGAGGTCCTCGGAACCTCAGGAAATGGGTCTTGTTTTAATTCCTTTCTTCTCCCTCCCGTACATCTTTTCTGACCGTGTACATGGCTGCCCGGAAGAGATTTCAAGTGAACTTTGGAAGGTGAACCTTTGAAAATTTGTATGTATCACGCACTTAAATATCATGAACTAGATTCTCGGCCCTGAGCGGATTTCACATCCAATCTTCAGGACAGCACGGTAAAGAAGCTTATAAGGATTATTACTCCCCTTCTACAGATGTGGACCAAAAGGCATAGAGAGGTTAAGTGACTTGGCCAAGATCACACAGCTAGTGAGTGGCAGAGCCAGAATATGAAGGAGGTGGTCTGGGCCCAGGGTCCTTGCTTCTAAACCCTAAGCCATGCTGCCATATATGTGGAAAGATTGGTATCACTGGATAAAGTAAACGGGTTAGAAAGATTTTCAAGAGCTCGTAATACATGAGCAAACCGAAGCCAAAGTAGAAATAGCACGTGACACAATTTCTATCACAGGGTGCTGGTGAAGGGGTCTATGGAACACCCAGGGCTTTGCCCTCCAGCTGCGGTGATACACAGGCTCTTGGGCACCAATGTTAATGTTTTTTTTTTAATGTTTATTATTTGAGAGAGAGAGAGAGAGAGACAGAGAGCAAGCAGGGGAGGGACAGAAAGAGAGGGAGACACAGAATCGGAAGCAGGCTCCAGGCTCTGAGCTGCCAGCCCAGAGCCCGACGCGGGGCTCGAACTCACGGACCGCGAGATCGTGACCCGAGCTGAAGTCGGCCGCCCAACCGGCTGAGCCACCCAGGCGCCCCATCTTGGGTGCCAATGTAAGAACACCCCTGGGGCATGTCAGCAAAAATGGTGGAAAAGGGAAGAGAACGTGGAAAGTGAACTACTGTTTCCCAAGGAAAAGGACAAAGATAAACAGGTCCTAGCAGACGTGGCCCTGGAAACAGCTGTGGACAGCTTGATAAAGAGCTGGGGTGGGGAGGCAGGTACAGGAGAAAACATAGGCTGGAGAAGAAGGAATAGAAAAAAGAAAAAGAGGGCCACCTGGGTGGCCAGTAGGTTGAGTGTGCGACCCTTGATTTCAGCTCAGGTTACTGTCAGGTCGTGGGGCTCTGTGCTGACAGTGCGGAGCCTGCTTGGGATTCTCTCTCTCCCTCTCTCTCTCTCTCTCTCTCTGCTCCTCCCTTGCTCATTCTCTCTCTCTCTCCAAATAAATAAATAAACTAAAAAAAAAAAAAGAAGAAGAAGAAGAAAAGAGAAAAGAATGATTCAACTTCAGTATGCATGAGAAATGAGTGCAACCTCTCTAAAAAGATTTCCTTTTATCTGGGAGTTTGTTTATAATCACATACAGCCTCTGAGCAGGGCTATGATCAGACTCTGTAAGAATCACGGCGCTATGCAAAAGCCCCTCTAGCTGTTTAGAAAATGCTGGCATCACTGTCCATCCTGGGCACAGGCGCTGGGGCAGGAGGCTGTGCCCTTCGTGAGCTCCCCGGGGAGACGGCTATCCGGGTGCTGGTAGAGTCATGGGAGGTATGGCGGGGGGGGGGGGGCGCGGGGCTGGGAACATTCACAAGAACACTTTTCTTTCCCAGTTGTCCCCAGCGAGTGACTTTCCTCCCTAGGCTCTAGCCGCTACAGTGTGGGAGCCCCCCATTCGTTTCCAGAAGGAAACTAAAATCCAGAGCATTTCTTCATTCCCACTCACCAGGGGCAGTGCCTGGCCGTTCTGGAAGGGCTGAGTGAGGGCATCCCTTTCCTGCCAGGTTCACGGTTGGTGTGAACAGGTGGGGCTTTTTCTTCCCGGGGTGTTTCCTCCCCTGCCCCCTGCCAACTTCCATTTATTCCTTTTTATTCTTTGTCAGATTATCGCTGAGTTTGGGGACAGAGGTTTTTCACACATGTTTAAATCAATATGTGGTTTTCTTCTCTAAACAATTTCCAACAATAGGTTTTTTTTTTTTTCCTTTGGGCGAGAGAGAAAAATGTGATTTATTACGAGAGCTTGAGATCTTAGTTCAGCATTGAAAAGTGGTGCTGAGGAGGATGTCGTATTGGAGAGCAGGAAAGGCCCATGCAGGCAGAACGGCTGAGAGAGAGAGAGAGAAAGTGGGAGACTGAGAGAGAATTTGAGAGAGAGAGGGGGAGAGTTTTCACCTCTCGATTACACCCCTCCAAGCCAGACACCTTCCGGATCTGCCAGTTACTTGAGCTAGTCTGGGTGGAGTTTCCGAATGTGTCCTCAACTGAGTCCCGACTCGTGTAGGTACTGAGGTGTGAGAGACAGAGAAGATCATCATGAACTCTGGAGTCCTAGGTGAGGGGCGCCCGTGAGAAATTCCCTGAACTTTCCAGAAAAGACAAGGACAGCGCGAGGATCTCTTCTGCAGGGAAAAACAAAGGTGAAGGAAAACTTTGAACAGTGAATTAAGAAAAGAAAGACCGGGCGGCACCCGGGTGGCTCAGTTGGTTGAGCGTCCAACTCTTGGTTTCCGCTCAGGTCACGATCTCAGGATTCGTGGGTTCGAGCCCCGTGTTGGGCTCTGTGCTGACAGTGCAGGGCCTGCTTGGGATTCCCTCTCTCTCTCTCTCTCTCTCTCTCAAAATAAATAAATAAATAACCTTAAAAAGAGAAAGAAAGAAAGAAAAGAAAGACCAGAACCAGGAACAAATGCTGACTTAGATATTTGATATCTAAATGCTGACTTTGATATTTTGTGCCTCGACCCCCCGCCCCCTCCATTCCCACCCTGAGATGTCAGTGCAGTAATGACACGCACTGAGGATTTCCTCCCCGTGCTTCACTCCGGCATACTTTTGATTTTCCATAAATTCAGATGTAAACTGTGACTCAGGCTCCCGATCCTGGCGACATCATTGAACAACCTGACTAGGGCTGTGTATATACATGGAGCCATGCCTGACAATTCAGTGAGAAAGGCACACGGGTGCTTTAACTGCACTGACCTTTTGGTTATATGACAAAGTTAATTACTGTTACAGACAATCCAATGATCCATATTGACACAGCCTAGCATGAACTCTATTGTCTGGGGTAGGTAGAATTTCACATAAGTTCCTTAACTTTTCTCAGCTCCATTTTTTTTTTTTTTTTTGCTTGCTAAACCTGGAGGAGCGAATGGAACGTATCTGGCACACTCAGAAAAGTGGGCAAGACGTCCCGTGTAGCGTTTTTGGATAATAGCAAAACATCGTGAATAACCTAAATTTGAACCAAAAGGATGAAATACGGTATAGTGCATTCAGATGCAATATAAAGATAAAGATACCTGGGTTTCGATGCTGCTCTATTTTTGTTTTATGACAAGCATCTATTTTTTAATAACTTAAGAAACCCCGTAAGTATATTTACATTTTAGAAATAAAATAACACTCGGAGTGCCTGGGTGGCTCTGTCGGTCACACGCCGACTTCGGCTCAGGTCACGATCTCACGGTTCTTGAGTTCGAGCCCCGCGTCGGGCTCTGTGCCGACAGCTCGGAGCCTGGAGCCTGTTTTGGATTCTGTGTCTCCTTCTCTCCCTGCCCCTCCCCGACTTGTGCTCTGTCTTTCTCTCTCTCTCTCTCTCTCAAAACTAAAATCAGGGGCGCCTGGGTGGCTCAGTCGGTTGAGCAGCCGACATCGGCTCAGGTCACGATCTCACGGTTCTTGAGTTCGAGCCCCGCGTCGGGCTCTGTGCCGACAGCTCGGAGCCTGGAGCCTGCTTCGGATTCTGTGTCTCCCTCTCTCTGCTCCTTCCTTCCCCACTCGTACTCTGTCTCTCTCAAATAAATAAACATTAACAATGTTTAAATAACACTCGTTTTTCGGTGTGAAGAGAGTGCACGTAAAGGCCTTATCACAGGGGTTTCGTCAATTGTACCGATGAATACGTTTTCACTCCTATGTGGAGTTTGAGAAACTGAACAGAAGACCATAGGGGAAGGGAAGGAAAAATAAGTTACCAACAGAGAGGGAGGCACACCATAAGAGGCTCTTAAATACCGAGAACGAACCGAGGGTTGATGGGGGTGGGGAAAACGGGGGATGGGCATTGAGGGGGGCACTTGCTGGGATGTGCACCGGGTGTCGTATGTAAGTGATGACTCAACGGGAACCTGCCCCTTGAAGCCAAGACGACGCTGCATGTTAGCTAACTTGGGAATACATTGAAAAGTAATAAATAAAAATAGACTGCAAAAATAAATAAATAAATAAACAAACAAATAAATAAATAAATGTGTTCAATGAGAAAAGAAAAAGAAAACAACTTTGCCGGTTACTGTTACCGCTATCAAATATCAACGTCTCCTTCCTTCGCGGTTCGCTCCCTGAATTTCTTTATGTCTTTAGGCAGGTGTTCCTATCCTGGTGAAGCTTTGCCTCTGCATTGCTGTCCTCTTTCACCACACGCGCGTGCACACACACACACACACACACACACACAGATACTCCACACCTCTTCCTTGCTTGAGATGGAAGGGACTTTACGGCCTCACACACATTATTTGCTTTCTTTTGCCTTGTGTGCTGTCTCTTCCTTCTGCTAGAACGCTAGGTCTAACAGGTCAGGGGACTTGAGTAAACTTTGCTCACGGCTGTATTCCTAGCACCTAGAACTGGTCTGGCACGTAGAAGGCCCTCAGCAAATATTTGCCAAGTGAATAAATGAATAACAATGTTTGCCTTAGAATATCATTGCAACTACGGAATAAGATCACCCACATGGGGTGTGCGGGCTGCCTAACAGCAGTAGACGATAGTAACTCTTAAAAGCATGGCTCTGACGTCGGACTACCCAGATGTGAACATGAACTTCCTGGTTGCAAGCTGAGTTACCCTGGGCAGATGCCTCAATCCCTCCAAGTCTCAGGTTTCTCTGCTATAAAAATGAGATTAAAAAGTCAAAGAAGGACTTCTGTTTCTAGCCAAGACGGATGACAGAAACCATATTTACTCTCCCCAAAGAGGACGGAATATATGAAGCAATGGAGTTTAAGACACTGGCCGTGAGGCTGTAAAGACCAGCGGTCCCTGAGAGACAGGAAACGAATAAATGAGGGGAGCCCTACAATTGTTCCCACTTACAGCTGTGAAAGTGTCCAGGCTGTGACACATAGAGATGGAACCCCGACAGAGGCTGGGGGACCTTCTGAATTGAGGTCAATGGAGTTGAGAGCAGGGAAGACTGAGGTGACCAGAGCCACAAGACAGATTACCAACCAGGAGAGAGCCCTGCACAGAGGGAGAATTCTGGAATCCTGCACTAAGGGTCTCCCTAAGTATTCGGCAGAGTACTGATGATGCACAGTATATAGTAAAAAGATTACAAATCTACAAAGAAGCAGGAAGGGTTGCCTGGGTGGCTCAGTCGGTTAAGCGTCCGACTTCAGCCCAGGTCACGATCTCACAGTTCGTGAGTTCGAGCCCCGCGTCAGGCTCTGTGCTGACAGCTCAGAGCCTGGAGCCTGCTTCCGATTCTGCGTCTCCCTCTCTGTCTGTTCCTCCCCCGCTGGCACTCTGTCTCTCTCTCTCTCTCTCAAAAATAAATAAAGATGAAAAAAATGTAAAAAAAAAGAAAGCAAAATAAAGGTTTCAGAAACACAAAAGCTGAAAGAATTTATCGCCAGCACACCGGCGCTACAAAAAAATATTAAAGGAGTCATTCAGGCAGAAAGAAATAATTCCAGATGGAAATATGGATCTGCACCAAGGAGTGAATGGTCCGTAGGTGGGTCAGCACATAAGGACCTAAAAACGATTTAAATATCCTTAAAATAGAACTGTTTGCTGAAAAACAATGATGACAACATAGCACGGGGTCTAGAACACCTGACAGAATGAATCGTATGACAACAATAGCACAAAGATGGGGAGGGGACAACTGGAAGGGTGTCGTTGTGTGATACTTAGAGGTAAAGTGACTACTATCACCGGAAGTGGAATTGTGGGAAGTTCGAGACGGACACTTTGAAGTCTACATTCACCACTAAAAATAACACAAAGAGTAATGGCTAATGAGCCAAAAAGGAACTAAAATGGAATAATAAAAATTCAATGACTTCAAAAGAAGGCAGGAAAAGAGAAAAGGAGGAACAAAGAGCACGTGAGTCAAATAGAAAACAAACAGCAATATCATAAATTTAAAGCTAACCGTACAAATAACTAAATGTAATGTAAATGTTCTAACCATCCCAATGAGAAGGTAAAGCTTGTCAGATCGACCCAACGACACGCGGCCTACAAGAAACTCACTTCAAATGTTAATACACGATTTGGTTAAAAAGATGAAAAAAGATACACAGCGCTAACGCTGATCAAAAGAAAGCTAGATTCCCTATATTACTATCACACAAAGTAGACTTCAGAGGAAATAATAGTATCAGGGATAGAAAGGTTATTTCGTAATGATAAAGGAATCAATTCCTCAAGAGGACATGAAAACACTGAATATACAGGCATCTGATAAAAAGAGCTTTAAAATATGTGAATTTAAAAAGTACATGGAGGGGGCGCCTGGGTGGCTCAGTCGGTTAAGCGTATGCCTCCGACTCGAGTCGTGATCTCCCGTTCGTGAGTTCGAGCCCCATTTGGGGTTCTCTGCTGTCAGCACAGAGCCTGCTTCAGATCCTCTGCTCCCCTCTCTCTCTGCCCCTGCCCCATCCACACACACACACACACTCTCTCCTAAAAATAAATACATAAAACTGTTTTTAAAAGTACAAGGAGAAATAGAGAAATCCCATGGGAGGGATTTTAATATCCCATTTTTGATAATACAACAAGTTGAGAGACGATTAGTAAGGATGTGGAAGATTTAAACAATACTATCAACCAGTTTGACCTAATTGACATTTTCTATAGCACTTCAGCCAAGAGCAGCAGAATATACATTCGTTTCAAATGTGCACAGAACATTTACCAAAACAGCTCATATTCTGGGCCGTGAAACAATTCTCAATACCTCTAAAAGGATTTTCATACACAGTGTGTCCTCTGACCACGGTGGAATTAAAACATAAATCAATTCCTGAATGATCACTAGCAAATCTCCAGCTATTTGGAAACTAAGTAACGTACTTCTAAATAACTCAGGGGTCAAAGAAGAAATCATAAGGGAAATTAGAAAGTATTTGAGCTGAATACAATTGAAAACACGGCGTATCAAAATGTGTGGGATGTTGCTAAACAGTGCCGAGAAGAGATTTTATTGCACTGATCTAAAACATTAGAGGAGAGGAATGGTCTCAAATCAATGCACTCTGATTTTACATCAAGAAACCAGAAAAATGAAGAGCTAGTTAAATCCACAGTAGGTAGAAGAGAAGAAATAATACACAGTCGAGTGGAACTCGATGGAATAGAAAACAGCCACGCGAGAGAGAAACATCAAGGAAACCAAAAGCTGGTTCTTGAAGAAGATCAATAAGATTGATACGGCTCAAGCCAGGATAATCAGGAAAAATGAAAGAGAAGACATAAATTACCAATCTCAAGGAAGAGAAAGGTGACAGATTCTATAGGTATTAAAAGGAAAAAAAGGATAATAAGGGGTATATTATTAGAGTCACTATTGTCCTTACTGGAGCAGAGGGCCTCCATGATTCCAAGGTGTCTGTCATCCCACCCATATATGTGGGGGGAAAAAAATATATATATATATATATGTGTGTGTGTGTGTGTGTGTGTGTGTGACAATCAAATCGGCACAGGCATTTACTTGGGATGAGGCTGGAGAGAAATTCTGGTTGGATGTGCATTTACCATAAACCCCTTGACACTATAACTACGCAGCCCACACTTGCTCCAACCTCTTCTGAAACTCTGGATGTAATTTTAGTATCCTCTGTAAGTGCATTCTTTCTCTTATAGAGAACCCATGAACTTTGAATCTACCCCTCTCTGGCTATTCCTACTACGTGGTTTTCTTTTTTTTTTTTTTATTAACATTTATTTATTTATTGAGAGATAGAGAGAGACAAAGCATGAGCAGGGGAGGTGCAGAGAGAGGGAGACACAGAGTCGGAAGCAGGCTCCAGGCTCTGAGCTGTCAGCACAGAGCCCGGTGCGGGGCTCGAACCCACGAACCGTGAGATCATGACGCGAGCCGAAGTCGGTCGCTTAACCAACTGAGCCACCCAGGCGCCCCCTACGTTGTTTTCTGGAAAACATCTTTCCCATATACCTTTCCTTCTTTTTTGCTTTCCCTTTCTGATATTTAGGCAAAAGTTTGTGGGTTTGAACTTGGGCACGGAGCGGGCATTCATATACGCACCTGTATGTGTGTGCATTTGCGTGTGTAGGAACACTAGACGGTTTGGGGTTTGGGGGAAGTTGTGGACATTTTCAAGACTTCACGCTGTTGCTCTGAATGCATTTTCTTCCAACTCAGGAGAGTCCAGCGTCCGGCACAGAGCTCTCAGTCCATTTCCCCAGAGCAGCCCAAACTTATTTCAGTCATGCTGAAAATGGCTCTAAACATAATTAAGGCACTTTTTCCCCCCAGCTCCCAGAACATTTTTCTCTCTCCAGATAATGTCTTGGAAATGGCCCAGAAGCCTGGTGGAGTCATAAAGGGAACAGGATCCTTGGCATGGTCACATTCCAAAGATGCCTGCATAGGTTTATCACATCAAATGAAAAAAAGAAAGCCTGGCGTCCGTCCGCAGCCCCCTCCCCGCATCCCTTCCGGGGAAGGTGCCAGCAAAGCTGGAAAGAGCCCTGGACTAACCACAGGGCACCAGTGCCCTCTCCCCAGGCAAGCCCAGGGTCCAGTCAGCACATTCATTTGGGGGCAACATTTTAAATAACTTCTCCTCCCACAGCCAAAGTCAGCTGGCATTCTTGGTCCGCCGAAATGCGCTTCCTGCCGGGGTATCTTTTAGCAAAATGAAGTGTGCTCTGAGAGCTGATTAGGGGTGTTTCAAAATGGTAAATTAAAGCGTACTGCTGTTTGAAGGGCCCTCTCCAGCCCGCTATTGCCAGGGTAATGGAAGCGTTCAGCCTACAAATCCAGGATTAACTCTGCTCCTACTCTAGCTCACCGCTCACCTTTACAAAGTCTTTGCTCTGCTGGGCGGGGGACCGATAAGAGAAAAAAAGTCCTGCTCCCCTGTTAGCTCCTGACTCCGAGGGACTGGAAAATGTGACGGGTACGAAAAGGAAGAGTGGCCCCTCAACGTCTCAAGTTAAGGGCACCCACCGCCTCCCGGGTGGAAATGTATGGAGAGGGCAGATAAGGCAAACGGAGGCTCCTGGAAGGGCAGGGCGCAGAGGGAGGGGCCAGGCTTCCCACTGTTCACTCATTTTCTCTGACTCCCCCCCCAAAAGGATTTGAAGTGGCTTCCAGTGAAATGTGGTAGATCCTGTAAAACTAATGAGTAAAAACTTAGCCTGTATAATGAGGTGGGGGTGGGGGGGGTGAGCGAGGGAGCAGACGGGAGGGAGTGGGGAGGTAATTATATCCGAAAATCTATGATAGGGACAGCTACCAAAAATAAGAACAAACTTCAGCTCTGGGCTTCCAGAAATTCTAGGGGAAAAGGGAAGCATTGTGTATCACATAATTTTCTTTGTTCACTAAGACGCCGTGGGATCCAGGAGCATACCTGAGCCCCCAGTGGCTGGCACGGTACCCAGGGCCCAGTAAGCTCCTGGTATGTGTTTGTTGATTGAACAAATGGACCAAGAAGCCTGCAGATTTTGCCTGTGGGGAGCCTGCCAAAATTGTCATGGATGGCCGGTGAGCAAAGCAATGACAGGAATCCTCCCTTAAAAGGACTGGTTGCAGAATTGCAAATGGTTTGATTTCTTTTATTCACGATTTTTAAAGTTCTGAAACAGAGCATCGAGAAAGGAAAGGGCACAAAACATAAGTAGACAGTTTCATTAATGAATATAAAGCAAACACTCCTGTGACCATCAGCCAGGTAAAGAGATAGGGTATTTATCCACTGCCATCAAGACCCCCTCTGGGGGTAATTCACTGTCTTTTTTTTTTTTTTTTAATGTTTATTAATTTTTGAGAGGAAGAGAGAGACAGAGCGCAAGCAGGGGAGGGGCAGAGAGAGAGGGAGCCACAGAATCGGGAGCGGGCTCCAGGCTCTGAGCTGTCAGCACAGAGCCTGACGCGGGGCGGGGCTCGAACTCACGCACCGGGAGATCGTGACCAGAGCCAAAACCGGACGCTTAACCAACTGAGCCACCCAGGCACCCTGGTAACTCACCATCTTATTTAGTCTAATAAAGTCCTCCCATTTCTTTACACTTTTACCATCTGTGTATTTAAACCCTAACATGTATGGCTCTGTTTGCCAGTGTTGGAATAAATGGGACTCCACTGATACACTCCTTTGTGTCGTCATGCTTTTGCTTAGGATCCCGTTGGGGAGACACGGCCATGTTCTCACAGCTGTAGTTTGGTGGTTCCGTCGCTGTGTTGCGTGAGCCACACTTTCCGCATACGTCCTCTTGTCCATGGACGCTTGGGTTTTGTTCCAGGCTTTGGCAGCCTGCCCGGGCTTTCAAGCCAACTCTCAGCACTCACTTCTGGTTGACGCTCGCTCAAGCTCTCTTGGCCTCCAGGTTATAGCTGCTCCCTGGTAAATATCCTCAGTTTCAGCCCAGCAGCCGCCCCCCCACCCCTACCCCTGCCCCCACCACCAACCCCAGGCTCTCATGAGGTTCTGGCCCCTGGCCCACCCCCTTGATCTTTGTGTTCTGGGTTCCAGGAACTGTTCTAGTGCCTACCTGCAGCTGTCTCCCTGGCTCAGACACTTCGTTGGCTTCGACTCAAGTTTTACTCTATTTCCCTGTTTTTCGATTTCACCACACACAGTGGGGACTCAGGTTATGGTCATCTGAACTGATTCATGGGTTAATGCTATCCAGCTTACCCTAAACTGTGGCCAGCCCCGGCTTCCCATAATTTAGACAGGGAATTCTAACCTGACGTCTGTCGTGGTCGTTTTCCTGAACGCCACTCCCTGTCTTGGCTTTTTGAATCGGGTCACACAAGTTTGTTGGTTTTGAGGACATAAACCGCATTTTTAAAAATTTTGTTTATAAGCTTTCACTTTTTGCAGATGACATGATATTATACGTGGAAAATCCGATCGACTCCACCAAAAGTCTGCTAGAACTGATGCATGAATTCAGCAAAGTCGCAGGATACAAAATCAATGTACAGAAAATAGTTGCATTCTTACACACTAATAATGAAGCAACAGAAAGACAAATAAAGAAACTGATCCCATTCACAATTGCACCAAGAAGCATAAAATACCTAGGGATAAATCTAACCAAAGATGTAAAAGATCTGTCTGCTGAAAACTATAGAAAGCTTATGAAGGAAATTGAAGAAGATATAAAGAAATGGAAAAATATTCCAGCTCATGGGTTGGAAGAATAAATATTGTCAAAATGTCAATACTACCCAAAGCTATCTACACATTCAATGCGATCCCAATCAAAATTGCACCAGCATTCTTCTCGAGGCTAGAACAAGCAACCCTAAAATTCATATGGAACCACAAAAGGCCCCGAATAGCCAAAGTAATTTTGAAGAAGAAGACCAAAGCAGGAGGCATCACAATCCCAGACTTTAGCCTCGACTACAAAGCTGTCATCATCAAGACAGCATGGTATTGGCACAAAAACAGACACATAGACCAATGGAATAGAATAGAAACCCCAGAACTAGACCCACAAATGTATGGCCAACCCATCTTTGACAAAGCAGGAAAGAACATCCAATGGAAAAAAGACAGTCTCTTTAACAAATGGTGCTGGGAGAACTGGACAGCAACATGCAGAAGGTTGAAACTAGACCACTTTCACACACCATTCACAAAAATAAACTCAAAAAGGATAAAGGACCTGAATGTGGGACAGGAAACCATCAAAACCCTAGAGGAGAAAACAGGAAAAGACCTCTCTGACCTCAGCCGTAGCAATTTCTTACTTAACACATCCCCAAAGGCAAGGGAATTAAAAGCAAAAATGAACCATTGGGACCTCATGAAGATAAAAACTTCTGCACAGCAAAGGAAACAATGAACAAAACTAAAAGGCAACCAACGGAATGGGAAAAGATATCTGCAAATGACATATCGGACAAAGGGCTAGTATCCAAAATCTATAAAGAACTCACCAAACTCCACACCCGAAAAACAAATAATCCAGTGAAGAGATGGGCAGAAAACATGAATAGACACTTCTCTAAAGAAGACATCCAGATGGCCACCAGGCACATGAAAAGATGCTCAACGTCGCTCCTCATCAGGGAAATACAAATCAAAACCACACTCAGATATCACCTCACGCCAGTCAGAGTGGCCAAAATGAACAAATCAGGAGACTATAGATGCTGGAGAGGATGTGGAGAAACGGGAACCCTCTTGCACTGTTGGTGGGAATGCAAACTGGTGCAGCCACTCTGGAAAACAGTGTGGAAGTTCCTCAGAAAATTAAACATACACCTACCCTATGACCCAGCAATAGCACTGCTAGGAATTTACCCAAGGGATACAGGAGTACTGATGCATAGGGGCACTTGTACCCCAATGCTTATAGCAGCACTCTCAACAATAGCCAAATGATGGAAAGAGCGTAAATGTCCATCAACTGATGAATGGATAAAGAAATTGTGGTTTATATACACAATGGAGTACTACGTGGCAATGAGAAAGAATGAAATATGGCCCTTTGAAGCAATGTGGCTGGAACTGGAGAGTCTTATGCTAAGTGAAATAAGCCATGCAGAGAAAGACAGATACCATATGTTTTCACTCTTATGTGGATCCTGAGTAACTTAACAGGAACCCATGGGGGAGGGGAAGGGGAAAAAAAAGAGAGAGGTTAGAGTGGGAGAGAGCCAAAGCATAAGAGACTCTTAAAAAATGAGAACAAACTGAGGGCTGATGGGGGGTGGGAGGGAGGGGAGGGTGGGTGATGGGTATTGAAGAGGGCATCTTTTGGGATGAGCACTGGATGTTGTATGGAAACCAATTTGACAATAAATTTCATATATTAAAAAAAAAGAAAAGTTTCCAATTAAGATCAAATAAATCACTCATTAAAAATAAAAAAATAAAAATTAGAAAAATAAATAAAAATTTTATTTATTTTGAGACAGGGAGAGAGAGAAAGAGAGAGAGAGCATGAGTGGGGGAGGGGCAGAGAGAGAGAGGGAGAGACAGAATCCCAAGGAAGCTTCACGCTGACAGCATGGAGCCCAATGCAAGGCTTGAACCCATGAACTGTGAGCTCACGACCTGACCTGAGATCAAGAGTTGGACGCTCAACCGACTGAGCCACCCAGGCACCCCCAAGGACATAAACTGCATTTTTATAACCAACGGAAAAATGATCAAGGGGCCAGCTTCCATAAATTACGAAGTCAGAAAAAATAAATGCAAAACTTTCCCACTATTTTGTGCAGCCACTGTCTCTTAATTATTTCATTAAACACATTACAAATACGGTCTTGTGTTCCACCCACATGGACTAATGAAGAAAATTGGGTTCATCAGTTCAATTGCCCAACATCATTGTGCACTTAGTATGTCCCAGATAACCTTAGTGCTTAGTGCTTAGTGCTTTGGATCTAATAATAAGATGAAGAAAAAACACAAGATGGGGAAGTGTAGTTTACACATTGCAGCTGGCCCCTGTACCGTTAAGGATGATGCTAGAATTCACATATGGATACAGTGCACTTCCCTTATTCAAGGTTCTGCTTTCTGTGGCTTCGGTTACCCACAGTCAACCACGGTCCAGAAGCAGATGATTCTGGTCGGTAGTAGCCTAACGCTACGTCCCAATGCTTCCGTTACTCCCCTCACTCCATTTCATCATGTGGGCGTTTAATCATCTCCCGTCATCGCAAGAAGAAAGGCGAGCACAGTACGATAAGATATTTTAAGAGAGAGACCCCACCTGCGCATAACTTTTATGACACTGTATCGTTACAGTCGTTCCATTTTATTAGTGTTGTTGTTGATCTCTTCCTGTGCCGAATTTATAAATTAAATCTTACCATAGGTGTGTATGTATAGGAAAAAATATGGTGTGTACATAGGGTTTGGTTCTATCCGTTTCAGGCATCCACTGGGGGTCTTGGAATCCAACGTCCGTGGGGAAGCCGGAAGCCTGTATCCATTAAGTTGCTTCTGCAAAGGTATGGCAGGGGGCGTAGGCACAGAACTGGGGGCGCACAGATTTGCTCAGCACATTGTACAGAGAGACCATCATCTTTCAGGGAGGGTAGCACAGGAATGGGAAGATATTACAGTCTCTGGGAGGAAGGGGCTTACCTGGGAGATCCTTGTTTGGGCTGGAGCGGATCCCAGGGAGTGTGGCTGCCAGCCAGAATCGAGAAGATGGACAGTCAGGGAAAGCGACCCCGAGACAAAGCAGGGTGGCAGGACTTCAGGAGCATTGATATTTGATCCGGAGAGGCTGGTTTTCTGAAGCTTTCGGTTCCCGGCTTGGCGTGGACCCAAGATCACCCTCAATGTTTAATAACGTTTCATTGGACACTAGCTGGACGGCGTAGAATCAAAGGCTGGGGGCTGGGGGTGTGGGGGACAAGAGCCAGGACAGGAGGTCCAGCAGCACGGGCTTGTTCAAAGCAGCAGCTGGAATAAGAGGAAGCAGTGGGGAAGGCACAGAGCATTTGGAGGGACCAGGCTTCTTCCATGCACGCACGGTGGGGGCTCGGCTTACGGTCATTTGAACTGGGAGCGTGGAGAGCTTGGGACATGTGGACTAAACACAAATGACTCTGGTGAAGTCCCTGCCCTCAGGAGTTTAGAATCCTGGCAGAAAAACCGATCTGCGGGTAGATGAGCAGAGTACAATGTGCTCGGAGGGACGCACAGCACGTGCGGCAAGGACATTGCACTTGGGGAAGGCTGCCCGGAGGAGGCAAGGCCATGGCAGGTGGTATGCAAGTCACGGGCAGGGTGGATAAGGTGACAGTGCGAGGAGCAGTGGCAGCAGAAGGAGAGAGGGGGAAGGTCAGCCTTTAAGCGTGAACTTGCCAGTATTTTTATTTCCTGGTTTCCGTGCTCAGCCTTCTCTTTCCATCCCTGATTCCACTGCGTCCCATGATGCTTCCCCAGGGGACGGGCCCAGGAAACAAAACTTGAATCCCTCCGATGAGCATCAAATGGCCAGCTCTAGTAAGAAGCTGAGTGGTGAAGGGGGCAAAGCTCTCAGCACACAAGACGTTCCTCCACTCGTGGCGGATCCATGTGGCCATCCACCCACGGACTTGGTGACCCGTGGCCACCTGCAATCCTTGGGTGATGAAGTTAGCCCCTCTGCAGTGCCTGAGACTTTTCCGGCTCCAGTTTGCTAGGGTTAGGGTTAGGGGAAGACACAGAATCCGAAGCAGGCTCCAGGCTCCGAGCTGTCAGCACAGAGCTCGACATGGGGCTCGAACCCACAAACCACGAGATCATGACCTGAGCTGAAGTCAGGTGCTTAACCGACTGAGCCACCCAGGCGCCCCTCCCCGTTTACAAAATAGATAAAATAGTGTAGTTCCCGGTGTCCCTTTTTCTGAAGGGTGTTAAAATCCAACTTTTGCTCACCCTCGCTCCCCAAACCCCCCATTTCCCAACGTCTGTATTTCCGACAACGATGTTATGACTCTCTTGGGCACCGGCCCGATGTCCGTCTTTGATTCCCTCCCACCTTCTGTTATCTAAGTCCAGCCAGATTCGAAGTTCTGCCCATGCATGTTATGAGGACGCCACTCTCATGACCGCATCTGAACTGAATCACCTCCCAAATGCCTCACCTCCAGATCCCATCACACGGAGGGTTAGGGTTTCAACATTTGATCTAGGTGGATACCAACATGCAATTCACAATTAAGATCGGTGGAATTGGAAGAAATGAGCGCAAATGCCTTTCTTTCTGTTTCTATAATTGGGACATCAGGTGGAAATACAAAGTGAGAACGTTTCTTAGAGTATCCATAGCAGCATTCTTCATGCTTGTAAAAACTGGAAATAACCCAATGTCCATGAACAATAGGGTGGATGAAGTCAACTGCGGTATATTCGGCGATGAGATCGAACTACAAGCAGCAGCACAGAGGAATCTCTCAGGCCAAAGGAGCTAGACACAAAAGAGAACATACAAAATAATTTCTTCTCTGTAACGCTCAACACGCGGGCAGAACTAACTATTGTGTGAGGGGAAGGGATAGTGATTACTTCTGGGAAGAAAGGAGGGGATAGGACTAGAAAGGGGACATGGGAGCATCTGGGGAATTGGTACATGCTGTTTCTTATCGTGGGCAGCGGGTACGTGGGTGCGTTCAAATTGGGACAATTCACCGAGCTGTATACCTATGATCTGTGCATGTTTCTAAATGTGTGTTTATTGGGGTGCCTGGGTGGCTCAGTGCGTTAAGCATCCGACTCTCGGTTTCTGCTCAGGTCTTGATCTCATGGGTCGTCAGTTCTAGCCCCGTGTCAGCTTCTGGGCTGACAGCACGAAGCCTGCTTGGGATTTTCTCTGTCTCTCGCTCTCTCTCTCTCTCTCTGCCCTCCCCTGCTTGCTCCGTCTCTCTCAAAATAAAGAAATAAACTTAAAAAGATAAATGTATGTTTATTAAAAATACTTCATGTTTAGACTTTTCTTCAATGTATCCCTTAAAAACCGTAGCCTGATTTACCTAATGTCAGGAACTGGCAGTGTTCCTCTGAGCGAGCACAGAGAATTTTAACGTTTGGAACTTGTTAAACCAAAGTCATGTTCACTGGTGATTATAGCAGATCCTACAGGCTTATAGTGAGTCCATCTGTCAACAAATATTTATTTAAAAAAAATTTAATGTTTATTCATTTTTTTGATAGAGAGAGACAGCGTGAGTGGGGGAGGGGCAGAGAGAGAGGGAAACACAGAATCCGAAGCAGGCTCCAGGCTCCGAGCTGTCAGCACAGAGCCCGACGCGGGGCTCGAACCAACAGACCGTGAGATCGTGACCTGAGCCAAAGTCTGACGCCCAACCGACTGAGCCAGCCAGGCGCCCCTGTCAACAAATATTTATTAAATACCACCCTACACCCATTCCCATAAACTGCAGTTCCGGTCAGAGATCAGAGAGCAATCTAGCCAAGCTTTCGACTGCTAAAGCCAGGCAAGAAATTCTAAGCCTTTCCTGGCTATACCTTCAGGGATTTTTCTCTTCTTGGCCTTCTACCTTGACATGCTCTCTAGGCTAATGGAGAGAGTCCGGAAAAGAAACAACCGAAGCAAAATAGGTTGGAGTCTAGGGAAGCAGTCTTACAAGATTCCAGACAGTAAAGACACGCTATTTATAAAGAGTTTCAGATTGGTAGCAGATTTCTTACTTTGTCTAGAGACTAGATTATGGTCATGTAACATCTACAGACGATGAAGAAAGAAACTTGCAATCCAAGAATCCTTTCTCAGCTAAGATACTATTCTCTGGTCAATGTGTAGGAAATATATCTGAGGATTGGCAAGAAATTGGAGTATATAGCACCCCCACGCCCAGGGCTGTCACACTGTACAAGTCCCATGGGCTTACGCATATATATTCCACCCAACAAGAACCCCCTGAGAATCCACTAATCAAATAAAAACTGAATCAAAACAAAGAACTCAATTATGGAAATATAAAGGCAAAAGTAAACAAGATATGCTACGGGATGTCTTTTCACGTTGGCCACAGTAGAATCCTTAAATTAAAAAAGGAATACGCTTTCTGTCAATATCTATGTGCGTCGCAAAAGCTTTTTATGACTTTAAATGGCTTTAAAAAAAGACATTTAAAAATTGAGGTGTATTTGGCTATATAAAGGAGAAAAAAATACAGGAAAATAATCCAAAATAGAAAGTGGGCATTAAAAAGAAAACAACAACAACAACAATGTGAAAGGATACATACTTCCCAAAGTCAGTCTTTGAAAAGACCAACAAATGGTTAATTCTCCTGAACACAGTTTAAGAAGAAAAAGAAGGAAGGGAGGGAGGGTAGAGAGGAAGAGGGATGGAAAAGAATCTCTACGGAAAATGGATGACATTCAATCAAGTACATATTAACAAAATTAAGAAGAAATGGAAAACTCACATAGACAATTACCACAGTAGAGACGGGAAAGGTGAATAAAGATGTACCGCTAAAATAGTTACTGAGAACAAATGACTTTAGAATTGGATTCTTTCCAACCTGTAAACACAGATAATTCCAATAATAATTACATTATTCCATATGTAGAAAAGGATGAAAGGTATTCTAAATTATTTTATACAATTAATACAAAAAACGGTTAGAGTCCAGAAATAAAAACTATTGCCCAATCCCATTATGGATATAAAAACAGAAATTATGATACAATACTAGCAAATAAATTACAGCAATACTATCAAATGTCATATAGAATGACCAAGTAAGTGTTGTTCTAGAGATACAGAGGTGGTCCAAATATCAGAAAATGGATGCATGAAATTGATCGCAACAACAGATTAAAAAAGAAGAATCCATGTGATTTTATCAACAGACTTCAACATCAATACCAATAAAGTTCAACGGCCATTTTTCAAAAGCATTCTAAACAAGATGAGAATAAGAATTAACTTAAATATGTTACAGACGGTTTATAGTTTCATTGCCTGTCGTCTTAAATAGCAAATCTGAAACCATTTCAATTACCATCAGAAGTCACACAAGGATGCCAGCTCTCCTTTTTCTTTCTTTAAAAAAAAATTTTTTTTTCATGTGTATTTTTGAGAGAGAGAGAAACCGAGTGTGAGCAGAGGAGGGGCAGAGAGAGAGGGAGACAGAGAATCCAAAGCAGGCTCCAGGCTCTGAGCTGTCAGCACAGAGCTGGACGTGGGGCTCGAACTCACGGACCGTGAGATCATGACCTGAGCCAAAGTCGGATGCTTAACTGACTGAGCCATGCAGGCGCCCCTGCTCTCCCTTTTCTCTTGAGCAGTGCCTTGGAGGTTTTAGCAAATGCAATCAGGCAAGAAAATGAAACGATTGGAGTAAATATTAACTGGGTAAAAATACAATTTTCTCTTGCCGATGACGTAATTTTTATCTAGGTAAGGAGTTTAACAAAGTAACTATATGTAAGATGAGTAAACAAAAATTAATAGGCTGCTTTTCATACAGAGAAAGAAATAATAAAAAATACTTTGTTCATAATAGTGGCAAAAATTATCAGTGTAAAATTCACGCAAATAAATTTAATGGTGAAAGCATCATATCTATATAAAGAAAACCTTAAAATGCATTTGAAAGATATAAAATGAGTTTTGAATAAGGGAACAGATGATGCCTTTTTATGGATGGGAGATTTAATACCATAAAAATTAATTCCCCACAACGTTGTTTTATAAAGTTTATATAATTTCAGTTAGACAGAATTTTTTTCACCCTGAAATTGGATAAAATCATTCCGACGTTCACTCAGAAGAAGAAAGATGTGAGAATGGCCAAGAGAAATTTGGATGAAAAACATGAAGACTTGTTTTTCCAACCATCCAAACATAGTTCAAATTTACTGCGTTCAAATTTATTGTGTTCAATATTATATTAACACAGGAATAAGCAAATAGATCTGTGAGAAAAAAAAATGGCCCAGAAGTAGATGTCCATTTCAAGTGAGAATTTATGACAAAGTTAGTATGTCAGTGAACACGGAGTTCTTTTTTGAAAGAACATTCTCGGGGCACCTGGGTGGCTCAGTCGGTTGAGCGGCCGACTTCAGCTCGGGTCATGATCTCAAGGTTCGTGGGTTTGAGCCCTTGAGTCAGGCTCTATGCTGACAGCTCAGAGCCTGGAGCCTGCTTCGGATTCTGTGTCTCCCTCTCTCTCTGCCCCTCCCCCACTGATGCTCTGTCTCTCTCTCTCTCCCTCTCTCTCTCTCTCTCTCTCTCTCTCTCTGTCAAAAACAAATAAACATTAAAAAATTTAAAAAAAAATAGTTTGCTCAAAGATACTAGTAAATGTTGTTTGTGCTAAAATACACTCATACGGGTTCCTGGCTGGAAGATTCTAAACTAACTCAGTGACAGACAACAGAGAGGACCCCTGTTTGTGGCTGAACTCTCTGGGACAAGCCACTAGAACACAGAGCTCTGTTCTACCACAAGGTCTGGTCATTTGCCCAGTGCCCATATGAGTTATGTTAGATTGGGCCTCTCTTCCCCTACAATAGAAGTCCGAGAACACTGTCTAATTTGTCTACTGTTCTCCCAGGACAGCACACCCCAGGGCTGAAAGAATGAACAAATTAACTGGTGGGTTTTTTTCAGATGAAGGCTCATTCATTGCTGGCCCCGACTACAAGGTGTGTGTCAGATCAGGTAAATAAAGCATTATGGAAAAGACTGGTATCTTAGGGCAGTAGAGGTTTTGAGAGAGGAGAGGAGAGCCCCCTCGTCTCCAGAGTGACAGAGTGGACAGGCTAGGAGAGGTTTCAGATGGGAGGCAGCCATGATGGCTGACAAGTATTCAACCTGTCCCCTCCAATTCATGTCCAGGGTCACGCAGACTTGGATAGAGGTGCCAGCACTGTGCCGTGATTTGAGGCGGCTACAAAATCCAAAGCATCTCACCTCTGGACCACCACATCGCCACAGACTCCCACTGACTTGCTCATGTCTGTGGTCGGGACAGGGAGGACCCCACTGGAATAGTAATTCCTCCTGACCAGGCATCTAGGATGTAGTCAAACTCCACAGGATTGGGGGCTCAAACCATCGAAAATGTTGGTAATTTCGGAAGGAACTGCTTAAGGAAAAATGTTGGGACTCTCCTACCCACAGCTGTCTTTTGCCTTCTTTTGCTATAATATATGAAATACAATACATCGGTTTTCATGTTCACATGAGGTTGATTGGTTGTTAACATGAAATTTTAGGTTGAAATGGTTTCCCCCAAATTTGGAAAGCATTGCTTTACTTTCTTGTAGCTTCGGGTGTTGCTGTTGAGACGGCTGAGTCATTTGGATTCCCCATCCTTTGAATGGGCCCAGGCTTCCCCTCCCTACCTGAAAGTATGTAGAATCTTCCATTTGTCCCCAGTTCTGAAATTTCTCACCGATACACTGGGATGAGTGTTTACTTCCACTCATTGTAAGGGGGTACCAAATGGACCCTTTTAATCCAGAATTCGTGTTTTCCGCTTCTCTTTTTCTCTACTTTTCCGTGACATTTCTACAAGTCTATCTTCGAACTTTTCTATTGAGTTTTAAATTCCTGCCACCATGTGTTTTTGTTTGTTTCAAAATTTTATCTCCTGATTTGTGTGTGTGTGGGGAGGGATATGAGAGATAATTTTTCAAAGATTTCCCTTCCTTTTTGTTTTAGTCTTTTTAATGTTTATTGGAGAGAGAGAGAGAGAGAGAGAGAGAGAGACAGAGAGTGAGTGGGGGAGGGGCAGAGAGAGAGAGGGAGACACAGAATCAGAAACAGGGTCCAGGCTCCGAGCTGTCAGCACAGAGCCCGACGGGGAGCGCGAACTCACGAACCGTGAGATCGTGACCGGAGCCGAAGTCAGACACCCAAACGACTGAGCCACCCAGGGGCCCAAAGACTTCCCTTTCTTAAAGTCTGTGTCCTTCAAGCTGTTATTTTTCTTTGCTTTTGTGCACACTTAGTTGTTTCTTGTGATGCAAGGTTCCCGGTGTCTGCGACTCTTTGTCTGTTTGCTGGCATTTAAGAGCGAGGGCTACAAGTCTGGGTGGCAGCTCTATTGCTGATTCAAAAATTATCCTTTTCTAGACCTTTAAATCTTCTGCTCTTCCCCACTTCCAAAATGTTGTTGGCATTGCCTTCTCTAGAGTTCCCCCTCTCCTTCTGGGGAATTACGCTTATGTTATAATTCCAGACTTCTGCTTTCTAACCGTGGTTAGAAAAAAAAAAAGAAAGAAAGAAAGAAAGAAAAGAAAAGAAAAGAAAAGAAAAGAAAAGAAAAGAAAAGAAAAGGAAAAGGAAAGGTCTCCCCACAATGTCCACATCCTAATCCCCAGAGCCTGGGAATATGTAGGTTAAATGGCAGAGAGGAATTACAGTTGCAGGTAGGATTCAGTTTGCTGATCAGTTGACCTTGAAATAAGGAGATTATCCTAGATTGTCGAGGTAGGCCCAGTGTAACTAACAAGGGTCCTACAAAGTAGAAGAGGAGGTCAGAGTGATGTAACATGAGAAAGATTCAAGCCACCACGTCTGGCTTTGAGGATGGAGAAGGGAGCCCACAAGGAATGCAGTTGGCCTCTAGAAGCTAGAAAAGGCAAGAAAAGTGATAGTCTTCAGAGCTTCCAAGGCATAACGTGGCCAACCAGCACCTTGATTTTAGCCCATTGAGACCCATGTTGGACTTCCAACCCACAGAACCATTAAGAGAACGTGTTTGTGTCGTTGTGCGGTTTAGCCACTAAGTTTGTGGTAATTTGTTAAGTGATAGGGCACTAACACACAAGCGAAAGAAAGAAAGGAAGAAAGAGAGAAAGAAAGAAAGGAAAGGAGAAAAAAACTCTATGTATCTTACCTTCTATCCATCAAAAAAAAAATAGAAAACTGAACAAAATATAGACATTGGCAATGGTCTATGCATTGGCAACGCAGGACTGTGAACCTCAAGCACGGTACACAGAGTGAGCCGTGCGACTGTCCTAGCTCTCTGCCTGGAGACCATGTGCAGACTACAGTGCAGAGGGGCGAAATCCAGCCCGGTGGTCTCACCAAATTGAAGAGTCACAGATCAGTGTTGAAGGAGGACAAGGAAGCTAAAGCCCGTGGGACAGAGTACTGGTGAGGCCAGAAACTACAGGGAGAAAGAGTCTAGGAATCCACACAGGATCCCTTTGAAGTGTAAGAATACCAATCTGCACACAAATAGGGCTGAACTCCATTAGGCTATGCAAAACCAACTTTGGGGGAATGAAAACTTCCTGAGCCTCACGGTCAAGCTCTGTGCTGACAGTGTGGAGCCTGTTTGGGATTCTCTCTCTCTCTCTCTCTCTCTCTGCACCCACCCTCCACCTCTCAAAATAAATAAACAAACTTAAAAAAAGAGGTACCTCATTTAAAAAAAGGATGCTTTTAGGGGCGCCTGGGTGGCTCAGTCGGTGGAGCGTCCGACTGTGGCTCAGGTCATGATCTCGCGGTCCGTGAGTTCGAGCCCCACGTCGGGCTCTGTGCTGACAGCTCGGAGCCTGGAGCCTGCATCGGATTCGGTCTCTCTCTCTCTCTCTCTCTCTCTGCCCATCCCCTGCTTGTGCTCTGTCTCTCTCTGTCTCTCAAAAATAAATAAATAAATGTATTAAAAAAAAAAAAGATACTTTCAAGAGTGAGACTAAAACTAGCCCTGGAACAAAAGACACTCTAGATTCGCTAAAATATAAAGCCGAAAACAAGAATTAAAAAAAAACAATCCTTACCTGTGGAGCAGATCCAAGTCCAAAGTATAAAGTTCACAAAGGAAAGCATTCAATAGCAAACTGGTGGCCACGTGAAGAAGCAGGGATATATGACCTAAAACCAGGAAAACAATAGGCGATGCGAATGGTCAACAGAAACGACAGAGAGGATGGAAATAGCAAAGATTTTAATTACTTATTTTCCTATTAAAACTACACTTAATTACTTATTTTCATATTAAAACTACATACAAGGCTTTTAAAAATATAAACACAGTGAGGGAATTTGAAGATGTTAAAAAAAAAAAGGGAGTGAACTTTTGAAGCTAAACAATAGAGCGTCCAAATTGAAAAATTCACTGGTAAAGACAAGGGCAGATGACGCACGGCAGAAAAAAGATTCGTCAACTTGAAGTCAGAAGAATGGAAGACCACCATTTGAAATACAGACAGGGAAAAAAACTGACAAAAAAAAATGACAATTAGTATAACATACAAGTAATTGGGGTCCCATTCAGAGAGGAGGGGGAAAGGATAGGAAAAAAATGCCAAGATTTTGCCAAATCTAATGCAAGTTATAAAACCATAGACGTACAAAGAGCAAGAAAACCCAAAGAAAATCACACCAAGGCACGTCGCAATCAAATGTCAGAAAATCAGTGATAAAAAGAAAATATTAAAAGCATTCAGAGAAAAACGATACATTATACATTAAGAATAAAGGTAAGAATTATTGCAGATTCTTGTGAGAAATTACGCAAACGAGAAGAAAACGAAATAACACGTGTGAAACACTGAAAGAAAAAAATATTGTCAGAGTTCTCTACCTAGAAAAAAAAAACTTTAAAAATTTCAGGTGAAATGAAGACTTTTTGAGATGAAATTTTCAAGAATTCTTTGCCCGTGGACCTGCATGACAAGACGTGTCAAAGAAAATTCTTCAAGAAGAAAAAGTGCTATACCAAGTTAAAATCTGGACCAATACAAAAGAGGGCAGGGGGGGGGGTTCATTTAAAAGTGACCTTGGGGCACCTGGGTGGCTCAGTTGGTTAAGCGTCTGACTTAGGCTCAGGTCACGATCTCACAGTTCGTGGGTTTCGGCCCCCAGGTCGGGCTCTTATGCTGACAGCTCAGAGCCTGGAACGTGCTTCGGATTCTGTGTCTCCCTCTCTCTTGCCCTTACCCCGCTAGTGTTTTGTCTCTCTCTGTCTCTCAAAAATGAATAAAAACATTTTAGAAAAGTTAAAAAAATTAAAAGTGACCTAAAAAACTTCGGAGAGTGATAGATATACCCATTCTTTAATTGCAGTATTGGCTTTTATAAGTGTATACCCATGTCAATATCCATCATTTGTAATTTTTAAATATGTGAAGTTTGGTGCATATGAGTTATGCCTCAATAAAGGTGTGAAAAAGTCACAGACTTGGAGCAAATATTTGCAATGCACACATTTGAGAAAGAATTCTATGCAATTATTCCTTACAACCGAACCATGAGAAGACGAAACAACCCTTTGCAGACATGCAAAGATCAAACAGACATCTCATACGAGAAGGTACAGAGGTCATTTTACACATTAAAAATGTTCAACGTCATTAATCATTAGGGAAATGATCATTAAACCACAAGGGGGTATCACTACACACCCACAAAAGTGGCTGAAATCTAAGAGATTGGCTTCACCAAGTGTCAGCCATAGTACAGATCTAGAATTCCCTTACAAAGTGGTATCACCACTTTGCTTATTTAACAGCTAAACATACGCTTACCATATGACCCGGCATTTAAACTTACTTCAGAGAATGGAAATATATACCCGCACAAATACTTGTACATAACTGTCTTATTTGTAAGAGCCAGAATCTCCAACAGGTGGACAAATTGTAGTTTATCCAACACTATGATATCCTGCTCAGCAAGAGAACAGAAGGAATGACGGACCGATGTATGCTACAACTTGCATGAATCTCAAAACCAGGCTGAGCAGAAAAAGGCAGACTCAAAACACTTCATTTTGGAGGATTCCCTTGATACGAAGGCCTCGAAAAGACCAAACTAACCTAGAGGGACAGAAGGCAGATTAACAGTTTCCTGGGAACAGGGTTATTAGTCGGTTGCTTGTCAAGAGGCAGGAGGCGATAGAAATATTCAATATTTTGATCGTCGAGGGTAGTTACAGCAATGCACGAATTTATGAAAATTCGTCAAACTTTGTCAAATGGGTGAATTTTATTGTATTTAAATTATACCTCAATGAAGTGGGTTTTTTTTAACCCTATCATTGTCTCTAGGTGTACAAAGGGAAAGAAATGATGTGTGCATTTTCAATCTACTACCTTGACTAATAATTGTTTGATAATTTTTGAAGCATCCTTATAGGGTTTGGCTGCATGTCACGTACTCAAGTACTTATGTAACTGTTAATATTTTTATACTACTTCGTAAGTTACAAGGACTTTCGCACATATCTCATTTTATCTTCAAAAATACCTCGAGAGATTTGGCATTGATTTTTTGGATATGACACCAAAAACACGAGAAACAAAAGTAAAAATAGTAAATTGGGCTACATCAAAATTAACAAGTTCTGTGCATCAAAGGACATGATCTACAGAGTGAAAAGGCAACTTACAGAATAAGAGAAAATAACTTACAAATCATATACCTGATAAGGGGTTAATATTCAGAATACATAAAGAATTCCTACAGCGCAACGACAAAAAGACAAGCTGACTTGAAAATGGGTAAAGGAGTCGAGCGGACATTTCTCCAAAGAAGATATACAAATGGCCAACAAGCATTCAAAAAAGATGCCCAACATCCATAATCCTTAAGGAAGCGCAAATCAAAACTATAATGAGATCTCACTTCATGTCCATTTAGGACGGCTACTAGAAAACAAATGTTGGTGAAGATGTGGAAAAACCGGAACCCTTGTGCACTACTGGTGGGAACACAAAATGGTGCAGCCACAGTGGAAAACAGTATGGCGGCCCCTCAAAATTTAAGAGTAGAATTACCATATGATCCAGCAGTTCCACCTCTGGATATTTATCAAAAAGAAGAACAAAACTTGAAAGCAGGGACTCTAAGAGGTATTTGTACATCCGTATTTATAGCAGCTTTCTTTACAGTAGCCTAGAGGTAGAGAGGCAACCCAAGTGTCCGCCAATGGATGAATGGATAGACAAAATGCGATACATATACATACAGTGGAATATCCCACCTTAGAATGGAAGGAAACTCAGACACATGCTACAACATGGATGAACCCGGCCTGCTAAGACATTCTGCTAAAGGAAATAAGCCAGTCACAAAGACATATGCTGTTTGGTTCCACTTATTCCTGCCCCTCCCCTGCTCACACCCTTTCTCTGTCTCTCTAAGTCAATAACAAATAAACTTTGAAAATAAATAAATAAAAATATGCTTGATCAACTGCAGAGTGAGAACACGTTCTCATATATTTTCCCAGGCGGGTGTGTCGATGGGTTTCCCTTACACCTTTGTCCTCCCACACTCTTCACGATGGCCCTGAGCTCACTGGTGGCCCTCTCTGGGATCGCATCCATGTAGAGAGTTACTCTTCCCCAACTTCAAACTCTCCTCCCAAGGGGGACAGACCATAGGGCCAAAGGGTCTGGATCTGGGTCCCCAAACTGAGAGAGGGGGGAAGACCAGTGGACTTCCCAGGGAGAAAAGGGGAAGGCTCAGGTCCCGTGCAGTCGTGAGGTGGACCCTGTTCCCTGCTGGCTTGAGTTTTAAAGACTCCCTTCCACAGGGACCTTATTAAAAAGACTCAGGAGCAGTGATCCCCGGGTGGCTCAGTCGGTTGGGTGTCTGACTCTTGACTTTGGCTCAGGTCAGGATCCCACGATCGCGTTTGAGCTCTGCGTCCAGCTCTGAGCAGAGTGCGAAGCCTTCTTGAGATTCTCTCTCTCTTTCCCTCTGCCCCTCTCCCCACCTTGTGTTCTCTCTCTAGAAGAAAAGGTGAGGGGCAGAGCCTGGGTGGCTCTGTTGGTTTGAGCATCCAGCTCTTGATTTCAGCTCGGGTCGTGATCCCAGGGTCGTGGGATTGGGCTCCGCGTTGGGCTCTACACTGAGTGTGGAGCCCGCTTGAGATCCTCTCTCTTTCCTTCTGCTCCTCTCCCCTGCTCACTCTCTCTCTCTCTCTCGATCTCTCTCTAAAGTAAATAAAATGAGGGGAGGAAAAGGAAAAAGAAGACTTAGGGGCATGTTTCTTTGTTACTGGGACTTTTCTGGTGCCAGTTCACAGCCCTTCACCCTGCATCCCAGGGTCTAAACCCCATGCTGAGCCCCTGCCTTCCACCCCTCTGCCATTCCCTGAGAGTTCGCTGCGACCGTTCCAGCATCTGCCAGGTGCCCCCCTCCCCCTCACCCACACTGACCAAGTCTAGGAGGCCACCGGTCCCTCTCGTCCAGGAGAGAAGAAGGCATCTCCTGGCTCCTGGCTGGCATTTCAGGGACCAGGGCTGGCTCTTCCTTCCCGGGGCTCTGCTCCCCTCCTTCTCTCTTGGGCTTTCCTGCCAACAGTCCCCACCCCAAGGATCTTGAAAAATGACAAGACCCTCCTCGTGAAATGCTGATGCGCGTTCCCAGAGTTCAGTCCCCAGTGGCCGGCCCCACGTGCCACTCCCTGCTCCGGGTTCCTCAGGACACACACGTGCCCTCCTCTCACTTCATCACGTGCTACCTCTGGGAACTTGTCGCAACCTCAACGTGCTGACAGGCACGTACCCCTCCCACTTCTGTCCCCTTCTATCTGTCCCTACAATGACGGCCTGGTGTGAGGGCTCAGGCCCAAACAATGAGCTCACCTTTCAAAAACATGCCAGTCTCCATCAGGAGAGAGAATAAATGGGACCATAGCACCTATTTGATGGGGGCTTTAAAGAACTTCCAGTTGGGGGCGCCCGGGTGGCTCAGTCGGTGAAGCACCTGACTCTTGGCTTCGGCTCGGGTCATGATCTCACGGTCCGTGAGTTTGAGCCCCACGTCGGGCTCTGTGCTGACAGCGGGGAGCCTGCTTGGGATTCTCTGTCTCCCTCTCTCTCTCTGCCCCTCCCCTGCTCATGTTCTATCTCTCTCTCTCTCAAAAATAAAGCTAAAAAATATATTAAATAACTTCCAGCGTAAAAAACCCAACCAGGCATATCACATAGGCCTGCAGGTGAGGATTTGTGCAAGTAACTTGCTTTGTCTGGGCCACACTCCACTCAGAACTCGAGCATCCAGAGATGATTAAATCACAGCTCTTTGAAGCAAATGGGTTCCCCACCCAGAGGTCCCGGGCCTGCCAAGCTCCTGTGTCTTCCGAAGGGAGATAGTTATTCTTTGGCCCCAGTAAAGAAATAACAAACTCTACCCTTTCTCCCTTGGGAAATCAAAATTGGTAAACTTTGGAATTGCACAGGAGGGTGGGACTGCAAGCCATAAAGTCTCCCAGATCTGCTCCAGCCCCTCGGGCAGCCCCAGTTACTAGAAGCTTCCAGTGGTTGTTGCTGCCGCTCTGTCCTTGGAGAGGCTCTCGGCAGTGGCTTCCTGCAGTGGGCGGTTCTCCTGGCAGATCTTCTGGGTGCTAATGATGGGAGCTCCTGGCAGGGCCCCTCCTGTCTCCTCCAGCTCTGCTCGGGTCCCCTGAGACCGCAGTCTCTCGTGCTAAAGCAGCGCCCACACCGTCGTGTCTTTGCTGCCTTCCTAGTAGGCACAGACCTTTTCTTGTCAATTTACAACAGGGAAGAATATCCAACATCCCACACACAGGCACCAGCCAGACTGCCCCCTCAGTGCTCCCTTGTTGTGCACTGCGTCAGGACACAGGCACCGACATCGCCTCATTTACTGAGCTCTGCCTCTCCCAGGCTCTAAAGTTGGGTGCACAACGCACAGCTTCCTCCTCACGACCCACCTGCCTGCACCCTCCCATCCCCCCAACCAAGGACACAGGATCCATGCGTAACCAGGGCCAGCCCAGCACTGGCTATCCCAAAGTTCCCCAAGTTAAATGCTGTTGGTGCCCGGAACGTATCAGTCTCCCGTGATCTCTGCAGTCCTGGCTCAGGAGACATGCCACAAAGAGCTCGAGCAAGTGGCGATCTTCCCTGATGCTCTGGGCTGCTGTCGTTTTCCTCTTTCCTTATCTTTTCAAGAAGAGACATAAGACCATTTAAAACACACATTTTAATATTCCAGTGCCTTGCTACAGCACAGAGCAACAGTTCCAAAATAACTCAGCATCTGTAATCCATAATTTATCATCCAAATTTGTTGTGTTCAATTATTCATATCCTGCAACAGTGTGTCCCCAAAGAGGCAAATGGACTCAAAAGAAATCTCACAAAACATACAAGATGGAAAAATAACCCAAGCGCTGCCATGAAGGTATCAGGATAGGGTGGGGAAGCACAGGTTCGAATCAGGAAGCCTTTCGTGGAAGAGTTGTCTCCAAGACCCAATAACATTGCCATTTGCTGCCATACTCTCTTTTGAGGGGCAGGGGTGCTGGTGGTCACACATCGCTTTTTTAAGTTTTATTTATTTATTTTGAGAGAGACAGAGCAAGGGAGAGGCAGAGAGAGACAGGGAGAGAGAGAGAGAGAGAGAGAGAGAGAGAGAGAGAGAGAATCCCAAGCAGGCTCCACGCTGCCAGCACAGAGCCCAATGCGGGGCTCGAACTCAGGAACTGTGAGATCATGACCCGAGCCGAAATCAAGAATCGGACGCTTCACCAACTGAGCCACCCAGGCGCCCCATGTGTCATTTTTTTTTTTTTTTATTCCTAGCACAGGTATCACCAAGGTTTCCTCTAGTCATATGAGGGGACAGAATTCAATCAACATTTCTATGCATGTTTATTAATCATCTGCAACCTTCAGTCACTCCAACTTGACATCAAAAGATGAATCAGATACAGCCGTTGACTTGAGGAAACTCCATGACAAGTAGGCACCAGAGGATCTTTTTTTTTTTTTAAGTTTATTTATTTATTTTTGAGAGAGGCAGAGAGAGAAAGAGCATGAGAGGGGCAGAGTGAGAAGGAGACAGAGAATCCCAAGCAGGCTCCCCGCCGTCAGCACAGAGCCCAGTGCGGGGTTCGAACTCACGAAACCACGAGATCATGACCTGAGCCAAAACCAAGAGTCAGGCGCTTAACCGACTGAGCCACCCAGGGGCCCCGGAGCCAGAGGATCTTGAGAGGAATGTGATTCATTCTGAGTGCCATAGGAAACTTTAGAAGGTTTTGAGAAAGAAGAGTTTTTTTTAAAGATCTTCCTAGATACTGTTAAGGGAATTGATTATCTGGGGCAAGAGCAAAAAAAATGGCAAAGTGTTCAGAAGCTGCTTCCATAGTCTAGGTGAGAGCCGGAGGTGACAGACCAGGAAGGATTTTAGAGATGATAACATGGAACCAGTTGCAAGGTATGGAGTTTTGGGTGGCTCAGTTGGTTAAGCGTCCAACTCAGGTCTTGATCTCAGGGTCGTGAGTTCAAGCCCTGCCTTGGACTCCACACGGGTGTGGAGCCTACTTAAAAAAAAAAAAAAAAAGATATAGAGCCTTGGATAATTGCTGTTGGCATGTTCCGCATGAGGGAAAGAGAAGGGTCAGTGTGACTCCCGGATCTGGGCTCGAACATTTGGGTGAATGATGGTGCCATTTACGGAAAAGGAAACAACGGGGGAGGATGAGTTGCAGGCGTGAAATTAAGCTCTGTTTTCGACAAGTTCAGTTTGACTGCTTATTAGTCATCCACGTGGAGAGGTTGAGGTGGCCATTGTGTGTACAAAGCTGAGGCTCTGGAGAGAAGTCAGGGCTGGAGATGGACGTTTGGAAGTGGCCAATTTATAGACGCCATTTAAAGTTCTAGGAACTGAGACTATTAGAGAAGAGAAGAGGTCTAAGGACTGACCTTTCGACATGCCCGGTAAGCACAGGAGATAAAGGGCGGGACGATTCGGCAAGCTGTCAACTCCCTTTTAAGAGTTCCTGAAAGTGCCATCCAACAACTCAACAACTTATACTTTCATATGGGGCCACGCTTAGTTAAGCACATGGCTGCTCTGAATGATCAGGAAGGAAGAGGAGGAGAATGTCTATGGCGTAGGAACCCAACAGTCCTTCCCCTTCACCAGTGGGACCCTGACGCCCCTGTTCTGACCCATTCGCCCACCCACGTAGAACCACCATGCTGTCAGAGGAGAGATTGGTGTCCCAAAAGGCAAAGGAAGAAAGCATCTCAAGAAGACTACCAAATGTTCCCCAAAGACAAGGCACCATGACAGAATATATCCAGCACGTGGCCCGTTGTGGGACCCGAACAAACAGCCGAGGAAGCAAGGAAAGAAGAAAGGAGGAGAGAGAGATGTTGGGAAGCAGGGCAAGAGGATCTAGGTAGTGATATAATTTTCATAAGTTTTCTCGGCCAAAGAGCACAGGACCTGAGTCAAGAGACTGGAATGCACCTTCCGGCCATGGGCTCATCACTTGTACAACATGGGCCACTTTGTGCAACCCAGAAAACAGTATTTCTAACACCGACTCTGCGATAAAATGGGCACTCTGCCAGATTACCTGTGGCGTTGTGAATAGACACGCCCAACCAGAAACACAATGCGTCAGTATGAATCAAGGGTCCACAAAAATGCATATTTTAACCCATTTCTGAGTTTCCATTCTGACAAAATAACCCCAAATAGTCTCAAAGCCATTTGAATAAATATTAAAATAGCCTGGATTCCCTAATGACGTGGTAGGAGAACAAGGCACTAATTGCTTAATTAATTAATTAAATAATTTAATAAATTTATTAATTAATTGTCTCAATTAATTGTTTAATTGAGAGTGGCTCAATCTCTATTACTAGCATCCAGACACAATTCCTAACTGAACCAAGGCAGGGGAGTCTGGCTATGTTAGGCTAATCTGGAAGTCAGGGGTTTCTGGTAGTTTCAGAGGAAAATAGGCCAATCGCATGTAATAAGTAATGAAATCTGCCCCGTCGATATTTTAGGGGAAAGTGAATAATCAATTCTAATTTTAGTTTCCAGTGCGAGATTGATATGGAGAGCTGTGTATGGGGCGGGGGTGCTGGAAAATGGTTATCTTCCCTAGAATAGGGGTGCTTGAAAATGATGCTGTAGGGGCGCCTGGGTGGCTCAGTCGGTTAAGCGGCCGACTTCGGCTCAGGTCATGATCTCACAGTCCGTGAGTTCGAGCCCTGCGTCGGGCTCTGTGCTGACCGCTCAGAGCCTGGAGCCTGTTTCAGATTCTGTGTCTCCCTCTCTCTGACCCTCCCCTGTTCATGCTCTGTCTCTTTCTGTCTCAAAAATAAATAAACGTTAAAATAAAAAAGAAAGAAAATGATGCCGTAAAGCAGTGGTAAGGACCCTGTGGGGGTGACGCTGGGAACAGAAAAGGCAGGCCAACATGTATAATATGCATTCTGATTATAACTGTGCAGACATAGGTGACTTTTTTTTTTTTTTTACCATTGGGGACTTTTACGTGTTTTATTAAGCTATCATTTACATAAAGGAAAATTCACTTGTTTGCGTGTAGAGGTCTATGAGTTTTTTGACAAATGCATACAATCGTGTAACGACGACCACAATCAAGATATAACACTATTTCCTCACCTCACGAAGTTCCTTCGTACACCGTCGTGGCCAATTCTCTCCCCCTCCCCCAGTCCCAGGCATAGACTACACTGCTTTTTGTCCCCATAGTTTTGCTTTTTCCAGAATATCGTATAAGTGGAATTATACAGTATATAGTCTTTTCAATCTGGCTTTCCTCACTTAGCACAATGCCCTATCTTATTATGTTATATTATTATATTATTATAATATATAATAGTCTTATTATATTATATATTATATAATATATAATAATTTTATTATATTATATATTATAATTATAATATATTATATTAAATATATATTATATATAAATAGATATATATTATATTAAATATATATTATATATTATAATATTATATAATATTATATATTATATAATATATAATCTTATTATATTATATTATATTAATAAGATAGATTCACCTATCTTATTATATGTTTCTTTTATTTCTGTCTAACATTCCGTTGTCTGGAGGGACTACAATTTGTTCAGGCATTCACCAGTCAAAACATTTGACTTTCCAGTTGGGGCAAGAAACAAACAACAAATGTTGGTGTGCAAGTTTTGTATTTAGTAAGTGCGTGCTTAACTACAAAAGAAAGTGCTAGACTGTTTTTCAAAGGGGCTATGCCATTCTGCATGGTCATGGATGAGAGTTCCAGCTGCTCCAAATTCTCACCAACACTTAACGTTGTCTTGTTGTTTCTGCCTTTGTTGTTTACAGCCATTCTGAAAGCTATGTGGTGGTATCTCATTCCATTTTAATTTGTATTTTCTTAATGATTCATGGGGTTGGGCATCTTTTCATGTGCTCATTTGTCGTCCTTATATCTTCTTTGGTGAACCGTCTACTCAAATCTTTTCCCCACTGAGGGGTGGGGATTGCTTTCTTTCTTATTAGCGGGTTTTGAGCGTTCTCTACATATTCTATGTGTAACACCTGTATCAGATACGGGATTTGCAATTGTTTTGGCCAAGTCTGTGGTTTGTCTTTTCTTTCAATATGCCTGTTTTAGAAACTGGAAAGGAAAACGTAACACTCCCTGGCCTGGCCCTGGGCTCAGCTCTTCGGAATGAGCCCTCGGGTATAACAAGTGAGACCACCCTTCTCAGCCTTGGGCATTCTAGGATAACATCAAGCATTCCCTTAAGTCGGGGACACCTGGATGTGATCATGACTCTCCTACTCCCACCCCTCAAGGGCAAAGTTTTCTGGAGCTTCAGAAGCTCCAAGGATTAGCGTTCCTTCTGCCTGGGTGTCTTGAGAGCTACGTGGCCTCCCCTTGGGCTCCCAGGCATACAGCAAACCCAGTGATCCACCCGGGGAAGTACCATCCGGAATTTTCCTTAACCGTTCCCTTGTTCTTTTTTTAACGGCTTTCGTATGTATCCCTTTTAAGTAAGTTGTGCCATTTAATGAGCCACTGATGCGTGGGGCACAGAAAGACCTAATCGTAAGTCTATAGAAGGCTTCCACTCTCCTCACAGCTCACCACAAGAACAACAGCGCTTCTACGTGAATAGGAGAGTACAACTAAAAACACTGAGCATTTTTTTCCTTCTAAATTATTTTTATTTAAAAAAACCTTTTTTGGGGGCACGTGGGTGGCGCAGTCGGTTAAGCGTCCGACTTCAGCCAGGTCACGATCTCACGGTCCGTGAGTTCGAGCCCCGCGTCGGGCTCTGGGCTGATGGCTCGGAGCCTGGAGCCTGTTTCGGATTCTGTGTCTCCCTCTCTCTCTGTCCCTCCCCCGTTCATGCTCTGTCTCTCTCTGTCCCAAAAATAAAATAAACGTTAAAAAAACCTTTTTTTTATTTTTTGAATTATTTATTTATTTTTTTAATATGAAATGTATTGTCCAATGGGTTTCCATACCACCCAGGGCTCATCCCCACAGGTGCCCTCCTCAATGCCCCTCACCCTCCCTCCCCTCCCTCCCAGCCCCCCGTCAACCCTCAGTTTGTTCCCAGTTTTTAAGAGTCTCTTATGGGGGCCCCTGGTTGGCTCAGTTGGTTGGGCCAATGACTTCGGCTCAGGTCATGATCTTGCAGTTTATGAGTTCGAACCCCACATCGTGCTCTGTGCTGACAGCTCGGAGCCTGGAGCCTGCTTCAGATTCTATGTCTCCCCCTCTCTCTACCCCTACCCTGCTCACGCTCTGTGTCTCTCTGTCTCTCAATAATAAATAAATGTTAAAAAAAAAAAAAGAGTCTCTTATGGTTTGGCTCCCTCCCTCTCCAACCTTTTTTTTTTTTCCTCCCCTTCCCCTCCCCCACGGTCTTCTGTTAAGTTTCTCAAGATACAGAGAAAGATATAGGATGTTTTCACACTTATGAGGATCCTGAGAAAAGCTGAGCATTTTAAAACTTTCTTTACGAAGTCTCTAGGGAGGGGTGCCTGGGTGGCTCCGTGGGTTGAGTGTCCTGCTCTTGATTTGGGCTCAAGTCATGATCCCAGGGTCATGGGATCGAGCCCCACATCAGGCTCCACACTGAGCATGGAGCCTGCTTGAGAATCTCTCTCTCCCTCCTTCTGCCCATCTCTCCCACTCATGCACGTCTTCTGTCTCTCTCAAAATAAAAAAGAATTTTTTTGATTTTAAAAAATGAAGAAAAAAAAAAAAGAAGTCTCTAGGGAAACCCAAAGACAATAGAGGAGATAAAAACAACAGAGAACATTTTAGCCTCCAACACCTACAACTCCAACAAACAGTAAAGACAGCCTAATCCCTTGCCAGATAAACCTACAACCTCACCCTAAAGGCCTGTTTACCTCAGTTCCTTTTACACACTACATCTTGTCTGACTTTCAGTGAGAAGTTATAAGGCAAAACAAAAGACAAATTAGAGTTTGAGATAGAGCATCAAAACCAGACTCAGACACAGCAAGGATATTGGAATTACCACATCAGAAATTTAAATTTTTTTTTTTTTAACGTTTATTTATTTTTGAGACAGGGAGAGACAGAGCATGAACGGGGGAGGGTCAGAGAGAGAGGGAGACACAGAATCTGAAACAGGCTCCAGGCTCTGAGCTGTCAGCACAGAGCCTGACGCGGGGCTCGAACTCACAGAGTGTGAGATCGTGACCTGAGCCGAAGTCGGCCGCTTAACCGACTGAGCCACCCAGGTGCCCCACCACATCAGAAATTTAAAACAATTGTGACTAGTGGGGCCCGGGTGGCTCAGTGGGGTAAGCGCCCGACTTCAGCTCAGGTCATGATCTCACGGTTTGTGAGTTCGAGCCCCGCATCGGGCTCTGTGCTGACAGCTCGGAGCCTGGAGCCTGCTGCGGATTCTGTGTCTCTCTCCCTCTCTGCCCCTCCCCCACTCCCACTCTGTCTCTCTCTCCTTCAAAAATAAATAAACATTAAAAAAAAATAAAACAATTATGACTAATCTGCCAAGGGATTTAATGAAAAAAGAAGCTACCATGCAAAAATAGATGGTAATGTAGGCAGAGGTAGACAGCATATGAACAAACGGAAAGGAAATTCTAGAAATCAAAACCACAGAAAACCAAAGCGAAAAATGCTAAAGATGATGAATGTCATTCACGGATAGGCTGACGAATAGACTGGACACCGCTGAGGACAGAGTCAGGGAGCTTGAAGAAATGTCAAACTTTCAAAATTGAAATGCAAAATGAAGGAAAAAAAAAGAATATGAAAGATAACGCAGAATATATATCCAAGAACTTGGAGACAAGTAGAAAATGTGTAGCATGTGTGTAATGGGGATAGTAAAAGGAAGAGGAAGAAAGGAACAGAGAAATATGTGAAGCAATAATGACTGAGAATTTCCAACATTAATGATAAACACAAGATTATAGATCCATGTAGCTCAGGAGATACCAAGCTGCATAATATCACAAAATCTAGGCCTAGGCATATCATATTCAAATTGTATACAGTCAAAGACAAATAGAAAATCTTGGTAGAAGCCGGAGGGGGGAAGCAATCTTACTTATACAGAAGGGAGGATAAGAATTATGCCAGAATTCTCTTCAGAAAGCATGCTAGCTAAAAGGGAGTGGAACGAAATATTTAAATAGTTGAAAGGAAAAAAAAAATCACCAATGTAAAATTCTATATCCAGTGGAATTTTTCTTTAGAAGTGAAGGAGAAATCAAAAACATTCTCAGACAAAAATTGAGAGGATTTGTCACCAGTAGTAGACCTGCCTTATAAGGAATTCTTGTGGCACCTGGGTGGCTCGGTTGGTTGAGCATCCGACTGGCTCAAGTCACGATCTCATGGTTCATGAGTTCGAGCCCCATATCAGGCTCACTGCTGTCAGCGTGGAGCCCACTTCGGATCCTCGTCCCCCTCTCTCTCTGCACCTCTCCTGCTCCCGCTCCCTCCCTCCCTCTCTCTCTCTCTCTCTCTCTCTCAAAAATAAACATTAAAAAAATAAATTCTTAAAAGCATGGTTCAGTCAGTTTGAATGCTGGACTCTTGATTTTGGCTCAGGTCATGATCTCGCGGTCCGTGAGTTCGAGCCCCGCGTCGGGCTCTGTGCTGACAGCTCGGAGCCTGGAGCCTGTTTCAGATTCTGTGTCTCCCTCTCTCTGACCCTCCCCCGTTCATGCTCTGTCTCTCTCTGTCTCAAAAATAAATAAACGTTAAAAAAAAAAGATTCTCTCCCTCCTTCTCCATCGCCCCTCCTTAGCTTGTGTAAAGGCATAAGCATGCGTGATCTCTCTCTGTCTCTCAAAAAAAAAATCTTAAAAGAAGTTCCACATAAAGAGGAAAAATGATATTGGTCAAAAACTCAGACGTATATAAAGAAAGAGTGTTAAGAAGGGACAAGTGAAATGAACATAAAATCTTCTACTTTTCTTATTCTTAATGTAACGTAACTGATAACGGTTTACTCAAAATAATAACGGTAACCCTGAACGCAGTGATTAAACCTCACAGATTATAGAAATGAATCTCGTAAGTGATGGAAGGGAGGAACTGGGAACACTTCTGTAAAGTATTACACTACCTGTGAAGGGGAATTGTGTTATTTGAAAGTAAGACTTGGCTTAGTTTTAAATATATATTGCAAACTCAAGGGAAACCACCAAAAAAGTTCATGAAAATAAGTATAATTGATACGCAAAAAGAGGAGAAAACATGCTATCTTGCAAAATGTTCAATTAAAACCAGAGAGGCAAAAAAACTAGAAAGCAGGAGAGGAAGGAGGAGAAACAGCAGAAACAATGAAAAGAGCAATGAATAGAAAACAGTAACAAATATTAATCCAACTATATAAATAATTATTTAAAACAGCGGTGGTCAAAATATAACAATTAAAAATCAGAGACTGGGCACTTTTTCAAAACACCCAAATGCATTTTATCTACAGAAACTCAACTATAGGTAGGTGGGGAGCCTGGGTGGCTCAGTCGTGGAGCTGAGCATCCGACTTCAGCTCAGGTCATGATCTCGCGGGCTGTGAGTTCGAGCCCCGCGTCGGGCTCTGTGCTGACGGCTCAGAGCCTGGAGCCTGCTTCGGATTCTGGGTTTCCCTCTCTCTCTGCCCCTCCCCTGCTCACGCTCTGTCTCTCTCTCAAAAGTAAATAAACATTAAAAAAAAATTTTTAAGAAACTCATTACAGGCATAAAAATATAGATTAAATGTAAAGGTATGGAAAAATATACAGCATGCTAATACTAATCAAAAGAAAATGGAAGTAGCTATATGGATTCCAGAAACAGACTTCTGAGCAAGGAAAGTTATAAGGGATAAAAAGGGTCATGACACAAAGGGGGTCAATTATCCAAGAAGACAAAACCATCCTTACTGTGTATGTATTTAAAAACAGAGCATCAAAATACATGCAACAAAACTCATAGAACTACACAGGGAAATCTATGAATAACTCTTATGATTGACACCCCTATGGGTAATGGGCAGATCCAGCAGGACGAAAATCAGTAGGATGTGATTGAATCACACCATTGATCCGTTGATATCTATAGAGTACTTCATCTAGCAAAAGCAGTTCTGGGGCACTTGGCTGGCTCAGTCAGAGGAACTCGTGACTCTTGGTCTTGAGGTCATGAGTTCAAGCTCCACATTGGGTATAGAGATCCCTTTAGTAAATAAAAACTTTAAAACAAAGAGAGAGAGAGAGAATCCACTCCATAGCTTTGTTTAGCCATAAAGATTTCAAATAGCAGCTAATTGATCACCTGTGTTTTATCTATGAAAAACAGATAGTTTTATGAGTAAGTGCATTGTTTTGCCCTGGATTTCCCAATTGGTTGGAGGCAGGGCCAGGCCCAGAACCCAAGTTTTCTGGCTCTTAGACCAATTATTTTTTTCATGAAACATTTGAAATTGCCCATTTAATGTTTGCACAGTTTGGTAAGATCTACACCTGCCCTTGGAGCTCTGAGTTGCAGGAAAGGTTCAACCTCCCTCACTTCTCTTCACTTGAATGCTGTTTGGATGCTCAGAGGCCTGGTCTGGCCCATTCAGCCGGAAGCCCTCCCCGTACGAAGTACGCCAACAGATTCCAAATCCCCTGAGGCCTGTGTCTGTCATTGCGGGCCGAAGCCAGGGTCCTTGCTGATCTGTGAGGCTACGAAACAACAGGGGTTGTCACACAAAAAGCAGAAATACCTCCCGACCCTTCCAAAGAGATCCCAAGAAGAATTCAGAGAAGTCATGGAAAGCGTCCTGGAGCAGGACAGCGGACACTCTATCTCGAATCTTGGCGCTGCTTTGGACTTTGGTATCAGAATATAATTGAAGGATTGCATATATGCTCACTGAAGAGCCACGTTCCTCTCTCCGGGAAGTCGTCTTCTCTGACCGGTGTACCTGAACGTGAAGAAGAGAGAAGTTAGGAAAAATCCGCAGGAAACGTTAGACCTGGGCATGTTGCCTTCCAACCCGGTTTGAAGCTTCATTCAAGCATCCATTCGTCTGTTTACTGAATATGTCTAGAGATCTGGGAAGATCCACTCTGAATCAATGGGAGATTCTAAGTAGTTCTCAAACGTGCAGCATCCAGCTGAAAAATCCTGGGTAATCGTCCACAGTGCTAGTCAAAAAGCAGGTTGTTGAAGGTTGGATTCCTCAGCGAGCAGACGCTGAGTGGGAGTTCGGCATGTAGGAGGTGCCTGAAGGAATCCCTGATCGGCACCATGGCCGGGGTTGGGGGGAAGCGGGAATGGGCAGAGGCAACATCAAACAGACTGGAGCCCGACAAGAGACTCAGCCAACCCCACGGGGGGAAACCTGGAGCTACACCGACCCTTCAGCTCTGTCCCCTACTCTCCCGCCAAAACTCATCAGTTACTGCACAGGGGCTGTCCTGGTCAGGAGCCTGATTTGGGGTGAGGGGTCTCTCTGCAGCTGAGGCTGACAGGTGGCAGTGACTTGCACAGCACGCCTAGCACCTGGAAGACAGAGGCTTCATGGGAGGGGGTCTGGGCCACACCCACACTCAGTCGATACATGTTAAGGAAATGATGAATCCTTTGAAAGTCTTGTTATTTTAACTAGAACTTCCGTCGTCCAGAGTGATTCAAAAAAATGTAGTTTCTGTCTAAAGCCGAAGTCTTTTCTCTAAACCAAGCGATGTCTCTAGCCTTCTTCGGAGGGCCTGCCAAGGTTTATAACATCTCCCAACTAGAGCTATCCTTGTCTCTTTGTGGGTTTTTGCCTAAAGACGAGCCAACCTGCTACATCCACTGTGTTCCACGGCCTGCTGCTAAAACGAACTCTGCTTCTGACTTATTCACCAGGAAAACTGTCCTCCAGTGGTCAGTTGGCAACATCTGGTTGGTCTCTAGGTCTCACCCGCTTGATCTCTGAGCCCAAACCACGGTCAGGTCCGTTCCTTGGTTTCCTGCGAGGGATTCCAAAAGAGGAGGGAGCATGAACACGGGCAACCGCAGTCAGAAGCTGTGGTGGGGCGCCTGGAGGGCTCAGTCGGTAGAGCATCCAACTTCCCCTCAGGTCATAACCTCACGGTTCGTGAGTTCGAGCCCCGCGTCGAGCTCTGTGCTGGCAGCTCAGAGCCTGGAGCCGGCTTCGGATTCTGTGTCTCCCTCTCTCTCTGCCCTTCCCTCGCTCACGCTCTGTCTCCCTCCCTCTCTGAAAAAATAAATAAGCATTAAAAACTTTAAAAAAAGAAAAAGGGTGGTGGGGTTGATAGAGCCAGTGATGGGGGTGGGGCATTCCAGGCAGAGCACGAGCAAAGTTGGGAGAACAGAAAATACAGGGCAAGTCAGGGGAGGTCTGCAGTCCAGCCAGGCCAAGGCATGCGTAGGATGGGGAGTGTTTCTAGAACGAGGATTCTGAATGCCACGCCGAGAACATTTATCCTGGAGGCAGTAGCGTACATAGGCCAGATAGCTGACCCGGGTCAAGAGCGTGCCCCTTTCTCACGCACCCCACAAAAGACCGGTTGCCAGTGAGCTCTCGGCAATGAACCCCAAGGGCAACAAGAGTGGGGATTCCCTCTGGCGGAAGGCGGGCACAGGGACAACAGGAAGGCAAGCAGGTGTATTTTCTAAGCAGAGTTAGCAGCAGCAGAAGAGATCAATACGAAGCCACAAAGCCAGCTCTGAAGTCTAGACGGGCCTCTCCTCCCTCTACGGGCCTCTGTTTATATCGCTGCCCCAGGAGGACTGTCTACTGTCTAATATCTCTTTGATGACACGAGCCTCCCACTTCAGGACTCTAGCCAAAAAGCCTGCGGCAGGGCGGCTCCACCTCAGCCGGCTGGGGCAGCCACCACCAGGACCCCTTCCCCGGAGCAAATCCATCACATCCGCCGGGCCTGGAAGCATTTCCGTAAAGGTCTCCGATCATCCTTTCCGTAGCTGGAAAGCGTGGCACCGAGCTGCTCTATAAAGGGCACGGCGAGTGCTGCTTGCACCCACGAATTTATTCACACGCCAGAATTGCACGTTGGGAGGCTTTGCCCCCGTTACTACCCTGCAATTTGGAGAGCTCACGCTTGGCAGAAGCCCCCCGTCCCCGCTCCCCTCTGCGTCCCCCCTCAGCCCAGCCAGGAACCAGCTGCCACCCCCGCGAAGCCGCTCTGTGCTCCCTGCCTCCTGCCTTTGCTCCGTCTTCTTGCCTCCTCACCGGCCCGTTCTTCATGGCCTCGGTCCCGGTCTCCCGCAGCCCAGGGATGGGCTAGCAATTCAGAGCACACGTCTGGTCCTTACGGAGACCCGCCTGGAGCCTGATGGTCAGCCCGGCCGGCTGGACCTAGGGAGGGACTGGGGTGGGAAGCCAGCCCTCATCCCGGCCAGCAGGAGGGTGGGGTGGCTGTGGATCCAGGCCACCTGGATGCCCCAGGTTGAAGACAGTGCAGACCCCGCTCGCAGGCAGGGGCAGAGCCAGGAGTTTGTAAGGGGGGGCCTGAGGCTGATACGACTGGAGAGTCTACTTTGAGAAAAAGAATACACAATATCGCAAACACGTACGAATGCACTGCACACACGGCATGGACCGTGAGATCATGACCTGAGCTGAAGCCGGACGCTTAACCGACTGAGCCGCCCAGGTGTGGGGCCAGGACTCTTTATACACTTCCTGTCTGTCATAACCGGCCCTGGGTCTGGGCTGGGGCTGAGGGGCAGCAGAGCACTGAGGAAGGCAGGGCCGAGTGGTGGGTGGGAACCAACACATTCTTGGCACTTCTCACTGCTTCGTATGATCTGTCCTTCCGATGATGTGTTTCTACGGAGCGTGAGGTCCTCAGAGGCAGGGACCATTTCTCACAACCCATTATGTATATTCTTTAATAAACAGCACGGGCCTTGCACGCGGTGATCGGTAAATAAATATCTGTGGCATGTCAGTTGTCATGATTCACAAGTGGACAGCATCACATTGAGAATTCACCTCGCCCATCTCCTCGCCTTCAAGCGGCCTCACAAAGATGATTCACTTCGGCCTTCAACGAGGACGCCCCGTATTTTATCAGAGCTCTGTCTCCCCACACGCTATTCACCCACAGACCTTCCTGAATGAATGATCCATGCTGCCCAGCCTGCTGCAATCTTCTGGTTCAAAATCAAGCATCGGGCCTCGTGTCCTGACTTGCCGATAACTGTGACACAGGTAACACTTGATTCTAGTAAACATATGCCATTCCGCAACCGTTCAATCCGTAAAATGCAAGCATAAAATAAAAGTACTTAGAACTGAGTATTAAAGGAACTATACATGCATTTTGGGAAATGTGCCTTCAGAGAGATTATGTTTATTTATTTATCTTTTTTAATGTTTATTTCTTTATTTTGAGAGAAAGAGAGAGAGAGTGCAGGGGTGGGACAGAGAGAGAGAGAAAGAGAGAAAGAATTCCAAGTAGGCTCCTTGCTGTCAGCACAGAGCCCAGCGTGGGACTCGAACCCACGAATGGTGAGATCATGACCTGAGCCGAAATGAAGAGTCGGATGCTGAACCGACCGAGCCACCCAGGCGCCCCAAGATTATGCTTTTAAATTGAAATAAAATACCAGGGTGAGTTGCAGTACGGGCTCCGTTGCTAATTGGAAACTTCACATTTGGCAGGTTGATGGGTTACTGCTCAGTTAACCGTTGGGTTCAGTTAAAACTCGATAACAATGAGAACACTAAATACCACCTTCTTTGTAAACCTTTGCTCTGTCTTCGTGGTGGTAGTTAAGAGACTCTCTTGCTAAGTTCTCTACCCCTAGGTATCTTTCTTGTGTCTCCCTGTCTTTCCCCTTAGATTTATTCAGCAACTGCACGGTGAACACCTGTTACTGCTGACCCTGTTCCGGGTGCTGACCATACTTTCAGGGGACGGATCTGGCGACTGCTGCCCTCTCGGAACTCACACTACAATGAAGAGACTCACAGGAGACAGATCCAAGGGTCTGTTTCCTCTGCCCCAGGGGACCGCAAGCTCCTCGAGGGTGGGAAACCACTTCTGAAGAAGCCAAAAAGAACCAAGTAATAGAAAAGTCTTTGCAAGGTTGGCTCCTAATATACAGATTGCTTTTCTGGTGAAATATGCAAGCTCTAGCAGCCAAGGAGACCTTGTGCCCACATCCCATTACTCATCCCAGGACTGAAACTGCACAGGCACCAGGCAGTCTGGGCCTTTCCCAGCACCTACGCTGATCAGTTGCTCCAAGAGGGGAACATCGAAGACGAAGATAACAGGTCAGAGAGTACGGAGCTGTGGTAAGTAGAAGTAATTTGGTTCACGACCATATCGAAAATCTTCCTGTGATTTACATGAAAATAATTAAGGCTTAGGGTGAATATCAATGAGCTTAAATGTGCCCAAGTGTAGTCACCTCCTCTCTTAGGCACCTACAGTAAAACGCACCCCCTCCCTCCCATCTTTGTCAATTTCCAGTCTGATCAGGTTTTCACCGATAACGGAGCTGGTCCCAGCCAGCTGTGTACAAGTCTGGAAAAGTGACCCCAAGATGGGTGGCAACTCACAGCCCCATGATTAAGACGCGGAGCTAGGGGCGCCTGGGTGGCTCCGTCGGTTAAGCGTCCGAAATGGGTCTCAGATCATGATCTCAGAGCTCTTGAGTTCTGAGTGTTGGAGCCTGGAGCCCGTTTTTGGATTCTGTGTCTCCCTCTCTGCCCTTACCCCACTCAGGCTCTATCTCTCTTTCCTTCAAAAAGAAATAAAAACACTAAAAAAATTTTTTTAAGATGGGGAGACAAAAGTAGGGGCGGTTTTAGGTTTTGCTTCCTAAATATTTGCCTCGTTATGCTTTGTTCGGTTCCTTTCAGATCCAAGCCCCTGCTCTCCAGAGAAGAAGGAACAAAGATGGACCCAGAAGTTTCCACTGGCACAGCACTGGGATCCCTCAGGGACAACCAGAGACCCCCAGGAGTCCCCTCTTCTTAGAAGCCTTCCTCCATAAAACCAGGGGGTGTTCCCTTTGGGATTCTGCTAGACTCTTCTGTCTGTAGGAACCACAGAGCCCTCACCATCACCACAGACAGACCCTTCCAGACTGTCCTTGGCATATGTTGTTCAAAAAAAACACTCAGAGGGGCGCCTGGGTGGCTCAGTCCATTAAGCATCCAGCTTCAGCTCAGGGCATCATCTCATGGTTCGTGAGTTCAAGCCCCGCATGGGGCTCTGTGCTGACAGCTTGGAGCCTGCTTCAGATTCTGTCTCCCTGTCTCTGCCCCTTCTCCACTTGAGCTCTGTCCCTCTCTCTCTCTCTGTGTCTCTCAAAAATAAATAAACATTTTTTAAAAAACACATAAAAAACCTCAGAGATTTTGTGCATGGACCCCCACCCCCACCCCAGGCAAACTGCTAGTGGTGAGGTCATTAGAACCTTACTTCTCAAATATTCACCAATTTATGTATCAGGGCAGGGTGGGAAGGGAACTTCTGGCTTTGTGACATTTTAATGGAAAGTTTAGCCTCCTGAAGCATCGTGAAGGTGGTAAGGGTGAGTCGCTAAATCTGTTTAAGTATTCCATCACAGGAAAGGGTTTCATAAGTGTTTCACCTTCAGATCACCTAGAGGGATAGTAATTAAGAGTTATTTAATCTTCTGACTTTGTCAGCACTGTCTTCCTTTTCCTACAAACTGTGGGACAGTAGGATCCCTCAGTAGGATTCTTCAGTAGAATTCCAGTTTTCCAAATGTCCTCCTTTCTAATGGATCGGAACCCCTGGATACACTGATGTATATTTTTTTCATTTGTAAAGCATTCTGTCTTGTCTAGATCACCCACCCCAGTCTCAACCGGCATTGAATTTGGGAGCTTCAGATGGATTGTTTCCCCTTTTGGACAGCATAAAATGTGAACCCACTTCCACTCAGGGCTTTTTCCTCCAGAAATGACCAGACTCAAATCCCTCCACAGAATGCCAAACTCCACCTGTCCAGACTTTGCGGTCCCTGGCCACCTAGTACTCTCGGGAAACCTGCTGTTGTCTCATTTGGAAGTATCTATAGAATAGGGATAGTTAACTTATGATACTTCCTGACTTGTGGATCTAGTGAGGGGTAAATGCCTTAATACATGCGAAGCTCTTAGCCAAATCTTGACATTAGTTTTCAATGAATGTTCATTATTACTTGTATTAGTGGCTGTGTGCTCATAACTGGCATTGGCTAGGGACATGTCACCCATATAGGCTTGTTCCTGTTAAGCAGGGGAAACTCACAAAGGTTCCTAAGGGGACCCGTATTCCCTGAAGAATATTCTTGACTGTAACTCATGAAACGTAGCAGATTTTCCATGCATTCTTTTTTTTTTTTTTGAGTTTGTTTTATTTCCCCTTTTAAATTCCAGAAGAGTTGGATGTACAAAATATATTTTTGAAGTTCACGTATCTGGAGAAAATCCATCATAACAAAGCATTCGCTTTCCTGTTATTAATACGGATGCTAATAAATAATGAATAGCAGTTGGCACTTATGTAAGTGTGCTTTCGATCTTCAGAAGGATTTGCAAACATTAACTAGCTCTCGCAAGCATTGCTTCTGTAAGGTCGGAAAGCATTATCTCTCCTCAGTGTGTCAAAATATCACAAACACCCAGGAAGAGAACCCCATGTTTTCTTCGAGTTCTTTCTTGTTGTTATTTGTTTTTAACAGGGAAGGGAGAGAATTATGTCTTGGCTTTCAGATATTCAGTAATCAAAACTTGATTATTTTTAACCATGGAGTCTCCCTACTCAGGAAATGTTAGCTCAACCTGAGGCAGAAAATTCCGACGCTAGCAGTCTTGTGCCTTTGCGGGGTTGGGGGGAAGGAAGCTTTGTTCTGTTTGTTTTCACACAAAAGGGACCAGGCAAAACGCTAAACCAGAGCTGACCGATAGAACTTTCCAAACTCTGGAACTGTTCTATAATCTGCAGTCTTGAGGGCAGCAACCACGAGCCACACGTGGCTACTGAGCACTTGAAATGTGGCTAGTGTGACTGAAGGGCTCAATTTTTAATTTAGCTTAATATGAATTATTTTGAATTTAGATTGAAATAGCCACACGTAGCCAGTGGCTACCCTATGGGACAGCACAGCCTTGGCACCTCAGGAATAAGTCCCCTCCATACAGAAGAGGTATTGAAGCCAAAAGGAAAGTATTTGTACATCCCTATTTTAAAACTGGTCTTTTATTGTATTATTGTTTTTTTTAATGATTGTTTATTTTTGAGAGAGCGCAAGCAAGGGAGGGTCAGGGAGAGGGAGGGACAGAGGCTCCGAAGCGGGCTCTTCCCCGACGGCAACACGCCCGATGTGGGGCTCGAACTCATGAACCGCGAGATCATGCCCTGAGCTGAAGTCGGACGCTCAACTGACTGAGCCACCCAGGTAAAACTTGGCTTTCAAAACGAGTTCTTAGATCTTTAGAATAGACATATCTGGACACTCTGAAGAGTCTCTAGAAAAGTCAGGCTTAGAACCACTGGAACCCCGGGCAGGGCGGTTCATGCATGATCAATCTTTAATGCTCTGTGCAAAGCTACCTCCGTCTCTAGGTTGTGTTCAAGTGAAGAGAGTGGATTTATTGACAAGCAGGCTGCCTCGCGTTGATGAGGAAACCCCCTGTGAACGTTCTCTTTCTTCACCAGGCTCTTTTATAACCAAGTTGCTTTTTTTAACTGTCGAATGCGGCGGTAAATTAATAACGTTTCCGCCAGTTCCAACCGCTGGTCTTGTTTGCTACCAACTCGTTATGGAGCTGTATGCGTAAGTGCAAAATACAGACGACGGCTCCGTGAACAGGTCCTGTCCGGGAAGGGCAGGTCTTGGGCTGGAGAAGTGGGTCAGGTAGAAACAAAACAAAACAAAGTCATTGTCTGGCTCGCAAAGGAAACGATCACGAGCAATTTGGGCCCCGGCCAGGAGGCAAGACCAGGAACGCTTGTACTAGAAATGTGAGTACCATGGGACAGATGGCAAGAACCCTCCGAGTGGATTAAAAAAAGAAAAAGAAAAAGAAAAGAAAAGAAAAGAAAAGAAAAGAAAAGAAAAGAAAAGAAAAGAAAAGAAAAGAGTTTTTAATAGAAGTTAATAGTTTTGACCCCAAACTCCTGGGAAGCCTTGCAAAGTCGGGTCAGGCTGGAATGGACAGTCCAGGAGGCAGGAGTGAGACGTGACACCCTGTGTCCCTTAAAGACTATAAATACACACGCTAATAGTCTCTCTTTAAAGCAGAATTCAGGTGCAAAGAATCATCAGTGACAATTCAAGCTGAGATAGAAAGTACTGATGTACGTCAAGGCGTGTGAATTCACACCTCATTTGGTATTAAGCCACCTTTGAGAACATGCTAAGACGTCGCAGCTATGCTTTGCACCTGCAGTGGATAGAGTGGCTCTCTGTCACTGCATGACAAATCACTCCGGGGGCTTAAGACCACAACCATCATTCATTATCTATCCCGCTTCTGCAGGCAGGGATGCAGAGGTGGCTCAGGTGGACGGTTCTGGTTCGAGGTTGCGGTGAGATGCCAGCTGGGGCCACAGTCATCCGGAGGCTCGACTGGGGCTAGAGAGTTGCTCCGAAGGTGGCTCGCTCACACGACTGGCATGTTGGTGCTGGCTGGTGGGTTTTCCACACGCGCCTCGACAGCGTGCCCTCGCCGTAGTGCGGCCGGCTTCCCCCAGAGCATGCGATCCGGGAGGGCAGGTGAAGGAAACAATCACCTGATGACCGTGCCGGAGAAGTCATACCCCTGCTCCTTTCTGCGCGGCACACGGGCCGGCCGTGACTGTGGGCGGAAATATACAAAGCAGGCTGGGGTCATTAGGAGTCATCCTGGAGGCTGGCTACCACAACGGAAAATCTATTTTTAGAATAAGAGTATAATTGATGACTCATTGAAACTGCAAAGGGATGCCATTTTTTTTTATTCTTCAGATAAGTAAAAATATTAAAGAATAATAATATCCCACACCAGCCTGTGGGGGGTTGGGGGACAGAGGGAATGGGGAGGCAGAGCCCCCTCCCTCGTGGTCAGTGGGAAAGTAGTACGATCGACCCGGAGAACGTGTAGACACCAACATTCGGATGCGCACACCCCCAGTCCCGCTGCACTTTTATTCCAAGCCATTTCATCCTACAGGAGGACCCACGATCTATGCGAAGAGGCAGAAACTAGAATGTTCCCTGCCTCTTTTCTTTTTAATAGTAACAGATTAGAAATAACCCCAGTTCTTTCTTCACTGGTGACTGGCTGAAAAGCTACAGTACTGTGTAAAGTTGTACATCTCCGAATATACTAAAAATGGAATTATACACTCTAAATAGCTAGATCGTATGGCTGATGACTTATATCTCCACAAAACTGTTAGAAGATGCGATGGTACATCCATAGAAAGGATTGCATACAGTGCTACTGTGAAAAATAACAATGATGATTGTAAGCTCTCCAGGATTTCCTGGAGTGAGAAAACAAAATAGAGTAGTATATTCAATATGCTACCTTTGGGGCAAAAAAAAAGGGTAGAAAATCATAGCACACACTTCCACTTTCTTATATCTGCATGAAGAAATCCCAGAAGAATCCCACACTCCACCTGCCACCTGAATTATAGGCCTGGTGTCTGAGAGCACAGAAGCTTCCGGAGAACGTGATCCGTAACCCACATCTCCGTGGGACATCCCCACCATGTAACCGCGGGGTGGAGAGGGACATTGATAGTTAAGAGCCAGGGCCACATCCGGTCCTACAGATAAAGTGAGCAAAAATGGGAACGAGAGGAAACGCAACTTAGCACCGGCAGAAAGTGGCCAGAACGGGGCGGGGATCAAGACGACTGGAATATGCGAATGACGACACGGTGGCATGTGTCACCGTCGTCTCAGATTCAGGGCTTAACCACAGACGTAGATGACATAACAGGACTGCAGAGACCCTCCCTGGCCCAGCAGCCCTCCTCCCGCCCGACACTGACATTCCCACACCACAGCAGCCACGGGATCGAGCCCACGTCTGCAGAAGACTCCCATTAACACACGTGGACCCAAAGCGACACACTGAGGGGCCGGCACTCTCGAGCGCATGAGCAAGGTGACAGCAGAATACCTTAGTTAACTCCAGCATAGAAGGAAACAGAGCCTGAGTGGAAGGAGGCCTGGGTGAGCATCGCTGTGACAGCCGCTGAGACGCGGAAAGAGGCCCTGGGACCCCAGGAGGAGTTTGGGGAGCAACAAAGACTAGACTTGCCTCCTTGACACTGAACCCTTGAAAGGCTGTCATGTTGAAAGTGTCCAGTTTGACTTTTCTGGAAAGCATGTGGAACCGGCGGCAGGTAGAGGGGGAAGGGAGGCTCTGGGGAAGGAGCTTCCTACGAGGCTGTGTGCCACCAGGGCAGGCTGGCTCCGCGTAGGGGACTTCCTGTCACCCAGGCAAGCAGCCCGCGGGACTGCCTTCTCTCCAGGGTCCCCGACAGCAGCGTCCCCCTCCGGATACAAAGCAGAATCACCCGGAGGAGCCTGTTGCAAATCATCGTCTCAAACCTCATCCCCCTGAGACTTAGTTTAGCGGGTCAAAGGGAGACCCCGGAATTTGTCGTCTCAACAGGCACCCAGGTGAGCCTGGGACAGCAGTGTGTGAACTGACATCTGAAAGCCACTTAGATAAATAATCCAAAAATGACTCATTTCCAAGTTTCATTTTCTCTAGAGTTCGCCCTGCCCCAGGGAGAGGTCAATTATAATAATCCTTTCTATTTCTGTACGAGAAAGAAAATGCCTTGGTTCTGCAACTTTTGTTTGCCGTGGTGACATTTTCCTTTGAGTTCTGTATTTCACTGGCCAAATCCCAACTCCACAAGAGAACCTGGGGCTCCCCCCTTAGCCATCTGCAGGGGGAGCATCATAACCACCCCGGAACAATCTCTGATACTGAGCTAATGGGTCCCGTGGGGAGGTGCTCTCCCTCGAAAGGTGTCTGTCCTCTTCAGAGGGGCTTGTCATCGTCCTTGGGCGCCTGGACACAGGTGGGCAGCGTGAAAACGCACAGCGCTGGGGCCTAGGGGATCAGCATTCGTGTCTTTCGGGGAGTGACCCCGGGCATATGACCAGATTTGTTCTCCATCTGTAAAGGCACTAAGTGGTTTTTCAGACACATTTTAATTAATTCCGAAAGCCTAGTGTGCAAAGTACGCGAGGGCTCACTTTCTTGTACAGGTGGGTGTTCACACATGTATGTGCACATGCATACGTACCACTGTGTACCCGTGGCGTGTATGTGTATATGTGTATAAATTTGTGTGCATGTATATGTATACATATATGCATATAAGTATATACACACAAATACACATGCACATACGTAGATGTATACTGCGTTTATATGTATGTTTATTTCGTATCCTTACAATCACCTACTGGGTACAGAAACTCAAATTCCGGAGCGAGGATGTGAATTCAGTTCTTCCCAGCTTCACAATCCAGACTCTTCCTCCCGCGGTCTCTTACCACTGCAGTGGAGTCTCTAGAAAGACTGTGGCTGGAACCTGTCCTCCCTCTGGTTTTCTCACGGGTCCTCTAGCATTGGGCCTCTAGGGGGCGCTCCATTGGCCGCTGCGTGGCTGGGTTCACCCCCAGCTGTCACTGCGCTCTTGTTGTTTAGGCTTGCTTCCCTCCCTTGGACCCTCACTTGGCTGCTCACTCTCCCAACCTTCCCGTCTGCTCCTCCCTCCGGAATTGGCCGGACAGGGAAGGACTGAGGCCCCAGATTCCCACCTTGAACTGACCCCACCGGGTCTGGGGCCGAGCTCCTGTTTCTCAGTCAGCCTGCCCCAGACTCCCCTCCCTCCCAGATCTCTTGCAGAGATCACAGCCATTTCACTGCTGGCTCCAAGCCCAAGCAGGGTCTTGGGGCTCTTCCGAAAGCTCTGCCCTCTGCACACCTCTGTCCCATGCGCTTGACAGACACGCGCCCTGAACCCCAGTTTTTGCAGCCTTTGTCCTTACTCCCTAGGAGACAATGTCCGGACTCCTCCTTTGTGCCCAGCTGCGCTTGGGCCACCGACTTCAGTCTTCCTTGGCTTGACACCCCATGGCCCCAAGCTCCCCTACCCAAGCGGGGGCCAATCCCAGCACCCTCCCTACCTGCCTCTCATTGCACAGGAGGAGAAACTGGGCTGTCCCTCTACGCCTGTTTGACAGTGACGTGCCCCAGGAGAGCCCTGGCATTTTCTATCAGGCATCTCTCTGCACCCAAAACGACTCCAGGTGGACGTGGAATCTAAATTGAAGCAATGGTCTTGCTGTCCTAAGCACAAATTCAGGGCAATCTCCTATATCTAATTGACAAAGTTCTGAAAGCTTGATTACATACTAAGTGAGTGAAGAGTGGGGGACAGCTCCTCCGAGAGAAGTGGTGAAGTTGTAAATTGGTTGCACTTCCAGGGAGAGCAGTGTCACGGTATCTATTGAAATGTTAAATGCGTATAGTCTCTGACGCAGCTCTGACCCACACCCGCAGTGTGTTTATTACTTCTGTAATTGACTACCACAAACGTAGTGTTTAAAATAACACAGGTTTATGATCTCGTGGTTGGAGAGTTAGAAGGCTCAGCTGGGGGTACCTGGGTGGCTCAGTCGGCTAAGGGTCCGACTTCGGCTCAGGTTGTGATCTCGCGGTTCATGAGTTCGAGCCCCATGTCAGGCTCTGCGCCGACGGTTCGGAGCCCGGAGCCCGCTTCAGATTCTGTGTCTCCCTCTCTCTCTGCTTGTAGCACTGAGGTCCCCCTTTCCTTGCTGGCTGTTGGCCAGGGCTCATTCTTGGTTTCTAGAAGCTGTCCACATTCCCTGGCTTATGGTCCCCTCCATCTTTAAAGCCAGCAATGGGGGACGGAATCTTTCTCGTGATTCAAATCTTTATGGCATCCCCTCATCTCTCCTGTCTCCGGCTGGGAAAAAAATTCTGTGTTTTTAATGGCTCATGGGATTGAACGGTACACCCAGAGGAACCAAGATAACCTTTCTTTTTTTTTTTTTTAATCTTTATTTACTTATTTTGAGAGAGAGTGTACGTGTTGTGAGCAGGAAAAGAGCAGAGAGAAAGGGAGAGAGAATCCCAAGCAGGCTCCACGCAGTTAGCTCAGAGCCTGGCGTGGGACTTGATCTCACAAACCATGAGATCATGACCTGAGCTAAAACCGAGAGTCGGATGCTCAACCACCTGAGCCACCCAGGCACCACAGTCTTTCTTCCTTAAGGGCCATAATTGTAATCACATCTGCAAAGTCCCTTTTGCCAGGAAACATAGCATTTTCACAAGTTACAGGGATTAGAGAGAGCATGAACGGCTTGAGGGGAGAGCCAGTCTACTCACCACTGGCCTCATTTGCACGAAATGCTATACCTACAAAAACGTTCATCGCGGCATTGTTGCAATAGTAAAATAATGGAAACAGCCTAAATGTGAATCAGCAGGCGGTAGTTTATAAGTTACAGTTGATACAATGAAATATACCATGCAGATGTTAAAAAGAATAAATTGTTAGGGAAAGATCGCATTCTTGTATTTTGTGCAAAAAAAAAGAGAGAGAGAGAGAGAGAGTATAAATGTTACTATTCATCTGAAGAAAGAAAGGATATACACCTATGTTTTATATATAAATATACTACTTATGCGCCTGTGTGTGTATAAATGTAAAAACGTGAGGCAAGATTTTTTAAAAAGATACATAAATTTATTGAGAGTAGTAGTCTGCAGAGAGAAGAGTCAGGACTGGAGGACAGAGCTGTGAGGACGGCGGGGTGAGGGCACTGAGCTGGGCTGAGGCTGCCTTCCCATCCCAGCTCTGCCCCTTGTCGTTGGCTGAGTTTGAGAAGGTAATCTCTCTGTGCTTAATCTCTTAACCTGTCTGGTTGTGTTTTTTTTTTAACCTTAACCTCTCTGTGCCTCACATCTGTAAATGGAAATGGTAACGGTAGCAGCTCTCATTGTAAGGTTTAAATGAATTGATATATGCAAAGGTTTTGAGGGGGCGCCTGGGTGGCTCAGTAGGTCAAGTGTCCGACTTCAGCTCAGGTCATAATCTCATGTCTCGTGAGTTCGAGCCCCGCGTCGGGCTCTTTGCTGACAGCCGGGAGCCTGAAGCCTGCTTCGGATTCTGTGTGTGTGTCTCTCTCTCTCTCTGCCCTTTCCCCACTCACACTCTGCCTCTCTCTCCCTCAAGAATAAATAAACATTAGAAAAAAAATTTTTAACATTTCGAGGAGGGTCCGGCACAGAGTAAATGCCATGCAAGTATTTGCTATCGTGACCTGGTCCAAAATAAATAAATAGAAAGTGCAGAGCTGGGGGTGGGGATGCTATGCTAACCCGGTGACATCTGGGTGCAACTTCTGGGCCCTCCCTGCTGAGAAATCATGTCAGAGCAAGGGTCCGGAGAGGGCAGTGACTGACTAGTCACTCTGGGACAGCAGAGTGTGGGTGGTGGCGGGGGGCCAAGCAGGGTCTCCTGGTTTCGGATCCAGTGGTCCAACCCATGCCATCAGCGGCAGGAGCGGGCTCCCAACAGGCAGCAGGTCTCTGCTCAGTCGCTTCCCACGGATGATGGCTTCCCTGGGGTTTGAGCAGCTGGAATAACAATTTTTAGGAGAGGACATGTCAAGCCAGCGTCTCTTCTCGGCCTTTCCTCAGGTGCTCCCCTGGCGCGGCTCCCTGCATCTCAGGAGGTGCAGGCCAGACCGGCTGGAAGAGGCCTGCAACCCCTCGCTGCCCCTCGTTTTGAGCTGTGAAATGGAAACGTGAAGACAGAGCACTTTCACGGAGAGAACCTGAGTCACTTGGATTATGTGCCGTTTTCGGAAGCTCTGAGAAGCGGTCTCGAAGAAATCCCAGAACCTTGTCAGAAGCAGCTCTGACTGCCGGCCAAGGACAGGCCCGCGCCATGACTCGTGAAGGGAAAATCCAGACGTTCCCGTGATGGGGCAGGCGGGGAGGAAGGGGAAAGGAAATGGGGAATTTGTACTCAACGGCCTCCCTTGAGCAGATGCTATAATCCTGGCGATCCTTCCTCAGCGTTAGTCCTGCCAAAGGGAGAAAAGGAGATGCCGCGCTGAGAAGTCCCTTCTCCTTCTCGCTCTTTCCCCTGGTGGCTTATTTTTTGTCTCCTCACCATCGAGCCTGGCGGTCGAGCTGCCTCCAGAAATACCTGCCTGCCCCTCAGAAGCTGAACCGTGCTTGCTGAAATGAGGCGGTCGAGCAAACGCGGAAAGACCTCGGGCGGCGGGCATCCTGGCGACCGGCCTGACGAGGACGCCCGCCCCCCAGAGACGCTGTGACGGGCTTCGTGGAAGCGAACACCACCGTCCAGTTTGCCTGATTTCCGCCCCCCTGGTTTTCTCTCTCTTTTGACTACATCTTTGATTTCCGCCTGCGGTGAATTATTTATTTGGCACGGAGGTAGGAGAAAGCGAGGAGGGTTCGGCCCCGTCGGGAGCAATAAGAATGTAAGAGGATATGCATTGCAGTGTACTTTTGCATCTGGGAAACAGAAAGCGTGGGTCTCTTTTAGAAATCTCCCTACAGTACAGCTAGAACCAACAGGTATTTGTGCGAGTGGGGTCCATGTAATGCGGCCAGCGAGGAGCAGCGACGTGCCAGGATGTGCCTGAGGCCACATGTCCTTGGGCCCGGGAGAAGCCCATCTCCACACCTGGATGTCAGTTCCCCCTTGGTGAGACCTGCCTGGCCGAGAGAAGAAGACCTGGGTTGTGCCGATTCCCTCGTTTCTCGCTGGCCCAACACGCCGGGACGTACTTCTGCACAAGGGCTTGCCCTGGGGTCTCAGGATGGGCACGGGAACCCCGGAAACCTGCGCTAAAAGAGCCCAGCTTGGTTCTCGGGAAGTCCGCTCACCTGGCCCAGTGCCTGCGCTGGGGACGGGACCCGCCCAGCCTGCCCAGGTCAGGCGCCCCTGGAAAGCTCCATCAGAAGGGTCTGGAAGAGTTAACACAACTTGCAAAAACTCACAAGAGAAACTGCTGCTTCCGTTTGACTGATGAACAGTGGCCAGTGCTACTTTTGGTCCCATGTTCAGTGTTTGCCTGACATGAGGTAAATCAGTACTGGTTATCCTGGGGGTTTCCAGCTATGTTCTCTGGAAGCCCTGGGCCCGGTGCTGGTTGGTGGGCAGAGGGAGGCTGAGCCGGCGGAGGAGGGGGAGAGGCGGAAAGCTGAAGCGGGCAGGCAGGTGGCCACAGAGACCCTCCCTCCTCTAACTCGGGGGCCAAAGAAAAGTCAAGTCCCGACTGGGAGTGACACACAAGAGTTTCACTCTTGTCTGTGCATTTCACAACCGTTCGCTTTTGATTGACCGGGGAGATACGGTTTATGAAAAAAAAAAAAAAAAATAGCACCGCCATGTCGCAGATGAGGAAACCGAGGCATAGAGCGGTTAAGACGTACAGAAAGCAGGACCAGCCCTTGGACCCGGGCAGGCCAGTTGCCAGGTCCTACTGTGAACCTCTATCCCACCCTGGCTCCCAGCCTCTCACGCTGGGTCACCCCATTCCTTTGTCTTGAGGCCGTGACAGTGGGTGTTGACAAATGAGGGTCTCTCAAGAGCTGGTAGAGGCTAACGTCAGCACGCTATATCCAAGGCAAGGATAAAAGGTACATCAGGAGGAGGGTCTGATCTAAGTCTGCAGGAAGGAAAGAGGCTTCCAGAAGGCAAACTCCCTGGGCCAGACTCCTCCCCTGGGGCCGCCATAGCCAGATCCTAAAACCCGGCCCCGTTAAGAGCTCAGGCCTGGAGTCAGACAGGGTGGGTTTATACGTGCACCTTGAACACTCTGAGCCTTCGTCCCATCAAGGGAGGAGGCTGCACGAGGCTGACTGTGCACGTGACATGAGGGAACGCGCATTGCAGGTGCTTTGCACAGTGCCTGGCACATGGCGGGCTGTCCTGAGTGTGAGCCCCCCTCCAGGGGTGCGGCAGGAGGAGCTGGGAGGGCAGCAATGCCCTGTCTGCAAGGAAGTGGCATCGGGCAGCAGCCTCGGACCTCAGTCGGAACCACCAGCCCCACCTCCACCCCGGAGCGGGAGCGAGGAGACTGGAGGGCGACCCATCCCTGCTTTCAGCTTCCCCCCTCCGCGCCCCCCACCCCCACCCCCGGGGTTGCAGGCAGAGCCAACTATGCTGAGAGGCTTAAAATTCCAGACCAATTTCTTCTCTCCAGTGCTTTGCAAAAGCTGTGGGTTTGAAAAGAAAGTCAGACTTTGGGGGAGGAGGGCGGGTAACGGGCCATGGGGCGGGGATGGGGGAGGTCGGTGCAAGTTTCTAGACAAAGCCCCAGGCGGCCCAGGCTGTGTCCGGGCCTTGCTGCCGCTCTGAGGGGACAGCAAGATTGCCTTGGCCTGGAGCCAGACTAATCCTGGTCTCTCGCCTCCGGATCTCAGGAGCAGGGACAAGCCTCTGATCCACGGAAGAGAGTGAGGCGGCCCCAGGAATCCTGTCACCAAGGACTGAGGAGCTGATGGGAGCCTGCGCTGCCCCAGCCAGGACAAGAAGCATCCTGGGCTCTGGACAGGGCCAGATCTTTAGCTAATGGCATCCACGGCCCGGGGCAGGCCCTTTATTTCACTCCTCAGAAGTGCCTCTCCTCGTCTAGAAAGCAAGGCGGCCATGGTCAGCATTGCCTCCCCCTCCAGGGTCAGGCGGACTCAATAAGATCAGGGATGTGCACAGAGTTTGGGAAATAGCCAAAAGGTACTGCCCAGAGTCCACGCCGCTCAGGTTACCAGGTGTTTGGGCATCCTCCAAGAAGGCAGCCCGGCCAGCCAGCCTTCCCCACGCACCCCAGCGCAGGGCACAGAGCCCCAAGTGGTCGATGCGGCTGGGAATATTCAGAAGGCGTATTTGTGGAAAGCTCTGGGCATTTCCCTTTGCTCTCCCCCATAGGAGGTGGGGACAAAAAAACAAATCATAACATGAGATAAGAGGATGCTAATCACAAGCTCCGTGAAATGAACAAGTTAGCCGTTTGTTGAGAAGCAATGAGACGTAAGGCCATGCTGGTTACTGCAGAGGAGTCCAGATAAAGGCAGCTCTCACTACATTCATCCGTTCGTTCTTTCCTTTATTCGGTCAATAAGCATCTTTTCGGTACCGACTGTCGAGCACCGCGCCAAGTGCTGGGGAGTTGCACGCTCCGATACAAAAATACATAAACGTGCTGAGTGGTTTGCCAGATGAACAAAGCCCCAAGGGAGGCGAGAGAAGGGAAAGTTAATCCTGACTCAGGAAATCAGAGAAAACTTCCTGGAGGAGGCAACGCTTGAGCTGGTCTTACATGGTGGCTGGACTCTTAGCACTTAGAGGTGGCGAGGAGCCTCACAGAGGGAATTGCGAACACAGCAATGGGTCAGGAGGGTCCCGAGTGGCCCCAGGGTGGCCGGGTGCCTGTCTCGGGTGTGAGAGGTGCTAAGACAAGAGCTGGTCCCTGCTCAGGGTTGTCGGTTGGCCCCAGGTCCGCATCCTCGAGTCTCCCAGCTGGACTCACCATCTCTCTTTGCCAAGTTGCAGCCCTGCCCTGGTTCCACCAGAAGGAAGAGGGGAAGAAGGGAATCACTAACCCCAACCATCAGCACTGCCCTCCGCCCATCGTCACCCGTGGCAGGCGGGGGACCTGGGACACAGTGCCCCTTTCTCTGGGCTCTCACTATAGGCTCGGACCTGACTTTGCATCGATACGGACCTGGAAACTGAGGGCCCACGTGGGTGCCCCTAGTTGTGTCCTCACTCCTTCCCTGGCCTGCCTGGGCCCACTTTGCTTCTCCCCCTGCCATGTTCCCTCAGGTGTCTCAGAGTGGAAAGGGTACTAGATGGTTCTGCTTTCCTTAGAGCATCATGCTGGGGCAGCGTTATGCTAAAGGACTAACAAGTTTCCTTCTTTTCTTTTGCTAACCACCCAGCAACACGGGGCAGGGAGGGGAAAACTCTCTGCTCACGCACCTGCACCTGCCGTGCCGATTCCCCTCCCCAGACTGCAAAGGGTCTCAGATACGACAGTGAGGAGCCATTGAAGGAAGGGATCTGGGCTGGGCAGCTGTGCTTTCTGAAGATGCCTCTGGGGTCCAGGACGGATGGATCAGGGTCGGGAAGGCTGGGGGTAGGCAGCGGTGAAATCTGGAGGCCGTTGCATTGTCTAAGGGAGACACGGTGAAGACCTTCGCCCTGGAAAAGCCAAATGGAATGGGAGAGGCGTGAAGACACGCGGGAGGTAGACTGCCAGGGATTGATTGCCAATGGCTTGCACGGGGCAGATTCAGGTGAAGCAAGATTACGGATTTTGAGACTGGGCGACCAGGGGGACGTCGGTGCCATTCACCGAGTAAGGAAGGAAAGAGGAGGAATTCGTGGGTGCGTGTGTCTGTGCGTGTTGGGGAGATGGCCAAGGGGACAGACAAGTTTAGATGGGCACCATTGTGTTAGAACAGTTCTCGGCTACCACAGTAGCAGAGGTTGACAAGGCTGGACAGCCAACCTGGGGCCACTGGGTCACAACACTTGGCACGAGGTCAAACCACAGGCTGGGGAGGGAAAAGAGGGAGAGACCAACGTCACGGGGCCCCAGAAACGGCAGTGGACAGCGGCCCGGCCCGGCCAGACCCTCCCTGTACCCACCACCCATGAGGGCAATTCCCAGGGCAGTCCCGGTGTCAGTAAAGGGCGCTCCGATGTGCTGTGTTCTCAGACGAAAATCACTGCTGTTCATCAGAGATCTCTGTCCTCCAGATAGTCACATCCAGTGTTCTGGGATTTTCCTCCCTACTCCTCCGTGAAACTGCCACTCTAGATAATGAAACTCCTTTCAGGGACACTCTGGGGAAGAAGAGTGAATTCTCACAAGGGTTTTTCCACATGGCATGAGACCAAGATCCACCAGCAAATCCTAAAAGAAGGCAGGTTGGGGGCAGAGAAAATACTGAGTTCTGCCAGAACTGGGCGAGGCGTGATGGGCGTTTCTATTTCTTTCCAGTGGCTGGTTCTCACCCAGAGTGTGTTTGTCTCCCTCCGGCCTCAGATAACAATATGAATCATCTTTTACTTCCTCCTTCACGGTGTGAGATTGCCGGCGGGAGATGGCAGGAACCTAGCTTGCTTTTCTATCTGGGGCACGTGTGCAGATAGGAGAAGGGCCCCACTCCCTTGGAGAAGCCGGGACTTGCCCTCAGGACTGCTCATTCTTATTGGTTGCCGGGCCCCCTGGGCAGCTTCCTCGGGTGGCCTCTGTCCTCCCACTGTCCCCACTGTGGCCCCTACCCTTGTATTAGTCTGTTCACGCCGCGGGGAAACATGTACCAGAGCCTGGGTGACCCGAACCACAGAAGTTCATTGTCTCCCAGTTCTGGGGGATAGAAATCCAAAGCCAGGGTATAGGCAGGGCTGCCAGCCTCCCGCAGCTTGCTGGCAATTTGGGGCGCCTGTGGGCTCATGGAAGCATCATCCTCATCCCCGTCTTGATCTGCCCATGGCGCGCTCTCTGTGTCCGTGTCTGTGTCCAAATGTCCCCTCTTAATAAGGACACCAGTCATCCCGGGTTAGGGCCCAGCCTCCTCCAGGGTGACCTCAACCTCACGAATTCCGTCTGATTGACCCTATTCCCAGTTAAGGTCGCACTCTGAGGGACCGGGGGCTGTGCCTCCAACCTGGGAATTTGGGGGTGACCCAATTCAACCCACAACATCCCTCCCGTCTCTCTTTCAAAACCTTGCCACAAAGCCCCAGTTCCCAGATCACGGCCCGCTGCCCTGGCTGGGCCAACGGCTCACAGGCTCATTATTCTTTCTTTCTCTGAAGCCCATGGAGACAGGAAACCCCCTTGAGAATAGATGCTTTTCATGCCCAGGATATTTTCCTGGGAGGGAATTTTAGTCAATCCTGGGTTCAGATGTTTGCTTCTCTACCCACCTAAAACAATCCTTTGATTAAATATTACTCAAAGAACACTTGGAGCTTTGGTCCGTGTAAAAGAACAAATACTCTGTTCTTGGCACTCGCCGCTAATAAAATTGTTTTCCTTTGTCCTTCTGAACTGCCTTCCTGCTTGGCACCCTTCTTGGACCCCTCATCCATGAGATTTTGGAAGGACACCCTGTGGTTCAGGACAAGGGACTTGTCGTGTCTGACAGTGGTTTGTCCTCCTAGACTCCCGGAGGACTCATCTGTAGAGACGTGCCACGCATGATGCCCGCAGGGAGGCCACCGCCAAGAGGAGTCACGACCAGGTGTATGATGCCCGTTGCCATGGCGCCACCCCCACGGGGCCGCCCCCAGTTTGGCCCCGGCCCCAGAGCGCTTGTCACCTGGGCCCTGTTGGAAGTTTCTAAACAGGGTAAGACAAGTTTGCTGAGCCCCCTTCCCCGCCTTCTCCAAAGGGAGCTCCAAATTATCGATGGGAAGCAGGGAATTCGGGGTGGGGGCATAAAGGGAGGATTCCCTGGATCCTAGCTGAAGGGATTCCTCCGTCCTGAGAGGATATGCTTTCTACATCTTTACCACTCAGCTCCCACCCTGCTTGACTCTGGCATCATAATCTCTTGGCCTAGTTTTGTCCAGTTGAGATTTGTTTGTTTGTCTTTAAATGGTTTCATTTATTTTTGAGAGAGAGAGAGAGAGAGAGAGAGAGAGCAGGGGAGGGGCAGAGAGAGAGGGAGGGAGTCACAGAATCCGAAGCAGGTTCCAGGCCCTAAGCTGTCAGCACAGAGAACCCGGCACAGGGTTCGAACTCATAAACCGTGAGATCATGACCTGAGCTGAGGTTGGACACTTAAACGCCTGAGCCACCCGGGTGCCCCGGTCCAGTTTAGATTTGCACTCAGTCTCTTACTTCCGCTGACCGGGGGCCCCACAGGATGTGTCCTGCAACCATCATACTCTGCAGGCGAGGGCCCCAGAAGCACGAGCTGGCCCATCTAAAGCTGGGGCACCGCCTGCCTGTCTACCCCGGCTCTCTGAGACTCAGACCCAGTGACCCCAGTCACCCCCGTTTTCCCAATAGAATGGGGATCCGAATAATTTCCACTTCACATCACTGGGGTGATGATACACAGCTGTCCGCACAGCCGATGGCCTGCCGTGTCGCTGAATCATGGTCACTGTTAATGTGACCACCACCGTCAGCGGTCACCTCCTCACAGCCGTGCCCCAGCCTTAAGGAACAGTGGCTTCCGAGGACCAACAGTTCTTGTGGGAGCGATTTCCTCGGGGCTCCCTGCAAGGCAGATCCTGTGCCCAGTACGTGGGTGAGTGGTTTATTCGGGTGTTGATCCCAAAGCAGGAGGAGTGAGGGAGCAGAGAGAGGGAGTTGGGGAGGAAGGGTAGGTTCTCAAGGCTTGACTATGTCAGGCCATCTGAGAAGAATGCCACCGGGACCTCTTAGGTGTCAGACTCGGGGCATCAGTAAAGGTCCTGGGGTAGAAAGAGGAAGGACACAGTCCTGTGGCAGATGCTAATTGCTGGAAGTAAGTCTAAACTCATGGTAGCAAAAATCAGGGGTGGGCCAGGAGGTGCGATGGGCCCTCCAGGGGCGTCTGCTACAGGGAACAAGACCAGAAAGTGAGGCCGCCGCACCCACGGAGGCTGTGTGTTTGTGTATGTGTCAGTCTCCACTTCTTTTCTTGTTTTTGCTTTTTTTTTTCAGCAGGCAAAAGTTTATTAGAGTATAAAATTAGAAAGGGAGGTTAATATGAAAGCTCTCTTTGCAGAGAGGGGACATTTGAAAGTGAATGCCCAAGGACTATAGGCAAGAGTCCCAGGTTTAGAAGGTTCTGGTCAATCCTCCCCCTTCCTTTCCCCCTCATTGGCCTGCTACCTCTAAGTGCTGGGTTGTCCGTTCCTGATTGGCTCATTTCCAGTGTGTGAGGGGTGAGACTTAGGTCTTTTATCAAATTCCTGAGGGGGACCCGAAGGGGAGTAGGTGGGGTCCATTACATTCTTAACAGGGACCTTATACCCGAGGGGGTTTTCTATGGCCACACATTCCCAGCATCGTTCCAAAATCTGTGTTTGTCCCCACCCAGGGACCTCAGGTCCTATCCTTTCCCTCTCTGCCTATTTTCTCCTATCTTCTCCTATCATATTCCCCCCTCTGAACACGTGACTCCCAACTGCCATTAGGAAGTGGGGCGACGACCCATCTTAACTGCTTCCTGCTGAAGGGGGGCAATGACAGGGGAAGGGCAGTCAGGGTAGGTTCAGAGGTCATTCAGAGGTCCCATAGAATGGGAGGGTGTTTGGAGCATCTGGGCTAGCAGAATTTTCTTGCACATCTTATCTCTCTGGAATATGCAACAGCTTCTACAAATGACATACAAAGAGTATTAGACCAACAAGCATTAATATTCCAAATGCAAGGCCACATAGGGAGGAGGCCACACCATTAGGAAGGGAAGACACGTTGTAGTCGTCCAAAAATCCCTGGCGTGTCTGGTTTTATATACATATATATAATATTATATAATATTTATATTTATATATATTATATCAATATATTAATATATAATAATTATATATTATATATTGACATATAATATAATACATTATATTATATTATAAATTATATATATGTTATTAATTTAACTATAGTGTTTTTTTTCTTTCTCTTCCATACTTATTTGGATCTTGGGATACTGCTCATTAGAATAATTAAGCTCCTGAACTAGTTTTTGGTTCTCAACCCTCAAGTCTTCCTTTGGCCATCCAGTTTCCATGGGAACAACTCCGTGATGCACATTTAATTCTACCTCAAGGAAAGATTGATCTTCGATATCTGGATTACTGTAAGTTTATGCAATTGTTTGGTTTTTTTTTAATGTTTATTTATTATTGAGAGACAGAGAAAGAGAAGGAGAGAGCGGGAGCGGGAGAGGGGCAGAGAGAGGGAAACACAGAATCCAAAGCAGGCTCCAGGCTCCCAGCTGTCAGCGCAGAGCCTGATGCGGGGCTCGAGCTCATGAACCACGAGATCATGACCTGAGCTGGTCGGACGCTTACCAGACTGAACCACCCAGGGGCCCCTTCACTTCTTTATTTCCGTTTATTTGCCTTCTTTTGTTTTACCAAAGTAACACACGCTCATGGTAAAATTCAAGTGATTTATAAAGTTGTCAAAGGCAAAGTAAATAAAAGCACCTCTCTGACCCTTGATTCCCAGTCTCTAGAAGGAACTTCATGTTACAGTTTCTCACGTTCCCTCCTCCGTATTCTGTGCACGTATAAACACAAATACCTATTTCCACCCATGTTGCTTTTCCCCAAAATGAATTCCAACCACACATTTTTCATGAAATAGCATCTCCCAGAGATTGTGCCTTTATCGGCACACAGAGATCTAGCTCATTCTTAACAGTTGACCAGGAATCCATCGTGTGGCTGTCCCATAATATACGTACCGTCTTCCACTAATGGACGTTTAGGTTGTTGCCGGAATTGGTGATTATAAACAAGGCTGCAAGGACCATTATATGTTTTGCGTGCTTCCTCAAATATACCTGTAGAATAGGATCTTTGTCTCATGAAAGCCATGTTTATTTAAAATTTTGACATTCATTTATAATCTTGGCAGAAATGGCCAAATGGATCTGTAAACACATTATATCAATTCACATTCCCGCTAACAGGCTGCAGAAGTATGGGCTTCCTCATACCCTGCCATGCTAAGAATAATCTAGTGTTTTCACTGTCACCAATTTATTGGGTAAAAACCATTACATCTGGCTGTTTCATCTCTTTGGTAGTAAGGATGAACATCTTTCCACGGAACTATTGACAGTTTGCATTTTTTTTAAGTCAAACCGTCGTCGTCTTTATTTCCATGGTATTGACCATAGTTTTCTTATTGATTTAAAAGAGTTCTTTGTACGTCCCTAGGGTTTCAATGATTGACTCACCAGTGTGAGAATTCTATTTGGATTCATTATATTAGATTTTTGCGAGCCTGGTTTGTAATCTGAATCACCTGGGAAGTTTCCATAGACTACACGTTCCTGGACTCCACCCCCAGAATTCCGGATCCAGTGTGTCCAGGGTGGGGTCCAAATAGCTGCATGTTTCTTTTTTTTTTAAAGCTCCCACGTGATGCTGACGATCAGATTGCTCGGTATCTGGCATGAAGACAGCAGAATTTATTTTGCTCAGGTCTCCCTTTCATCAGGCAGGTTCCTGTCTCCCTACACCAGAAGTAAGAGACTTCAGGTTTCAGGTCCCTGGTTCCATCAGCGGTGGCCCTTCCCAGGTGTGTTCTCACAAAGGCTCAGACGCCAAGAGAGGGGAGACTCAGCACAGCTGACCCTGACCCACAGTCGACCTGAACCCCTCTAGGAGAACATTGCCCAAGTCTAGGAGCGGCAGCGGGCACCCCAGATCCCCACCCCTGGCCAGGTGGCTCAGGGGATGACCCCTGCCAGCCCCAGGCCCACTCCCTCCCAAAAAGGAAGTGAGTGGTCACCTGCTTAGGGGAGAAGTAGGGCGCGGCACACTGTTTGTGTTTGATTAGCTGGTTTCCTTAAGGCACCCGCTGCTTGTCCTCCTGTTAGGGAGCGACTCATTCTCTTTAGCTTGATTGATATGAGCTTCTTCCCACCCCCGACCCAGAGCCAAGTTCAGCTCTCCGAGATTAGACCAAGTATTCTGGGGCTGGAGAGCAAGGCATGTTTCCTCCCATCAAGCAAGGAATCTTTCTTCCTGTTCTTGTATCATTGTCATCAGGTTTTGCACGCCTTCCGTGAGCGTGAGCTGCAAAAATTGATTAAATTCAGCTGTTTGCAACTCAGAATTCATTTTCCCACGGAGCCCCTACCTGGATGAAAGTTAACTGCCAGCACGGTGTTTAATGAAGTCCATTTTGCCAGCGGTGGGAGAGTCCACGTTGTGTGAATGGAGGTCCAGGTCCTTGGATTCCCCGAGAGAAGATTTACGTGGGGATCTGTGCTCGAATAAAGACAGCCAGAAGGAAAATAGCAGGCACAAAGCAGTTGATTCGAGAGAAAGTATACTCTCAAGATGGGAGGAGAGCGAGCAGGTTCCTCTCGGTGGAACTGGCCCTTGGGTTGTTCTGGGATTAGACAGTATTGGGTCCCTCTAGGCTGGGAGGAGCTTTGACCGACAGTGGGGTGGTCTCTAATGGAGGCTGCTTCCAATCATTTGGGAAACTTCTTCCGTAGGTTGGGAGGGGGGCTTTTTGACCCCTCAAGGTTCCCAACCGTCATGGCAGCCTTTCTTCATGAGATGGGAGGAGGAGCTGTATCCTCAATGCAAATACATTATAATGAGTCTAGGGGCCGAGCGCCTGGGTGGCTCAGTCGGTTCAGCATCAGACTCTCGATTGTGGCTCAGGTCATGGTCTCACTGTCGTGAGATCTAGCTTCTAACCATTTCACCCACGGAGTAGATGGACATCAGTTCCAAGGGGCCACGTGAGCAGGGCAGCAGTGTCCCCCCTCATTACTCTGGCTCATGCATCAGTTTGGAGCATGGGAGATGCTCCCCACCTGGCTCAACGCAGCAGGACCAGGACAGGGAGGGCAGTTCCCAGAAGCGGCCAGGAAGTCAGAGGACAGGAGCTCCTGTCCTGGAAACTGTTCATCAATATTGTTTCTAAATTAGACAAATTCGAGTTTTAGAAGTTGGGGGTCTCTCATATTTCACAATTGTGCTGCTTCACAGTCCAAGGGACATCAGGCTGGCAGAGCCCATTTTATGCAAAGGAACCGTTAGGAAATGGATCAAGTTGAAGTTCATAAATGAAACTGATTTATAGGTGGTAAAATCCACTTTTTAAAAACTCTGGCACTAAAACAAATTTACGACTGGCCACAACCCACAAAATCTGTTTCTTACTTCCCCTCAAAAAGGCTTTGATTTAAGCACACTTCTTCTCAAAACCTTCCAAATGCTAAATTCTAATAACACTCCAACTTACCAAGACCCTCTCAGGTCCATGGGCCCCCGCGCAGTTGGGTTGTTACTTTTTCTCTAAAGCTGGGAAGTACAGGGTTGGCTACCCACAGTTCTCCACCCCCACACTGCCTGATGGCAAGTTCCCTCACTGCCCATGACTTTGCACTCATCTTCACAGATTGTCCCTTTCAAGGGTCAGGGATGGCCGCTCCTAATGTCCCTTTCTTCTTATTTTTTTTTTAAGTCACTTTGGGTTTGTTGGGAAAAAAGGCAGTCCTGCCTCTACCATGGTGAAGGCCGAGAGAGAACCAAAGGTTCTTACACCTGTTAAAATACCAAAATTCAACCAAGTAAATTGGAAGATCTAAGCGGCTTTACTACATGATTCAGGAATCGGACAGCATCCCGTCCGGCAAGTAGAGGGCTGCTCCCAGGAGTGGTACAAAGTAGGTTTTGATAGGAAGGAGGGTGAGCAAGGAGTTATCAGCAAAAGAAAAGAAAGGATTGTTTTCAGGCAAGTTCACCTTGCCTGAACGGACAAGGGGGTCTTGTCAGGTGGGTCACCTCATCTTCCTTTGGCGGATGGAGAGGGCCAAGACAACAGGTTACCTCGGTGCTGCTCAGAAAATTCCTGACTGGCCAGTTAAGACTTAAATTTCTGGGGGAGGTTGAAATTGCAATGAGGCTAAGACCCGGCTTTGATGACTTGACCTGAGTGACGCCATTTTGGGCCTGTGGGTTAGTTTCTCTCTCTCTCTCTCTCTCTCTCTGTGTGTGTGTGTGTGTGTGTGTGTGTGTGTGTTTAACACACCCAAGCTCCAGATTTCTTCACAGCCAACTGTGCACACTTATCCGTTTCTTTGACTAACCTCCAACTGTGAGGATGAAGTTTTATTTATGCCTGCCCTTCTTTCCAACATTCCTTATCCCCTGCCCCTGCTTAATTTTTCTCCTTTGCACACATCCTCCTGCAGCATGCTAAATGTTCTGCTTATTTATTTATAACCCGCATCCGGGGCAGGCATTTTGGTCTGTTTTATTCGCCATTATCTTACCAACATCTAAAACAATGGCCGGCACATGTCACGTGCTCAATAAATATTTGTTGGAGGAAAGCACATTGAGAATGTGGCTCAAGGTCTACCTGTTTTACGTCGAATGTTTGGGTAGATTTATTCCTTTGTTTACGAATCTCCTGCTTCGCCTTTGTGCGCCCTGTAACCTACTCTTTCCTTCCCGGTTCAGTTTCCTTACTCCTGACACATACACTTAGTCATTCTTTCGGTGAGCTTCTCTTGGCAGAAAATTATTGTAATCGCTGTTTGTACGAAAACACCTTTGTTTTCCCCGACTCGTAAATAACGTTTACATGGACGTAGATTTCCAGGCTATCGGTGATTTCCTCCTTATACTTTAAAATGAAATTCCAGTGGAGTCTATGTTCTGTTGTTGCTGTTGAGGATTGTGCTGTCGCTCTAACTGTGTTTACTTTGTCTACTGTCTCATTTTCTGTGGTTGTTTTTAAGGTCTTTAGGTCGGGTATCCCGTAGGTTCAATCTGATGAGTCCACAGACCGATTTACTTTTCTTGATGTTGCTTGGCATTTCTCTATCACAGGCTGGGCTCTTGCCCTAATCACCCCAACTGAGGTACCAGACAATTAAGGGAACCAGAGCCCTCAAATTAGCCAGTCCTGAGCCTGCTTCCCCTACCTGTTCTTTCCCATGGAAACTACGGTCAAGGTTCACATTTCCCCCTGCTCCGTCTGCCTCCTGACCGACCCTGGTGCTGGTGTCCCACCTAGGGTGGCATCCCCTCCTCTTGAAAGCTGTGAGTATGACTCTTTGTATATCTTTCTTGAGGCCAATGGAACAAAATTCCAGGGATCAGGTGGCTCATAAACAATGAGCGTTTTATTCCTCCTAGCTCTGGAGGCTGGAAGTCCAACATCATGGTGCCAGCAGATCCAATGTCGGGGGAGGTCCCCCTTCCTGGTTCATAGATAGCCATCTTCTCACTGTGTCCTTACAGAGCAGAAGAAGCGAAGGAGCTTATGATAGAGTAGGCAGTGAGCTGGAGGCAAGGGTAGTGATACATCAACTATGCATTAGAAGCCTAAGGGCACAACATCTTGACTTTGTGGTTTCTAAGATTCCGGGGCTAAGATATCAAGAGTCACAGGTGTAGGACATGCTCTCTCCTCTTCCACCCCTGCCCCAGAGTAACCCCTAGACTCATTATAATTCCGTTGCATTGGGGTCATGGGCCCCCCACCGTGGGGGAAGTCTGCCATGACAGTTTGGTACAAACCTTGTAGGGTCAAAACTTCCCTCTTCCTTACCTATGGGAGGAGTCCCTCAAATGATTGGAAGCAGCCTCCATTAGAGACTACCCCGGCCAGGACCCCAGAAAAGAAAAATCCCCTGTGGCCTCAGGGCGGTTGCCACCTCTGGGCCTGCCTCTTCTCCCATCTTGAGAGTGTGCTGTCCTTAATAAACTGCTTTGTGCTCGCTACCTTCCTCCTGGCTGTCTTTTGTCAAGCGTGGATCCTCATGTAAATCTTCTCTTCTCTTGGGAAGCCCGAGAACGGAGACCTCCATTCGCACAACACAGACTCTCCCACCGGTGACACTCTCTGGGCCTCTCCTATAAGGCTGCTGGTCTCATTCATGAGGGCTCTGAATCCCAGAGGCCCCATCTCCAAATGCCATCACACTGGGCATTAGGTTTTCAAGACAGGAATGGGGCCGGGGTGGGGGGTGGGGGCACACAAACATTCAGTTCAGTCCATGGCAGTAAGAAACTCTCTTCTCCATGGCATCATCTCCTGATCTGTTGGCCTCACGATAGCTGAAGAGTGATAAAATCTGTATTTGAAAACAAAGGGAGAAGAGCACTCCTGATTCCAGGAGCACTAACGTCAAAGAACCTGGTGAGCTCCAGAAACTACCAAGGCCAGTGTGGCTGGAGCAGGAACACAAGGTCTTGTGGGCCTGTCCCTGGTGCACTGGCAAGGGCCAGGGGCAGATGGGACCAGGAAGGGCCTGATGCCCTTTTCTTATATTTCCTCATTAACTGTACCACACAGCGCTACTCCCCAGTCACCTTGCGACCTCGTGCTTTCCAGAACTCCTTCACCGGGCCTATCCCAACCCGTTCCTTGAGAATCACACCCTGTTATGAATCTTCCTCCTCTTTCCCTGAACCCACTCCCCCCCTTTCCTCCCCATAAAAGCTCTGTGATCTTTGCCCGACCACTTGATCCCTGATTTTCAGGGTAAATTCATCCAGCCTAATTTATTGTTGGGTACGAGTGGGTTACTAGGATCTCCCTGGTCTGGAAGACACATTCATCCACTTATTCAAAGAGTGGGTAACATACCTATTGAACGCGTGTTACGGGACAGCTGCATTGCACAACTACAAGGCAACAGAAGACATTCCAGGAAAACGAAAACAAACAGTTGAATTCGAAGGAGCGACTGGAAGGGAGAATGGTAACCACACCAAAAGAAGCTGTTGGAGCAGACACTTGGGAGGAAGATGGGAGTGTGCCTGAGCAGCTGACGGTCTGCCCTGCTTGCGTCCTGGTCGCTCTGGCGTTCCGACCAGCCCAGGTTGATCCTCTGGTTTTTATGCGCCTTCGTATCTCTACTGGTCTCCTTTGTTTAAAAAACAAAACCAAGTTCCTTAGGCTTTTGAGTTTGCTCCCAGACAGCTTAGATCAGAGGGTGACTATTTGGCTCACATATCATTGGGTCTTCTGGCTTTTCACCTTGTTCAGATCACAAACAGCCTCTTGGCCTTGGCCAGAGATTTGGATTTTGGATTGGCGTAAGTCAATAGAGCGCCATAGAGAGGTCTAAATCCCAGGAGTGGTTTTAAAAAGGTTATCTTGGCAGCAGCATGGAGAGTGTCTGGAGGAGAGAAATCATCATCCGTTACAGGGGAATGAGAAGGCCCCACAGAACGCAGGTGTGGCACGGATGAAGAGGCGGTGACCAGACAATTGGGAGGTGAGTTTGGGTGCCATCACGAATCGCGGCGGCATTCGTCAAAGAGAAGAAACATTAGGGGAATATTTAGAAAAGAGGGCAACGAGTTCGATTTGGGAGAGATCAACCCTGCAGTGCCGAGGGACATTTGACAGGAGATTTGATAGGTATGGAGAGTTGGGGGCCCGGAGCTCCATGGGCAGGTTCCAAGCCACACACTGCGGTGTGAAAATTGTAAGGGAAGAGATGGCAGGGTAGAGCCATGAGAACAGACAAGCAATACTGAGACACAGAGACTTCGGGGAAGGATCCACTTGCAGATGGAAGGAAACGAGGATCCCTATGGCCTGGGCACTGGAAGAGGGGATGTCTTCTGCAAGAGTCAAACGGCAACAAACATAATCGAGAACTCTGCACTGAATCGAACCACCGGGCGTTGGGAAACGTGGGTGGGGCCATTTGAGAGAAATGCTAAGGCGAGGTGTCATGGGCTGGCAGGCCGCTGAGAGCGAGCAAGAGACCACCGACAGCCTGCTGATGTGTTCACTTTTCCAAGTGGGAGGTGCTGGTGGGGGTGACCACGGGGAGGGTGGAAAGAGGCCCCTTCTATGGTTAAGGATCACCTGATGGCCAAGCAGGGAGTTTGATTATTTTTCCGTTAAGGAGAGGCAGCCTTTCCTCTTCATGCTACGTATGGATGGGGTACTTATGAACCGGCAGGAAAGGGAGACGTGGGTGGTTCCTAGATGGAGGTGACTGAGGGAGAGGGTCCAGGGTGGAGACCTTGAGGCACAGGAGGGGGGCTGGCTGGCTTGGGGAGCACGGGGACAGGAGAATGCCGCTTCCAGATGGGCTCCATTTCCCCTGTGGAGTAAGAGGCACCTGCAGGGGCGCCTGGGTGGCTCAGTCAGTCGAGCGTCCGACTTCAGCTCAGGTCATGATCTCGCGGGTCGTGGGTTCGAGCCCGTGTCGGGCTCTGTGCTGACAGCTCGGAGCCTGGAGCCTGCTTCCGATTCTGTGTCCCCCTCTCTCTCTGTCCCTCCCCTGCTTGCACTCTGTCTCTGTCTCTCTCTCAAAAATAAATAAAGTTTAAAAAAAAAAAAGAGGCAATGTTGTTCTACGAAGAAGGCACAGGGAGGTTTGAGGAAAACGATGGAGGCTGGAAATACTAACAGGAAGGTGTGAGTGCAATGGTTGTGACAAGGAGAGCAGGGCCTCAGAGCCCGGTGAGGTGTTCACTGCACCCGGCCTGGGAGCCCAGTAAGGGACGTAAGGACAGAGACCACATGGGGACAAGTGGAGAAAGGCCACCGAGACTGGACCACACATCACGGAGGGGGTGGAAAGAGAAAACCGGAATCAGAGCCCGGGAGAAGACCAAAGTTGAAAACGTCCCTCCGATTCATTTCCACAAAAGGCTTGGACGATATAACTCCCAGAGGTGGGGGGGGGGGGGGGTTGATCTTCAGGTTAGTGTAATTTTGTTTTAATTACAGCTTTGTCACAATGCCCTGAAATTGGGGGATTAATGGTTTGCGTTTCAGCGTCCTCGAAGACTCAAGATTCAGCTGTTTCCTGTAAGGTGTCACTCCTTTGTAGATTTCCTCTTTGGAGACGGGAAGATCGATGCTGCTTTACAGATGTCGAGGGTCCTGGAGCTGAAAAAGTCAACATGGAATTTTGGGACATCAGGGTGAGGGGACAGATTCCCAGGGACCCCCACCCTCTGACCCTCATCTAGCCCACACGCACCTGCAGCATTGTTTAGGTCTGACCTCAGACGGACAGCTAGAAATTGTGCCTGGGGGGGGTTGTCGGGAAGGGGAAAGCCAGTGTTGTTACGGTTGCATGAACGGCATGCTTAATTTGCACACACCCGCCCTGCCCTCCTTTGAGAGGCCGATGTCCCCATCCCTCTATCACCCACCTTCCAGATGAGGACTACAGCGCTAATCCCAACATCTTCAGTTTGAAAGTGAGTAAACAGATACCCGGAAAGACAAGGTGACTTCCCAAGGTCATAAGTCCACCCACCAATAAGGGAGGCGCAACAGAATCCCGACCTCCTGATCTCGACCACTGCACCGATTCAACCGACAGTGACCACCTCTCTTTTGCTTCCACCCGGTAGTACACGTGGGGGTAAGGAAACAAAGAGGACGAGTTTCCATCTTGTTTCCAAACTGAGAGCCAGTGAGCCAGTTTAAGCCTCTCTGCCCGCCCGTTCGCGGCAGGTGCCTCTTACTAGCCGATCTGGGCTGACGGGGGCTATTCAAAAGTGCCTTGGGTTTTGCCCTTGTTCAGCCCTCTGCCCAGACTGACGCGTTTTATTCCCTGGAATCGTCTCGATCTTAAGAAGCTTCAAAAAGTCAAAGGCTTTGGGGAGATGGAACTAGGGTTTCCACCGGGAGAAGGAGCCGGGGCGATGGGTCCCAGACTCTTGTCAGGCTCAAGGCAGCCACGTGATCTGTAATCTGGCCGCCTGAACTGGCACAGCTCTGGAACTTCTCCTGGGTTCCCTCCAGGAGCTCTCAGAAGCGCCCCCGAGCTGGGCGCTCTGCCGTTCACACGCCTCTTAATCTGCTCCCCACATATGGCTGTTAGGGAGGTGAACGTCCGCCACAGCACAAGGAAAGATTTATTCATTCTCCTTGGGTCTGTCTTCAAGGGCAGCGGCTCCGCACCCACTGAATCAAAGCCGCACACTCAGTCGGACTCCTTGATCGGGCCACAACCTGCCTGTTGGCTCTTCCACTCTCTCCCCTCCTCTCTCGGCCGCTCTGTCTCTTTCTTTTGGATGCTTTCAGAGCTGGCTCGGAAGGTTTAAGTATGCACTGCACATTTCTTGCCTTGAGGCATTTGCTCCTCTGCCTGATACAGGTCAAACACACAATAGACATTTGTTGAGCAAATAATTTTTTGAATGAGTGAATGAATACTGTGATTTTTGTCTGCCCAGAAGAGCGCCTTCCTGGGCCTCATGGATTTAAAACCCTCATGCTCCTCAGACTTTACCTACTTTTCAGAACTAATCCAACACCCGTTGCCCAAACTTCCTGGTTGAACCCTTTTGGTTTTCTTAAGAAAAATATTTTTTTAATATTTATGACTTTTGAGAGAGAGAGAGAGACAGAGTGAGAGCAGGGGAGGGGCAGAGAGAGAGGGAGACACAGAAACGCTGTTAGCACAGAGCCCGGTGCGGGTCTCGAACTCACGGACCGCGAGATGGTGACCTAAGCCGAAGTAGGATGCTTAAGCAACTGAGCCACCCACGTACCCCCTGGTTGACCTCTTTTCAAGGCGGCTAGGCATGCTGGGTATTATGTCCTTGGGTGCCATTGCGTTCCCTGTGCTCTGCCATCGCAAGGTTCCAATACACGTTGTTGATTATTCAACTGCTTCCTATGCCTGTTTACTATATAAGCAGTGTCATTTATTAAAAATATCTATCATCGCTGTAGTGTTTTAGAGCTTATCACAGGCAGTGCCTAGAACAACAAGATGGGTAGGGATTGGGTCCCCATTGGCCAGATTAAGAAAACCGAGGATCCTGCAGGGAGTCGTAGAGATTGAGACAGATCTTCCAGAGGCAAAATTCACTCCCCCTTCCACCGGCCCCACAGGCTGTTACGAACAGATGGTCGTCCTGGCCCATTCTTGATGCCCTTGCTTGTCCTTGAATTTTCGCTGGTTTTCCTGGTCGGCCTGGGCCAGGGGTTCTGGTTCAGTAGGCGGGCGCCTCATTATTCCCCAATAACCAGGTGTTAAGAAGAAAACCACGGGCCCAAAATGGCGTCACTGAAGACAAGTTTCAACTTCCCCCAGAAATGTAATTCTAACTGGTCAGGAATTTTCTTTTTTTTTTTTTTAACGTTTATTTATTTTTGAGACAGAGAGAGACAGAGCATAAACGGGGGAGGGTCAGAGAGAGAGGGAGACACAGAATCTGAAACAGGCTCCAGGCTCTGAGCTGTCAGCACAGAGCCCGACGCGGGGCTCGAACTCACGGACCGCGAGATCATGACCTGAGCCGAAGTTGGACGCCCAACTGACTGAGCCACCCAGGCGCCCCTGGTCAGGAATTTTCTGACCAGGGAAAGTGACCTTGCCTGAAATAAGCCTTTTGTTTGTTTGTTTTGCTGGTAAACAATCCTTTCTTTTCTTTTGCTGATAACTCCTTCGCCCATCCTCCTTCCTATAGAAACCTTCCATTTGGTACAACTCCACAGAGCTCCTCTCTATTAGCTAGATGGGATGCTGCCGGATTCATGAATCGATTAATAAAGACAATTAGATCTTCACATTTTTTCAGTTGACTTTGTTTTTTAAAACAGGGAATCCACAACACATTCTTGATCAGCCCCCTAAATTAATTCCACCTTCCCTCTTCTCCAAGAGTTTGTTCCCAGCAAGTGGTAATTATTAGACACTTTGAAACTGCTAATTATTCAGGTAAATATATTTTTTCCTTGTTTGTACATTATGCAAAGGGTAGAAATCCTCGATTTCCATATTGTGTTGGTTGCTTCGCCTGATTAAGTTTTTAATTAGATTAACTTTTACCCTAGTCAGATGAAATGCAGAAATAAATTGGCTGATGCATGAATGCTTAGGATGATCAGGCTTGAGGACAGCCGGGGTGGAGAACAGGAGGAATAAAAGAACACAAAAATGGGGTTCATTTATATTGGCTTCAAGTGAGCCACTCAAAAAAGAGGCTCCCAATCATTTTTCTCTAGAACCATCCTGGGTCACAGGTGGAGCCCCAGACTCTGGGTGCCCAAAGAACTCTTTTTTTTGGACATGTCCTTCAGGTTGAAGGTTTGGTACATTTGTTTATTATTATTATTATTTTAATGTTTATTTATTTCTGGGGGGGGGTCAGGGCAGGAAGAGAGGACATACAGAATCCAAAGCAGGCTTCAGGTTCTGAGCTGTCAGCACAGAGCCTGATGCAGGGCTTGAACTCACAAACTGCGAATTTATGTCCTGAGCTGAAGTTGGGATGTTTAACCCACTGAGCCACCTAGGTGCCCCTGAAGGTTTGGTACATTTATTTTTATTTCTTTTTAAGTTTATTTATTTGTTTTTGAGAGAGAGAGAGAGAGAGTGAGCGAGGGAGGGGCAGAGAGAGAGAGAGAGAGAGGGAGAGAGAGAATCCCAAGCAGGCTCCGGGCTGCCAGCATGGAACCCAGTGTGGGGCTCGAACCCACAAACGGTGAGATCACGACTTGAGCTGAAACCAAGAGTCAGAAGCTTAACTGTCAGAGCCACCGAGGGGCCCTGGTACATTTAAATGCAAATGTCCATGGGGGCAGCTCACACCTTAAGGTATTATTGGCAATCTTGGTTTTTCTTTGAGAGTACGGGGCGGGGGGGGGGGGGGGGGGGGGGGGGGTGGGGGGGGACAGAGGCCCAGAACAACCTTAGTTTTGCATATCAGTCCAGTTAGACGCCAATTCTCAGTGGTACCCAGCTTGCACCCTAGAAAGATTAAGAACCAGACACCAATTAAGTTTAATATTTTTTCGGGTCAAGCTTCTCCTTCATGTGTTCATTTTATGCCTAGGGAGGCAGTGAGGGCGGGGCGAGTTGGGGGTGGGGGGATGGGGGACAATGTCATCCTGTGGTTACTTCTCTTCCAAAAGCAATTTAAAGAAGGGCTTGGCTTTCTCAATTTGTATTTACCCAATGGCTTCCTGGAGCTTTATGTTTGCAAGCCTCAGCGTGCTGGATCTTTCTCTGGACAAAGCCTACTTCTCTAGATTTCATGTATTCTATTTAACTGTCTGCCCCCTGTGATTTCAAAGCCTACCCCCCGCCCCCCCCCCGCCCCAGACGCTGAGATGGGGAGCAGGGAAAAGAGCCTAGTTCAGCCCTGTTCTTGGATGTCTGATTATCCTGTGAGCAAACCAACTGAATGGAAGAAGAATCCCCTGGGAACTCTCAGGTGCTTCCCTAGGAGGGTCTGGAAACCTGGGGCCTCAAGTTTCAGAGGCTCATATCCAGCAGGGGGTTTATCTTTTTCCACACACGTGGCTAACACTGTTGCCTCTCCACCTGACACCACAGTAATTTAAGGAAATCTGTGGCATGTCGAGCAACAGAAGACACAGAACCCAGTCCTCCAAAGGCCGCCTCAAGGCTGAGCCCCACTCCCACCCCGTCCACTTAACCGGTGTCCCGCCTTTTATTCGCAGATGCAAAGCACCACCCAGGATGAACGGCCTTCCATCCCGCTCCGGTATTTGTTAGCTCCTTGTTCTGCGTGTTAGTTCCCCCAGGGTGACGGCAACCAGCCTGAGGACGTCACTCACAGGTCTCCATGTGTTGTCGTGCCCCTTCCCCTAGATGGCGCACGCTTTTATATTGCAACTGAGTCGCCAGTAATCCAGGAAACCCTAAAACGAACCCCAGGGAAGCCTTTGAGCTGCTAAGGTCTTTCATGAGCCAGATCTTTTTTTCCCCACCAGTTTTATTGGGATGCAATTGACATAAAACAGTGAGTCAGTCCAAGGTGTACAACAGAACGATTTGCTACATGTATGTCCTGTGAGATGATCACGACACGTTTAGTTAACGTCTGCGTATAATTAGTTTTTCTTGCGTTGTAATTATTTTTTCCGGTGATGCTGAGAACTCGTCAGGTCTACTCTCTTCGCAACTTTCAAATATACCAATACAGTATCGTTAACTCTACCCTCCGTGCTGTAACCTACACCTCTATGACTTAGTTATCTTGCCCTGGATGCTTACATCCTTTCCTCACCTTACACATGCCCACTCCGCCTCTGCATCAGGCCATTCTCTGTATCTAAGATTTTTTTTTTGTTTTGAGATTCCACATATAAGGGATATTACACAGTGTTTGTCTTTCTCTGACTTATTTCACTACATATACACGCACATTAGGTTGTTTTCATGTTTTGGTTAATTACCTAATTCATTGGTTGCCTAACGCTGCCGTGAACACAGTGGTGCAGATATCTTTTCAAGACAGTGATTTCCTTTCCTTCATTTAAATACCCAGACGTGGAGGGGCACCTGGATGGCTCAGTCGGCTAAGCATCTGACTCTTGATTTAGGCTCAGGTCTAGATCTCACGGTTGGTGAGCTCAAAACCCGCGTCGGGCTCTGTGCTGACTGTGGGATTTTCTCTCTCTCCCTCTCTCTCTCTGCCCCTCTCCTGCTCATGCTGGCTCTCTCTCCCTCTCCAAATAAATAAATAGACTTTAAAAACAAATAAATAAATACCCAGAAGTGGAATTATTGGATCACACAGTAGTTCTATTTTTAATCTTTGGAGACGCTTCTCTACTATTTTCCATAGTGGCGGCCCTGGTTTGCATTCCCACCAACCATGCACGAAGGCTCCCTTTTCTCCACGTTCTGGCCAACGCGAAGACAACATTCTTGTCTTGTGAATGGCAGTCATTCTGGCAACTGTGAGGTGCTATCTCACTGAGGTTTTGGTTTGCATTTCCCTAAGGATCAGTGATGTCGAGCACCTTTTCATGTATCTATACGTGTTCGTTGGAAATGAGTCCATTCAGTTCCTCTGCCCGTTTTTTAATCAGATTGGTTTTTTGCTATTGAGTTGTAGGAGTTCTTTACATTTGGGGAGTATTACCCCCTTGCCAGATAGATGATTTGCAGAAACATTCTCCCACTCTGTACCATCGCTCTTTCATTTTTTTTTTTAATTTTTTTTTTAACGTTTATTTATTTTTGAGACAGAGAGAGACAGAGCATGAACGGGGGAGGGGCAGAGACAGAGGGAGACACAGAATCTGAAACAGGCTCCAGGCTCTGAGCGGTCAGCACAGAGCCTGACGCGGGGCTCGAACTCACGGACCGTGAGATCACGACCTGAGCCGAAGTCGGACGCTTAACCGACCGAGCCGCTCAGGCGCCCCCATCGCTCTTTCATTTTGTTGGTGGTTTCTTCCGTTGTACAGAAGCTTCTTAGTTTGGTGTAGTCCCATTTGTTTGTTTTTTCTTTTGTTGACTTGGCTTTTGCTATAAAATTCAAAACAACAACAAAAAATCACTACTAAGACCGGTGTCAAGGAGTTTACCCTCTATGTTTTCTCTGAGGAGTTTTACGGTTTTAGGTGTTAGGTTCTAGTCTTTAATCCATTTTGAGTTGATTTTTGTGGATGGCGTGAGATAGGGGTCGAGTTTCATCTTTTATGGGTGGCTGTCCAGTTTTCCCAACATCCTTTATTGAAGACACTGTCCCTTTCCCATTAAATATTCTTGGCTCCTTCGACATAAAGTAATTGACCACATATGTGTGGGCCTGGTTCTATGCTCCCAATTCTGTTCCATTCAGCTATGTGTCTGCTTTTATGACAGTGCGTATTGTTTCATCACGATAGGTTGGTAATATAGTTTGAAATCGGGAAATATGATACTTCCAATTTTATTCTTCTTTCCCCAGGTTTCTTTGGCTATTCAGTCTTTTGTGGTTCCATACACATTTTGGAATGGTTTTTCTTCTATTTCTGGGAAATATGCCATAGGAATTTTAATAGGGAGTGCATTTACTCTGTAGGTGGCTTTCTATAGTAGTACATTTTAACAATATTAATTCTTCCAGTCCATTAACACAGAATATCTTTCCATTTATTTGTATCTTCTTCAATTTCTTTCATCAACATCTGATAGTTTTCAGCATACCTCTCTTTCACCTCTCCGATTAAATTTCACCCTAGGGATTTTATTCTTTTTGATGCAATCACAAAGGGGGAGAGGGGCAGAAGGAGAGAGAGAACCTTAAGCAGACACAAGTTAGGGAAGGTTTGGAACGAACTTTTCTGTAAACGTTTGGGAGAATTTCACCACTGAAGCCATCTGGCCCTGGACTTTTGTTTGTTGGGAATTCCTTTGATCACTGATTCAATCTCCTTACAATAATTGGTCCGCTCAGATTTTCAATTTTCATGATTTGATCTTGGTGGGTTGTATTTTTCTTACAAGATTTTATTTCTGATTACTCTCTTATCTAGTCTCTGATGGCTACTGGGCTCCTCCTGGTCTCCTAACACTCTCCAGGGCTTATATTCCCCTCTGACCTTGAAGATCGCTTCAGAACTCTGGTTCTTACTTAACTGATTGATGTTGGCACGAAAACTGAAAGCTGTTCTTCCTTGGCATAGCCCCTTTAATGGCAGAAGGGCTCGTCGCTAGTCCAGAGAAGCGGATTTTGGTACCGGGTGATACAATACAATAATTTTGGCAGAGAAGGAGGGTAACGGTATAGATTAACATTAGTTCATGATACATTAAGAACATAGGTTGTAATTCCTGGGGTAACCACTGAAAGCATAGAAACATCCTGCATAACTCCCCCGCCAAGAGGGGGCAGCTGGAAAATCCTGAGAGCTGGAGACTGAGCTCCAACTGGGCAGGAGCTCGAAAGTGAGAGGTCAGAGCACCAGCAGGTAAACGAGCCCGTGGGATGGGTGGCCATGTTGCTCTTTCCGATGGGAGCAAAAGTTCTAGGGGAACAAAATGTACTGGACAACTGCAGCTTGTCTTATACCTGCTTATATTTGATCACCTTTTTATACACAGCACTACAAGCCAAATAATACTATTGCTGTAGCCCCAGGACGCCCTCAGCAGGGGAAGCGTTCACAGTTGGCATCAGCGGGGGCCTGTGCTCTCAGAAACAGTTTCACTGGGGCGCCTGGGTGGCTCAGCTTGTTAAACATCCCGCTTCAGCTCAGGTCACGATCTCAAAGTTCATGAGTTCGAGCCCCGCATGGGGCTCTCTGCGGTCAGCACAGAGCCCACTTGGGATCCTCCATTACCCTCTCTCTCTGCCCCTCTCCTGCTCGCCCTCTCCCTCAAAAACAAATACACCTTAAGAGAAATAAGCAGTTTGGCTTCTGGAGACATTTTGAAGAGTCATCTGCCAAAGGCTATTTTCTTTCTTACGTCTCCAAGATTTACTTACGCCTTCACTTTTTGACCCAGAGATTAGAGTTCAATAATTACCACGCCTACTCTGAATCCCATTAACAACACCACCACCACCACCAAGAGTCATTCTAGGAAATAATTCCTGACGATAGCAAATAATAGCCAGAGAGAGCCCGCACAGCTCAGACAAATGTCTAGTGACTAATCATGATTCCTGAGGGCCTCCAGTCACTCAACTAGCACCTACTCAGGGCTTATCGTGTAAAATTACATTAACAAGCATTTACTGAGCACTCGCTATGCCTCAGACATGATTCCAAGCATATTACACATATATACGCATTTGATCCCCCTGCCAACCCCCAAAGTAGGTCCTATCGTCATGTCCATTTCACAGAGGAAAAAAAAAAAACTGAGAAATGGAGAAGTTAAATAATGCGCGAGATAGTAAAGGGCAAACTTGGGAATTAAACGCAGACTGTCTGGTTCAATTTCACATTGTTCTCCACGCTACGTATGTGATGGTTCCCAGAACCGTCTCTGGGAACGTCTCAGCAAGCTTTTTGTGAAGTAAGAAAGTAAGCAGGCACATGCACAGCTCTGAAAGCGGACAGACGGGATGAAAAATATAGTCACAGGTGGGGTAAGAAAAAGGGAGGGATTATGCAACAATAAGAAAGAGAGTAGCTTTGTAAAGATAAGGAGGATTTAGTTCTACCAGCCTCATCAATAAATACTAGCCATAAAGATTAGTATTAAGAAGAGATGAGACAGGCATGCCAGGAGCAGAAAACAGTGTGAGCAAAGGCAGGGATCAAGGAATCAGTTTATGTTTGGGAAATGGCCAGCAAGGCTGGTTTCCCTGGAATGGAATAGTAGGAACACCATTTTGCACAACGAAGGAAACCATCGAAAAAGCAGGCGACCTACTGAATGGGAGAAGGTATTTGCACATAATATATCCAGTAAGGGGTTAATATCCAACGTATATAAAGAACTTCTACAACTCAACAGCAAAAAAAACCAAACAAACAAACAAAAACACAACCAAATGATCCAATTACAAAAAGGACAGAGGACCTGGATAGGTATTTTTCCAAAGAAGACATCCAGATGGCCAACAGACACCTGAAAAGACACCCAACATCGCTCATCATTAGGGCAATGCAAATCAAAACCGCAATGACATACCCTTGTACACCTGTTCGAATGGCGAAAATCAAAAGGACAAGAAATAACAAGTGTTGGTGAGGATGCGGAGAGACTGCTGGTGGGAATGGTGCAACCACTGTGGAAAACAGTGTGGAGTTTCCTCAAAAAATTAAAAATGGAAATGCCACATGATCCAATAAGTCCATTTTGGGTATTTACCCAAAGAAGGTAAAAACACGGGTTCGGAAAGATATGTGCACCCCTATGCTTATTGCAGCATTGTTCACAACGGCCAAGAGTCGGAAACAACACAAGCGCTCGGGGGACTGGAAGCCTGTATCTCCCACTCCCCTTCCGCCATTTTGCCCGTCCCTCCACCTCCTGCCCCCACGGCAACCGGCAGTCTGACTGAGAAATACGAATACCAAATGGCTTCACTCATCTGTGGAATTAAACAAATGAATAAGCAAACAAACAAAAAGCAGAATCAGACCTGGAAACACAGAGAACAAACTGACGGTGGCCATGGACGAAGGGAGTGGGGGCTTGGCCAAAATGGGTGAAGGGGAAAGGGAGATATAGGCTTCCCATTATGGAATGGATAAGTCACGGGGGAAAAAAGGCCCAACATAAGGAATATTGGCGATGACATTGTAATAGCCTTGTATGGTGACAGATGGGGACTATCCTTGTGCCGAGCACGGCATAATGTGTGAACTTGTCAAATCACTTTGTTGTACACCTGAGACCAATGTAACATTGTGTGTCAACTACACTCAAATAAGAAACGAGTTTTTTAAATAACAATGAAAAAAAATCTTCCCCCATATGTTGAAAAAAATGCCTTTAAGAACTTTATGCCCACTTACACCTTCAGCAGTAGAATAAATGATGCCTGTCCTGCTGCCCCGTCACCGGCACTGAGTGTTACAGCGGTTTGAACGATTTCTTGCGTTAATTTGTAAAGAAAAAAATGTAATATATTGCCTAATTTGCATTTCTCGAGCTTACCCGGGAGGTTGAACATTTTTCACCTGTTTAAAACAAAACAGTAAGTTTTCCGACTTCAGCTCGGGTCACGATCTCGCAGTCTGTGAGTTCGAGCCCCGCGTCGGGCTCTGGGCTGATGGCTCAGAGCCTGGAGCCTGTTTCAGATTCTGTGTCTCCCTCTCTCTCTGCCCCTCCCCTGTTCATGCTCTGTCTCTCTCTGTCCCAAAAATAAATAAACGTTAAAAAAAAATTTTTTTAAAAAAACAAAAAAAAAACACAGTAAGAACCACGACGATGATGACGGTGATGGTAATGATAATAAAAGTAATTAATATTCCAATGCTCCAGGCATAAGTCTGCACACTTTATGTATAGTCACTAATTTAATCTTTACCACACCCCTATGAGGTGGCTACTGTTATTACCCACATCTTAGAGATGAGGACACAAATACAGACAGAGACGGTAACTCGCGTGAGGTCACAAGGCTAGATGTCAGCCCAGGGTTCGAATCCTGGCAGACTGGCTCCCGCACGTATGACAGGTTCCTCTCTCCCGTGGAGGTTGGGTGAGCATTAGCGACAGTCACCGAGGAAAAGAATACAGGCTTTGCAGAGATCTGGATTCAAATACCCATTAATTAGGGATATGACCTTGGGCAAGGTATCAGACTTCTCTCAATATCAATTTCCACACCATAAAATGATATCTGCCTCCGACCACTTGTGAGGATTAGAGATAATGTGTGTAAAGTGCCTGGTACATAACTAGAAAAAGGGTCTTGGAACGCCAGGCTAAGGAATAAACAGCTAATTCGGTTCGTGCCCTTGAAGGCCTTCCGCAAGAGGCAGGGTTACAGCTGAGCTCTAAGAAGACTCATTTGGAAGAGTTTATTAGAGGCACAGGCTCTTAATTGGAATGGTCCAGACCTTAAGGGAATTTCAGACTCCTAGGTTCATCTCGTCAAAAATTGTAGGCATATCATACATGTGTATGAAAGATCACTATGCAAGGACATGATATTTATAAGCAAATAGAAACCACTGAAACTTTTTTTTAAATATAAGATCTAGTTATAGAAATGATACAAGGCATATGATGGAATGCTACCATAGATATTAAAAACACTATTTTGGAGGAGTATATGAAGACTAAGTCCACTAAATGTGAATTATTAAAAGGAGAAGGTTATAAAACAGTAGATATAGCACGACCACATAAATCCTTGCAAATCAGTTGTACATGTCCATAAAAAACTGAAAAGCTATAAGATAATGTTAACAGTAGTCCTTTACCGGTGGAATTATGAGTAATTTTAGCTTTCTTCTTTGTATTTTCTCCATTTCCCCAAATTTCAGAGGGAACATTTATTACTTTTTATGTTTTAAGAAGTGTTTACATAGTTTTTGTATATTTTTAAGACCTTGGATATATAGCTTTAATCAGAAAAATTTTTTCAAGTTTATTTAGAGAGCGAGAGAGAGAGCTCGTGCGTGTGCATGCGTGAGTAGGGGAGAGGCAGAGAGAGAGGGAGAGAGAGAATCCCAAGAAAGCTCCTTGCTGTCAGCGCGGAGCCCGACTTGGGGCTCAATCCCACTAACTGTGAGACCATGACCTGAGCTGAAATCAAGAGTCAGGTGCTTAACTGACTGAGCCACCCCAGGAGCCCCAAGAAATGTTTACTACTAATAATAAGCCCATAAGAAGGAAACCGATTCCGAAACATCTGTCTGGCCAATATGGCAGGTTACCAGGTGCTTTGTTTTGTTTTTGTTTTTATTGATTTATTTTTTTTAAGATTTTATTTTATTTAAGCAATCTCAACCCCCAACACGGGGCTCGAACTTACAACCCCCAAGATCAAGAGTTGCATGTTCTACCAACTGAGCCAGGGAGGCACCCTTGTTCTTACCCTGCTATAGGCTCTGTGTTTTGGGGTTCAGGGCAAAGGCTCATGATTTGAAATGACTTAAAAGAAGTCCGACCACGTGCATATACCGAAATCTTTTTTCTTTGCCTACCTTTTTGAGAACCGGGGCTTTAATCCCAGTGAGTCAGGGAGGTGACGGGCGTCCGAAATCGTCACACTGGTGGGAAGATTTCCACGTGGTCATGGCACAAGGTTACAGAAGAGGCATTAGTTCCGCGGCCTTGGTAATGGGGGAGGATGTAGGCTTCGTCTTACTGCTGACTTTCTGTTTCAGAAAAATCTTAGCGTCATGGCAGAAAAAACATTAAATTATTAAAGTCTGGGCCTAAGGAGCTGAGGAGAGGTGCTTTATGAACACCACTGTGACCGTTAAATCCATTTCCCTGTGGACTGGTGGTTTTATTTTCCGAAATTCACGGTGACATGCTCCTTTGACTCATGGAGGGTGGCAGGCACATTGCTTTATGAGGTAGTCTCCTGGTTGAAAAAAATGCCCTGGAACCAAAAGGAGAAGGAACAGCAAAAGGGGAGTTCTCCCGTCTGGCAAAGAGTCCCAGTGGGCAGCTCATCTCACAGTTAGCTATGCAGGTGAGCTGAGGACTCAGCCTAAGAAGGAATAGAATTGTCGTGATGAATTACATTGTGCGTATGGGGGGAGGGGGCAGAAGGAGTTGGGGGGGGGCTTCCGCCATCATTCGATGGCAGGTGGGGGTCTCATCTGTGTGGCTGCACTTCAGACGTCACCTAGCTCAAAGCCACGATTATAAACCTTTCCCTGGAGTTGCAACACTAACGTTCATTGGATTTTGCTGACAGATCTCTTCCAGTTGTGGGTATACGCTGGGTTTAATTGAAGCGAACTTGAATTCATTTTGTCTCAGGCTTTCTTTATATCCCGTGACATGATTTAAGACACGCTGGATGCCAAGACTGGGTTGGTCTGGGTTGTTATGTTTGGAAACGATGAGCGAGGTCATGTGGGGATGAGATCAGTCATGCCCAGCATTTAGAGGAGAGCGGAGGACTGAAAACAGAAGCATCTCAGCGAAGACCAACCTCTGAGGGGCAGACGGAGAAGAAGCTTGGAAAGAAAACCAACATGGGGCAAGAGGTGAGAACAACCCAGGAGACAGGGCGGTTATGAAAGCCAGCAGAGAAAACATCGGCAAGGAGGGAGTGATCAAAAACACGTAGCTGGCGAATGAAGGCAGAGGCAGCTAATGAACCCGGAGAAGTCTCAGTAGAAAGGTGGGGACAGAGCCGATGACTGTGTGGGCTGAGCCGTGGTAGGGAGCAAAGTAGGACAAGTGTCAAGTTACTTGCTTGTGTTTTTTATTTTATTTTATTTATTTTATGCTTGTGTTTTTTCTTTTATTTCTTTTATTTTTTTAACGTTTATTCATTTTATTTATTTATTTATTTTTTAATGTTTATTTATTTTTGAGACAGAGAGAGACAGAGCATGAACAGGGGAGGGTCAGAGACAGAGGGAGACACAGAATCCGAAGCAGGCTCCAGGCTCCGAGCTGTCGGCACAGAGCCCCACACGGGGCTCGAACTCACGAACCGTGAGATCATGACCTGGGCCGAAGTCGGCTGCTTAACCGACTGAGCCACCCAGGCGCCCCTGTGGATGTGTTTTTTAATCAGCTTTATTGAGGTGTAATGTTATAGCCAATAACACTCACCCATTTTACGCACACATTTTGATGACTTCCAGCAAATATATATAGCAGCATAACTGCCATGCTATGGAACAATCTCATTATACCAGAAAATTCTCTTGTGTTCTTTTCAGTCAACCCTCTGTTTCCACTCCTGGCCCCTGGCAAACACGGATTGAACTACTACTTTCTGTCCCTGTAGTGTTGCCTTTTTTTAGAATTTCATTTACATGGAATTATTCATTATGTCGTGTTCTGTTTCTGGTTTTCTCCACTTAGCGTAATGCTGTTAAGATACATCCATGTTACTGTGTGTCGGGGCAGTTTGCTCATTTTTCTTGCTGAATACCCTTCCCTAATATGCCAAACAATATATTACATGTCTAATATACCGCAAGGTGTTGATCCATTCGTTAGCCAATGGACATTTGGTTGTTACCAGTTTGGGACTATTATGAATAAAGCTTCCGGGAACATACGAGGCCATGTGGACCATATTTTCATTTCTCTTTTGCAAACACCTCGTAAAAAAAAAAAAAAAAAAGCTTTCTAGGCATAAGGTACGTTTACACTTAACTTTAGAAGAAATTGCTAAACTGTTCATTAAAGTGGCCATACCATTTTGCATTCCCACCAGCAATGGGTGAGAGTGCCCCCCCAAAGTGGCAAATTTGGGCAAAGTGCCACGCATCTTTACCAAAAAGCTTGATATTAGCAATCTCGTTAAATTTAACTGTCCTACTGGGTATGTGGTAGAGTATCATTGGGATAGCAACTTATATTGCCCTAATGACAAATAATGTTGAACATTTTTTCAGAGGCTTATTTACGTATCTAATTTGGCGAAGTGTCTATTCAAAATGTCATCTATTTTGGGGGGCGCCTGGGTGGTTCAGTAGGTTAAGCATCCAACTTCGGCTCAGGCCATCTCATGGTCCGTGAGTTCAAGCCCCGTGTCAGGCTCTGTGCTTGCAGCTCAGAGCCTGGAGCCTGCTTTGGATTCTGTGCCCCCACCCCCCTTGGCCCCTCCCCCACTTATGCTCTGTCTTGCTCTGTCTCTCAAAAATAAATAAATGTTAAAAAAAATTTTTTTAATGTCATCTACTTTTTAATTAAGTTGTCTTCTTTTTGAGTTGTAAAAGTTATTTAAATATTCCAGATTCAAACTCTTTATCACATATATGTTTTGCAAATATCATTTCCCTGGCTGCAGCTTGCCTTTTCATTTTCTTATCAGCATTTTTTGAATAGCAAAATCTTTAATTTTGATGATGCCCAATATATTTATTCTTCCTTGTCGACGATTCTTGTGTCCTAAGAAATTTTTGCTCAACATAAGTCAAAAGTTTTCCTATTTTTTTCTGAGTTTCCTCTATAATTTTATTCTTAAGTCAGGTTTATTATCCAATTTGAATTAATATTGAATATGGTCTAAAATTCATATTTATTTATTTATTTATTTATTTATTTATTTGATTTTATATATAGAGAGAGAGCATGAGCAGAGGAGAGGGATAAAGGGAGAGAGAGAAAAAATCTTAAGCAAGCTCCACAAAGCATGGAGCCCGACGCAACGCTCAATCCCACAACCCTGGGATCATGACCTGAGCTGAAATCAAGAGTCAGATGCTCAACCAACTGGGCCACCAGGCACCCCTATTTTATATTTATATTTGTATTTGCCCATGAAGTTACCCCTACTAGAACTCCTTATTTTTTCATGTGGATTCAAATTACTGTTTGCTCTTTCACTTAGGCTGAAATATTCCCATCAGTATTTCTTGGAGAGCTTGCTGGCTAGAAACCAATTCTCTTAGCTTTTGTTTATATATGAATGTCATAATTTCTTCTTCATTTTTGAAAGATTGTTTTGCTGGATATAGGATTCTTTTTGTTGTTGTTGTTAACATTTATTTATTATTGAGAGACAGAGCATGAGCATGGGAGGGCAGAAAGAGGAGGAGACACAGAATCCAAAGCAGGCTCCAGGCTCTGAGCCATCAGCACAGAGCCTGATGCAGAGCTCAAGCTCACAAACCGCGAGATCATGACCTGAGCTGAAGTCGGACGCTTAACTGACTGAGCCACCCAGGTGCCCCAGGATGTAGGATTCTTAATTCACATTCTTTTTCTTTCAGCTCTTTGAATATGTCATCCCATCCTTCTGGCCTCCATGGTTTCCGATAAGAAGCTCACGGTTAACCTTCTTGAGGTTCAATAGAATTGTTTATTTCTTCCCGCTTTCATGGCTCTCTCTTTGTCTTCAACTTTCAACAGTGTGATTACGATACGTCTAGGTGTGGATCTCTTTGAATTTATCCTACTTGGACTTCACTGAGTTCTTGAGTATGCAGATTAATGTTTTGCATCAGATTTGGGAAGTTTTAAGCCATTATTTCTTCAAATATTCTTTCTGCTGATTTGTTTTCTCCTCTCTTTCTAGAAGTCTTATTATGCATATATTGATATGTTTGATAGTATCCCACAGTTCTCTGAGGCTTTGTTTTGTTTTCTTCATTTTTCTTTCTCTTGCTCAGGCGTTCTTTGAACATACTCAAACTACCTGACTTACAATCTCGTTTAGTAAGTCCAATGTCTATAATCCATTAGAGATAGTTTTGCTGACTCCTTTTTTTCCCTGTCCATGTCCCAGACTTTCTTGTTTCTTTGCTTGTCTCATTCTTTTTTGTTAATATAGTGGGGCAATTCTGGAAGTCAGAATCTACCCCTTTCTAGGGTCGACGGCTATTGCTGCTGCTGTTATTTGTTTCGTGACTTTTCTGAACGAATTCTGTTGGGGCTGCAGTTTTTGTCATGTGTGGCCTCTGAAGTCTCTGCATGAACAGCTTAATGGTCAGCTCATCAAAAAGTTCCTTAAACGCTTGGAACCAGTAAGTGTCCCAGTCTTTGCTGTGGGGCTTTGTGTATATATGTCGAGGAATATATTCGACCCGCAGCCAGGAAGCCTACATTTCTGCTCTGGCCTTCACTGATTGCCTGCCCCAAGGCCACACAGCCTCAAGGTCAGCCAGAGGTGAGAGTATAGAGCCTTCTCAGGTCGTTTCTGAGGATTCTCATAGGCCTGGGCATGCACCTAGCCCTACAGGTGCATGTGAACTTCTAAATTCCCAGGACTATCTCAGAGCTTTTCAAAGCTTCTTATAGACATCTCATTCCCCAGCTTTTACTTCTAAGCTTCTGGGTAACCTTTTGTTTTCCCCAAATGCTAATCCACTGCTTCAGACAGCTGCAAGGTTAAGCAGTTACCCCTGGCTGTTTCTAACAAACACCCCTTGAGAAAAGGCTTTTCGCACTTGGCAAGCTCCTAGTCAGATCAAATAAAGAGAAATCTCGAGAGTGGTCTCTTTTTAAAGAACCACCAAATGGGTCAAATGATGACAATTCTCTGGGAAAGGGGCTTCAAAGAGTTCCAGCCTTGTTCTGCCCCCTCTAGCGGCTACCAGGCTGCTGGGTTTCATGGGATGGCGAGCTGTTTGCTTTTCAAAGCTATTGCAGAGCTGGGGAAATGGGGATGGGAACAGGGCAAGTTACAACACCACAAAACTCGGTGTTCTTACTGATATTCAGCTGTTTTTCTTGAATAGAGACTCCCCAGTTTGCTGCAAGCTTTTGGGTAATTTCCATAGATTGGAAAAAGTTGAACCCGGCCCATTTTTTTCGGTGGTCTCATCGCCCTAATGAAAGAGGGGCTTTTTAGAGGTCCTTAATCTGTCATTCTTGCTGAAATCCTGTACCTTTGACCTTCCACCTAAACACAAATGCCACACTCTCTCAAATCGTGTGTCCTTATAGTAAATCTTAAAGTCAGGTAGTGTGAGTATTCCCACGTGGATCTTAGTTTTCAACATTATTTTGGCTTTTTCTAGGTCATTTGCGTTTACATAGAAATTTTCGGTATGGCTTTCCAGTGTTTACCCAATGCACTGCTGGGATCTTGATTGGAATTCTCTAAATCTATAAATCAATTTTGGGGAAAGCGACACTAAAAAATATTGAGGCTTCCAGTTCACGAACATGATATATCACCCCATTTACTTAGGTCTTCTCTAATTTTTCTCAACACCAGTTTGTAATTTTCAGTGTGCAGGCCTTGCCCCTATTTTGTGGACTATAACGCTAAATAGTTTTTGACGTAATTATAAATGATGTTATATTTTTAACGTCATTGTTCATTGCTGGTATACAGAAATACAGTTGACTTTGGAATCTTGATATCGCTCACCTCACCTAATAGTGTGACTACCATTTTCTCAGTTCATTAGTATTTGATACATGAGCAATCATGTCACAACATCCGTGAATATAACCAGTTTTATTTTTTTGCGTTTGAATTCTGTGCATTTGGCTTCTTTTTCTAGACTCACTGGATCAGTGAACACATCCAGTACAAAGCGAAATGGAAAAAGCAAGAACAGCCATTTTTGTCTTGCTCTGGATCTAAGGGGTAGAGCATGTGTCTTTTATCACTGAGTATGATGTTGTTTCAGGGTGAGGAAATTCCCTTCCATTTCTAGTTTGCTGAGTTTTCTAAAACCGTAAACGGATATTAAATTCTGCCAAATACTTTTTCTGCCTCTGTTGCGATCATCACATGGTTTTTCTTTTTAAATGTTAACATGATGACTTACATTGATTTTTCACATGGTGAACCAAACTTGGCGTTCCTGGTTTAAGCTATACTTGGTAATGATGTATTCTGGATTATGTTACTAGACTTTATTTACTAAACTTTTGCTAAGAATTGTTTCTATGTTCCCAAAGGATCTCAGGCTGCAATTTTCTTTCCTTGTGATGTCTTTGTATGGTTTTGATATCAGGACAACATTGGTCTCACAGAAAAAGTTGGAAAATGTTCTTTCTTCTTATTTTCTTGAAGAGCTGGTATAAAATTCGTATTATTTTATTTATTTGTTTATTTATTTATTTTAAAGACAGAGCGTGCACACGAGTTGGGGGGAGAGAGATCTTTTTTTGATGTTCACTTATTTTTGAGAGAGAGAGAGAGCACGAGTGGGGCAGGGGCAGAGAGAGAGAGAGGGAGACACAGAATCCCAAGCGGGCTCCAGTCTCTGAGCTGTCAACATAGAACCAACGTGGCGCTTGAACCCACAAACCACGAGATCATGACCTGAGCTGAAGTCGGGCACTTAACCAACTGAGCCACCCAGGCGCCCCAGAGAGAGAATCTTAGGCAGGCTCCACGGTCAGCAAGGAGCCTGATGCAGGACTCGATCCAATGACCCTGAGAGCATGACCTGAGCCGAAATCAGGAGCTGGATGCTCAACCAACAGAGCCACCCAGGTGTCCTGGTGTTATTCCTTTAAAATGTTTTATTGAATTCACCAGTGAAGACTCCTGGGTCTGAGTTTTCTTTGTAAGAAGGTTTTTTTATTTTTCTTTTTTTAATACGCTTTCCATTTTAGGAAGGTTGTAGACTTACAGAGAAGCTATGATGACAGTTCAGACACCTTCCATATACTCCATTAAGATGTTTGCACTGATATGGTACTTTTGTCACAACTATTAGCTGACATTGGTTTTTGCCTTTGGGTTTTTTGTTGTTGTTGTTGTTGTTGTTGTTGTTGTTGTTTTTCTTTTTGTTTTTGTTTTGGTTCCAGAATCCCGTCTAAGGTACCACCTGAGCATCTAGTCATCTAGGATCCTCTGGGCTGTGACAGTTTCAGACTTTCCTTGTTTTTGGTGGCCTCGATGGTTTTGAGAAATACTGGTTAGGTATTTTGTCGAGTGTCTCTCAGTTGGAATTGGGTTTTTTTGTTTTTTGTTTTTTCATGGTTTCTCCTGATCAGACGGTGGTGTTGAGTTTGGGGGAGGAAGACCACAGAGGTAAATTACCAATTCTTATCACATCATACTAAGGGTACATGCTAGTAACATAACTTATCACTATGGATACTAACTTTGACCACCTAGCTGAGATAGTGAAGAAAGCTGAGATAGAGAAGCTCTGCAGGTTTCTCTACCCTAAATTTTCTTTTTTTTTGTTCTTAGAGAATTTTAAAGTATAAATTTAATTTCATTCATAGGTATAGGGTTATCCATAACTTACTTCTTCTTCTTTCTTTTTTTAGTTTATTTCTTTTAAGAGAGAGAGAGAGAGAGTGCACAAGCAGGGGAGGGGCAGAGAAAGAGGGAGAGAGAGAATCCCAAGCAGACTTTGCACTGACAGTGTGGAGCCCAATGTGGGGCTTGAACTCACAAACCACGAGATCATGACTTGAGCTGAAATCAAGAGTCGACGCTTAACCAACTGAGCCACCCAGGTGCCCCATAACTTATTTCTTCTTAAGTGAGGTTTGTTTTCTCAAGGTCTTTGCCCATTTTATTGAATTGGCATTTTATTGAATTGAGTTGAGTTTCTTGGTATAAATTATTTGTACTATTCCATTATATCCTCTTAATGTTTGTAGAATCTGGAATAGTGCTCCTCTCTCGTTCCTAATATTAGTAATTTGTGTCTTTTCTCATTTTGTTCTTTATTTTTCTTTTCATCTCTTATCTTTTTTAATGCTTATTTATCAGTCTGGCTTGGGGGGAATTATAAATGTTATGGATCTTACAGAATCAGCTTCTGGTCTCATTGTTCTCTATTATTATATTTTCTCTTCTATTCATGTCTTTTCTCTTTACTATTCCCTTTTTTTCCTGATTATCTTGGCCTTAATTTTCTCTTCCTTTTATAGTTAACTCAGAAGGAACCCTAGTTCATTGGGTTTTGGAACTGTCCACGTATACCATATAAGCATAGAATGCTATAAATTTCCCTCCAAGCACTGCTTTAGCTGAAACCAAAAAAACTTGATATACTTCCTTTTTTTGTTGTTCAAATATTTTGTAACTCCCCTGTGACTTCTTTGACTCATGGGTTATTTAGAAGAATGTTGCCTAATTTCCAAATATTTCCAAATACTTTATTGGAAATTGATCCAAATTTCCATCAAATATCATTTTTCTTCTCCCTGAAGAACTAACTGCCTATAATATTTCTTATGGTGCAGGTTTTCTAGTGATAAAGAGCTCGGCTTTTGTTTATCTGAAAAAAAATTTATTTCTATTTTACTTTTGAAAGCTATTTTGAAAGGTGTGAAGTTCTAGATTGTCAGGGTTTTTTGTCAAAACTTTATGTTTTGTTTGGACAAAAACATAAAAAAAAAACCATTGTCATCTGGATTACATAGTTTCTGGCAAGAATTCTTCTGATATTCTTATTTTAGTTCCTCTGTGTGGTTTTTTGTTTGTTTGTTTGTTTGTTTGTTTTTTGGTTGCTTGCAAAATTTTCCCTGTATCATTGGTTTTCAGCAGTTTGATTATGATGTTCCTTGGTGTCATTTTCCTTATATTTCTTTTGCTTGGATTTTGTTGAAATTCTTGAATCTGTGCTTTGTAGATTTCATCAAATTTGGAAACGTTTGGCCATTATTTCTTCAATTGTTTTTTTCTCTCTCTTTCCCACTCCTTCTGAAACCCTAATTACATGTGTATCAGCCTGCTAGATATTTTCTTACACACCACTGATATTCTTATTTCTTTTCTTTTTTTCTCTCTGTACTCAATTTTAAAGAGTTTCTATTGCTATGTCTTTACTTTCATTGATATTTCCTTTTGTTGTATTTAATCTACTATTATTATAGTGTATATATATTTTTTATTTCAGACATTGTATTCACCATCCTTAGAAGTTCTATTCAGGTATTTTTATATTTTCCGTTTCTTGCCTCATCATATTTACTTTTTCTGTACTTTATTGAACAGTGAATCATATTTATAATAACTATTATTATATTTTTCTGCTATTTCTATTACTTCTATCGTTTCTGTACCTGTTTCTATTGACTTTTCCCCTAATCAGAGTTCATATTTTCTTGCTTTTGCAAGAAATTTTGATTGGATAGGGGACATTGTGAATTTTACATTTTGGGGGAGCTGGGGTTCTTTTGTGTGGTCCTTTAAAAAGTGTTGGGCTTAGTTTTAAAAGGCCGTTAAGTCGCTTGGAGTCTCTCCTCCTTTCAAGGCTTGCTGTGAAGTGTTTTAGGACAAGTCTTCAGAAGTCTTTAGTTGAGGCTAATTTATCCCAATGACTAAGATAGTATCTTCCTGAGGGCTAAACCTGATGTCCTGTGCCTTACAATGTCCCTTCACGCTGGCTGGTGGGAACACAAATTTTTCCTACCCACATGTGAGCTCTAAGAATGTGGGGCCTTCCGTTTTACAGGGTTCTCCCCCCACCCCCACCAAGATTCAAGAAATTTCCTTTCCCACCTGGGCATATCAGTAGGTACCTAGAGACTTGATTGGTTACCTCTACAGATACCCAGACCTCGTTCTCTGTGAAGATTTTCCCCCTCCCCCCGCCCACCGTGTTACGTCTTGTGAATTCTAACCACCTTGCCCCATAATTCAAATTTCTTTCTTTTCAACTCAGTGTGATCATCAGACTGTTTTGGAACCCCATCCCTGCAATACAGCCAGGAAAGTTTCTCCAGACATTAAGCCGGGTCACTTGTAGGACTTAACCATGTTTATTTCCCTTCTCTCAGCAATTCAGTAGTGTACTGCCTGTGTCTGAAGAATTGCTTGTTATAATTCTTTCCAACTGTCTACGACACTTCGTTTAAGGTAGGGAGGAACATTCAGTTCCTGTCCTCGATCATGGGAAAAGCAGATTTCTATGATATTCTTTTAAGTTTTGCGGTGAGGTGGGGAGACAGCAGGGGAAACAGTAACTGAACGCTTAGACAGGATCAGGGGAATCTTTTTCTTTGGGCTGGAAAAGATATCACCTCCTGCACACAAGAGAAAATGAGCAAAGGATAAACACCATTGGAAGTCAAGTTTGCAATTAAAAGACAAAACAACCGTTTTTCTCTACTCTCACAGTATCTCTGATACCAAATGCGTGGTGGTTTTGTTCCCACATGAGACAATTCTTACAATAACTACCTAGAGTCAGCACAGACCCCACAGGTTAAGGGCTCAGTCCCACAAGGTTGTCCCCTACGTGAGACACTAACCTCAGGTCCCAGGCTGTGATCTCTACTTCTGACTGATCGCCTGTAAATCACAGTCCCCACGGCTCCCTCCTTGTGTTTAATAACTTGCTAGAATGGCTCACAGAACTCAGAGAAACGCTTACTTATATTTCATATACTGTAGAAGACACAACTCAGGAAGAGCCATAGGGCAAGGTCTGGGAGTGGGGGTGCTCAGAGCTTCCACACCGTCTCCATCAGCACCACCCTCCTAACACCTCAATGTGGTCATGAACCTGGCAGCTCTCTGATCCCCTTGGGTTAAATGTTTAGGGAGGTTTCATGACATGAAACGATTGATTAATTCACTGGCTGTTAATGATTAACTCTCCCTCCCGCCTCCCTCCCTTCCATGGAGGTAGGGAGTGGGGCTGAAACTTCCAACCCTCTAGTCATAAGCTTGGCTGCCCTGGAAAACGGTCTCCCATCCTTCAAAGCTTTCAGAAATCCACTTCATTAACATAAACTCGTGTGGACGATGGGATTTGTCAAGAACAACAGAAGATACTCCTTCCGCCTTTCTCACCCCACTCTTGAACTTGGACAAAAACCAAATATTATCAGGGCACCTGGGTGGCTCAGTCAGTTAAGCATCCAACTCTTGATTTCGGCTCAGGTCATGATTTTACGATTCGCGAGATCGAGCCCCACACTGGGCTCTGTGCTGACAGTGCGGAGCCTGCTTGGGATGCTCTCTCTCCCTCTCTGTCTACCCTTCCCCAGCTCTCTCTCTCTCTCTCAAAAATAAATAAACATTAAAAAAAAACCAAATATAATCATGGAAATATGTCCCTATTACTCTTTTTTTAAATTAATGTTTATTTATTTTTGAGAGAGAAAGAGAGACAGAGCGTGGGTGGGGGAAGGGCAGAGAGAGAGGGAGGCACAGAGAATCCAAAGCAGCTCCAGGCTCTGCGCTGTCAGCCTGTGGGGCTCGAATCCATAAACCGGGAGATCGTGACCTGAGCTGAAATCGGTTGCTCAACCGACTGAGCCACCCAGGCGCCCCCCCATTACTCTTATCACTTAGGAAATTACAATGGTTTTAGGGGCTCTGGCCAGGAACCACAGACAAAATCCGTATTTCCAGGGGCACCTGGGTGGCTCAGTCAGTTGAGGGTCTGACTTTTGATATCAGCTCAGATCATGATCTCGCAGTCGTGAGATTGAGCCCCGCGCTGGGCTCTGTGCTGGCAGCGAGAAGCCTGCTTGGGATTCTCTCTTTCCCTCTTTCTCTGCCGCTTCCTCACTCATGCGTGAACTCCCTCTCTCTCTCTCTCTAAAATAAACATTTTTAAAAAACCCATGTGTTTCTAATTATATCACAATGTCACAGCAAGACTGGGTAGAAAGTTTCAAGGAGCTTATTTCTGGGGACATTTATTTTCTCTGAAATGTGGGAAACACAGCAATCCAGTAAAGATGGCTTCAGACTTAGAAAATGGAAAGATTTGGGGCGCCTGGGTGGCTCAGTCGGTTGGGCGTCCGACTTCGGCTCAGGTCATGATCTCGCGGTCCGTGAGTTCGAGCCCCGCGTCGGGCTCTGTGCTGACAGCTCAGAGCCTGGAGCCTGTTTCAGATTCTGTGTCTCCCTCTCTCTCTGACCCTCCCCCGTTCATGCTCTGTCTCTCTCTGTCTCAAAAATAAATAAACGTTAAAAACAAAACAAAACAAAAAAGAAAATGGAAAGATTTAAAGAATGGTAGGGGCGTCTGGGTGGCCCAGTTGGTGAAGCATCGGACTTCGGCTCGGGTCACGATCCTGTGGCTCGTGAGCCAGAGCCCCACCCCGGGGTTCTGTGCTGACAGCTCGGAGCCTGGAGCCTCGGCTTCGGATCCTGGGGTCTCCCTCGTTCTGCCCCTCCCCCACGCATGCTCTCTGGCTCTCATAAACAAATATTAAACAAATTAAAAAAAATTAAAGAATAACTGCCGGAGGCAAGGAGGGTAAAGCAGGCTCGAATGAGGGGGAGAAAAAAAAGCATGGGTGACCAGATTAGGGGACCCTTACGTTCGTAACGGTGGCGAACGAAAAGAAAAGTAACTTGAATGGCAGGAGTAAACCCCATCTAAAACCTTTGGCCACGAGACCACTGGTCACCACCCAAGGTTCGTCTACGTCGACCCTTATTGAATGTCACTGCCAGAGGCTCCCTCAGCCACCGGAAGCCCAAGCAAAGACTGACACCCCAGAGCTTAAGCTCCATTGGTGCTACATTTCCAGCCCCATTCCTAGGCCTGCCCGTAAAGCCTTCCTGAAATCCCTGGCTCTTGTCACTCTATTAAAAATAGAGCAGAGTTCATACGTGGTCAGACGCTGAGGTCAGAAGCACGCCTTTAGCTCTTATGAAAGGGCACCACGGGGTGGGCACTCGGGGCTTTCAAAGAGGCTCTGTCTGAACAAGACGGTTGGCTTCCCCTGGACGGACCACAGGTGAAGCCCTGTCTCTCTGCCTTGTTTGCCTGGCAATCCCTGCCGCCTTTAGATTTCGGATTTGCCTACAGCGTAGCTCTCAGCTTTTGCACGAATGAGTCAAAGATACTCCTTTGCAGAAGTACACAGAGTCTCCTACGAGGGCTCCTAGCTTGGCAGGTGGATGTAAGCTAGATGTCAGCCCCTGCCCATCTCCTTCACTAGTCCCCCTGATACAGTGTGCGACCCACACAACTGCACACAGCTGGCATGGTACCCTCGATCTTCCCGCCTTGGTTTCCCAACTTCTCTCTTGGCATTAGCAATTAATAATGGCTTTGCCCGCCAGGCTGGGTCCCGGCCTCGCAAGTTGCTGGTTTTTATTAGTCAGGACAGTTGTCCCTCTGGGTTGGCCCCAGTTCTACCGGCTGGCTATTTGTTCCATACTGCTAACCCCTGAATCCATGAAGTTCAAGACAAGGAATGTATTAGGAGAAACTACCTCTCTATTGGGGCATATGGAATCTAGGGCTAATGTCTGCTATGCAGGTTGTTTAAGGTGATCTGAGTTCCTGGAGCCCCTTGTGGGAACACGGCTATGGCTTCCCACCCACCCCACCAAAGGCTGTCTAATCTACAGGACCAGCCAGGCCTTCTATCCCTGCATGTTCCTGCTCCTTTCCAGTAGAGCCTGGGCCATGCCATTCAAACTCTAAGCTCGTAATCTGGGGTTTTGTTTGGACCCCACACCTGGTTGCTACCAGACTTGCTCCTGACCCCCGCCGCCCGGCCAGGATCTTCTTAGCAAGGACTTCATTGCAGGTGGGGTCTGGGCGTTCTCCCGACCTCAGTGTTTGGGATCCTCTGCTGCTCCCAGAGCATGAGTAGCATTAACACACGAAAGTCCAACTTCAAACTGGAAAGTGGTTCTCTGAGAAAGTTTTGCTAGGAGAAGGGTCTGAAGCTGCTGTCCAAAATGTGGCCTGAAAATGGACCAAGGCACTATTTCTCAAATTGAAACTCTAGTTCCGCAGGCATATTATGAGTGAAGGAAAAAAAAAAATCGTCTGGAGAAGTCCGGGATTAGCGGCAGTGAAACGGATTTCCTTTGTCTGCAGGACTTCTCAGGGCTTTTACTATACCGATGTCTGTAGTATACCTGGAGGGGATTCAGAGTAAGGAGCATTTCCCAACCTTAGATGATTATAGAGCATCTCATGACACAAGTGCTGCCCAGAACAGTCTTGGGGAAAGTGGGTGTGTGGATTTTTGGGAAAGACACGTTTCCCGCGGTTGCTTCCTCTGGGATTTTCAAGAGGGACTGTGGGCTCTCCTCAGGTGAGGAGGAAAGGCCTAGGCCCCCTCTGCAGTCACGTTAGCTGCATGTGAAACTAAGAAATAATTACGGAAAACGCCAGCTGATGAGGTCTCTGAATCCAGCCCCTTCAGGACTGAGACCTGATTGATCTCCGCTTAACATCTGGCATTTGATTTTCCTGCTTTTGCATTCTCCAGCCCGCTTTAACAATGCTGTTCTGGAAATATGCTAATAATTTCCTTTGAAACAACTGGTCTGCTCATTTAAAAATGACAGGTTTTTCTCTTTCAGCCCTTCTACTGAGCTCTCTTTGATTAGAGGTGTCTTAAAAAAAAAAAAAGAAGTTGTCTTCTCCGCTCTCATACCTACCCCACCGAGGAGGGAAAGTGACGGGGAGGCTTGGCGATAATGAGCCCTCACCTTGACTTCAAACCGCTTGCTTTGTTGATCCGACTGGAGAGCCCCTTTCCACATCAAAGCCAGCTCTTGACCACTCTCTCACCCCACTTCACTCAGTCTTGCACGAGCAGGGAAGGGCCTAGACCTCCCGGGAGGCAGATGTTCCAAGATGATCGATCAACGAAGCCGTAGCAAGGAGACAAAGGGTATTTGGAGACAGCGGAGGCCTGAGTCCCCGCGCCGTGCAACTAACAGATGCATAAGTCAATACAAAGTTGAGCTGTTCCTGGTTTCATGGCGCAAGTTCTCTCTCTGAGCAGAGACTTCGCACGGCACAAGTCCAGGACTTTGAGGGGGCTCTTCATTCATTCACTCGTTCATTCATTCGCTCTCTGCCGTTGGGCGCGAGGCAGCGTGCGAGCGTGGACTGCTGGGAGAAGCCACGGAGGTGTTTTGAGATGGAGCCCTGGCCTCTTTTCAGCTTGCAGGGGACGCGGGGAGATGAACAGGTACAAGAGTCATCACCTGCGGATACGAACGTCCGATATACGTGAGCGTGCCGTACCCAATAAGCAGAGAATCAGAGCCCAGGGGAGAGGGAGTCCCTGCATGTCGGGTCTGCGGAAGGCTTCATGCACGAGGTCACATTTGAGCCGAACCTCCAGTTCTCATAGGCCGCAGGGGCAAGAGCCACATGTGATGACCCTCGTTGCCTCCCCGGTCCCCAATTCCGCCCACCCTTCCGCTTCCTCACAGAAAGCTGATTTTAATTCTGGTTATCTCCTCCGTGCCAGCACAGTCCACGTCCTTTGGGAAACAGTTAACTCCCCTAAAGCTGATTGGCACCTTCCATTCATGGAGTCAATGTTTGGGGGGGAGGAGGGGCTATGGCCCGAATCCGTCCAAGCAGGGTGAACTTCTAGAGTCTTGCTCGGGATCCTGGGGTAGAAACACACTCTCTCGCCCAGTAGATACCAATGAGGAAAACCCACAGCTCGTGTTGCATGCGACGGCCATCCTACAGTCACAAGGGGAGCCACCTGAGCTGGACAACTGAGCGGAGACACGGCGATGGTCTCTGATGCCATTGAGTCTCGGATGAACTAAACCAGAAGCCACGGTCTTGTCAGCCATTGAGCTCCCTCTAGCTAGCTCAGGGCAAGTGATACCACAGAGAACATTCGGAAGCCCAGAGCATGGCTGAACATAGGCTCTAGGCGGCTTATAGACACGCGCGTGCACACACACGCACGCACACACACGCACACGCACGCAAACAGAACCGGCACGAGAGGAAGCTTCCACCGCCATCACCCTGTGCCCCAGGCCAACAAACGGGATGCCCCAGCCCCGCCTGTTCCCACACGTAGGTAGCCTCAGATGGGGTGACCAACTTGGCGGGGTGTGCCCGGGGCCTCGGCCAATTTTAGCATCGACGGTGTCACGTGTCCTCAGTGCCACGCCAAAAACCAGGATGGCTGGTCACCCTACTTCCCAATCGAGGCTCCAGGAGAACACCACTGGTGGGTGGAACTCAGGTCCCCTGGCAGCTGAGGGGGGCTGAGGCTCCGCATCGAGAAAGCGGCAGTCACAACGCGGCCGGCAATCAAACTTCAGGGAGGACGTTTAAAGGATTTTGAGGCGCCATGCTAGACAGGCATCCAGTAAAGCATCGCCAGACTTTCCGGGTCCGCGAACAACGTCATTCACCTCTTCTCACGGGACCGGCAACCAGAGATTCCGGCCGGATCCGGGAGGCTTGTAGCAGCTTCGGTGTGAGACCCCTTGTGCTGACCTGTGAGACCGTGCCCTAGTGTTATCCACACGGGTGCGGGGCCATACGTCCCGGGCCCTCCGCGTAGGATTGTGGATCTGGCACATTCTCCCTTGGGGCGCGGGGGACAAAGGAAGAGAACCAGAGCTGAATACATAGAAGGGGGAGTAACAGAATGTATTTTACTCGTTGGATGAAAAACAAAATGGGTTTAGTGTGTGAACCCTTGGGGACAGAGAGCTGCGCTACCTTTCTGCGAATGTGGCATTTTGACCCCGGCCCCCAGGTCCAGACTACAAAGCAGTAAAGCCCAGGAGACCCTGGATTATACATCTCTGCGAAGTGCTGAATGGGCAAATGAGGGCGTGGGAGACGTGGTCTCAACTAATCGTTTCTATAAACCTGCACCGTAGCATTCGGCGCGTGGAGTTCTGGTCAACGTCACCGACAGTTGCTGCTGAAATACACGTGACATGACAAGTCCCCAGCCGGTCCAGGCAGCCAGCCAGCCAGCCAGCCAGCCGGATTGCGCTGTAGCCACGCCCGAGGCGAAGCCCCTGTTGGGGGTTCAGGCAGATTCATTTCATTCTAGAGTGGATGGGTTTCTGCCCTGGGGCTGAAGTACTTGATAAACCCGTTCTCCGCGGCATTGCCCCGCCCCCCCACCCCTTTCATTCCATCCAGAAAAAAATTAAGTTGCCTGTGTTTTAAGCCCGTGAAAGGAACGACACCAAGATATTTGTTGCAGCCCCTGCAAAGTGTCTGAGGCCTCACTCATTTCTCTATTGTTCTGCCTCATTATACGCAATCACACTTGACAAAGCATTACCTAGCCTAAATTGTCCTCCTCTGGGGAAATTTCACTTTCTTTCTTGCGTGTTCCTGATTCTCACCCTCCCATAGCCATTCAGACCCCGTCTTGGCTTTCCTTGCTCTCCTCTGATCTGTACGCAGGCCCCTCTGGCTTTCTGCAAGCCCCCGGCTCGGATTCATTCCACCCCACCCGCCCCACTCCTTCCCTGCCCCAGGAGACGCCTGAATTCACCTGCCCGTGCCCTCTCCACCAGCAGCCTACAACGGACCCTCGCTTGGGTTTGTTTTCCGTGGTGCCTCCCCCACGCGGAGAGGGTGATGCATGTTACTCAAACCAGCCAAATCTTCAGTTCCTCAGAGTTGAGCCTCAGAGAGCATCCCTACAATCTGCAGGTGGGAGGGCTGGGAAGTCACGTGAGGCCAGGCGGAGGAGGGCCACGCCTGGTCTCGTCAGCCCTGAAGTGCAGAAAGCAGGTGCTTGAGGGGCGCCCGGGTGGCTCAGTTGGTTGAGCTTCCAGCTCTTGATGTTGGCTCAGGTCATGAGCTCAGGGTCGTGAGATCGAGCCTCGTGTCAGGCTCTGCACTCGGTGTGGCAGCTGCTTGGGATTTTCTCTCTCTCTCTCTCTCTTTCTCCTCCTGTCCCTCTCCCCTGCATGTTCTCTCTAAAATAAGTGAGAAAGAAAGAAAGAAAGAAAGAAAGAAAACAGATGCTTGAGAGAGAAGAACGAAGACGTGAGCAGGACTGGGGGTTACGTGAAGGGGCAGAGAAGCCGGTTCGTGGGATTCTCAGTTCCGAGAATCAGTTCCTCTGGAGCCCGGCCACATTTCCTGCCCCCCCCATTTTCCGCTTAAGCGGAGAGAATTCTGTTTATTGGGCCCCTAACCGTGGCTGCTCTTGACCTCACTTTTAATTTGGTGGGGAGATTTCTCTGACGGCATCCGCCCCTCGCTCCACCGCGGCTTTATTCTGACACGGGCTTTGCCATCTCGGGAGGAAATGTGGTCCTCATCTAATCTCTATGTGTTATGGGCTAAATTGTGCCACCCCCCAAACTCTTATGCTGAAGTCTTAATTCCCAGTTCTTCAGAGTGTGACTGTTTGGAGACGGGGCTTTTAAAGAGGGTAAAATGAGGTCGTTAGGGTGGGCCCTAATCCAATCTGACTGGTGTCTTTATAAGAGGCCATTGGGGCACAGACACCCCCTGGGATGACCATGTGAATACACAGAGAGAGGACGGCCATCGACAAGCCAAGGAGAGAGGCCTCAGGAGGAGCCAGGGCCGCCGACACCTTGACCTCGGACTTCCAGCCTCCAGAGCTGTTGTTGAATGACTTGTTGAAGGCCTGACTCTGTGATAGTTTGTCATGGCGGCCCCAGCAGACTGATCACTGTAGACCTCCATTCCCCTTGTCTGGGGCCCGCTCTCACCATTCCTCACGAGGCCAGTCTCTACCCTTCCAAGAAGTCCGTCCCTGTCCTTCAACACACAAGGCTGATGTCTCTTGCTGAGGCTCCCCCGGCCCCGTGTCACCCCTTTCCTTCCTTCCACAGGCCACACAGAGGGGGGTCCCTTCCACTTTCTCTCCATTTTTAACTCCCTTCTGCCCCCTCCCTCATGTCAGAGACCAATCCGTCATGGCGGCTAACTGAGGAAATGAATGGGGGAGCCCCAGGGCACTGCTCGGGCCAACTGCTCCATCCCGGGGACCCCAGGGAGCCGGACAAATCAGAAGGGTAGCTCCCGGCTGGGGTCGCCAACCCTGTTGCAGAACAAACTCGGATAAACTTGTCGCAAGAGAAGGCAATAACACAAGGGTTTGGATGAGAGAAAGGGGGAAATTCATTTCGGGGCCAGCAGCCCAGGGAAGTAGCCGGCTCAAGCCTTAACTGACCTCATAAAACACCAGAGTTTTATGGGAGAGGTTCAGGGGGCATGTGCGAGAGAGCAGGCAGAGAGCACGTGTTCAGCCCACGATGACGAGCAGGGAAGGAGATGTTTGGGGGGGGGGGCGGGGTGGTCTTCCAGGCAGTCCGTTGCCATCCAGGCTCTTTTGCTCCAGAGGGTGGGATGTTCCGGTCATCGCAAAACACCTTCATCCATGCCTCAAGTAAGTACGATAAGAAATAAGCACCATGGGTTTAGGTAGAGAAGGAGTTAAGCAGTCTCGTCTATTTCCGACTTCAACTGTTGGGATCCACAGTTGAGCAAGGCTAAGACCCAGCTGAGTAGGGCACCGGTGGCCCCGCCCGTACGATGGCCATTCTCAGGGGGCCGTCACACTGCTGACGGTGAGTGGCATTTGCACCAGATGGCCTGCCATCTCCTCAGACTCGAAGTCATCTCACTGTTCAGTCTGGTTCACAGACTCCCCGTCATTAAATGCAATGCTCGTTTTTGGATCCCCATCTCACCGATCGCCCCATTGCTTTGTTCCTGTTTGCAGCCAAACGTTGGCGTCCGTTCAATTCTCTCCCTCCGATGCCCCTCCTCCATTTTCTTCATTTGCATCCCAGGCTTACAGTGGATTTGACTGTATTTAACTTTTTCCAAAAAATGTTTACTTATTGATTTTGAGCGTGCGTGCATAAGCAGGGGAGAGGCAGAGAGAGAGAGAGAGAGAGAGAGAGAGAGAGAATGCTGAGCATGAAGCCTAACATGGGGACTCAATCCCATGACCCCGAGATCAGGACCTGAGCTGAAATTTAGAGTCGGATGCTTAGCCAACAGAGCCCACCCGGGCGCCCCTGCCGTATTTAACTTTCAAGTAATGTTAGAGAGAGCTCAGTCCTTGGCCTGCCTCATGGTGTTTTCTGCCATCTCTTGCCTTCTATGCCCCCTCTACAGCCAGACCCTCAGAGGTCTCTCTTCCCCGCTCCAGTCGTGTGCATCCAACGGTCTCTTGACTTGCTCACTGGGGACTCTCGGACACGTCTCAGACTCCACACATCCCACCGTGAACTCCTGACCAGCCCTCAAGAGCCAGCCCTGCCTGCCCCCTTCCCTTCTCAGCTGAGGCAGCTCCCGACTGGTGGGGTCTCAGGGCCAAATCCTCGGGATCAACCTTAGCTGCTCCTTCCCTCCCGTGCCCCACCTCCTTCCTCGCAGGAAATCTTGTGGGCTCTACCTTCAAAACATCCAGAGGCCGCCCCCCTAGAGCACTTCCGCCACTGTTCCCACCTTGGTCTGAGCTAGCATCCCATCTGGGTCCCTTCCGGAAGGATCTTCCTGCTTCCGTCCCCGCCTCCTCCGATCAAATCTCAACCCAGCAGTCATTGCCACACCGGGTCACTCTGCTGCCCCAAGCCCCACCCCTGGAGGCTTTTTGCTTCGCTCAGAATAGAAGCCAAAGTCCTTAGGGTAGCCCACAGGAGCCTACATTCTCAACTGCGCCTTTGGCCCATCTCTGACCTCTTTTCCCTCACCGTCATTTTGCTCCAGCAACACTGGCCTCCATAGGTTCATCTCACACGCCAGACAAGCTTCCGCCCCAGGGCCTTTGCACTGGCCACTCTGGCTCCTGCTTGGGGAGGCCCTTCTCCTAGGTACCTGCTTGGCTAGTTTTCTCACGCATACACCTCCCCCCCCCCCATCCAGGCTTGGATCTCACCTGCTCCACGGGGCCTGCCTGACCACGCACGCACATGGCCCACCCCTCCCTGGTTCTGCTGGTCCCCTGTCCAGTACACCTTCTAGCTCCCGGCATGCTGTTTACTTCCTGATTATACACAACGCTTGGGGCCAACCCCTCCCCTCCCTCGTCTCATCGCTCTGTTAGACTAGAAACTCCAGAAGGAACCTAAGTGTGTTTGTCCCTGGCGTAACCCACGTTGCTGGAACAGTGCCTGCACCGAGCATGTGCCTAATGGGCTTTTTTTTTCTTAAGTTTATTTATTTTGAGAGAGAACGAGAGCACGTGCATGCCAGCAGCAGAGAGGGAGAGACGGAGAGAGAGAAAGAGAGAGAGAGAGAGAGAGAGAGAAAATCCCAGCAGGCTCCGCATGGTCAGCATGGAGCCCGACGCGGGGCTTGAACCCACGAACTGTGAGATCATGACCGGAGCTGAAACCAAGAGTCGGACGCTTACCTGGCTGAGCCAGCCAGGACCCCCTGCCTAACAGGTTTCTGTTGAAGGAAGAAATAGAACCCTCCCTTATGTCCTCCTATTTCCTGAACTCTGAGGCTTTGGAGGCCTCTCTCACCCCGAGCCTCCTTCCCCTCTTCAACACTCCTACCCCCTCGGTGCAGCCGACCATCCCAGGGCGTCCTGGAATGACCCATTATTCCATCTTTTGTAAAACGCTGCCTGTGGTCTATCTCGCTCCCCCACGGCCTGTTGGGTCAAATTTGATGTCGCGGTCACCCTGACGCGGCTGTCCCTTCTCTGACTTCTCCTAGCCGCCATCCAGGGCAGCCTCTGATTTAGAGCCCGATCAATACAGCAGGAGATTAAGCACATTAAACCTTTTTTCACTCGGAAATTCCAAAGAGACTCCGAAAGCAACCTGGCTTGCTCTCTATCGTGTATATTGCATTTTAACTTTTCCACTGCCCCCTTAATTGTCCGTACCCGGCCCTGTGTCGCTTTATTTACTGCCTTCCTGTCTACTCCACGGGTGTGTGCCCCGTCTTTCAAGCAAGGCCGTAAGTTCCTTGAGGGCAAAGGCTGTTTTATACAGCGATACCTTGATTAGAAATTCCTCAGGAACAAGGCTCATTTACTCAAAGTCAACTATGTGCAAAAAAGAAAAACAAAGCATCTTCATAAATCATTCTAAGCAGAGCTGCCTGCTTACAGCTGCGTGTCAGAAATACTTCAACGCAATTTCTGTCTGTCTCCGCGGATGCTGAAGTCAACAGGCCCGTCACCGCGGGGGGTGACAGCAGCCTAGAAGATTTGTCCCCGAGCCTGGCGTCTCTTCACCACCATCTTTAGGCCCCCCAGGCTACTCTTGCGGACGTACCCCCCAGGTCCCTGCTCCCACAGCCCGGTCTAGAGTAGATGGGTCGGGGACACTGTCTTACTTGTTCACCCGTGAATTGTTGTGCACGTTACCCTAGATGCTATGAGGTTTTTCTGAAGGCAGAGACTTTTCTCTCCATCAGTGTGCTCCAGTAATCTAGAGCAGAGCCTGGCCACAAAGCACATACTCAAAAACGTCTTTGCGGAACGGGTGACTGTGATCTCTGTAGGAGTTGATACTCTGAACCCTTTATCCCCGATTATTCCACGAAATGTTCGGGAATGATCAATTATCTTCATGGGGAGAAATGTTCTTCTACGCCCTGGTAAGCAAAAATACCCCCTGAAATTACCACTAGGCTTGTTAACCTGATCCCTGGCCTGACAGCTGGCCTGACCGGCCCCGGGGTGACGTGATTCCCAGAGACTTCCTCCCCGCCCCCCGCCTTCCCTGCTCCTTGCTGGTCCCTGGAGGAGGATGGGATTTGGCTGTGTCCCTCTCTCAGGAACTGTCTTGATCACGTCTACAGGCTCTTTAGGCCTCACTCTTGAGCTCTCTTGTCTCCAGGGCTCCCCGCATCCCTCATCCTGGCGGAGGTCAGACCTTGCTTCCGTTCACCCTTGCTGTTGACCCAGCTCTGCTCTCACCTCCCTTCCTAGGCCTTCCAGACACAGCATGTCACGTTTCCAGAACATCTGGCCCTTTGGGGGGAATTCAGGAATTTTCTTAGCATAACCTCTCCTTTCTGACATCCTGGCACGTCCTGTATTATTTCTCTTCCTGGTTAAATTTCTGACAAAGACAGTCTTCCTGGGGCTGAAAAGTCTTTGCCTACAGAGGTATAGCTTAGGTGCCGTTTTAGACTCTCCCAAGGAGTTAGATCCGGAGCAAGAAAGTTTCATGAAACGGAATTTAATCATCAGGGCCTCGGGGACGGGAACTCCATAGTGTACAATTTTGTTTCCTTTTTACTGTTTAGAGAAGTTCTAGACCCAGCACAGGCCTGTAATAAACACCTGTTGAATAATTGATCGACCGACAGCCAGCCAAGCATGCCGGATGTTTCCGTCTGGCTACAATGTCTGTGTTTTTGTTTATTTTTTCAGGAAAAATTGTGGTTCTTTTCACTGTAATTATTCACCAGATTCCCCTCATTTGTTCTCTATTCTTTCTTTTTCTCCCAATTTTTCATCTTGAAAAATTGGAAATATAGACAAAGCTGAAAGAATAGAACAGTAGTTCCACTAATGCTCTCCACTTGGATTCAACAATGAACTCTTCTCCACCTTTGCTTTCTCTCTCTCTCTTTCTCTCTATATACCATAGATCTATCCAGGCTTATATTTTTATAACCCTGGATAAATACAAAAACTTGGTCGCACGGTCATTTGATGTTGCAGACGTCATGACACTCCACCTTCCAAATACTTCAGCCTGTACCTCCCAAGAATGCGAACATTTTCTCTACGGCCACAACAGCATTCTCACAGCTAAACAATTAATGATCACTTCAAACTAGAGTCTAGAATCGTTTCGTTTATTCTCGAGTCGGAGATGTTTGCTTTTGGACCACCTAACGATTGTGCTTTCCCAAACCGAATTCTAGGCTTTGTTCCTTGTAGATTCAGGGTTTTGCAGGTGTGGTAAAGACCTGTGGTTCACAGGACGTCGTTGTGTTCTCTGGCCCTTGGGTGATGAAAGGTTGTTTGGGCCCCAAAGATGGGTTGTTTCCGGAATAGACCAGGTCCACCCTCAAGCAGGCGCAGGGGAAGTGTTGTTTTGGGACATGGGGAGCTGCCCTGGGCCCATAAGAGTTTCTCAGTCCATGCAGCTATACGATGTATGATCTCTCTCTCTCTCTCTCTCTCTTAAATCTGTCCCTAGTCTCCTGTATCTCCTTGTATTGTGGAATAAAAACAGTATCTACAAGTCAGCTCCTTTCTTGGCAATTGTGATTCAGTAGGTCTGGGATGGGAATCTCAGGAAATTATATTTTTACAAAGCTCTCCAGGATTAGAAATCTGGCAGGGGGAAGGGGGGGAATGGAAAATCCCCCATTACATGGTCTGCCTACACAACACTTCTCTGAACATCTTATGTATGTGTGTTTGTGGGCTTCGTAAGATGGTTCCAATTATCTTTGGAAGTGAGTGGAGTATAAACTATAAATAAGCCAGAGACTTCCTCGGAACATCCACGCGTACCGGAGCCGGTCTTGGGACTCTGCAGCTGGCGCGGCCAGGGGGTGGGGGAGGAGGCTGCGGGTTTCGAGTGAGGTGACCAGGCTCTGCCCTTGGTGCTGCTGTCCTCTAGCTGCGCGAAGGGTTTGGGAGAGCTTACCCGAATTCTCCGGGCCTCCTAGATGAGCAGAGTAATACGTACCTCGTGAGGCACTCGATGGGATGGTGTGTGGGGGAACACGAAATATGGAGGAAGAGTCTAGTTGAGTTGGAGATCTATTCACCCGGGATCCCAGATCTCTCCGGGGGACTGTGGGGGCAGGGGCACCGGGAGTTCATTCACCCGATGAACGGAGGGGCCCCCTGGTTAGAAGCTCTTCCCCAGGCTGCAGGGGAGGAAGGGGAGGAGCATCTAAGGTCGGGGAAGCTTCCGCTCCTTCTTCTCCTTGACGTCCAGGGCCCAGGGAGAGAAGGGCTACCATACAAGAGCGTGCAAAATCTAAAGGAACCGGTTCTCCGTCATCCCTGTGGAATGCGGCCGGGGCAAGGTGCCAAGCGTCCTTCAGGGGTCCCGACACTGGACCCCTACTTCCTGGGCCAGCTCTCAAGCGCACAGGCAGCCCAGGCCTTTCATCCGGCAACATGACACTGCTTGGAGAGAATTACTGCAGAGGACTTGGAGTGCCTGGGGGGGGGGGGGGGCGGCCACTTCGAAGCCATCAACCAGAATTTCCTTTTTAGGGCTGTTGCGGTGATGCCCTTCTTTCCCCCAGGCCCATGTGGTCTATGACCCAAGCATTTCGGGGAGTGGGGAGGGGGGGACAAGAGCTATGGGGATTGACGGACTACGGGGCCGCCGTTCTGGCTCTTATCTGGAGCTCCTCTCCACACTTCTGGACCGAGAGGCTGGGGTGAGGCCCCAGGCAGAATGATCCAGGAGATGAAAAGCGAGAACCAGGCGCGTGAGCACCAAAGTTCACCATCCTTAACGGCTTGACGTTCCCCTAACGCGGGCTGAGGGGCTCCGTGTCCACGAGCCCAGGAAGCTGCGTGCAGGTTGCTGGGGACGTTTCCAGTGGTGTTGGAACAATGCCTGGCATACAGTAAGCACATCATTAATGTTTATATTTTTAGGGCAACTGGATTCCTTAACTTAAATCACATTGATGAGTTCTTATTTCTCAGTCACGATGCAAGTCAGGACATTTCTGGGAAGCCTGTGGCAGGTGGCCGCCACACGTATCCACGGGGTATGGGAGTTGTGAGCTTCTGTCCCTACGAGTGGCTCTTTTGAGGGATGCCTGGGTGGCTCAGTTAAGCGACTGACTTCGGCTCAGGGCATGATCTTGATCTCGCGGTTGGCGGGTTCGAGCCCCGCAGCAGGCTCTGTGCTGACAGCTCAGAGCCTGGAGCCTGCTTCGGATCCCGTCTCCCTCTCTCTCTGCCCCTTCCCCGTTCACGCTCTGTCTGTCTGTCTGTCTGTCTCTCTCTTTCAAAAATAAACATTAAAAAAAATTTAAAAATATAAAGAAACCAACATCGATATCGAATAATATCGCCCTTCCAGAAAAGTTGCAAAGAGAATTCCCACACGTTCTTTACCCAGACTCACCACTTTCTAGTATCTTGGCCATATGTTTCATTATTCTCTGTCTATATTTCTTCGGAAATTTGGGGAGTAACTCGTGTATGTCTTGCCCCTTTAACTTTGGATTTCAGTTCACATTTCCTGAGAACAAGAATCTCCTGGGTAACCAGAACGCGGTTATCAACGTCAGGAAGTACAACGCCGTACGATAGGCTAAGGCGTGCTAGGGTACGTAATGCTATCTACCGTTTCCTACTCTGTAGTCCGCAGTCCAATTTTGTTAATTGTCCCATTCATGTCCTCCACAGGCTTCTTTGGTCCCTCACACAGGATCGCGTATTGCATTTAGTTAGCATGTCTCTTTAGGTACACTAATCTGGAACAGATCTTCACCCTTTCCTTGTCTTTCTTTTTTTAAAAAAATTTTTTTAACGTTTATTTATTTTTGAGACAGAGACAGACAGAGCATGAACGGGGGAGGGGCAGAGACAGAGGGAGACACAGAACCGGAAGCAGGCTCCAGGCTCTGAGCCATCAGCCCAGAGCCCGACGCAGGGCTCGAAATCACGGACCGCGAGATCGTGACCTGAGCTGAAGTCCGACGCTTAACCGACTGAGCCACCCAGGCGCCTTCCTTTCCTTGTCTTTCATGACAGTGACATTTCTGCAGAAGACAAGCCAGTTCTTTTACAGAATGTTCCTCAGGTTGGTGGTTTTTTTCTTTCTGATATTGATTCACGATTAGATTCAAGTGAGGAATCCTTGGCCAGAATACCCAAACAGTGATGTGTCCTTCTTGCGGTATCTGCAGACACAGGGTATCTATCCGACCCTCATGAGTGATGTTAATTTGGATCACCTGGCCAAGGTGTTGTCCAATTTTCCCACTATCCAGTTACTAAGTTCCCTCTGCGATGAATAAGTACTCTGTTGAACGATAATTTGAAGTCATTGTGAATATCCTCCTTCTCATCAAACTCCCCTTTCCCATGCGCGCCCCCCCCCCCAACACACACATTTTAGTGTCCATTGACGGGTCTTCACCAACCAATCTTTACTGTGATGGTCGCAAGATGGTGATTCCTCAATTTCACCCTTTCCTTCACATTTATCAGTTGGCATGCTATGGAAACGATTTCCTTCATTTGGTTATCTATTTATTATCAGCATGTACTCATAGATTACTATTTTATTTAATATTTATTTTGATACATATACACTGGCTAGATTTAGCCAGTGGGGACCCTTCCAGCTGGCACCTGTGATGTTCTAACATTCCTCCACCACTATTTCTTACTTTTCATTACAACAGGATCTTCTAGGCTCATCTAGTACCTTCTAGGCTCTAGTCGTTCAATCAGTCATCTCTCCAAGGAAAACTTATGGTGGAGAATGGTGTTAGAAACCAAGATCTGGTTGCAAGATGTGCTCATTGCTACTGAGGTATCATTGCTCTGGGATCTTTTCTGTGGACAGATCCAGGAAATATGTACATATAGGTATATGTATATGTGTGTACATATATATATGTGTATATATTTACAGTTCATACTGTTCATTCTAATTCCAGGTTTACTCTACAGGAATCTTCCTTGCCTTCCTCACCCTTTCCTTGTCTTTCATTATACATCATTCCATCTCATATCTCCCTTCTTCCACAGTGAAAACCCTAGCTCTCCAAGCAATACATTTTCTTTTATGCTCAATCACACAATATGCATAAAACAGCTTAATTGCCACATCATAACACTATGGGAAAAAAAAAACCATAAAGGAGAGTTCAAAAATTGTTTGAAGTTCTTTCATTCTCTAGGCTGAGGTTATATAGCCCAAGTACTTTGTTTAAAAGGTATGCATATTCATTCTTTTACCTCCTTGCAGTATAGGTATGTTATTCATTTGTAACATAGTTAGGTTCAGGTCTTTCTCTTTGGATTCCATTTTTAGGTTCCCCCGTCCTGACGTCTTTGTTGATTTTATTTGAACATGTTTCCAAAAGTCAAAGCTAGGAAAAAGGTATACTGAGGGAGGTGTAACTCCTTTTATCCCCTCTACCTTATCCTCTCGCCCTTTATAGGTGACTAATTTCGTTGTTTTCTGGTATATCATTATTGTATGCGTCTGAGTATGTGTGTGTGTGTTGGCAAAATAAGCAGATACTCATTAAAAAATGTGTAAAATTTGTAAAAAAACAAAAAAGAATACCCTTTAATTTAATAATAACAAGAAGAAGGAAGGCTTCTGTGAACAGATATGGACATATTATGGAAGACTTCTGTAAATGGATATGGATATATTATTAAATATAATATGTAAGATATTACTTTTCAAAGTTTATTATTTTGAGAGAGAGAAAGAGAGTAGGGAAGGGGAAGAGAGAGAGGGAGAGAGAGATTCCCAAGCAGGGTCTGCACTGTCAACGCAGAGCCTGATGAGGGGCTCAAACTCACAAACCGTGAGATCATGACCTGAGCCAAAACCAAGAGTCAGACGCTTAACCAACTGAGCCACCCAGGGGCCCCTATAATACATTATTAAATATAATGTATCCATATCTGTTCTCAGAAGCCTTCCTTAGTCTTTCTTATAGTCCGTTTTCTCAAGCTTTTGAATTTTTGCCAATGTCTCGGGGCAGGGGGTGGAGGGGCTGGTTTCATAGTTTCTCTGTAGTTTTAATTTGCAACTCTATTATGAGTGAAATTTAACATATTTTTTCATACGTTTACAGACCCTTAAGATCTTTACCACGCATTGTCTTACTATGTGCTTGGCCCATCCCCATATTTAAGTTCTTTATACGCTGGATCTTACTCCTTTATCCCCACATCTACGATGTGTGCGAAACCATTTGCCACGTCATTTTCTTAATTGAGGGAAACCACACAGAACGTGAAATTTCCCACTTGAACCGTTTTCAAGCGTGCAGTTGAGTGTCACGAAGGACATTCACACTGCCGTGCTACGCATCACCCCCATCCACCTCCAGGATTTTTTCATCTTCCCCAACCGAAACCGTGTACTTATGAATTTTTACTACTCTGGGTACCTCATATCAGCGGAATCATACAGTGTTTGTGTTTATGTGACTTGTTTATTTCCTTGACCCCACATGCTCAAGATTCGGTGACTTCAGTGACTCCAGACCACCACATCTAGCTTTGTTTCTGTTCTTGTTTTTGTTTTTTTGAATGCCACGTGTGCGCGTTATAGTGATTTTAGACCTGTTACCACACACACTGGAAACAGACTTCCACTGACTTCTTTTCTGCCCTCAACATTGTACAAAGTTTCAGCCCTATCATAGGTCCCTTACTCTATAGCCTTAATAATGGTTTTACTTCTCTGATCAATAACTGTACATCCTAACTGATAGGTAGTTGATACACCTTCATTGGGACTTGAAGTTTGGGCTATAAAGTGTCCTTCTTTGTTTCATTTGGTCTCTTTTGGTCTGTTCTACTTTGATATTAGGATCACAGCTCCTGCTTTTTGTAGATTTGGGTTTTCTTTTATGAACAAATTTGAAAATCTTTTCATAGGCAAATTAAGCCCATTTGTAAATGATATAGTGATATGGTTTAGTCTCAACTCTGTCATTTTATTTTCTTTTATAATTACTACATGTATTATGCCACACTTACTGTGCCCCCCCCCAATATCTAGTATGTATTCTTTGCTTTTTTTTTAAATTTTTTATTTATTTTTGATAGAGAGAGAGAGAGACAGAACACAAGTGGTGGAGGGGCAGAGAGAGAGGGAGACAGAATCCGAGGCAGTCTCCAGGCTCTGAGCTGTCAGCACAGAGCCTGACACGGGTCTCAAACCCACAAACTGTGAGATCAGGACCTGAGCTGAAGTTGGACGCTCAACCGACTAAACCACCCAGGCACCCCTGTTCTTTGCTGTTCTAAAATTTTTTTCTCTTAGGATTTTAGAATAGGGTTTCCAATATTTGGGGATATTTGCATTTTGCTTTGTCTTTACGTTTTACATTTTTATATCACCTTTAGTTCCTTCCTTTGTTTCTTAAGCATTTTTTAAGTTTATTTATTTATTTTGAGAGAGAGTGAATAAGCAGAGGAGGGGCAGAGAGAGGAGGACAGAGGATACAAAGCAGCCTCCAAGCCAATAGCAGAGAGCCCGGATGCGGGGCTTGAACTCACCACGCAGGCACCCCTGTTTCTGAACCTTTTGACATCTGGTCTATCTATCCATTTGATGTGGTCTCACATAGATGAGATCATTATGTGACTATCATTATGTGACTTTTATCTATTACCTATTTAATAGACAACGATAGGATTCTGTTTTCCCTTTTCTCTCCCCCTTCTCCTTCAGTTGCTTTAGTGGCACCTGTCTTACTTAATCAGAAAGTATAATATGTACATACTATTCTCAATTAAATATATAAATGCTCTCCGTCAGTCATTTTGCTGTTTCCTCAGTTTTCTCTTGGTTGGGGGAAGCTCATTCTCCAGGAAAGGCATATAACGGTCTCTGATATTTTGCACCCAGTTCCGATCTGTCTGTCTGGAGCTGGACACAAAAGTCCTTGGCTGGTATTTCCTTGCGTTGAGTTTCTTGTAAATGCTGCTTCCCTGTTGCCTTGCGTTGTATTACTCTACGAGTAATTTGATCTTGTTGCCTTTAAAATCTAATCATTTGACTAAGATACGTTTGGAGCTGATTATTCCAGAACAGTTTTCCAAGGTACACGGAAGTTACTTTTGATATGTAATTCAAATTTTCTTTTATTTCCGAATTCTTTCCTGGGATTATAGCTTTCCCCCATTTTTAATTTTATAATTGGCATACTGCATAAGCACTGTATCAATGGCACAGAATAATGATTTGACTAACTTATACTGTGAAATGATTACCACTTTAAAGCTTAGTTAATATCCGTCATATGTATCCAAATGAGATATGGATACAAAAAAGACAAAAATGTTTTTTCCTTGTAATGAGAACTCTTAGGACCTACTCTCTTAATAACCTTCAAATATATCATACATGTTACCATGTATCTTTCATAATAGAGTTATCATGTTGAACATGACATCTGGGATTACAGTTTTAATATTCACTCAGTTTCACTGTGTTTCTACTTTGAGGGCTCCGGTTATATGTATTTTGGTTCTTCTTTACTGTCTTTCATTTCAACCACTTATCTCTGAACACTTTTTACTTCTTTATCTCATTTTCAACTTCTTGATTATTTTCTTGCCATTCCTCAGGGTCCTTTTACATATTTTTATTTGACTCTATTCTCCCTCGGACATTTTGTAATTTTTCTTTGTTTCTCGGACAGTTTTGTCTTATTTTCAATTTCATTCCTGCATTTGGTCAACTTTTGCTGCGTTTCTTCCTCATTTTTGTCTAGTCTGTTCTTAGTTTTCGAATTTCGGATTGTAGTTGTAGATATGTAGGCATATGTGCACACACGTGTGTCCAAATACACAATACTTTGCTCAATTTGGTAGTTTGATGTGTGGTGTTACAATTTCTCCTGCTTCATGGTTTCGTGTGTGTGTGTGTGTGTGTGTGTGTGTGTGTGTGTGTGTATTTTCATCAGCTGAAAACGTTAGGATTCATTTTTTCATCATAGGAAATGCAAATAATGTTTTGCTGTCTTTTTGAGGTGGCTGGGTATGCAGTCGATTTGATGTTATTCTGTTACTAGGAATTTTGACACAGGGTTCCTAGTTCAGGAATGTTCTCTTCTATCTGTACAGTGAAGTGCAGTTTTTAATAGATAACAGTGGCGGGGGAGGGCCTGGCTGTCTTTTATTTCCGCAGGGTCTTTAATTTGCCCTTTTTACTTCCTTCTTTCCCTTTACTGCCAGGCCTCCAAAGGGCATTACCCTTTCTTTATTTATTTGACTTTTCCCAGAAGCAAGGCTTCTTCAAGGCGGCCACCTCCTGTCCCATTCTCTTTCAAGCCTCTTCCCTGTTAAGTACCCGACCTGTGTTCAGTTTTTAGTGCTTGGTGTTGGACTTTCTCTTTGTAGAGGATTTAAGCCTGGACTTCACTTAAGTCCTTGGCAACAGTGGAGGGAGCTGTGCCGGAATTTGATGTCTTTTCTTTCTTCTACTTAAGAAGCAATTAGAAGTTCAGATCACGGCATTCCCTCGCCTAGTCGCGCTGAAGGCTTGTTTGTTGGTGTTTGTATTTGCGGAAGATGTGAGTAGGGATTCAGACTCAGGCAGTTGCCATTATCCTCCAGACCCGGAAGCCCCCGATATCACTTTTGAAGTATCGAGTGCCAAGTAACATTTCTTTCTTTCCTAGGAGCACGGGAAAGTTCGCGTGTTGCAAGGGCATCCTCAAGGTGACAGCGATTCTGTCACAAGACAGAAGTGTTTTCCTAAGATGCTTATGTCGTAACTCTCCTTTCTTCTTTTAAGAAAGCAGCAAACGGAAAGGAAAAGATTTAAAAATATATATATTGCTTCCCTTCTTCCTCTTTCATGGTTATTAAAAACAATATAAAACAAAATAATCCTGTTATTCAAGTGCTGTGCACCCTCGGAAAAATGTTCCCTTGACCTCTCTCATTCGACCGCTAGTCCCTCCCACCCCCCCCCCCCCCCCCCCCCCCGCCCACCTCTGACTAAATGGATACATAAAATTGACACCTGGGGATCGGGGATGTTTTGCTGTAAAATTAGTAAGAAAACTGCAGCGAGCAGCAGCTAAGTCGGGGCCAGGAGGCGGGTTTGCAGCAAAAAAACTCAGGTGGGCCGGCCAGTGGTAAGAGCGAGCCCGTTGAGGGTCTGAGGCGGTCCCAAAGACCCAGGACCGAGGAGATGACAGCCTCGGCGGGGCGGCGCCAGGCAGCCGTGACCGACGGCGTCCCCGGGGCGTGTGCACGTGTGTGTGCGCACGTGTGCGCGCGCTCCGCCCGGTCCCGGGCAGCCACCTGTCACTCACGGGGGGCGGAGAGGGCAGCGGCGGGGAGGACGCAGAGGAGGCGGGGCGGCGGCCCGAGCGGGGGCGGCGCCGAGGCCGGCCCCGCGGAGGCCCTCCCGGCGGAGCCCCGCGTGCTGCAGCCATGGAGACGCGGTAATCCCCTCCTCCGGCCCGCGCCCCGGCCCCCGCAGCCGCCGCCGATTGGTCGCCCTTTGCTCCCTGACCCGCTCGCCGCCTCCGAGGCCGCCGCTTCCTGCTCGGGCGCCGCGCCGCGCTCCCGGCCCGGGGCGGAGCTCGGGCGCCGAGCGCGCGCCGCCTTCGCCGCCGCCGAGCAGCAGCCCGCGCCGGAGGAGGAGCCGCCGCCGCGCCCTTCCCCTTCCTCCGCTCCTCCCCCGGCCCGCTCCCCGCCCGCGCCGGCCCCAGGCAGCACTCGCGAGCAGCGGCGGCCGCGGCCGGCGGCCGAGAGGGGAGAATGCGGCGGCGCTCGCGGATGCTGCTCTGCTTCGCCTTCCTGTGGGTGCTGGGCATCGCCTACTACATGTACTCGGGGGGCGGCTCCGCGCTGGCCGCGGGCGCGGGCGGCGGCGCCGGCAGGAAGGTGAGTGGGGCGCCCTGCCCGGGCCCGGCTCCCCCCCCCCCCCAAGCCCCCGACTCCCCTTCCCCCGCCGGCCCCTCCCGCGCCGACGCGCCCCCCGCCCGGCCGCGGACCCCCCTGTTCGGACGTGGCCGCGGGGCAACGAGGGGGGCTCCCTCCCTTCCCGCTCTCCTCCGTCCCGATCTCCTCTCGGGTCCCCGCTCCCCGCCGCGGGCCTCCCGGCCGAGTCCCCAGGGCAGGGGGCGCACCCAGCCCCTCTGCGCTGGTCCGACTCGGGCGAGGGCGACCCGGCGCGGCCCCGCAGGACTGGGGCCCCGGACGCCTTTCTCGTCGCCCCCCCCCCCGCCCCTCCGCCCGGCCCCCTCCGTCTGCCACACGTAATTGAAGTTGAGTCCTGTCCGGCCGCCGGGAGCCCCAACCCCTGCGGTGGGAAGTTTAAGCGGTGGGGGTGTGGGACACACAAAAGGGGGTGGGGAGGAGAGGAGGGAGAGGCGGCTGCCTTTCCAAAGTGTCATGTACGGGAGAGAGGAGTCCAAGTTTCTTCCCTTGCGTTTGATACGAGCCGCTGCAAATCCTCACCCGTTTCCCCCTTGTCACCCCGTGGCGGGGAGTGTTGGGGGGGGGTGCATGTCGGGGGTCTCTGCCCCTTTCTCTGCCTTTTATCTCTGGGGGCGGGGGGCGCAGCCGGCCCCGTGCCGGGTAAAAGAGACTCCCTGGGCGGTTGTCAGCGGAGGGCCAGCGCGCCTCTGCGCCCCGAGTGAGGCCGGCCACGGACATCTCCGCCCCCACCCTCCCCCGACCTTCCCCTCTCGGCCCCCGGCGCGGCCCGGACGTGGCCGCCTGCGCTTGTCTTCCCCAGCCCCGCTCGCCGTTACGCGGGGATGGTCCCTTTTCTGTGGGCGCTCTGAGCAGGCTCCCAAGGGTCGGGCGGTTAGGCCGTGGGGACCGCGTAAGCCAGTCTGGACAGCCGGGCGTATCCGGGAGGAAATCGAGCGGCCGGAGGAGCCCCGACGGTGCGGTCCTGCGGCCGTGCTGGGAGAGGAGGGCTTTGGCCGTGGACCTGCTGCCGGCTGGCTTGTGGTGTTCGGTGGCTAATAGGCTTTGAAAGCAGCGTTATCTTTTCCACAATCCTGGAACCCTCATCGCTGTGATGTTTGGTGTCACCGCAAACCCAGGAAATTCTGAGTTCATGGAGGTGGACCGCCGGTTGGGCAGGAAGCAGGGAATGGTATTCTGGAACAAGCCAAACGGGACCGAGTGTCTATGAACGGACTTTTTTTAGCCATACAGTCAGACCTGTAAAGTCCGTGATGGGGTTTGGCTGCTTCAGAGGTTTCCCTCGTTTGTTTGTTTGTTTCAACTCATTCATTCATTCTCACCTGAAGGTATTAGATAGAGATAGGTATCTTGTTTTAATCTTGGGGAATCGTGTGGAGTTGCTTTGTCTGGAGGGAGCAGAAATGAAGTCGTTCCGTGTGCTGAAATGGCCTAGCTGAGTTCTGAGCTAACAGTGTGCCCTTAGCCCCGTTCTTTTTGTAATGCAGGGAAGTGCTGTATATGTACCTGAAGGCTTTTGTTTGTTCTTGGATGGTAAAGAGCCCGGCGGGCAGCAGGAGCAGTGTGGCCCTTTGAAAACTGTGCTCGCATTAACCTGGAATTATTTTCAAAACTTTTGCTGTGCAGTAAACCGGGCCTTGGCAGGGCTGCATGGCTTGGTGTGCTGGTGGGACCTGGCAGAGCCTTCTGCCTTTCATGCAAAAGAAAAACAAACAAATAAGCCACACTGGTAGAGCTCTTTTCCTTGGTTTGCCGCTTTCATGAGAAACGTGTGATTAGAAACAGCAACGGTGTGGCCTTAGCATCCAGAGAAGCTGACTTCTCCCCTGTGGGCTTCAGCTGCAGGGTTTTGAGGGGGTCTCCTGTGTTGGCCTCTGAAGTGGTATCCTTAATTAAAAAAAAAAAAAAAAAATCTAAGAACTCTTTGTGACCTAGTGGGAGATAAGAGATCAGGTAGGAAAAAATGTGTGGGAAATGAACAATTATACATGGATTGGTGATTTGGGATTCTATTCTTTCTGTCAACGAACCATAAAATTTAATCCCGGCCCTTAGAATGGTTTAGTGATTTGTCAGTTGAGGAAGAGGTGTGTAAATGCAATAGCTTTTGAAATCGCAGTAAAAGACTCATTAACTTAGTGTTGTGGACCCTGGTATGAAAGTCGAAGCCCTGAGACCATTCTGGAGGACCTGAATAGAAAACCCCGCCGTCTTGAATTTCCTAATCTAGAGTATAAAACTGTGTACTCTTCCTTCCTCCTGAACTGTTTCCAGGGATTTAAAGACTAAAAAGCCTCTCTTCAGATTTAGTTCATCCTTATGATAAAAGGAAATATGTATTTTTTTTTTTTTTTTTTTTTTTTAGCTTGTAAAGTATGGACATAAAAAAGATAATGTGGGACGAAAGGCAGAATTTAAATACTAGCTATAGTGTTTTAGGTGCAAGTGGAATTAATGTTTCTTCTCTTGTTTCATAGTATGCAAGTCAATGCTTAGCCTGTGTCTCTCGGCCCTGATGTTTTTCACGGGGTACCAGGCTTCAGTATTAGACTTCGGGGGATTGTCTGATGGGAGCCTGCCTGGTATTTCTGCTGCTTCAGCACCCCCGCCCGGGCTTGTCACTGTGTGCCCTGCCTGTTAAATAACTCATCCCAGGACCATCACTCTCCCATTTGGCAAAACCCAGAAAGCCGCCGCACCTCGGATTGCAGATCTAATAAGGCGAACGGGAGGAGCAGGTGCTCAGAAGCATCGTGGGCATTGCCACACCGTTCGGGACTCAGTGCTGAGGCGTCAGATGTGAGGTCAATCGGTTTACATGTAATATTGTTTAAAAGTATTTCCTTTACATTTATGTACCCCTCCCATAGTTGGCTCTGTCCCCCTGAATTAATAATTTGCACTTCAAGGATGTCTCTCCTTTGAGCATCTTAAATGCTTTACAATTTTAATCACGTTAAGTCTCCCCCAGGCCTTGGCAGGTTGGCCGTGGGTGAGGCTGTAAGGAGAGAAGAAGGGATATCTGTTGAAGCGCACTTGCCTAAGGGTTAAGGGTGGCGGTGGAGGACGGAAAGGGAAGGGTTTCCCCGGGATGTGGGATGTAAAGTTGACAGCTGTGTCAACCCGAGGGGCACCTGGGGAGCTCAGTAGGTTAAGCGTCCGACTTCAGCTCCGGTCGTGATCTTTCGGTTTGCGAGTTCGAGCCCCGCGTCGGGCTCTGTGCTGACGACTCAGAGCCTGGAGCCTGCTTCGGATTCTGTGTCTCCCCCTCTCTCTGCCCCTCCCCTGCTCATACTCTGTCTCTCAAAAATAAATAAACATTAAAAAAAAAAAAAAGTGCGTCAACCTGAGACCCCTGGTCTGCGCTGCTCACGTCCTCGGGAGGGAAGGGAAGGTGTTAGCTGAAGGACGGACCCCGGGCCCGGGCAGCCCGTTCGCTTTCCACCACCCTTCCTTGAGGGGCTTCGGGAGTGGTCCTGTAGGAGGCATGTGGGGGATGGGGGGAGTGGTGGGGGAGTGTGGTACACGTCGTAGGGCAACAGTAAGGTGTGAAACTGGACTTTGGGACTAGGCTCTAGAGGGCCTCGTGTGCCAGGCTGACTGGCTGGTTCTTAATTTGGTTGATCACAGGGAGACAGTAATGCGTTTTGAGCTGGGCAGTGGACGTTCACAAGAAGAGGCATGGCAATGAGTCCATTTATGGGCACTGAGCGACCCTAGCTCTCTACCCGCTTCTGCTTAGTGACCTCTACTAATTTAACTGAACCTCTCCGACCCTCCGTTTCTCATCTTTACAGCGGGGATAACCATTTCCACCTCGTGGCAGAGCGCTAGATGCCATTAGTAAGGTGTTAAGAAAGAATAGACACCAGATGAATGGTTTTGGGGTGGTAGGGGGAATAAAGAAAAAGTAAAAACCCCAAATGACTCCTTGAAAAAAAAATCTTTTTTTTTTTTTTAACGTTTATTTATTTTTGAGAGAGAGACAGAGCATGAACGGGGGAGGGTCAGAGAGAGGGAGACACAGAATCTGAAACAGGCTCCAGGCTCTGAGCGGTCAGCACGGAGCCCGACGCGGGGCTCGAACTCACGGACCGCGAGATCATGACCTGAGCCGAAGTCGGCCGCTTAACCGACTGAGCCACCCAGGCGCCCCCCAAATGACTCCTTGAAAATACAGTGAACCAGGAATCTCAAGTGTCTTCTTGTCCTCTGGAAAACCATTGATGCTTTTGTTTTGTGCTTTCATCCTTCACCCGTTCCTCCAAGATTGATTGGTTTGGTTCATTTGGGCTCGTATCAAAGAGTGACATTAAGGACCGCCTTCCTGGGAAGGGGTCAGGATGTGCCAGCTGTCTCGTGCCCAGCTGTGGTGTCAGAGCGGGGGTCCCCACTGGGATCCGGGCGGCCCTCCTCGGCCTTGCATCCCCCGGCAGGAGGGGAGATGGCTGGTATTTCCTCCAGTGTGAGTGGTGTGAGGTTGAACGTGAGGCTGCCATGTGTTAGATGGGGGTCTGTGAGCCTGTCTGTGGGTGGAGGCCAAGGAGGGTACACAGAAGACACCTAGCCACCCCTATGAGCAGGGTAGAGTCGAAGGAAATTCTGTTTGAGATGGGAGTGTGAAGCCGAGGGTAGGCAGGGCAGTGGTGGGGGGAGAAGGCTACAGCCAGAGAATCCGACACATGGCACCGTGATACCAACTTGTCTCCAAGGCAAGTCCAGGGTCCCTGTTCCGGAGCTATGTTGTGGCTGGCTCTGGGTGCTCGAACATGAGGGAAGCAGGTTGTGGCTGATAAGCCGTGCAGAAGTAACGGGCGCTTGCCTTAACCCTCTAGCAGAAACCAGCAAGACGCTGCTGTCTGCAGGGGTCGGCTGGCTCACGCTGTCAGACCTCGAGGTAGGGGTGGGGAGACCTGGCTGGTAAAGGCTGGGCGTGGGCTTCAGGCCCTCGGTAAATCCCTCTACCCCACCTCCTGGTGAATGGTGGGTTTCCTGTTTGGAACCGGGGGAGAGGTAAATGGAGAGGGGGAGAGGTAAATGGAGAGGTGGTCGGGGGAAATGACTGGCCAGGGATATTTATATATTTATATTCGTGTAGGTAGCTATGTGGACACATAGTATCTTGTTTCTGCCAGAGCTGGAAGTCACGTTTGGGAAGAGGTCGACTTCAAAGCAGGCAATGCTGTGCTGCCTACCTTCTAGCAAATCCAGAGACGGTTGGCTTAGTGGAAGGAGGAGGGGGGAGGAGGAGGGGGAGGAGAAGGGGGAAGAGGGAGAGGAGGGGGGGGTGGTGGTGCCGGTGAGGCTGCCTGGGGCAGAGACACAGGCAAAGGCAGGAGCTGACTTTGAGATGCTGGCTGAGATCCCGGGGAAGGAGGTAGGGTATTCCTGGGGAAATAACGAAACCAGACCAAACCTATGAAGTCTCCTAGCCGGCCCAGCCGAATTCTTGGGATGACAAAATTGCCAAACCCGGCCAGATCCGCTCCCCTGTTTTAGTTCTTCCGCTGTGCTCCTTGTGAATCCTGTTCTAGAAGGTTTGCCTGGGCGATGCTGCGATGCACGAGCTGGGTGGATGTCCAAGTGGAAATGCACCTGCACAGCAATGCCACACAGATTAAAATAGGGGGATGCTTCCGTTCTGCTTGTGAAATAAATGCCACCCTCAAGACCCCGAATGCCCCCGAGACGCTGGCCGCCCTGGTCCTCCCTTGGGATCCCTTCTCCGTGTTCAGCAACCAGAGAACTGAAAACCTGCCACTGCAGGGGCCTTTTGGACCCCGCTTCTGTGTCCACGTCGCTGTGGGACTTACACATGTGGGGTGCCACCCCCGTCGGTGTGCCACTCAGAGCCAAGGAAGTGTTGGCCTGGTGTCACCCCCCTGACCCGAAAGGTCACCTTTCCCCTTGAGGCGGGAGTGTTTGATTCTCTGTTGCTGCTGGGGATCCGTGTTCACTCCTCCTGTCTCAGATCCTTGCCTCCAGACTGCCTTGTTGGTGAAGCGTTTTCGGGAGGACTTCTGGTTCTTCCACAAGCAAACCCTCCTGAGTGGGGTTTCAGGAGAGGCTGGGCCTGGCGAGGGCCTCTCCTCCTTTGAGAATTAGATCGAATGGGTTGGAGGGAGCACTCCGGTGGACACTCAGGTCCTCAGAGTGGAACTTGACCCTGTCTCTTAGCCGGTGTGGGGCTTCTCTAGCCTTTGGCCATGTGCCTGACCTTCAGGATCAACGCCAGGTGAATGCCCGTCTGGTTTACCTGTCCGGTCAGGAGAGCCTCCCCTGCCTTTCTCCTTTTTGACCATGTGCCCATTTCTAGATGAAAAACCGGACTCGAGCTAACCAGGCCTTCCCTGCTGGAGCCCTTCCTCCTCCCCATCGGTCCCCTGCCCTCACTCTGCCTCGATGTTTCTGCATTCTGTCATGTCCAGTATAATGGGCCCGGGGAACGTGTCATCTTATACGGGTTGGGTTTCTTCGCGTGTTGGAATGGAGAAGTCAGTGATTCATCCAGAAGGCTGGATTTGGAAAAGCCAAAAAGGCCCCACACAGGGCTCTTCACTCCTGGGCTTACATGGAAGCAGCTTTCCTGGGCTTTGGGGATTACGGGCCCTGGGTGCCACGCCTTACGGGAGCTGGCTGTCGGGAAGCAGCGAGCGGCTCAGGGGTGGCCGCCTGGGGACGTGCCACCTGCCTCTGCCCTCCCCCGAGTCCCTCAGGCCCTGGGTGCGGGCCGCCCGGTCCTGCCAGGGTGGGCACTTTCCTGCCCAGTGACTCTGGGAGGAGGTATGGTCAGCGTGGCCGGGACAGGGTTACTGTATTTCCAGAGCCCACATCAGGACACGTGTATTGTCAGGGTCAAGGGTCCCCTTGGGGCAGCGGTCACTCCGGATCAGAAGTTGCTTAGTCTTGGCCGGGAGGACATTTGGAGCCAGTTCATCTTTGTTGTGCGGGGCTGCCCTGTGCGTTGTTGGACGTTTAGTGGCTTCCCTGGCTTCCGCCTCGTGTGTGACAACCAGCAATGTCTTCGGGCCCTGCCAGGTACCGCCTGGGGGACAGGATCGCCCCTGATTAAGGACCGCTGCAGTGTCTGTGTAAACTTTGATTTTTTTTTTTTTTTCCCCGTGCGACCTTTATGGTTAGACCCCTGCCGAACAGGATGGCCTCTTTGTGCGGTCAGGGTGGACCCCTGGGTGCACACCCGCTGTGTGCCAGGCCCAGGCCTGATGCTTTATCGATGTCGACTCGGTGACTCCTCGTAGCAGCCCTTTTATTCCTCTCATTTTTCCGATGAAGACTGAAGTACAGAGAGGGTGAGTAACTTTCCCAACGTTGCAGAGCTGGCGGATGGCCGACCCAGCGTTGTCTGATGGGAGGAATCCCCGGGCCTCCGGAGGCGGTGGGGTTTGCCTACAGCTCGAGGCCTGGAGGGTTTCTGCCTGCCCGCGGTGTGGGATGTGGCTCCCTCTTGGTACCTGGTCTGTCCGTGCCCCTTCCGTGCCTTGTGGCAGCGCCCTCGCCCTGCTGCGCCCTGTCAGAACATTCCCGGAAGGCATTTTGGAGCACACACATAATGCTTCGATGGTGGTATCAGGTCCGTTTGGCTCTTTTCTTCATTTTCACCTTTTTGCGCTATGTGATTACATTTTACGTGTTCTCATCCGTCGGTCATCAGCCGGTCCTGAAGACCATAGTCGTCAGCTGCCCTTCCCGCAGGAGCAGAAATGAAAACAGGTTCTACTCCCTTCCATTCCTTCTTTCAGTGAGTATTTCGTCAGCACCTACTACGTGACAGGCACTGTTTGGGTACTTGGGAATACGGCGGTGAATGTAACAGACAGAATCCCCGTTCTCATGGAACTTTCATTCTGGGGGTGGGGGGAGCCAGACAGAAACAGGAGAGGTTAGTAAATGGTATTGGGTGGAGAAAGGTGCTAAGTGCCAAGGGAGAAAAAAGCAGCTTCAGGGGATTAGGAGCTGGGTGGGGTTGTTGTGGTGCCTCGGTGGTCCCTTAGGCTCAACGGGGAAGTGAGGTTTGAGCAGGTTTGAGCCCAGACTGCGGAAGCAGGTGAATCTTTGTGGCTGCCTTGGCTTTGCACACAGCCCCTGGTTCCAGCTGTGTCCTGTCTTCTGGTGGTCTGTCTTCTCACTTGCTTTTGCTAAACAAGAGAGCTAGTTTTCTTTCCCGAAGGTTGTCGCCTTTGTTCTGTCACTGGTGGAATTTCCTCTGTGACGTGGAAATCTTGGGTCTTCTTGTCGCAGGGCTGTCTCGGGTGATGCGCGTACCCACCGTAGTGACCACGGTGTGCATACTCCCGCGCCCCCGTCTCCCGCTTCGGGCTTGAGACCGCTCTAGGCTCCTGGAGGTTAATACGTGCATCGACTCGGTAGAACGTGCTTGTGGAACGATCCCGTTGCTTGATTTCTGAGCCGATCTGTGCGAAATGCTAAGTTGGACCCGGTCGGCGTCCATGGTCCATTGTTGAGTACACTGTTAAATGACATTGCACGTTGGCGGAGCGCTTTCCAGGCGTATTCTCATTTAATGAGGAATCCTCGCGGGTCCCCGTGCACCTGCTGCGGCACGGGATTCCCACTGTGACGTCATCTCTGTGAGCTGCTCTGGGTGATGGGGGTTGTTGATTCCTGCAGGAAAACCAGTCTGTAGGAAACCAGAGGGCAGAAGCTGGCCTGGCACCCGGGCTTTGGAGAGGTGGTTCTTGGCAAAGTGGGTCACACTGAGGCTCCGTGGTCTATAGTATTTGTGGAAAATAAAATGGACATGTGACTTCACTGCCCACAGCCGTGGTAGGGAGGGGAACGGTGGGAAATTGCACATCCTCCCGGTTCTCATGTGGGATTACCCAGCTGCTTTTCAGGGAAACTGTGGGCACTTACTTGGAGTCATTAGATACGTCATGGGGTTCTGCGCAGTGCCCCCGGCGTGTTTCCGGAAAAAACAACTGGAGCATTTGCGTGGCGGCAAACGAAAGGTCCTTTTAAAGACCTTCAGACTTTGGAGCAGTTGTGGAGGTTTCTTTAGCTCTGCCCCGGGGCCTTCTTCGTGGAAGGGTGCTGCTCTAGAAGGCAGACACACGTGAGTGGCAGGGTCTGCCTGTCTCAGCTGAATCACAGGGACAGCTGGAGGAGCTGATGTAAATTAGAGGTCTGCATTTGGGAGATGCCCATAAACTAGGTACCGTGTTATCAGGAGGTGACTCTTGCGTGGGGGGCGTGGGGGATGCACGGGCCTGTCCTGGATGGTGAGCTGGCTGGCCCTGCGTGGGATGCCTTCAACGCTCATTGTCTTGGCGCTTCCCGCCTCAAGGGCTCTCCCCTCCACCTAGATTTTGAGCTTTTGCTCTGTAACCTTCACAAGGCTTACCCTCTTTTCACCGCCCCGTGCCCCCTTCTGGCCCTTCCCTGTTCCCTTGTGCTGAGAACCCACCCACTTGTTTTTCTTGCTGCTCACTTCTTTTTAATGCTTATTTGTTATTTTTGAGAGAGAGAGAGCACGAGGGGGAGGGGCAGGGAGAGAGGGGGGCGGGCCGCGTGCTGACACCAGCGAGCCCGATGCGGGGCTCGAACCCGCGAACCATGAGATCATGACCCTAAGCCGAAGTCGGACGCTCAACCAACCGACTGAGCCACCCAGGCACTGCTCACTTTTGATAATCACCGATTTTCCCCTTCATCTGGAATATACCTCTTTTTATCAAGTCTAAGATGCCATTATCCATAAAACCATTATTTTATGTAGCACTGGGCAAGAAAAAAAAAAGCCACTGTTCATTGAACTGTGACACAGTGGTTTCTTTATCAGTTAACGTTTTTATTTTCTACTTATTTAAAGAGCTCTTTTGGACTTAATTAGACATTGATTTTTCCATACATCACGCTTGTGCATAGATAAAAAGGAAAATACACATGAAATATATTGGGTAAGGTGTTCCTAAAACTTTCTCAGTGTCTACTTTTTGACTCTGAGATATTTGTGTCTGTTTTCCTCAAAGTCATCTGCACTGCCAAGACCTTTGGTGATGCAGCATTAAAAAAAAAAAAAAAAAATCAATGAAAGCTCTAAAAGCTCTTGGTTCTGGGCTCTTAACATAGCATGGCAGTTATGTAGAGTTAGCCAGATTTTAACTCATTTGGGAATTTTCCCTAATTCCCCAATTCCCTGTTCATTTCTATCCTACTTGGTTTGGTTTCTAAGGATTACGAGTGCTTTACTGTTGTTTCTGGGGTTTTCTTCCAGGCCACTTGACGTGCATCATGTGGACTTTGCCACTGGTGTGTTGTATGTTTGAGCAGGTGCTGTGATGACAGGTGCATTGTGGCCCTTTTCCTGGCCCGCAGCGTCATCAGGCTCATTCATTGTGGGATGCGTCCCAATTTCATGTTAAGCTGTGAAAAATAGTGCATCTTAGAATTGATGAGTTACGGTCTTCTTTTTCTCACGTGTGAGATCACTCCCCTTTATGAGAACTCGGCTCCGCACCTTCTGTGCTTGATAAAGGGAACTGGTAGCCCCCATTGGAACGTGTACATCTGTATCTGTTCACTCCCAATCCCCAGGATCCATGGAAGCAGAAGTACTTCTTGGCTTTTATTTTTGAGAGGTGAGCAGTGATGAGCATGAACCCTTTCCGAAACACTTTGGAGCGTTTTCTATCTACAAGTTAACCCTGCTGAATGCTGGGATCTGCAGGGGTGAGCAAGGCACTCTGTCTTCCTTCATGGAGCTCAGAATCACTGAACAAGCCAACTAGAGAAAGACCTGAGAAAGAAAAGAAAGAAAGAAAGAAAGAAAGAAAGAAAGAAAGAAAGAAAGAAAGAAGAAGAGGGATTGGATAGCAGTTGAAATGTTAAGCATCATCATTAATTTTCTTAGTGGCAGTAATGGTCTTGGGGTTGTTTTTTGAAAATCCTTATCTTTTGTAGGTACAAACTAGAGTATTTGTGGATGCAAATCATGACCTGGGCCGCAATCAAGAGTCGGATGCTTAACTGATTGAGCCACCCAGGCGCCCCTGAAAACCAAAATTTTTCAAAAAGCAACTTGAAGGCTTAGGGATAGAGTCAGTGAAAGGTTTCTGGTCCCAGTTTCCAACATGTCTGTTGTAGGGAGGTTTCTAGCAAACAATGCTTCTACACCAGCTGAGCGCCTTACAAGTTCAATCCAATTCTAACAGTGTCTGCCTGGAGACGGTGCCCGCTTCCACGGGTTAAGGGCTCAGTCCTACAAGATCGTCCTCCACTTCTGCGGCCAATCACGAGCCCAGACAGTTCCCTGTGCTTCTGACGGGCTGGCTAAAAATTAGAGGTTCCCAAGGCCCTTTTCTTGGGTAAAAAGTTAGTTTGCTAGAACGGTTCAAAAACTCAGGGAACCTGTTTACTGACTAGCTTACTGATTTATTACAAAGGATATCAAAGGATATGAATGAATAGCCAGATTAAGAAATACATAGGGCAAAGTCCCAAACAAAGAAGCTTCTGTCCTCATAGAGTTTGAGGCCTGGTGTGGTGGCACACAGAAGCATTCTGGTTCTCCTAGAAGCTCTCCAAACCCCCTCCTTTTGGGTTTTTGTGGAGGTTTTATTACATAGGCATAACTGACCAAATCATTGGCCATGGGTGATCGATTCCATGTTTTGCTCTCCACCCCCCCCCCCCAAGAAATTGGGGAGGTGGGACTGAAAGTTCCAGCCCTCTGATCACACGGTTGGGTCCCCTGCCAACCAGCCCCCATCTTGAGAGCTTCTCCAAAGTCACCTCATTAACATAAACCCAGTTGTTAAAGGGGGCTTGTTAAGATTCATGAGACACCCATTTCACCTTTATGGCTCTAAAGGGTGTTCAGGAACTGAGGACAACAGGCAATTCAAGGGTTTGGGGAGTCGTGAGCCAGGACCTGTGGATGAAGAGCGAATATATATTTCTCATAAATCAGCATCACCGTTAGTAAAGACATACATCAGCCTTGTGTGTCTTCAGTAATTTAGGAATACCCAGTGGTGATTAAATTTTTTTTTTTAACATTTATTTATTTTTGAGACAGAGCATGAACGGGGGAGGGTCAGAGAGAGGGAGACACAGAATCTGAAACAGGCTCCAGGCTCTGAGCTGTCAGCACAGAGCCCGACGCGGGGCTCGAACTCACAGACCGCGAGATCATGACCTGAGCCGAAGTCGGCCGCTTAATCGACTGAGCCACCCAGGCGCCCCCAGTGGTGATTCTTTTCAAAGGATGCTTCGGAGGTTGCCTAAGATCTTGAACTGTCACCTGTATCACCAGGAAAATATTCTTATATTTGGTACCATTTCTTCTATAAGAATTATCTGTGTAAACTGTTAGGAAATTACTAACCTTGGTGAATGTTTTGGTGGGAGAGTGTTTGTTAGTTCAAGGTGTTCTGTGAGATCGCTTACACCTAACCAGCCTCTTTGTGGCCCAGAGACCCTGTCACCTACCTGAGTTTGACTTGAATGTTGTGTTACATTGACTGTATCCTTCTCATTTGACAGGTGCGAGTGGGCAGAAAACGTGTATGTTTAGTCCTGGTAGCTTTTCCACTCATCCTGGGTGGTCTGCTTGCTGTCATAAACAATCCATTAGGAGCTATGGATGATTTGGGAAGCCAGGGTGGGAGACCCTTAATAAATATATATTATTCCTTTCTTCCCCAGCAGGATATCGTTGGTAACACCTCATATTTTACATTGGATTTGTGAATGAGACATTTGTGACAAACGTATGATAATGCATGTGTTTCTTTGTAAGTTTTATTTACGTAATCCCTACATCCAACGTGGGACTTGAACTCACGACCCCGAGATCACGAGTCAAATGCTCTTCCCGCTGAGCTGGCCAGGCGCTCCTCATAACGCATGTTTTCTGTAAGGTATAATTCCTGGTACTTCCAATTTATGTCAGCCTTGTCACCGAGCTGCCCGAAGCACTTTGGAGGCATTGCTCATTTATCTTTCGTTTCTGCATGCCCGGAAGAATGTCAGGAACTGGTTTTCCTGCACTCATGCGTGCAGTTTCCAGCGGGCCCCAAGGTTATGAACTTGCCCCACAGGTCACGCAGTGGCAGTGTTGGGGCTAGAATTGTAATGGCTCCCCACCTACTTAAAATACGGCTTTGGAGAGAGTCAGCTGTGGCCGTCCTGATCTTAGAGCTGCCGTCCCTGACTCAAGAGTGTGCCGTGCCAAACGGCAGGTTTCTGTCTCGTTAATGCAGGCCTGCAGCTTCAGACCTGGAAGGTGCTGATTGCTGGGGCTGGCGATCGTCTCCGTGACCTTTATCACTGCGTGCTGCGGATGTGGGTGAGCTAGCAGTGAGCTGGGAGGGGGTGTGTTCTGGGTTCTTAGGTGGTCTGAGCTCCGGCCTGAGGGCGGGCATCACAGAAGGAGCCTCGCTGTGGTCCGCCGGGTCTCGCCGACGGGTTCACAGAGGCAGGTGGGGCGTCTGATGATCTAATCCGCCTGGTGCTTCACGCAAGCATCGCAAAGTGCTGGTGTCCTTACCACCTGCGCCATCGGTCTCTGAAAGCAAAGCTCTCCTCAGTACTTTGAGGTTTTATGTGGGTTTCAGCAGAGGGAAACAGGGGCCTGTGGAGGGCCGGTGTGTGTTCAGGGTCTGAGCTGCCCGCAGAGCGGAGTCCTCGATGACCCGGGCTCCGTGCGCGATGCGGCGTGACTTCTGGCCAGTGGCCGCCTAAGAGCCGGTGTCCAGTGGGGAGCCCGGGTCTCAGGGGGTTGCCAGGGCAACTCGGTAAATCCACCTTGGGGCATTTGGAAACCGCCTTGCAGAGCCCAGGGCGATTGGGCAGGGGCGCTCCCGACGGCACAGCTGGCCCTGGGGGCACGGGGCTGAGGGGATGCATACACGGGAGCCGTGGGCCTGGCTTCTCCAGGTGGCTGTGTAAACCCAGGCGAGTCCCTTAACTCCTCTGTTCCTCAGTTTCCTCATTTATGGGTCTCCTCGGGTGGTTCAGTGAAGAACGAGGCGGAATGGGGCCTGGTACTTCTGTAGCGAGTGCCTCTGACACCTGCTGGTGCCGATGGAAAACTCTCATGTTAGAGTGACAGGTGCTGGCGCCCGAGCCGGGTGGGGCTGCCCTCCGTGGCAGGTGTTCACGAGCCCAGGGCTCCTGTGCTCACTGGAGCCAGCCGCCCTCTGCCGTGTTTAAGCAGACGGGCCTGCCCTCCCGGAAAGTACCTGCACCTCCGTGGAGCTTGCCTGGGACCTTCGTTTTAGAAGGAGGGTAAGGACACAAGGGATTCCTGCAGCCTTTGCTCCTTCTTCAGTGAGGAAGCCGAGCCCCAGAGGTGGTGGGTGACCTGGGCAGGGGCCCCGGTGTGAGCGCTGAGTCGATGGCGGGGGGAGGGGGGGGGGTCTGGCAGACCGGAGGCAGGAAGCTCAGGCCGGAGCCCTCTCCTCCAGCGTGAGGTTCCCGGGAGCTCATTTCCCGGTTTTACCCCGTAAGCTCTCGTCTTTGAAACTACCCCAGGATGTGGTTTTTAACTCTGTGACTGTGTAATTAATTTTTTTAACTCTAATAGGCAATTGGCTTTTTCAATATCTTGAGCTGTTATTATCTGAATGCGGCGTGTTATTTGGAAACTTTTCCACAAGGTTTTAATTAGGAAACGTTCTTTTGGTTTCATCAGTACAGTTTCTGGCTTGCTTTTGAAACTGTAGGTGAGTGACAAGCGGGAGACAAATTAATAATCTGTGGCAACGCGACAGAGCCCCCCCAGTGAGGGCTGAGGACTAGTTCTGTCAATTAGCGGGGTGTTCGTGTGGTTTCTCTGATGCCTCTAATGAAGACAACGTACAACTGGATTGCAGATTAATAGATAAACCGTGCGATGATGTCGAGAAGAACACTCCATGCAAAAACCCGGATGTTCAGTTGTGCCCACTCGAAGAGCCTGGGTTCAGGTGTTGCCGTCACCCTTACTGGCCTCCGTTTCCTCATCTGTAAACTGGGGGTGGCTGGAGATTCACGAGATGATGGCGGCCGTACTGACACGGGTTAGCCAGCGCCCTGCCTTTTGCGCGTGCTCACTCTCCTTTCCCACAGATGCTTCTGGGGCTGACTCCAGGCTTCTCTGATGGACAAGGGGGCTTGCTCGGAGGAAGAGACCCTAGCTGATGGTGACGTCGTGGTGTGAGTCGTTGGACCAGGGACGAAATCAGGTGCAGCCCGCTTCCTTTGCGGTCTGTCTCCCTTTCTTGGGCCACATGGAATCGCATGGCCCTGGGGAGGTCCCTGTTTTTAAGGGGAAGCTGTGGCACCGAGCGAGGCCAGCAGTGTCACGTTTGGGTTATGCTTTGAAGATGCTGTAGTTGGTCAGAGTGCAGTGTGGTCCCCAGAGGTACCAGAACAAAGCAGACCTACTGGATTAATGGCCCGGGGGAGCGAGCTGATGCGACGGCAGTTGCGTGGCTGTCTGGCTTCACGTCCTGCCTTCCCAGCCCCCAGACGTTTAGGCTGGTCACCTCCTCCCAAGGCCTCAGGAGCTGGCCCACCCTAGGAGATCCAGCGTGCTCCTTAGAGATCCACCGTGCTCCCTCACCCCCTGTGGCGAGCTCTGTTCATCCCTCCCCCGTCAGAGCTGGGGGAGAGTCTGGCTTGGGAGCCTTCCCTCCTGTGTCTGGGCTATTTATTTGCTCCAGGAAGGGAATGTCGCGCCGTGAGAAGAGCAATCCTGGCCTGGGAGGTCTGCACACAGAGAAGTAGCGGACAAGGCCTAGCGATCTGGCCTTTGCCTGGCGTGCTGGTCAGGAAGCCGTCTGCACAGAACATACACATTTAAGTGTTAATTAGGCAACGGGGGGTGGGGTGGGGGGGGTGGGGGGGGTGGGGGGGTGGGGGGGGTGGGGGGAGCCGGGCTAAGAGATGACCTTTAAAGGTTGTCGGCAGCCCTCCGGTACTTGGCACGAAGAAACATATCAAGATAGAGAATCCCTGTTTTAAGGCGTTGCCCTTTCCTTTAAAAAGGCTGTCGGGACTGTGGAGTGGTGCCCAGAGAGTTCAAGAGACGGACAACGTTCAGCATTTAGTTTCTCCTGCGTGGTAACGATGGGGGCAGTATGTTTGTGCTCGGTGTCTCTGGAATGATTGGGATCAACCATACCTGGGTGTGTGTGAAGCGTTGAAGATCCCCGTGGGTGTCTCTTAGCGCCTTCCCCGGGGAGGGGGCCCTACCGCTCCGTCCTGTCCTCTGATCTGTGTGCGAGCAGAGGGACAAAGGAGGAGAGGACCCGGAGCTGTGGGTTGGCCCAAGCCCTTCAACGCCAGCCGCAGACACTGGGCTGCGTGCCCTTGGGGGAGGAGGGGTGCGTCTCCGGATCCTGATAGTAGGACGCGGCCTTCCGTCATCCCTGGGTCCCCCGCCGCGTGCCAGCCTTGATGCTCTTGCACCGCTGAGCAGTGTGGTGTAAGTTCTAATCGCCTGCATCCCACTAGCCTGTGAGCATCTTGAGGCCTGGCGTGTGCTTAGCTCCTCCCCTTCCTGCCTTTCTCCCTCCTGGAGAACTGCACTAGCAGCCGTGGTGTGTCTGACCTTGGGGAACGAAGCCACCAAGGATCTGGGAATCTGCATTCTGGGAGGGCTGCAGGTTGAAGGCCCACCAGACCGGTACTGGATAGCCCCACATGGAGCTCCAAGGGGGCTCAGGTAATCAGCAGAAAGGACCGAGGAGGGGACATTTGGGGAGGATCTGATGACTGGAAGGATCCAGCCACGAAGACGTGGTGGAAGACCGTCCGGTCATGGAGAGGATCATGTGCAAAGGTCCTGAGGCCAGACTGGATTTGGTGTGCTTGGGCAACGAAAAGCAAAAGAAGGCTTGCGAATAGAAGCACGGTGGGCAAAGGAGGCACCGGGTCAGTAAGCATTTAGGAATTTATTCGTGTGTGTCATTGGGTTCCCCCAGGGTAGCTCAGCACCCCACACACTGCTGGTGCTCTGTAAACATTGGGCAGTGAGATGCAATTCAGACTGGTGGGAGCCACCGTGGTGAGAATGGCTGTGAGCCCAGACTCAGTGGAGGGTCTGCTGCTTGGTGAACCACGTCATACTATTCGAACCCATCCTGGCCTCTGCCTCCACTCTCCCCCGAGCTTTTCCCCCCTGCGGCGTGCCCTAGCCTTGAGTTTCAAGCCATTTGCCCCTTTTTGCACTGTCTCCGGTCTGTAACAGCTGTGGTCTGGCAGAAGCGGTCAAGGTAGGGAGCCGTTATCGTTTCTGGGTGCAAGTCTGGCTTTCCCCCAAGCGCAGTGCATCCCTGAGCATTTCTTTCCTCCAGAAATGCTGCATTGCTGTTGCGGCCCAACGGGCCCCAGCTGTATTTGTATGTATGCTGTTAAATCATCGCGCCTTAATCAGCGGGGTGCCGCTTCACCTCTCCCGAGGAGTGCAGGGAGACCATGCAGGATGCTGAGGCAGAAGAGAGAGACATACTGAGCGATAGAATTATCAGTTGTTTTTAAACCGTCTTCGTTCCTTCCAGCTGTATTTAGCGAAGAGTTTTTCATTATGAACTCCCCTTCCACCAATCCATCATCGTAAAACTGCTGTGCATTTAGATGGTAATCTTTAGGCAGGCATCTAGGTTAAAGTGGTCTCTAGGCTGCCTGGCTGTCTAGACACACTGCTGGGCTCCGGATTAGGCATCTGACGTTCTCTTGCACGTTACGTTCCTGAGCTTTTGGAGCTGCCTGTGATTGGTTATTTTAAAGCTCTGTGCCTTCAGTGGCCACTTGGGTAAGAAGTTTTGACACACCACTGACCTCTGATGTAGAGGATGGGAGGTTTAGGGCGTTAGATGGGACGGAGGCGGATTTATGTTGTGAAATGTGGGGGCGCCTCCGGGCAGTCCTTCTGGAGGGCCACTGGGTGGGCGTGCGGTCTGTTCACACTTTGGTCGGGGGGCCCCCCTGAAGTAATTTGACACTGCTCGCCAGGGGAGCGGTAGCGCATGTTGGAATGCCTCCAGCAACCCGCGAAGTGTTCGTAGCCAACCCGCCGCGTCCAGGTCGGGATGCAGGTGCCACGGGACATGTGCGGAGCAACAGGGGAGCGTTCTGTCCGCCGTCGTGGAATGCAGAGACCCGGCAATAGGATTTGATTCCAGGACTTGGCATCCGTAGGAGCCGAGAAAATTCTGTCCTCCCTTCTTTTGGAGAGTTTGGAGGTACAGAATAATGAGACCCTGGGGGGATGGCGTCTGGAGTCCCTTGAGCAAGAATTTAGAGCGGATGGTGGCGATTAGTGATAACGGCACATCGCTCTGCCCTGCGCTGAGAAGTGGTTAGTTCAGCCTTCGACAACTAGCAGAGAACCTCCTGGTGGGTAAATGGGGTGCAGGTGGCTGGAAGAACGTGTAAGTCAAGGGAGAAGGGAGAACAGGGGAAGCGGCAGGCCTGGAGGGAAAATCTGCAGCCTGACTACCTCCCCCTCTGGAGGTTGGACTTTCTGTCTTTTACATTTTGCGGGGGGCGGAGGCGGGGGGAGAGGGTGGTATTGTTGTTGGCTGGGGAGGAAAACAGCTGTAAAATGAGTCCTTTGTGTGCCAAGGGCATTGATCTGCCTTTTCACTCCTTGTTCCTCCTCTTCGGTTTCACCTCCAACACAGGACCTCCCTTTTGCAGAGTGAGGATTCAGTTGCAGGCTGAATCTCCTGGGTTGGATCTCTTGACGCAGTTAATGACCTACTATTGATAGACTGCGTTTAGGGCATAGCACCTTCTCCCCAGCTGTATGTTTGCCGCGCTCCTGGTGCTTTTGGAGAACCCTGGGAGTGTGGGTGGAGAGGTGGCTTGAACGGCTTTGAGCTCTGGAGGCATTGCCTGGGTCCAGTCTCCCCTTTCTAAGTCTGTCACCTCCCCTGTAAGGTGGAAATAACAGAGCCTCCTTTGTTATGAGGATGGAATGATATGTTGTCTGTCAAGCACTTAGTACAACCCTGTGCCGAGCATGTAGGTAGAAAGTGCTCAGTATAATGTGTGTGTGTGTGTGTGTGTGTGTGGTACTTAACTCAGCTGGAAAGCCCCTGTCTGCAGCTACTGACACATGTACTTGTGCACGTGGATGTACACGCACATAGAGGCATGCGCTCCCACACCTTTGCGTCTTCCTGGCTGAAAAGGTGCATATGTCATTTCAGCAGAATTGTGAAGTTACTTTGTGGAGGTCAGCATGCTTTTCTTCCACCACAGGGAGAAATTTCACCAGGGAAGGTGTCTGCGGAGGTGGGAATGAAGATCCTGGTCCGGAGGGCTCCTGCACCCTTCTTTCGTGGGGCGGGCACCAAGCTCGCATCTGGCACAGCTCCTTGACAGTCTGTGCACACTGTCCCGGACAGAAGGGGACGTGGCCTGTAGGACGTGCGTAGTTTCCATATTTTATGAGCTGCCGCATCTGATGACCAGTGCTTATTAGTGAATTTCACAAATGCGATATACACAGACTGAAGGAATTGCCCATTGTTTGCACTCGATTGCTGCGTTGAAATGAAACGTCAAGGACTGCAGTAGCCTCAGACTCTGTGTGCTATCATCTTCCTGCTTCTCCCCACTTGATTCTTCCCCGTGTCTAAATTGGTTTTCCTTGCAGTTTGCACCTTTCATCCCTGCCCATCCCCCTCGCTGTCGTCCAGTGTTCCTCAGTCTGACCGCACAGTAGAAACACCTGGGGAGATTTAAAAGTACAGGTGCCTAGAACCTACCCTAGCCCAATTAAATTGGAATGTTGGGCCATTAGGCCGAGGCACGTTTTAGAAAAAGCTCCCCACACGCGATTCTCATGAAGTCAGATTTGGAAACAATTGGTCCGGGGGGCGTTATTGAGAGTTTCCATCTTTTGGCTGTAACTGCTGAACATCATGGGGTCCCTGCACGTATGTTTGGTCAGTTTTGTGGGCTTTGGGTTTGAGTTGGGTCTTCTCTTTGGGTGCTTGCTTTTATATTCAGAGTTGAATATGGATGAGCGTATAATGGATTGCCCATTGGATTAGTGAATGAGGCTCTTAGTCATAGGAGTTATTCTGGAATCTCTAAGCATCTTGCTGTCTGCAATAAAAATAATAATCAAAAGATACCAAAATGACAGTTTAGAGCTTAAAGAAAATACAACTTTTCTTATAGGCTCTGGACTGGATGAATATAGGGAGTAGGGTATTCAGGAGTTGAGCAGTCCATGGATGTTATTTCTCTGCATTTTTTAAATCTGGGGGGCTTTGTTGGTCTTTTGAGGATGGAGGTTTGACCCCATACTTTTGAATATCAGTGACCGTGTGGTTCTAAATCTCCAGAAAAAAATAATTCCAGACAGCCTATTCTGGATCATGTACCATCTGATTGGGAGTGTTGGGAACTTTTTCATGACATTTGTCGTCAGACTGCCTGTGAGCCACTATCTTCTGGGTGGAAATAAACAAAGCTGTCTCTCCTGGAATTGACTGGTGGTTCTAAGAGCTCTGCCCAGCAGCCTGGCTGCTTCCCCTCCACGGCCTTGCCCTTGCCCATTTGAATTGAAGGTAGGAGACCCTCCAGTAGCATATCTGTCCTTTGTCAACTCTTAGGATGGATCGCCTTATGTACGTTGTGAAATACAGTGGGGAGGAAAGGGCTGGAGGTCCTGTGCTTCGGAGGTTTTGGAAGTCCACGGACTTGGGCTGATTCTCTATTGGAGGATAAACTGGTGAGAATGTATGAATGCCATGAGTAGGTTTATTCATGGGGAGGTTGAAGTTTTGTGTCTCTTTTCTTTATTCTGCACAGTTTGTGTGTGTGTGTGTATGTGTGTGTAATACATTTGTAGAAACAGTTGAAACTTCCATGATCACTTTCTTCAGAACACCTGATGAATTATCCAGCGCGTGCATCACATGTGGTCAATCACATGTGGTCAAATACACGTCAGTCACATGTGGTCAAATACACGTCAGTCACATGTGGTCACATCAGAGCAGCCACTGAGCTGTTTCAGACAGAGCTTTGAGAGAGTGAATTGCCACGGGCCCAGGATCTCACAGGTTTGGAAACTCAATTTTATTAGCTCACCTAGGAAGTTATCAGTCAAAGATTGGGGTTTCCATGAACCAGAGTTGTAAAGTGTTGGTAAATAAAATTCGTTGGTAAAACGAATGAATGGCAGTTCATTCGTTCATGACGAGAACCATGCCTTTGGGAGCAGGCTCCAGGGGCCTCATGTACTCAGGAAGCCACAACAGAGCTGGGTGAGCAGCTATGTTTTCTGTAGGCGTATTTCCCTCTGCCTGTGAAGCCTGATGAATTGGCCTTCACCATTCTGGGGATATTTCTGTGTATAGAATCAATACTGTCTCCCTAGGGTAGCAGTGGAGACTCATTTTTCACAAAAACCCAATGTGCAATTTATTAAACTATTATTATCTCCGCCCCAAATCCTTCTGGACTCTGTGATGTCTGAGCTAGGACTCTGCCCATCAGCCCATTTCTGCTCTGCCAGCGGCTCCCCTGGAGGCCCCGGGGGAGTTGGGGGAGGGGCAGTCGGGGGACTTGGTCCTTCCCCTCTGCTGCCTCTTCCCACGAGCGGCCCTCAGGGACGCTTGTCCCCTTCACCTGCACCAGCTGCGTCTGGTTTTCCCAGTGCCGGAGAAACCACCATCACGGTCCCCACCCGCCTTCGCGCCCCCTCCTCAGCGGTCTGGGTGCCAGGGCCCCTTCCCTGAGTGTGTAAGGTTCAGCCCTTGCCGCTTCTGGCCTTTGTTCCCTCGATCCTAGGGGCAGCGGCTGCTGCTGTGGTTGCTGCCTCCCTGATACCATAGGCTTTTCTTCCTCTCAGTTACCTAGTTAACAACTTCACACCTAGTTAACGATTTATATTAAAGCCCCTCCGTTCCAGAAGCTTGTGTGGTGCCTGACTTCCAGTTGGATCCTGGCTGATAAATCTGACTTTGTTTTCAGCGTTCTTCAGTGTTCAGTATTCAGCCGGCAGAATCATTTCCTGAGACATATTGTACTTAATTAGATTACAGTTTATGTTACGTTCCTCAGATTTTGTGCTCAAGTTATCCTGATGAGATTTTGTTTTTGATTCCTCTGTGAGATTGGAGACATACTCGCTTCTCATCAACTACACTTCTAAATCATCAGCTCGACTGAGCTGTTTCCTGGAAAGATGGCCCCAGATGGCTAATGCCATTCATTCTCTTGGTTCTTTTTGGCTTTATTTTCGGAGGGTGACATTTTCCAACCTTATCTCCAAATTCCACGTCCCTTATGCAACAACCCTGAAATTTCCTTCAACTTCTAGATGATGGCTGTTGTGTATTTAAGCTGTACGCACTTGTAAAAAGATTTGAGGCAGCTCAGAAGAAAAAGCGTATATGTTATGTGTAAACACAGACTCATCAAAACGACAGTTTAAAAATCAGCCAGATAATTTGCAGGGGTGGGGAGGTGGTGGCATAGGGTGAGGAGAAGACGGGGGAAGAAAATAGAAGAGCGCGGAGAATAGGGGAATGAACATCGAGCATCTCGGTTGGGCCAGATTCTGGTTAGATGTTGCCCATCTGTGTTGGGTTTAACCCCCAACAGAATCCTACCTGGCAGGCATTATCATCCCCATTAAGAGAGCAGTCCCATGCACTTTTTTTTAACACATCTCCTGACACTGAACCGAGGGAAGCTCCTTCAGTGGAACACAGAGTTGTATCTCGGTAGCCAGAGGAAGCGTGCTGGGTTATATAGTCCGCATTTTCTAATAGAACGAAGCCCTTCCTTGTGAGCGACCAACATGTTCATAGCCTTTACACTTCGTAAGAATCTGCTGATCTGCTGGACTTGAAAGGTCACTGAACATCCTAATGGATAGTGTCGGTTGGGGAAAAGAATATCAGAAACCAAATGCAGGGATTCACATGGAGCCCTTTGTTTAGGCCAACACCTAAAGCTGAAGCAAGGGCCCGGAGTTTTGTTGCTGGGTAAAGGCATTCTCTGAGAGAGCCCTGTCTCCTACAGCTCTGACCCGGTCCAGGGTGAGACCTGCGGGGGGGGGTGGGGGGGTGCGCCACTGGCCACACCCCTCATCCTGTGTATCCTTTCACTCCTGAGAGGCAGCACGAAGGGGGTGCCAAGAAGGCAGTCTTGATAAATGGGTTTGAACCCACCCTCTACCGTTTATCGGCCATGTAAACTCGGGTGATCTGCGCCACCTGTTATGGAGCCTTAGTTCCATCACTTAGTAGATGGGGAGGGGGGGTAATAACAGTGTTACTTTTGACTCAAATACACTTTCCCAAAACATCTGATGTTAAAAGGCATATGTGTAGTGGACCTAAAAACTACCAAACGAGAAAGAGAGCCAAACAGTTTAGGAAAAGGAGATAAAGAGCCAGGCGGGTGGGGACTAACCAGTCACCGTTAGGTGATTGTGAATCGTCCCCACAGGTCTGCAGGGGGCTGGCGATCTCCCCACATAGATGAAACGGATTCAGATGTGGAAGCTAACCTGTGTTAGGTATGCAGGAGGCCCTGGGGAGCTGTCAGGAGGACAGGAGACTCTGGGGGGGGGTGGGGGGGAGGCCGCATGCAGGAGAACCCCAGGCCTAGGCCTCAGGTGAGAGAGGCCACCCACCCCTTACGCCAGGTACCTGTGGCCTCACCCCGGTGACGCCGGTGGGCTATGAGAGCTGCCCAGGCGACCCAGAACGCCCCGAGATGCCATCAGTCGTCGTCGTCTGAGCCACTGCACTTGAGGGGGACTTTTTGTGCAGGAAGGTAATCGGAGCCACCCCAGGCTGGGGAGCGGGGAGCCGCGAGCTCCATATTTGCCGTCACGATTCTTCTCGCTGAGCCAGGCCAGCTCCAGTTTGTGGCTCTTCTCATTCTAGAACCTGCCAGTGCAGCTTGAGCCACGATAGAAGATTTTCCCCTCGGATTTTAATTACTGAAACCGAGCATATTAAATATGTACTTATCTGTGATAATTATGACTAAAGGATTCCTTATCGATGCAGCTTAGTCATTTGCTTAAGCGATTCAAACGTGATAGTTGTTAATATGCATGTCTTGTCGAAGGGAATCAGGAGGGGCAGGGTGATGAGGAGAAAATGCTGGCTGCTTATCACTGAGGGGGCCACAGGATGTCCTGAGGGCCCCACTTCAGCCTTCCTGCCCTCCGTCCTCCTTTCCAGGACCTCTTAAATGTTTCTGCGTTTGACCTCGTCTTATTTAAGAGATTTTTTTTTTAATCCATTAAGCAAAAAAGTCTTTCTTGATCCATAATTAATTCCGTTTTCCAGCCTCTTCCTTGTAATCGTTAGCGGCCCCAGGGTGGGGGTGGGGGCGGGGGTACCAGGTTGGGAACTGCTGTCCAGGTCGAATCTCCTTAGGAGTCGTCCTTTCATTTATTTCTTCTCGAGGGGAAAACCCACTTGGCCTGAATTCTGTATACGCATAGAATCAGCGGGACCCGAAACCTGGAAGGCACGTTTCCTCCTTGGGTTTAATTCACTCTGAGGTCCTCCAGCTCAGGCTCCCATTCAGTGAAGACGTCCCTTCAGCAACAGATGGTAAAAAGATTCTGCAGAATGAGTAATTCCTTCATTTCTGTCTGAATGGTTTGTTTAGAAGCAAACAGAATGATTCCCTCCTCCTATTAAATTTGTTCGGAGAACATCAGGATCATACTGAGTTACTGTCCAAACCCACGTCTGGGAGGAGGGAATGGAGAGTGAGAGAAAGGGCATGTCTGAGATTGCACAGCTCAGACCCGGGATCACAGGGGACCTCAGGAGCTTTCCCCGCCAGACTCCGAATTTAACGAACGCTTCACCCAGACTGTTAAAACACCAGGTACTTCGTTCGGGAGATACAATTTTTATCCTGTTGAGATTACCATTCTTTGGCAAACCAAGTGTATTTCCTCTCCCACCGTTTCTAAGTGTACATTTCAGTGGCACTAAGTACACTCACGTTGTCATGCGTCCCTTACCACCATCGGCCTCCAGAACTCATCTTGTAAAAGTGAAACTGTCCCCATGAAACACTAACTCCCAGTCTCCCACCCCTTTACCAGCCCCCGGCCACCACCTTTCTGCTTTGTGTCTTTATGAGTTTGACTCCTCTAGGAACCCCGTATGAGTGGGATTGTGTAGTGTTTGTCCCTTTGCCATTGATGTGTTTCACTGAGCTTAGTGTCTTCGAGGTCCACACACATCGTAGCGGGGGTCAGAGTTCCCTTCCGTTGTAAGGCTGAATAATACCCCGTCGCGTGGATATAGACCACGTTTTCGGTTCATCTGTCAGTGGATGCTTGGGTGGCTTTTACCTTTTGGCTGTTGTAAATAACGTTCCTTACATTTTTAAGCTTAAAAATGAACTAATCATCTATTTTTGGCATTGTGGAACTTTGAAATGTCTTTAACTAGTAGAGAATTATGGTAACATGTATGGCACTTACCTGATGGGCAGCTTACGGCAACGCTTGCATCTGAGTCTTTAGGTCGGGCTTTATAAAATCAGTAACACTGCAAATTCTACTTTGGTTTCAGAGATAAAAAAAATATGAGTTAATATCTAGGAGTATCCTTGTTTAAAAGAGTATATAAATGTTAGTAGTCAACACCACAATAAATTCTGAATTTCCTTGTTTGCATTCTGGGTAAGTGGCCATTTATAATTGCATTTTTCTAGAAACTTCCAGCCCTTTACACTTTTCAGCAGAGAGTTGAACTATAAGGGGTTACTTGTGGGATGATGAGGTTCGAAGGCATATCTAAATACTGTGTGTTTTCTCCAGAGTTAATGTGGCAGGAGGTACCAGACCCCCATAGCATACGAGTGTCCTGCTGGGAGTATTGGGCCTGGCATCCTCTGAAGAATAGGTTCCCAGTCAGGAGGGTCCCTCACGACGCGGGGGAGGGGAGCAGCTCTGAGAAGGGACATGGGCCACGTCCTGTCCTCAGCCACTTGGCTTCCGCTCACCACACACCTCGACAGCCCAGCTCAGGGTAGGAGTGTTAGGGGACTGGGCTAACCCCGTCCCTCTCCAAACTTGGGTGTCTACCTTATGCCTCGGTTGTCCTTCCTCCCAGTGATTAGCCGGGTTGGACCACCTGACCCTGGTGGTAACCCAGCCTGACCCGAAGTGAGAAGTTCCCACAACATGCCATATTTGAGCCATTGTGAGGGTTGCAGGCTCCTGGAGGCTGCTGGGATCTCTGGGGGCTGGCCCTAGCCGGAAAGACTCTCCCAGGGCCACAAAAATTAATCCGGGATGATAGGCATTGAGGCCGCCACCCAGACGTCTTGTGGATTTGCTGTATCCCTTTCCAGGATATATTTATTTATTGACTGCATGCCATGGACTGCCCGAGATGTGGCATGAGGCTTGGGGGAATTCACTCCTCGGTGAGTCTGGGAGATTGGCTAGAAAGTCTAACTGATACGGTGTCACGCATCCGTCATTCCTTGAGTTTTCATGTTGAGCATCGCCATCTCACCGTAGACTTTCACTTGCTTTCTCGGAAGAGCTGGCCTTCCTTATCCTCCCGTATCCTCCTGGGCATCTTTGATGTTGACGTTTCTGCAAAGCACAAGCCGCCCACCACGTTGTGCTCTGGGCCTGCTTGTGGACCGAGAGCAGTCTTCGCGTCCCCTGGCCCAGGTTTGTTTTCTTTACTGGCACCATTTTGCCCCTTTTGCTAATCCCCAGTCGTGTACAAAGGCTATCCCGTCGTCCTACCACAGTGATGCCAGGGTTCTCCAAGCCCCAGACGGGGGGTGCGGGGCAGGGGCATGTCACGTCATATGTCTTGGGAGTCTAGGACAACAAACGGAGTTAAGACGCATTCTTTGTTGCAAGTTTCTCGAAAGCGCTTAATCCATCAGTATGTTTCGTGACTCTACAGCAAGTCCGTGCAGCTCGGTAGCTCTCACCAGGAAGACGTCTCTCCCCTTGATAGAGCTCTTCACATGTCCCAAGCTGGGACGCCCTGAAGATGCCAGCAGGGAAACCCGGTTTGGGGGTACCATATGTTATACTGCCATGGCCACGGGCCCTGCCTGTTTCTTGGCAACTGCCCCTGCCCTCGGAGGGTTCACTGTGGATAGCTTAATGGCATTTTGGCCTTCGTTCCTAGAAGGACACTTCTTCTTCCCCCATGTTGTGAGGCTGCCAGCCAGGAGTTCCTGGAGTCTCCCTCCATCTGGCTCTGCAGATGGCTTTGCAAACCCAGGCAAGAGGGCTTCATCGTCCTTCCTTTGGGCCAGGTGCCTGCCAGGGGCCGGTTGCTGCTGTCATTCTCAGCTTCTTTCTTCTTTCTTTCTTTTTCTTTTTTTAAATGTTTATTTATTTTTGAGAGACAGAGAGAAACAGAGTGTGAGCAGGGGAGGGGCAGAGAGAGAGGGAGACCCAGGATCCAGGATCCAGACAGAGGCTCCAGGCTCTGAGCTGCCAGCACAGAGCCCGACGTGGGGCTCGAACTCACAAACTGCGGGATCGTGACCGGAGCCGAAGTCGGACGCTCAACCGACTGAGCCACCCAGGCGCCCCTCTCAGCTTCTTTCTATTCCAGGGTTAGGAGATGTCCGACCCTAAGGAACTGCTTTCTCCATGGCCTGGTGTCCCAGACCCTGTGGATGTTTAGGTAATAGTATTTCTTTCCTGTCCTCTAGGACCTAGGTGTCCGGAGGGCATGGCCCATGGTTTCTCCCAGTTTCTCATGCAGTCTGTGGTGAAGAGTAGGAGTTCAACATACTGTTTGCTAAATCAGTGATTACAAAATGAAAGGTCAAGTTCTGGAAGTAATTTAAAAAAAAAAATTTTTTTTAATGTTTATTTTTGAGAGAGAGAGCGCATAGGGGAGGGGCAGAGAGAGAGGGTGACCCAGAATCCGAAGCAGGCTCCAGGCTCTGAGCTGTCAGCACAGAGCCCGGATGTGGGGCTCGAACTCACGAACCCGTGAGATCATGACCTGGGCCGAAGTCGGCACTTAACCGGCTGAGCCACCCAGGCGCCCCGGGAAGCGGTTTTCATTTGCTACAATTCCAGGCAACTTGTCCCATCACTCTGTGCCTCAGTTTTCCAAATTCTAAGGGGTAGCTCATATTCCTCAAATGGCTGCAAAGGACATTGGAGAAACTTCCTTGGTTCTGCACCTGCTGTGCGCCTGCTGCCGTGCACAGGGGGGCGTCCAGGGTTTCTGTCATTGCAAATCCTGTGAGGTGTAGGTATCACTGACCTGCTTCCACAAATGGATGGGCACAGGTTGCTGAATAACTTCCCCAAAGTCACAGTGCTCTTCAGTTCGACAGGTGTAATTAACATGCAAGGCTGCCTCCAGAATATCTGTGTGTGTGTGTGTGTGTGTGTGTGTGTGTGTGTGTGTGTGTGTGTTCGTGTACGTGTAAGTCTGCATACACACATACTCCTATGTATATATGTACACACATTTAGGAAGTGGGGGGGAATATACATATATGCATGCATAATGTACACACACACACCCCAGGTGTTTAGGAAGTGTGGGGAACTATGCACACACACACACACATATACACACACATTCCATGTGTATGTACCATTGACCCTTCAACAACACAGGTTTGAATTGTTCACGTCCACTGATAGCAGAGATCTTTCCCGATAAATACAGTGCAGTATGTAAATGTATTTTCTCTTCCTTCTGATTCTCTTAATAACACTTTCTTTAACTTACTTTATTGTAAGGATACAGCACGTGAAGGGCGCCTTGGTGGCTCGGCCGGTTTAAGCGTCCGACTTCAGCTCAGGTCATGATCTCACACTCCATGAGTTCGAGCCCCGCATCGGGCTCTGTGCCGACAGCTCGGAGCCTGGAGCCTCCTTCAGATTCTGTGTCTCCCTCTCTCTCTCTGCCCCTCCCCTGCTCATGCTCTGTCTCTCTCTGTCTCAAAAATAAAAACATTTAAAAAAAAATTAAAAAAAAAGAATACAGCACGTGATACCTAAACCGTAGACAAGACGTATTCATCAACTGTTTACGTTCTCTGTGAGGCTTCCAGTCACCAGTAGGCTATTAATAGTTAAATCTGGGGGGAGTCTGAAGTTAGACTCCGATTTTCGACTCTATAGGGGGTTGGTGCCCTTAACTGCTGTGTGGTTCAAGGGTCAGCTGTATCTGTGTGTGTGTATTTCCCCCGACACTTCCTGAACGTGCTGAACGCCAAGGGCGCCTCACTGTAATTCTGACTTTCGCAATAAATGTTGCACCATCATGTCCACCAGCCTTTCCTTCTCTGAGTGGCTGTGACCCTTTGGCCCTTGTGGTCAGCCCCTATCAGGTGCTCCCTGGGTCTGGTCACTCGCGCACCCATTTTCCCAGACACGTCTGCCTGCCGTTGAGTCTGTCAGATGCCAGCGTGTGTGTCTTGAGCTGAAATTCTTAAGCCTGCAGAGTATGTCCCCAGTTTGTCAAGACAGATAAAACGAGTGCTTTTCAGATGACTTAAAAGATTCTTGACACAATCCTGACGGTGTTTTCATAGGTTTTCAGGTCCTGGTCAGCCAAACTCTGGAGTACGTGCTTAATAAACAGGAGTAAATGTTTAATAAACAACGTAAGGGTGACGGAGGGAGAGCACGAGTCTCAAGTCAAACTCTGGGTTCTGTGAATCTGTGATGGATTATCGTTCCCGCTTTTTTTGTGTGTGTTTTTCCTGAGAAGCTCCCTCTCTTCCCTCAAGAAGCTATATGATGTGGACTCCTCTCCTGGCACTTGGGGGCCGGTTGGCCTGGGGTAAAGGGTTGATGCGTAGGGAGAGGTTCATAGGGGAGATTTGGGGGACGGTTCACCTGTTCCTCCCTTTGCCAGACGGGAGCACCGGAAGTGGTTGGAGAGTAGATTGCTGCCTCCAAAATTAGCCTCTCTTGTCTTCGGTTCCCGAACGCTCTTACTGCGCTGTTTGCCCTTCTTGGTGAGCCGTCCGCATTGCGTTCAAGTGCAAAGACAGATTGCCTATCGGGGAGGAGAGCGAATTATAGGTGCTACTAAGTTCTAAAACTTTTCCTCCTCTTTTAGAGGAAGCACTTTTCCTGCCTGGAAAACAAGCCTGACTCTGTTTTAACGTCAGGAAAGGGGAGACCTGGCGAAGCCCCTTGAGGGCAGATGTGCTCGTTTACTTTCCCTAGAGTGACTAGGGCTGGGCACGCCGGGCAGCCGGGAGCCCCTGGCTGGCAGCGCGGGTTTTGTGCTCTAAACGCAGGGGTGGGGCATGCTCAGGGGAGCTCCTGCTGGAGACGGTAACTCCAGCTTCAAGATAAATCCGTGACTTTGGTCTCAGAGAGTGAAGCAGTGCCTCTCTGAAAGTATAAGCCCGAGTGGGCGCATTCCGGTTTGGGAACTCCCAGGTTATTTTCCGGAAGAGCTTGGGACCGATGCGGTTTTGTGGGGGAACGTTTGGACCCAGTTCGGGATCTTGGAAGAGCGAGGTGGAAATTCCTCGCCGATCTGACACAAGGCTACGCAGGCTTCTTGGTCGGACTGACAGGCGCTTGGCGCGAGGGCTCGGGCGGCGTGTGGCTCTTCTTTTTCAAAGAGTAAACTGAGTCACTGCCAGCTGTTGTCGTGGGCGCGGAGGGAAACGCAGATTCGTTGGGCAGGTGGCAGAGAGAGGCTTGGTTGACATCGCAGCAGCCGTGACGGTGCAAGCACCAAGGGACTGTCTTAGGGGGGCAGGGGTGAGAGGGGGGGCCCAGGAGGAGGGTGGGGACTACTCAGAAGTGGCATGGGGAGGGCTAGTATTTGAGGCCTCCCTCCGTGGGATCAGTAGTGACACTTTGCTTTCCGCAGGTCACGCTGAGGCTGGGACCTAGGTCTCCCTGAGGCGGTGCCTGGGACACAGCACTCGGCCGCAAGGGGCACAAGTCAAGTCTGTTTTTAGAGAAACTGTCAACAGCCTCTGCTTCCTCCTGGGCGAGGCTGTCCAGAAAAACAGTTGCTAGAAAGAGCTGTTTACAGAGGCAGAGGGTTGTGGTCCTTCATGTTTTAATAATCATTCCTTAGATTTCAAGGAGTCCCAGATCCCCTTAATGGATGTTGATAACAGTGGTGGAATCTCCCTTTGCACATTGCGGGACCTAATGGGGCTTTTACTCCCTTCACCTTGGTTTGTCTTGTTCTTGGCCGTGGATATGAGTGACTGTGCTGCCCTTGTGCGAAGGTGATCACTTTCTGTGGAGTGAGAATTGGGCTGAGCCCGGAGATGCTCTCCGGCAGCCGCCGCCTTTCCCCTGGACGACCGTCGACAGCCACGAGCAGGCCTCCGTCTTCCGCCGCTGGGCTGAGAAGAAATACAAGTGGGCTTCCCTCCTGTGGGGTTTGGGGCAGAGGTGGGTGGACTGCAGGGGCCGTCTATATCACTGGGGGTCTCAAGGCTGTGTCTGCTTCCAGGAAAGAGATTCTTGCAGGATTTTCTCTGTGGCTCTAAGGAGGAGAGTAGGTGGCTTAAAAACAAAACAAAAAAAAAAAAAACAAAGAAAAAAAAAAAACAAAGAAAACAAAATAAAACCCCAAAACCCCCAAACGCGTAATGATCATGTAGGCACTGTGGTAGTTAACCCTGATTTTGGCCTCGGTTCTGGAACAAGTTCGCTGGTGTAGACAAACCCCTTATTAGGTAATGGCTCGTTATTTATTCCTTTCCTTCCCTGGTCATTTCCTCCGCGAGAGTCGCTCCTACCTGCCCCTGCGCTGATTTCTGGCCAGCGTCTCCCGGAGTGACGCTGCGCTTCTCCAGCACGATTCCTTAGGGTGCCAGCGCTTGCCCCAAAGAGCCAGGCGTTGGGTTTAATGAATGAGTCGACTTGATCCGTGCTCACTGCGCGCTCCCCACGCGGGGCCCGCCCTGCGTTCCTGTTCGGTACAGAGCTGCATTTCCCTCTGACCCCAGGACCCTTAGCTTCTCTCGTTCCCCCGCGATGTGGGATGGGGAAGCCAGACCCCTTGCAGCCGGTGGCCCCGGGGCGGCCGGGAGGTGCTCCGGGAGGCAGGGCAGATGGGCTTGGCCTCCGTTTGGCACAGGGGCCCCCTCACCCAGCGTCACCCTGGCTCCTTTCCCCAAAGCTTCGTTAATGGAACCGCTCTCTTAAAAAAAACCTGAAATCCTGTCTTGTGGGGAATCGGGCGGCATGGCCGGCCGGGGAATCCCTCGCCTCCCATGGTACATTGGGTTGTCAGAACCAGCTGGTGGCCGTCAGAGGGCTGTAGCTGTCCTTGTAGCTTGATGATCCGGGTTCTCAACCCCCTGCTGCTCTAGCATCAGACATGGGAAGCTTTGAAACCCCTGCCTCGTTGGATACCTTGAGTCATAAAAAAACGTGTGCCGAGTAGGGGTGGGAGGCGGGAACAGGTGGCTGGAGCTGCTTCGTGCCCTCGCCACCCACTTCGGCTCTCCTTTCTTAATAGGCTTCAGGAATCCCGGAGTGCTATACCCGTGTCCCCTGACGCTTCAAAATGTAAATGAAGTTTGCAGAGCTGGGAGGAAGGGGCCCCGCATTCCTGCTCTCTCCCCGGGTCCCGGGGGGTGGGGGGGGGGTGCGGCAAATGCGCCCCTGAGCAGCGATTGGCCTGTTATTACCAGTCCTGGCTGCTCGCTGAGCTAATAAAGGGGCAGAAGGAAGCCTCTGTAAAGGCACTTGGGGCTTTGCCAGGCTGAGTCACAGCTGACTTAGGGAAATGCCACACAGGACGCCTTCAGTTCCCCCCGTGTTCTAAATGGAGGTTTGCAACTGCATAGTCAGAAAATGAATCAGAGTCGGGAGAAAGCGTGCATGAGAAACGCAACAGAAATGGGAGTGTGGGAGGGCCACAGAATGGCACTGCAGATACAGACCCACACCTTCGGTCTGGCTCGTCCCTCGAGGAAGATGTGTCCCGATGCCAGAGGTTAGAGCGGAAGGGGGGGGGAGGGGGCCCGCTGTGCGAGCGGATCCTGTTCTGTTCGTTTAGCCGGGCTTTTTCCCTGGCTGGCACAGGGCGCCCTAGGCACGGGAACATCTCTTCGCTTTCTCAGCCCAGGGCATGGCAGTGGGGCGGCTGGCGAGGGCCAGCTGGAGGGCGGCAGGAACCCTTCCAGGGCCTGTATGACACATCATCCGAGGAGCTTTGAGAAAAGGATCCCCAGGCCCCATTCCAGATCCACTGAGTCAGACGCTGCAGGAGGCGCCGGGAGTCTGGAATGCGTGCGAGCTCCCAGGGCTGATTAACTTGCATTCTCCACCGGACACCCACTGCTCAGTGGGCTCAAACTGGCCTCGAGCCTTGTCCAGTGAGGACTAGACCTTGGGTTCGAGGCCACCCTGGGGTCCTCGTCACACTGTGTCTCATTAATTCTAAAATGCACATCCCCCCCCCTCCCCCCCCCCCCCCCCCCGCCGGTGTTTTAACATCTCTGAGACCAGGATGCTCACGATGGACAGTGTTTCATGGTTTAATTGATACAGTTTTTCCTCCTAAGTGGTATGGAAAAGTAATGGTGTGCCCCACAGTTGATGGTGTCTCGATTCAGTGACCCCCGTGTTGTGGGAGCATGTTCTTTCTGACCCGCCTCCTATGTAACTCCTGGTGGTCCATGCAGGCGAAGCGCCTAAGCTGTGTAAACGGCGGCATACGACCGTGAGGGCTTCGGTTCCCGTCATCACACTGTGGCTTTACGGGAGACTGGTACCTGTGTTTTACTCTGCTTTGGGATCGATGTCCTACTGGCTCGTGAGGATGACGATGCCCATTTTACACGCCGGGTGCTGCTCCCCGCCCCCCCCCCCCCCAGGAGTGACTGGACAACGAGGTGGACCCCTAGTTAAGTGGCGGATGTAGCTCTGCCACCGAACCCAGTAGCCGGTGTCAGCACGCACCGTGTCCTTCCAGCCTTTCCCGGTCACCTTTGTTGGCGGCCCTTTTCGTTTCCCGATAGCGGTTCGGGTGAACGCAGTAGAGACGGTTGATTCCTTTCGTCCGGTCTTCCAGCCTGACTTCTTAGAAGCCAGTCTTGTGCAAGAGTTGTCCATTAACCACTTGGAGACTCCACGAACTCGGGTATGCAAGCTTTTTTTGCTCAGGGCTCCGCACTGGAGAATTGCCAGGCACCATCTCCCCCGTTTCCTGGACTTTGAGTGATAGCAGCGTTCTGCGTTCTCCGTGTGGATGAGCCGCGTATCTCTGGGCAGCAAGTTTACTCCTCTCTGTGAACTTGGCCAGGCCTGGGGGGGAGGGTGTTCCCATCACCCAAAGGTTTCAGCGCGAGGAATGGCCGTGGGTGGAGATAATGGCCCAGTGCCTGCTTCGGGGACCTGGTGCGTCCTTGTGGCCCTGGGGCGGGTCCCTGGACGCCCGAGCCTCCGTGTCCCTGCAGCTGCAGAAGCCAGCGGTGATTGGCCCACTGTCCGGGGACCCGGCCACGGAGGTTGTGGCCTCAGTGCTGGCCTTTTGTGTTTAATGCCTGTTCTTGAGAATTTTACATCGTGGGCTTTGGGGCTCGAGAGGGGTATCGGATGACGTAACAGTAATGAACAAGGATCGGACACTTTCTGTAAGCCAGGCATCGGTGATCCTCCTCATCAGCCCTCATTTAAACAGTCCCTCTCGCTAAGTCAGTAGGTTGGCCGCGTGCCAGTGTCCTGGGCCGTCCCAGGATGCTCTGCTGCCCCGGCGTGGCGATTAACACACTCCCTTTCACTTGCACGAGTGTTCCCGTGTGGATGCAATGCATGCGTTCATCCTGGTCACGTGCCCCGTCTCATTTGATCCTTATAACGGCGCCGCGGAAAAGGCAATATTATTCTCCCGCTAATTTCAGTGATAAAACGGAGGCCCAGCATCTGTGAGGCTTGCTGGTGGGCACGTGGCAGCGATGCGCGGGGGTCACCCCGTGGATCCATGTGGGCTGAGCCCTGAACGCAGTGCTCAGGCCTGCACAAGAAGGAGCTGCTTCTGGAAACTAGACCTCAGTGCCAGGAAGCCTGGGCTCCTCGGGCATTCTCTTCAGCAGGTTGCACCCTGTCAGCAGAACGGGTGCTCTGGGAGTATAGAGACCTAACTGTCGTGGTGAGAAGACTGGCAGGGGTGGAGATAAGGGGTGGCGGTGGCACAGACAGCGGCTGATAAATGCAGGTGGTTGCTTCCTCTGTGGGGGCGGGGGGGGGGGGGGCGGTCAGCTACCTGCACAGACTGAGAGGCGACTGTAGTCAGGAAAAGAGGGATTGTAGTTCCTTCTCACAGGTTGTGTGTGTGCGTGTGTGTGCGCACATGGGTGCAAGCACGCGTGTGTGTGCGATGCGTGCGAGCACGCGTGTGTGTATCTTAAGCTGTATCTTAAGCTGTTGATTAAAGAGAATCACAGAGGCCTTTAAACTTCCAAATAGGTTTTCCATTTGCTGCCAGAGCAGGAATTTTGGAAGGTGGTTTGGTTTATATGAATAATCGAGGCAAAAAGTCTTCCCAGAAGATGTTCGTTAGACTTGAGGTGTTGGAAAGCAGAGTCAAAGATCAGGGCGGAGAGAAGCAGAGCCTGAGCAGTCCCCCAGGGGAGCTGTGGTGGTCGAGGGTGAGGTGGCCTCTTGGGACGAGCTGTGTTGTGAGCCTGGATTCCTGAACTTGGCTGCCCTGCCGGCTCTGTGGCCTCGGGCGGGTCGTGGGCCCCCGTTCTTCGCGCAGGTGCGGACAGGTGGATGTTATCTGTGTAAAGCGTTGAGTGCTGCGAAGGGTGTTGCTGAGTATGGCTGCGGTCGGGACAGGCTCATTCATCGGGCTCACTGGCTTGCATCACACAGGATGTGGGCTTGGGGGAAGCACAGCAGGAGAAGACAAGCTCACTGCCACCCGGAGCTCTCACTCTGAGCCACATGGAATTGTTCAACCCACTGAACTGACTTCACACGCCACTGCCGGCCTCCCCTGGCAGTTGAAAAGCACTGCCCTGAGATCCGTGTCTCCCCGAGAGAAGTGGCCGCAGCAGTCCTGTAAACGGGATCTGGCTGCGGAGGGAGGCTTTCTCAGAGGGGTGATTTGGGGCCAGATGCTTAGGGAGCACACCCAGGTGTTCCTGCTGCAGGCACAGTGTGGGAGGAGCAGGTGGGCGGTCCGCTACAGCAGCAGGCGTGGGGCCACACAGGCTCCCTGTGGGTTGCGGCAGGGGACCCATCAGTGGTCAGCGGGAGGAGGGCCAGCGCCCCTGCCGCGTGCATGGGGTTGCACGGTCAGCCTCTCTGCGACACGTATCTATGTCCGGAACCATCAGGGGTTGCACCTGGATCCTCTGGCCCGGCCTGACTGGCTCCCATGTACGCCTTGTGGCTTGATTACCATTTAGGTCACGACTCTGGCTGCAACATTGTGAAATTCCAGCATCTATAAAATTTAGACCTACTGACATTTAGAGACAGTGGTGAAATGAGTCAGGTGAAAACTGCTCAGGTTAGATACCGGAGTGTTAACACTAAACTGATAAGTGGACCCTTCTTATTTTTTATTTTATTTTTTAGTTTCTTTATTTATTTTGAGAGAGAACGTGTGTGTGTGTGTGTGTGTGTGTGTGTGTGTGTGTGTGTGTGTGTACGCCCATGAGCGGGGGAGGGTCAGTCAGAGAGAGAGGAAGAGAGAATTCCCAAGCAGGTTCCATACATACCAGTGCAAGGAGCCGGACTTGGGGCTCGATCTCACAAACCGTGAGACCATGACCTGAGCCGAAATCAAGAGTCAGACCCTTAACCGACTGAGCCACCCAGATGCCCCAAATGGACCCTGCTTATTAAAAGATAGCTCTTTTCTTTTAGAGATGTGCTTTTTTTTTTTTTAATGTTTATTTTTGACAGAGAGAGACAGAGCATGAGGGGGGAGGGACAGAGAGAGAGGGAGACACAGAATCTGAAGGAGGCTCCAGGCTCTGAGCTGTCAGCCCAGAGCCCGACGCGGGGCTCAAACTCACGGACCGTGAGATCATGACCTGAGCCGAAGTCGGGCACTCAGCTGACTGAGCCACCCAGGCTCCCCTAGAGATGTGCTTTTGACTGGCAGATCATTCATCAGGATTCATCAGAAACCAACTGATGTTTATTCAGAGACTGTCCTAGGCTCCGTGGAATGCAAGAGAAGCGTAACGTATGCCAAGACCATACTCACCTGCAGGGAGCAAGGAGTGACCCAGGCTACGAGTAACCCAGAGGCAGCTTCTACGGAAGGCCTGGTGCCAGATCAGCCCTCGTTCAGGCTCGCAGTCTGCTGGGGCAGGGGGATGGACATCAGCAGCCAAGGTTAAGAACCATCGTCCTAAAATAAATTGCCCCTTTGCTGCTACCAGAGCCTTTTCCTGTATCTCTGAGGACACTTGGTTCCTTTCTCCTTGGCAGAATTGTTTACCTGTTTATTTCCACCCTGGGAATTTGTAAGGCCAGGATCTGAGCGTGTGGAGGGGCATCTGCCAAGTGGGCATGGGCGGTGGGGGCAGGAAGCCCCACACGGTCCTTCTAGGTTTACACCCCCTTGGGGCCCCCTCTCAGTCACTGCTGCCTTCACACTGGCCGGGGTGGGCGGTGGGAGAGCTCCCCTTGAATTCTCTTGCCCAGGCAGGAGCCCACACCTCTTGCTTCAAGTTCATGCCGCCCAGCTGGGGCCTATCTGGATATTTTGATGCAGCTAGATTGCTAGGTAACTAGTGTGACTAGATCTGACCACCTTCTTGCGGTTGGGGGCTGGCTTGGTCCCGCCTAGCCCGTAGCTGTCTTCCGGGGAGGGGAGGTGAGGGGGGCAGGCGTCTGGCCTGCAAGTGGACTTGGGAGTCTGACCTGCTTTGCTCGGTTTCCTTGTTTAGGAAGGGAGGAAAATAGAAACATCCACCTTGGATGGTGCATGCAAAGGCTCAGTGCTGGTCTTGATCAGGCACAGTGAATGTTACTGTTTTTCTTGGTGCCCCCTGCCTCCCCCAACCCAGGGCCTCCAGACCCCCAGACTCCTACACCACAGAGCACCCAGGGAGAGGCAGGAGGGCTCTTGCTACTGTGAGAAGACCTCTTTCTTCCCCAGATGACCTTCCCCGTCTCCCACTCAGCCCCCCACACCCAGCACAGGGCATCTGCTCAGCAAGTATCTTTCAGCTGGCAGAACATGCCAGCGAATCTTAGCGCTTCATGGTTCTGAAGTAGGGGTCCGCGGAAAAGTGACCCACAACCATGGTGGGAGGCTTGCGGGTGCCCCCCAGCAGGTGTGGCAAGAGGTGGTGGGTGGAGGCGGGAACACAACAAGCAGCGAGATCCAGACTTTTAAGACGGGGAGTTGGCTTGGAGAGCTGAGAAGAGAGCGCCCTGAGGCGGTGTGCAAAGCTCCCCCCGAGCCTCTCGGCTACTCTGCCCAGTGTCCCGGGAGGACACTCGAAACAGAAGAGAAGGACGTTGTCTTCAGGGTGTGGTGGAGGCCACACGTCGACACTGCCGCTTGGTTCCCAAAGCCGGGGTGGCCCTGGTGGCTACGATTTCACACCGTGGGCCGTTTCCCCCGCGTAACCACAAGAGACAGGAGCGAGCAAGGAAGCCTCCTGGCGAAGCGTGAGCCGTGCGGTTCTCAGGGGCCAGCGCGGTGGAGACCAGCGGGGAGGAACGGCGCTCGCAGGAGGAAGGGCCTCGGAGGCTGCACGGTGTTGGGACGGGAGCAGGAGAAGCGCAGGTTTGGGAGCGCAGAGGTGGTCTGGCCGGGGCGGGCCGGTTGAGGGCGCTTCTTGGGGCAGGAGGCCTCGGGGCACAGGGTCAGCCGTGGGACGCAGGGTGGTGGGATGCGGGCGCACGTAGGGAGGAGCCTTCGGGCGAGCCAGGCGGTGAGCCCCCAAGTCAGAAGGCCGAATGACTCCGTGTCATAAGCGTGCTGACCCCTACCTCGTTTTGGACGTGGGTTACCGATCGTCCCAGGTCTGTTTCTGTTTCTGCAGCGGGGTCCGCGGCGGAGCACCGCCTGGGAGGCCCGCGCCCCCTTCGCCTGCCCCCTTGCCCTCTGGCAGGCACTGGGGGGCGATGCTCCCCCCCTGGCCGGGGGCGGCTCTCCTGCCCAGAATGCCAGCGCCGAGCAGCTGGTGAGTGCTGCCAGTGAACCCTGACCTGTGGGTTCCTGGATGGCTTCCAAACCGAGTGGCCCCTCTCGTTGTCTGTCTGGCCTGTAGCTCGTTGTTTAAATGCTCTGGTGGTTTTTAAGCTCTGTGACTGCCTCCTTCACCTCTCCTTTGCGGTGTTCCCGTGTGGTAGGGACATTTTAGGGGGAAGGAAAGGATCTCCGTGCATGTTCTGAGGATGGAGCAGAGAATATTCTGGGCTGTTCTTGTCTGAGTCACTGGGCTGCCATGAACTCCAGGGAACAGGGCGTCCTGGGGCAGGACATGGAGTGACCCCAGGATGGCTCACTGGGGTCTGTCCCCCGCCCTGTTACCTGGCCTCAGTTTCTCCTCTTACGCAGTGGGGGTAACCAAGGGCTCGTGTGAGGACCGGATGAGTGAGTGTAACAGGGTGTTGGACGTAGTCGTAACGCAAGAAACTGCACACGTTGCTGTTGTCCTTTATTTGGTTTCTAGACCTCTCTGCCTGAGCCCTGAGGGTCCCCCCCCCCACCCCCCACTTGGGCTTTTCTGTTTTTGTTTTGTTTCTGTCTCCAACATATTTTTCTAGGGACTTTTCCGGTTTAAGTGAGACCAGGAATACAGATGCACTGAGTATGAGTTCAGAGGGGTTTGGACATGAGCCTGGCCTTCGTGGAGAAGCGGAAGAGGCCACAGTATATAGTTTTCTTTGGGCAGGTCATGGGCGCAGACCACGGGGCTTTCGAATACAAGAAACGTGGCTACCAGGAAGAAGCGGATAATGGAAGAGTTGAAGGCGTTTTGAGAATGTGTGTGTGTGTGTGTGTGTGTGTGTGTGTGTGTGTGTGTGTGTGTGTTCGTTCCACGGGGAATCTCCCCCCACTCAGTTCTGACCGATGGTGCTCTTGGGCTGCCCAAGACACCGTCCTGTGGAAAGCCCTGCCCCCAGGGACCCAGGTCGGCTTCCTCTAGCCAGCTGAGATCGTCAGGGATTGCTTAAAACTTTTGGCTTCTGATTTTCCCCGTAAACCCCAGAGCCAGCCCTTGAATGGAAATACGTTTGCTGTTCCGCCTCTCGTCGTGATTAGCTTGTTGCATTAAATTAACTGTCGGGTTGCCTGGAACCAAAGCTTCTTAAAATGAAAACTGTTTCCCTGTGGAAATTTATGCAGGATCGAAATGGAAGATGGTCTTCCCGCGGAAAGAGAAAAGTACCCTGAACGCGGAGTCTGGAGCTCAGGACCTGAAATTTGGGTGCAAAATGCTTCTTGTTCTTTTCCTGCGTTACCTGGGAAGGGCCGCTGGATTCGCATGCCAGCTGCCTGTATTTGTTGTTCTTTGATTTTTAATGTTTCCCGTTTTATTTATTTATTTAAAAAAAAATTTTTTTAACGTTTATTTATTTTTGAGACAGAGAGAGACAGAGCATGAACGGGGGAGGGGCAGAGAGAGAGGGAGACACAGAATCGGAAGCAGGCTTCAGGCTCTGAGCCATCAGCCCAGAGCCCGACGCGGGGCTCGAACTCACGGACCGCGAGATCGCGACCTGAGCTGAAGTCGGACGCTTAACCGACTGAGCCACCCAGGTGCCCCTAATGTATCCCGTTTTAAACGATCCTCTTGGTTACAAGTAAGAGCAGCCTGCTGAGGGCTATCTTACGCGGAGAAGGGAATTTCTTACGGGGATGTGGGGGTATCTCATATCACTGAGCGTAGGAAGGCTGCCTGGCTTCAGAAGGCCAGGGGTGAAGCGGGACGGTGAAGCAGCCCAGGGCACGGACTGGGTCACGGCCCAGACCGCAGCAGCCACGCTGGGTCACTGCGCTCTCCTCTCTGCAGAGGGCTTGTCGCCGGCTTGGGAATCCTCCACCTGTTCATCCTGGATTCGGCCTCCCAGCGTGGAGGGTAACCCAGCACCTCCTTGGAGGAACTGAATGGCTTGGCTTAGCACAGATGCCCGATCCTGGTGCCTCCGGCAGTGGCGGGGTGGGGGTGGGGGGGTCGTCATGGTGCCGGTGCCCGGGCCGGGACACTTCTCAAAGAAAGGAGGTGCTCCCTCTGAAGATGCTCCGAGTGCCTGCATTTCAAGCGTGTGTCCGAGGCACGTAGGTTGCCCTTGGCGCCTGGGCGCCCGAAGGCTCTGAAAGCATTTTGCTTCCAGGTCTGTCAGAGACGTTCCCGGGCCTGCGCCGACAGGCAGGTGGAGAGGAGGGGAGAGGGTGGCAGCACAGGCCCAGGGACCGCACCGTCTGTCACGTCCTCTCCCGGGGGTCTCAGCACGAGCCATTCCTCCTGTCTGTGGGGTGGGGGTGGTGACCGGAGAAGAGGGAGGGGGGGCGAGGCGCACGGGAGCAGGGCTGTCGGGTTTGGGTTCTCGCCCAGCGACTCGTCCCCCGTGGGCCTGCCCAGGGAGGGGGCGGGGAGCGCCCTGAGGCCCCCGTCTGGCCGCTGTCTGCTTGGGGCTGTCGGGCAGGACAGAAGCAGACCCCGAGCAGGCGTCTCTCCCGCTATGGCCCGGTGTCTTCGTGCGCTCACAAGACGTCCAGCGTGACCGCATCCTGTCCTGCCACTGAGGCCTCCCCGATAGCTGTGGGAGGGGGCGAGGGGCTCTGGGGAGACCGAAGGGTGGCCTCGGTACCCCCGTGCCTGCCCTTCCACGCACACGTTTGTGGGGCTCTCTTCCAGCGCTGTGGGGCCTGCTGATGAGGCGCTGCCTGGGTGGCAGCTGGACGGAAGGACCGGGCGGTGCTTGTTTGGGCAGCACTTGGCATCTCTTCTTCAGAAAGCGGCCTGCGGGGTCACCGCGCACGGAGCACGGCGTCTGGCGGAGGGGGGGCACCCCAGGGCTGAGAGCGTCCACTCCGATGAGACGCTTGGCTCCGGGCCGCGTCTGTCCAGCTTGGAGAGGCAGGGGCCCCGGAGAGAGGGTGAGCCCCGTTCTCCTCTTGGCCTCCCCAGTCTTCTCACGCCAAGTTCCTCGCTCTTTTCCTCTCCTTCCTTTACAGCGCAGTCGGCCTGGCGTTTGTGTCCGGTCTGTACGTGGAGCCACAGGGCTCGGCCGCTCTCAGCAGGGGCCTGTTTCCGAGCAGTTGTCCGGGGAAGGGACCGGGGCAGCTATGTGAGGACCAGGAGGTGTGACCTTCCCTCGAGGGCAAGCCGTTCCCTGCGCGGAACGGCCCCCGACGATCTTGGGCAAGAGTTGAAAATCTCGCAACGAAATCACGGTGCGGCGTCCCGTACGGCGTGCGGGGGAGTGGATGGCACGGACCGTGGCCAAGGGGGGGTTAGTTAGCAGCTCCGAGTGTGTCATGGCTGGTGGTGCCCATCGGGACTTTGCCACCATCGCCGGCACGTGGGGGGTTCAGATTCTCCCCTCGTGGCCTTCGGAGCCCAGGGAGTGACGTGAGCTTGTCGGTACCCGGTGAGACAAAAGGCCGTGTTCCCTGTGAAGGTGCCTTTAGGGGAGGGGGGTCAGGGGTGCTCCTGGGCCTGCGGACGGGGCGCCGATTTGGGAGATGGGGAGGGGGGCGTTGTCTTTCCGGTGCTGCCCTGACCCGTCGCCGCGACTGAGGGCAAGTCACCGGTTCCTTTCTTCGCGGCACGTGCCAGCCTGTGCCGTGTCTCTGACGTACAGGGTGAGGCCGCAGAAGGAGGACTTCATCTCTGTGCGGCGCTCCTTGTGACAGAGCGAGAGTCGTCGTGTTACAAGCCTTGGGTGGCAGATTCGCATCCTGAGGGAAGCCAGTTTTGACGTATATTCCGTTCAGCTTCGGAGCCGGCTCCAGTTGGAGTGGGAGCCTCCCACTCGCTTCACCGTGTGCCCAGCGATCCCAGGTTTTGGGAGCTGGGCCGCCACGATTCCTTTCTGGCCACAGAATATCAGGTTTTCAGTTTAGCTTCCTGATGATTTCATGCCTCGTTTCTAGTCTTCTCTCCTGCCCTTTCTCTGCCGTCACTTGGTCGCTTCAGACTGACTCGCGGAGGGCCCCCCACGTGACTGTTTCTCAGTGAAATGCGGGGTGAGGTTTGAGGTTAATACGTTGACATTTCCCCTCTGATTACCTCTTTATCTTGGGAAGAGTCATTTTTAGGTGGTAGTGAGGTGGGAGGGATTCCTCAGCAGGAGGAGGGTGATTGGCCTCAAGTAGGCCCTGCGGTGACCCGAACGCCGGAAATAGGGTTGGGCCGATCGTGGGTCAGAGTCCCGCTGACCTGGTGCGTCCTGATGTGACCCAGTGAGCTGGCTCTCTGGGATGGAAGCGGCACCGGGGCCCAGGGAACGTGTCCCCAGCTCACCTTTTCATCCAGTCCGGAACGTTGGCTTGGTCTCCTGGTCACGGTACACACGTGGTGCGGCATCAGTAATGACAGGCGGGGCCGGTCACGTGTCACGTCACCACTTCCTTTGTGCGGGCCTGAACATCGGCGAGGGCGGTCGGTCACGTGTAGTGACCGGGACCGTTGGCCTGCCTTCGGGGGTGGTCCCCCCTCCATTTTGGTCCCCTTCGGCGCCACCGTCTGCTGGGTCATCGGCGTGACCTGTAGGATTTGAGCCACAAGCGCGGCCAGGCTCCCCATCAGAGTCTCCGTTTGGCGGCGGGGTGGGGGAAGGGCTGTGCGTGAGTGAGCTTCCCCCCCCACCCCCCCCCCCCCCCCCCGGCTCCAGTCTCGGCTTTTCTCCGTCGTGCCTGCACGGACTGTGTGTGTCTCAGCCACACGACACCACACAGTGGGGCAATAGCAGGCATTCGCTTCTCGCAGTCCTGGAGGCTGGAAGGCTGACGTCAGGTGCCCGCACGGTCGGGCCCTGGCGAGAGCCGTCTCTCAGATGGCTTTCTCGCTGTGTCCTCACCTGGTGGAGGGGACCTGGGGAAGGGAGGTCTCATCTGTGAGGGCACTGCTCCCAGGCAGGAGGGCTCCACCCTCGTGACCTAACCACTCCCCTGAGGCCCCGCCTCCTGACGCCACCATATTGGGTGTTGGTGTTTAAACGTGAACTTGGGGCGACACAAACGTTTGGACCATAGCAGACCGGTGGGGAGCTTGCTTCTTACGTGGCTCCTCCTTACCTCGGATCCTCTGCTTCTGCCATCGTTGTGGCCACACCGTGCCAACCTGTGGCCCTGACCCTGCAAGACGTGACTGGGATCTCGCCACGGAGAGCACAGTTAAGCATCCAACTTCGGCCCAGGCCATGATCTCACAGTTCGTGAGTTCAAGTCCAACATCAGGCTCTGGGCTGACAGTGTGGAGCCTGCTTGTGATTCATTCTCTCTCTCTCTCTCTCTCTCGCTCTCTCCGACTCTGCCCCTCCCCTGCTCATGCTCTTTCAAAAAAAAAAAAAAACCCTAAAAAAAATTCAAATAGCTGTTTCAGTTTATTACAGTTTTTATTCCTTTTGATGTTCCAGTTATCGCAGCCTCAGTCAGTGAGCCCTTCTCTAGGTGGCTCCTGGTCACCTTTGATCACTGTCTTGCTACCTGGCATGAAAAGATTGCTGGGGTCACGTTGTGCATTTCTCACCCCCGACCCGGAATCCGCCATTTTCGCAGGGAGCCTTGGCTCCTTTTATCAGAAGGTGATGTTTACCGCTGCTGTCCGGGCCCTGGGGCAGCCGGCTTCTCATGCTCCTCCCCTTCACTCTCTCGATACCTGGCGGATCCTTCTGCAGGTGTAGCCACCGCGGGTTGCAATGATCTGTTATCCCCGCCATCCCCTCTGTGACCGAGGCTGTAAGTGTCCCAGGGCCGGTATCTGGCTCAGCCGTCTCTGGATGCTTTGCCCCCAGCGTGCGTCTTACCACATAGGACGGCTGAATGCAAACACCTGCTGCCTCAATCTTTCATCAGGTTTGCAAGAGGTTTCTAAAGGCTACACCTGAGTTTCTCCGGGTCCCCACTCCCAGCCGGGATTAGGAGGAGGTTATTATATAGTAAGAGTAACCCCCCGTCTCCTGCCAGAGCCCATCCATTTGGCTCTAAGCGGTCCAGGGCGTGCTGCTCAGGAAGAGCCTTTTGACGTTGTACGTCTTGGTCCGCCCTGTGGATGTTGCCTACGCCCTAATCGGCCCTGGCCAGGACTGTTCCTGAGAACAACGAGGTCCCTGCCAAGGGTGCGTCTCTTGGGGCTGCCCAGCTGCAAACCCCCCCCTCCCCCCCCCCCCCCCCCCCCCCCCCCCCCGTGCCCAGCCCTATCACTGTGTCCCTGGAGTCTTTGCTTTGCGGAACACTGTGTTCTATGTTTAAATGGAACCCGCATGCCTCTCCTCTTCCAGTGTCGCTGTGCCAGCAGGACGCCACCGTCTAGACCCCGGGGGCTCAAGGCTGGATGTTGAAATGCTCCTTCAGCTCCTTTTCTGCCCTTCCCTCCGCAGGAGTCACTGTTCTCGTCTTCTGCAGGCTGCCTGGGAGGGAGAGTTTCTCTCTTACACACATACCTTCCAGTAGATTTTCTCTCCGGTGCCCACGGCCCCCGGTCATCAGACGTGCCCAGACACGGCGGAGCCTCAGGCTGGGTCGTGCTGGCACACCTACCACCGCTTGTTTAAGAGAAAACTTCCAGTGACTTCCTTAACTCTTTGATAGGCGGAATAGCTCGTAAGCAAACTTTGATGTGGACACCAGGCTAGAAATTGGTTATCTTTGTTTGGACTCCCCCCCGCCTCCCCTGCCCCATCTCTCTCCAGGTTTATTGAAAGCATTGCCTGGGGTGGGTTTACACCAGGTGCTTCTCCACGGTGCTGGGTCGTGCCAGCGCCACGGCCCTTCTCTGGTGCTCCCCGTGGAGCCGTGATCTTAGAGCAGTGAGTGAGCTCGAGCCCGTGTCCAGGTGGGCTGCAGCCACCTCCCCTGACGCCACCCGGGTCTGGATCCGCTTCCGGATCTGGATGTCTGCTTCCCGCTCTTCCCTCTTTTCTGCTGGAGAGGCAGCCCTCCGCGTGCCTGCCGTGTGCCGGCAGAGGCCCGTGAGGACGTGAGGAGTCCCTGAACCACTCTTGGAGAACAGCTCCCAACCCCGGAAGAAGCACCAGCAGGGTGTTCGCGCAGGAACAGGCAACTCCGTTCTGCTTCCCTGTCCTCGCCTCCTCCGTTCCTTGTTTCCCTCTCTCTTGTGTTCTCTGCTTCTGCCTCAGTCCCTGTTTCAGCTCCCTGGATCTCTCCTTCCTTTTGTTCATCTGTTTTTCTGATGGGCTATGTGGTTAGCGGGGAGAGTTCCAGCACCGTTTCTGCATACTCCAGGTTTGGGCAAGGATGCGCTTTGCCAGGCAGGAGAGCACTTGTATCCGTTTTGGTTCTGGGCAAGTGTCCTGTCTCAGTCTGATCCTCTTTTAGTTTTATTTTTGAGAGAGAGAGAGAGGGAGGGAGGGAGGGAGGGAGTCTGACCGACCAAGCAGGGGAGGGGCAGAGAGAGAGGGGGAGAGAGGATCCAAAGCTGCGTGCTGGCAGCAGAAAGCCCAGCGTGGGGCTCGAACTCATGATCTGTGAGATCACGACCCAAGCTGAAGTCGGACACTTAATCGACTGAGTCACTCAGGTGCCCTTCACCCTGATCCTGTTGAAGATGGACGGTGTCGCCTTTAGAACCCGCTACTGCTGTGTGCGTGTCCCCTGTGGAGGAAAGTTACACTGGAGGAGGCTTGGTGACCTCACCATAAGGAACAACAGCTGGATGTTTTCCCAGTCACTGCACCAGGCACTTAACGTACAGATCCAGTCCTCCCGGTGGCCCTGGGCAGACACACGCTATCACGGAATGCATTTCATGCAGCTCCTGTAAAGGGGACATTGGGAGGATAGCAGCTTGGCTCTGGGTCACAGGGCTAGAAGGGCAGAGGGGAGACTTAGAATTTGAGCCCAGGTCTCTCTGATCCTAATGTTCGCCCTGAACCCCTGGGCAGCACTGCCTCTTGTAAACAGCCCAGTTGCCAGGGCTTAGCAGAGGGCCACTGTCCTCATGAGCCTTTGCCCCACAAGTGTCGGTTGGCTGTTGTCACTTCCTGCAGGTGTATTTGTTTAACTAGAGGTTGATAGACCGACTCATTCATAGTTGGCGGGAAAAGAAAAGCGGCGTACCTCTGCCTTAAAAAAAAAAAAATTGTTCTCTGTTAGATCCAGGTTTACAAACTGGGAGTCCCAAGCCTCAAGGCCCCCAAATCAGTGACTGCACACTGATCCTACCTCTCCCCCAACCTGATCTGTCAGTGAAACCCACACTTTATCAAGTCATAATATTGGGAAGCAGGTGTCCTGGGGAAGTCACATGTTAGCGTGTGTGCTCGCGCTTGATCTTGTTTCTTAGTTGTATCTTTTTAATGCATTGTTTTCTTGCAGAAAACCACAGTCGATCAGTCAATGGAGGGGGATGAGTGTGTGTCTTCTTCCAGAGGATCCTAAAGGTCTCAGCTATTATTAACACTGAATTTATTATCTGTATTTATGATAAACCCACTAAAGATGATTTGGGGATGCGCTGTCAGCCTGTGGGTGTGTGTGTGTGTGTGTGTGTGTGTGTGTGTGTGTGTATGTGTGTGCGCACATGTGTAATGCATGTACACGCTTCTGGGCTTTGGCACATATCTACGGGGGTGCTAATGTCTCTGCAGGGTTGTGGTTCATGATTTTCTTGATTAGCTGTTGAAGCGCCCAGTGTCCCCTCGTTAAGCATAACTTATTTGGGGTTACGTTGAATTGGGGAACGTGTCGAATTGCTGTTTCAAGGGATGGCTGTAAAATCACGAGACTGGATGTCATAGACTCATCAGCATGTGTGCATTCAGAGGAGGGGCCATCTTCAAAGATGTTTTTTTCGGGAAGGGGCTACCCACTCACTTTCCCGACACTGTCATTGTTCAGAGCATCGGTGGAGCTCTGCTTCTGGCATTGCCACCAACACCTAGTTCACGGGCTTGCATGAGAAAATCGCACTTGCTCTTTGGGACACACTGTGAGTTTCTGAGCAAGAATGAAATTACTGAACTTGATCGTTTGCCCGATTTATTTTACTCTCGGCTCTGAGTGATTATTAGCTGTTTCCAAAAATCAGGTGTGCCTTAAAGGATGAAAAGTATGCCGTTGGCTCTGGGGGAAGCCAGTCCTGCCAAGGGGACTGTTTTGAAGGGTGGCCTATAGTCCCACTGTGTGAGTTCCAGGATCTGAAAACAGCCCCTCTGTACCCAGTGACACCCGTATTGGTGTTGCCTCCAAGGTTAAGTTTAGACTCTTAGGTGTTTTAGGCTTCTGGGTGCGGGCCCCCTTACCTCTTTTCAGTTTTGTACCCATTTGAGACTGTCCTGCCTAAGCCCCTATTGTGACAGACCTTTATGTCATTTCTTAGAGGCTTTTTTTTTTTTTTTTTTTGCTTCCTAGCTCTCTGCTAACGTGAAAAGGGGAAGTATGTGTGTGTGTGTGTGTGTGTGTGTGTGTGTGTGTGTGTGTGTGTGTTTATAAGGCAGCAGGTGTGTTTAAGCCCTTCTGTACTGTGGGAAACAGAATGGTTTTTTAAAGAAATATTTATTTTGAGACACAGAGAGAGAGCGAGCAGGGCAGGGGCAGAGAGAGAGAATCCCAAGCAGGCTCCACACTGTCAATGCAGAGCCTGACGCTGGGCTTGAACCCACGAACCGTGAGATCATGACCTGAGCTGAAATCAAGAGTCCGACCCCTAACTGACTGAGCCACCCAGGCGCCTCGGGAAACAGAATATTTTAATGACCTTCTTTTGTCTACTCTAGCCCCGTGATCGTAACCCTCGTTTGTTTGTTTCTTAGCATCTGCAGCTTTGAAAATGACTTGCACACTGAGCAGGTGTGATCTAGAAACCAAACCACAAACCCACACTGTGCAAGCACTCTGAAAGTGTGAGCATGCCATAAAAATACTTTCTTAGTCATTCTGTTTGGTGGTGAACTTTGTAGGCCTCAAAGTACAGCTCTCACCATGTAATTAAAGCATGCCCACAGTGACATGTAAATGAGCTAAAGATTTTGTCCCTGCCCTTTGGACTTCCGGTGGGACGTAAACAATTCACACGTCTAGCTCCGATTTAAAAAGAAACACAGGTGTTCTCAGATCTGCATGATGTCAGAAATATCCAGCATAGAGTTAGATGGACTTAAATTAAGTACAAGTTTTGGTAGGTACTTTTGCGCAGTAAATTTTTATCATATTTTTCTCTTTAATGTTGATGCAGGCGCAGGGACTAGGAGAGGGGAACGCACTTGGTCTTGAGAATTCGGTGTGTTGGTTTGTTGGTAAGCATCACAGAGAGAGCTGTCCCTCCACGAGAAGAGCCCTCCTGACCCAAGCTGTGGTCATACTGGGCTTGGGCCAAGCTACCGTGTCGTCTTGTCACCAGTGGAATGTTTACGTTTATTAAAAAGCAAAGAAAATATAATTAGAAGTTCTCCCCAGATCTGCCGACGGCATGAGACGTCCCTCTGGTTGTACTGTCGGGAAGTAGCTGTGAGTGTCACATACTGGGAGTAATCGCAGGGCTCCTGGTGCTTCAAGGAAGCAGGTGCCAGTTCCCCTTAGAGGGACTGGAAGGTGCTTGCCCTGTGTTCCAGAATACACAGAATTTCTTCAGGTCCTTGGAGAAAGCATGGACGGGATCTTGGAACCTCCTACTGATTTTTGGGCTGAGTCCTTTCCGTGAACTCAGCAACCCAAATGAGGGTGTTCAGGGTGGGCAGGATCTCCTCCGACAGCCCCACCCAGTTCCCCCCGTGACAGGTTAGGGTCCATTCGGGACCGTGGTCTTTCCCTCTGAGAACCCAACTGTGTGGTTATTAAATGTAGGTTGCTGTGCTCTAATCGATCGTACGAATACTGAAAGATCATAGCATTCATTTGCACCCCCGTCTGTTTTCACGGGCCTCCTTCTCTCCCAAAGAGACCACAGCCCTACCTTCAGAGCTGCTTTATTTGTTGATGAGGTTGAAAAGACTTGACGTGTTGTGTACGCTGATCCCCACCAAGCTGTTATTCTTTACTCTTGTTACATGTGAATTCTTCCCAAGCCTGCTTATGCCTTGTTGGCGGAAAAATGTTTGAAGTCAGTAGACTTCCAAAGGAGACTGCCAGAGTTTGAAGTCAGGACCAGATTAGAGCATTTGTAAACAGAGATGCGATAACCCGTCACCCAGCTCCAACGTAGCGTCAGTTTCCCCAAAGCAAACTAACCGAGATGGGGCGAAGGAAGTTGTACAGGGTGGTGGGGGGCCGTGGAGAAAGAAAGAAAGGGCAGCTGGTAAGAGGTCTCTGTGTTCTCCAGATTCTGCAATTTGCTGGGCGCCCCTCCCTGAGGATGTCACGCCAGGCCGGGCTGGAGTTTGATAGCATCACGCGGCTTAAATTAAAGGCAGATTGAATAATGTGAGATGAAAGGTTTACTTTGTGTGTTTGGACTGTGAGCCTTTCGGCCAAGATTGTGTCTTAAATTTTGTGCGGTATCGCACCCATGGAAAGGTCAGTAACATTAAAAAAAAAAAACAAAAAAACCAAAGTTGAGTGGCGGGATCGTGGGACTATCTTCTCAGGGGTCCTGGATTTGGGTAGGCTGCAGAGCTGGGCCTTCTGAGCAGGCCAATAGCTGCCTCCAGGCAACGAGCAAGGTATACTGGGGTGTGAAGGGTAACGAGGCAACTCTGTGTCGGATGGCCAGATCCTGAGAGCTCTTCCAGTGATATTCCAGTCTTCCGTTTAAGTGAAAAGTTAAGCTGTTTTTAAACCTCTCGTCATGCTTTATATCATCATTTCTTCAGAACTGGAGCACGTATGCCAATCCCTCTAAAACGGATTTTCGGCAGAGTTCTTATTTCCCCCTCCTGTCTGTCCTTCCTTCCGTCAAGTCTGTGTTTTCACTGGCCAGATACGCCAGAGAGGAGTAGGACAGGGTGTAGGTGGAGGCCACGTGTAAATGGATAACGGCCCTGCGGTGTGGGAAGGCTGGGGGGTCAAGGGGAAAGAGGAAGGACCCTTAATGGACTGATGGGGAGGGAGGACGCTGGAAGGCCTTTTGGAGCGGGGGACCCCTGAGCCGTACCTAAAGCCTGAGGCAAGTTACGCAGACGAGAGTGGGTGTGCACAGGACGGCCCAAGCAGAGACCCCGAGATGGGGAACTAAGTGGAGCGGGGTGCCTGGAAGGGTGTGTGCGGGGATAGTCCAAAGCCTGGAGTGGGGGCACCGACAGGGCCAGATCTTGTAGGGCAGGCAGAGAGGTGCCTGATGAGGTGTATAGTCCAGAGGGGGAGGTCAGGGTGGGCTTCAAGGGCTCCTGGGGTGCTGTGAGGAAATGGGCGTGACCGGGATGAGGAAGGAGCCTGCCAACCCCGGGACCACGTGACTCTTCACCTTAGTTTATAGGGGCCCGCGGCTGAGGCCTCATGCATGCGGATGCTTTGAGAAGGCCCCTCCCCCACCAAACCCCACCCCACCCCAAGGCGAGTAGAAAAATGCCAGCACCACTAGGCCAAAGAGCCGGAACGCAGGGGACCCGTCAATGGCCACGCTCTGGGCCAGGCCCCAAAAAGGCCCGTCTCTTGAGTTGTACGAGGGCCTCGGGCCATCGGCTTGCGGGGGTGGGGGTGGGGTGGGGGGCCGCAGGGCAGAGGGGGGCAGAGGCCGTCTGCTTTGCTGAGGCCAGCCAGGGCGCCCCGGGGGTGATGACATGTGGCACCGCTTGATGGCTCTCCCCCTCGGGGCTGGGAGTGAGCGGGGAGGATTGACGTGGCTGACTTCGGTTTCCAGACCTAAGCCGCGAGGTTGTAAACTTCCAACCTAACTGCTCAGTCTGGGGGTTTTATATTCCCAGTGGTCGGTTAACGGGATGGATGGTAATATTTTGCAGAGCGCCAGAGCCTGAGAAAGATCCATAAAGCAAACGCTCCCCCCCACCCCCATTGGGTGCCGCACGGTGTTTCGTTTGGAAAGAGGGACGGGGTCAGAGACCCCTCCTCAAGCCTGGCGTTGGTGGCACCCCCCCCCCCCCCCCCCCCGCCTTGCTCATTTCGGTGGCTTTCCGTATTCACCTGCTTTGGAGAACTGTCTTAATCGTTTGCTTTAAAATTCGCGAGAAGCCGCTTTTGGAAAGAACCGAATGCATCGACGCACCTTGCTGTGTGCCTTAATTGTCCCCAGCGACGTGCCCACGCTCTCCATTCATCAGTGCTGTTTGTCTGCCACCCCGTGCATACCGCTGGCTGCGTGAACTCTTTCCAGGTGTGAATTAATTGTGCTATAACTCACTCCTTGTTGCCAGAGTGTTGCTTCCAGGGTGTGTAATATAGAGCGTCTTTGCAGGCGAAGACAGAGTGTCCTCGTGGTCCTGCCCTGAATGCGGGCGACTGCGGCCCTCTGTGCTCGCTGAGGACTCATTAACCCCGTGGCCTTTGTGGGGTGCCGGAACAAATAGAGCTGGGCCGTTTGCCTCAGATGTCATTTTTCTTCTCTGGAGTTTCTCACTGCAAGCCTGATGGTCGCAGGAATGGTCTCTGGGTCCTTTCTAGTGCCTGTGGGGGCGGGGGGGGGGGGGCGGCATTTGGGCCCCCGAGAGGCCACTGTGCGGCTCAGCTGTGACTTAGCGCCCTCCCAGCCCACGTGAGGCCATCTGTCCTGCCTTCCAACAGGCCTCCTGTTATAGCTGCTCTCTCACACCCCACTCACCATATGCAGCTAGTTCTAAATGCAGGTGCGCTTGAGAATTGCATCCGTGGGGTCATAGAGAAGAGCGGTGTCTGCAGAACCTTTTGCTGTCCTGGCATCGACAGGGTCACGCAGGTGCTGTGGTGCCACAGGCTGACTGGCTCTGGGCTCCTCAGTCCCTGGGAGTTGGTGGAGCCCCGCCTGTCCCCCAGAGTGCCCGTCAGTCGGAAGGCGTGGAGCCCAGGCATCCGTGGTCCTTCCCATTTATTCAATAAAGATCCTCAGTTGGTTCTGGTATTGCGGTTGGAACCACTGGTTTCCAGGTTTGTCTCCATAGACTCACCACTTCTCGGGTGGGGAGGGGACAGAGAAAAGCAGGAACTATCTTAGAGAAGGGACTTTGGGGCATCCACGTGAGACCTTTCTCTTTTCTGGATGTGTCTTGCCTGAACGGTCAGAGGACCTGAGTTTGGGACAGGGAAGCATCTCCCAGCCCCTTCTGCGTCCCAGACCCCCGTTCTCCTGAAATTCCCCCTCGCTTGTGCCAGAGCCCCCTTCCGTGAAGGGCCCAGCCGAGAAGAGGCTTCTTGAACCTCCATCTTTCCAAATCTGGGTCCGTGCCCCTAAACTCTGTCCCAGAGCACCTTGTGCTTGCCCCGTCTGGGACTTCCTGCGCCTCAGCATCCTTTGGGGCAGCTCAGCCTGGCGTGTTCTGGATACTTAAGAATCGGCAGAGAGGATTTTCTGGATGATCTGTCATACTTCCGCAAGCCCTTTCTTCCTGCAGCACTGTGACACTGTTTTTGCTCGGTGGCCACATGCCGCTGTTAGCGGTGCATAAGTAATGCGGTGTATTTTGGGTACTCTCATACTTTTGTGATGAGTGTGCTGTTCGTTTGTAGTCTGTTTCTAATCTGGCTCATTAGGAATTAGCAAACTTGTCTCATGCTCAAAATAGATCATGTTGCCAGGATTTAAAGCCAAATTCTGACTGCAGATAGGCTGTGAATTTTGCTATTTCTTAATACTTCTGTCTTTCCTATCCTATAGCCCGTGTGCTATTTGGGGAGAAAATCCACAAATCTGAACCTTTTGAGAGGAGACAGGACAGACAGGATACCCGAGTGTCCTTCAGGAGTGGCCACGCGCCCTGGTCCTGAAAAGGTGCCTGCGTCCTGCAATTCACTTGGCGTCAGAGTCTTAGAACTGAAAGGGACCACAGTTGGTCTGGTCCAGATGCTTCCTCTGCAGCATCCCTGAGGACGGGCACCACCTTCCTGCTGGAACACTCTGAGCAGGCAGCCCAGCAGCCTCAGGATGTTGTCTGAGCCATGCAGAAAGGTCTGGGCCACCTCATTTTCCTGATTGGTGAAGTGCGGGGGTCGGGTAGACAACCCCTGAAGTCCTCTGTGCCTCTGAAACTTCCGGTTAGTTGACATCCACCAATTTGGAACTTCCTGGCCCTCCCACGTCTTGCACCTGAAAACCTCCCAAATATTTGAAAACGACTCTCCTACCACCTTCTCTTACCACCCGCAAGTGCAAGAATCCTCTCCAGATCCTTCACATGTTAGGATTTTGAGAAGTTCCTTCAACCAGAGCGGTGTTCCCTTTGTGTGTGATCTCCCCGTCCGTTGTAGTTACTATCAGCGTGGAGCAGAGGCCACTATTGCTTTCCTTGTTAGGTAAATTAAGTGGCTTTGGAAAAGCACTTAACACGGGGTCTGGCAGTTGGAAAGCACTCATTAAATGCTCCTTTCTAGATGCTGCTGTGCGTGCTCTCGCTAACTGACGCAGAGGCTCCACTGTGCTGGGAGCCCAGCTGGGAGGGGTAGGAGCCCTGTGTTTACCCCCGCTGTTGGCTGGGTTGCCTAAAGGAACACCGGTTGCACATAGAGGCAGTTTGGGGCTCAGGGGGGAGCCAGCCGGCACCAGCCACGCTGTATCTGGAGCCCGCTGGGGCCTCCGCCGACCCTGTCTCCTTGCCCAAGCAGGGAGCCCCTGCCTGCTGTGCCCCACAGAGTGTCTGGAATTTCCACTTAGACAGGTTTGATAGTCTCTGAGACAGCCCTGTGTGTTGAGTCACGCTTGGCTGATGATGGCTAAATCGCTTTCATGAGTTTGTGGGCCACCAGCAAAGCAGCAAACTGGGTCAGGATGGCGGCTGGGGGGATGGGTGGACCTTGGGGGGGGAGGATGAGCTCTGGGTGGATCGCGGCCGAGGCAGCGGTGGGGGGGGGGCAGCCCCACGCTCCCTCCACACCCGACTGCTTTCTGTTTTCTGTTTCTCATGGGAGTGGAAACATGGAGGGTGAGCCCCAGAGATCTAGGAACGCAGGGACTTGGCTGGTCCAGGTGTGGGGTCCCTGGGGTAACCGTCTTCTGAGCCGGTTTGTATGACAGAGATGGGGACGTCAGGACCTCTGACCCAGGAACCCACCAGCTCACCAGATTTCTGGGGAAAGAACATCCTCGACTCCTTTCCTAGGAGGGGTTTGGTGGCCATCTGGCTGGGCCTGTGGCGTGGGTACCTGGTTTACATGGATTGCCCGGAAAGCCCATGGGACCTCTGGGTCCTGGGCCCCTTCTGCCTGACCCCCCAGGGGGTCCGTGGGACAGGCAGCAGAGTTGTCTGTCAGCTTGCCCGGCCCCCTCCTCTGGTTTTGTCTCAGGGCTGGGTCTCGCTGGTAAATATGAAATTAGGAGGCTTAAGGAAGGGACCACCACAGTGAGCCGCGGTGACCTGCAAACTGTCTTGGAGCTGACTTGGGAAAAAAAGAAGTATGGGACGGCAGCGTTCCAATGAAAACGGGCAATTTTCGTACGTTTCCTGAATCCTGTACAAGCCAGTGGTTGAAAGAATTAAATGGGTGATTAAAAACACGCTTTGAGGGGCGCCTGGGTGGCTCAGTTGGTTAAGCAACCAACTTCAGCTCAGGTCATGATCTCGCAGTCCGTGAGTTCGAGCCCCGCGTCGGGCTCTGTGCTGACAGCTCAGAGCCTGGAGCCTGTTTCGGATTCTGTGTCTCCCCCACTCTCTACCTCTCCCCTGCTCACGCTCTGTGTCTCTCTGTTCCTCAATAATAAATAAATGTTAAAGAAAAAAAAATAAAAAAAAACACACTTTGAGCATTTTGTTGCAGCATAAAGGCCTGCCGTATTAGAGGTTTCTCTTCTTTCTGAATACCTCTAGGAATATTCTAGTAGCTGTTGTGCCGGCCTCCCTTTGCTCTGGAGTTGTGTTTCTTGAGCGTGGGGTGAGAGGGTGCTTACACCCCCTCCCCCATTATAGAATGGCCACACGTTAATGATAAAACTCCAGAAGACCATGGGAAGCGGAAAGGAGTAATACATCATCCATAGGTATAAGCACCATGGCCATGGTTCCCTCTAAGCTTGATTTTCTTTTTTCTTAATATACTAGAGGTTGGGGCGCCTGGGTGGCTCAGTTGGTTGGGCATCCAACTTCAGCTCAGGTCACGATCTCGCGGTCTGTGAGTTTGAGCCCCGCGTCGGGCTCTGTGCTGACAGCTCAGAGCCTGGAGCCTGCTTCCGATTCTGTGTCTCCCTCTCTCTCTGCCCCTCCCCCGTTCATGCTCTGTCTCTCTCTGTCCCAAAAATAAATAAACGTTAAAAAAAAATTAAAAAAAAATATACTAGAGGTAATAATAACCTATTCCCTTTTTTTTCTCCCCCTCGCTGGAAAATTTTAACCCTACCTCGTAAGTGTTTTTACATGATCTGACAAGTTTTTTTTTTTTTTATTAAGATTGCATGGATATGTCTACCTGGCTAATTCCCTGCTGGTCATTTAACTTAACAACGAACACATTTTTACACAAACCTTGGCTGCATTTTTCACCGTTTCCTTCAAATAAATTCCTGGGAGTGGAATTACAGGGTCAGAGACTTTCGAACCTTTCTAAGGCTTTTGATAGGTGTTGTCCGCTCCTTTCCAGAAAGGTCGAACCAGTCTATACTTGGACCAGAAGCCTCTTTTATACCTTTGCCAGTGGAAATGTTAACGTTTGCAAATAGAGTCTTTGTTCGTAGCCTAGGGGAGATAGACATGGCCATTTTCAATACTTTAATTCTATTGAATTCAACAGCTTCCCGCGTGTATTAACTGATTCTGTAGCCCATTTTTTTTTCCCATCACTTTGTATGCGCCTTGTAATAGAGGTTACAGATTACATCCCTTTGTCTATTTCTAGGGGTGGTATTTTCCCCTTTTTTCTTTTCTTTTTTAAACAGGGAGACATTGCTATGTGCAGATTCCCAGTCTTTTCCTCCATGGTTCCTTCCATCGATTTAAACCTCAGAAATGCCCTTCTCATCTAGAACTCAAATAAATATTTACTTACATATTACTCTGGTGTTTGGCGTGTTGGCTTGATTTCTGTGTTTAACTCTTTATCTGAATTTATTTGGTATTTAAATTTTTTTTTATTTTTTAAATTTTATTTATTCATTTATTTTTGAGAGCATGAGAGCATGGGCAGGGGAGGGGCAAAGAGAGAGGGGGACAGAGGATCTGAGGTGGCCTCTGCACCGACAGCAGAGAGCCCGACGTGGGGCTCGAACTCAGGAACCATGAGCTCATGACCCGAGCTGAAGTCAGATGCTCGGCCAGCTGAGCCACCCACGTGCCCCAAGTATGTACGTATGTATTTACTTATTTATTTTTACATGTTTGCTTATTTTCGAGAGAGAGAAAGAGAATGTGCGTGAGGAGGGGAGGGGCGGAGAAAGAATCTCAAGCAGGCTTTGCACTGTCAGCACAGAGCCTGATGCGGGGCTCAAAGTCATGAACCGTGAGATCACAACCTGAGCTGAAATCAAGTTGGAGGCTTAACCAGCTGAGCCACCCAGGTGCCCCTATACTTATTATTTTTTCTAAGTAGGCTTCGTGCCCAGCACGGAGCCCAGTGAGGGGCTTGAACTCACAACCCTGAGATCAAGACTTGAGCTGAGATCAAGAGTCAGATGCTTAACCCTCTGAGCCACCCCAGTGCCCCTTTTTTTTGAGTATTTTTGAGAAGTGAAAGTGAGTTGATTTCCCCCTCCCCTGCAGGAAGCTAACCAGTGGTCCAGGCTTCACAGCCAGTTACTATTTCTTCGTTTCCAGGGGAGCAGCTTCTAAGTGTCCCTCTTTTGTCCTGCCCTCCTTCTGGGTTGGGGCCAGGTGGAAGGAGTCCCAGGATGGGTGGGGAGGACTAGCTGCCTTGGCTCAGCCTCTTTTGACGCCAGTGATGACCTGTATTGATAAAGCTCTTCCCCCGACATCCGCTCAAGGGACCTCTCTTGGTTGGAATCTTCACCCTTCTCGCTACCGGAGGGAGAGGTATGGCGGGGCTGGGGAAGAACACAGTGAGTTCACAGGGCGTCAGGGCATCCTGACCTTTGTCCTCTGCACTTGACTTCCAGGCTCCTCCCTGCGGGCCCAGCTTGAGGAAGATTCAAGCCCAGGCTTGGTATTGCCACTTGCTTGAGCAAATCACTGAGCGGTCTGCCTCGGTTTCTCCATTTTTATTTAAGTAAAGAAGAATGGGAATTAAAAAAAAACTATCTGGCTTACTACCTCTTGCGAAACTCCAACGAGACACTTTAGAGTGTTTTGAATCATCTAAATGTTAAACGGTGAAATGTTACAGAACTTCAGAGCGTTCTAACGTTAAACTCAATCTTAGAAAAACGAAACGAAACGAAACAAAACAAAAATTCACTCTTAGGCGCTACGGATTGTAAGAGGCGCCATCATTTATTTCGTTACCCCTAAGAGAAAAGAAAGCTGTGACCAGCGTGTTCCGCCATCGGTTTTAGGGCGCCTCTCCATTTCAGAGACGTCGCGATGGGAAAGACTGTGCATCTTTGAGCAGGTGACATTCGATGTGTGGGCCTGACTCTGCTGAGGGGGGAGAGTTGGAAATGCAAGCCTGAGGCGCCAGCGTGGATTTTGGGTGCACCTGTAAGAGCCGCAGAGGAAGGCAGTCACGGAGACACCCACATTTTTTCCTCCAATACAGAATTTTCCTCTCGCGCCGATTCCTGAGGCTTGTGTTTCCTCTTTGGAACGTCACGTTGTGATGCTTTTCTCGGAGAAGACGCTAGTCTCCGAATTCCGAACTCTGAGTTCGGCCCGGGTGTCTCCGAATTTCCACCATGCTGACCTTGAAACTCTGAGTTCGGCCCAGGTGTCTTCCTCCGGTCTTTCTTTGAATTGTCCGGCGTTAAGCCACAGAAGCCACCAGCCTCTGCCTTGTAGGGGGAAGTCGGCCCTTCCTCCTGTCCCCTTGCAGAGATTGGGGGGCGGGGGGCGGGGAGGACCCTCTGCGGTCTGGCTTTGAATTTGAACTCTGTCTCTGCCGTTTATCGTCTGAGGGGTCTGCGACCCGTGCCATCTTTTCAGTCCTCGGTTTTTTTCTTCTAACAAATAAGGGTGAAAAGGATGTTTCCCGGAGCCTTGTCAAGAGAGTGAAATGAGCTGATGTGTGCAAAGCCCTGGCGGCGTTTCTTGGGCGCATCGTAGACACTCCATCGACACCACGTTCCTTCTCGTCTCTCTGTCCAGCGTCCCCTCGAGCCGCTGGGTCTGGCTGCCAGCTGCCTACAGATGACCCCGGCACAGAGCTCCCGAGAGAGAGTTAAGGTCCCTACCCTGTGGCCCGAGTCGGTGAACTGTACTTTTCACATTTAGCCTCGCATTTCCAAATACAGTGAAGTCCGTAAGGCCTGTCTCGTGTTCTCTTCCGGATGTGATTTCTAGCACAGAGCGGCCTCCTGACCTCCTGCTGACCCAGACCCACAACCTTCCCTGTCACAGTACATTCAGACCTAAAGAGGAAGGTGTTTTGTTCAGATCGCCAATGTCTAGGGCTTTGCTTCTGGAGCACCGGGCGTGACAGGGTAACTTGAGAAATCCTGGAGGCAGTGTTCTGCTTTGATGCTATTATTAGACGCTTCCAACCACTGCGTGTCTGTAGCCTTACAGGACTTGGAGAGGGGCAAGAGGGAGGAGATTCTGGTAATGCCATTTTCCAGGAAAGTAAAATGTCATTTATCTAGTCCAAGGTCATTCAGCAAGAACATCCTCGACCTGACAGCTGAGATCGGCTTGCTTTTCCCACAGCCTAGCCCAGCTCTTGACCTGGCTTCCTTTATCATCAGGCTTCGTGCACGGGGGAAGTGAGTCAGATAGATGGGGGCCTGGGGATGACAGCCAGCAGCTTCCAGTGGTCAGTGGGTTGTCCCTACATTAAGAGACCCTTTTTTTTTTTAAAGTTTATTGATTTATTTTTTAAGCTTCTTGATTTATTTTGAGAGAGCACAAGTAGGGGAGGAACAGAGAGAGAGGGCAAGAGAGAGAATCCCAAGCAAGCTCTGCACTGTCAGTGCAGAGCCCGACGTGGGGCTCGAACTCACAGACCGTGAGATCGAGACCTGAGCCTGAATCAAGAGTCCGACGCTTACCTGACTGAGCCTCCCGGGCGCCCCCACTGAGAGACCATTTTGTTGAGACAAAGGCGGATCCTTCCCCACGAGGAGCTTCCGTTTAATACCCGGTTCCTGAGGGGAGCAAGGGGGCTTCTCCAGGGTTGACTGGGTGGAGCCAGATGGTATCACTAACTCCAGCATGAATGGGTGCCAGGAGGCACAGGTGCTTTGTGGAGAGGAGTCACGTGGGCCCCATCGTGGAACGGAGTGTAGGCTGGGCCTGTGCTGCGTGGCAGACGCAGCAGGAGGATGTCGCCGGGAGCCAAGTCCATTTCTGACTCATACTGTGCTCAGCGCTGTCGCCCAGCAGTGCGCGTGATCAGGCGCGGAGGCTGGGCCTTGCGCCTCCTCACCTGCCGCCACCCGAAAGGCCGCTTGCTGGTGACCTTCAGCTGGGCCGCCGGCCCGAGGCTGTCCTAGCCGCGAGGGGAGCATCTCTTTCTTTCTCTTCCAAGGCTGAGGAGTGGATGTGAATCACTGGCTTCTTTGCAGAAGGGTCTTGCCGTCATTTGAATTCTCCTGGCTCCGGGGTGGGGGCCCGCTGCTAAAGACTCCCTCGCCTGCCACCCTCATGGGGTCTGCTGGGCTCTCTGGATGTGCCCAGCTCGAGTTAACTAGACACACTGAAAAGAAGGGAGAATAGAGGTAAAGTAGGATGTGACGCAGGATTGCCATTGTATGTGGCGTCGCTTTTATTTTCCTTCGTTAATGAACATTGGAACGCACCCTCCTTGGATTTCGATTGACTTGATGTTGGAGAAAAAGCTTTCCTTCCAAGCCTTTCGATGTTGTGGTTATTCCCTAGCTTTTAAGTTGTGATTTCTTTTACAGGGAGCTGTGCCTCATCCTGATCTCTCTCACCCATCCCTTTTACCTTTTTCTCCTTGGGTTTTGTCCCAGCACCGCTTGATAGAAAAAAAGTGACCTCGCGGGTCATTGTCTGCAGCTCTCTGGTTGTGGCCCCGCCCTCCTGCTTCACCCATTGATGACCAGGCACCTGCTGGGGACCGAGGCGGAGAGCGCCTTCAGGGAGTTACAGTCTTCTGAGACCAGTAGAAGCTTCTGGCTTTTTCTAGCCACTGTTGACCATCGACCACTGGCAATCACCACATCCCTACGCGTCCCTTTCCTTGCTTTCTAAAACAGACTCCCCTTCTCTGAGTTTATATGTTTAAATGAGGAAATTTCGGAAATTGAGAGGAGAACTTAGGAAATTTTATATTTGCAGGAGGAAATTAGGTGAAATTTAAGCGTGGACATATTTTATATTTAGAAAGTTTCGGCACACCAAGGTCTGACTGGTAGGTAGATCGGAAGAGTCATGGTTTCAGTGTGGAAGCCCGAGTGCTTTTTCTTCTCCCTGTGTGTTCTTCTGATGACAGGTGCATCCGTCTGTGTCTGCTTTTTCTAGAGTGGCTAACTTCCACCGCGGGAGGCTTTTTTGCAAATGTATTACAGTTTCATCCTTTCCCCTCCTACGACTGATTCTGTCTGTGTCAGTGTTTAGATATCATCTTGTTTACAAACCCTCCTCCCCAGCCCCCCCTTCCCTTTTTCCTCAGGAGAGGCTTGTGTGTATCTCCCTGGTAAATGAATTGTCTGAATCGTTTAGCATAACGCAAAATAAGGTGATGCCCATAGCGTGTGCCTTTATACAACCCATTTACACAGTATTTAAATTTATGCGGAGGTTCTCCTCTCTGATTACCGAACAATGGTGTTAAAGGGAATTACAAACAAGACTTCTGCTTTCCGGGATCCTTTGTGGTTTGGGAAGAGCTGTATCCTTATTTCTCTGGTTTTGTGCCTTCCTGGGAAAACATCAGCATTCCTTACAAAGGTGTGTGTTTCGGGAATAACCCGCAAACTGAATAAGAATGCATAGCCAGTGATAAAGATTCTTAAAAACATGAAAACAGATGACGTTTTTTTTTTCCACGCATGAATTCGGTCACCCTACGGGAGAGCGGTGGGAGCTGATCTATTTCAGAAATGTTCACCCTATTTTCAAGAGTGAGTCTTTTTTTTTTTTAACGTTTATTTATTTTTGAGACAGAGACAGAGCATGAATGGGGGAGGGTCAGAGAGAGGGAGACACAGAATCCGAAGCAGGCTCCAGGCTCTGAGCTGTCAGCACAGAGCCCGACACGGGGCTCGAACTCACGGGCCGCGAGATCATGACCTGAGCCGAAGTCGGCCGCTTCACCGACTGAGCCACCCAGGCGCCGCAAGAGTGAGTCTTAATATTACCACTGAAAGAAGGAGCCTTACCCATCATTTGAGATAGCCACAGGCTCCGAGTCCAGACGCCGGCCTCAGACGCTGGCTGTGCTCCTTACTTGGCTTAAAAAACGAATTTTTTTTTTTTAATTGTAGTAAAACATGTATAACATAAAAATTTCCACGTAACCATTTTTTAAGTGTGCAGTTGAGTGGCATTAAGAACATTCACGCTGTCGTGCGTCCCTCGCCACCGTCCACCTCCAGAACGTTTTCACCTTCCCCCAACCACGATTCTGAACCCATTCAACACTGACTCCCCGTTCATTCCCCCCTCCGCCTCCCCCAGCGCCCGGCCCCCATCAGGCCACTTCCTGTCTCTGTGAATTTGACTGCTGTTGGGTACCTCATACGAGCGGAGTCACGCAGTATTCGCCCTTTTATGACTGGCCTGTGTCACGTGCGTAATGTCCCGAGGGTTCTTCTGCGGCGTGGCCTGGGCCGGAATCGGTCTCCCTTTTAAGGCTGAGTAGTATTTCATCGTACGTACGTATCAAGATTGGTTTATCCGTTCACCTGCAGATGGACGCTCGGCGTTGCTTCCACCATTCGGCTCTTGCGAAGAAGCTGCCATGACCACGGGTCTGCGTGTGTCTGTTCAAGTCGCTGCTTTCCGTTGCTTTGGGTCTGTGCTCAGAAGTGGGATTGCTGGGTCCTAGGGTAATTCCACTTTCACCTAATTTTATGAGGAACCTCCATACGGTTTTCCCCAGTGGCTGCGCCGTTTGGCCTTCCCACCAATAGCGCACAAGGGTTCTGATTTCTCCGCATCCTGGCCAGCACTGGTTGTTTTCTGTTTTTATGTAGTTAATGTGTTTTCGGATGGGCTTACTTGGCTTCTTGACCTCCGGCAGCTAAGAGAGTTAGAGGAGGTGACGCGTGTAAAGAACACAGAGCCTAGGAAATTCTCCGCAAGCCTGGCTGAGCGATTTGTGCCAAGTGTTAAGTTTGTGGCTAGGGAGCTGAGGCGAGACCCTGACTACAGCCACACACGCCCTTCCTCAGGGCCACCTGCTGAAGGTCAGGGGCGGCACCGGAGTCACCATGGGGCCACGTCAGGATGGGGGATGGGAAAAGTCTTCTCTTCTATTTCCTGGCGTCCTCACAGACTGCCTCCTGGTTTTTGGCAAGTGATTTCAAAAGGACTATAAAACATTTTTAGGGGGGCGCCTGGGTGGCCCAGCCGGTTAAGCGTCCAACTGGGGCCCAGGTCATGATCTCACCGTTCGTGAGTTCAAGCCCCGCGTCGGGCTCTGCGCTGACAGCTCAGGGCCTGGAGCCCGCTCTGAATTGTGTGTCTCGCTCTCTCTCCACCCCTCTCCCCCTCATGCTCTGTCGCTCTGTCTCTCAAAAATAAATAAACGTTAAAACAATTGTTTTTTTAGTTTCCTGTGAGTTGATAATTTGGAACTTGAAAAAACATTGCACTTGGTGTTTGTGTCAGTCCAAAGGGCTGGGCTGTTTCAGGATCAAGAACCTCCACCCACCCCCCTGCAGGGACAGGGGAGGGTGGGGAAGACGAGGTAGAGATGCAGTGTGAAGACAGGCCAGGCTGCTGGTGAGTCTTTTATAAACTGGGCATTGCCTGTTCTGTTCAGTTCCTTAATAAAATACATTGTTTATTTGCTAAATGCTCTCTGGGTACTTCTCAGCCCCCTGCCTTACCCAGGTGCCTGGGTAGGCTGGTTTTCATGGGTTTTTGTTTGTTTGTTTCTTTCTTTCTTTCCCCCGAATACTCACTTCTATTATTCTAATGTTCATTTTAAACCCAAAGCGGGGATTGGCCTGTATCCATACCAGGAAAAGGTGGGGAGTCCGCCCCGCACCGGGTCCTCGCAGTGGCTACCACTGAGAGCCCCCCAGTGTGTAAGTAGGTCAGCCCCTGGGCCCAGCTGGTCTTTGAGGAGTGGGCTGGAGGGCTGACTTTGGGTGAGCAGCTGGCAGAGGGAATGGTCCTTGATCGGCTTGGCTTCTGGGGTTCCTGGAGCCTGACCCCAGAGGCAGGACCCAGGAGTCCTTTCTAGCAGTGGACTCTAGGAATCAGGGCCCTGGGGCACTCTCTGCCCGGTCACCAGTGGGCATCGCGACCTGGACAGGGTCCCTACTCTCTGGCTCTCGGTGTCCACATCTGAGCACCCCAGGGAAGACACCATCTGACTGGCTCTGTGGCGCGAGTAGTTGTTTTCTGGCAAGAGATGAACGGGGCACTCTGTCCATCTGTCCACCGCTTGCAGCAGCCGCAGGAATGAAACCCAGAAACTGGATCGTTCGGGGAAACGGGAGGGGCAGCAGCGTGGGTGTGCGCAGGTGGGCACGTTAGCACACTGTGCCGGCTCCCACCCTGCAGGTGACCCTGACATTCCGGGAGGAACCCACCTCGGAGACCAGCTGCCTTTTCCGTGAATGCCGCTGTTGCTCTGTAAAGAGATGTGACAGATGCAGAAGGGACCAAGGAGAAAGGGATCATCCGACTGCCCCTGAACACTTTTTTTTTTTTCTTGGCTTTATGCAGCATATTGTTTTTCCCCTGGGAAAATGTCAGTCCCACGCCCTTATTGAAGCCCCTGGTTTTCCCAGGCCTCTGTTGCTGCTCTGATAATTCAGAGGGGGTTGGGCCTGTCTTTATCTGTGACACCAAGTGGGTGACATTCATAAGACGGCCAGGCTTTCCAGCTGTAACAGCTGTTTGTTGACGTTTCTTTCGGGCAGCATTTGACTGTCACCGCGTTCGGCGTTAAATAGCTCGTTTTGCTTCTCCCAGATGATGTTCCTCCTGTCATTTGGGCATTTGTCAGATACCAGGAGTTTTGTTTTTAATGGCTTTAATTGCTAACCTTTGAATCTTAATCAGTTTTAAAATAGCACCCTTTCGAACACAACCATGCGTCTGAAGTCTGCTGAAATACACTCAGCTTCCAAAAGCATCACCCAGTCGTGAACGCTTTACAGCCTGGTGTCTATAGCGAGGAGGTGTGTGAAAGCAGATCTGGGTCAGTATTTTGACCTAGATCATGATGTAGAGCAGGTCAGGGGAGTAAATGTTACTCTGCTGCTTTGGGGCCGCGTTTCAAAGAGCCAACCCTGTTATTACAGGCTCACTGTTCCCTGTGTCTAGAGGGACTGTGCAATTTAGGGTCCAGGGTGCTTTGGGGAGTGAAAGCAAAGGAGTGTGAATGATTACGGGGGGTGGGGGGGTGGCAGTAGCTCCAGGTCAGGGCGATTGGGGTCACTTGTTTATATCCAAAAGACCACAGATCTAGTGGCTTCCATGTGGCCTCTGTTCCTTGCCACTAGAATTACGATTATTGATTGTAATAAATATATAGGCTTTTAGTAATTTTTCTCAACAGTTTTTTTTTTTATTTTATTTTGCAAAACCCGCAGGAGTGGAAGCAGTGAACTCCTGTGTGCCAACCACCCCATCAGTAGTTATGGGGATTTTGCTGTGCTTGGTTTGTCTTTTCCTATTTGTGCTCCCCCCCCCCACCCCCACTGTAGTTTCAATCAAATCCCAGGCATTGTTTTTCTGCCTGCGATGCCTACTTCAAAGGAAGCCTCGCTGGCCTGTGTCTGTATTCTCACAAGGGCAGGAAGAGACTGGAAGACTGGGGAGGAGCTGCCTTTGGGAAGTGCCAGAACCCCCGAGAGATGGTGGCTGATGGGCGTAGAGGTTATGGCGAGCATTTCTGAAATCATGGCTGCCAAACATCGCAGGGAGGGTGGCCACGCAGTTTGCCTCTGGCGACCCTCAGGGATCTCTCCTCAGGCCTTCGGGAAAGTTCTCTGAGAGAAGTCGGACCCTCCCTGCTTGAGAACCTGCAGAAGCAGGGGGAGCAGAGGCCGAGCGCCCCAGCAGCTCCCCGGCGGCCCCTCCCGGGCCAGGGTATGTGCTCTGCTATGAGGCCCGCGGACTTTCTCACTCATTATCCCCCTTCTTCCACCTTCCTACCAAGACTGTCCTCAGACCGCCGTTGCCCAGAGTGCCCCTGTGTTGCTTGAGAGCAGGCTGATTTCAGTCCAGACCCTCTGAATCCAAATCCCTGAGGGTAAAATCCACATTTTAAGTCCCTGCCCTGGGCACCCAAGGCTTGGGAGCCTCTGGGTCAGGCCTCGGCCTCGAAAGGTAGTTTGTCGTGGAAACCACTGGCCCCCTGTGTGTCTAGTATTTGAAGCCAGTCTCCAGTTCCCTTTGTATTTTGTTTTTGAAACACTTTGTGGGTGGGTGAGGCAATGCAGCCGAGTCCGTGGCTCTCAGCCCGCCAGATCACCTGGGGATGCTTGGACGCCGCTATTCAGTTGCTGAAGCCGGGGCTTAGGCATCTCCGTGTTAAAAAATTCCGGGGGGCACCTGGGTGGCTCAGTGGGTTGAGCTTGTGGCTCCGGCTCAGGGCACGATCTCACGGTTCGTGAGTTCGAGCCCCACATCTGGCTCTTAGCCTGCTCGGGATCCTCCTTCTCCCTCTCTCTCTGCCCCTCCTGGGCTCGCTCTCTCTCTCTCTCCCTCAAAAATGAATACGTAAACATTAAAAAAAATAAAAATTCCGCTTCATAGCTGGTGTTGAAAGCCACCCCCCTTGGTGTGCTTGGCTGTGTGGGTGTTGGGTCCCGCCTCCGAGCAGCGGTCACAGGAGGAAGCCGAGTGGTGTCTCCAGGCCCAGCTCGGACACCCCGCTGAGAACCGGCTGTCCTCTTGGTGGCAGTGGTTCCGTCTGGACTGGGAAAGATCGCATGTGAAACGAGGTCTCTGTAAACAACTTAATTACGGAGAAAACGGGAGTTCACACCGCTCGTTTCCTTACCCACTTGCCCAGCTCCTCTGGGAAGCGTGTGTGTTTTCGAGAAGCTTGTGGCAGGCGCTTTCATCATCCTGAGATTAATTATCCAGAGAAGAGAGAGGACGGTCCCCGCCTTGTCCAGGCTGCTTCAGGCGGTCCCTGCACACGTCTCCCGTGCTGCCCGGGGAGGGGGGTTCTCTTGGCAGTTCTGATCTCTTGTGAGATTTCTCTCTTCGCCTTGGCTCCTTATTGATCTGTGGACGCTTACGTTTTTTCGGCTCGGCTAAAAATAAGCACTTTTTCCTCGTTCCTCCTGAGCCGGGAATTAAAAAGACAGCCGTCGGACTTCTGTTCCTTTGGAGTCGGACACGAGAAGCGGATAAAGGCCGACCGGTTATTCTTGCCCGTCCCTTTTCATGTGACTGGTTACGGGGCCCTGGAGGAGCAGGGCTGGAGGGTCCCGAGTCCCGTCCCCAGCCCCCCGGGCCGAGAGCTCGACCACCCCTCCGCCTCCAGCGTTTTTTTGTTAATGATTCAATCACGTTTCGGAATCTGTCCTCATTCCGAGAAGGATATTCTTCCTTTTCTGTTTGAGTGTTGCGTGCGGGCCGTTGCGTCTCTCCCTTCCCTGCCAGGCTGGGGGGAGGCAGGTGCGGCCCTGGGAAGCTTGCTGGGGAAGCACTCAGGAATGCCCTTACTGCCGGGCCGCCTGTCACTGCGCGGGCACCACACGCTGGCTGTCCGAGCGGGGAGCCCACCCTGCGGTCAGGCGGCTGATGTCTTTAGGGGAAGGAAGGGCACCCCGAACAAATCATTTGATTTCGGTGCGGCGTGATCGGGACTGAGCCGGAGGTGTGGTCCATGCTGGGGTGGGGCAGGGGGTCTTGTCTAAGAAGTGTGAGGGCAGGTCAGGGAGTTGGCGTGGCTCCTGTTGCCTCGGATGCTTGGGGCAGGGGTAGGGTGGGGGTGGGGTGGGGGGGTGTTTGGAAATGCACCTGTGAGAAGGCAGAAGGTGAGAGTCGCGGAGGGCCCTGCACGTGCATGGGATGTTCCCCTGGCAGCATGTGCGGGAGGAGTGAGAAGCCAGACTCGAGGCACGTGGGCCATGAGGAGGGTCTCTCTGAGGGGATCGGGAAGGAGGGGTGGAGTTGGGGAAATGGAGGCTGAGTCTGGGGAATTGGGGGAGGGGGGTGGCGTCACTGAGTCCAGGGAGATGGCCCACGAGGACAGTCCCGTGCCGTTCTGTGATTTGACACGATCCTCGGTTGGGAGAAATTGCTTTTGTATTCCTTTCAGCCTGTTGCCCCCTGACCCATACAAAGGATAAAGAAAAGGAAACGCGCCCCACAAGCCTTTTCCTCTGTCACTGCCTGGTTTCGACTGATCGCGAGTCGTAGCGATTTTCATTTCGTGAAAAACATTCATTATGGTTGAAAACTTGTCACAGACGACAGCCTCCTTCCTGGCAGAGGTGTGGTGTTGCCCGGGGTTCCCTCTGCCTGTCCTGACTCCCGGCGGAAAGTGCTGGAGAGCTGGTCAGGCTCTGACTGGGACTACTGCAGAGTCGGGTAGGCGAGCGCCTCTCCCCTGGGAGAGAAGCAGCGGACACATCCGGGGCTGGTTCCCCTTTCCTGGCCCTGTGGTCCCTCGTCCCTCCCTCCCTCCCCTCTTGTGGGATCTCAGGCCAGGGCGCTTTCAGCGGATCCTGTCTCCCATTTAGGAGCATTTGCTGGCTGATGACCTCACCAGGCTGTGCGGCCGGGGCTAAGGGTCTGGGGTCACTGTTGATAGAGGCTGCCTCCTCCCGCGGTTGGTGGGGGGGGGGGTGACCCTGCCCCTGCCATCCTCTCCTTTGCATGGGAAGCTTCTCTGTTAGTGTCACCTAGAGGGTGTCATGGTTTGGAGCCTGGGACCTCTGGCTGAGCAGTATCCCGAAGGATGTTTGTTCACTGGAGGCCCTAGATCAAAGGGCTCAGATGAAGGCACTTGTCCCGGATCTTCGTGGCAAACACCACCCCGTGCGCCATCCAGCTTACTTCTGAAACTCTTACGCTTGCCGGCCCTTAAGACGATTGTCGTCGGTAACGAGTGCAGGTGCTAGCCTTCGGCATGCCCGTGTCGGTGCCCAGCCCAGGGGACACAGGCCGCCCCTCCCCCCTCCCCTGTGTTTAGGCTCTGAGTCTTAAAAGACTGAGGCGCTGGGGCACTTGGGTGGCTCAGTCGGTGAAGCGTCCGACTTCAGCTCAGGTCACCATCTCGCGGTCCGCGAGTTCGAGCCCCGCATCGGGCTCTGGGCTGATGGCTCAGAGCCTGGAGCCTGCTTCCGATTCTGTGTCTCCCTCTCTCTCTGCCCCTCCCCCATTCATGCTCTGTCTCTCTCTGTCTCAAATAAACGTTAAAAAAAAAAAAATTAAAAAAAAAAAAACAAAAAAACGAGGCGCTGACCCAGCTGACAGAGGCAGTGGCCCACAGATGAGGGCTGTCCCCCAGGACAGCCAGATCGCCCGAGAGAGCCCTGTAGCTACCCAGTGCTCACTCAGGGCGAGCACACAGCAACGAGCTACTGTTCTCCCAGACTGCAATCGGGAAACGTGATACCCACCAGGGGCCTTCTGGAACACTTCAGTACAGTCTCTGTGACGGTGAACCCTGTTCTCAACCTGTGAGTCAGGTGTTCCTTAGGACCTGCCAGACTGGAGAAGCCCCTTGCGCACCCCCCCCCCCCCGCCCCACCCTGCTGCAGAGATGGCTAGATGTCTCGCTCCCTCGAAGTCACTTCCGGGGCGTGCAGCCTCCTCAAGGGTTTCCCTTGTCGGATTCTTGGTCGTCTGGTTGCAACAGCTGCTGCCGCCGTTTTCCAGCTCCTGAGGTTGTCTTGTGGCCCAGATCTCGTGTCTCCCGGCAGGGAGGCAGTGCAGGGCCACTTAGGGTTTAGGAGCAGCGGCCGTGGTTGCTGCCTAATTGCAGGCTTCTGGGGCCCACAGCGTGTGTGCAGCGTTAGTGGTTGGGGCGCTCTGTGATTGTGGTGGCTCTCGGGTCTGGTGTTGCGGGGAGGGAGGTTCCCGAGCTGAACGCCTCCCTTCTCCTCTGCAGTGACTCCGGGACAGGCCACGGTCGTGACAGGGACACGCAGGACTCCTTTGGCACACGGGAGTACAACACAAGTGTGGGGATCCTTGCACTTAGGGGATTGAAAGCTCCACCTGCTCGAGATGTCGTCCCTCTCCGGGGCGGGGGGGGGGGCAGGGGGGGAGGTGGCGCCTAGACCGGCTTAACGAGGTGGGCGACGGGCTCCGTTTTGGTTTTGTTGTTTCACATCTCAGCCGTGTGAATACGAACAGACAGATCGATCGAACGGTTTTGTGTCCAGAGCGGAAAACTTGCAGCCAAGTTCCCTTCGCTCTTAGAAGGGCGTGGCGTGACGGGACACCTGAGACACTGCTTCCGGGCTCTCGTCTCCGGGGGGCTGGGCAGGCCTTCGAACGAGTTCGGCAGGGCTTCCCTGGGGGGCATCAGAGCACGTGTCGGGGTGCCCCTGCGGGCCTCCCGCTCTGATTTAATCCTTACGGACCCTTCATGTCCCTTCCCTAGTTACGCTGCAATTCAGAGTGACAGCCCCCCAGTGTGACAGCCTCCAGGGTGGGGATGGCTGCACGGGCTTGGGGAGCCACTGGGCCGCCCGACACCTGCTAGGTTGCCGTCCACCCCCGGGCTTCACTCAGGGAGCCGTCAGGTGATTTGGTGTCTGGGCAGCTGCCTGCCTCCCTGTGCTCCTCTCTCTCTGCGCAGGGGACTCGCTCCTTTTTTCCGCCAAAGGACGCCAGAGATAGAGCACCCAGAAGACAGTTGACAGGCTTGAAATAAAAGACAGGATTTCATACGTCTCCCGAGGTGGCATACCCGCTCCCAGAGACTTCTGTTTGGATAAAACGGACAAAAATCCTTTTTGTGAAAAAAAAAAAAAACTTTTGAACCTTTCTGAAAGCTACTTTAGGAAGCTACGCTAAAACAGCTACCTCGAGCTTCCTCTTTTCTTCTGCTTTTGTTTTAGTCAATAGCTCCCCCCCCCACCCCCCCGCCCGCCCTGAGAAGTGAATGTCTCCGTTGGAGTTGGAGTTGGGAGTTGGGGGGGGGGGGGTTGCGTGTCTGCTTGTATTCTGAAAGGAACGTCTCCTCTCTTCTGTCGCATAAACCTTTCTTCTAGAGATGTCTTTCCTCCCCGTGCAGCGGTTTCAGGGTTCTTCTGGGTTGCTTGGTTTTGTTTTTCTTCTTTTTTTGGTCTTGTTTTGAAACTTAAAGCGCTGCTGGTAAATCCTGTCCAGGGCACCTCTGTAGAGTTTTCTGCGGTGTCTGTTCTTCCGGTAGAGGCTGTGCTGGACCACCCGGCCCTCCCCTCACCCCTGCAAGATGGCAGGAGGCACAGAAACTGCCGCCTTCCCATCCAGGGAGTGGAGTCAGCCCTCTGAATGGGGGCTGCTCCGTTGCTCGTCTCTGATGAGTTTCCCGGATGGAAGCCTGCCGTCTTCTGAGCACAGAGGAGCTCGCCTTTGCCTTTCCTTCCCTGAGGAGTCTGTTCCTGTAGTTTCAAAGCAACTCCCATAACCCCCAGTTAGGGCCACTGTATGCAACTCTTAGGACTGGGGTGCAGGTGTATTTCGTGCTTTTGTGTGACTTGACTCAGTGCTTTTCTCTTTAAAGAGTTTTTTTTTTTTACGTTATTTATTTTTGAGAGAGGGAGGGAGAGACAGAGCGAGAGCACGCACAAGTGGGGAAGGGGCAGAGAAAGAAGGAGATACAGAATCCGAAGCAGGCCCCGGGCTCCAAGCTGTCAGCACAGAGCCCGACGCGGGGCTCGAACTCACGGACTGCGAGACCATGACCTGAACTGAAGTCGGACGCTTAACTGACTGAGCCACCCAGGCGCCCCTGCTCTTTTCTGTTTAAATTCCACTACCTGAGTTGTTTCCTTCCTGGAACATGACATTCTTCCTGTTGGGGAAGTACGTTCAGGTTTTGTGTGGCCTCCTGGATCAGATTTTGTAGCTTCGTCAGCATAGTGACTTGATGGTCCCTGTGGTCACCTTCTCCCTCCTTGTGCCTCAAGTCCCTGCATCCTCTGGGAGGGAAGAGCCTTGAAGACGGGTTCCGGTGGAGCCTCCTGCTTGGATCTCTTGATTTGACCGTTCCCATTCAGACACAGCACGGTTAGATCCAGACAAGGGTAGGACAAAGGTGGGCTTGTCCCTCTGCGTGCCTCCAGGCAGCCAGTGGTGACGGCCCAGCCAGAAATGTAATGTCCTCAGAGCACAGGATCCTAAGGAGGTAGTGCATGGCCCATGTTTCCTTAGTAGGGCACTGAGACCCTGACTGCCCTTCCTCCCCAGCATGGCCCCGGGAGGAGAATTTCCAGTTCTCCGATCTCAGGATTGCCTTCCCCTGGGGCACCTTCCCTCCTGGGCCAGGCCCCTGCCACGCAGGTGTGAGGAAGGACAGCACAGCCCCTGGTGTTCATCTGGGTCCTCAGCTACAGGTGAACAAAAGGAAGGCCCTCGGAGGGTCCGGGTGTCGGGCTCCCTTTTACTTCTTTGACTCAGGCTTGAACCCGTGGCCTGTAAGTGTTCCTGATACCAGTCTGGAACCTTGACCGTGACTCTTCCAAAGGCTAGAGCAAGGTTTTTCAGATTTTAAGTCACAACCCACAAAGTAGGTCGTGAAACTCATTTAGGAGGGATGGCATCCGTATTTAAAAGAGAAATTAAGTAGAAGATATTGGGGCACATCACACATGGTAAAAAGAGGTATATTTTATAAGGCTTGTCACATATATAGGGATGTGTGTGCATATGTGCACAGGTATATGTACTATATATACATATATATATATATACATATATATATATATATAATATATATACTGACGTATGAATTGAGTACTGGGTCTCTACATTGAATTTATTTCTTACTGTGGGTTTTGTCAAAAAAATTTGAAAGCTGCTGGGCTAGTGCATGGCCGGGAGAGGAACAAAGGGAGAGACGGGGAGCAGGATAAGTAGCTCATCTGGTTTAGAACACATACTTGGGGCACCTGGGTGGCTCACTCGCTTAAGTGCCCTTGGTTCCTGCTCAGGTCATGATCTCATGGTTCACTGGGCTCTGCAGTGCAGAGCCTGCTTGCGATTCTCTCCCTGTCTCTGTCCCTCCCCTGCTAGTGTGCTCTCTGTCTCTGTCTCTGTCTCTGTTTCTGTCTCTGTCTCTGTCTCTGTCTCTCTCAAATAAATAAAATTACCAAAAAAAAGGACGTGTATTTTATGTTTTGTGTGTGACAAGATGACTGTCATCGTCATGTGCAGCCTTGGTCCGCCCTTCAGATGGTTCCTTCACATCACTTGTCATGAGAAAGGGTCCATCTTCCTCCATGGTCGTTCCCCATATCTCCCTTCATTTCCCACCCCGGCCCCATCCCCGTCCCCGGCTCCCGGGTGCACCTGCCCGGATAGTGATTGGCCCACCCTTGTTCACATTCTCAGGCTTTGCCTTCTTACCCTGTCACCTGTTTTATTGCCTTGTCCCTGGCTCTGGTTCGGGACAGAAAATCATTCGCGTCTCCCTGAGCCTTGGGTTTTCCTGTCCACCACTGTGAGTAAAACTTAATACCTGGTGACGTGACTAAAATGCATTCAGCCCTTCTAAGTACATTTAAAGGAGAGAAAACGAAAAGAGATAATGAAAACAAATCTGCTTGGTGCCATGCCTGGGATGCAGCAGACACACACTGATCGTCAGTTCAGTTTTTCTTACATATGAGAGTATTTCTATGGTCAGATTCGACAGATGCCCTAAAGAGCAATTTATGAAGGTTCAGCCTTAGTTAACATTTTAAAGATCTTTTTTCCTTTTCTTTTATTTCTTTTCTTTTCTTTTTTTTCTTTTCTTTTCTCTTTTTTCTTTTCTTTTTCTCTTTCTTTTTCTTTCCTTCTTTCTTTCTTTCTTTCTTTCTTTCTTTCTTTCTTTCTTTCTTTCTTTCTTTCTTTCTTTCTTTTACAATAAGCACATTCGAGTATATTAGAAAAACAGAAAACATACCGGTAATGCGTTGAAACAAGCATTACAGTGACCTTGGTGTTAATTTACCCCAGTCCTCTTGAAAAATAAGTCGTAGAGAACGTCCAGTTTTGTCTGAGGACGCCTTCTCAACTCACCAGTCACCCGTCTCCCAAAGTGCCCTCCCGACCCCCCACCCCCACCCCTGCCCTCTTTTCATAATTCCAACCCAAAGGTCTCGGTTGTGAAAAGTTCCTTTTGTCAGACACGGTGAGCTCAGCCCGTCTGGCCGTGGCCCTGCTCCCCACTCCTGCGAAATGGATTGCAGCCATTGTTCTGGTCTCTGGCCCTCCTGGCACGCCCGCAGCCCGCAGGAGGCCGTGGGGCCTGGGGGCCTCCAGCCGGTGGCCCTCAACATTCACTCTCTTTCCTTCCCTGGAGTCTGGTGGAATTGATACGTTCCTAAAAGCGACTGGTGCCCCGGCCTCTTACCAACTTCTGCACAGATTGATTGTGTGGGCCTGTCTGCCTGGGTGTCTGTCTTCTAAAGACTCAGAAATGGTGTCTTTTTTCACCCATTATTTGGAGAGAACAATAAGTCTCTGTCAGATTAGCTTCTTGGAGGCCCGACGCTTTTTGAAAAGAGCTTGCATAATCAGAGTGTCTGTTGAGCTGTTATGCCAAGAACTTTTCCCCATTGTGCAAGGGGAATGTATATATTGTACGTTTTGAATAGTGCACTGTTCAGTCCTGTCAGAAATCAAGCTGCCCTAACACCCTGTGCTTGGAATCAAGATGTGTGCCCTTCGTCCCACGATGGATGAGCTTTTCTCCACGTGGGGCGGATGCTTAATAGAGAAGGGCCACAGGCCGTTAGCTCACTGACCTCTGTGCCCACTTTCCCCCGCTGGGCCAGAGCTGTGCCTTCTGCCTCTTTAAGAAACAGCCTTGAGCCAGACGGAATGCCAACGAATAGGCACAGGTCGGTGTGAAAACCAGCCACTGAGTGAGAGGTGTCTGGGCCCTTCTATCTGTATACTCTGCCCCCCACTGCGAAATCTCGGGGAGAGAGGTGCTATTTATAGGTGTCCCCTCAAAAAAGATCTGATGAAACCTAACCCCCGTGGCCTCAGAATGTGACCTCATTTTGAGGCAAGGTCTTTACAGAGGTCGTCAAATGAAGCTAAGGTTATCATATTACGGTGGGTCCTATTCCAACATGGCTGGTGTCCTTAGAATATGGGGAAATTTAGACTGAGACTTTGCTGGGGCGGGGCGGGGGGGTGGGAGGGTCTAGGTTTGGGACTTTGTTTTCCAGACCTCAGAGCACTCCCAGCTAGGGCGGCCCTCCGCTCGGTTTTAAGCACTAAAGTTTACACGTGGAATTTAGGAAACAAAACGGACGAACATACGAGCACTGGGCATTGTATGGAAGTGACGAATCACTAAATTCTGCTCCCGAAGCCAATATTACACTGTATGTTCACTAACAAATTTGGAGGAAGAAAAGAGAAAGCACTTGAGTTTAGGTGCGGGGCCTGTGTCTGGCCTCCAAGCAGTTTCCCGGATTTGTGGGTTCCAGCCTGTCAGAGGGCGTCACGTTCCCCCACATCTGTACAGCAGAAATCAGAGGGCATTCGCCCACTGTGCTCTGCCCGAGGGTTGTCGAAGCCGTGCGTGCTGAGCTCTGGCTCTCTCTGCCCCGCCTGCCTCTGGTTCTCTGTCTAGAATCTCTGTCTGCTCCCGAAGATGGGCCCACTGCCTCTGACCCATCACAGCCCACCTCTCTCTCCCACTCGGTGCTTCAGCTGGGCTGTCCGCGAACCGAGAAGCGGCACACAACTCAACCGGGAGCTCTTTCAGGACGGCCTTTACTTCAGATGCTTACGATAAAGAAATTCTGGCTTCTTCCAGAACCTTCAAAAACAGATCAGAAATCGAAGTGTTTGGGCGTAGGTCATTAAGTTCCCTCCACCCCAAGTGCCACGAGGGGGGTAAAGCGTCGGGTGTGTGTGGCCAAATGGCGTCTGGTCCCTGGGAGAGCCGGTAGCCACGGCTCGAGACCCTCCGGGCACAGCCCCAGAGGCAGATCCAGGCTTTGTGGGTCTAAACCTTTTATAATCTGAAGACCATTTCCAAGAGGAAGAGTGATTAGAAACCCCAAACGGGGTTTCCAAGTGAGGAGTGCAGAGGGAGGAAGTCACAGAAGGTCAAGAATCACCCAGGCTGACAGGAGGAGGGAGTGCTGACCAAGAGAGCCGAGATAAGGGGCCAGGTCAAGAGAAGGCCCCGCCAGTTCTAAGAAATGAAACATCGAGGCCCACACGGTTTGCCCCAGGGCTCTGAACAGGGGATGGAAGTGTTGCTTTAAAAGGGCAGATTCCCCACCTGGGCGGCTCAGTCGGTTAAGCGTCCCGACTGCAGCTCAGGTCACGATCCTCGCGGTTCCTGAGTTCGAGCCCCGCGTCAGGCTCTGTGCCGACAGCTCGGAGCCTGGAGCCTGCTTCGGATTCGGTGTCTCCTTCTCTCTCTGCCCCTCCCCCGCTTGTGCTCCGTCTCTCTCTGTCTCTCAAAAATCAGCAAATGTACGAAAAATTTAAAAGGGCAGATTCCTCGGTGGCTTCCACGTGGACAGAAGAGGGAGGCGTTGCGTCCGGTCAGGAGACACCGTGGAGTCCGTGCCACGGACTTGGGCACGCTGGCCCTGTGGATGGCCGGCGCGGTGTGAGAGACACTTTGGTAGGACCCTTGGAACACAGAAGGTGGGGTGAGGGGAGGGAGGAGGTGAAGGTGACCGGGAGCTTTCTGTGGGCGATGGATAGAAATACAGGGAAAGGCTTTCGTTCTCTAGGATGTGGGGTCATTGATCTGAAATGCTCACTGGACAGGACAGCACGTAGGCCTAGCTGGTTCGATGATGTGGGGCTGCGGTTGGGGAAGAGGAGGGAGCAGAGCACGGAGATTTGTAGCAAAGTCCTGGCTTCTGAATCCTGTAGGGAAAGGAACATGGTGGGGTCAAGCACATGACGAATTGGTTGCGTGTGCTAATTGGCCTCCAGGTGTGACTGCCTTCCAGCAGCTTCCGGTTCCATGGCTGAGGTCTGCTGTGTTGTTTTGGGATGTGGTCTGGCTTTAGCACTGGTTTGCACTGTCGTCCTAAGAAGTCTCCCTTGTCCCCGATAGTCCGTCTTGTGCCTCTTTTGCTTTTAAGGTTGTTTCCTAAAACTGGTTCGTCCTTCGTGATGTCACCAGCTGTTTTCACCCTGTTTTCCAGACACCAGCTATTTTATTATCATTGGTCATGGAGCAGCTTGTGGCAACTGGGGACGGGGGTGCTTTACAGTGACCCATAACCTGCCACAGTTTCTCTAAATAACTGCCTGAACTTTCTGATCCCCCTGGTGGGGCAGAATACGACCCGCAGGTTGTGGCTGCATAAAGCACTGTGGAACTCTGGGCCCTGACACGCAAGTTGTAGCCTCTGTTTTTTATAGCACGCCTCCTCCCTCAATTTCCAGACACTTGCTACGTGTTCTGATTCGTTTCAGTCAGTGCCTAAAATGGAGAAGATGAAAAGCAGTGTTGGGGAGACCAGACACGTGCGTTACTTGAAGAATGCTTTGGTTCTCTAATTGGAGAGAAAGGAAATAATTAGGGAATTGATCAAGGGCCCTAAAAGGCAAGGTCAGACCGGGCTGTATTACTCTACGATTTGGAGAAACCGTCACACAGGCGGTGAAATTTGAGCAAGAGCCCAAAAGACTACAGAGAATCCGTGAAGGTGTAAGGAAGGCCATCCTCGGAGAGATCTTACTTAAGGCCGCGAACGTTGCGGTCGTTTGACCTCGGATCGAACGCCACCTCCGTTTCCTCATTTAAAAGCAGAGAAAATACCGGAACTCACTGTGGAGATTTGGAATGGGCATTAATTGAAAGGGAATGAGCCACTGAGCACAGCGCCCAGCATGTCGTAAGCATAATTCCAGCAAATAAGAAAGTTGCCCTGTGTCACTATATACCTATGCAGAATGACCTAATAAAAAAAAAAAAAAACTCAAACGATAATACCAAGTACTGGCAAGGATACAGGGTGTCTGGAACTCTCATGTTACTGGTGGGAAGGCAAAATGGCGCGGCTGGCTTGGAAAAGAGTTGGGCAGCTTATCAAGCGAAACATACGCTCCCGTACCACCCAGGAGTCCGGCTTAGACGTTTCTCCAAGAGCAGTGGCAGCGCGTGTGCTCACGGAATTCATGACGACCTCATTCACATTTGCCCCAAACTGGAAGTCCCTTGGCTGTCCCCAGCTGGAGATCGGACGCACGAGCTGTGGTACCCCCACGAGGAGCGTGGCAGTACACGGTGGGTTACCACCGCGCGGCTGAAGGAAAGCAAGTGCTGATGGACGGATCTCTATCCACAAGGTGCGGGGAATAAGCTGACATCAAAAGGTCACTTACCGTATTATTTCACTCACGTGACGTCCTAGAAAAGGCGAAGCTATAGAGACAGAAGGCTGCTCAGGGGATGCCAGAGGCCGAGTTAAGGTATGCGGGAGAATTTTTTGAGTGGGGGAACTGCTCTACGTCTTGCTTGTGGAGGTGGTTTCATGAATGTGCACAGTTGTCAAAACTCACAGAGCCGCACACGAGAGTGGATTTCACCGCATGTAAAGCATACCTTAATTGAAAACAGATCATGAGCCAAGTGAAGGAACCGAGAAGGAGCACATCGTATGTGGGGAACCTGCCGGAACAGGCCCGGGAGTGGGCAGTTGGGAGGATCAGTAAGAAATCAGCTCGGGTGGTGGGCCGCCTGGGTGGCTCGGTTGGTTAAGCGTCCGACTTCGGCTCAGGTCAGTCTCACAGTTGGTGGGTTTCGGCCCCAGGTCGGGCTCTGTGTTGACAACTCAGAGCCTGGAGCCTGCTTCGGATTTCTGTGTCTCCCTCTCTCTCTGCCCCTCCCCCACTCATGCTCATTCTCTCTCTCTCTCTCTCTCTCTCTCTCTCTCTCAAAAATAAATATTAAAAAAAATGGGGCGCCCAGGTGGCTCAGTCGGTTGAAGGTCCGACTTCGGCTCAGGTCATGATCTCCCGGCTTGTGGGTTCAAGCCCCATGTTGGGCTCTGTGCTGACAGCTCAGAGCCTGGAAACCTGCTTTGGATTCTGTGTCTCCCCCTCTCTCTCTCTCTGTCCCCTCCCCTGCTCGCATTCTGTCTCTCTCAAAATAAATAAACGTTAAAAAAAAATTTTTTTTTTTAAAGAAAGAAATGATCCTGGGTGGGTCGGGTGGAGCCTGGTTGCAGGGGGATTGGAAGTGTCTGTACCTGAGGGAACATAAAACAGTGAGCCCTCAGGACCACCCAGCCAGTGGGTGGCAGGGTGATGGTGGCATTTTGTGTCGCACAGGGTACAGATAAGGGCCCAGCCAGGGGCCAGTGCGTTTCTCCAGCTTGTGGGTCAAGCCTGCATGCAGCGGATCTGTTGAGGGATTGCGGGGCGGGGGGGGGGGGGGGGAGGTTGAGGCCATCGCTAACATATGCTCCCCTTTCTGGAGATGGGGACACTAAGATGCAAAGTCCCTAGGCTTTTGCTTTGGAAAAATGCCCGATATTGGAGCAAAAGCTCAGGCCTCCTGTGACACTGCCAGACTTTGCATACTGGACCGGTGGCTGGTCTGCAGAACGTTTTTAGCCAGAGGGCCCCCTCTTCCCGTGAGAGCAGGATCGGCCAGTAGGCGGGCAGTTCTTGAGACATTCCCATGAGACAGCCGGCCTAGCCTATGGTGAGAGTCCCTACCATTTCTCCCTGGAGGCCAATCAAGTCAGGTTCACTCTCCCTCGGGAGCTCGTGCCTTTTGCCATCCTAGCACGGCTAAAAATTGTGCACCGACAGTCGGTTGGATGAATGCTGTCTGATGGCTTTGCCCCCGTATCCGCAGAGCTGTGGACCACCGGCCTCCGAGGCAGTGTTTCCACGCGGCACCCCGGCCCCTGCCGCTGGCTTGGCCGGCGCCTGGGCAGCGGTCCGTTGATTCTTGCATCACGTGCCTGAAGTGGGTGAAGGGGCAGACCCCACGTGTCTGCTGAGGACGCCGACACTGTCTTTTGATGAGACAAAAATCCGGGGTTGAAATAGAGCCATATCACAAGCGTGCTGTCTCACCCGTAGTCTGTAAACACGCGAGCTTGCCCAGCCCCGGGGAGAACACCAGCTGCCCTGCACTCTGGGCTGCAATCGATGTGATTATTTTATTTACCCAGGGAGCTGTCTTCCCTTCTCCTCCTGGTTGCTCCTGCCTCCACAGAAAATGTTATATGCGCGTGACTTGTATTTGCCCTTGAAGCCAAGTTGTCCTGCTGCTTTCTCTCCCGTGTTTAGTAATCCCTGGAGTTTATTAGAAGGGTCTCAAGAAAGGAGATACTCGTGTGAGACTGGGGTCAACGAGAGACGTTCACCTAATTATTTTGTTCCTTTACATGGATCCCCGCTCGGCGTGTTAGCCGGGGCTGAGCAAAACATGTAAAACTGAAGCCTCGTTTGGGACCACACGAGCCAGACTTTCCTCAGTGGGAAAAGGGTGGTCACTTTGCTCTGTGCTCGGCCCCAGGGCTGGACGCTGCCATGGCCAGCCGGAGGACCACACACCGAGTCCACAGGGAACCGTGGCGTGTGTGGTGGCCTCGGGGTGCAACCGTGGGGTGCGTGGTGGCCTCGGGGTGCCAGATGACCCAGGGCCATCTTGGTTCCGACTGGGTGGCTGTACCACTAAACGCAGTGGAGACCGAAATGGATGTCTCAAGTGGGGCCGGGCCAGGTGAAAATTGGTCGGCTCCGAGAGGGAAATGGAGTTTCCCCACCACCTGTAGGCAGGCTGGCTCTGGCCACAGTGCTCCCCCTCTTCCCTTCATCCCTTTTCTCCTGGCACCTGGTAGACCAAGATGCCTCTCGGGAGCCGGAATCCTGGGGGAGTGCCAGCTTTCTCAAGCCCTTGGCCAAGCCCTGTTTGCCAGTTTGTTTCTAGCTCTGGAGGAGTTAGCCCACAGGCCTTCCGTTCCTGCCTTGTGACCCAGAATGACTCCCGAGAGTGTTGGAGGGTAGGGCAAGGAGGCTGAAGTCATAACCTCGTGGGGTGTGTTCTCCAGGAGCCACCCACCCGGGTGCTTCCTCCCTGGCTTCTGGGCCAGTGTCGTAAGTCTCTGCTCACTGGTCAGACCTTCCTCTCGTTTCTGCAGGATGACCACTGTCATCTCAAAGCCCCTCCTCACTTCCTCCCACCGATGACTTCTCCAGCCCATCGTCCGTATCATAGGGAAGGGATACTTCACGAGTTTCAAAGGCTGTAGTTTTAATAGCAGTACCGATGTTACTGAATATACAGTATCCGTCAGGCACTGTAGCAGGAAATCCTGTGCGGTGACCAGCGACCGCTGTCCCCACTCTACGGACGAGAGCTGAGCCTTAGGTCGTGCCCAAGAGCACAGCACACACCTTATGCTCACTACACCTGTGATATTCTCGGCGACAGGGCCTGACCATGTCATGACACAGCACACACCTTATGCTCACTACACCTGTGATATTCTCGGCGACAGGGCCTGACCTATCTCTGCCTCTCTGCCAGCTAGCTAGCAAAGGACCTGGCGTAGAGTAAGCATTAAGTAAGAAAAAAACCCAAAACTTGTTAAATGCATAACTATATCAGAGATGGCTTCTGAAGCGCAGAAACTCAGCCCGGCTGATACACAGGCTCTCCTGGATCCTTTTTTCTATTTACTCAGGGGGAGGTATAATATCTAAAATGGGGGCTGTTGGCTCCGATTGTGGACGGTACTGGTTTTGCTTCATGCAGAATCCGTTGACTGGCCTTTCACCTCGCGCTCCCAGGGTTTTTATGGGCGACGGCCATGGAGGACTGCTTCCTGTGTTGTGTTAGCTGCTCTTGAGGATTTCCTGTATTATTTCATTCCCCATCCTTGTCGTCATCTGGTGCTGCCTGGCAAGTCACCCTGAACGTGGTGGCCTGGTCCCCGGGGCTGTGTTCCCAGAGGGCCAGTCCGGTTACAAGCCCCGCCTTGCCTGGTGGTCCCAGGCTTCCGATTGGCCAGAGGAGGTCACGTGGCCAAGCCTAGCGTCCGCGAGGGGAGGGCCCTTTTACTCCAGCGCGCGTGGGAGGAGGAGCCGAGAAACGCGACCCTGTTTAATCCACTGCAATCAATCCGTTACTTTCAGGACAAATTGCGGATTTTCCACCAGAAATTCAGCCTCTCTTAAGGTACTTATGACTTCACTTGGGAGCTGAAAACGCAGTTAGTTGCAGCATACATAGCCTTCGGAGTCTGGTCTGAATTGAGATTCCGACTTGATCATGTACCATTTTGTCTTTGGCGGGTTACTTGCATCCATATATTCTGGCTTATGACGGAGTCTCATTATATCCTAGTTCTCGTTCCCCTTACTCCATTTTTACTTCTGTCCCTGGGAAGCTCAGAATTAAAATTCAAGGCGACCACAGCATTTTGCTTCCTCATTTCCTCAGTCTCGGTGTCTCATCTCTTTTACATTGCTATTTAGGTCTTTTGTTTTAAGCTACCCAATCCCTTTTGGAAGCAGATCGGGTATAAACCTTGGGTGAGACCCACTAGCAAAATTTCCTAAAAACTAAAAAATTCCCGGCACTCCTAGTTCATTGGGACGGTGTGCTGGGAAGATTCAGGGTTATAGTGCTATTGCATAAGCCCGTGTACACAGGAATGAAAGTGAGTTTGCATGTCCTGCTTGATTGGACTCAGACGAACTTTGCCGTTTTTCGCAACCATGTAAGCCAGCCAGCTTTCTAGAGCGTTCCTCCCAGCACTTACTATATCTGGTCGGACACATCGTCAAGGTTGTTACGATGCGGCTTGGATATCGGAGCATATGCGGTGTTCCCGTACACCTACTCTAATCCTCTCAGAGTCTAGCCTTCTGGATAATGCTGCCAAGAATTGGAGAGACTGTGGGGTGATTGGGTGGCTCACTCTTGGGCGTCTGACTGTTGGTTTCAGCGTATGTCCTAATCTCACGGTTTGTGGGTTCAAGCCCCATGTCGGGCTCCACGTGGATAGCATGAAGCCCGGTTGGGATTCTCTCTTCCTCTCTCTGTGCCACTCCCCTGCTCATACATATTCACTCTTTCTCAAAAACAAACAAGAACCATTAAAAAAAAAAGTATTAGATGGATCATTTATAAAGTTCTGGAACCTGGATTCGCATCTAGTTCTTTCTTGTTTCAAAGCCAATGGACACATCAATCTTTGGCCTGTAGAGAGTAAATTAGCATGTAAATAGGCTCTTTGGAATGCAGCATTAAAAAAACAAAACCCTACGTTGAAAGAGAGTGTTAATTTCTCAGACCTCAGTGCAGCGATGAGATACAAGCACCACTTGGACAGATTCTGTGGAGTCCGCACTTCTTGGTGGTGATTCCTGAATTGCATAGACTCTGTGGGTCTGCAGTGGAACGAAGGCTTGTGACTGGTTATCAGTAACTATGGGGTCTTGGGTAACTCAGGTGATTTCTTGTGCCTTAGTTTTCTCTGCTACAAAATGGAGTGCCGTATGACTTATAAGGTGATTGTGTGGGACAGGGGCTCACTTTTCATTGAGAACCTACTGTCGGTCCTTGCCAGCATCATCATGATGCATGTTACCTCATTTTATTCTTGCAACCTCGCCGTGGATGGAAGGCGTGATTCCTGTTGCCGTGAGCTCCGGCTCAGGAAATCTGAAGCTGCCTGCAAGGCCTGAGCTCTTTGCAGCAAATCACCTTCTCCCCATCTTTCCCTTTATGATTAAACGAGATAAAGCGTGTGAGTAAGGAGAACAGCGTTTGAAACGCAACATTAGCGTAACTTACAATTTTTCTGAAATGGAATCAGAGACAGTAAGAGGAAGGATGGGCGGTCCCCACTTACTGTCTAACAAACTGTGAGCCAGACACTTCACTTAGATGAGCCGGATTTAGCTATTCTAACCATCCGAGCAGGCACTGGGTCAGCCAGTCCATCCCTGAACTGGCTGGGCGTTGTGGATAGAGCACGGACCCTGGACCACTCAGATCGGGGTGTGACGCTGGACGTGGCTGCGTGCCTTTGATCCTCTTTCTGGTTCTCCGTTTTCTTGTCTTTGAGTGGGGGCATTAATACTGCATCTCAGTGAAGAATGAGAGAAGCAGCATCCTACAGCTACCCTACCACTCATGGCACAGAGCGGCCCCACTTCTCTGTTATGTCAGTTCTGTGGAGGTGGCGTCGCTGCTATTGTTAGCTTCATCCCGTCCATGTTCTGCATTGGAGGGGACAGGGGCAGTTGAGCACGTAGGTTCCTGCGAACTCAAGGTTCGTGTCCAGTGTACCTCTTAGTTCCAAAGGTCAGTGCCAGCAGTGGCCGTAAGCACACAAGATCAGTTTCGTCTTTTGTTGACCAGTTTCTTGGAGGGAATGCTCGGTAGGGAAGGAGATGGACACAGAGAAGAAGGGCCCCTCGGCAGGCCTGGAAGAGCCAAACCCTGTCCGGGACAGCAGGGACCTTACCAATTCCTGAGGGAAGATGGAGACCTCCCTGGGTTCTAGAATAGCGTCTTCACCTAACGCCTTGAGAGCAGAGGCCAGGCTCACAACCTCTTTCTAGAAACAGCTCCTGTGCCGCCCCGGGGTCCTCCAGCTGCTTTGGGCGGTCTTCCCAGCCTGCCGCCAGATACGAGCCAACTGCCATAATGCCTTAATGATATGAAATAGTGCATAGGTTTGAAGTTCCAACCTAAACATGTCTGTGTTTAAATTTATTATTCATGAAGGTAATTTAAAAACATGACAGAAAGTTTGAGAAGTGGAGACAAAAACTCATTATTCTTCACGCTAACACAACCCTTTTTTATTTTAGTGCATTTCATTCCAAGCTAATCCATATGGCTACGTATTTTTATATAGTTGTTTCATTGTGTACATAAAATTTTGTTTCCTGCTTTTCCCTTTAACACATTATAAGCATTTGCATATGGCTGTGTGATCCCTATAATTATAATTTTTAATGGTTGCATAATACTCTTTTGAGGGGCTATAACACAATTTAACCAGCCTTCTTACTGGGGACTGTTTTAAGTTTTCTCTTTCTTTTTTTTTTTTCTCAGAAACAATGCTACAACATTCATGCAGAACACTTGCTCCTGATCTCGGGTTAGTTCATTAGGATAAACTCACAGAAATGAGATTTCTCAGCTTAAAGGTTGTAAGTGTCTTTCCAGCTCTTGATACGTGGTGCCCAGTTGAGTTCCGGTCAGGTTGAGCTAATTACACTGTCTCCTTTTGCTTTTTAATAAGATAGCGGGATGTTTGCAACCCATGTTGTAATCCCGCGTGCTGGAATAGTGTGGAAAATGTCCCAGCTGTTGCAGGCAGAGAATGGACGTGTAAATAAACCTGCCGGGGGTTGAGGGATCAAACAGCTTGCCCCCGACCGGCACCGTCCGTCCTGTCCCCTGGCAGAACACAAGAGGGAGGGAGGTTCCCGGGGCAACCAGCATCCCTGGACCAGACATTGCCAGCTGGGCTGGGGCTTTCCCTGTTCTGGGGTGCAGGGCTCCACTACGTGCCACACAAACTGGGGGCTGGATCCGAACGCCCCACTTGGCCCCCTCTGATCTGATCTAAATAACCTCCTAAGAAAAGAGCGTGGAGCAGTGGAAGAAAACAGTGTTTTGGGACAGGCTGGCGTGGAACCCGGGCTCAGGCTGTACTACGGCAACCTACTTTCCCCGCCTGTTTACTTATCCGTAAAGTGGGCTAACGATGTATGACCGTGTTCTGTTTGCGCAAATCCTTTGTGAAAGAAGAATTTGCAACTAATAAAAGGAAGTCCCGGTGAGAAAAAACGGATTTGGGCCAGCCATCCTAGGGCTGGGGGGTCTCGTTCCTACAGCGGGCAGGGAGCCATCGCGCCCTGAATGAAGAGAATGCTCATGAGAACATGTAAATTTTAAACTAATCAAGGTGAATGCTGTATAGTTCCCGTGTGCTGCTGCTCATTTGTTAGAAACTTGAGATGGTTTCTCCCCACCGCCTCACGGAGATGCTCCTGAGTGTGTTTTCCTTGCTTTGCGTGCCTCACACGTGGAATTTTCCGGTCCTCCGGCCACATTCATTGGTTTTCTGAAAAGACCCACGTGGGTCACCATCGTCCTACCTACTCACCTTGCCACGAATTATCATATATTTTCCCAACACCTCCCTCCTCAGCCTTCAGGTTGCACGGCCTTGGCCTTGGCCGTGGAGGTGTGCTGGGCTCCCGCTACCCTCCCCTTCTATCCCAGGGCAGCTTTGGGGAAGCCACCTCCTCTCCCCCTCGCTTCTCTGTTTCTTTCCTTTTTCCAACGCCCAGGTCTCCCTGAATTTAATTGTCCCCAAAGGAAAAGGAGTTGAAATCCGAGCTGTACTTGAACTGAGCGTCTCCCGTTTGAGGGGCACGGGTAAGGTACTGTGAGGGGAGCCTCAGGGTGGGGAAGAATTGCCGTATCCGCCTTGGTGGGCAGAGGAGCAAGCGAGAAAACACCAGTTCCGGCCCAGTGCTGGGTATGGGGCGAGGGTTTGGTAAGAGATCCTCCCTCCCACTCGCACATGGTCAGCCGTACCTGGGCTGTGCTACCAGGAACTTCTGACCCTCACGCTCTGGGATTACATAAGGGAGGGACAAAAACTTAATTGAAAATGTTCCATTTAGTTCCCAACCCGGGGCCCCTTGGAGCGCTTTAAGGCGTGTCATTTTAGAACTCCCTTTTCTCCCGGAGATGCTCTTGAAAACAGATCTGATGCCCAGGGAGGCTCTTTCTCTTAGACGGTTCTTGACGCCAGTGGTTACAGAACCGAGCAAGGAAGGAACCAACTGTATGGACCTTAGGTGCCCAGGGGAGGGATCTCATCAGTAAATGTACGAGTTAGTGGCACCTGCTTTTGACAGGGTAGCAAGCATTGCAGCGCGGTTAGTTCTGTGAGACCCCATAGACCTCTGAGCTGAAGCAAAGCGGGGACGCAGCTTTGCCACGGTATTGACAGAGAGGTCCGGCTGCTGCCAGGCATAGGGGAATCCTGGTGGTGATCGGGGTGAGGGAGAAGGTGGGGCAGCGTGGGTAGAGGGCAGCGGTTGGGGGGGGGACATCTTGGCGGTAAAAGGCTGGTGAGGATGCCACCTGTCTGTCCCTGCTGGCTGCTCGACACCTTGCCGTGCTGACTGCCTGCTTAACCTCTCTCTCACCCCTTTTTTCTCCTCTGTTGGGAATTAATCATTTATTAACACTTTAATACGCAGTTGATTTTTGCACACGTCACAGGAGAAATGATATTTCTAAAACACAATTCTTTTTTTTTCTAAAAAGACATTTTCTTGGGGCGCCTGGGTGGCTCAGTTGGTTAAGCATCCAACTCTCGATTTCAGCTCAGGTCATTATCTCACGGTTTGTGACATCGGGCCGCGAGTCGGGCTGCTGCGCTGACAGTGCAGAACCTGCTTGGAATTCTCTCCCTTCCCCCCCCCCTCTGCCCCTCCCCTGCTCATGCCTGTGCACACGCTCCCTCTCTCCAAAATAAACATTTCTTAAAAAGCCATTTTCTTGTCAAGTTTGCGGAAATTCATCATTTCTCTAAAGTAAGAGAACCTGCTTCAGCTAACGTTGAAAATTCCAGAACAAGAAGCAGCAGTTAGAAAGCGGCTTTGTCGCAGACCTCCCTCCCCGAAATCGGAGACGCTATTTCTCTGATTCTAGGAAGAAAGAGGTGGAATCCGATCACGCGATTAAAAAAATGAGGCTGTAAACGACTCCTTAAAATAGCAGGTGCTCAGCTAACTTGGGGGCTCTGGATTAAAAAACTGCTGTTCTTGCCTTCGGGAATGTTTATGACTTGGCCCCAGAGCCGTCTTGCTTCATAAAATCTTATTTAGGAGCAGGGATGCAGAAAAGCTGCATGTTAATAGCCTGCCTCGTGCCCCCCCCCTGCCCTGGGCCACCTAGTGCTTTGGTCATCTACTGTGACCATGGGCGTTTAGGATGGATTGATTGCTCTTGAAAAGAGAAAATGGTGGTGTGAAATAGATTGCTCCTGGGCTCCGTGTCTCATTGCAAAAATTGGCTTTAAAATCAGCATGTATCAAGAGATTCACACCTCAGCTCCCTGCCGGGAGAGGGAGGGGGATTGAAATTGCTATTAGAAAGTGACAAGACACCCTAGAAATACGTAGTTGACAGACGTTGAACCGGGAGTGTTTAATGTAATTATTTTCCTTTTATGTAAATACGATCTCTGCACACATTTAATTTAAAAATTTTTTAAACTAGTGTTTAGAATAGCTTTAGATTTGCAGAAAAAAAAAAATGGGAACTTAGTACAGAGAGTCTCATAGACCCTGCACCCAGTTTTCCCTATTACGACCATCTGAAATTGGTATCCTACAGGGGCACCTGGGTGGCTCAGTCGCTTAAGCGTCCCAACTCTTGATTTAGGCTCACATCATGACCTCACAGGTCATAGGATCAAGCCCCACGTTGGGTTCTGCACTGACAGCTCAGAGCCTGTTTAGGATTCTCTCTCTCTCTCTCTCTCTCTCTCTCTCTCTCTCTTTCTCCCTCCCTCCCTCGTGTGTGCACATGCTCTCTCTCTCTCTCTTTCAAAATAAACATTAAAAAAATGAGTGTGATACATGTGTTATAGTTAAAGAACCAATACTGATATGTTGTTATGAACTGGAATCCCTACTTTAGTCAGATTTCTTGAGTTTTTCTTTGAGTGATCATTTTAGGCTCCTCTGGGCTATGACGGTCCTCAGCCTTTCTTGCCTTTGGTGACCTGGATGGTTTTGGGGAGTCCTGGTCAAGGATTTGGTAAAAAAAAAAAAAAAAAAAAAAACACAAAGCAAAAAAAACTACCCCGTGTTTGAGGTTTATCTAATGTTTTTCTCCTGATGAGACTGGGGTTAAGGGTTTTGGGGAGGAAGACCACAGAAGTAACAGACGTATACCTGTTAACCAATCAGTGAATGAGCTAATGAGGGAAGGCAGGTCCCTCAAATCGGAGGAAGGCAAGTTTGATGTTCTCAACGATGAGACTTCATGTCTAACTTGTTCGGTGCCTTACAGTCTAGCGGAGCCCTGGCAACATTTCGTGGGCTAGGACGGATCAGTTTGCCATGCCCACGACACACCCCAAAACCTTTCCTCGGTGCATCTCAGGTTCTGGAGTTTCTGGATTGAGCGGGCTGGGGCACCGATGGACCCGTGGCCACGGGGATCTAAACAGAAAGATGATGACTAAATTAAGGCAATTGGCCGTGTACAGAGAGAGTGGGCAGGGTGATGCCCCTGGCCCTCTGCATGTTAGAAAAGTTAAATAACAGGGGAGAAATAGCAGGGCTATTCTGACTCACGACTTCAGTCCACGGGATCGTTACAGCTTCCAAATAACCAGCAGCCCCCACGGTACTGCTCGGCAGCCTGCATTTCTCTGAGACGACGCTGTGAACCAAACAAAGCCGTGACCTTTATCATAGTGTGTTTTTCATTTGTGAGCAAGCGATCATGGACGAAGCAGCCTGTGACTTGAACCCACCGTAGACACTTGGCCCTTCCATTTTAGCAGCATTGGGTTTCATGAGCTCAGTTGGAGTCATGAATGGGAAAAACCGTAAGTGCATCAGCGAGACTGGTGGCTCTTAACCCTGACTGTGCGTTAGCGCTGCCTGGGGAGCGTCTGGAAAACAGTCCAGCTGGATCCCATCCCCAGAGGTTGTGATTCAGTTGGCTGGGGCAGGACCAGGCCTTGGAGAAAGCCGGGAGACTTGGGCTTTCTGTCTTGTTTCCTTCCCCGCTGCTCTACACAGGTCCCGATTCTTCAGCCCTTCCTGTGTTTTGACACTAACCTGAATAAAGGTTTTGGAAACTGTCTGGAGGTTGCTGTTGGAAGCTCACCCTGAGCTTTTTCTACTCCTCCAGCTTGTGTGACCAGCTCTCCCCCAGCAATGAAACCTGGGGTGGGGGAGTTCTCACTGGTGCCCTTGGAGAATATTCAGAAATGGTTGAGCGACTGAGCCAGCATAGTTCTGGTCCCTACAGTATGTTATGCCCCCTTTCTATTCTGATTGGGAGGTAGGGGAATCCTTTTCCTCTTAAGTCAAGTTATTGCTTTCAGTGGGAACTTACTTAGAAGTGGAAATCTTTTTTTTTTTTCCTCCAATTACTTTCATGTCTCATTGCTTTGATTTAAAAAAATGTTATTTAAGTGTAGTTGCCGTATGATGTTATAGAAGCTCTCTCTTTTATAAATGCATAGTGTTTGTAGGGTACAGGCTTCCAGTTTTAACAGATGTTTGGTCAGGGTTCAAAGTGATCTGACTACTAGCCTAACTAAAGGGGCTTTCCTTGGGTATTCTAACATTTTTAGACTGTTTCCCAGTGAGTTAAAATTCCATTCACCAATTTATTAACAGGTCACACACCCTATTTGGAAAGAAGAATTTCAATAGTGACACCTCACATCAGCAGGTTTTTTTCATCCTCTCATAAGAAGACCTAGGAATTATTTCCCGGCACTATTCTGGGGGGGGGGGGGGGGGGGATACCCACCCGGAAACATTAGAAACAATAAATAGTCCTTCTGGTTCCTCTGTAGATCACTTTATAGTGAGAATGCTGGGGTGTGGGAGTTCTTGGTCTTTAGCAGGGAACTAAGTCGACTCTTAAAAATTTGCTTCCAGGGGCGCCTGGATGGCGCAGTCGGTTAAGTGTCCAACGTCAGCCAGGTCACGATCTCGCGGTCCGTGAGTTCGAGCCCCGCGTCAGGCTCTGGGCTGATGGCTCGGAGCCTGGAGCCTGTTTCCGATTCTGTGTCTCCCTCTCTCTCTGCCCCTCCCCCGTTCATGCTCTGTCTCTCTCTGTCCCAAAAATAAATAAAAAACGTTGAAAAAAAAATTAAAAAAAAAAAAATTTGCTTCCAGGTGGGGGCCCCTGGGTGGCTCAGTCAGTTAAGCATCCGACTTCGACTCAGGTCATGATCTCACGGTTTGTGGGTTCGAGACCCACGTCGGGCTCTGCACTGACAGCTCAGAGCCTGGATCCGGCTTCAGATTCTGTGTCTCCCTCTCTCTGCCCCTCCCCTGCTCATGCTCTGTCTCTCTCAGAAATAAATAAACGTTAAAAAAAAAATTTTTTTTTTAAATTTGCAGGGCGCCTCGGTGACTCAATTAAGAATCCAGCTTCGGCTCAGGTCATGATCTCATGGTTCGTGCGTTCGAGCCCCACATTGGGCTCTGTGCTGACAGCTCAGAGCCTGGAGCCTGCTTCAGATTCTGTGTCTCCCTCTCTCTCTCTGCCCCTCCCCCACTCACGCTCTGACTCTCTCTCTCTCTCTCTCTCTCTCTCTCTCTCTCTCTCCAAAATATTTAAAAAACAATTTTTTTTTTAAATTTGCCCCCAGGTAAACAATTCAGTTAGTTTTCAGTGTCACTGGGCTGTGGAAATATAAATGATCACATCTTTTCAACAAATCTGGCAACCTGGCCTTTCCCCCCACCCCCGCCCCCAGAACTTGAATGTTTTTGTACGGATTGGTTGTGGTCGAGGTGCTACTGAGCAGTCATTAAGTAACAGTGGAAAGTAGACAATTGAGGAGAAAAAAAGCCAAGTAGTCATTCAGAAGGTATTTTTGGTTACTTAATCTGCCTCCGAGCATATGGTCTAGTCAGCTGAAAAAAATTAACAGTGAGAAACTATATTTCAGTAACGGGAGATTAAAAACAACCTATTTATTTTCTCCCCCCCCCCCCACGGTGATATTTTTATCTCTGTTACCAAATACAAGTGTTAGCCACTTAACATTTACAAAGGCAGCCTTTGATGCGCCCACAATGTGCATCTACCTTTCTCGTCTTGGTTTTACGCGTGGAGGTATGTTTGCTTCCGGGGTGATTCGGGATCCAAACACGTTACTCTAAGTGGCATTAGTCTTTATGTTGGCCTGTGGACAAGAGGTCCACGTGAGATAAGGCAACGTTGTTCTACTGCGCAGGCTTGACCCTTTTGTGACTCTGCTCTTGGGCTCTCATCGCCTCGTGGCCCCCATGTGTGGGTAACCGACTGGGCTGTAGCCGTATTCTGTCCTCCCCTCCGCCACCCTTCAGGTCTTGGGCATGGAACGAACGTAGTGGTTTCAGAACACATTCACCAGTTCTTTGGCAGTCTTCTTCTGCCAGAACGTGGGCTCTGATTCCCCTCCCCTTGAATGTGGGCTGGACGTAGGGATGTGCTCCCCGCCACCAGAATGTGGCCAGTGTGACGGTGTGTGGTTTCCAAGACTAAGTGGTGAAGGGAGTCCTGGCGTCTGCCTCCCTCCCTCTGTCTCCCCCCCACCTTCCCCTCCCATCAGATCTCTCACCGTGGGGGAGGCCAGCTGCCGCGCTGCGAGGGCACTCGCGCAGCCCTGGGCAGGAGTCTGTGGTAAGACACTGCGGCCTCCCCTCACGGCCGTGTGAGTGAACACCCTTGGGAGCGGCCCCTCAGCGCCGTCAGACCCTCAGATGGTTGGCAGCCCTGGCCGCCGTCTTCACTGCGGCCTCTTGAGAGACCGTGAGCCGGAACCACCCAGATTCCTGACTCTGAGAAGCTGGGTGAGATAATAAACGTTTGCGCTGATTGATAACCTGATAAGTCACTTAGCCCTTCCCGATCGCTTTTCCCATCTGGGACAAGAAGGGTTGGACCCATCGGTGCCCTTAACAAGTCGATGGCGATCTGTTAGTACGGAAAAGGCTGCTTACACAGCCCGCTGACCCTCGCTGTCCCCGCCCCAACACCACCACAGAGGCCTTTCTGCCTCCACACCCGTGACCCGGAAGCAGCTTTCACAGCCCTTCCCTCCGCAGCCACTGACACCTCTCTGGCAAAAGCCAAGCCCAATTTTTATTTATTTCTTCTTACTTTTTTTTTTTTTTAATGCTTATTTTGTGAGAGAGAGAGAGAGTGCATGCACGAGTGGGGGGGCAGGGGCAGAGAGAGGTGGGGACAGAGGATCCAAAGCAGGCTCTGTGCTGACAGCAGAAGGCCCGAGGCTGGAACTCACAAACTGAGATCAGGTCTTGAGCCGAAGTCGGACACGTAACCGACTGAGCCACCTAGGCCCCCGCTTCTAATTTTTTTAATTTATTTTTTTATTTCTTCTTATTTTGAAACAAAGACAGATCATACCGGGAATACGATGGGGAATATTCCTTAAATAAATAAAGCTATATTTACACTGAATTAATTTTCGTAACTATGCCATAAACCAACCTATTGGATTTACTATTTCTGAAAAACGTGTCATTTCATTAAAACCTATTGCTCTTTTGTCTTCTTAGAAACGAGATGAATTTTGGCTGCTGCTCTAATTATGCTAGATAAATAGACATCACTCCGTCATTTATTTCCATCTGATCTCAGTCCCAGCCTGACTTGATCACCATTTGTGCTTCAGGTAACAGACTGCTTCTGTTACCCATTCGTAAGAACAGCGTGGGCATAGTGTGTATCTAGAACTTCTAAAGACTCTGTGAAAACTCACCCAATTCAAATACACTTAATAATAGCTGTGAGCCCAGGTACGTGAGTAAGTGGGAGGACAGGAGATTGCGTTTTGCATTATCTGGGCTCATATGCCCTTTCCCAAGGGAGAGACAGTCTCAGTGCCAGAGGTGAGGCTCTCTCCGGGTCTTTCCCACACTGTGGTCCAAACAGTGAAGACGAGTGGGGGGTGTGGGGTGGGGGGTAGCAGCATCCTCCCTGCTCCATGATCGTTGATACAGGTGGCAGACATCTGGCTAAAGAAACCTCCCTGACGGAACCCACTTTGCAGCCAGACCCGCTGAGCCCGCCCTGGTCCACATTCAGCGGCAGTCCCTGGTTCAGCCAGCATTAGTCATTCCGCATGTCAGTTCCATGTCAGTATCCCTCCTCTGCAAGCCAGAGACACAAAGCAGAGAGGAGGCTGCTGCCCCCGGGGAAATAACAGCAGGCTGACCGGATCCCAGGCCTTGAATGCTCTGCAACTTCTGACCCAGCATCAAACCACATCATTATTCCTCTAATCTTAGCCGTTTCTACTTGTCACTGAAAAGAGGACCTGCCTGTCACCGCATCATTTTCTCTTAAATGGGAGGAAACAAACAGATCAGTTGGTAACACGTCCCGCCTGTCAGCGGGTCCTGGGCACTGGAGCCTTCTCCACACTGTTGCATTTCACATGTTTCCCCTTTGAAACGAGCCTCCACACCCCCTCCACATCCCCCCGCTGGTGTAAATACGTTTCATCATGTATGTAGATGTATTGGGGGGGGGGCGTTGTCATGAAAAGCTTCTACTGCAAAGTGGGCGAAGCCAGTCAGATCAATCCGAGTAAGTAGCGTGAGGGTGTTTGGTCCCAACTCCGTTTATCATCATGTGACCAACCTGAGACCAGTGCCACACTTGGTGCCATGGGATACACCAGAAATGTGACAGAGCCCTCCTGCCCTCCAAGGACCTGAAGAGCTTTTGCATACCAACCGTGTGAAATGGGTGGAAAGTATAAAAAAGTGCTGAGAATACCCGGTACCCAGGAACGCCAAGGGCAGGCAGGGACCATGAGACCTTCAGCCCGGTGCCCCAGTGGAGGGAGGGAGGCTGGTGACTTCCTCAGATCCCTGTGGCGAGACCTCGAGGCTCCAGCTCGTGGGCCAGGGCTCTTCCCAATTTGTCATGTGTCCTGCATCTCCCTCTGCCCTGGGACCCGTTCTCACTTGGCTCATACCCCCCACCCCCACCCGATGGTCTCACATGCCCGCCAGCAGCTTCGATGGCCTCCTGCCTTTCCAGAACTCCAGCCGTGTGTCTCCTGTGTCTGCCAGGTACCTCCTCTCGGTATCTTGCGGGAACCTCCACATTTCCTGAACAGGCTCGTCTGCATCTCCCAGCTCCCCTCCTTGCCCCACCCAGACAACTTTCTCGTGTTCCTTATCGGTGAATGCGCCTCCTGTCTGAAACGCCCAGGTCAGAACTCTCCATCTCGGATTCCTTCCTTACTTCCTGCTTTCCTCTTCCAATCCTCGCCCTGTGGTTGCGCCGGTCTCCTCTCTGCATCTCTAGGACCCAGGCTTGAGCCGGCTCCCCGCCGTCCCTTGCTGCATTGCCCTCGTGGCCCCCTGGCCTCTCTTCTGTCCCCTCCGTCTGCTCCCTACACTACAGCCAACGCGATGTTTCTGGAACGGAAGTCTCAAGTCTCAGTATCTCACCACTTCCATGCCTTCCCATTTTCTACCTTTCATTTTCTCCCCTCCACCAGAATCCTCATCTCCCCCAGAGCCCCATCATTTCTCCTTGCCAGGTCCATTCTTGACCCCTCAGATCTCTGCTAAGGTGTCACTTCTTGGCCACAGGCTTCTGGGAGCCTTCCCCACACTCTGCAGGGTCTGTGGCACTGTGCCATCAGGTGGGATGCTTGTTTGCGCCCGAGTGGGCACGCTCAGCCAAGGTGAACCTGCCCACTCCTCACTGTATCCCTGGGGACGTTCTTCCATCTAGCAAAGGCCATGGGTCAGGGTTACAGGAGGAGAGTGGAACATGACAAGCGTCTGGAAGGGTGAGCTGTTGACAGGGGGTGCGTTGTACATGGGCACCGGCTGTCTCAGCCAGTGAATCCGATCAATCATCCTGAACAATTAGGAATTTACAGTGATCAGACATATCCTGAGATGAATGAATGGCTAATACATTGTTTTGCTTTACTCGTGTCTATCTAACTGGTAGTGGGGGAAGTTATTTTACCTAAAGGCAGTACAGTAGAATGATTGAGACCATGGACTCCGGTACTGAATCCCCTGGGGTTGGGCACCTGGGTGGCTCAGTCGGTTAAGTGTCCGACTTTGGCCCAGGTCATGATCACACAGTTTGTGAGTTCGAGCCCCGCGTCGGGCTCTGTGCTGACAGCTCAGAGCCTGGAGTCTGCTTTGGATTCTGTGTCTCCCTCTCTCTCTCTGCTCCCCGCCCCCCCCCCCCCCGCCTTGCTCATGCTCTGTTTCTCTCTCTCTCTCTCTCTCTCTCTTTGTCTCTCTCTCTCTCTCTCTCTCAAAAATAAATAAACATTAAAAATTTTAGAATCAATCAATCCGTCCATCCATCCCCTGGGGTTTGAATCTAACCTCATTATGTGCTTAAGCTTCCAGTGCCTGGCTTTCTCATCTGTAAAATGGGGTTAGTAATAGCACTGGAAGGAAGTTCAGTGTGTGTGCCGTGGCTAGAATGGGGCTTGAGTGGCCTAGGCAGTTCCCCCTTTTCTTCCTCCTCCTCCTCATGTTACTCTGGGAGCAGGTAGTTTACGTGGTAATTTGCAATTTTTAACTTGGGAGTCCAGAACGAACGAGTCCTTTGCGAACGACCTCCTGGAACCGTATCCTTGGGCTTTTTTTTTTTTTTTTAATTTTTTTAATGTTTATTTATTTTTGAGACAGAGAGAGAGCATGAACGGGGGAGGGTCAGAGAGAGAGGGAGACACAGAATCCGAAGCAGGCTCCAGGCTCTGAGCTGTTAGCACAGAGCACGACGCGGGGCTCGAACTCACGGACCGCGAGATCATGACCTGAGCCGAAGTCGGACGCTTAACCGACTGAGCCACCCAGGCGCCCCGTATCCTTGGACTTTTATGATATTGTGAGAATCGGGTTCTTCTAACTTGGTTTAAACTGAGGCCTGATTCATCAAAGGCCAACTTTAGCTTCTTACCCACTATGTGACCCAGGTAGTTCCACGTCCCGTTGTGAACTAGGAATTCTCTGTGAAGCATCCGTGTCACAGGCATTCATAATTGGCCCTTAGCATTATTTCACCTGCTTGGGACTTTGCCGTTCAACATGTTCTCATCCCCAGCTTTGGTTTTATGGTGGGCATGGTGGATTTGGGAGGGGGAAGGGAGGCTAAGGAATGTCGCCTCTGGACCCAGTCCGTCTTGCCTGCGGGAAGAAGGAAGCATTTATTTTCTGAGAGAGCACTGATGGTTGACCTGCCTCAATGTTGATTTTGTCAACAGTACAGACAATGCCTTGGTTCTGGGGCACTGGCCCCAGCAGCACCCTTCACTTTTGATTTTATTCAAGTACAAGGTTAAATGGTTTGATCCATTTCGCCACTGTAATGCCTGCAGGGGGGAGAGAGTTATTAGCCACAAAAGGCTACAAGCGAGCTACAAAATAAAAATTAATAATGCTTAATTAAAAGTACGCACAGCATGACTCTGGTAACTTCATTACTCGCTGGATTTAGTATTCATACATTTCCGTATATTGTAAAGGCAGTAGGTTAGATTCTCTTCCTCCCACGCCTTTGCCAAGCTTTCCGCGAAATCATCACTGATAGTAAATTGAAAGTTTATTTTTAACCAAATGGTCTCAAAAGCCAAATTATGAATATACCTTTGAAAAACTGCTTGCCGCAAAAAATAAATTGGGATACTGGTGCATTTTAATACTTTTGTTAAAATGCAGGATAAACTCTTCAGAAGTCACAGGACTTGGGGCATTTGAAGGGCAGAGGTCTTGTGACAGGTGTGGGGAGGGGCAGGACCACCAAGGCACAGGAGCGGTCGTCTCGAGCCCATTGTTCTGCACCTCCCGGGTGCCCCCAACCCATCATTCCCGCGGTGGCCCTGGTGGGATAAACCCAGCTATAGCACTGAAGAAGCAGCTGAAGAAAAAGCTGGCCTCAAGAGGTGGGGGGAAGCTTAGGCATGGTTTCTCTTTCGTTACTGTACCGTTTGAGTAAAAATGGAGGTTACTGGCAAAGCAAGCCGCATTTGGGAAAAATGCCTGATTTGGCCCAGCACCTGAGAATTACCCTCCTTGCAGATCTCACTTTACGTTTGAAAGAGCCAGAATGTCTCCAGTGGCCCCCTTTTGCGCAACACGCAGCCCACGCTGGTCTGGAGGAGTGCTAGCGGACAAACCTGTGCAGAACTGGCCTGGTCTCTCCCCAGGGAGGGCTCATCCCGACAACATCTGCTCCAGAGAATGGCCAGTCGACACGGCTTGGCTCACGGAAATCTGTGTAGGAAAATGACTAGCCATAGGACGTTTCTGATCTGGGTTCTTATACAGAAACCTTTCTTACTTGATTCAGAGAAATCGGATTCCAAGTGGTTGAAAGATATATTTAGCTCTGTGGTCATGGAGATGTTTTTTGGTTTGATTTAATGTTGATGGATTAGAGTAAATTGTTTGTGCAGATGAGCTGAATAAGTTCTGCCAGAGCTTATATCTTATTCTGGTTTCACATTAAACCCTTAATTTACAGCTCTGTTCCATTGGCAGTCCTATTAGAGTGAAGCCCGAGGAAAAGCTTGGCTGGTCCTTCCTCCTCCCTCCACTGTTACTCAGCAGAATTAAACAAATCATTTAGCAACGTCAGAGGAGGGCTCAAAGGGACCCAAGAGGGAGAAATCTGGTCCTAAGGTGTCCTTAACCATCTAAGATGTCTGGAGAGCTACCATCATTTTAATGGCTTTAATTTAACCACTACTGAATTATCTTATTTAATCTACTTTCCCTACCTCCCTTCCCCTACCTTCACAAATCCACAAAGCCCTGGGTTTTCCGGAGTATTGCCTTCCCCTAGATATGCAGTGTAAATATAAAATGAAGAGAGAAGTTGCAAATCCTTCCTTGGAAAAGGTCATTCCCAGGCTTTGCTCCCCTCACGCCTCCACCCTCCGAGAAGTTCTGGGATGGGAATTCTCTCTCCCTCCTTGTTACGTCCCCAGGGCTCTCTGGCGTCCCAAGACTTCAAGTGTTTATTGAACTGGTGAGTGAAGGTGTGCTTGAAGAACTGATCAACCCATTTCGTGTCTTTGTTCCCCTTAGGAGGACTGGAATGAAATTGACCCAATTAAAAAGAAAGACCTACATCACAGCAACGGGGATGAGAAAGCACAAAGCATGGAGACCCTCCCTCCAGGTAACTGCAGCAGCCCCTGGGGGACCCATCTAGCCTCAGGCTGGGAGCTGGGGGCTGGGGGCTTGGAAATCCTCTTGCTCAGAAACCACGAATGAGTCGCGCTTGGCCCTCTGTCGCCTGTGGAGCCCGCGGAGTAGACAGCATGGATTGCAGAGGGCTGCTGGAGACACTGCCCTCTAGTCATGTTTGGCTGACTTCCTTCAAGCTCCTCAGCGGGTGGTGAAATAAGTGTACTTAGGAGGTGACCAAAATTTGTTGGGAAAAAAAAAAAAGGAATAAAATAGAAAATACAGGATGGTATATATCGGTTCACAGACTTTTTTTTTTTTTTTAAAAAGACTTTATTTTTCAGAGCAGTTTTAGGCTTGACGGCAAAATTGTGCACAGAGTGCAGAGATTCCCATACATGCCTCCTGCCCCTACACATGCGCACCTCCCCCGCTGTCAGCATGTCCCTGCAGAGTGGTCCATTGCTACGTTCAGGGAACCAACGCCGGCACGTCGTAATCCCCCAAAGTCCCTAGTTTACGTTACGGTCCACTCTTAGTGCCGTACGTTCTGTGGGTCCGAACAAATGTACGGTGACGTGAATGCACCCCTGCTTTATCCTACAGAATAGTTTCACTGCCCTAAACGTCCTCGGTGTTCCAGTTATTCATCCCTCCACCGCCCCAGTCCCTGACAACCACCGATCCTTTTTCTGTCTCCATAGTTGGGCCTTTTCCAGAACGTCATCTAGTTAGAATCATACAGCCCGTTGCCTTTCAGATTGGCTTCTTTCACTTAGTAACGTGCATCGACGCTTCCTCCGTGCTTTCTCGTGGCTTGACGGTGTATTTGTTCTCACCACTGAATACGACTGTGTTGTCTGAGTGGACCCCAGTTTACCCATCCACCTCCTGAAGGACATCTGGGTTGCTTCTGAGCTTTGGCAGCTGTGACTAAAGCTGCCGTAAACATCTCTGGGCGGGTTTGTGTGTACGTGTAAGTTTTCCGTTCATTTGGGTGCGGACCACGGAATAAGACGGCTGGATCACGTTGTAAGAGTACGTGTGGTTTTGCGAGAAACTACCAAGCTGTCTTCCGAAGTGGCTGTACCGTTTTGCATTCCCACCAGCAACGAATGAGAGTTCCTTTTGCCCCGCTTCCTCAGCAGCGTCTGGTACGGTCAGTGTTTTTGATTTGGGCTGTTTTAATAGGTTGGAAGTGGAATCTCGTTATTTAAATCTGCATTTCCCTAACGATATATGATACTGACTTTCTTTTGATAAATTTATTTACCCTCCATTTGTCTTCTTTGGGGAAGTACCTGCTCAGGTCTTTCATCCGTTTTTTTTTTTTTTTTTTTTTTTAAGCGGGTTGCCCATTTACCGAATTTTAAACGTTCTTTCCATATTTTGGATAACCATCCCCCATCAGATATGTCGTTTGTAAATTCTTTCTCTCAGGCTTTGGCTCGTCTTCTTGTTCTTTGGACAATGTCTTTCCCAAAGCAGGTATTTTAATTTTAATGAGATCGAGCTTTATCAATCCTTTCACGGATCATGCCTTTGACGTTATATCTGAAAAGTCATTGCCAAAATCACCTAGATTTTTTTCCTACATTTTGTTTCAGGAGTTTTATAGTTTGGCGTCATAATCAGGTCTCTGATCCATTTTGAGTTAACTATTGAGAAGACTGGAAGATCTGTGTCTAGATGGGCTGATTGATGGGTTGCATGTGGATGTCCTGATGTCCCAGCCCCGTTTGTTAGAAAGCTACCTTTGCCCCATTGTATTGCCTTTGCTCCTTTGTCAAATACCACATTGTCTTGATTACTTTAACTTTATAGTAGTTCTTGAATTTGGGTGATGTCAGTCCTCCAACTTCGTACTTCATCTTCAATGAAGTGTTGGCTATTCTGGTTTTTGTGTTTTTTTGTTTTTTTTTTTTTTTTGCCTTTTGTATAAACTTGAGAATCGGTTGATGCTCAGAAAATAATTTGCTGGGATGTTCATTTGTTTGTGTTGAATTTATAGATCAAGCTGTAAGAATTGACATCTTGACAGTATTGAGTCTTATTACTCATGAACATGGACTGTCTCCATTTATTTAGTTCTTTCTTTATTTTCATTGTCAGTGTTACAGTTTTACTCGTACAAATTTTATGCCTATCTTGTTAAATTTCTATCAAAGTGTTTACATTTGGGGGTGCTAATGTAAATGGTATTATGTTTTTAATTTCAAATTCCACTTGTTCATTGTTCGTATCTAAGAAAGCAGTTGGTTTTTGTATATTAACCGTGTATCCTGCAGCCTTGCAGTAATTACTTATTAGTTCCAGGAGGTTTCAGTGCTTTCAGATTTTCTACATAGACAGTCATATCATTTGCAAACATCTTCCTTCTTAATCTATAGCATACTTTTGGTTTCCTAGCATTAGCTAGGACTTCTAGTATGATGTTGAAAAGTGGTAAACATCCTTGCCGTATTATTTCTTATCTTGGAGAGCGAGCATGAGCAGGGGTGGCAGGGGGTGGGGCGGGTAGAGAGAGGGAGAGTTGCAAGCCGACGCCACACTCAGCACAGAGCCCCACAAAGGGCTCGATCCCACAACCCTTGGATTGTGACCTGGGCCGAAATCAAGAGTGGATACTTAACCAACCAAGCCACCCAGGTGTCCTTCCTTGCCATATTTCTGATCTTAGCAGGAAAGCTTCTAGTTTCCTACCACTAAGTATGAAGTTAGCTCTAAGTTTTTTGTAGATGTTCTTTATGAAGCTGAAGAAGTTTCCCCTTTATTCCTAGAATAGGAATGGATTCCTAGAATCCAAAAAATGGATTTTGTCAAATGGATTACATTAATCGGCTTTCACATGTTGAACCAGTCTTGCACACCTAAGATCAGTCCTACTTTGTCATGGTTTTGGATTCAATTTGCTAATATTTTGTTGAAGATTTTTGCATCTATATTCATAAGAGATAGTGGTTTGCCATTTTCTTGTGATGTCTTTGGTTTTGTTATTAGGGTAATGTTGGCTCCATAGAATGAGTTAGGAAGTATTAACTTTGCTTCTGTCTTTTGAAGGAGATTGTAGAGAATTAGCAATGATTCCTTCCTTAAGTGTTTGGTAGACCTCATCAGTAAACCCGTGTAGGCTCAGTGCTTTCTGTCTTGGAAGTAGATTTCTTGAGGACAATATACAGCTAGTTGGGTCTTGTTTACTGATCTTCTCTGACTCTGTCTTTCAATTGGTGTATTAGACCCTTGCTATTTAAGGTGGTTATTACTATAGTTGCATTGATATCTACCATATTTGTTAGCCTTTTCTATTCCTTGCCTTGTTCTGTTATTTTTGTCTTCTACACTGTTTCTGCTTTTTGTAGCTTTCATTGAGCATTTTACAGAATTCCATTTTTCTCTCCTATTTTTTCCCATTGTTTTAGTGGTTGGCCTAGTGTTTGCAATATGCATTTACAACTAATCCAAGTCTAATTTCAAATAACACTAGACTGCTTCACAGTTAGTGTTAAGTATCTTATAACAACATATTAAGAATTCTTCCCGGGGCGCCTGGGTGGCTCAGTCGGTTGAGCGGCCGACTTCGGCTCAGGTCACGATCTCGCGGTCCGTGAGTTCGAGCCCCGCGTCAGGCTCTGTGCTGACAGCTCAGAGCCTGGAGCCTGTTTCAGATTCTGTGTCTCCCTCTCTCTGCCCCTCCCCCATTCATGCTCTGTCTCTCTCTGTCTCAAAAATAAATAAAACTTAAAAAAAAAAAATTAAAAAAAAAAAGAATTCTTCCCTCCTGTTCCTTGAATCATCACTGTCATTCATTTCATATGTATAGTGTGTACCTAAATATATATACTATAGATAAGCATGCAAAATTGTTGCTATTATTATTTTGAACAAATCTTTACCTGTTTTATCAATTGAGGATAAGAAAAATTAAAGTTGGGGGCGCCTGGCTGGCTTCATCGGTTAAGCGTCTGACTCTTGGTTTCAGCTCAGGTCATGATCTTAGTCTGTTGGTTTGAGTCCTGAATTGGGCTCTGTGCTGACAACGCGGAGCCTGCTTGGGATCCTTTCTCCCTCCCTCCCTTTCTCTCTCTCTCTGCTCCTCCCCTGTGTGCTCTCTCTCTCTCTCTCTCTCTCAAAAATAATAAACTTAAAAAAAATTAAAGTTGTAATTTTACCATCACTTACTCCTTCTCTGATGTTCTTACTTTTTTATGGAGATTTGAGTTTTCTGCCCTGTATCATTTTCCTTCTCTCTGAAGAGCTCCTTTTAGTATTTCTTGCAAGGCAGGTCCTCTACTGGCCACAGATTGCCTCAATTTCTGTTATCTGAGAAAGTCTTTATTTCTCCTTCACTTTGGAAGATTATTTTCACAGAGTATAGAATTCTAGGTTGGCAATTTTTTTCTCTCAAAACTATAGATATTTTATTCCATTCTCTTCTTGCTTGCACGGTTTATGAGAAGCGCTGGATAGAATTCTTATCTTTGTTTCTCTGTTTCCTTCCTCCCCATCTTCCTTCAAGATTTTTTTAAAGGGGCACCTGGCTGGCTCACGTGGTAGGACATGCAACTCTTGATCTCGGGGTTGTGAGTTCAAGCCTCATGTTGGGTGCAGAGATGACTTAAAAATAAAATCCTAAAAAAATAAATAAATACAAGTAAATAAAAATAAAATTTTGACTTTTGCTGTTTGAATATGCTATGTCTAGGTGTAGTTTTTGGTTTTTTATGTTTTCTGTCTTTTTGTTATTTATCCCACTTGGTATTTTCTGATCTTCCTGCAGCTGTGATTCAGTATCTGAACATTAACATGAGGAAATTCTCAGTCATTACCACTTCAAATAAATCTTTTATTCCTGCCTCTCTTCCTTGTCGTTCTGGTAGTCCCATTATCCATGTGTGTACATTTTGGTAGTTATCCAGCATTTTTTGGATAACTCCATTCTGATTCCTTTCAGTGTTCTTTTGTTCTTTGTTTTTTAAATCTCTGCTTTCCAGTTCGGAAGTTTCTACTGTCATATCCTCAAGCTCAGAGAGTCTTCCGTCAGCTGTGCCCGGTTTAGTGATGAGTCCATCAAAGCCACTCTTCATTTCTGTTACAGTGTTTTGATCTCTAGTAATTCTGTATGATTCTTGACTAGAATTTTCATTTCTGTTTCTCTGTTCTTCATTTGTCCTTCCATGTTGTCTACTTTTTCCATTAGAGCTTTTAACATATGAATCGTAGTTGTTTTAAATTCCTGGTATGGTAATTCCTTCATCCCTGCCATATCTAAGCCCGTTTTGATGCTTGCTTTGTCTCTTCAAACTTTGTTTTTTGCCTTTTAGTATGCCTTGTAAGTTCTTCTTAAAAGCCGAGTATGATGTGCTGGGTAGAAGGAACTCAATAGGCCTGTAGTGATAAGGTAGGTGTGGGGGCAGGGGAAGCCTTCTATAGTCATTTGCTAGGTTTCATCTTTTAGTGAGCCTGTGCCCCTGGGCTGTGAACTTCACAATTGCTTCCCAGTTTCTCTCCCACATGGGTGGGACAGGGCGGCTAAAGTTGATTAGAAAGGAGTATTTCCCTTCTTCCACGCAGAAGGCTAGGGGCAGGCTGGGGTCCAGCATTTTCCTTTCTCCAGGTCGGTTAGGCTCTGATAAACTTCCATGGGGTTAGGCTGTGGTAAAATAGTTTCTGTTGAGGGCAGGCCGCATATTTCCAAATGATCCTTTTTCCTCTCCTGCTGGAAGCATGAAGGAAGGGGTCTGTCGTCCAGAAACCTAGTTAAGCTCCTGGAGGTAAAAACTCACAGAGGTATGGGGGGCCACCTATGACTGAGGCCCCTGGAGTTTTTAGCTCTCAGGCTTGTCCACAGCCACCTCCCTCCAGCAGTTCATCTGTCACCGTTCTGATTTCGTTACCCGGACGAGGTTCCTGCACAGATGGGTCCTCCAGTAAGTTGTGATTCTCTGTACTCACCTTTGGGTGTCTCCAGTTTTTGGAGTAGCGGTCTGCTCTATGATCTCACTTCTCTCAGGGAACTCAGAAGAGTTGTCGATAGCTTAGGATGGAGTGATAACTTCCCAACTCTTCACACGCTGGCCCGGAAAACCAGAAGTTGGCTCACGAAATTTTTACTTCGTGGTGACGGGGAGTTTGCACATTCATGTGTCTAACCAAGGTTGGATAAGTATCACCCCAGGGAGCGCAGGTTTCTACCCTTTGTCTGTACCCTTCCGTTGTCCCAATTGCGCTAGACAGGAGCACGCGTGTGTGAGCACATTAGATGTATCTATTAGGCCGGCCCCCTCTCTTCTTCCCCAACTCCTGGATGAGTCATGCAGCTCTGAGCCAAGGTTCCTTCCTATGTAAAATAGGCATTTCCCACGCAGTGGGGAGCATCTGAATGGAATACTTCGCTAATAAGGATTTCTTTATTATAATAATAGAATACGCTTCTACGGTGTGGATTAATGAGAGACTTCCTGTGGGTTGTCTTCCGTTAAAACCAAGTGTTCTAGTGGATTTTAAGTCCTATATGGAGTGGGAGGGGGAGGCCATCTTCAGGGTGTATACCAGCTGCTACTATTAAGAGTCAGGGGCGCCTGGGTGGCTCAGTCTTTTAAGCGGCCGACTTCGGCTCAGGTCATGATCTCACAGTCTGTGAGTTCGAGCCCCACGTCGGGCTCTGTGCTGACAGCTCCGAGCCTGGCGCCTCCTTTGGATTCTGTGTCTCCCTCTCTCTCTCTGCCCCTCCCCAGCTCATGCTCTGTCTCTCTCTGTCTCAAAAATAAACAAACACTAAAAAGAAAAAAATTAAAAAAAAAAAGAGTCATACTCTAGTTAAAAATCAATTCAGTGTGGTATTGACCCTGGCTGTCATGTTTGTAGCTGTTACACAGTTGATTTTCTTCAGAGATAGGACAGGAATATGTTGACGGTCCCTTTTTTTTTGAGTTATTACCGATAACTTGCTAAAGGCACCGTGTCCTTTTATTTTGCCGAAGGACTTCGACCTTTTGAGTTGTAACGTTTTTCCTCGCTAAATCCACGTGCACGTGAGTTTTTTCTTTAGAAGTTATTTTGCTCTGGGGCGCCTGGGTGGCTCAGTCGGTTAAGGATCCGACTTTGGTTCGGGTCACGATCTCGCGGTGCGTGGGTTCGAGCCCCGCGTCGGGCTCTGTGCGGACAGCTCAGAGCCTGGAGCCTGCTTGGGATTCTGTGTCTGCCTCTCTCTTTGCCCCTCCCCCGCTTGCGCTCTGTCTCTCTCAAAAACCGAATAAACATAAAAAAAATTAAAAAAAAAAAGTTATTTTGCTCTGGCTGCGAAACACATTTTCCGCAAGAATGATGGACACTGCCAGTATTTTGTGGTCGGCAAGGAACCACTGTGCACAGCTCTTTCCTCTGGGTAAAGTGGGTTGTTCAGAAACCCAGCTTCCTGTGTTCTAGGTGTTGGATATCTAGCAGTTGTAGACAGATGGGTGGGAGGAGGCAGCACGAAGCCAAATATAGGAGCCTCGTGCCTTTTAACATGGCCACAAAACCCACTGACAGATGTAGGAACCAGATTCAAGATAGCAGTGATGCCCCCCGTGACGGCTCCTGCTTTTTTGACCAAACGCCCTATTAGCAAAAATATTTTGAGGATAGCTCTCCTTCCTCCATCTATATTAAAACACTTACAGATTAAACACATGTTATCACGCGAATCTAGTGATACGTTCCAAAGCACATTTTAAATAAAATACTATGAAGGATTCAGAAAGACCCACTGTGGCTTTACCCCTAAAGATTGCCTTGCGTGGCCCCACTCTGGGGATCCCACTCCTGGGTCCGCCATGGCTTCCAAAAGCCCAGATTATTGTTCCCAACTCGATTTCCCGTCCCAGCCCGCGCTGCTTTTCGGTAGACTCTGGGATTTTTTAATAAAGCCAACCAGCAAGGTGGCTGTGGCAGAGGGGAGGCCCGGAGGCTGGGGTCCTGGCCTTCATTTTCTGGTGGCAGCTCAGTCATCCACGCTCAGCAGTCGATTCACGGGGCTTGAGGAGCACAGAGAAGCCTGTACGCTGAGCCAGAGCGCAGCCTAGAAGGGCTTTGTGACCAGGGTGCAGGAACAGAACCGCAAACGTGAGCACCAGCAGCTGGGTTTATGAACAGCCCAAATCTAGCGTTTGCCTGTTAGAGACCTAGGATTTCCTCACCAAGTTCTTGAGTCGCAACCCGGTCCGTGAAGGAGATCTGAAAATTGGAGTGAGAGCTCTGGTCGGCGTCATCTTCCAGTTCTGTTTATTTGGATCCCACTGTCATCGGGAGAGACCAGGGGCTGGGGGTGGGGGGCAGTTATGAAGCAGTTTGCTTCCCATCTCACTCAGGTCACGCTGGCCAGGAGTCCTTCTGTCGAAGCTCCCGAAGGTCAAGGGTGACTCAATGAATCCTGCATTTTCCTTGGTAGAACTGCACCTGGTCTGGGTCACAGGCACTTGAAGTCAGATAGATGCCTGCAAATTGGCTAAAGAAGGAACGAGTCATGGCACGCCTGGGTGGCTCAGTTGGTTAAGCGTCCGACTTCAGCTGAGGTCATGATCTCACAGTCCATGAGTTCGAGCCCCGCGTCGGGCTCTGTGCTGACAGCTCGGAACCTGGAGTCTGCTTCGGATTCTGTGTCTCCCTCTGACCCTCCCCCGTTCATGCTCTGTCTCTCTCTGTCTCAAAAAAAAAAAAAAAAAAAAAAAAGAAGAAGAAGGAAGGAGTCATTTGTTTTCTTTGCTCCCTGGGCCGGTTTCCTGCAGCCTTGGAGAGAAGGCTGTGGTCATGCTCATGGGGAGAGTCCTGCCTCCTGGGAGGCCGCTGGCTTCACGGAGGTAGCACAGCATGCTCACGTGGACGTGTCCTTCTACGACGACTGCTTTCTAGAAGTTGAGGAGGAACTGTGAGATTCTTGATGTCCCGAATGCACTGGGATAGCCCAGCCCATGTCCACTTTCCAGTTTTTCTGGCCATTTCTGAAATAGTGGCCTCATAGGAACTGGAATGTGAGAGCTGTCCGCGAGAAGCACGGGGCTCGAGGACAAGGACACTTGTCCACTGAGCTAGGCACTGGGGCGCGGCGCTCAGCACTGCCACCAGGTAGTTGACCTTAGACGGATAGTGACTATTTTACAGCTTCATTTTCCTTATCTGTAAAATGGCCACACTTTCTTCTGTGAGATCCCTTGATTCTGTTGTTTATTTTTAAAAAAAAAATTTTTTTAACGTTTATTTATTACTGAGAGACAGAGAGACACAGGGCATGAGCAGGGGAGGGGCTGAGAGATGGAGAGACACAGAATCTGAAGCAGGCTCCAGGCTCCGAGCTGTCAGCACAGAGCCCGACGCGGGGCTCGAACTCACAAACCGCGAGATCATGACCTGAGCCGAAGTCAGACACTTAACTGACTGAGCCACCCCGGCGCCCCAACTCTGTTGTTTAAACTATACCTTTCTGTTGCCTTCCAGTCTCTGTCCCCAGATTAAGACCACCAATTGTACTGTCTTGGAGACGGGGTGAGGATATGTCTTCGTGTCCCATTGCCTTCCTTGTAGATTTCAGGTCTGGAGCAGAAAGCCTCTGGTCCTTAGGTTCTGGGCCCCTTTTGGTCACTGAAGTTGCTTTTCAGTGCTGACTGTCTTTTCTTTCTTTCTTTCTTTCTTTAGTTTTTTTTTCTTTTTTTTTTTAATGTCTGTTTATTTTTGAGAGAGAGAGAGACAGAGTGCGAGCAGGGGAGGGGCAGAGAGAGAGGGAGACACAGAGTCCGAAGCAGGCTCCAGGCTCCAAGCTGTCAGCACAGAGCCGGACTTGGGGCTAAAACTCTAAAACCTCAAGATCATGACCTGAGCCGAAGTGGGACACTTAACCGGCTGAGCCCCCCGGGCACCCTTCAGTGCTGATTTTCAAAGTGTTCTGGCAAATAGAGTGTTAGTCAGGTTTTGTGTTTTTTTGAAAATTTATCTGATGGAGACGAATTTTATCTTCCCCCCCTTCCCCGCCCGTGGGTACAGAAAAAGCTCTCTGGTTTGAAAAATGAGTCTCTCCCAGTAAATGCCCTCCTGTGTCCTCTCCTCTTGTGCCCTCCGCCTCTCTCCGTCTGACTGATGAGACCAGTGGGCAGGATGGCCGATGATCCAGGACAGCGAGGAACAGGGGCCATCTGAAGGGCTCTCATCCTTCAGATGGGGACGTGTCCTTGGAGAGTAGATTCTGTTTTTGCCTTTCCGAAACCTTGGTGTCATTCTTGTGTTCGTTACAACCTCGTGGAAGGGGGCGAGGCCTCGGAGAGACACGGGTAGGGAGAGGAGAGTCCTGATTATGGTGTGCGTCGTCTGGGAGGACCCCCATCCTTCGGGGTGTCTCCTCCCGCCCCTCCCCTGCCCGCCGCTGCCTCATTACCCGAGACAGTTGACTTCTCAAAACAGAAATTGCTTGCATTTACGCAGAGACGAATGACACGGGAATGGCGACATGCGTAATGGAACCCAAGTCCCGGTGCAAGTTGCCGCTGATGCTAATGGAAACGTTTTAGCGTTTCTACTTCCCACCTGCCAGAAGAAAGAGGAGATGAGCCACTTGTGTGTTCATCCTGCATTGCTACAGAATCGGGAGAAGTGCTCTCCTGAACCTTTTCTCCTTTCGAGGGATTTACGGGGCTCCGGCGTCGTGCGTTCTTTAAACAAATCGTGGTGAGATACACACAACGGAACGTTTGCCGTGGCCGCCGTCTTTAAGTGCACAGCTGAGTGGCATCGCGTACATTCACACCGTTGTGCGACCGTCACCCCCATCCGTCTCCAGAACTTTCTCCCTTTCCAAGCTGAAACTCTGTCCCCGTGAAACACTAACCCCCGTTCTCCCCACCACCGCACCCCCCCTCGCCCCTGGTAGCCACCGCTCTCCTATGTGTCTCCTTGAACTCAACTCCCCCAGACACCCCAGGGAAGGTTGTCCTTTGGTGACTGGCATGTTTCGCTCCGTGCAGTGTCCCCCAGGCTCATCCATGTTGTAGCACGTGTTAGGGTTTCCCCGCTTCTTACGACTGAACCCACTTCCCCTGTATCTCTGTGCGCCGTGCGCCCGGTGAGCCGCATTGCCTGGGTAGCACGGTGGGACAGCCGTGGGACGGCTAACTCTGTGTGGCTCGCTGTGACCCGGGCCCGAGCCAGAGGTCTGCACAGGGTCATTGTTAGGAAAGTAAGTGGCTGAGTATCCTTGAAGGATACCCTAAAAGCAAGCAACATGGGGCGCCTGGGTGGCTCAGTTACCTGAGCGTCCAACTCTTGCCGTCAGCTCAGGTGGTGATCTTGCGGTCACGAGATCGAGCCCCACATCAGACTCCACACTGACAGTGTGGGATTCTCTCTCCCCCCCTTCTCTTTGCCCCTTCCCCATGCTCTCTCTCTCTCCCTCTCTGTCTTTCTGTCTCCAAATAAATAAATAAATGTTAAAATAAGCACATACATAAGTGTAATATACTTATGTGGAACATTTAATTCAGATAAGCAAAAAGAAGACAATCGTTCACACATAATTCTACCACCCCACACTAACCACTGTTACTCTCCCACCGAGTGTTCCTCTGGACTCGTTCTGGGCATGTGTCCCACCTGACTGAGGTGAGCCGGCGTCTGCCCCCCCCTCGGCTGTGCCGAGCCCGGGGACAGGAGGCCTGGAGCCCTAGACACAATTTCGGAGTCAGCTCCTGGGCCTCTCAGCGTTTCTGTGAGTTCTTAGGAAAAAAAATAGGCCAAGTCTGCGAGGTAACATTGCTGAGGATTTGGAGGAGTACCTGAGAAGTGTCCCCACACATGCCCCTCTCTCCCAGCGGTAGCACCTCAGGGTTCTCCCTGCGTCTGTCCTGGAGGCCACCTCCCTCCCCCCTCCCCCCTCCTCCCTCTTCCTCCTGGTTCGGCTCAGGACAGGCCACAGACCGCCCCTACCAGCTGGTTATGTCAAGATTTTTACATATGTGGCACCGCACCGTACTTCCACCCGTTTCTTCCTGGCGTTTTCCGTCACAAACACCTTTTCGTGTCTGTCAGTACCCCCTCGACAGCATTTTCAATGACCGCAGTGTATCCATTGGCATAAGCTCCTTGAACTTGTCCTGTGTTGTAGGACACAGAGAGGGTTTCCAGCGAACATCTTCTGAGGTGACTCTTGGGATCCCTTAATTACTTCCTTGAAATAAATTCCTAAAACTGAAACCACAGGGTCAATGGCAGTGCGTGTATTTAGGGTTTTTTTCATCTTAATCGCCAAATGGTCTTCCAGGGGGAACCATTTCCTTGCATGTCAGCCGCCATCGGAAAACAAACCTTCTAATGTCCTTTCCCCCCACCTTCCAACAAGTAGCAAAGCAAAAGCGAGGCCACAGATCAGGTCAGCAGCCAGAAGTGTGATAGAGCTATTAAAGTAGAATGAGTTTGGGGCGCCTGGGTGGCTCAGTCGGTGAAGCGGCCGACTTCGGCTCAGGTCATGATCTCGCGGTCCGTGAGTTCGAGCCCTGCGTCGGGCTCTATGCTGACAGCTCAGAGCCTGGAGCCTGTTTCGGATTCTGTGTCTCCCTCTCTCTGACCCTCCCCCATTCATGCTCTGTCTCTCTCTGTCTCAAAAATAAATAAACGTTAAAAAAATTTTTTTTTTTTTTAAATAAAGTAGAATGAGCTTAAGCTTGAATAGGTAGAAGTACGGCATCCAGAACAATCCGGATGGCATCTAGCGCTGTGTGTGCTGACAGGCCACCCCTGAAGTATCCCGTTCCCTTCCGGGCACAGGGTTTTCCGAGTCGCTCATAAGTTAGAGCAGGCCCAGATGATGATGATGACTCAGACGGTGAGGGGGCCGGAAACAGCATCTGATGAGGAGCACTTCAATTAACTGGATGTTTCTACGGAAGGGCCTAGGAGGGGAAAATGGAATCGTGATGTCCAAATATTTGGAAGGCAGCCATACAAAAGAGGCTGAAGACTAATTTTTTTTTTTTTTTTTTTTTGAGACTCCAGAGAGTGAAAGTTACAGGCAAGCAATTTTTGTTACGGTATAAGGAAGCCGATGTCAACAATCCCAGCTGTCTGATGAAACGGGCTGCTTTTGAAGCAATGATTTCCCCGTCATTGGAAACTTGTAAGCGGTGGCTAGATGCTAGGGTTTTTTTTTTTTTTTTTTTTTTTTTTAGTATTGAAAAACATTTTTTTAATGTTTATTTTTGAAAGAGACCGAGCGTGAGCGGGGGAGGGGCAGAGAGAGAGGGAGACCGAGAATCCCCAGCAGGCTCCAGGCTCCGAGCTGTCAGCACAGAGCCCGATGTGGGGCTCGCACCCACAAGCCATGAGATCATGACCTGAGCCGAATCAGACACTTCACTGACTAACGCCACCCAGGTGCCTCTTTTATGATTATTTTTAAGTGTTTATTTATTTTGAGAGAGAGAGAGAGAGATGAGCAGGGGAGGGGCAGAGAGAGAGGGAGGGAGAGAATCCCAAGCAGGCTCTGCCCTGTCCGCACACCGCGAGGGGCTCGAGCTCGCAAACCACGAGATCATCACCTGAGCCGAAATCAAGAGCCAGACACTTAACTGACTGAGCTGCCTGGGCGCCCCTTAGAGGACAGGGGTCTTGGTGAAGAGACTTTCCCACCCGTGTGTCAGCTTCGGTTCTGTTCACTCTGATACTTGTACTAATATTCGGGATGGAAGAGATGATCAGGAGAGACCATGGACATCAAACCAAATTATTCATAATTAGACACTGTCACATAGAGGGAGAATGAGCATAAAGTGTCATTTACGTGTCGTTGTCATTTAAATGGACACATTTGTCTGTGATCCTAGCCCTGACCCATTCTCTTCCTTCATCTGGTAGCATGATGACCTTCTAGAGGAAAAATAGGAAGAATTTTTGTTTTCTTTGAAGCATAGTAAAACTACATTCCGTTTGAGATCAACCAGGAGGTCAAAATAAATCTGAGAGCTTTGTCCTTTGATGTAAAATACATTCTGTTTCCCTTCTTGGCTGCTTTCCGGGAGGAAGCGGCTCTGTTTTATACAGACTAGCGTTCAGTTTGTTTAAGCCGTCCTTCCCAGGGAGGATTTGAGTGAGGCACTGCGGGACGGCCATGATACCGCAGCATCCAGAAGTCTCCAGCCACCGAATCCGCTGGCCCGGTGGGACCCGCACCAGCCACGTCATTTTCCTTCCCCTGGTAGGCCTGTGAGTGTGGACAACAGGCCAGTGCCTGGGGGCACATGTCAGCACTTGGGCTTTCACACGTTTTGTGAAGTTAACCCTTTGGAAGTTCATTTGCATAGATGGAGGTCATTGTTTCCTTAAAGATGAGGCCTAGGGGAAAAACTTTTAAGAAAGAAATGGCATGGTTTGGAAATGTATTCTTTTAAACTGAAACGAACTGAACGAACTGAACGAGTCCTCCAAATGCGAGCAATTCCCTGGCTCTAAAAGTGTCTTTTCCAAAAGATCAGTTGTAGGGTTGGTTATTTAGGAGACGAGAATGAGCTTTCCCGTGGAAATGCTGTCCTGGGTGGCACTTAGGACCCCCGCACCAGCTGGAACGGGCCCCGACCTCAGGCCACAGAGCAGGGGGCTCCCCCCTATGGACCTCAGCACCTGTCCCGCCTGCAGCCTCCGTCTGGGCCCCGTGGACCATGCATGGTTATGAGGACCAGTTGGTCTCTCTGCCCGCGGGGTGCCCTGCTGTCCTCCCGTGTGGATTGGATTGGGGCATGTGTGTGTGGCGGGTGGACTGCTAACCCTCAACTAGGAAGAAGAAGATTGGGAAAAGCTTTTAGAAGTAGCTCAGGAGGCTGCTTGGGGGGATTAGGAGGGAGAGAAGAAACTGGATTCAAGAAACTTGAGGCTGCAAAGCTTGTCCTGTGAAGGAGGCAGGTGTAACAGAAGAATGTCAGTGGGCAGGTGTAACACGTAAGTCAAAGATGGGAACAGGGGCGCCTGGGTGGCTCAGTCAGTTGAGCGTCCGACATTGGCTCAGGTCATGATCTCACCCTCTGTGAGTTCGAGCCCTGCGTCGGGCTCTGTGCTGACAGCTCGGAGCCTGGTGCCTGCTTCGGATTCTGTGTCTCCCTCTCTCTCTGCCGCTCCGCTGCTCACGCTCTGCCTCTCTCTGCCTCTCAAAAATTAATAAACATTTTTAAAAATTAAAAAAAGGATGGGAACAGAAAACGAAAGAAATCGTTGGGGCTGAGGTGTGTGTGGCCAGGGGAGCACTGTGGTAACGGCTGGCACAGAGCGGGCACGTACGTGTCTGAGGCATGGACCAGCACATACAGGTGGCTGGAAGTGTCTTCTCACTGCCAACCCTAGGGACCCCTTCCCCACGGGGCCCTCAAGCCGAGACTCATGAGGGTCTGATCTTTCCCTTCAGGCCCGGGCTCTTGTCCCAGCAGGCGGTTGCCCCGGGCCTCACTCTCCCCCGTCTCCAGACACTGTTTCTTGTGCTAGAAGGCAAGAAGGGGACCGTGCCCTTCAGCTAGCCCACACTGGCAGGCCTCGGAGGTCAACCCGAGGGTGCAGGGAGTGGGGGGCGGTGAGAAGTAGCCGGCCCTTCCCTGGACTGGCCTCTGCTCCCAGCAGAGACCGGATCTGGCAGGCGGGCGGGCAGCAGAAGAGGGCCAGGTTTCCAGCTGCACCGCGGATCCGTGAGAGGGGCGACAGGACAAGCCGAGGCTTCGGGGGGTGGCCAGGCCGTAGAAGGGATTTGCGGGATACTGCTTGGCGCTATTCAACATGCACCGTGTGGCAGATTTGAGGCCCCTGCCTAGAAGCGGAGAGGAAAAAGAGCAAAAAAACCAGGCAGCGAAGAGAGTGGGTGCAAGGTGCACCGGGGCTGGGGGATGGGCCGGAGAGTAGGGCCAGCCCCCACTCCACCCATCCTCTGTGCTCAGAGCCAGGGCATCAAGGAGAGAGTGCAGAGCTCATCAGTTTCCATTCAGTTTCCATCGCCTTTCGATAGGCACTGATATTCGCGGAAAAGGGCACCGATGCGGTTAGGAGGATATTGTGGGCTCAGCTGGGTGAAGAGGTGTGCGAGGACCCACTGCTGTCTGCAATTCCTGGGGGAGGACGGGGCATACGCGGTCATCTCTGTTTTCAGGGGTGGACTTGGGCCCCATCCTCAGCAGAATTCGGAGTTAAATTATTAGAGGGTTAGGGAGCACTTTCAGGGCCCTCTGTGAGCAGGTCTCTGGAAAAGCTGTGGCTGGAATGGAGTCATGTGTGAGGAAGAGGGAAGAGGCATGGCCTAGGACGAGGCCACAGCTGTGGACACACGGGAGGGCCTCTGGGAGGTGGTGGCCATGTTGAGAAGCAGCCCTACCTTGCACTGGGTGAGCCGAGTCCCTCACAGGTTCAGGGTCCACGAGGGCTGGGCTTCGAGGAGAAAAGATGTGCTTGTGGGGACCCGGGACTCATCCTCGGGTGCAGGCAGGGTCTTCCTGAGCAGGGAGCTGAGGGGGCAGGTGATTTGGGGGGATCATCTACGTCTTTACCTTGGAGGTTCCCCCTCTGAGCGTCCGTCCTTGTTCCTGCGGCCAGAATCGTATTCCTGGAGCGCAAATTTGATCGGCCCTCACCCGCTCGAAACTTCTGTGCTCCCCAGAACGTGGACTATAGTTTGAGCAGTTGAGCCAGGGGTGAGCCTCGGGGCTGGGCACGGACTGGCCTTCTCCTCCCCTGTCACCCCTGTCTTCACACATCCTTCCCTCCATCCTGTTGCGTCTCCCCACACAGCCCTTCCGTGCATCAGGCTTCTGCTCGTGCCTCAAGACCCAGCCCAAATGCCCCTTCTCTGGGGACTTTTCTGAGCCCCTGTCCCTGGATTATAGACTCCTTGTCCACACCACTTGTCGGCATCCCTTTCCCACTAATGACATATACAGCTCGAGGACAGAGGCTACATTCCTTTATGTGTGCTCACTCGCTCAGGGTTTGGCGTCTTCTCCGTACTGGCCCGTTTCACCCAGCTTGGGGAAAACAGAAGGCAGTGAATGTTTTCTCCAGAATTAAGAACTTCCTTACAGTGAGTTTGCCCAAAATAGAATGGCTGTCTTACGAACTGAGTAGTTCCCCAGGACTGCAAATGTTAGCAGGAACAAAAGGCTGAGATGCCCCTTAAAAGGGAGTTTTCGTGGGGCCCATGGGTGGCTCACCTGGTTAAGCCTCTGACTCTTGATTTCTGCTCAGGTCATGATTCCCAGGGTCATGAGACCGAGCCCCACATCAGGCTCCACACTTAGTGTGGAATCTCCTTGGGATTCTCTCTATCTCTCTGCCCATCTCTCCCACTCGAGTGTTCTCTCTCTCTCTCTCTCTCTCTCTCTCTCAAGAAAAAAAATAGAATCTTCCAGCCATAAGATGTGACACCATGGGTTCTGGGGCTCCACGGGAAACCCACCCCACCCTGTCCCACACACACATGGCCTTCACAGGGAGACCCTCTCCCTCCCTCCCCTTCCCCTTCTGGGCAGAAGGGTGGCATCTCCGTCTGCAGCTGGCCTCAGGGTGGGGAGGGGGCAGGACAGGGGGGGCACCCCGAGGAATGGAAGATAGGCTGCTCAGCACTGTACTTCCTGCCTACGCCCCTGGGATGTCCCCCCTGAGAAATTCCGAAGCCACTCAAGTGAGACACTGAGGGGCCTCGCCGATCACGACGTGACCGACAGTAAAACAAGTATGATCTGAGAATAGGCCGCCAGAACTTCCGTGTTCCTGACTCTTCTTCCTGTCAGTAACAGCCATGCTTCTCTCCCCTCTCCGCCGCCCCACCTTTGAAATGTGATGGTATCGACATGGTTCCCCTGCCTGAAGCAAGCGGAGAACGACATTGTGTTTATTATTTTCGCCACGTGTTTCCTGGGCACAGCAGATGGGGATGGAAGGACGGAGGCGCAGACTTAGATGAACTTGGCCACGGGCCCCCTTCTCCCTACGATCAGAGGCAGAAGGTGCTCGTGGGCAGCAGGGAGGTGTGGACTCTGTTGGACTGCACGTTCCGGCCTGTGTTCACCTGGGCAGGTGCCCACAGGAACCTTGGCAGACGAGGATCCCCTGCAGTGCTTCCCACTCATTTCTCAGGGTCAGCGGCAGAGGTGGGACACCCCCCTGGAGGGGCTGGACGGGCTCAGCAGCTCCCGGCAACCCTCCTAAGTGAGGCGGCCACACCCGCAAAGTGGAGGTAATTGTGTTTGTGTTTAGCCGTTCCTCCTACTAAGCCGGTTCATTTTGGACGGCCGTCAGTGGCTTAGGAATTATTATCGCTGTCATCACTATCATTTTTTGTAACAACTTCAGAGGCAGAATGTTCTGATCGCATACAGACTAGAGGTTCAGGAAGGGTGGGTGAGCTGAACTCACCCCTGGGCCCCTGCTCCTCGGCCTGTGTTCCGTGAACGCTGGCTGTGGGCCTCCAAGCCCCATCCGTCCCGGGGGTTGGCATGGGACCGCTGTTAACCCCGCATCCTCAGCTTCTCTGCACTGGGACCCGTGATCTGACCAGCAGGCTCCAGAGGGCAGCGCCGCCAGCCAGACGAACAGAAAAGCCGCTGTCCAGCACAGGCGGAGAGCGCTTCTCAGATGCGGGTGTCCGCACCGCGATGCCACCCCTGAGAGCCGGTATGAGGCTGGGTTCCTCCGAGCAGCGTGCAGGATTTGGGGTGCTTTTTTAGGATCAGTCTCGGGTGCCTTGGACCCAGGTGGAGACCACCTGTAGGGTTGGCCAGTCTTCGTGCATGCGGTGTGCGTCCCGTGCTGGCGTCTGTGGGTAAGAACTAGCAACAAAACAGGAGGTTTGGCCCTCGGGTGAGGAACTCTTTCCCAGTCCAGCTGGGAGGGGAGGGGAGGGGAGGGGAGGGGAGGGGAGGGGAGGGGAGGGGAGGGGAGGGGAGGGGAGGGGGTGAGCCTGTGGCAGGCATTGGGGGTGGGGCAGATCCAAAGACCCTACTTCTCAGAGGAGCTTGACCTTGAAGGACAGGGAAGGCTTGAGCTGGCTGTGCTGTTCACAGAGGGGAACGGGGGACCCAGGGAGGCTGCCAGAGGACTGGAATCTGGAATCGGGTGGGGATTGTCACCCAGCCCCATAAGTCAGCGCGAGGTCGCAGACAGGTGGCTTGTCCCGCCCGCGCAGGAATCTTTGGGAAGAGTCTGTTTGACAGAAGCCTAGGTTTCCACACTCATGGGGCCGCACGGCTCCTCCTTCTCAGAGAATCTGTCTGTCGTCCAGAAATCGATTTCTTCTTAAATACTCTCATAACTCATTTAGTAAGCAAACAATTTTCCCAGGCGTTCTTAGGATAATGCCCACTTTCTCTCTTGTGTTCTTTAATCGCAGGTGGTTTTCTATGGTCTTTGGTGATGGAGCTGCTTTCTGGCTTCTCCTGCAAAGATTTTTGTTTGTTTTTTTTAATTAAAAAAATTCTTTTTTTAATTTTAGAGAGAGAGCAAGAAACCACTAGCAGGGGAGGGGGTGGAGCGGGAGAGAGAGAGAGAGAGAGAGAGAGAGAGGGAGATTCTTAAGCAGGCTCCACACTCATCACAGAGCCCGATGCGGGGCTCGATCCCACGACTTTGGGATCATGACCTGAGCTGAAATCAAGAGTCCAGACGCTCAACTGACAGGGCCACCCAGGCACCCCCTTTTCTTGTACAGTTTTATATCTTTGGGGTATTTCATGGCCTCTGCTTCTGCCTAGCTAGCCAAGTGCACTGTCTGTAGGTGTTCGTGTATTTTTTGTTTGTTCGTTTTCTAAAGCTCTTAATTTCCAATGCACTTTCTAAAAATTTTAATGTGAAAGAAGTACACGATGATTTATGAATGGCATTTTTTAAAAGTCAGGCTCTTCAGACTTTGTACGTGTTGTTTTGACTGTTTCCCTCCAACCTGTAACTTAGGCCCAGCGTGTTCCGTTGTCTCTGCATCCGGCTGCTTCCCCTAATGCCCGGGTTGGGATGGGGCACGCATGCCCTCTGAGAGCCATGCTCTCTCTTTCCTGCCTCTGCTCTCTGGGTGGCTCCAGCCCTAGGAATTCTATAGAATACAGAACTGATTTCTATAACGGTTCTTTAGCCCGGTGGTTTTCAGATTATGGGGTGTGACCCATCATTCGAGCATGAAGCCACTTTTGTGGTGCTGCACCCACGTAAGAAAAACAGGTCAAATGGATCCATCTGTTCATACAGAGGAAGGCTGAAACCTTCATTTCAATTGTGTGCCTACGTATGTGTGTTCACGTGTCGGGGACATGATATAAAATGTGTGTCATAGTCAAACGTGTTTGAGAGTCCCTGCCGTATTCTGACATACTGCTGAACTTCCGTGACAGAAAAACCAGTTATAACCTGTCTCCAGTAAAATGGTCGCACGCCTTGGGAAAAGTGTCCCAAGGCAAGGCAGAGTCCACAAGGGTCCCGTGGAAGATGTTCCCAAGCCGGAAGGGGTCACTGTGGGCTGCTTCGGAGGGGGTTCCTGCAGTCTTTGGAGGGTGGCTTCTCCTACATTACTCCTACTCATTCTTCACTTCTCAGTTCAAATATTCCTTCCCCGGGGGAAGCCTTCCCTACTCCCCCTGTCTACATCAGTTTCCTCTGTTAGGTGCCTCCGTAGAACTACATTTCTTAGTATCAGAACACCTAGCTCGGTTGTTAATGAGACAGTGATTCGGTATAGTCATTTTATTATTATCTGTCTCCCTCCATCTCCTAGAACATGACCTCCACTGGGCAGGCATCAGGTCTGTTTTTCTCACTGTATCTGCAGGAGCCAACACAATGCCTAGCATATAGTCCACACTTCGTATACACCAATGGCTTGGGGCCAAGTCCCCACAGTCACCCGACATCAGGAACCCCGTAAAACCCTCTGCTGTACTCATGTCTTTTCTAGAAGGGGGGAAGGTTTTCTATTACAAGGAGATCTATAGGTGGGATTGAAGCCCCAGGAACTCAGCAGAAGCCTTGCCCCACCAGGCCAGGAGTAAGCTGACTCCCTTCTCACTGTCCCCAGCGCTCCAGGTGACGGTCACGGAGAGCATAAGCAGAGTGACAGACAGAACTTCTCTTGGGTGACGGTCCCTTCTCTGGTTGTGGCTGGGGCTCCACGGTTCCTGGTGCCTCGTGGTAGTAACGAATATTCAGGCCTTTACACATTAGTTGGAACCGGCTCATTTGGATTTCGTAGTGAGTACTGCAGACATAGATCTTAGCTGAGGCTCTGATTTGTGTTAGTCCAAGCACAGATGGGTGGTTTTTTTCTTCCCTATCCTCAAGAGTCTGTGAGGGTGAAGGCAGAAAGGTGGGGAGAGAGGAGGATCCAGAAGTATTTCCAGGGTTGCCCTAGCATGAAAGACATGTTTCCAAAAAGGTGTTTTGGAAACGTTTTATTTTAGGCGGGAGAAAACGCTGACACTGTGGCCAGCTCCCATAACCTAACCAGACATTTTTCGGGGGCACAGCGTCGTCATAGCCAGGGAGCTCGTGAGTTTTGAAACTGCTTTTCCATTTGAGAGACTGGACCTCTGTGACCCCAAGCATCATTTCCACGGCAACCAGCTGTGATGAGATGGGGGTTCTGACCTCGCGGGACGATCGCAGCAAGAAACAGATGAGCTTGTAGATAGAAAATTTACTCTATGGCCTTGAACAGATCTCATGTAACCGAATCTCAGTTTCCTCATCTCTGAACCAGAGAAAGAAACGGGACGTGCCTTTGATTGGACGCGGAGAGATCCATGTTGGAAAAGCACGCATGTAGGTATTGTTGAGTTTAACTGAACAGCCCAGCGTTTGACAGGAGGCAGAAGACCTGTGGCCTGCACACATGTGCCTGTTGTGGGTAGCTGTCAACAGGCCTGCTCTCACGTCTCTGGCCAGCACCTCACTCTTTGTTAAACTGGCTTCCTGGCCGGTCCTGAATGGGGTAAGGTAGTTCACTGCCACCCCAGGGCCTTTGCACCGCAGTTCCCTGAGCATTTTCCTATACTGTTCCCAGAGGGCTCCATGGCCCACTCCCTCCCTTTGTCTGGGTGTCTACTCAGACATTAGAGCCCCTATCAGACACCCCACAGAAAGCGACCCCAGAACTATTTGCCCCTTAATGCCTTTTCTTCAGAGCACTGTGACCATTGGGAATTTCATAAGCTTCCTGGGGACAGGTTTGTTAATCTTCTTTTTTCTTTTTTTTTTTTTTTTTTTTGAGTTTGGTTCAAGTTTGCTACACCTACTAAACTGGCACATAGTAGGCCATTCAGTCCTCACGAAAAACCTTTTTTCGTTGTTTTAAGTTCATTGATCTTTAGGAAACTCTTATTTCAAAGAATAAAATAAAAAAAAAAAACCTACCCAAGATCATAAAGGTAGCAAGTGGTAGACAGGGGTCTAAAAGCCAGGGCAAACTTCAAGTCCTGAATATTCTCTCTGCCTTGAGTCGGCCTTTCCTTCTGTCTTTCCCTCTGAGCACTGATGCCTTTGCTGTGTCTCTGGGTCTGCGTTCATGATGCCCAGGCCTGCCCAGCCTCGCCCCAGCCTGCAGTGCCCTTTCCTGTAGATCCAGCTACAGCCAGTACTGCCCCTACCCCGGGTCCCAGTACAGACTCCCCACTCCGCTGTCGTGTTCTTGGAGAACCTCCTGCTTGGCCTTCTAGAGTGGCAGCAGCTAATCTGATCACGAGTCAGGGCTGACCCACGCATGGACAGGTCACCTTGGCCCCATTCCCTCTTGAAACGTGTGCTAGGAGGTGTCCGTGCTAGGATTGGTTCCTCTCACCTCCTCGTGGGGTCAGACGTGGCAGCAGCTTCGAGAAGAAGCCCTGAGAAGCGTCTCACCGAGGGATGTGGGGATCGCCTGTTCTTTGTCATTTCACGTTTAAACACTTACTTTCGTGTCACCCGATGTGACTCGACAGGATAGCCTTGCGTGTAATTTGGACATTATCTTTTTCACCGTATCTGGGATGCTTCTGGGCCTTACCGTAATCCCTGGAAAGGTGCAACAAGCAGGTAGTAATCTCCTTTCTTACCAAGTGTGTGTGGAACCATGCTTACGGATACCTTGGCTGGCACAGAATATCGCTCACTAGACAACACAGGAGGTCCGAGTCTCGTTGCAAACTGTCAGCATCCGGCTTTCCAATCTGGGCACGTGACGATGCTCGCTTGGGCTGTTTTCAGCTAGTTTGTGGACGAAAACTGCCATCAGAGGAAGCCGTGGGCTTCTGGTAGCACCGTTCACGTGGCGTGTGCTGGCCTCTGCTCTCATTTTCCCCTCGTCCCACACCCTCTGTCTGCTCTTTCTCTCAGGAAAAGTGCGGTGGCGGGACTTTAACCAGGAAGCTTACGTCGGAGGGACAATGGTCCGCTCCGGGCAGGACCCCTACGCCCGCAACAAATTCAACCAAGTGGAAAGTGATAAGCTGCGGATGGACAGAGCCATCCCGGACACCAGACATGACCAGTAAGTACTAAGCTGTGTGTTGGCCTGGGGCCTCCGCTTGCTTTCCCACACCTGGTAAGTAGCTTTGACCACGACGCAGCATTTTTCTTTTACTCTGGGACACTGAACGCGCATCGTGTCTCTACGGGGCGGTAAAACTCGGAAAAGGCATACGGCATTGGGGCTCCACTCCCTGGAAGAGACAGGCCCGCTGGGGATGGGATTCTAGTCTTTCGGATCCCCTAAGGCAGTATCGAGAGGCCATGGGTGGCTGGCCAGAGGGTGGGGGGTCAGCACGAGAAGGGCATGTCATCTCTCAAACCCCTTCCCAAACACGTGTAATTTGCCATAGTTCGTAGCGTCGTCGGAAGGAAGGAAATCTGAATTCTTGCTCTATTAGGACAGCTTAACTCAGAAATGTTCTAGAGACTGGAAAGGGGAAAGGAACAACCCCGGCAGGGCGGATGTGAAACTGAGCTGAAACACAGAGACAGAGGAGGACTACGTCCTTCTCTTGACTCTTCAGGGATCTGGGACCCGAGGGCAGAGGGCACTCCAGGGTTCATCGGGCTCGGCTGATGAGGTCTCCAGGCATTCTAACGTGAGTTTGTCACCGCTTACTGTCAGGCCTCACTGCCGCTACACCTCTCAGCCTTGCTGGTAAGAAGCTCTGACTGGGAGGCTGGTCACATGGAGATCATTGCGGGGGTTGGGCTTGTTGCAGATTGTTAAAAAATAAAGAGTTGTATTTGGAGGACAGCTGTTTCCTGGCTGTCTGGTAGGCGTTCCTGCTCACCGGGTTACTTAGGGAGTCATTCATCGTCATGGATGACACATCCACTGCGACTCAGACACTGTGTTCGGGTCCGGGGATTCCAGACAGAAGAGTCTCTGGCCGCAGTCCCGTTCTGGCTGGGGATGGGGCGGGGGGTGGGGGGGTGGGTGGGGTGGGTAACAGGTGCACCAGGAAGCGAGGGGGGGTGGTACCCCAGGGCTTGGACAGTCTGCTCTAAAGCAGTGCAGCCAGGGCCCCCAGGAGGTGGGAAGGTCAGGAGACGCCCGAAGGAGGGGGGAGTCCTGAGCTGGAGGCATCCAGAAAGAAGGACAGGGGCAAGGCCGTGACAGGCAGTGCTGGGCTTCCAGAGAGCCCATCAGCGATCGGATCGCCCTGCGTGTGTGTCCCAGGGACTGAGAGGAGGGTAAGCTGGCGAGGGACGACAGTCAGCTACCTTTCGCGTGAACACTTCTTCAAGTTTGGCTTGATTTTGTAAATTAGTAGCATGCACGGAAAGGGTGTTTTCCTCTCCTGCTTTCAGGGGAACTTGACTTAACCGTGTCGGTTAACCATTTAGCTGCCAGGTTATCACTCCCTTTGCTTAACGGTCTTTTTGCGTGTTTGTTTTACTGTGTGTGCGTGTTCTAGACAGCTCTGTGCTCCCACAGCAGCTCATAAGCAGGTAAATTTACAGGACTTTAGGACCAAGGAGTTAAGTGCACAGTGTGTGTGTGTGTGTGTGTGTGTGTGTGTGCATGAGAGAGAGAGAGAGAGAGAGAGAGAGAGAGAGATTTAATATATGAAACATATGGCTGATATATGTGATACATAATATTAAGAATCTTACCGTTTTTCTAAATCCAGTCCAGGAGATGGTCTTTGTTTAATGTGTCCTATAATCCATTAATTTTTTTTTTTCATAGGCAGCTTTGTTCAGTCTTCAGGCTGTGCTCCCGATTAAATTCAGTAGGGTTAGCTGTTGAACAGCCTATCTAAAAAGGTTTGCTGACCTGGGATCCACGGACCCCAGGGAGCCCACACGGAGGCCCTGGGACCCTGCGAGTCCTGGAGCTGTGTGTATGCACATGCCTGCATCTCTGGGGAGAGGTCACGAGTGCCGGTGTCCCCACCCCCCCCCCTCCATCCCCAGGCTAACCAGACTGTCTGCACCCCGCCTGTGCGAAGCGCTCCTCGGGGGCACTTACACGGTCCTTGAGAGTCAGACTCTGGACACAAAGGTTGTCTTCATTGCACGGAGAGGGAGGGGAGGGTCCCCCTTTGTTAAAAACCTGCCCAGTGATTAGGAGCAGCGGACTTAAGGCCAGAAAGGGGCACTGTGGCTTTTAAGAGGGGCTTGGCCTAAAACGTTCCAGCAGAATCTGGCTCAGAAACCTTACCTGGTGCTTTGAATCAACTGCTTCGAATCACATCTCCATGAGACGGTGTGAGTGTCACTGCACCGTTGGGTTGTGAGTGGTTTTCCTGCTGTGACTTTTCCTTAGAGCTGAGAGAAAGTAGTGTCTTTGTGATGGCTCATCAGTGTGTGGGCTTCAAAGTCCCCCAAATTAAATATATGTGCGTATATAGCTTTTTTTTTTTCCAGTTTTTTGAAATACGAGTTTGTCCAAGCAGATGTTTGACTATTCCTCCCATGGTGGGAGGTGTTAGAGGTGAGTTTAATTTTAGTGCCAGCGACAGTGGCATTTTCATTTGCATGTGTTAAAGGAACAGCTGGGATGCCTTCCGTGTTGGTTTGACTTTGGCTAAATTAATGTCTCCCCAAGTCAGTCAGATGCCTGAAACTGAGCCAATGTGCTATCCTCGGAGCGTAAGCTCATACTGAATGTCAGGTTAAGGAGATCAAGTTGCCTCTGTGAATCTCCCCCGACCTCCACCATACCTCTCATTGAGAACTTTTAAAGCCTTTGACCTTCTACATAAATGTTTTGTTTTGTTTTGTTGGGTTTTTTTTTTTTTTTCTGTCTCGCCATCTCTCCCTTCGTCTAGGATTATGGAAACGTTTGAATTCAGCCTTCATGTGTGATAAATCCGAAAGCCATGCACGTGGCTCATTAAGAACAAGGTTTTTGGAGTCACATAGTTCTTGGTCACGATCTTGGCAGCGAGGCGACCCTTGACCTCGACCACCTCCCCGAGGAGTGCAACCGCCTGGCCCCCACCCTTGATTTTCTCCTGGGTAATTCTTATCACCACCCACACACCATATGTTTTACTTATTTACATGTTCATCCGTCTTTACCCATTAGAATAGGGAGATACTGCCGCCAGGATCGTTACTGGACGACTGACGGCATTCGGGAAATTCAGTAAATATTTGTTGAGTGAATGTATTGCTCAGCACGTATGGTGAGCGCCTACTAAGTCATCAGTGATACTAAGAGTCATAAAAGAACAAGGGAGATTTTTAGCAGTCGAGATCATATGAACCCCATGATGAACCCCAAATAAACATAACGTGTTTACATTCTTCCAGGACTGAAAAGCAATGCAATTACATCCCACCCTTTATTTCTTGTCCTTTGGGATAGATACAAGGCATCAGGTGTTCAGAGCCTTGCAAAAACAAAAACAAAACAAAACAAAACTTCACATATTTGGGCAATGTTTTATTTACCTTTTTTAAGTATATAAAATGTACTGGGCCCCCCTCCGCCCCTTGCAAAAAAAAAAAAAAATACATACATAGAAGCAAGTAGCCTAGAAAAGCTTGTCAGGAGTGAAATCCTAGATCTGACATACAGGAAATGTTGGCTTATTCTAATAAGCCTTAGAAATTAGAAAATAGGAGCCCATCCTAGTCTTAACAGTACAATTGCCCACTCAAAAAAAAAAATTCCCCTACTTCATTTAAATTTTTTTTAATATCTATTTATTTTTGAGAGAGACAGAGAGAGAGAGAGACAAAGCATGAGCAGAGGAGGGGCAGAGAGAGAGGGAGACACAGAATCTGAAGCAGGCTCCGGCCTCCGAGCTGTCAGCACAGAGCCCGACGCGGGGCTTGAACTCACAGACTGCGAGATCATGACCTGAGCCGAAGTCGGACGCTCAACCGATTGAGCCACCCAGGCGCCCCCCCCCCCAACTTCATTTAATTTTATTTGAAATCTCAAATAAATTACCAAGGCTAAAAGCAAATTAAAGACCAATGGGAATTTTGAAAATGCTTTTTCTGACTATTTAGATCTTTCCCTTCCACCTTTGGGAAGCTGTTGTTAGTGCCTGGGCAAAAGATCATACAGAACAGCGTTGGACAGACATAGATATGTATGGAAGGGGGAGCCAACAGGATGTGGCAGTGGGTCCGATGAGGGGTGTGATACGCCGTGAAGCAGAGCTCCAGGATGTATGGCTAAAACAAGGGAAGAGATGGGTCGCCTTAACTGAGATGAGGGGGCTGAGTGGAGCGGGTGCGGGGGACACATCAGCAGTTAACGTTTGGACATGTTAAGTCCAAGGTACATTGTCTGTGATTGGGTATGTGTCTGGTGTTCAGCAGAAAGGTCTTGGTGGGAATGTAAACTTGGGAATGGTCAGTATACAGGTGGCATTTAAAACTATGAGATGGACATCACCCCCCAGGGCAACGAACATAGAAAGGAGGAGAGGCCCAGAGACCGCCATTGAAATTCAGCTGTGGGTTAAAGCCAAGGCCAACACTTGGAGTACAGTCCAACATGGTCGACCGCTGACTGTGTCCTCTGGGTGCTGAGGCCCCAGGGGAGGAGTACTCTTGTTACCCTGTTAGAGTAGAGGTGAGGAGGGGTGTGTTAAAGCCCCTTCCGAGTCCAACTCAGAAGAGTTTTGCGCTGTTTTTTGTTAGTGCGTGCGCACACACGCGTGTGTATTTTGTTTTGTTTGCCTAGAAATGCATCTGACGGGAAAGTAAAGTACAGGAATCAGGTGCAACCCAAGGAGTTTATATAGAGTATCGTTCTGTCTACTGGGGAAAGCTGGAGCTGGTTTGCTTTAAAATTGTGTATATAAGTAAAATCAAACAAACCTTTAGGGGGGAAAGCCTTATTCCCTTGTTTCCTTCTTTTCCCTGTCAGCCGCACACCATTCCTTTCCATTTATTTATCCAAGTCCCTTAAAAACGAGAACCGCTTGATAAAAGGGCAGATTTTGTTCAGGTCTCAAAAGTTGAATTTCTAGCAAGTTGCTCTCTGTGCTACCCCCCCCCCGTCTTTTTTTTGATCACTAAATTAAAAATGAAGGGTTTTGAAACATTTTTGCGTCTAAAACTGAAATACTGCTCCTGACCACGGTGATCTCAACTGCATCCCACAAAGGATCCTTCTCTAAGAGAGAAGTTTGTCCAAGGTGCACACCTAATGGCAGCCTTGAAATCAAGGGAACACTGTGTTTACTCTGTCTGTAAATTTGGGGTTACTTGTGAGGTTTGGTTTTGTTCCGTTCAGGATAATCACCCAAGGGCTGTGTTTTGAACCAGTTTCTTAAACGTCTAGCTGTAATGCAGCCCAAACCCAGAGAGGGGGACTCTTGAGGGGCCATTCTTTTCTTTCTTTCCTGCTTTTATTTTTTAGAAACCTTTCAACACGAGGACAGGCATTGAAGTAACCGGCTGGGCTGTTTAGTCTGGCTGGAGTGTCCGCGTTGATGTCAGTGGTTTTAAGAGTAGCTAATCGGGATTAAGGGTTGTGGGGAAAGGTACAATCCAACTTTTCATTGTTACTCAGTGAGCGTAAACACCGTGAAAGCCAAGAAAAAGTTTTCTATGTCAACTCAGCTGCCCGGAGTGAGGCTTTGGTGTGGGCCGTTATGTTAGGGGGACACAGAGTTTGGTTTTTAGGAGAGCAGAAGATCCGGGGAAACAAGAGGAGAGGAGTGTGGCTCCGGAGGAGTCCGGCTTCTCGTGAGTTGGGGGGTGGGGGTCTCTTGGGGCCCGGGGCTTTGTTTTCATTTCACATTTTTCTTATAAAAGTGGCATCTTACAAACGTGCATGAGCAGCTGACCCTCTTCTGTGGCGGCTGCTCTGGGACAGAGCTGATCCGCTCCCTCGGCAGCTCAGCGGGGCTCAGACCTGCTTTGGCAGACCCGAGTCACCTTCCTGTGTCCCACCCGCAGGGTCCTGGGACAGGAGACAGGTGCTTCTCTAAGCAGGGGCCCCCCCAGCTCCCTCTGAGTTTCAGGTGGCCTCGCGGGCATTTGTGGCCGGTGGGGCAGAGGGGGTTTGGCTGCGGCACAACAGCGAGGCTTTAAGCTCTGTTGCATAGTAACGGCAACAAAATATTTATTGGGACGTTTTATCAGTGTCATGACCTGCGCTCAGCCTTTTATGTGCATTGATTTTATTTAATCTGCTGGCACTCCTGCGAGGTGGGTGGGGAGATCCTTCTCCTGATGACATCATCCGCCAGTCTCCAGAAGCGGGGGGAATGGAGAGCCCGCCTCCAGAGAGCCCAGGAGCCTCGCCCCCACGGGAAGCAGAGTCGCTGACAGCGTGCCGCCTCGCCCTCGCCCTCGCCCTTGGCAGGTGGCTTTCCCACGCCTGGTCTTCAGGCACGAGGCCCGAAAGTACCTAAAAAGCAATCGATCCCCATTGGCCACTGCCATGGCTGGTCGAATCCTGGGAGGTTGAGAAGAAGCAAGGTTTCTGCTTCTGTCTTTCCGGCGTCAGTTCTCCGCGGGTCACGTGATAGAAGAGTGTGCTCCGTTTCTGTTCCCCGGGGGACGGGGGAGGGACCTGCGTGCCACCTGGACAGTCGCAGGCGGCCGGCCTCCAGGCTCTCTGCTCTCACGGCCCCCCCGCCGCCCCATCCCACGGCCTGACCTGCGCCTGACGTGCACAATCCCGGCCACGGCCTCGCCACCGTTCACCAGCCTGTTGTGTTCTGTGTTTGTTTTGCTTGCTTTTATTTGTAGTGTTTTTATAAAAACCAGCTCCGGCAATAGGCTACTCTTCTTTTTCCCCTTATCCGTTCCCCTTTTTGACCATTTGAGGCCTCCTCTGCATCTAAAACAAAGAATGCCCCGGCCTGGGAGACGATATAAGGCGAAGACAGTGGACGCTGTCTGTGCCTTGTGTGAGCAGCTCCGAAGGGCCTGGTGGAGGCCTTCTCGTAAAAAGATCAGCAGCAAACGTTTTGAAAGCCCAATCCCTGAGTGGCTGTGCACACGTGTGGCTCAGTTTCCCCCGGCTGGGACTCTGGCTTATAGTTTGGGCAGAGACGGATGGTCCTAAATGAGTAACGTGATTTCGTTTCTTTCTTCTTCGGTCCCCTTTCCACCAGCATCCTGGGAATACAGCGGTGTGCACGAAGGTCCTCTCGGTGCTCGAGGAGCTCGCAGTGCAGGGGGAGAGGTGGTGGCTAATGGACAGTGGCGTAGTCCAGTCCATTGGGTGGTCCGGGAAGGGCAATCTTGTCCTTTTTAGAAATTTTTTCAGTGTTTATGCATATTTTTAGAGAGCGAGAGCGCAAGCAGGGGAGGGGCAGAGAAAGAGGGAGACACAGAATCTCAAGCAGTCTCCAGGCTCTGAGCTGTCAGCACAGAGCCCTGATGCAGGGCTCGAACCCACGAACCGAGAAATGATGACCTGGGTCAAAGTCGGACGCCTAACCAACTGAGCCACCCAGGCGCCGCAACAATCTTGTCTTTTAATTAGAATATTTACTCCATTTACATTTAGTGCAGGTTCTGATGTATTTGGGTTTAACACTGGCATCTCTGTCAATGTTCTATTTATGCCACGTTTTGTGTTCCTTTTCCTCCTCTTTCCTGCTTCTTTTAGATTAAGTATTTCTCTCTTTGTTAGCTTGTTGCATTCTTTACTTATGAGAGTCTAATATAAATGAATAATTTTATTATTTCCTGAATAATGCACAGACCTCATAGCACTTGACCCCATTAGCTCTCCTACCCTCTTTGACACTCTTTATTGCCATATGGTCTAATTCTCTCTATGTGTAAACTCCACAGGACATCTTCTGGTGTTTTGTGTAGTAAATATCCTTTTGATTTATTCACGTATTTATGTTTTTTCCTTATTTCTTATAATTTTCACTTTCCTCCTGGGACCATTTTTCACCTGTCTGAGAACTATTAGTATTTCTCTTAGTGCCAGTTTTCTGGCAATGAATTCTCTCCCTTTATTGTCTCAAAATAAATTTGTCCTTTACTTCACTTTTACTTTTGAAAAGTATTTTCATTGAATTTAGAATTCCAGGTTGACCAAAGCTTGGGCAACTTTTCTATAGTCATTCTGTGGTCTTCGGGCTTCCATTGTTTCTGGTAAAACATCAACTGTTGATCTTACTGTAGCATTTTTGAAGGCATTTTAACTTTTTCCTCTGGCTTCCTTAAAGATACTTCTCTTTGTCTTTGGTTTTCAGAAATTTCACTGAAATGTGCCTAAGTGTCTTCTTTGTATTGAACCTGTTTGGGTTTGTAGATTTCCTGAATCTGTTGCTTCCTGTCTTTGGCAAGCTTCTCTTGTGCCCCATTTTCTCTCCTGTCTCCCTCTGGGCCCTAAATACATCTTTGTTAGAGATTTCAGCATGTCCTGTGTCCCTCTTGTGCTCTTTTCCATTTTATGTATCCTTTTCTATTCTTTGTGCTTTAACCTAGGTATAATTTTATTGTCTTTCCTTCTGGTTTACTGATTCTTTGCTATCTCTATTTTGCTTTTTTTTTTTTTTAACGTCTATTCATATTTTAGAGAGAGTGGTGGGGGGTGGGTAGGTGCAGTGAGAGAGAGGGGACAGAGGATCCGAAGTGGGCTCCGGGCTGACAGAGCCTCATGTAGGGCTCGAACTCATGAACTGTGAGATCACAGCCTGAGCGGAAGTCAGACACTTAACTGACTGAGCCACGCAGGTGCTCCCATACCTATTTGGCTTTTAAGTCCATCTGCTGAATTCTTAATTTTAGTTATTTTATTTTGTTGTGTATGAACAAATAATAGAGATATTTAAAGGGCCTCCTTGATGTTTTCATCCTCCAAAGAGGATTTCGTTTTGCTCTGTGACAGGCGAAAAAGGGCAGATCGCCTCGGGCAGGGCTGGCACCGAGCTGGCATCAGCTGGGTTTCAGTCTTTTGTAAAACACTGATGAGTTCCCAGTTCTCTTTTGCTATTGGAAGGGAGCCCTTTGGGATTCCACCTGGAAGTCTGCGATGTTTATTAGAGCCCCTTTTTCCTTGGCGAGACCTGAACGGCAGTTCTGGCCTCCACAGCTCCGTGACACCTGCAGAAACTTACCTTGCTTTGCCTCCTGCAAAGCCATCACTTCTGCTTAGCTTCTCCCGTCTGTCGGCTTCACGCCGCGTGAGGGGAAGAGGGATCAGAGAATGTTGGCCTTACTCTGGGGGCCTCTCTTCTTTCTGGGAACCCGGCCCTGTAACACCCAGCTGCCTTGTTAACTCTCCAGTGCCTTCAAATAGACTTTTTGGTGTGTTTCATCCAACGTTTCTAGTAGCTTCTTGTGGGCAGATTGGTCTATACCAAGGAACTTTGCTATTACTGAAAGCAGGGAAAAAAACCCTGAGTGTTCTGTTTGGAATCCAAATTCAGTCCGAATCTTGACAGTTCATAAATTTTTCTCTGAGCAGCACTGTCTATCCCCAGTCCGAATAAGTAGAAATAGCTATGGGGGTGCCCGGGTGGCCCAGTCGATTAAGTGTCTGACTCTTGGTTTCAGCTCAGGTCATGATCTCACAATTTGTGAGTTTCGGCCCCACAAGGGGCTCCTGACTGACAGTGCAGAGCCTGCTTGGGATTCTCTCTCTCCGCCCCCCATCTTTCTCTGCCCCTCCAACGCTCACTCTCCCTGTCTTTCTCAAAATGAATAAATAAACTTAAAAAAAGAAAAAGGAGAAAAGGAAGTAGCTGTGGACTTGAGTGGTTAATGGCTCTGTCACTTAACTCCCAGACTAAGGTCGGAACAATCTCTCTAAACTCCAGAGTTTCTTATCTGCGAAACCACAGCAGTGCATGCCCTGTCCATCTTACACATAGTTGTTAGGCTCAGATATGTGTGAAAGAGCTTCATAAACTACAAACAGCCCCACAGAATATTATCGTATTGTTATCGTGTGTGACGAGCCGCTTATGTCTATGTGAAATCAGCTTTGAGAGCTTTGCTCTCGATACGTGTGTGCCATTGAGGGCAGACGTTCAGCCTTCTTCGTCTGAACGGCTCTGTTGTGCTGAGGTCTTGTAGGTCTGGGTCTTGTCGTGCAGCGCAACCCTGGAGCTTGTTGGCATTGACCGAAAACAGTTGAGGACGTAACCGAAATAGCGATTTCCACCTGTTTCAAAAGGAAAGTAGAGCAAGGAGAAGGGGTCCTTTGTATGTTGCTTGGTAAATGCGATGAATCTTTGGGTCTGAACAAACCATCCTGTTTCAGCCACCGTCTTAAACCCGTTGCTTCGCCACCACCATGGAACTGTTAAAATTTTTTCTCTTCTTTTTTAATGGGAAGGATTTTGTCTATTTTAGGAAACAGTCAAAACAGTGTAAAATGTGTTTCGACTCTCTCAGCCTCTTAGGCTGTATATTTTACTTTTTCTGGAACACTGTGATTTCAGAGATCACTTGTGACTTCTCTGATGAGCTTGAGAGGAGCGGCATTGCCAGCTCATGGTACCTGCGTTCTTGCACTTGGAACGTCTGCCCATTCGCTGGTAGAGCTGACCAGTCCCCACATACCCTGGAGTGCTAAGCGGTGTGGCCGAATCTTTAAGAACCCCGATCTCTGTCCCAATCTGTAAAAACAGAAGTACAGACTTTTAAAATTAACACTCAACTACGCTGGATCAACTGTGATTTCTTCTATCAGGCAATGATGGGAGAAGAAAACCCACGTCTTTGGAAATTTGAATCTGTTAAAAGAATACCCCAATAAGAAAATTGCACTCAGATTTGAAGTTTTATATTGAGTTGTTTTTTTTTTTTTTTTTTTTGACTCTTGCATTCATGCGTTCATTTAGCAGGCATTCGAGAGCTTCCTGTGTGACAGGTGTTTTTCTGGTCACTAGGGAAACAATAATGAACAAAACTGATTGTAAAATTTCTCTGCCGCCTAGAGCGTAGACTGAGGGGGTAGGAGTGGAAGACAGCAAAAACGAGTGATTCAGCTCTATGACAATAAGATGTTAAATGCAACAGAGAGAAAAACTAAGCGTGGGGTCAGAGAGTATGATAGTCAAGGTCAGAGGTCCAATATTAAATAAGTGGTAAGGCACAGTGAAAGAAACAGTCAACAAAATGAAAAGGCACCAACAGAATGAGAGAAAATATTTACAAATCGTGTATCTGATTAATATAAAAAACATAGAAGGAGCTCATACAACTCAATAGCTCTTTCTGGGTATTTTTCTTTATGTATTTTTTTATCTATTTTATTAATATTTAATATAATTAAAACATATACTTTTAAGTATATATATTTATATATACATATAAATTTTAAATATATATAATTTTAAATACATACATATTTATAGGTACATATGAATGTACCTCTAAATACATATATATATGTAATTTTATGTAAAATGGGCAAAGGACCTGAATAAACATTTTTCCAAAGAAATTATATGAGTGGCCAACAAGGACATGAGAAGGTACTCAGAATTACTAATCTTCAGGGAAACGCCCATCAAAACCACCAGGAGATACCACTACGTCTCTTCGCATGCCTGTCATCAAAACAAGAAATAAGAAATGTTGGCGAGAATGTGGGGAAGAGGAAACTGTTCCACGCTGTTGGTGAGAATGCCAACTGGTTGCGGCCACTCTGGAAAACAGCATGGAGGTTCCTCAAAACATTAAAAATAGCACTACTCTTTGGTCCAGCAACTCTGCTCCTGGGTATGTATCCAAGGGAAATGACATCAGCGTCTCAAAGAGAGAGCAGCAGCATTTTTAATGTTTATAGCAGCACTATTTATAACAGCCGACACACAGAGCAGCGTAAGCGTCCATAGGTGGATGAATAAAGAAATGTCTCGCGCGCGCGCGCACACACACACACACACACACACACACACACACTGATATATTCTTTAGCCATAAGAAAGTAGGAAATCTGTCATTTGTGACAACATGAATGGACCTTGAGGGCATTATGCTAAGTGAAATAAGTCAGACAAAGGCAACTGTTCCTCTCCGATCTCCCATATATGTGGAATCCAAAAAAAAAAAAAAAAAAAGGAAAAAGAAGAACAAACTTCTAGAAAAAGAGATCAGGTTTGTGATTGCCAGAGGTGGGGGTGGGGGAGGGAGATCTGAAGAAAGGTGACCAAAAGACACAAACGTCCAGTGGCAGTAATCCATAGGTACTGGGAGTGTCCTATGCAGCATGGTGACTCTCGTTAACACTGCTGTGTGGCATGTTTGAAACTTGCTGAGAGAGTAGGCCCTAAGAGTTCTCATCGCAAGGAAAACTAAGCTTTTCTTCCCTTCGTTCCTTTGTGTCTGTCTATATGAGATGACGGGTGTGAACTAAACTTACTGTGCTAATTACTTCACAGTATATGGGGTTTTTTTTGTTTTTTTTTTTTTTAATTTTTTTTTTTTAACGTTTATTTTATTTTTGAGACAGAGAGAGACAGAGCATGAACGGGGAAGGGGCAGAGAGAGAGGGAGACACAGAATGGGAAGCAGGCTCCAGGCTCTGAGCCATCAGCCCAGAGCCCGACGCGGGGCTCGAACTCACGGACCATGAGATCGTGACCTGAGCTGAAGTCGGACGCTTAACCGACTGAGCCACCCAGGCGCCCCCACAGTATATGTTAAATCGTTATGCCGCACACCTTATTCGGTGCTTTATACCAATTATATCTCAGTAAAACCGGGGGAAAGTAAACAGGTCATTAGGGAAGGCTCTCACTGGCAGGAAGGCATGTAGCAAAGATCTGAGGGAGGGACAAGGGAGTGCCATCTGGATAACAGGGAAAAGATGCCCTTTAGGGGACGTGGCAAGGGAAAGTCCCCGAAGAGGGAGTGTGCCAGGCATATCCGGGTGGCAGGGAAGCCGGCGTGGCTGAGCAGGGGGAGGAGGAGGTGTGAGAGGGGTCAGGGCCCCTGGGAACCTTGGAGGCTTCTTGTAAGGACGCTGGGCATTCCTCTGAGAGAGGGGAGCCGCTGCAGGTTTTAGAGCAGAAGAACGTCGTCTGAATTAGGTGTGCAAAGCATCGGTCTTTTCAAGGTGGCTGTGTTAGGACCAGGCTTGTTTTGGGGGTGTGAGTGGGAGATGCGAGAACAGAAGCAGAGAAACCCCCGGAAGGGACGCTGACGTTGGCTCAGAGCCGTGGGTTAGCAGAAGAGCTGATGAGAAGTGGTTGGATTCTGGATGCATCTTAAAGGCAGAGTCGAGGTGATGCTGAATGGCTGGGTGTGGAGGGCTGAAGGATGAGGCCAAGGACCTTGTCTCAACAGCCTGAAGAAGGGACTCGCCCCTTCCTGAGAGGAGGAGCAGGAGGGCTAGCGGGTGCTGCTACCGACTGCCCAAGTTCAAATCCCGGTGTCCCCTCTGAGCTGCCCGACCTCGGCACAGCGCTGAGCCCCCTGTGCCAGTTTCCTTTGGTATAAGTTGGGCATGCCATGGGGCCGCGGTGAGGAATGAATGGGTTAACACTTGTACGCCCCTCAGCACGGTGACCTGCACACAGTAGGCGCTGCATGAGCGTCAGCCGTGGGTAGGGCAGCCTTGCTACAAAGCCCAGGAGGGAACTTTGCATCCAAGTGGAAGGCTCAAGTGGGCAGTGGAGATACGTGAAAATCTAGAATTCAGGGCACAAGCCTGCATAGAGGCCAGACATTTGGGATTTGGAAACAGTTCAACGTGCTCTTTAAAACCATTCCGTTATCCATCCCTGAATGTGCCTTATTAAGCACGGAGAGATTTCTGATCGCCACAATGGCTTCCGCGTTAGCAGGTTTGTTCTCCACGGCGTTTTTCCCCTTTATGGTGATTGTTGTATTTCCTCCGGTATCCACGCTGTGACCCTTGCAGCCAACACCTTTTTATGGCTGGCAATTCCTTTTTATGTTCTCTTACACTAAGTGCAAAGGCCAAGGTGCTGCCTGTTCTTGATGTTGATGTGCAGGTGCCGTGTGTGGAACCCGGAACGGCCCCCGTATGTTGTCGGGAGCTAGAGGAAAGCCTGTCTGATTCTGGTTGTCGAACGTGGGACTGTGAACCATCCACGGGGCTTGGAGTGCCTCTCTGTTCTCCTGGCATGCCTTCCAAGTGAACTCCTTCTCTCCTTGCCTCTCAGTCCAGTCCCTGGCTTCTCCCCCTCAGCATTACTGCACGTGCTGGGGCACCTGAGTGGCTCAGTCCGTTGAGCGTCCAACTTTGGGTCAGGTCATGATCTCACGGTTCGTGAGTTCGGGCCCCACATCGGGCTCGCTGCTGTCACCCTGTCACTGCAGAGCCTCCTTCAGATCCTCTGTCCCCCTCTCTCTCTGTCCCTCTCCCACTTGCACTGTCCCCTAAAGGAAGGAAGGAAGGAAGGAAGGAAGGAAGGAAGGAAGGAAGGAAGGAAGGAAGGAAGGAAAGAAGGAAGGGAGGGAGGGAGGGAGGAAGGAAGGAAGGAAGGAAGGAAGGAAGGAAGGAAGGAAGAAAAAGGAAGGAAGGAAGGAAGGAAGGAAGGAAGGAAGGAAGGAAGGAAGGAAGGAAGGAAGAATTATTGCAAGTATTCCCTTGTTCCAGAGCTGCCCATAGTCTTTCTTCAGGTATTTTATTAGGAAGCTTCTCGGGGACAGACTGTCTATAATTATACGAGTCCCCAATCCCTCACTTAAACTCCTGAGGAATTCTTTTTTTTTTTTTTTCCACCGGACAGATATCACGGTACATACATTTCACGGTTTTATTACATGAGATCCTTAATTCTGGGGCACTACCTTGCAATTAAGCGCCAGTATTTTTTGCAGGAAAACTTTAATGAACATTCACACGAAGCGAGATGAATAAAGATGACAGGCAGCAGTCCAGGTCAGGTTTTCCTGCCAAATGAATGCACGTGGGCCCAGGTCTTGCCACCAGATAGGATAGGAGGGTTTTTGTTGTTGTTGTTGTTGTTGTTGTTGTTGTTGTTGTTGTTGTACAGAGTGCCAAATTTCGGAGTTGTAAATTAGGGATTATGGGGTCCTGCTAGGTAGACAGAGAAGAGTGGCAAAGTAAATGTCATTCTGCTGCCACATGATGCATAGCTAGTCCTGGAGGGTCAGAGCCTCATCCTCTGTTAGCATAGCTTGAGATTAAGACCACCCAAGTTACCAGATGTATGAGCTCTGGTATGTTCCGTGGGATAGGAGAGGCCGTAGTGGGGAGTAGAGATGCCAGGAGTCGTCTTCAGCCAACTCTACCTCCTGGAAGGCTTCTGGAGTCACCTGGAGGTGACCCTGGAGATTAGCACCTAATACGTAGCTCTTGGTATATTCACCTGGATCTCCCTTGGCGGCTGCTTTTATGAAATAACTCCGCTGGCACTGTCGGCTCTAGAATCTCACTTGTAAAGAGGTGTCCACCTCGCCTGGGTGGCTCAGTCGGTTAAGAGTCTGACTTGGGCTCAGGTCATGATCTCGGAACACCTCGTGAGTTCAAGCCCCACATCGGGCTCGGAGCCTGGAGCCTGCTTCGGATTCTGTGTCTCCCTCTGCCTCTGCCCCTCCCCCTCCCCTGCTCATGTTCATGCTCTGTCTCTGTCTCTCTCAAAAAATAAACATTAAAAATTTAAGAAAAAAAAAAGAGGTGTCCACCAGTGCTCGGTGGTGTCATCCTCGGAACACATCTTTGTCACAGCCTTCTGAGGGGAAGACAACCCCAGGATCTGTCCAGTCTGGGGTGTAAGCAGTACGAGCCCCAAGGAGCCCAGGGTCAGACACGGATGTTGGTGCTGGTGGTGGTGGTGGTGACGCCCCCTCCTGTTGTTGGCAAACTGCCTCTTAAGCAAATAGTAGCTCAAAATCTCTGCAGTCTGTCCCTGTGCCGTCTACACCGCAGCGATCCCCACCAGAAGATCTGCTCTGCCTTGCATAGGACAGCTCGTATCAGACCCTCCCAAAAGACACCCAGTTTCTTAAACAGTTTTCTTTTTCTTTCGTTAATAGCTATTAAAAAGCAGATACGTGTTTGTTTGTTGTATAGCCCACCCTCCAAAAAAGGAAATCACACCAGAGGGTTAAAAGGAATTAACCTTATCAAAAAAACCTCAGTAGACTGAAATAAGCATTAGCGTTCTTGGAAGTGACCTTCCTCATGTGTCTCTTACATCCCCTGATAGCGAGGTGCATGTAATTATATAAAAATACGATACTATATTTGCTGTTTGGCATCCTGCTTTTTTTCACTCAGTGATCCATAGGAAATATTTTAAATATAGCTTTCATTTCTCGTGGCTTTATGTATTCCGTTTTATGTTTATGTGGCTAATTCTCTGGGGACGGAAGTGGGGATTGTTTCTTTTCATTTTTAATGCCAGCAGTGTTGGGGGTGCGTATATTTGAACAACCTTTTTTGCCCCCTCACTTGAAAGGAAGTCCTGTCTTAAATGTCAGCGTATTACTCGGTTCTGAGAATCTAGCAGAATGTCTCCCATATATTGCTGAGTTTGGCTACTACTTTATTTTAGGTTTTGGATTAAGATCCGTAATTGAAATTATCTGTGGTTTCCCGCTCGCTCTCCCCTTCTCCCTTCCTCCCTTCCCTTCATCTGGTTTTGGCTTCGTGTTTAAGCTAACTTTGTAAAATGAATTTTAGAACAACTGTCTTTTTTAAAAAGATGCTTAAGAAAAACTTATTTACAAAGGAATTGTTTCTTGAAATTCACCTATAAAAGTCATCTGAACCTAGAACTGTTTTTGCTTGATTGAAAGTAATCCTTTGATGACTTTCTAAAATGCTTCCTTGGATGTTGACATATGGTAGGTTTATCTATGTTGTACTTGAATTAATTTTGATAATTTATATCTTCCCAGAAGATCATAAGCTTCACTTCTCAAACTTATTGGCATAGTGTTGTGTGCATATGCACTTAAATTTCCTTTTTGTTTAGAAATGCCTGGGGTTTGTCTCTCTGGAGTTGTTTTTTGTTTTTTGGGTTTTTTTTTTTTTCCTTATGCCTCTTCTTTGCCTTTTACTCTTTCTTCCTTTACATCCTTTAGGAACCAAGTGCTTGGATTTTATATAAATTCTAATATCTGTTTATCTAGCTATTTATATTTTATATTTTTATATAAATTTATATTTGAATTAAGTATATCTAATATTTTATATATTTATATTTTATATAGCTATTTATATTTGTATTTTATATTATCTATTTATATTTTCTTCCTTCTGCTTTCCTCCCCCCCCCCATCAGAATTGAATGTGTATTTCACATCTGTTACATTTGTTTCCGGAATGCAGCTTTGGCTGAATTTCCCCGCATTACAAAATGTAGCATTACAATTTTTGTTATGTTTAAACCTACTTTTTAAATGACCAAAGTGTTATTTCTCACTCTTCTGGAATTCTTTTGGTTTCTTTTTTAATACCACGCGTATTTCTGAGAGAGTTTCAAAATTGTAAGAAATCGATGTGGGTTTTTTTTTTTTCTTTTCTTTTCTTTTTGAAGAAATCACCAGTAGTGGTCATTTGACTTGGCAGATACCGGGGGGGGGCTTTATTTGTGGCATGAGATTGGTGTCAGCAGTGGCAACTCTGTGCAGTTGTGTTTTTTGTTCCCTGACGCCATGCTCAGCACTTTTTAGGCGTTTATTCATGTCATTCCTGCAACGGCTCTGAAGTCAGTGCTCCTCCGGGTCCTGCGATTTCATACGTGAAGAAACAGAATCCACAAGGTTGCATAACTCAGGGTTGCTGGAGTCTATAAACGACTGCAGCCTGACTCCGGAGGCTACGTTCTTCACCTCTCATTTCTATAAATATCTCATGGGTTGTTGCTGTTGTGTGTGGGGTTTGTTTTTTTTTGTTTTGTTTTTTTTTTAAGGCCAGTCGTATCTCTAATTGTTTCAAAGTTCAAAATGTACGTATTCAACCAACGGGATTAATTGCATTCAGAATCCCTTGATCTTTATCGTCTACTTGATAGAAGGGTTCGAAGCTCCTACCACAGTTCTATGAGTTTCTGCTTGTTTGCTTTTTTCTAAGAGTATTTGCTTGATACGTTTGAAGACAGTGATTCGGAGCCTAGAAATTGTATATTCATGATGGATTATACCTTTATTAACATAAAATTACCCTCTGGCGTTTCACCTGATGTTTTTCTGTTTTGCCATGCGTTTTATTTTTTTATAAAGTTAATCTCTTGATTTTGCTTATTCTTGATATATTTTTGCCTTCCTTCCGTGTCGGTGTCCTGTTGATTAAGGTTGGTCTTTTCTAAGCAACCCTAGCACTGTATTTTTATTTTTAGGCCAACCTGATGGTCTAATAGAACACTTTGCCATTTTCACAGTAGACCTGTTCTCTGATGTTTTATGTCATTCTGGTTTTTTTGTTGTTGTTGTTGTTGTTTTTTCAATGCATGTTTTTGCCACCGTTTTCTTTCTTCTATTCAGTGGAAAATGCTTGACTTTGCTGGTCTTTTTGTTTTGTCAGTTGTTTTTCCCCCCTACATGGAAAGTTGTTTCCTACATGGGAGTCAACTAGTTGCCGCTTTACGTGTTTATAAAAGTTCAACGGGGCGCCTGGGTGGCTGAATCGGTTCAGCCTCCAACTCTTGATCTCAGCTCAGGTCTCGTTCTCAGGTGGAAGTTCAGGCTCTGCGATGGGTGTGCAGCCTACTTAAAAAAGTTCAACGAAACCACTGAAATTAAAGGAGCTTTGGTTTATGCCAAGAATGAAACCGTATGTATCTTCAGGTCAGGAACTAATATGCTTTTACTTTCTCCCACTCATTTTCTGATTGGCTTGATTTATCTGGAATTCGACACAGATTATTGTCAACGTGGTTTTGTACAATCACTTAATAAAATTCTATTTTACATAACGATCTTTTAAGCAATTTTTATTTGCATAGCCATATTTATATAAGCCTGTTAGACGCTAATGCTGAAGTCGTTTTCATGCATCCTACCATATCAGGCCGTAAGTGGAGTCTTGGTTTTATGTATTTATTTTTTATTTATTTATTTTAAAGTAGATCTTCAAATATGTTTTCAGGCAGCTCAGATAACTGAAATGCTTTGTGGGCTTGCTCACCCGAGAATTACTTTCCACTCCGTTTGTATTCGCATGGTAAATTCACAATGCACAGAATTCTAGTGGGACGTCTTATTTTGAAACTCTGTGTATGTTGTTTCATTGTTTTCTGTTAGTGTTGTCACCAAGAAGCCCAAAGCCCTTCTGCTTATGTTATGTATCGTGTCATATCAGTTAGGGTACTTTAAGCAAAAAAGACAGCTTATTAAATTATTTAAGAAGTGTGGGGGTGACCCTCTAAGGCTTCGGGTGGACTGAGAACTTTCTGATTTCCTCACCACCGTATTCAGTATTTTTTCAGCGCCATCCTTTTTGCCTTCTGATTATAAAAAGGCTGCCATAGCTCCATGCATCGTGATCACTTTGAAGGCAGGAAGTAAAGGGGTCAGAAGTGGTCTTTCCTTCAGCAGCTTATTACTTTTCTCGAAGTCTGCCCAGCGGACCTTCTGTTACAGTCCATGGGCCAGAACTAAGTCACGGCTATTTGTGACCATGACCGAGGCGGGGAAAAACGAGTTTGTCTTGGGCCAATCAGGACTTGCCTCAAGGACTTGGCAATTCATCCCAAACAAAATCTGTCCGAAAGGAGCAAGAGAGGGTGATCTCTGCATTTCCAGGAAGCATGTACCCCCTCTTTCAGGTGTGCCGAGAAGACATCCCACGGATCGGTAGCCTCAGCAGGACTGAGGCTCTGCATCCACGTAGTAACTGTCAGTGCCCAGATAGGTCACATAACCTTATCATTCTTCACCATAGCAGACCATTCTGTCACCAACTAGAAGCTGATGTTTCTTCCCCAAGATTCCAGAAATTGCTGTTCACGTTTGACACGAGCAAACAAATCATCCGGACGTTGGTTGGAAAAAATGGTGAACAAGCCGTGCCGAGACAGACAGACGCTGGGTGTTCCGTTCTGTTCTCTACGTGGAACGCCGATAGGCCAGGACCAAGGGAGCAGTTGGAATGGGGAACCTGCTACGTCAGGGTTACGTTCTTAGGCTTGTCCAGTGGCCTGACTGAGCTGTCTGCCTTGGGCTTTGTGAGGGAATGGATCCACTACAGCCTCTGATTCCTAGCATCGTTATCCGAGCGGTCGATCTTTGTGCCGGCAGTCAACAGCGTGGAGCAGTTGACGGTATCTTTGAAAAGGGCGGTCCCTTCAGACGGCACCCTCGACAGGACGTAGCTTTCTCCTGCCAAGTTTCGGAGGTCAGACCGCGGCTCAGTGGCCGCCCGCAGTCCATTATTTGGCCCGAGTGTTGCAGCGACGGCTGAAAGAGAAAGACACGGGGACGAAAAGAAAGCCAACTGCCCGAAGAATCCCTAAGAGGGCGCGCTCCTAAGGATTAGCCGCTTCGAGACTGTGGGGAGCAGATAAAAATAGAAGCATGTCTCTTCGCAGAGCAGTGAAGATAAAAACTAAATCCTCGGCAGCTTGGAAACCGGAGTTCACGTATCAGGGAGGAAGGTGGCGGCCGTTGGGAACAGAGGTGGTGGAATTGAGCCGATCAGTGGGTTCCTCACGTCCCAGGGGGACAGACCAGGGGCGAGAAATGGAGCACGTGGTTCTTAGTGTCTCGTAAGCGGCGTGGGCTTCTATCCCGAGAGGACAGCGTTCTTCCGTGGCATCAGGAAGAAGGATCGTTTCAAGTCCTGCGCTTTTCTGCCTCTGAGCTGCCTCCGCCCGATCGGTGGGCAGGAGGTTGATGGCTCGAGTGCTCTCGGACGCTTGATGAAGTTCAGATGGCTTCGTCCAGGGCTGTTATTTTCTCAGCTTGCAACGGCTCTTGACTCCTGAAGAAGCGTTCAGTTACCATTTAGTGTCTGTAAAACCGGAGGCAGTAAAGGGCAGATGACGCCCTCTGAATGAAAGAATAGTTGGGTTCCATCAGACGGCGTGCTTGCTGAAGGCGGCCAGGGGAACCCTGAGGTCCCCCCGGCTCGGGAGGAGAGCACTCGTGTGCATCCGGGTGGCCCTTCCTATAGCCGGTGCTGAGCCTGGAGTGTTTGGTGCGTGAAGAGTGTGTGTTCGTGCGTGGCCTCCGCCCGCCCCGGGCATGTGTGCGCTCTCACCTCTGGAACCCTTGCCTTTCCGGGGCGTCTAGAGGACTCCACGGGGAGTGTGGGAGATCAGATCGGCTTGAGCTTCTGGCGTCACAGCGAGGATAAATATTTTGTCTTAGAACATGCTCCCTTTCGCAATGCGGTGGGGAATACGAGAACCTGTGGGAGGCGAGGGGGCCGTTTTAGACTCGTAATTTCAAAGCGAGACAGACCCATGGTGATTAATGGGGCTTATTCAAATCTCCTGCCAACTAGATTTTTAAGAGGCTTAATTTCAGATGAGTCCTGTAGAGGTTTTCAAATGTCTTAGGATTTGGTTCTCTTCCGCTTTAAAAGACCTCTGTAGACTAAGCTCTCTAGCTATTAGGACTGACCAGAAATTAGTTGATTAGGTGGAATATTATGCCGTTATCACTGTTTGGAGGAGTACTAAGAGTGTGTTTTAATTAAATGAACATTATACAAGAGGTCTTTAGCTTGCTTCTTTTTTTTTCTTCTTCTGCCTTTTCAATTTTTTCTTCTGTCCCATTTCTAATACCCGTTCTACCCCATGGTCTGTCCAACCTTCCTAGAACTCCGTAGCGAAACGCACCGTGAACATGGCCACGGGAGGCTGATCTCCGTGGGTGGCCAGAGAGGAAGTGCCCGGGGGTGAAGGGTGCACCCACCTAGTTTGGCCTGTAAATGTTCCTCATGCTCTGAAGGTAGAGGGACAACGATCGGTTCCAAGGCCCGCCCGCCTCTTGTTGTGAGTCCAGATCTGAGGTGTGGGCCGGATCTCGATCCACAGGGCCCAGATGCGTTGGAGCCTTATTCCAAAGCCTCACACCTGACCCTCTAAGTGTCGGGCTTCTCGCCTTGGCCGGAGTGTGAGGAACACAGCACAGGCGGGGTCCTTACGTGATGGACACGGGGACTCGGGTCGAGGTGGAGGGGGAATGGGAAACCACAGTCCTCTAGAGAAGTGGTTTTTAGCCTCTGTGCCCTGTGGTCTGTATCAGAATTCCATGGATAATTCCAGAGCTCCTCAGATGAGTCTAGTTACAGCTCCATAGTAGAGGACCATTGTCGCTCAGTCTTCTGCAAACTTTCCTAAAACGAGGCCTGAGAACAGCCTGCATCGGCATCACTTGGGGAAGAGGGAGTTTCTGAAATCAGATTCTCAGGCATCACTCAGACTTACTCGGGTGGGCAGGGCCAAGGCATCTACTTTTCAATAGGCTCTTGTGGGGGGGGCGCCTGGGTGGCTCAGTCGGTTAAGCGTCCGACCCTTGGTTTCGGCTCAGGTCATGACCTCATGGTTCCTGAGATTGAGCCCCGGATCGGGCTCTGAGATGACACCTCAGAGCCCGCTTGGGATTCTCTCTCTCTCTCTGTCTGTCTCAAAAATGAATATAAACATTTATAAAAGAAATAGGCCCTTCTGAGAGTCTGACACTAACCATCTGGGCTCTGTGGCTCCCACGGGGACAAATAGACCCACCCTGTTTTCCCTTTGGAATGGAAATCGTGGAAGTGTGGTCTCTGTGGGTGAGAGCAAGGGGACAAATGTGTGTTCAGGGCCTGTTTGGGGTCACCTGCTGTTGACAGCCTTCCTCCCAGTGGCCTGTGTGTTAACCTCCCCCCCTTCCCCCCCCCCCCATACTCCATACACAAGCAGAGAGCAAAGGGGCTGGGAAGTGACAGGATCTGTTTTCATCTATGTCAGGGTTTCTGAAACATCGGGGCTTTGCTGTCTGAGCCTGACCCTCACACAGCTTCTCCTGCTTTGTCTCCCCGGCCCCACAGGTGTGCGAGGGGGCCGGCACACTTTCAGACGCTGGGTCTGCTGGAGAGACTGGGGTCAGAGCAGTCCCCAGGGTGGCCCTGTCTCCCCCGGGGCCCGGCCCTCGTTGTGTACCTTGGCAGAGGATGAAGACCTGTTCCCCGCGGCTCCTTCCCCGAGTTAAACAGCCAGTCATTCCGAAACCTAAGGCCACCTCTCCCCACGTCACCCCGCCCTGCTCTTGGCTGAGCACAGAACTGCCTTTGTCTCTCCGTCTAGAGAATTTGACTGGATTTGAAGCCACCTGTTTGTTGCATAGGCTAACCCCGGCCCACTCTGTGACCTTGGAAGGTGGAAGAAGACAGGGTAAAAAAACCTCAACAGTGGAAGGAAGGACATAATGCAGGAAAAAGAAAAAAAATTTTTTTTCAATATATGAAATTTATTGTCAAAATGGTTTCCATACAACACCCAGTGCTCATGCCAACAGGTGCCCTCCTCAATACCCATCACCCACCCTCCCCTCCCTCCCACCCCCCCATCAACCCTCAGTTTGTTCTCAGTTTTTAAGAGTCTCTTATGCTTTGGCTCTCTCCCACTCTAACCTCTTTTTTTTTTTTTTTCCTTCCCCTCCTCCATGGGTTTCTGTTAAGTTTCTCAGGATCCACATAAGAGTGAAACCATATGGTATCTGTCTTTCTCTGTATGGCTTATTTCACTTAACATCACACTCTCCAGTTCCATCCACGTTGCTACAAAGGGCCGTATTTCGTTCTTTCTCATTGCCATGTAGTACTCCATTGGGAAAAAGAAAAATTTAATGAACTAGAAAGACATACACAAAAAAATAGGATCATGTAAAACTTGATCTTCAAAAAATAGAAATCTCCAAGAATACTGATTAACCAAAATAAAGAAAAACCATGATAAAATAGTATTGGGGAAAATAGCACAGTCATTATTATTAACACAGTAGAGCTTGTAATGACCATAAGAAAATTGTAAGTACACTTTTATGCAAATAAATGCGACTCACATGGAATGGTTTTTTAGGAACATGGAAATTACCAGAATCACTCCAGAAATTAAAAATATGAATAAATACAAGCCATGAAAGACCGTCTGGGCAATGAAAAGTTTGCCTTCCCCACATTGACGGCTCAGGTGGGTTTACATACACCACAGACTAGTTTAAAGAATAGAAAAAGAGGGAAGCTATCGTGCATGCTTTCGTGAGGGCAGGAGAATCTTGCTAGAGATTGGAAAAGGAAAGTATAAGAACAGAAACTTGCAGACCAGTCACAGTTACGTTATTGATTCAAAAGATCTCAACCAAATACTAGCAAGTGTAACACAGCTCTATTTAAAAAACTCATGGCCAGTTAGAGTTTATTTTAGGAAAAGAGGATTGAGCAACAGAAAACTATATTAATACAATTTACCACCTCAATGCAGTAAAGAAGAAAGGCTATATGATCATCTTTAATAGATGGAAGAGAAAAAAAATCAGCAAAATATAACACTTACAAGGGAATTTCCTTAACCTAATTAAAGGTAGTCTATAAAACATCTCCAGGAAGCATTCTGCTTAATGATGAAATTCTGGGGGTGTGGGAGTGTCTCCGTCAGTTAAGAATCCAACTCTCGATCTCGGCTCAGGTCATGATCTTATCGAGCCCCATGTTGGGCTCCGTGCTGGGCGTGGAACCTGCTTGGGATCCTCTCTCTCTCTCTCTCTCTGTGTCTCTCTCTTTCTCTCTCCCTTTTCCTCTCTCCATCCCTCCTTCCCTCTGCCCCCTCCCCTACTCGCACTCTCTCTCAAAAAAAAAGAAAGAAAGAAATCTAATTGTGAGCACATTAAAGATGAGATGGAGGTAAGGATGTTTTCTAGCCCCCCCCCTTTTTAAATCGCATATTATGTTGTAGGTCATAGAACCAGTGCCTTATTAAGACAAGAAACGTAAGATTTGTAAGAAATGGAAAGAAAAAAACAAAATGTGGATGAATTGATTAGTGGAAAATCCAAGAGAACCTGTAAACTGTTTATTGCCTCTCCTCCTGCTCGTGTACTCTCTCTCTCAAAGTAAATAAATAAACTTCTAAAAAAAATATTTATAAAACAAAAGAACTAAGGAGTTCAGTGAGGTTGCTCAGTACTGCGGCCACGTGCAAAACTGAGCAGCAGCACTGGCCTGTTAGAAGATGGGAAAATAGGTCCCACTGTGTATAGCGAGCATAATGTAGGGGTAACTAGGAATAAATTCAACAAAAGACGTGCACAACTTTTCTGGAGAAAACTAGCAAAGTACAAAACACAATTGAAGTGGGGGGGGGGTGCCTGGCTGGCCTAGATGGTGGAGTGTGCAGCTCTTGATCATGGGGTCGTGAGTTCGAGCCCCACGTTGGGCGTAGAGATTACTTAAAAAAAAAAAAAAAATAACTGAAAGGCAAAAAAAAAAAAAAAAAAAAAACCCAAACCCACTCAGTATTATAAAGATACTGATTCTCTTCAAATTAATCTGTGAATTCAGTACAGTGTCCTATGGTGCTTTCTCTCATGGCACTTCAAGAACTGATCTTTAAATTCATAAGGAAAGGCAGATGGCCTCAAATAGCCAATAAAGTATCTTGAATGAAGAACTACACATCGTAGGCAGCCTGCCTTGTCGGAGGCGAAGACTTACCTCCAGTTAAGGCAGCATGGCGCGAATGCAAGGTTACGTGAACAGAGCAGAAATGGAACCAGCAGTAGACATCTGCATATAAAAAATGCAATGTGACAGCAGTGACATTCCAAATCAGGGGTGAAGTAATGAGCTGTTAAGCGGTACTGAGACACGAATCATCCGTGTAGAAAAAATGAGATCACTTAGTCCTACCATTCATAAAAATATATACGGGCAATTAGAGAATGTAAATGTGAAACGTATTTGTAAAAGTTTTAAAACATCCACGGATGCCTGGACGGCTCAGTCGGTTGAGCGTACAGCTGGTTGGTTTTGGCTCAGGTCATGATCTCACGGTTTGCGGGTTCGAGCCCCGCGTTAGGCTCTGTGCTGATCGTGCAGAGCCTGCTTGGGATTCTCTCTCTCTCTCTCTCTCTCTCTCTCTCTCTCTCTCTGTCTCAAATAAAATAAATGAATAAAAGTTAAAACATCTGGAAGAAAACCTACAAAGAATATATTAATGACCTTAGGTCATCAGAACATTACCCCAGGGCCACAGTTTGAAAAGTCCGACTTAAGACGCATGTTTGACAGAAGACATCGCGAACAAAATTAAAGGATCTGCCACAGACTTGGAAAAGGTTTCTACGGTGCATCTGGCCGACAGAAGGATGACGTCCAGAAGATCTAAATTCCTGTCATCAAGTAGTAATGAGGTAATAAAAATTGGAACCCCGAACAGCTGTTTCGTACCAGCCTGCCCAGCCAAATAAAAACACTCCGGCGATACCAAGGGGCGGGAAGACCGTGGAGCCACATGAACTCGGGGCCTTGGGAGCAGGAGCGAAACTGGTAACAGCCATTATAGAGAGCAGTTGACTGTCTCACGTTCAGTTGAAGAGGGACATCCATCTGTGACTGGCCACTTGTGGGGACCTAATGGCCGAGAAGCTTTATGTAAGAAGACCGCGTCCACTGCTGTGTCATTGCTGATAGGGAGAAGTCAGCCAGCCGCAGGGAAGGGATGAGGCGTGGCGTTGGCCCGCAGTGGAAAGCCTTAGAGCGGTGAGCGTGAAATACCAAGATTTACTAAAGCCGAGCGGGGGGGCTCACGGGTGCTTGTATGTTGCTGTCCGGATCGTAGGTGTGAAGTTCTTCGCACACACACGATGCGGGTGCCGGTGCTGAGGAGGCCTGGGGAAAAGGCGGCATCTGCCCCTCTTCCCAAGAGGCCCCGGCGAGTGCATCGTGGTCCAAGGCTGGACCCTTGGCTTTGCAAACCCAGGAATGGAAGCTTCGCTCCCCCCACCCTCCCGCTTCGCTTTGTTTCACTGTCCACAAACCAGAGCCAGCTTTGTCTCTCAGAGGCGGACTCGAACTGCGCTCACAGATTGAAGGAACCCAGGATGCCAGCTTCACAATTTATACAGAGAAATGCATACGACAGCAACCAGAACGTCGAACGTGACCGTGGCCTTGCCTCAGCCGGGTGTTTTTTTCCCCTTGAGCTGCTCCCCGGGAAGCAGAGACGCGGCCGGAAGGCGGCTGGGGGGCCACACAGTAAGGTCTGGGCTGCAGAAACTAATCATTCAAGGCTCCCGTTGCCGGGAAATTTCCACCTACTCCAGAATCCCGACTTGTGATCAGGTCACGGGCTGTGTGTCGAATGCTCAGGGTCCTGGGGCCTGCACATCCCCCTTGCGGGACCGGCTGGAAGTGCCCTACTGGCTTCACAGAGGGGCCAAGCAGCCTCTGAGTGCCGGGCACCCAGAAGATGCCTTCATGAGCTTGACGTGGCTTTTAACTTTGCTTTATTCTTTTAAAGGGTATACATATCCCATCTCCTCCATGATAGACACCTGTCTTTATGCTAACATCGAATAATGCTTAATTACTACTTTAATTGCTAAATTAACTACTCATCGATCAAGTTGCTCGGTATTTTCCTTACAAAATCTGAGTTGAACAGGCATTTCAGGGAGATGGAACTTACTCACCCAGTGTGTCTTCATTCCCGTGACCCTCCTTTTGGCCATCATGCCCATCTCAGAATAAGCGTGACCTTGCTCTGCACCTTGTAGAGGTTCTAGAACTCTCTCTCTTACCGAAGCCTGTTTTTCCATCCCCCTACCATTCTATCCACTGCGCTTTTCATGGAGACCTGGGAACCCTTCTCCCACCGAGTGACCACACTGTCCTCCTGTAGACCATCGTGTGTGCTTGTCTGTCCCATGCCCATCACATCGGCCTCAACTCCAAGGTACTAGAGAAAACTCCACGCTAAGCTCCCCGCACCGATGACACACAGCCACCAAACACCTGTTATTAACCCTGCATTACAATTAGTGACCTTTCCCCTTTTCGGAGTTTTTTTTTTTTTTTTCATAGGTTTTTATTCGGTTCTCCCGACAACCATGCAAGATTACGAGGGCCATCTTCACAGATGACACAGTCAGTGACCAAGGTTACCGCAGGCCCTTTGCAGAAATACGAGATCAGCTGGGTGACAGTGAGCAGTGGTGTGCTGGGGGCGGCGTAGAAAACATCCCTTAATATTCGTCCGCATTATTACCCAGAGCCCCTAGCGTCCCAGCGCATTTGGTTCTTTGAGCAACTTTGTGACCAGCCCCAAATATGACACCTGCATCAGAGACGAGTCTGTCCCCGAGACAAATCCCCTCATCCCCCTTGAAGGGCTCAGGAGCACATTGTCATTGAGATGGGCCATTTTTCTCATTTCCAGCCAATCACGAGTTCAGATCATGATAGCCATGTGGTCTCAGAGAAGTATGAAACTAAATTAAGCATTTAAAAAAAACCAAAGCACAACTTCTGTCTCCAGTTTTTCACGTGTCCGTTTGACCAGACAGGAAGTTACCAGAATGACCAGTTTAGTAGCAGACCCGTGGAGACTCCAGCGAGCTCCAGTCCTCGGCGCCTGACCCAGAGCCCCGTGTCGTGTCCTCGGCCTCGCACCGCTTCCAGCTTGCATCAGCTGGAGGCCAGGACTGGCCGCACACTCTTCCTGCGCGGACTTGAAGTAATCTGCAGTTTGTATTCCTTTCCCAAAGAACGCTCAAGTATGAACGTGCCCCCAGCAGCCAGCTCCCCTGGTGATCTTCGAAATCGGGCCGCCTTTCGCTGGCTCCGGAGTAGTGAAGACTGCTTGGCAAGGATGGGACTCTAAATGCAAGATTGATTCCGTTTCTATTTAAAGAAATTCTTCACTCCCTGCCACCCGTCTCCCCCTCCACTTCTCTTGGCTCAGCGTGAGGAGTTCGGATCTGAATTCATCCACATCCATACACACATCCACTCTGAACTCATGGTGGGGAGGGGGGTAAGATATTTCTCCGTTTTTGCTTGTTAGCCCTCTGCCTTGGAAAATGGGATACCTGGGGGCGCCTGGGTGGCTCAGCCGGTTAAGCGTCCGACCCTTGATTTCGACTCAGGTCGTGATCTCACAGTCCGAGAGCTTGAGCCCCATTGCCGGGCTCTGCGTTGACAGTGTGGAACCTGCTTGGGATTCTCTCTCTCTCTCTCTCTCTCTCTCTCTCTCTCTCTCAAAAATAAATAAATAAAATAACCTTTAAAAAAATAACGGGATGCCTCTTAAATTTCCTGACTGCCAAATCCTGGCAAAACGTGGTGCCTTATGGACACGTAGAAGAGTTTTAATAAAATAATGTGCCTGCAGCAGCCCTTTTGGGTCCTGAAACATGTGAGACTTCCCAGCGCTCACGGAGAATGAGGCTCCCGCGGAGAACAGCAAACTGGGAGAATAGGACGTGATCGGATTGGTTAAGTGGACTGTGATTTGGGCATGAAAAATGCTTCCCAGTTTTAATCCTCGCGTGGCCGCGTCGCCCGCTCGGTAAGTCAGGGCGCAACCTGCTTAGCTCAGCACCTCACGCTGTGTTAGGTGGGACCTCACTGGAGAGGGTATTACCCTCCTAACGCGAGTTCTTGCTCATTAGCATTACGGATGGAGTTCTGGGGAACAGCACTCGTCGGTAATTTGTTTACAGCTGAACCTGGCATCCACCAGCTGGCTTCCTTCCTTCCTTCGGCCAACAATTAGCTAATTCTTGAAATGGAAAGAAAAGGAAAAACAACAAAACCAGCCTGTCTATCTACTTGTCATTAAGGACTTAGCTGTCGGGAGCCGTAACGAGGTCCGCTATTAATTCCAGAATGCATTTCCCGTCCCTCCCCCCTCCCCCCCCAAACACATGACCGGTATATTATGCGGCGTCCTCGTGAGTAATTAAAATCAGGCTCTCCAGATAAACCAGAATAAACAAAGGAAGCCCATTTTGCGATTCTGGACCTCATTGCTTTTTAATTGCACCGCTTTTCTGCTCCTTTGCCAAATTTGCTTCTCTGAGGTCGTCTTTCCCAGTCATGGAAATTTAGTGTGAACGCTTCGGTCCTTCACTGCTTACACGCTTTCAGCCGTGGCTGGGCGCCAGAGATTTTGTTTGTTTGTTTCTAACCCGACTCCCTTTCCCACTGATTGGCCATTTAAGATAGACCCCTTTAATTCTGGAAGCCCATCGCTCAACAGCTGTGGTAGCCTACGTGAAGAGCTAACAGGGAAAAACAGGGTTTGTCAAATGCACTGGCCTCACGGAAGGTTGTGCAGCTATCGCAGAGGCCGGGGTGGAGGGACCGCGTTGGGGGCCACCTGACAGGTTCCTACCCTCCTGCAGGCTCATGGCACAACCGTTTCACCCTTCGGGCCTGGGGTGTTAACACGGCTGGTCAAAGAGCACCTGGGTGGCTCAGTCGGTTGAGCGTCCGACGGCAGCTCAGGTCGTGATCTTGCAGTTCGTGCGTTCGAGCCCCACATCGGGTTGACTGCCATCAACCTGTCAGCACGGAGCCCGCTTCCGATCCTCTGCCCCCCCCCCACCCTCTGTCTGCGCCTCCCCCACTTGCACGCTTCCACACACAAAAAAGATGTTGAGAACTGTTTCCATTTCCCTCAGGGCAAAGATGCTTTCCTGTCTTCCCAGCCTTTTTTTTCCAAGCGGGTTATCAGTGGTCCCATCATTTTGGTAACTGCCCGAATGTTGCCGGCGGTCCTGACAGGCTGTGAGCCCACCCCAGATGTATTGCTCTCTCTCTGGAACCATCACCTTTATGCTGGCGTGTTCTGTGCTCTCCAAGTCCGTGGAGCCTGCCCTGAAGGGTCCCTGAAGACGGCTTCTGCTGAGCCGGCTCTACCTTGATGGGTCGTTTCTGTCTCTAGCATCTTCGACCTAGAGCTGCCGGGGTCCCGTTTTTTAACACAGCCATCCTGTGTCCTTGCGGTCTTTGTCTGTGGAGGCCAGACCCGAGACGTGACTCGTTTCGATCTGCCCGGAGCTTCTCCGTGGTCCCTGGATTCTCTCAGGATGCTTCACATCGCCCGTGAGAGCGGCCGGGCTCAGGTTCCCACGGGCCCGCCCCTCACCCCGCCCCAGCCTGCACCACTCCCGCCTACCTTGTTGGGACACAGGCTGGCAGGGTGACAGGCGTGTGTCCCTGCTGCCCTTGGGGGGGGGGGGGGGGGAAGGGGGTTGGGGGGGCGGCCGAGCAGTCAGGGGGACAGAGCCGGGTTCCAGATACAGCTTTGCCGAGAACCACAAGAGGCCCCACGTGCTTGCCGGAGAGATGAGAAAAGAACATCGACTCGCAGTCGGTTCCACCCCTCGGAAATAACCACTGTGAATTGTGAAAAGCACATCTCTAGAGGTGTATCTGCATGTGGGAAGAAATGGGACTTCCCTGTTTTAAAACACGCTTTTTTTTTTTTCTTCTCTCTCAGCGTTAGAAAGATGTTCTCAATATGTTACTTTTCGCCGAAATCCTCTTTTAACGTGTAACTCCGGTTGTGTTTCTCTGCTTCCTTATGTCCTGTTGTCACTTTCTCTCAGAATAGGCCAGTCCCTCCTGCAGACAGCAGGCGCACCCGAGAACGTCCATCCCGGCGGGTCTTCGGGCTCGTGCCCTCCAGGGCCTCTCCGAGGCTGGTCCGGGTGCGTTCAGAGGACGATGTCTCTCTTCCCTCAGGTGTCAGCGGAAGCAGTGGCGGGTGGACCTGCCAGCCACCAGCGTGGTGATCACGTTCCACAACGAAGCCAGGTCGGCCTTGCTGAGGACAGTGGTCAGGTAAGGGCAGGAGAGGCCACCCAGTGCCCACCTGCTGCACCATACGGGCAGTGGTCCCCGGCAGGGCTGCTGGACATCCCCGGCGTGCCAGGCCAGAGCTGTCTGCTGGGGGTTCAGACGGGTCACCTGACCGCAGCACAAGGAGTGGCTGATTGATGGCTTCTCCAGCCAAGGATTGGGACCGTCGCATGAGAATCCCCCACCCCAAGTGATACCCCTACAAGGCCTCCAAATTTTATTTTATTTTATTTTTTAACGTTTATTTATTTTTGAGAGAGAGAGAGAGCACAAGCAGGGGAAGAGCAGAGAGAGAGGGAGACACAGAACCCGAGGCAGGCACCGGGCTCTGAGCTCCCAGCACGGAGCCCGACACGGGGCTCGAACTCACGAACCGTGAGATCATGACCTGAGCCGACGTCAGATGCTTCACCGACCGAGCCACCCAGGCGCCCCAACCTTTATCTTTCTGTTTCCTCAGCGTGCTTAAGAAAAGCCCGCCCCACCTCATAAAAGAGATCATCTTGGTGGATGACTACAGCAATGACCGTAAGTACCAAGACGGATTCCTGCCCCTTGCCTGGCCCTTCTCCTGGGCACCGGCCTTCCTTAGTGCCCGAAAAGGTCAGAAATCTGGGCCGTGTAAAGAAGAGGTGCCTCTTTGATGCCCCAGGAGATCCGCCCACGGATGACTAGGAATCACAATACTTGAATACAGAGCCCTTGCAAACGAGGTTCCAAATTCTCTGCTTCTCTCTTTCCCTAGCTGAGGACGGGGCTCTCTTGGGGAAAATTGAGAAGGTGCGGGTTCTCAGAAATGATCGGCGAGAAGGTAAGACTCTTTTTCTTTTTCTTTTTTTTTTTTTTAAACTCTTTTTCTTAATTCAGTTACCAAGACAGTTGAATGCTGACTTTTCCTGAGCCCGAAATGTTTCAGCTAAAAGAACAATTAACTTTCTAGTCTTCGTGTGTGTGTGTGTGTGTGTATGTGTGTGTGTCTCTCTCTCTACGGGAGCCTCTTGGGAGCCTCTCCCAGCAAAGCCGAGGGAGGACATTCAAAGCTTAATTGAAATTGTTTGTATACTAGGGCAAGAGTTCAAATTACATTTTTATTTATGTATTTAGAAAATTGGCGTCTCTCTTCCTTTTACAACCCAGGAAGTCTTATCAGTCCCTGGAGTACCAGAGTTTAGAAGGAAAACAAAGATTTAGCAATGAGAAGTTTGGTGACGCCAGGCTCCCGGCATCTGATAAAATAACGGATTCGAGTTTGACAGCCTGCTGAAGGTGAACCATCCCAAAAAGGGAGATGTTGCTGCAATTACATGCTTATTGGATTTTGCAAAGGCCAGCCGCAAAACCTGCGGTCAGTCTTGTCTGCCGGAGCTGGGCTTATCGAGTCCTCTTTATTGGCAGTTAGGAGAGAGACTCCAAAGGGTGAGGGGGTGGGGGGGGAAGTATTACTTTGAAGTGTCCGGAAAGGAAGCTAAAACCACAACGCAATTAACATCCAGTGTATCGATGCTGCTTGAAGGGCTTGGTGGCTGGATTCTAGGCTCCTCCATGGTCCAGAGAACTCCTTCAGTGTAGGAAGATGGCACAGCTTTAAAACATGCTATCTTAGTTATTTGAGGATGACTCCGCTGATCCTGGAGTGGCGATTGTATTCTCTGATCAGCGTATATACTCTTTCTTCTGGTTCCCGTGCAGCCCGGTCAGAGCCAATCCGTGCAGCTTTTCTTAGCAGGAATTTCATCAGCGATAAAGTGATTGAGCCTATTAGGACAGTGCGATCAGCACCATGTTTTAACCAACCAAGATCATCGTTCCTCAGGTTCAAGATACATAAACAGTGGCATCAGCCCTGCCCTTGGGAAGCTCTATTTGCTGGACTTGCGTCTATCTCCCAAGCTTAGAATAAGCCAAAACCTTGAGGTCAAACCGAAGTCTTGCATTACATGGGCCCCCAAACAAACTGCATGATAACTTTTTGAATTGAAACCCAAAGTGCCTGCTAGCACAAGGAGAAAAAAAAAAAAAAAGAAAGAAAGAAAGAAAAAAGAAGAAGAAGAGGAGGAAAAGAAAGAAATTATTTTTCGTGGTGGCATTTTATAACTGACAGATCACTTGCTGGCCTTGTCAGAGTTTAACCTTAGACATCAGTGCCTCTGAGTGCTTTAAGTTAGGATGTTCACTTGGGTAAGAACGTGAGTTGATGCATTGTTCTGGAAAGGGAGGGGGAGGGGCCGCTGTGGGAAGACAGAGTGTGGGAAGGAAACCTGTAAGCAAACGAAGCAGGTGGTACTGAGTGAGAAAAAGCACACACGGGAATGTATGTGTGTGCTTGGGTGTCCGTGTGTGCATGTATGTCTCCCATGTACTTGAACATCTATACATGTGCTTCGTAATGCTACTAGATGTCAGACAAAATCAGTTGCGTGAATATTATGGCAGCGAAGGAACGGCCTTCGGTTTGTTTAGTGGGGGTTTTAATGTGCCAGTGACTTCATCTGGCTGCTTATTAGAATCGGCTGGGAAGCCTCAAAGATGACCCAGCCCTTCTAACTTGGTGGGAGCCCTGTGCCAAACTGTGAGTCCCCGTGGTGGTTACCGGCTGAAATCTCAGTTCTCTCTGCCTTCTGATTGTTTCTTTTCATGGACTCCGCGGGGTCTCCCTTGTGCCTGAAGTTCAGGAGTCAGCCGAGGATTTATGAGGAGGTTATCTCCAGATTTGGGACGAACGAACCTCCTTTCCGGGATCTCCTCCTTTCAGTTTCTAGCCCCGCTCGAAACCCTGAACTCTGTCCTCTGACACCTCCAGCCAAAAAGGCTGTGTCGCAGCGGGTCGTAGCGTAACCTCGGGAGAAACACCACACACCCCTGGGCTTCACTCCCTGTGATTTTCTCCTTTCAGGGACTGAATCCCCTCCAGTTTCTGCCTGCTTCTCACTGCTGTCTGGCCCTTTCCGATTCTTGCTTTTTCTCTTTTGGTCAGAGTTTATAACTCTTCTCTGAGCAAGAGCTTGTCTAATACAAGCTAAGACTCTTGACTTTGCAATTACCAGAACTAGAAGCCTTTATCTTTTTTCCCCCTCCCATAGCATGCAGATCTAGAAGAATCATTGAAAACCCATTTTGACTACTCTGTATAAAGGAACTTGAAAACACTGTCCTCACGGGTCGTGAATAGTCACATCATCTTCATATGCAGTTGTGCCCCCTTATCCACAGGAATACGTTCTAAGACCCCCCCCCCAGTGGACGCCTAAAACCACGGATAGTAAGGGACCCTGAATAAACTTTTTCCCTATACATGCGTATCTCCAGCAAGGTGTAAGTTATAAATTAGGCAGAGTAAGAGATAAACCATAATAACTAATAATAAAATGGAACATTTATAACGATACTGTTTAAAAGTTACACGAATGTGGTCTCTCTCTCTCAAAATATCTTATCGTTCTGTCCTCACCCTTCTTGTGATGATGTGAGGTGATAAAATGCCCCCGTGATAAGATGAAGGGAGGGGGATGACACAGACTTGTGACCTAACGTTAGGCTACTGCTGACCTTCTGATGATATGTCAGAAGGAGGATCCCCTGGCTTCCAGACCTCCGTTGGTCACAGGTACCTGAAATTGTGAAATGCACAACCCCAGGTGATCATGACAGGGGACACTGCGGAAGGCCCGGCATACGCAGCAAAAGCCACTTATGGCCGCGTCATCCAGTGACAGAGATACGACTTGTGATAAGACTTGGTGTGATAGTAAAAAATCTATATTATTAACAGACCACAGTACGTAAACTCTGGAAATTTGACCTGTCGTGGAACGAATTTTCTGTAAAACCCGGTCAGCCGGGATTTGCCACCGATGTTCTTTGGCTGTGGTAGGTCTTGGACAGGCAGAGCTGTTTGCAGCGCCCTGAGCGTTACGTCATCGCCATTGAAATCGGTACCACCAGCGCCTGAAGGTGTCTGGGTAACACCTCCCTTGCCCCAGTTAAGGAGAAAACCGTTGCTGCGTCAGAAGAAGGTAGTCGGAAAAGTTCCACGGTTCAGTTGCTTGATAAAGGAGACTTCAGGTTCTTAAGGGCCTGACTCAGAGGGCAGTCGTTCTAAGAAAGTTGCCTTCCTCGTCCTCCAAGGAACTCAGGAACGGAGATCCTGACAGCAGCCTGTCTTGGTAACCACGGGGCAGGATTGATCCTGCCCCCCAACTCTGTACTAGACTGTGCCCGGCAAGGGGCCACAGAGCCGTGGGGGGCGGCGGGGGGATGTCAATGCTGTATGTGCTGTCTTGTTGCCTTCTTCTCAGATACTCTGATGCGCTTTTGAAATCGCTTCCGCAGGCCTGATGCGCTCACGGGTCCGGGGGGCCGATGCGGCCCAGGCCAAGGTCCTGACGTTCCTGGACAGCCACTGTGAGTGCAACGAGCACTGGCTGGAGCCCCTCCTGGAGAGGGTGGCTGAGGTGAGGCCCGGGGCTCGTGCTGGGCTCCTCCCGCGTGCTGGAAAGGGGTGGGGGGGGGGGGGGAAGCGTGCCTCTGGCACAACCGCTCCAAGAGCATTCCGTTCACTGTAGGAATCTTATCACTGGAGAGAAAATCACTTTGATGAGTCGGAGGCGAGGAGCGGCGGAGGCTGGCGAGAGCCTGATCAGTTTCCCACGGTCCCTTTCCTCTTAGGAGGGTCTGCCTTCTCTCTGAGCTCAGGAGGGGCCGAGCGCTGAGGACAGCGCCCGGCGTCCAGCCAGTGCGCTCGGAGTGGCTGATGCCATCGCTGCCTCCAGAGGGCAGGGAGGGCAGGCTGGCCACCTCCAGCCATGCTGCTCGCCGACGAGCCCAGCCTGCCGGCTCGTGGCGGAACGGGGTGCCCGTGAGCGCACAGTTGACCGTTAGAGGCTGTCAGGGTGCCCCGGGGCGCAATTTTGTGCACCTCTGTCTCCAGACACGTCATCACTGGTATTACCTTCGGCCTTTTATCATTTCGCTTGCCTTTTGCTTGCTTTCCTGACTTTTCTTTTCTCCGTACTGAGAAAGGGTTTCTTTGGGGTGATAAAGCGAACCTAACGAAAGTACAGAAACGAACAAGTGAGGCCTTTTACGAGTCACGCGTGACATGGGTAGCTGAGGGGCACTAAACCATGAAATACTCAATAACCACAAGCTACCAGCGATGATGATGCTATGACGGTATTGATGATCTTGACTCCGTGTCCCAGTTATCAGTGATGCCACGATATTCGGGACTGTTCACCGAGCGCTAACTATGTGTTAGATAAATTACGTATTGACCCCATTTGCCCCACGAGGAACCTGGGGGTTAACGTGTTTAATAACACATCCAAAATTCATGCAGGAGACCCAGCCAGGGGTGCAAAGCAGTTTCTGCTGCATCCCCTCTCACTGAGCCCTCTTACACCTATACATGCACCTAGCCGAGAGAAGAACCCTCTGGAATCCCGTCCTCTCCAGGCCCGTTCTCACACAACCAGACTCCTCCCTGGTCACGGAGGACACGGCCACAGCCAAGATATTAGCGTGTGTGGAGACCGCAGGCTTCTGCCATCAAACTGTCAGAATTCTTTCAAATACTCTCTCCTCAAGTAAGGACAGAAGGAGTGGAAAATTGCGACTCTCACCAATTCCAGTCCTATCAGAAGAGGCCAAGGGGCGCCTGGGGGGCTCAACCAGTTGAGCGTTTGACCCTGGATTTCGGCTCCGGCCGCGATCTCCCGGTTTGTGGGTTCGAGCCCCGTGTTGAGCTCTGCGCTGACAGTTCGGAGCCTGCTTGGGATTCTCTCTCTCTCTCTCCTTCTCGCTCTGCCCCTCTCTTGCTCACGCTCTCTCTCTCTCTCTCTCAAAAAATAAACTAAAAAAAAAAGAAAAAAAAAAGTTAAAACAAAAGAAGTGGACTGAGAAGGAGAGCAAATTATGCTATTTGGTGCCCATCCCCAGGTCCGGACCGAGCCAGGCAAGGGAAGACTTGATTCTCCCTTCTCGGCGCATGGGGTCTTGTGTCCCGTAAACTCGCTCCTGGGTGATGTCAGAACTTTATACTGTTCTTTTACGTGTTCCTGTGATGTGTTAGGCTCTTAGCTCTGCTGATTCTGTTACCAATTTGTTTTTCGAAGTCTTTCCCCTGGTTAACACGGGTTCTGTAAATGGCTGGAGGACAGCACTTCCTCTTCCGTTAACTAGCCGCGCGGGGCAGCGCCTGTCCCCAGCATCAAGCATCTCGTTTGAAAGAGGGCAGGAAGGTTAAAAGGCCTTATGTTCACAAACTCTTACCAGAATAATAACCGCGGCATAAAGAAATGCCTCCATCTAAGGGAAAAAATGTTCTCGTTTGATAGAAATCACAGGTAAGACCTGCGTGGAGTCTGGAATTCTCTAGCCGACTTGGCTTCCGTTCTGCCGGAATAATACTCGGTAACTCTGCTCACGCCCTAGCGTTGCCGTGTGGGTGTCTCGGCCAGGAGTCCACTCCCAAGGCCGCGGCTCACAGTTCTGATGTTTCAGTGCAGCTGAGCTTAGATTCTGTCAGGACGAAAGCAGCCCCGTGGTCGGCGTTTTGACATCTGGGAAAACGGAAGAGTGCGCTGGGGACCCTGGCGCGGTCCCTGCCTCCAGCCGGGGCAGCAAACGCCTGAGGCACCCCGTGCCCACGGCTGCCTCCTCTCAGGGAGTGATCCTCTCTGCCCGCTCACCCTCGACCTTGCTCGGCACAGAATAGGGCCCGTCCACGGGACGGCCGAGGGCAGGGCGCGCGCGTTGGATGGGGGGCCCCAAGGTCCCCTGGAGCACAGCGTGGTTAGCGATGGCAGGCGGTGGGTTTCACTGAAACTGCCTGCCACGAATGCCTGCCTTTTGTGGGGTGGGATCCTTTGTTTTGTTTGTGATACCTACTCCTGTCTTTTGTTCATTTGTGTTCCAGGACAGGACTCGGGTCGTGTCCCCCATCATCGACGTCATCAATATGGACAACTTTCAGTACGTGGGGGCATCCGCTGACCTGAAAGGCGGTAAGCACGGCTCCTGGTCGCTCCCCACCCCCCACCCCCGCTTCGCTCTTGCTGTCTGTGTGGCGTCTGATCGTTGCTCCTTCTCAGCGTCTCGAGTGACAGTGACAGCAGCTTTCACGCTGCCGGTGCACGCGCCGCGAGCAAAGGGTGTCTCTGTGCTCGACAAGTGGGATCTCCTAAAGAGAGCGGAAAAATAGCCTTATTTCCCTTAGAGGACTTCCTGTGTTTCCTGTTCTTCTCTTATCTCGTTGGCCTTCTGTGGCTGTTATGACACGTGTGGCTCAGTACACACGACTGGTGTCATTTTTAATCGGAAGATTAAGCCTTCCCAGGTCGGAGTCTGGGATGAGGATCCGCCAGAGCTGACAGGCCGTGTGCGGTGAGCATCAGAGCTCAGCATCGGGCCTGGCTTTGCCTCGCCTGTGACGCCAGCTCCTCTGACAGCGACAGCCTGCCTCTCCCTGGTGGCAGAGCCATCCAGGTCACCTGCCCTGCCGCCCGGGTCACCCGGGTCATCCCCAATTCCCGCTGACCACCCAAGCCCGCCCGCTCGTCACCAAGTCCTGCCGATTTTACCCCTTCGCGTGGCTTGGTTGCAGGTCCCCCCCTACACCGCCCCCCCCCCCCCCCCCCCCCCCCCCGCCGACCATTCACATCCTGCTTCACTTTCGGGTCACCTCAAGTGTAAGTGGCCACACCAGCTTCCTGTTGATCCTCATAGCCTCCGGATGTGTTCTGTCACACCCAGCCCCCTTGGGGCCCCGTTGGTGACTTTTCTCGTGCTCTTCACGTTCCCAGAAATTATCACAGGCCCCAGAGAACCCCTGTTCGACTATACCGTGCTGGCTGCATGTATCGGCATTTGCTGGGTTAGAAATTCAAGCCGAGAACTTGTTAAAACACGAGGCGATGCAAATATACATCCAGTTGTCCATCAGAGTGCTGATCTCATACGTCCTACAGCTTCTGGAAAGCTCCATCATGGGCTTTTGAAAGAGTGAGCCTGAAAGAGGCACTTACATAAGGTCTCATGTAAATATAAACGCGGTTTTGACGTGGCAGACCCCCAGAAGGGTCTGTGGACCCCGCGGGCTCCTGGACCTTGCCTGGGGACACGCTGGTCTCATGCAGGGCTCCATGGTGCTGATGGCAGCGTAGGGATCACACTGGCCCCTCGGAAGGACTGGTCATGTAACACGCGGCTCTTACTAGTGTCCTTCTGTCCCTGGGACTGTGGGGTGGGGGTGGGGCAGGGGGTGGCTGGTGACACAGGGTTCTGCCACCGCCCGGTCATAAACGCTCTGTGCTCTGAACCTCGGCCGGTTGGCGGTCACGCCTCTCGGAGCCCGGCTGAGAGCCAGGAGGTCAGCTGAGACCGCTCAAAGCAGCTGAAAGAGACGTCAGAGCCTGTGCCTTCTGCCTGTGTAATGTCTTTGCTCTCGACCCTTCCCACCTACGGTCCACGAAGTCTTTTCTACCTGCCCAGCGGCACCCCAGTTGCTCTGTGTGAACCTAGGGGTCGCTTTGCCCGTCTTCCAACACCTTGAGTGGATGCCAGGAGGACGGACTGTTGCGGACAGACACAGGAGCCACTGATGGCCTGGCACGGAGAGAAGAAGACCGTGAAACTCTCAAACCGGGCGCAGCCTCAGGAAACAGAATGCCGGGGCGGTCCGGGCGACTCCAGCTTTTGGCCCCACCTGCCAGCTGACCTCTGCTCCTCCGCGTGCCCGTCTGAGAAGTGGGGTGCTAGTGTCGTGGGCAGCGAAGGGATGAGCCTCGCCTGCACGAGATCCGTGATGTGGCCAGGCAGGTCCCCTGTCCCGAGCCATCGGCAGCGGGGCCGTCGCCGTGGGAGGGCTCTACGCGCATCAGGAGACACGGAGTTCAAAAACGATTCTCAGCAAACAGTGAGGCGGTTTGGCCGCTTTAAAGGGGACAGATCCTTAGTTATCAAGAAAGCGTCGGTCTTCAGAATGTCTTCGTCCCCGAGGACTTGCAAGAGCGGAGATTTGATGGGCTTTCTTGCTCCCAGAGCAGCTTCCTGTGTGAGAGCCAGTGCAGGGACCCAGATGCTCTGCGGGGCGGGGCTCAGGCCTCCTGCCGGGGTCGGAAGAAGAAGAGGCACCAGGTTTACTCCAGAAGCATTTTGTCAGATCCCTTTAGGGGGAAAAAAAATCAAGGACGGCACTTTTAGCACGTTCTCAAAACCTAACATAGTTTGTCTGTTTGGACCAAATTAATAAAATAAGAATGAACATTTGCAAGCAGCGGGCGGTGTTAACATCACCTGGCCCGCTGGGGCCTCTGCGTTGTCTGCTGATCACACAGGCAGGACGTTTGTCGTTTCCCTGGTTGAGGCAGGCCTCGGGGAGAGCTGGGCTCTTCGGGAAAGCCAGTGTGGGGCCTGCCTCAGTTTCCTCCCTGGGCTCCCGTCTCTGCCGCCTGGCCCCCCCAGCCACTCGCCTCTTCTTTGCTAGCCTGTGGCACTCGGCGGTACCAGCGGGGGGGCCTTTGTGGTCCCATGCCTCTGGAGGGGCCATCTGGCGTACCGTGCTGGCCCAGGAGACCCCCGGCTCACGCCTCCCACCCTGCCCTGTTCAGGCTACAGACGTGGGGGCTGGCGGGACAGCCAGACCTTGACCTCAGAGCACCCCGAAGAGAGATCCGAACCTAGGCCTTGCACGGTCCCTGCTGGTCCAGGCCCCATGGCACAGAGCTGAAGGACAGATGGCCCTGGAGTAATTAGGTTCAGCTGCCAGACCCTTGGAAACGCAGTATCGTGGGCCCCCTGTCACCAAGAAGTGGTCTCCTCGTGCATCTCTGGAGCATCAGCGGGTGGGGTGTGTGGGCACCCACGGCTCGGTGCGGGGTGCCTTCTGAGTAAGGGCGAGACACGGCAATACAAACGTCGGAAACCACGGGCAGGTACCGGGCCTGCGCTCGGCTGTCCCAAGCAGCCTGTGGCTTCTAGAAGTGACTTGGGACGGCGGCCGTATTTCTCAGAAATTGCAGCTTGCTGCCTGCTGCGCTGGCAGCCAAAGGAAGTATTTGGCTCATTTTCGTCAAAAAGTGGTCCCTCTGCACCCCCCCCACCCCAATATGGTTTGGTTGCAGCCAGGAGACGCTGAGAGGATCCCAGGTTGCAGGCCCAGGGACCCTGTCATCTTGTCCCCCCCCCCCCCCGCCCCGGGTTCTTCTTTTGCCCCAAGACAGTGTTGGAGGCCTGGTGGCAGATTTGACTTTGTCCCTCTTTCTTCTCTCGCCTCCTTACAGCCCTCGGGTGTGCAGGGTGTCTCCACACGGACCCCCCTTCTCTCCCTGGGTCCGTTACCCTCAGGCATTTTCATCCTAGGAAAGCCTGACCCGCGTTTTCTGTTCAGAGGGAGCCTCTCCAGCATGCGCCTTCCCTGCCGGTCTCCTGCCCAGGTCCCCCGGGCGCCCTCTCCCTCCTGCTGCGGCTTTCGTGGTCACGCTCTTTTCTTGTTTTTTTTTTGCTGTGTGTGGTTTCAGTGAGTCCAGTCCAAACATCAAATACAAATACGTCTAAGCCGTGAGGGACGGAGGTGCAGGAGCACAGTTCGTACTTATCGGCGCCTTGTGTTTTCTGTCTTCTCTGTGGCCGGCAGGTTTTGACTGGAACTTGGTATTCAAATGGGATTACATGACGCCCGAGCAGAGAAGATCCCGCCAGGGGAACCCGGTCGCCCCCATAAAGTAAGTGCCGGGCATCCTTTGGGGTGCCCTCACAGGTGAGACCCCAGGCCCCGTGTTTTCTAGAGACTTAGTTAAGCTCTTCCTCTCCCTGCCGGCACTTGACATTGAGTTCTCAGGACATCTACTGGGAAGGAAGTAGGGGCTCAGTTAACTGCCTCTCAGGCTGACCAGGAGACACAGAGGTGACGGGTCACATCTAACGTGAGGAACCAGCTCCAGGATAAGGGCAGCTGATATTATTGGGTCGCTTGCAGAATCTCCTGAGAGCTTATACGTATAATTCTTTGTAATCTTCTAAGGAAATGGAGGCACGGAAAGGCCACCTGTCAGTGAGTGCCCCCGGCTTCAGTGGTCATGCTGTCGTAGGGGACCGGGTCCGGCCCCTTGCGCTGTGGGAGCGTCTGAGCAGGGCAGGTGGGAAGCATTTGAAGTCAGCAGCGGAAAAACAGCGACAGCATCCTGAGCCCCGACTGGGGAACGGTGGCTGTGGCTTCGTTTTTAAGCTCACCTTATAGACCTGACCTTGGCAGTAGAATGCAGGAGCGCTGTCCTTGACCTTTGACCTCTCCCTCTCTTCCCTTCCACCCTCTCTGCCTTTTCAGAACCCCTATGATTGCTGGAGGGCTGTTCGTGATGGACAAGCTCTATTTTGAAGAACTGGGGAAGTACGACATGATGATGGACGTGTGGGGAGGAGAGAACCTGGGTACGTGTGAGCCTGCATCTTGGCTCTCCAAGCCTGGTGAAGCCGTGGCCTTCCGCCCAGCAAGGGCGTCCGACTGAAAAGCGGAAGCTTGGAAGAGGCTGTTAGGCAAGAGCTTGTGGTATACAGGTGGCCAGTTGGCAACCAGCTATAAAGACGTTAGTCACCGTTCATCAGACCCCGTCCGTCCCCGAATAAGTATCGATAACATACTTTTCTCTCTTCAGGGTGTCTTGGGTTGGGCGTTAATTGTTTTTTTTTTTTTTAACGTTTATTTATTTTTGAGACAGAGAGAGACAGAGCATGAACAGGGGAGGGGCAGAGAGAGAGGGAGACACAGAATCTGAAACAGGCTCCAGGCTCCGAGCTATCAGCACAGAGCCCGACACGGGGCTCGAACTCACGGACTGTGAGGTCATGACCTGAGCCGAAGTCAGACACTTAACCGACCAAGCCACCCAGGCGCCCCTTTTGGGTTGGGCGTTAAAATCTGTTGCCCTAAGTTAGAATGAGGGATGCTAGAGGACAGACACTGTCTTTGAAGGAAAATGCAAACTTTTCAAAGTCGTGTGGACCCGAGGGTTTGGAAAGCGAGCTTAACAAACGCGGGGAAGCGCTTCAGGCTGTAGGATTTGCTTTCAGCCGTGTAGAGTGGAAAGTGAGTCCGGGCCAGCCTCGTGGGGTTGACCACAGTCCCGGAAATCAGACGGCGTGAAGAGGCCTTGGCATTTAATCCCTCCTTGACTACTTTGTGAACGGTTCTCATTTAGTTTGATTTTTTTGTTTGTTTTTACTAACCCATGCTAATCGTTTTTCCTCAGGTTTAGGGACAGTGAAATTTCATTTTATTTTTTAACGTTTATTTTGGAGAGACAGAGAGGACAGAGTTTGAGCAGGGGAAGGGCAGAGAGAGAGGGAGACACAGAATCCGAGGCAGGCTCCAGGCTCCGAGCTGTCAGCACAGAGCCCGACGCGGGGCTAGAACTCACACACCGCGAGATCATGACCTGAGCCGAAGTCGGACGCCCAACCGACTTGAGCCACCCAGGCGCCCAATTCTATACAATGAAATTTTATAGACTTTGGTCTGGGTTAGTACCTGCACCATACTTACTGCATTGAGATGAAAAGATTTCTTGTTTTGTTTGATTTTTGCTTGGTTGGTTTTGTTTTTTGTCGTTGTCGTCGTCGTTTTTTGCTGGCGGTCCTGAACTGATTCTCCTCAGCTCTTGACGCTGTTCAGTACCATCCGCCCTTGGGTGGGCAAACCCTGGGAGAAAGCAGGGCAGGGACAAAGGAGAGGACAAATGATGTCACCGTCAGTTTTAGGAGTTTTTACCCGTAACAGAAACTTTGACATTTTTTGTTAGTTTAGAAGAAAAAAAGCTCACCGCGCCTGTTTTATTTCTCTGACTTTATGATGTTAAAGTTAGTGATGGCGTCTCCTCTGTGGAGATTTGTCTGCCTCGGTTTGATGTTGAAAGCTTCTTTGGGCTCAGTAACAACACTGGGACAAAGGACCATGAGTCAAACTCCTTTTGGTTGTTTTTTTAATGACACGGTGACAGGTAGGGAGGACTTGTGTGAAAGTCGTTTGAGCACGAAAGGCTTCAGAAGAATGATTAACCTTCTGAAGAGACTTCCGCGTCACCCTCGGTCCCCAGGCATCTCCTGATGGCTTCGTGCAAATCTCGCCGGCCGGGACCACCCAGCAGGACAGGGCTTCACTTAGGTGACCGTGGTTTTCAAAAGGTGTGCTGTCAGCTGAAAGCACGGATTAGGCCGATGATGTGGCAGCCAGCCTTTGTGTCACCGAAGAGTGTCGATATAAATACCAAAGGGGACATTTCACCAGAGACCTGAGGGAGGGGAGGCCGTTTTCTTAAATGCCCTGGAGTTTTTGTTGGTTTGGTTTTTGTATTTATGTAGCTGTGCCATGAGTGAGGTCCCGCGGAAGGGCTTGAGGGGCCTCGGTGGGGGTGGGGCCGGACAGGGAGGAAGGGGCTGGAACAGTCCCTGCGTGGGCGCCGTCTGGCATCGTCCCTTCCCTTGCCCGGCTCCGTAAAGCCGCTCTCGAGGAGTCTCCCACTGGCTCTGGAGGGTGAACAGGCGTAGGGCTTCAGCAAGAGAAGTCCCCAATCTGAGTCCGTTTGGCACCTCTCTGACTTCTTTTCTGAGCGCCGGGTGGGTGCACACCGGTGGGTGTGGACGTGTGTCGGGAGAGGTGGGGTGCTCCGGGTAATACCCAAGCCCACCTCGAGGTGCACCCCCCCCCCAAACCACTGCACCTTCCGCTTTTCCTAGCTGGCAACGTAAGTCTAACGTAAGCAATGAAAAAGAAAGACGGAGAAGCTGGTCCCCGGCCCCTGTGAGACGTAGGCGTTAGGCTCCTTGGACACGTGATTTGTCCTCTGTGCCGTGTCCCCACAGCATTAGCCAGATGCTGACTGCTTCCGGTGCATCATCTCATTTTGTGCTTGCTTTCTTTTTTTTTCGGTTGAGGTGTAGTTAGGCACGGCGCCACGGTTTCGTTAGTTGCGGGTGCGCAACCTAGAGATTTTCGCCAGCGCTGTGCGTCTCGTTTCATGCTTTCTTGAAAGACCGAGGTCCTGCCCGAGACCTCACGGCCGGTTGTTAGCAGAGCCGAGAAGCAAACAAGTGGCCTGATCCAAAAGCCACCAAGTTATCCTGCGTGATCGTTCCCAAGTTGTAGCGTCCCCAGGTTCAAGTGCGATCAGAGTTGAACGTAATCGTACTTCTGTGTGGCCTTCCAAATCTCCCGCCAGGTCTCTGAATGGGTCCCTTCCTGGTTTAACACATGCCCTCCACGGAAGCCTCGGGGCCTTCCTAGCCCCCAGATCGAATGTTCCAGTTAGGCAAGCGTATATTTAAATTTTTATTCTCCTGAAACGCAGAGAACTTCTTATTCAAAGCTTTGTTGGACACGGAGAAAGTCAGAAACCCGTCACGGCAGACTTGGGTTGGTCATGACCCTACATTTTTCAAGGCTGCGAGGGAATTGGTTATGAAAGGCCCACGGCAGCTGCATGGATCGCTCCTCTCTAGCCAACGAGGGGTTTCCTACTTGAGTTTGCTAGATCCAGTCCTGGGAACTCCCGTCGTGCCCGAGGGGGTGTTACGTGCCTTCAGCGGTGCGGTCTGGGCACCTGCTGCCACAGACAGGGCTCTGCCTGGAGGATTTATCCAGCAGCTCGCTTGTGGTGTGCCCTAATCCCACCTTATTTCTGACCCTTTTATACTTCCAGCAGTGACTGCTAACTCTGTGCATTCTAGCTCGCTTCCTCACTGTGTTCTTACGGGTGTGAAATGATGTCGAGGAAGTGCCCTTTTACACGAACCATGAAGACTGTTGCGGTCACTGAGATGGTTGGTGAGGAGGACAGGTGCCTGGTCAGAGGGTGCCAGGCTGTTCCAGAAGCCAGCCACGCGCCGAGCTCTTCCCCAGTACAGACGCTCAGGGCAGTGTGTGTGTTGAAGTTGGCCTGAACATCTCATTACTCCTGCAGGTAGATTCTGTGTCGAAGCAGGTGAACCGTTGGTTACTGACCAATGAAGTCCATGGCCAGCTCTGAGGGTTCTGTGCTACTCGGGCGTCTTTGGTCATTACCACAGTCCAAAGGCACCTGTGAACTTTCCAGGTGACTTGCAGCCTGCTAATAATGCACAGTTCTGGATAAGCATAAATTTTGGAATTTAAGGGGAGGGTCGTTTTCTCCTGAAGAGAGAAAGTCCAGCTGCTTACTCGTGGTCAGTGCCCTGAAAATAAGCTGTAGAGGAAGTTGGCTTATATGGTGGCCGGTTATATCTGACATCGAAGCTCCATTGTGGGTATTTCATGCTTTTTAATTCATGGATGTTTATACCCCTTCCTGGTGCCTTTTCTAACGGTGTCGATACAAAGCAAGTGCGAACGTAATAGCCCCTGATCACGAACCCGCTGGTGAAGAATTCAGGGCAAGCATTTCATCAGTGAATACCTGTGATGTCGCACGGATACGCGAGGTCTTGTGCCCGGAGTCCCTCCATGTTCAAAATAGACCAGAGAATCGCACTTGTCTGCAGGTGTCTCGTCTGAATCTGAAAAACGTTTCTGCATGCTCTTTTGTTGTTTTTTTGTTATGTTTTGTTTTGTTTTAATTTGGAACCGAATTCTTGAATGCAAACATGGGATTTGGTAACACAGATCTAGCTGACTCCATAATTTGGATCTGTGCTCAAATCTAAGCTAGTAAGTGTCCCAGGGTAGGGAGTTTGTTTGACATTCTTCTTTTTGTCTACACCACTTCCCATTTCTGTAAAAAAAAACACTGCTGTGGAGACACCCTCTTGGTGAACCGCAGTACGAACTTTCGTTCCGTCTCTTTTTTTTTTCTCTTCAACTTTATTGAGGTGCCGTTGACGATTTAACGTTGTGTATATTTAAGGCACACAACTTATATTCGCTACAGTCAGGCTGATCTGCCTGCACATACTTTCTTGATTGTGCTATGGAGCCAGGAGATACTGGGTGTGTCCAATGTCCCCACCGTAGAATGTTCAGGACCAGGTTCTGGAAGGAGGCAGGCTCCCTGTTCACATCTCCTTCAGGAGGCGAGGGCACGAGAGCCCTTTGATGGGATACTGGCAGGTGGATGTCTTGTACCCTGTCTGGGGTGGCTGCTGCTCAGAACAGTCCAGGGCTCCGTCAGTCACCCTGTCTCATTCATCGCCTCAGAGATCTCGTTCCGCGTGTGGCAGTGCGGCGGCAGCCTGGAGATCGTCCCCTGCAGCCGCGTGGGACACGTGTTCCGGAAGCAGCACCCCTACACCTTCCCGGGTGGCAGCGGCACCGTCTTCGCCCGGTGAGTGGCTATGAGGGGCTGAGCGGGGACAGGAACACCGGTGGCCACCACCACGCAGACGGGACTTAACCTCGGGCTGTATAGAAGCAGGTGTCCTTCCCTGGGGTGCCACTCAGCAAGGACGGGGACCGACTGTGCCCACAGCAGCACGGGTGCCACTCACTCTGCTGAGTGACAAGTTGCATGGTGTTTAATCCCGTTTCTAGGACGGTGTCAGAAGGACACAGCTACGGTGACAGGGAGCAGACAGGGGTGGGGTGGAGGCATGAGTACAGGGGGGCAGCCTGAGGGGTGTCCGGGGTGACCGTGCCTTCCTGCATCCTGATGTGGTAGTAATGACACCAGTCTGTACACGTGTGAAAGCTCAGACAACTAGACACTCCCCACCCCCCCTGCCCCCCCGCCGGCAGAATGTGTGAGAAAACGTTATTGTGAACAAGAGGAACTTGATATATTACCATTCAGGGCACCGTATGTGAACAACGCGAAAGTCAGGCCATACTAAATTCACGCCAAAAAGATGCGGCGTGTGGAAATGATTTATGGTAGATACCAGAAATATCTTCGCAAACGTGAAGATACCAAATCAAGAATTTTCTGAAGAAGACAGGCCAATTACCCATCGTGGGCCTACGGGTGTCTTCTGGGGAATTCTTCCAGATGCTAAAGATAAAACGGCACGCAGGCCCGTGGCCAGCCTGGCCCCAAGGAGCCGGGAGCAGTCAGCCCCACATCTGAATAGCTAAGTAAGACTGCAGCCACTGATAAATGCTGCGAGAAGGATCAGAGAAGGATCACCGGTGGTCACGTGGTTGAGCGGGAGCGGACTGGACACGGAGGGACCCTCTGCACCCTCGTTTCAGACCCAGAGGTGGGAGGGAGGGGCTTTGGGCTCCTGGGGGACAGCGCTCCCTGCAGGACGAGCAGGTCCTCGGCGCTGAGATCGGCGTCTGCCACCAGGTGGGCCCGGAGCCTAGGGAATAAGGGGACAGTAGACAGGGTGGGAGAGCTCGACCGGCCCCAGCCAAGCACCCTGTAGGTGGGGGGAAACTCGGGATGATGTTTGGATGCCGGGGGGGGGGGGGGGGCGCGAGTTACCGTAGGCACCTGACTTTTGAGCAGGTATCTGACTTCTCTGTTTTAAGCTTTAGCGAAGTGTTCATGGCCTCTGGGCAGAGGGTGGTGAGGAGGTGACATCAGGAGGAACCGATGGCAGGGGCGGGGGCCCAGGCAGAGAGAAGGTGGCGCGGACGGGGCTGTGGCTGTGACAGCGGAGCGCCGACAGGCAGCAATTACGGTGGCCTGGCTGTGGCCGGAGACCGGCAGCTGGGAATTATGATGAGCGAGCCCCAGGCCTGCGGTCAGCTTTGCCAACCCGGTGCCCCCACCGAACCCAGAGAGCTGGAGAGAGAGCAGAAGTGAGCCCGGGAGAACAAACAGCCTCTCTCTGGTCCGCTGTTTTACAGCTTAGATTTCCAAGTGCAGGTTGCACACCACGCACGTTGTTCTTACCCGGAAGTGAAAATTATTTCAGCAGAAGTGAAAATGTCAGCACGGAGGGTCTGAGTTCTGGGAGCCTCCAGCGAGGCCAAGTATCAAATAAAACTTCCGGCCAAATTACCCTCTTTCAACAGTACGTCCCTTCCCAAATGCCGTCTGACGTCATTTCTGCTCTTTACTAGAAACGGAAGTATTTCTTCTACAGCGAGCTCCACAAAATAAACAGTGAGGGGTTTGTTCTTTCCCAGGGACAACATGAGATTCCTCCCAAAAGCCTCTCGTGTGGACGTATTAAAGCCCTTGGTCGCTACCAGCGCAAGGTATCCGTTAACATACACATGCACAGAACATTGCTTTATGCAGTGTCGTTTTTAAGCCGTTTAGAAGGGAAACTTCTTCGCCGTAACTTACGGCCCCTGAGAAGTCTGCGCACCAGAGGCCCGGACAAAAGACTGACCCAGGCCCCCAGAGATCTGCTGGCCTTCGGCGCATCTCCGCGGCCCTCTGCCTCGGCTGACTCATCTAAAAGATAAGGGGGCCGAATTAGATGGTTTCTGAGGTCCCTTTCCAGTTCCGCGTTCTCTCTGGTTTCCTCCGATATGCGGCATTAAGTGTGTAAGTATTTCACCATTAGCAATTGGGACTTCACGACGAGAGCTAACACGTATGTGGCGATTAGTGTGCGTCGGGCTGTTTCTCAGTACTTTGCCAACATTAGCTTACGTCATTCTCCTAAAACCTTATGAACGAAGTACTCTGATTGGTCCCCGCTTCAGGGATAAGGGAAGCTGAGGCGGCGAAAGCGTCATCCCTCTGGCCAAGTTCACACAACCGGAAAGCACTTGAGCCAGGTTGCCACTCAGGGAGCCGGGCTCCGGACTCCAGGGCATTACCACATACCGATCTTTTTATCTAGATGCTAAAAGAGGCGATAGAACAACACGCAGAGGATGATCTCATTTATGTAGGTTAGTTTTTTTTTTTTCAATGTTTTTTTTGGGGGTTTTTTTTTTTTGTTTTTTGTTTTTTTTATTTATTTTTGGGACAGAGAGAGACAGAGCATGAACGGGGGAGGGGCAGAGAGAGAGGGAGACACAGAATCGGAAACAGGCTCCAGGCTCCGAGCCGTCAGCACAGAGCCCAACGCGGGGCTCGAACTCACGGACCGCGAGATCGTGACCTGGCTGAAGTCGGATGCCCAACCGACTGCGCCACCCAGGCGCCCCTATGTAGGTTAGTTTGTCAGCAAATGAGTGAGTGAGGAATGAATGAATGAATGAATGAGTGAGTTAATGAATGGAGCAAGTAGCCCCAGTGGGATCCTGCCTTGTTTTGCCCCTCCCGTGTGCACATGTGGGCACTGGCACTTTAGAAAGGGTAAGGCTCTGACCCACCTGCAAATCCTTGCTTCGCGTCTCTGGTTGTGGCAGCCACATCCCTCAAGACCAGTTGAGAGTGGGCCAGTTGGGTGACGTCACGACATGTCCAGTTTGCTTCCTACAGGCCCCTCAAGAGACTGTAGGGTGTTGTGTGCGTGCTGGAGTGTATGTGTGAATTAGAATCTACCCGGAGGCCAGAGATGGCCCCAGTCAGAAGAGCAGCCTGGCGGTGGGGCACATCCCTTAGAGAGGGGTATTGGGTTTTAGGTTTTGAGTTAATGGCGAGACTTCACCAATGCGATTGAAATGAAATACAGGAAACCCAGCGGTGTAAACTTGCTTTCTTACCGGACTGTTTTCTGTTATTCCCACCGTGCAGTAGAACTGGCCCGTGTGACTCACACCTTCTTTTGCTGCCTGCTTTCTGAGAGAGCTACCCTGTCTGCGCTGAGCATAGGGGTGGGCAGAGAGGAAGCAAAGGCAAGGAAAACCTGGATAAATCAAAGTGGACCCTTCTGGGTGCCGCTGTATCCGTAGCACCAAGAAGACTGGCATATAGTAGGTACTGAATAAATATTTGAATGAATGAATGGAAACTGGGGCGAAGTAAGCACGTGAAGCTTATTGGTTGAGTCTTACCTATGGATCTTTCTCGATTCAGCAGACAGAAGGATGTTGCTTTGCGTTTAGGGATTGTGAAATGGGTTAATGACTTAGGTGATTCAAAACCACTGTGTGATTGGAATTCAGAAAACCTTGGAAGCGTTCGGGGCTGAAAGGGACCTAGGAGATGCTTGAATCTGACCGTTTCATCCAACTGATGAGCGATCCCGGTCCCAGAGGACTGACGTCACACAGCCTGTTGGAGATTGACTGGGTGTTAAGTTGAGGCATGGGCCACTTAGTAAGACTCCGAATCCCAGTAAGAATATTTAATGGCTCTTCTGAGAAATAATACTTACGATCCAGCATCCCGGGCACTTCGGATCTTTAAATGCCCGTTGTTGAACGTCTTTCTTACAGAGCAAAAATAAACAATATCGCCAATTTCATTAACAAAGATGGTAGTCTTCTAATGTGGTAGGTCCATCTCTCCAGCCTCCTCCCCTCCCCCTCCCTTCCGAAGCGGGAACTTGCCAGATCAGAGGACAGCCATGTTATTTCATATTGTCTTGTCTGTCTAGTAAATGGCATTTGGAACAGTTCATCTTCTATCTCGGGAAGAGAAAAAGGGGCTCTGCATCGCTTTAGGTGAAAGATGTATGCCCCGCCTAGAAATTATCTTCATAATTGTAGCTCACATCGTTTGAAAGCCTCCCTACTTAAAAAGAGACCTTTTTGGTAGAGAAAAGGAATTCCTTTCCGAGGTGAACGCTGCCTCCCTAATAATTTATTGTGGAAGAACGTCGTGTGTTCTGTATGGATTCTTAAGGAGGGGTGAGTCTACTTTGGAACGGAGTCCAGGACTTGGGAGCAGAGAGGCTCCCTGTATGAATGCTGCTCTATACATGCTTTGCAAAGAAGGCCGACAGGGTCAGATGTGGACATTCGTGCGCGTGAATCCTTTAACGCAGGCCGTGTGTGCAAAAGTAGCTTGTTCCAGCGGCCTTATTGATCATGCATCATGGTTTTGAGACCGAAGCATGTGGTTTTCCTGCCTTCTAGAAAAGCACGGGGTAGCTAATTAGAGCCCCACGTGTGGGGCGTAAAGCTGCTGTCCCCTTCACGTGACGACTCCTTGTCCAAACAGGACACTCTGTCAGCTCAGGTCTGCAGGCAAAAAAAGTCTTTTTTAATAGGAATTCTTACCTATTTTTAACTTTTGGCCACGGCCATCTGGTAGGGTGAGAGCCGTGATGAGAAGGGCCGTGGAGGCCGAGGGGTTCTCGGCTGTCCTCCCTGGTGCTTCCTTCTGCGCACACATTCGCACGGGTTGTTGCCATGACGTTTTGTCCTTCCCGATGGTACAGCCCCAGTCTCTTCTTCCCAGTCCCTGCCTGTGCTGCATTTCTGACTCCGACTTTTGCTCTTTGACAATCCGTTTTCGCGCAACCCGAGAAAGCGAGCTCTGTTTGTTCAGTAAGCACCCGCTGAATGCCAGCTACCCGCAGACACGGGCCTGGGTGCTGAGCGGGGACAGCCCGCTCTCTACGCCGCTGCCCAAGCTGCCGGCCGGCGTCGGAGGACCTTCCTAAGTGGCACTCCGAGCGGACGAGTGCACACGGCGTGACGCTGATGGAAAGGAAGCAGATCACAGCTCAAGGAGATTTGTTTTGTTTCTAGTAACACCCGCCGGGCAGCAGAGGTCTGGATGGACGAATACAAAAACTTCTATTACGCAGCAGTGCCTTCTGCCAGAAACGTCCCTTATGGAAAGTAAGTGTAACTTGCGCCCTCTCGTGCTGCTTTGCTCGGGATCCTTGGGGGTGGGGGGAGCCCTGTGGTCAGCCCGCACCCCAAGAACCACACCGCCTCCAGAGTCGAGAACAAGCGCCCCGGGGGTCGAAGCAGGGGCCTCTGCTCGGGACCGGGCGAGGGACTAGGGCAGGCTGGGTGCGGGAGGTGCCCGGGGTCATGGGGACAGGAGTGTGTGGGGTCCAAGGTCCACTGCCGCCTCAGTGCCGTTCTCAGGAGCAGATTTGATGGAGGGAGCTGGTCAGTTCTTCAGATTGGTAAAGGAATCTTGTTTCCCTCTTCTCCAGTATTCAGAGCCGACTGGAGCTTAGGAAGAAGCTTAGCTGCAAGCCTTTCAAATGGTACCTCGAAAACGTCTACCCAGAGTTAAGGTAAGCCCCCCGGGGGGACCTGCAAGGGGGGGGGGTCTCACTTCGCCGGAGCTTAGGAGCAACAAATGTCGGAGAGGCGGCGAGGCCTCGGAAGGTGAGGAAGTGAAGATTGCACCTCGGACAGGAGGCCAGGAGCTGGACCCCCCGCTACCCCCCCCCCCCCAGTGAGTGAGAGCTGTGTGTCCTTCCCCCCCCCCCCCAGCTGTCGCCAAGCGAATGTGCTCCCTGAATGGCGGCCTCCTGCCGCGTTCCCTTGCCCTTCTCTGGAGAGGTGGAGACAGTCCCAGGTGTCCCCTCATCTAACTCCTTCCCCGTTGGCAAGGGGGGCAGGGGCTAAGCGGCCGAGGACTGTGCTCTAACCGGCCGTGTAAGCGGCCCGAGGAGTAGCGCCCGCCCCCCCCCCCCGCCCCCAGGTGTGTGCGCTGTGCCCACCCTGCCGGCTGCTCCGTCCGGCCTCCTGGTTCTGGCGCCCCGGGCCTCCCCGTCCTCGCGTGTCTCGCCCCAGTTGGCGGGAGTCGGGAGCTGAGACCCAGCACCGACCCGGGCGCAGGTCCAAGAATACCTCCGCTCTGCCGCTTGCCATTTGGCCCCTGCTGCCCGGGCACCACCGCCCCCTCCTGTGCAACCGCCGATGGTGGCACCCAGCAGGGGCGCGGGGACCGGGACCCCGCCCACGGTGCCTCCCTCCTCCAGGCTGGTCTCTACCCCACGTAAAATGGGAGTCATGACGCCGGCGCCCTGCTTCCCTCCAGGAGAGCTCATCAGAAGCACTCTTCCGCGCCTTCTGTCCACACCCGGCGTCTCCTTGTAAATTAATGTGAGCCCTGCGTCCCGAGGGAGCACTGATACCCTCATCGGCGGGCGCTTGAGCCTCCAGCCTTCGGGATCCATCTCCGCTTCATCTTCGTAAAGGGGTTGCCAGACAGCTCTTGGCTTTAATGCGGCACATCCCTTATTCTGAATATGCCCAGAGCGTTTCACCGCGAGTCCCGTGTCTCCCAGCCCGGGGACTGGGAATGCGACAGCCCCCACCGTGATCTTTTGCACTAACGGCTCCTCCAGAGCCCTCGTCACAGAGACGCGTTGGAGGGTTAGATGATGCGGCTGGGCCTCATCGCGGCTACTCGCGCACATCCCCCCCTGGAACCGTTGCCTCGGCTTTTAAAGCAACGTACGACGTCCTGCCCCTCTCCCCCCGCCCACCCCCAGCCGGAAGAGCCGGCACAGCGGGACGGTGTCCTCCCTCCGGCCCCCTCTGTGAAGGATGGCTTTCGCTGGGGATTGGGAACGGTGTCGGTCACCAGCGGGAGCCCCCCGGTCGTCGTCTCTCTCTCTCTCAGCTCATGCGGGGCCTCCCAGCAGCAGATCGTAGCCCCCAGTGGCGCCCACCTCGTATTTGCTGGCCTGGGTCTTAGTGGGTAATGATGCCAGGCAAGAGCGACATCAAATGTTTCACCCCGAGGTGACACTGGACCGTGTCCAAAGCATCGCGCACCGTGCCGGCAGGTGACTCTGCTGCCCCCGACCCCGCCCTGCACCAGGCAAGGGAGACACCAACTTCGTACTTGTGTTTGTGGCCGTGGTAGTCACTGCCACTTACCGAGTGCTTCCCAAGAGCCCGGCTTACGAGGCAGTATTTTTACATGATAACTTGCAGCTGGCCTGTTCCTCAGGTGCCGTGCAGAAGAGGGGGGTGAGGTGTGGAGAGAGTGGGAGGTCTGAGAGACGACGCAGCTGGTGCAGGGCCCAGGCTGGGTGCAGATGCGAGTCGAATCCCAAGGCGTGTCATCCCCCCCCTCCCCCCCCCGCCATGCCCTGGGTCTGTTTGTGGCAAGGCCACCCGACAAAGCCACTCAGGTTCTCCCCTCTTCCGGGCGAAGGTCAGATCCTAAGTTTTCTGGGAAGTTCAAGTGGCACATGACCACGCTCACTGCTTTTCTTTTACTGTTTTTTTTTTTTTTTAATACGTATCTTTTTTTTTTTTTTTTTTATGTTTGTTTTTGAGAGCACGAGGCGGGGGAGGGGCAGAGAGAGGGGGACAGAGGCTCCGAAGCAGGCTCTGGGCCCACAGCAACGAGCCCAGGGTGGGGCTCTAACTCACGAACTTGCGAGACCGTCAGCTGAGCCGAAGTCCGACACTCAACTCACGGAGCCACCCAGGCGCCCCTCATTCATTGCTTTCCTAAAGAACTTCCAACGGACCAACACCGAAGAATACAGGAGCTTTTCCTTTCCAGAAACGTTTCCCTGACATGGAATACGAAGACTCGTCCTCCAACGTGATCTTCAGTCGGGCTTAGAAATCCAGGACGTGGGCGAAACGCTGCCTCGCTGAGACCGCCCGCCAGTGGGGGAGGGGCACGGGGCCTAGTGGAGGCCTTCCTCGAGTGGTTCCTGCTGCCTGAGATAAAGTCACCAAGCCGAGGAAGTGGATGGCGGGAGCTGGGGGCTCCCGTGGAATTAAGCAGACGATTCTCCCATTGCTTTCCAGGGTTCCCGACCACCAGGATATAGCTTTTGGGGCCTTGCAGCAGGGAACCAACTGCCTGGACACTTTGGGACATTTTGCTGACGGTGTCGTCGGAGTTTACGAGTGCCACAATGCAGGGGGAACCAGGTATGTGCGTGGGGTGGACTTTAGCTCCCGGAGACCCGGAGACAACGGGGAAGGGGCCCTGACGTTACAAGTCCTAGCTGCTGCCTTTCTCCTGTGACCCCAGTTGTCCGTGAGGTAGCACCTAGTTCCTGCCTGTCACCCGCTAGCAGACGGCCATCAGATCGGGGGGGGGGGGGGGGTGTCTCGGATCAGAGGCGTGGAGCCTGTCAGTAGCCTTGGGCCAGTCTTGGGCCAGTCTTAATCTCCTCCTCCTCCTCCTCCTCCCTCTCCTCCTCCTCCCTCTCCTCCTCCTCCCTCTCCTCCTCCTCCTCCTCCCTCTCCTCCTCCTCCTCCCTCTCCTCCTCCTCCTCCTCCTCTTCCTCGTCTTCCTGCTGCCTCCGTCCTCCCTGTGATGTGTGCTCATCCCCAGAGCACCTGTTCTGTGTCCCCATCTGTGTCCAGTCTCCGAACGTGCTTGTCAACACCTACCTATGCCCCAGTTAAATGGGTACTTAACCACAGTCCCTGTGGCGGCCGCCAGAGTCATTCCTGGTCCCCCTGCCTGTTAGACAGCAACAGCTTAGATAGAAAAATTAATAATTACTAGCTTCGGTCTGGCACACACACACACACACACACACACACACACACACACACACACGCAACTTTTCCAGGAAGCGTAAAACCCCACCACCTTCTATCCTCACTGAAAATGAGACCAAGAAGGCTTGATGGGCCTAACAGTGGCCTACGTGTTCCAGAAGACAACCGTCTAGAAAGCCATTTTGTAATGAGATAATAATAGGTATTTGGGAAACCATGGGCTTTGTACGCAAAAAAGGTTGGGCAATGCTAAGTACTCTTACCTCTTTGAAAATATGCCAAGCTCTCAGAGGGCCTGCAGTTTAAATGGGGTGAGGCGGGGGTCGGGAGGCAGTTTAACTCGGTGTATCCAGGTTTATTGATCCTAGAACCTTCTTTAAAAAGGATTATTTTTAAAAGAGGGCCCCTGCTCCCATGTACAGCTGGTGGCTCCAGACCCCACCCCCAGGGAGTATCTAGGCAGACTGCGATCCCCAAATGCTCCCTTCACTTGGTGATGGCATCTTAGCAGATGCTTGGAATGGTCCGGACACCCTAAATCAGACAAGAGGCGGGGAGCCAGCTTCAGGCGGCAGCCAGGGCCGGCCCAGCACCTGCGTGCCGCCCCCACCGCCCCCCGCCTGGGCTCCCAGGGTCTCCCCTCTGTCCCCAGAGCCTCTGTCTTCTGGACAGGCCGTGAGCTTTGGGTGAGTGCACGGCCAGCCTCTGGGTACAGCTGGATTTACGGATTTCAAGTATTTCAGCCTGTGATATGTGGGTCCCCGTTTGTACTCTTTCCCAGGCCCCCCAAATGTGAGGGGTCAGCTGGAAGGAGGACCAGTAAAGAGGGAAGGAAGGAGAGGAGGAGGGAGGACACAAGTCGGGCAGTTTGTTGGTTGGGGACAGGAGGTGGGGCGGGGGGGGGGGGGGGGGGGGGGGGCACTGTTCCTGCCTTTCAGTCCGAGGCAGTGAAATTAAATGTGATCCCACCTCTTGCTGGGGACCGCGTGGCCTCTGTGACATACTCAGCCTCACACAACAGGGGATGACACAGGGTCACGTGGCGTTGCTGTCACCCTTGTCCCGGCCCAGGTCTGACTGCGGGAGGCCGTGCAGGGATCGCTCCCTCTAAGCTGAGCAGTAGAGGTTCGGGGCTGCGGTGGGAGGCGGGAGGGGTGTGAGCACGGGGACAGGCGGGGGTTTTATCTGCTTCTGTCCAAAGCCATGATGAAACTGCTGAAAGTTTGCCTTCGAATTATTTACCATCCCTGTTGTTAGACGTTTTATAATTCCGCCTTGGCTTCACTCAGTTCATTCCTGGGGTTCCCCTCTGTCACATTTGCGATGTTCTGATGATCCAGTGAAAGTTAAAGGGTTCAGTCCTTTATATTTTAGCAGCTCTCCTGGGCAGTGAGAAGTCTTACCCTGTAGAGCATCTGAAAGTAATTTTTTTAACATTTCTTTACTTATTTTGAGAGAGAGAGAGAGAGCATAATCAGGGAAGAGAGAGAACCCCAAGCAGGCTCCGCACCATCAGCACAGAGCCCGACATGGGTCTCGAACTCACGGACCGTGAGATCACGACCTGAGCCGAAATCCAGTCGGGGGCCTAGCCTACTGAGCCAGCCGGGTGCCCCTCTGTAGGGCATTCTAAAAGTAAGTGTGCCGGCCGGCCGTGAAGGATTTCCCGTCACCGCCCACCCTGCCCTCAGTGTCTCAGGCACCAGCTTCTGTCCCGGGCTCTGTGCTTGGCTCTCGACCACTCAGTGGCCCATGTGATCACCCCCCACCAGTGACGGCTGGTGGCTGTGGCTCTGGATCCCCAGATCCCGCCTGCATGTTGGTATCTCAGCCCACGAACACTCCTCTGGCCTGCCCCGGACGTTCTCGGTTTACACCTGTTTCTCCCCGTGAAATTTTTCATTGCTCCCCCTCTCAGTCTCCGAGGTGTCCTGGTTATAGTCCCCTGATGTCTAGGCATCGGAGCTCGCTGGTGGCGAGCTGCTCTCAGGGCACCGTCTTCGGGGGAGGAAGTAGTTGGGGACAGTGGAGGAGGCCCCCCAGACACGGCTGCTCCCAGCTGTGCACACAGGCGACAGTGCTGTGCCGTGGCCCAGCCCCGACCTTGGCCTGTCCCAGAGCCTGCGCAAAGCAGACCCCGGTGCCGTGCCTGGGGCTGTCGTGACAAACACACGTGACGGCCTGTGCAGAGCCAACCCGTTGCCACTCTTTTTTCCCCTTTCCTGTTGTGAGACCATTGCTGTTCTCGCACGGGGTGACTTTTCCTCCCTTTCAGCAGATATTTGCAGGGGACCCGCTGTGCCAGGTGCTGCCCCCTCAGGGGTCATAGACGGGAGGACACAGCCCCGCCTCTCCAGGGAGCAGGTTTCCACTCGCTCTGAGCACTCCTCCTGTGGTTTTGTGCTGGAATAGCCCCGAAAGCTTTTAAGAAATACCGACGCCAGGTCCCATGCCCAGAAAGCCTGGGATTTCACTTGGCCTGGGGCCGCAGAGCACTGGGGCTTTCGAAAGCTCCTGAGGCCGGTGATTCTAAAGGAGCAGCTGCACAGTGAAGAGTTTCCTCGAGGGAGAGGCCACATCACTGAGGGACCGGGAGGCAGTATGACGACGTGGTGTACTTTCACCCACACGCCTGGGAACACCTTCCTCCGTGGACCGGCCTGAGGCCCAGAGAGAGCCGCCTTCTAGATCAGCGCCGTCCAGCTGTGCTTTGTAAAGTGAGGACGGTGTTCTAGTTCGCCCCGTCCAGTGCGGTTCTCCCCGACCCCTTGCAGCTACAGAGCACTCAGAACGTAGCTCATGCGACCGAGGGTGTCAGGCATTTGCTCTGTTTAACTGAACCGAGGCGGGGTGCCTGGGTGGCTCAGTCCCTTAAGCGTCCCACTCCGGCTCAGGTCACGATCTCTTGGTTCATGGGTTCGAGCCCCGCGTTGGGCTCTATGCTGACAGCCCACAGCCTGGAGCCTGCTTGGGATTCTGTGTCTCCCTCTCTCTCTGCCCTCCCCCCACCCTTTCACTCTGTGTGTATGTGTGTGTGTGTGTGTGTGTGTGTGTGTGTCTCAAAAAGGATTAAAAAAATTTCTTTTTCCCACCATACTGGCGAGTGTGGTTCTGGAAGGCAGAGCTCACGCCTGCCACTCGCAGAGAACCCGACTCGTAAACCCGCCACGAGTGAGCCCCATCTGATCTGACGCAAAGTGATGCTTTCTTGAGGAGTGTGCCACATGGGTGAAAACTGAGGGTAGATAACATTCCCTCACTGAAAATAGGGTCCTGTGCTCTGGAAGAGTAAGGTTTGTTATGTGGTTTCTGGCTGAGCCCCAGCAGACACACAGGAAATGGGAAAATTAATGGCCGGGCTTTTTTAAGAGGAGCGGCTCAAAAAAGCGTTCCTTAAATATTTATGAACTTTATTTGACAAATCCAGATCATTGAAATGCAACACAGAAGAACAAAGTGGCAACTAGCTGTGTTGTTTGCACAGCTGAATTAGTTTTTCTGAAATTCAGCCTAAAGTCGGCTTTAAAATAATTAAGCGCACCGTGGCAAGAAGCTCGTAGAAACATCGAGACGTGAGCTTTAACTGGGTATCTGTTTGCAGCCCTTCCAGCGGCTTTGGACACCTGCTTCCCGGAACCATGTAAAATCTTAGGGGGGGGGGGTCTCGGTGCCATTGTTTCACACAAGCCTCGCTGGACACGTGACGAAAGACCGCATGCACGTCCTCCTTCTCGGGGGCCTTTGTGCCGTGAGTGACGCCCTCAAGTGCCGGTGACGTTGAGCACCTGTTGGCACTTGAGAAGCACCGACTGTTGAGTGACGGCATCGTGGAAGGTTGCAGTCGCCGCTCAGAGGCGGCACGTGGCCCTTCCCAGAGGGCGCTCTGCAGAGCTCACTGCCAAGAGCCGCTGGTGGGGACAGGTGGGGACAGGGCTCCGAGCTCCCGAGCCCGAGAGTCGCAAAGGAAAACAGCCCGGGCAGTTTCTTCTATCCTCGGACTTTCAGAGCCTTTAAGAGACTTCTTTCCGAATTTGCGGAGGGAAACATGGCCCAAACTCACCGTTTCCCAAATGTATTTGACCTGGAACTAACTTTATAGAATTCCTCATGGAGCACACTTTGAGAAACACTAGTTAAAAGGTGAGGACGTTGAAGCCGAGGGGAGTGAGGGCACTGGCCCCCGTCGGCCTCCCTGTTAGGAGCGAGGCAGCCGGAGAACAGGCTAACGGCTTTTCCGGTCCCTGCGGGGGCTGCCTGTCTGGGGCCCACCTTTTGTCCCAGGGTGACCTGGGTGTTGAATAGTGAGGCTTCTTTACAAGGTCATTTATTCCCTGGGTGCCTGGGTGGCTCAATCAGTTAAGCGTCTGACTCTTGACTTTGGCTTTGTCTCACGCTTCGTGAGTTTGAGCCGCACATTGGACTCTGCACTGGCTGCACAGAGCCTGCTTGAGATACTCATTCTCTCTCTCTCTCGATAAATACACTTTAAAAAAATGATAATTTATTCCCTCTCTCATCTCTGTCCCCTTAGAAGAAAAGGAAAATAATTTCTCCAAAGCACTTAATAGCGCCTAAGTGGCCGTGGTACATTCACGTGTGTGTTATGTGTTCTCCCCGCTGGAGAACCAGCCCCACGGGGTCGGGGCCCTGCCTGTCTGTTCACCGCCCTGGGCCCGGCCCTGCGAGAGCACCTGGGTCGCTGCAGGGCGCAGTGGGGTCATTGCGAGGACGGCTGTATCGTGGCAGCAGAAATGACGCCGCGGGTGGTCTGTCCTGATAGAATTCTGCGTCGGGAGACGCCTTGCTGCCTCTGGATCCCGAGCGCTCATTTGGGTGTTTACCCCTTCGAAAGGGTCCCGCCCTAGAGCAGAGGTCAGAAGCCACCTTCCTCCTGTCCCACCCGCTGCCCTGCGGGAGCCTTCCGCCCGTGGCCACACTCCCACTTCTTCCCCATTCTCTGGCTTCCTGCCGTTTGAGACAGTCTTATCGAGTACTCAGAATAACTAGTGCTGTGTGTGTGTGTGTGTGTGTGTGTGTGTGTGTGTGTGTGTGTGTGTAAATACATAGGCCCAGCCGCAGGGATCTCAGACCTTCCTGAGCATTAAATCACCCACCGCCCAGGAGTGAGGCTACACGCTGTACGTTTTGCCTAGATTGGCCCTGTGTAATTTATAATTTTCACACGTTACAATCCGCATTCGTAAAGGCTGTTTCCAGACCACACCTGCAGGGGGCGCAGAGCCTTCCCCAAAACGACGTGGGTGGAAGAGTTGGCCCTGCACCGTCCGTCTTGTGGGAACCACGCACGAGCCACGGTGTCTCCAGCTCGCATTTAAGGGTGGAAGATGAGCGCGGTGCTCTGATTTGCGTCTGGGGCTAACATAGTTAATACTGTTTATCTTGGTTCCTGGCGTTCTCGGAGCCCTGCTGCCACGACGGTCTGCAAAAATCTTGGTGCTGCGCCGGGAGGCACCCCCGGACACCCCCAGCTGAGGACCCGCCCTTAGGCGGAAAGTCGCGTGTGGGCCCTGCGTTGGCCCAGGGGGCTCCACATCCCGGCTCCGCAGCGTGACCCTTTCCCTTTGGGGGCCCCGTCCCCTCACGGGCCCGCGCGTGGCCCGCCCCTGACCTGCAGTTTTGCGTTCCAGGAATGGGCCCTGACGAAGGAGAAGTCGGTGAAACACATGGACTTGTGCCTGACGGTGGTGGACCGGACGCCGGGCTCGGTCATAAAGCTGCAGGGCTGCCGGGAAAACGACAGCAGACAGGTAGGGTGCCCGTGCCCCTCGGCCTGGCCTCCCGGTGCCGCCTCCGTGGCCTCGACGGCAGCGCGTACGCCGTGTTTGTTGCCGTGCCGGCTGCCCTACTGGACTCCAGCTCCCGCGATCTGCCCGCCGTCCCCCTACCCTGCTGGGCAGCCCCCGGTGTGTGGCCGGCTGCCCTCGAATCCCGTGCTGGGCGAACGTGGGATCGTCGTGTCTCTGCAGGGTGCGGGGTGCGAGTGCTGCGAAGGCTCCTCGGTCTCCGTGGGCACCGGCTCTGGATGGCGTGCTTTCTCTCCTCTGCCCCCTGTGGGCCGCTCTCCCATGAGTGCCCCGTCCTGGGTTATGGCTCCCCGTAACTTCTTGACCGATCTGTTTCGTGATTGTATGCTCGGCTCCTCCGAAGGTCTCTGAACGCCTTGCCTTCTCTAGCCCGGGCACGGTGGTAGGGGCAGGTCATTTCCTCCCCTCCGTGCTGTGCAAGGGAAGCAGGGCTGGTGGTCCCCTGTCCAGAAGCTTCTCTGTAGCAGCTGCTTGTTTGTGGGCACCCTGAAAGTATCTGGTGACGTCGGTGAGCACCAAGGAGATAACGGACGGTGGTGGCCGCGGATGTGTGGGTCTGAGTGCTGGACGTGATGACCGCAACCCCGTAACTTGCCGCCTCATCAGACCCCCCTGCACGTGGGGGCACATTCTCTCCATGCCGCTGGATATTTTAAAGAAAACTTACGTTCTTATTTGTTAAATATCTTTGCTTTTTAAACTTACAAAAATGCTACGTAAGTTCCAGTGGATGAAACCTTATACGCACACTCTCAAGTGTATACGTGTGTGTATATATATATACACACACATATATACGTGTATGTACATATATGTGTATGTATTTTTCCAAACAGTTTAGAATGTTTTTGCCTTTGAAGCTGGTTTTCTCTGACATAGTCCCAGCGGGTAACATGGAGACATGCCCTTTCTTGACTGGGGTAATGGCTAGTGTCAGAAATAGAAACGTAGCCGCAAAAGGCCCTTCCAACATGCCAACGTGTGGAGCGGGCTTGTCTTCATACAGTCCCTTCTTCTCAGGTAGATGGGTGTAGGGAAACTGAGGCACAGAGCCAGGAGCCTGAGTGGGCTTCTAGTTCAACACCGGCTTCACAAAAGGGGAGGCTGAGACCCGCATCTTCTCTCCAGGGTCCCCTGGGAGGACCGAGGCCAAAACCTGGTCCCTTGCTTATTAGATCCCGTTGTCAGAGAAACGCTTGCCTCTGGCCACCGCTGGCCTGACCGCTGGGCGTCCCCGCATCCTCTACTCAGCGGAATCCCTGGTTTAGCAGCGGGTGCCTCCCCCGCACGGCTGTCTGCCCACAGTCTGCCGTCCTCAAATGTTCATCTGTGTTGACGGCACGGTTTCAGGAGTGCACGGTACCCCTGGTCCGCGAGCGCGACCGCCCAACCGGGAGGCCCCTGTCCCCTGGACCCGGGCCGCCCACAGTCCTGCTGGTTGGGCATCGATGCACCCAGGATTCCATGATGCCCCCCGCCCAGGCTGCAGCCACGCTACCGTGGAGTGTCATGGGGCAGGGGCGTCCATGGAGGCACAAAGAAGGGACAAACTGATGATTTTATCTGGTCACCAAACCTCCTAAAAGAACAGAACAAAACAGACGCGTAACCTCTAGAGGAGCTGCTTTAGCGGGAGCTGGTCTTATCTCAGGTGTTGACAGGTGATCCTGCTGTAGTCCCAGGTCTTAGGAAGTGTCACTGACCCCCCGAGAGGCTCACACCAGGAGATGGAAAATTCTTGCAGACTCTTCGGGCTGCGTGGCACGTGGAAATGTGGGGGCTGTTTCAGGAGAGCCTCGATGCCCCAGAAATCTGACCCGTGAGCCCGGGCGGAGGGCGCTGCCTGCCAGAGACACAGCTGGGGTTGGGTTCTTTTTTTAAAGACCTTCCATTTAGCTGATGTTTTGACACATGACAGGCAGAGCCCCTCCAGAGAAGGAAATCAGATTCCATTCATTCCGTGTCCTTTGTCAAACCCGATTCTTGGCCACTCAGAGTGACACGGGGATGTGGGCAGGGCATACACACTTCCCATGACAATGGAGGAAACCTGCGTGAGGAATGACTGACGGCCAGGGAGCCAGAAAGGAGGAGATGACAGGCAGGTAGCCATGACGTCCCCCGTGTTCATCTGATCACGCTGAATTTCACTGTTGGCAAAAACTCCAGGTTAGCGGGCCGTGCGAATGCGTATCCCAGGGTCCCTGTGCAGAAGGTCAGTTCCCAGGGAGCTGGGCTCCCCTCTGCCTCTTCTGCCTCCTTCCCCACCTCGTTCATGTGCCATTTGAGACGAGGCTTCTCAGCTAAATTTATCTTGAAGCCGCACCGTCCTGCCATTTGGACCATTTGGTTTCCAGGCACGTCTGTGTGCTTGTGTTGTGTGTGCATTTGCAGAGTCAGAGGGGAAAGGGAGGCAGGAGGAAGAAAATTCAATTCCACGGTGTCAAAAGGATTTGCAAAAATACTTACGGAAAGGAGCTTTAGCGCACACAGTGTAAAAAATTAATTAGAATCACAGACTATGTTAATGAAGGGAGAGCTTTGGGGAGAAAAAAGTGTGATACTTTTTTTTTTTTTAAAGAACAAACATTCGAGATTTCTACATGGGGGTAAACAGCAGGGTGGGGGGGCTCAGATTTCCTGCCTTTCCTTCCCTTTCCTTTAGGCTGTGGGCTTTGCCTCCTGACTTGGTTGGTTGGTTGGTTGGTTGGTTGATGAGTTGATTGATTGGTGAGTTGATTGACTGGCTGATTGAGTTTGGTTAGCTGGTGGGTTGAGGTTGGCGGGTTGGTTGCTGGGTTTAGTTTTGGTAGGGGGGAGGGTGCGCACACTTGAGTAAGAAGACATTCTGCCCTGTGCTCTCCAAGTGCCCCATTTGGAACTCGGTTGTGCCAGGCAGAGCGCTGGGAGACTCTAGTGTGGCTGAGGCAAGTTTCTCACACACACGGCCCCCAAGGAGCCCGCAGACTAGTAGAGAAAACGGACAGTCCAGAAACAGGTTCCTCAAGGTGATACTCTGGCCACTCAAGCATCTCTTTCCCTCTCGCTGCACCTGACACGGTTCCTCTGGCTCAGCCGAGCAGGAGGGCCTACGTGAGAGTGTGGAGGTGCCCAGGCCATGCCCTCTGGGCAGGGCTGCCTTCCAGTAACCAGGGGCACGATTGGGGTCCCCTCTGCGCTGGCTCAGCTTCCTGGGGCTCCTTCCTTGAGGTGAAGGATCATCAGATGAGGCCTTCTTGGGGACGAATGCAGAGTCCCTACATCAAGTCCTTGTAATGACTGAGGATAGCAGGTGCCCGGGCGCTGGTGCTTGGACAAGGGCACAGCCACAGGAGGGAGAGGGCGGGACAGGAGAAGCGGTCCCCGGCGGCCTGAAAAAGGAGGCTTTGAGTTGCAAACCGAGGCAGGAGAGCGGAGGTTTCTTTCCTGGGCGCTTCGCAGCACCTGGGGCTGCTTTGTGGGGGGCCCGTTGGTAACTCCCATCCATCGTGATCAGAGACCACCCCCCCCCAAAAAGATACTTGGTTCTTTGGGTTTTTAATGTAGCCAGAAGACCCCGCCAAAAGGATCTGTTTCGTGCCATTCCGTTCGTGCCCTTACTGTAAGGCATTCTCCTGTCTTCTGCAGAAGTGGGAACAGATCGAGGGCAACTCCAAGCTGCGGCACGTGGGCAGCAACCTGTGCCTGGACAGCCGCACGGCCAAGAACGGGGGCCTGAGCGTGGAGGTGTGCAGCCCGGCCCTGTCCCAGCAGTGGAAGTTCACGCTCAACCTGCAGCAGTAGGAGAGCCGGGGAGGCCGCGCCGGCCTGTCTCCACCGTCGGGCTGAGTTTGGTGATCACGTTATTGATTATGTTTCTTGAACTTTCCGCGAAACTATATACCTCAGTATTCCATCACGGTCTGAAAGTCGGAGAACTTCTGCGAGGTGCGGGGCCTGGGCGGACACGGAAGAGGCCAGGAGAGAGCAACGGCTCTCCTCCCCTCACAGGAGATAGCCGGGCCCCCTTTCCGAGGCCACGGCCCCCCCGGTGCCCCCCCCACCCCCCCGGTTCTGGCCGGGGAAGCCCCGGACGACCCCCCAGGGACGGCGGAGAAGCGGCCCGAACGCGTACGAGTTGGGGGCAGGGAGGGTGGAAGGGGTGTCGTTGCTACGTCACCACGAGGAGAACTCTCTCGAAATCTCCATGTTTGATCCCATTGAAATCACGTCGGGTTTCCACAGCAGCGAACCACGTCACTTTGCAGGTTTACGTCGTATTCCCCTGTCCCCACTCCTCTATTCCCAGCTGTCTTCCCAGCACAGACCCCCCTCTTCCACATGATGTACTTGCTGTATCTGAGTATGAACTTTTCTACAGTGGGACACTAAATATAAGTATATAGAACGAACGTACGGTCAGTTCCCTATGGTTTCTGTAGGTTGTTCTCATCTTGTAAATTCTCCACAGAGCAGTTCACAGCCGGAAGGAAGAGGGACGGGGCTGTCCCGGAGGGAGGAGGTGGTCTCCCTTGCCCCCTGGAGCATCCTCGTGAGCAGGTGCTATGGGGGCCGCTGGGCGGGGGGCGGGGGGGGGGGGGCTGCCCTACACAGGGCGCCTCTGTTGCTTTCAGCCCGGAAGTCACCACCAAATGTTGGGATCCACATTTCGTGCCCTCGGTATCTGTAAACGTGGATGGGTTACTTATTTTAGCAGACGTTGCTTTGGGTCTTTTTAAATTCCAATTTCTTTTCTCTTAGGGAAAAACAAAAAACAAAAACAAAAACAGACAAAAAAAAACCACCCCTTCCCACGGCCCTCAGTAGGTGATGGCAGGAAGCTGTCAGAAACCAGCACCGGACTCATCGGGAGAGTCTGGGCGAGCTGGCAGGCTGGCCACGGTCCCTGGGCTCTGGAATCTGGCCTGCCCACACTGTCCCTCCCGGGCCCAGGTGACTGCTGTCGGTCATGGGCGTTGGGTCGACCGTTAGGAAAGCTACAAACTGAAAGACGCCTGATCCGTTGACACGGAGGGCATGGAACACGAGGCTTGTACTTTAGGAAGCCGCTGTTGGTATAAACCACAAGACCAGAACTAAAGCTACTACCAGGAAGAGGCACCCGGCAATGTCCCCGCAGAGTCCTCCTTGCCTTTGCGGCGGCCCTGCACGCAGGGACAGAGTGGCTCCTTGGTCATTCTCGCGGCCACTGCCTCCCTCTCCCCTCTCCTGCCTGCTGCCCACACCCGGGCCCCGTCTCAAAGAGGCCGGCCACCCACAAGCTGAGGCATCGTGGGGCGCGCATCAGAAATTCACCTCCTCGGGCCCCTTTGGGCAGACTGGGAAGTCACAGAGTGAGAAGTGTCCCCAGAAGATTCCGCTGGGTTGACGCTCTGCAAAGTGCCACTCTCTTCCCTGCCTGTTCCTCTAGGAAAGGGGATCTTCCTGGTCTTTTGTCCTCCACTGCACAAGCCCTGCGCGTGTTTGCTCCGGGACGCTGGGCTCAGGCGTAGAGGCGTGGCCGGGTGACTGTCCTGTGTCTTCCTTTCTGGCCCCCTGCCGAGCACCCAGAGGTGCTTTCAGCGGGCAGGGAGGCCCTAGCCGGCCCGACGCTGCACACCTGTGTCCTCAGAGGCTGGTCTTGACTCCAGGTGGGCCCCTGGGGAGAGCGTCGGGTACCCGCGCGAGGCTGTGGGACGCAGGCGGGGCGGGAACCAGTGTCTACAGGTGAGCTATGTTTACATGACACAGTGTGCCAAAGTGACTTACTGTGGTTGCGTTATTTTTTTAGTCATCGGGACGATCCCACCCTCTCCCGTTTTTACAAGTACGGATTCTTTTCCTAAGAGCCCTTTGAGCAAAGCGTGGCAAAGTGAGTCGTCTTCTCTGTGGTGGTCTTTTCTTACGTCCTCATAAACGCTAAAATGATGGTATCTGTGAGTATGTTTTGCAAACTCAAAATATAGTTTGGTAATTTTTTTTCCAGTTGATTTTTAAAAAGAACTGCTGTACAGAGCTTGTACTTTGTCCATTTTATAGATGGAAACCATCCTCGAAAATTGTTTAACTTAAATAAAGAGAAGATACTTTATAGATAACGCTCTGTGCTGGTGGCTAACGTCATTCCCGGGCTTTACAGGATGGAGGGGACTAGTGTGGGAGGACCAGGAAGACGGTCTGTCTGCTTTGGGGACCCCGCTCAGTGACCATTTCCTATCACACTTCTAAAACGCATTCACTTTTTACTGCTGCGCCCTCGTGGGGTTTATTCTTGTTTGTAATAATTACTGTTACTGTTATTGTCTATGGAATGTTCCCGATGTGCCTGCCAGGCCCTGAGCCGTGCCCCGGAACATACTCTCGTCGCTCACAGTAGCCTGTGAGACAGAGTGATGGGCTGCCTCTTACAGCTGGTCAGAGAGGCTGCTGCTGGAAGCCCTTAACCTCCTCAAGGTCAAGGGCTATAACCTGCTCAAGGTCATGCCACTTCTAAGTGCTCACCTGGAGTCTGCCCTGGGCACTTAGAGCCTGCATGCCAAACCGAACCGGGGTGGGGGCAGGGGGCAAATATTTCCACAGCTTCTTAGCATTTAAATTTTTTTTAATGTTTATTTATTTTACAGAGAGAGAGTAGTGTAAGCCAAGAAGGGGCGGAGAGAGAGGGAGACACGGAATCCAAAGCAGGCTCCAGGCTCTGAACTGTCAGCACAGAACCTGACGCGGGGCCCAAACCCATGAACTGTGAGATCATGACCTGAGCCGAAGTCTGGCACTTAACCAACTGAGCCACCCAAGCACCCCAGCTTCTATAGTATTTTAAATCTATATACCTGCTTACCATTTTCCTGGGGCTCTTCAATGCCATCTGAGGCTGGCTGAGGTCCTTTCCCTTCTGTCTTTTAACATAGCTACCGTTGGGGTACCCAGGGAGCTCAGCCAGTTAAGCGTTCAACTTTGGCTCAGGTCATGATCTCACGATTTGTGGGTTCGAGCCCCCAGGTCGGGCTCTGTGCTGACAGCTCGGAGCCTGGAGCCTGCTTCGGATTCTGTATCTCCCTCTCTCTGTGCCCTTGCCTGCTCGCTCGTTCTCTCTCCCTCTCTCGGTCTCAAAAATAAAGATTAAAACATTAAAAAATTAAAAAAATTATAAAAGTAAACATTAAAAATTGTTTTTAATAAAATGAAATACCTACCTTTGGAAAACCCCACCGGCATGTCAAGAAAACACAAATGACTGATTTTTTGTTGAGCAATTTGGATTGCGATTGGGGGTGTGGGGAGTCACTGAAAAGGCTGGACAGATGAGTCTTTTTAATGTTCCGGAAGCCACATTTCTGCATCCCCTTTCTCCACTATTCGAGACAACCAAAAACTTGGTTCTCCTGCCGTCTTTTAAAAAGAGCTGTTAGTGTAGTTGTGCAGTATCCCTCAGAGTCCTTTAGGAATGGTGGGGTTGGGGGCGGGGGTCTTGCTTTGACATCAGGGAAGAGCTTATTCGTTATTTGTTGAGAAACTATGTTGTCCTGATAGTCCCGAAGACGTAGGAGGGGAGGAAACATTAAATGCCAGGAAAGAGGACAGCACGCTTTGTAGCCTCTGAGTGGGGTCGTTGCAGAGACCGAGACCGGGTAGTCCAGCCAGCTGTGCCCTCTGGAATGTTCTGGAAGGAGTTTGGGCTGGTCCAGGGGGAGGGGAGCTCTATGAGCTCTGGACTGGAGCAAGAGGACCAGATCTGCAACATTTTTTTTATAATCAAGTATGTGACTTGGCCCAGCTATTTGATTCTGCAGCAATCACATTGAAAGAATATACATATATATTCAGCCAGGGGGCGCCTGGGTGGTTCAGTCCGTTGAGCATCCGACTTCAGGTCCTCTGTCCCCCTCTCTCTGCCCCTTCCCCACTTGTACTCGCTCGAAAATAAGTAAACCTTAAAAAAACATTCAGCCAACAAAATAAAAGCTTTTATGCTCTCTCCCGTCTATGGACGCACCTGAAAGAAAGAAAATTCTCTCCCGAAACCAATTTACCAATATCCCTAACTAATTTACCAATAATACAGTGTATAGATGCTTGATTTTCTGTATTATGTGTGCCTGCAAATGACGTACGTCATTTCCAAAAAACCGTAGGGTCTCAAAGCAGTGATGAGAAAGATTGGCGTGTCGGCTCCTGCCTGAGCTCCTGGGGGTCCGGGCCCTGCTGGGCCAGGGCTGCAGAAAGGACCACCGTGGTCCTCATCCCGGGTTCCACCCACGGGGGAGTCAGACTTTGAACCAGACCTTGAACACAGTCATGAGAATAAAGACTGAGTCTCTTTATTGGCCGGGCCGCCTCACCGCTGTGTGAGCAACTGCCTGGGGGAGGGGTCACCAGGTGAGGGTCAAGATGTGAGACCGTGGAGTGGCCGATGCGGGCCACCGAAGGGCTTTCAGAAATGAGCTGTCGTGTTGCTGCTGAATTGCAGAAGATTCTCTGTCAGAGCGCTTTTTTGGATTGGGTGGGAGAAATCCTCGTTACATACAGATTAGATTAAAAGAGACCCTCGTTACCTTGTATAACAAGAAATCCACAGGTGACAGGGTTCTAGGTCAATCCTGGGGCTTGACGTTGTCGTGAACAAAACGAACCGCTTTCTGCCTGACTGCCCGCCTCCCCCCTCCCACCCAGGCTCTTTCTCCTTTCTCCCCTTCTTTCCTTCTCTCCCTCTCTTTATCTCTCTCTCTCTCTCTCTCTCTCTCTTCCCCCACCCCCCCCTTCCTCCCTCCTTTCTTCTTTGTCCTGCCTGCCTTCCTTTCTCCCTTCTCTTTCCCTTCCTTTCTCTCCTTGGAGAAGACACATCTTTCCCAGTGACCACCCCACCCCACCCCACCCCTGCAGAACCGGGCACTCAGGTGCTTAGTCAGCCAGCAATGGTCCTATCCCAGGGCCGCTGTCCTCAGTCATGGAAATTGGTTCTGCTGGCAAGGAGGACCAGGAAGGGAGAACTGCTCATCCCTGCAAGAGTCCTGGAAGCAGCTGGACAGGCGGGGCCTGTGGACAGCTGGACGGCCATGTGGTCGCAGCGTCCCTACATCCTCGAGAGCGGTGGCTTCTGGGTCTCCTGGTGTCTGATGTCTGCCGGCAACGTGGGGTTTCTTCTGAGGTTTTCAAATGAATAAAACACGTGGCCTGGGATTACAGAGACGACTAATTAGACGGAGACACAGTTATCACAATGTTTTGTGATATGTGCTTCTTAACGCATTAAATAACGAGGCTTCTAATCTCGTAGCTACTGTTATTTCAAAATCGTGATGGGCATGAGCACGATTTTCAAAAATCTGCAATAATGAACGTGATATGAAAATACCTGTGATCTTTTTTTCTAAAGATTTTATTTTTTTAAGTAATCTCGACACCCGACACGGGGCTCGAACTTACAACACCCAAGATCAAGACTCACGAGCTCTACCGACGGAGCCAGCCAGATGCCCCTGTGATCTTCTTCTTCTTCCTTTTTTTTTTTTTAACTGGTGACAAAGTTCTCGGTTCAGTTGGAGTTCTCCAATTCAACTGGAGGTTCGTGAAAATAAAGATGTCATTTTTTGCCCCACCGAAGTTTCCGGATGCCCTGAATTCTAAGAACCCCAGTGTAGATGACACTCGCGACTTACGTCTGCGATCTGGGACCATCTCTGAGCCTCGGGGGGTTCGTCTCCTTGCTGCAGCCTCACATGGAAACAGTGTGTGAGGCAGAGCGAAGCAGAGGAGAATCGGACGTTGACCTTGGACCTGGGCCCCCGCCCTGATGCTGAAGGCCGAGTGAGAAGAGGTGCCCCTTGGGGACAGACTTGTGTGAGCCACGCACCCGAGACTCACGGTCACTGAATTTGCACTCGTGTTGAGAAAAAATAGGTAATAAATGCCTCGGGCGGGTGAGGGAGGGAGCCCAGGAAGGGCCGCAGGGAGGCCCCCTCGTCCTCAGGACGTCCAAGCGCCGGTTGAACCTATGACCTGTGGGCCAAGGGGCCTGGGGTTTTCTGACCGACTTCTCACTCTCTTGGATCCACACGGGAAATGCAGGAGGCAGAAGATCGTCCAGGGAGCAAGGAAGCAGAATGGGGATGTTGTAGAAGTGCTTCGGGATGAGAGGGATGGAGAGGTTTCTCGACCGCCACTGGCACGGCCTCTTCCGGGAACCCGTCACCCCCAAGCCCGCCTTGCGTGGACGGTCCACCTGCTTCCACGGAGCTCCTCACCGCAGGCCCGCCCGGGGCCGCACCAGCGCTCGACACGGGCGAGGTGCGCGATCGACGGAACACCACTGCCGGGTGCCACGCGGGGCGGGAGTTTCAGGATAGAGAGTAAAGCTTGAGGGGAAGCGAGAAAGGCAAGTGGAACGGGGTGACCCCAAGAAGCCTGGCTGTGACCTGCCAGGCCCTGGAACCAAAGCGCCATCCTCCGAATCCCCTCTAACCTTCACCGCCCACAAAGCAGTTGTCACCCCCATTTCACCATCGGGGAAACTGAGGCTCCCATAAGCCAAGCCATTCGTCCAGTTTGCTCACAAGAGCAGTGAAGAGACAGGGGCCGCGGGTGGTTAAAGGGGAGCGTGGAGCCCAAGCGCAGAGCTGTGGGGGGATAGGGCGGTGGCCGGAGGGGGCTGAGGGGACAGAGGGCGGGCGTGGTTCCTCACACCACCTCTGTCACCCAAGGCGCGTCATTTAACCCGGGCCGTGAAATGGGCACAGTCGGCTCACGCGGGATGATTGCCAAGAAGAGGGGAGTCGTGAAGAGCGCCTCCCTCCCGGGCAGGGGCGGCGGCTGCCACCAGCCACCAGCCAGCGTGGTTTCTGCTGCGGGCTTGTGGGCACGTGGGGGCCACAGAGGGAAGGGCGACCGAACAGGGGAACCGAGGCGATCCGCGCTAGAGACGCTGAGTTCTCCATGCACATTACACATCCTGGGAGTGGCGCCAGGGGCCTCAGAAGAGGGACAGCTAAGCACCTCTCCATCCTATGTGTTCCCCTCCCCCAGCCACATGCCAGGAGCGAGACCCGGTGAGAGCATGGCCCGCGTCTCTCCAGTAGGGGGCAACAGTGGGGGGTGGGCAGGGCACAGCCACAGAGCGACATCATTAAGCCACGTGGGTCAGGTCTTAGGAAGTGGAAAATAAAGTGTTCGAGGCTTGGGGCGCCTGGGTGGCTCAGTCGGTTAAGCGTCCGACTTCGGCTCAGGTCATGATCTCGCGGTTTGTGAGTTCAAGCCCCGCGTCGGGCTCTGTGCTGACGGCTCAGAGCCTGGAGCCTGTTTCAGATTCTGTGTCTCCCTCTCTCTCTGACCCTCCCCCATTCATGCTCTGTCTCTCTCTGTCTCAAAAATAAATAAACATTAAAAAAAATTTTTTAAAAAAAGTGTCCGAGGCTCATTATGGAACCTCCATTTATGTTTCCTCCACCTCCAGAAAATTCATGTTGAGATCCTATCCCCCACCACCTCAGGATGTGACTATATTTGGAGGTAAGGTCTTGGAACGAGTGAATAAGTTAAAGTGGGGTTATTGGGGTAGGCTCCAGTGTCTTTGTAATCTTATTTTTTAATGTTTTATTTATTTTGTTTTGAGTTCGTATTTATTTTGTGATCGAGCATGAGTAGGGGAGGGCAGAGAGAGGGAGAGAGAGAGAGAGAGAGGATCCCAGCAGGTTCCGCGCTGTCAGCGCAGAGCCCGATGTGAGGCTTGAACTCGCGAACCGTGAGATCGTGACCTAAACCACAGTCAAGAGTCAGATGCCTAACCGACTGAACCACCTGGGTGCCCCATGACTAGTGTCTTTAAAAGAAGAAGACATTAGGACACAGACACACGTGAGGAAGACCGGATGAAGACACAAGGAGGAGATGGCTGTCTACACACGGAGAGAGGCCTCCGGAAAAGTCAAGACTGCCAACACCTTGTCTCTGACTTGGCACCTTCAGAATTATGAGCAGATAAATCTCTATTGATTAAGCCACCCGGTCTGCGGTTCTTTTTTTGCCCCCCCCCCCCCCAGCAAACTCACGCAGATTTTGGGACCAGGAGCTGCGTAATAAATACCTAAAAAGTATGAAAATGGCTTCAGAACTAGGTAGTGTGTAGAAGCTGGAAGAGTTTTGAGGAGAATGTTAGACAAAGCCTGGATTGCCTTGAAGAAACAGTTGGTAGAAATACAGGCATGAAAGCAATTCTTTTGAAGGCTCAATGAGAACAGAAAAGAAAAGAGAAAAGGAAAGAAGAGAAGAGAAAAGAAAAAAAAGAAAAGGCTTACATCGCCTTAGGGAGATGCATATATCATCACAGAATGCTGCTACAATATGGGCAGTAAAGGTGTTCCCAGGGCACCTGGGTGGCCCAGGCGATTAAGCGTCCGATGCTTGATTTCAGCTCACATCATGATCTCATGGTTCGAGAGATCGAGCCCCAAGTCAGGCTCCTTGCTGACAGCACAGATTCTGCTTGGGATTCTCTCTCTGCCCCTCTCCTGCACATGCTCGCTCGCTCGCTCTCTCTCTTTCTCAAAATAAATAAAACTAAAAAAGAAAAAAAGTTAAAGACCATGAAATGCTCCCGAAGCGTTCTCAGATGGACGCGAGGCACCATTGACTGGAAATTGGAGGAAGGCAGACCTTGTCAAAAAGTGGCCGCAACCTTGGCTGAAACGTGTCCCAGTGTTTCGTGGACAGTAGAACGTGACCAAGCCGGGTACGGAGCTGGGGAGGTTTCCAGGCAAATGGTTGCAAGTACAGCCTGGCTTCTTCTTGCTATTTATAGTAAAAATGCAAGAGAAAGGAGACAAACTGGAAGAGAAATCAGAACTTGAAGATTTGGAAAACTCCCCACCTATCTGCACTTCCCAGAGTGGGAAAGCGTGTTCTGGAGAGATCTCTCAACAGGAGGCAGGGCCAAGTTTGCTAAAGAGAATATAGGCCTGTCACCCGAGGATTCCAATAGCCATCTCCGCAGAAGCTGGGAATAGAAGCAGGCTTATCCAGGTCTGTGACGAGCCTCCTGTCTGAGGGCTAGGACTCCTGAGACCCATCTCAAGTGTTGAAAGAATTGTACACCAGCAGAAATGCCAACTTAGACCAAGGGGACCAGAGACGGGACAAAACGGAGGAAGGCTGTCGGACTTCTGGGACTCTGCGGGACAGCACAGCACAGTCATCCAGCTGTGAGCATGCCTCGCCCTTCAGGCCAAGAGAAGGATGACCCTGAAGACAGTTCAAAGGTCACAGGTGTTCCTCACTGCCACACCGGCCCGAGGGCACAGCCCCAGGGGCACAGAGCTGACTCTTCCTCCGTTTCAGAGGGGTCAGGGCTAAGGGTCAGGGTCACTACCCTGGTGGGCCCAGAAGGCAGAGCCTGGAGCCAGAGGGTTATTCTTGAGCCTTAAAATCTAGAGGAACTCGCCCTGTAGGCTTCAGACGTGCTTGGGACCACCACCCCTTTCTTCTTTCCAATTTCTCCCTTTGGGCTTGGGGACATCTGTCCTCTGATCCACTGTTCTATTTTGGAAACAGATAACTAACTTCACCCGGGGCGCAGGGGGGTCCCAAACAGACCAGCTTCAGCCTCTCACCGCTGGCAAAACCCAAAGTCAGAGACACGAGCGGTGGTAGAACAAGGAATTTATTTCCGTGAGGCCAACACCGGAAAGACAGCCGACTGGCGGCTCAAAGACTCTCCAAAGTGCTGAAAATACTTGGAGAACGTGGGGACAAAGGTCAGTGGCCCCGGCATGAAGGTCAGGTGGAGGACCACTGTCTCGGGGTCAAGCACGCGGGGTCTTGTGGCTCGGAGCAGCCCTGCTTCTCCAGGGGATAGTTTCATCACGGGATGCTGTGCCTGTCGGGGGTCTTTTGCCTGAGTGAAGAGAGAAGCTGAAACGAATTTAATTAGTGCCGACTGAGGTCCGAATGGAGGTGGATGAAGTCCTCTTTCAACTTGTGGTCTGCTCTGAGACCCCAGTTTGAGACCGTCGAGAACACCTTTACCTCTGGTCTCACCCACGCCTGATTCGGGTGCTGTTTGGATGAGATTTTGGACCTGCGGTGGATGCTGGGATCGGTCCAGACCTTTGGGGCTGTTGGGACGGGGTGAATGTGTTTTGCGTATGAGAAAGACATCGTGTGGGGAGTCACGAAGCAGGGTGTTCTATCCCTGCCCCAAAGGACTTACGTCCGCCCTTCCCCCGCAATTCATTTGCTGCAGTGCTAACCCCCAGTACGTTAGAACGTGAAAAGGTGACAGCAGATGACAAGCTTCCCAACATCCCAGACCTCCTGCTCTGAGTCTGACACCCGTAATTCTCAAACCTTGGCTGCATCTTGCCATTCCTTTGGGAGCTGAAAAGCAAAAACGCAAAAGGCCATGCCCACACCAACCCAGGTTGTAGGATTCTGGATCAAGTGTTCTCACCTCTCCGTACTCTTGTTCCCTCGTCGGTAAAAATGGGGATATGATAGTAACAGAGTTGCCGGGACGAGATGGTGGGGTCCTCCAATTCGGCCTTGACCTGGACCTGCTTTGCCAGAAAACCATCCCCACCCCCCCACCCCCCCGCCCCGGGCACCTGCTGCTCGAAAGGATTTAACATCACGGATCCTCACTTCACGATTTCGGTGTGGGATCCTTGGGTTCAGGAGCCTGTGAGTGACAGATCTCTCCACCTCACTCCCGAGGCAAGGCTCGCAGCCTGTACCTCACCCCCCACCTCACCCCCCACCCCCACAAGCTGTCCCTTTGTTATTACGACAAAGTCCCAGCCTTTCTGCCTGCTCTCGGCTGCCAGGAGCAGGTGGGGAAGTGGAGGGTGGGGAGCGGGTTCTTGAGTCCTCGCTTTGTGCAGTGAGCACACTGCTGCCTCCCGGGGACACGCACAGTGTCCTCCCGCTGCTGGGGGTCCCCGAGAGGACCCGTGGCTCCCGCCAAGGCAGGGCCTGGAGCAGAGTCGCCAGGGTGATAAACATTGCTGTCAAAAAAGTCTCTCTCCCTGATGACACTTCCGGGGAAAGAACTGCTCAGGACCGCGGCTGTCACATACCTGACCCGAATTTCATCAGCCACGCCGGTGACAGCTCAGCTTTTCCTCCTTTCTCTTGCCCTGCTGTCCTTTTAGCCCCAGAGGCAGAAGATCCAAATCGCGGAAGATGTCTCCACGTCCAGAAGCCCATTAAAGCAGGGACGGTCTCTGGCACATCCGTGGGCCCCATCGGGGAGGCGAGGGCCGGAGGGAAGGTTCACAGACACAGCCTGCCTCCCGGCGGCCGGGGTCCAGGGCCAGTGATTATGAAGAGAGGTTGCCTGGGTGATGGGATTGAGAGAGTTCAACAGATCCCCCTTCTCCAAACGGTCGCCACCTGTCAATCTGTCACACCACCTGCCGTGTTACCACTAAAATCGTTTGTCCCATGGATGTCAGAGCTTTCCAGAAGAGCAATGGTAGCCTCATGGGCAGCCAGAGGGGCAGACGCCTGCGAGGAAGCCAGGTCCACCGTCCATATAAAGACGGGGCAGCGGGGGTCTCTAGGGACGATGCCGGTGCTCCCCAAGCCTGGCCCAGGGCTCTCTGTGTTGTGTCCACCGTTGCTGTGGATACGAAGAGCCCCCCAGCACCCCCTGCCCCTTCCAGTGAGCTCCTAAGTCCTTTTTTCTTAAGACATTTTGTATTATGGGAAAACAGGTGGATTCTCGCCGCACACCCGGCTGACCTAAACGCCACGCTGGCACCCAGGCTGCTGGGCCGCGGACTGCGGCCCCATCCTCCTCCTCTGTCTGGGGACCTCCTGGTCCTCGTGAGGGAAGGAGACGGATCTGTGGTTCCGAAGGAGGTCCCGCTGCTCCCGGGAACCTTCGCACCGCGAGGCCACGTCCCCACCTGCCTCTTCCCGGTCCTGCCGGCGTCTCCAAAGCGCATACACGTCTGGGCCTTTCCCGGTGCGATGTGTGGGACGACTTGGCAGAAAGGCCGAGCGAGAGGCTGCGGGCGGGGACGCTGTTCACGCAGGAATCCGTGGTGTCCCCTGAGGAAAGCCCGCTCTTTGGAGGGCACGGTGATGGAAGAAGCAGCCCGTGTCGGCTGGCACGGCCGACCTTGCGTGAAGCGATTTGCCTCCCGTGTTGCCGTGAGCAAGTCGGTAAAACCCATTTTCAGGAAAGGCTGGCGCCCTCTATCCCCTGTCCTGCTCGTCACCGTCCAGCGTGACCGCCTGAATAGTGGCCGAGACCGCCGTGTTTGAGGGGATGCAAACGAGGCAGGAACCAGCTGTGCACAGCTGCCCCAGAGAACGGGCTCTGCCCGTCCTCGTCATGATCCCGCTCATGCCGGCCATCCGCCAGACCTCCAGGCCAGGAAGAAAGAAGGGCCTGGAAAGAAAGTTCAGTAAGGGCCCTGAGTGATGGTCATCAGGCAAGCTTGCCCTGTACCTAAGATATAATCGTGCTTAAAAGTATTATGTTCTTTTTATTTTATTTTACATTGTATTTATTTTTTGGTAGAGAGAGACAGAGCACAAGTGGGGGAGGGGCAGAGAGAGACGGAGACCCAGAATACGAAGCGGGCTCCAGTTCAACGCGGGGCTCGAACTCACGAACCGCGTGATCGTGACCTGAGCCGAAGTCGGACGCTTAACGGACTGAGCCACCCAGGCGCCCCAAAAGTATTATGTTCTTTTCTTTTAATGTTTATTTTTGAGAGAGAGAGAGAGAGAGAGATCCCAGACCCTGAAACCTAAGGGAATCTGCCCTGCTGGGTTTCCCAATTGCTTGGGACTGGTGACCCCCTTTCCCTTTCACTGTTGCCCTTTTAGAATGAGAATCTTGTAACTGTTATTCTCTGGCTGCCCACCACTTGTGTTTGGGGAATAGATTAACTTATTTCCTAGTGTCATAGGCCCAGAGAGAGAGAGAGAGAGAGGAATTTTCCCCGGGTTGGACCATATCCAGAGTCTCACCGATACCCCATTTAGATGATGTGATTTGGAACTTTCGATGAGATAAAGATGAGATTTTTTTCAACTTGAGTTGAAGCTGTCGTGGGTTGAGCCTTTCAGGGATGTTGGGATGAGGTGAATATACGTTGCACGTGGGAGAGACGTGAATATCTGGCCGCCAGAGTGTGGAATGGTGGTAGGTTCAATAATGGCCCCCCAAGGGGCGCCTGGGTGGCTCAGTCCGTTAAGCGTCCGACTTCGGCTCAGGTCGTGACCTCGCGGTTTGTGAGTTCGAGCCCCGCGTCGGGCTCTGTGCTGACAGCTCGGAGCCTGGAGCCCGCTTCGGATTCTGTGTCTCCCTCTCTCTCTGACCCTCCCCCACTCACATTCTGTCTCTGTCTGTCTCTCTCTCAAGAATAAATAAACATTAAAAAGAAAAAATGAAAAAAGAAATGGCCGCCCAAAGATATTACGTCCTAATTCCTGGGGCCTAAAAATAAGGAAAAGGCATCTTTGCAGTTGCGATTAACCTAAGGATCTTGATGCGGAGGGATGACCCGAGATTGTCCAAGTGGAGCCTCGATCGAATCACCAGTGTCCTTATGAAAGAGAGACAGAGGGAGCTATACACACGGAACGGAAGTCAATGAGAAAACAGAGGCAGAAACTGGCCACCAGCCAAGGAACGCCAGCAGCCACCAGAAGTTAGAAGAGGGAAGGAAGGGGCGCCTGGGTGGCTCAGCCGGTTGAGCGTCCGACTTCGGCTCAGGTCACGATCTCACGGTTCATGGGTTCGAGCCTCGCGTGGGGCTCGTTGCTGTCAGCACATATCCAGCTTTGGATCCTCTGTCCCCCTCTCTCTGCCCTTCCCCCGCTCACTCTCTCTCTCTCTCTCTCTCTCTCTCAAAAATCAACTTTAAAAAATGCAGTCGAGAGTCCGAGAGTCCGAGAGTCCCGGCTCCGTTGCCACACTTCCCACCACATGGGAGCTGCCTCCTCTCGTAGGCATGTGGCCTCTCACTGTGAGGCCCAGGTCCTGCCTCTGTCCTTAAACGCAGGGTCAGCCTGAGGCACACGGGGTGGGAGAGGCAGGAAAAGGGCTGGAGGTGTTCCCCTGGTGGGAGGGTCCTGCCTTCTACGTCCTTCCACGCTGCCCGCTGCGTCTCCGTCCTAGGCGTGACGTCCCGTCCCGTCCGGGCAGGTGGCACTTGAGGGCCAGGCCTCTTCCTGGCCCGATCACAACTGACCCGCCTGTGTTACAGTCTTCCTTGGTTTCGGTGGCGATAAACTCGGGCTCCGTGCAGGGGCTTCGCCTGAGACAACAGCCGTGATCACGTGGGTTGGCCGTTGGGGCAGTTCTGTTAAAATCTCGTTTTGCTCGTTGCCCCCACGGATCAGAAACACAGAAGTCTGTCTCGAGGCTGGCCTCCGCGCGTGCGCTCGGAAGGGACAAAAGTCAGATGCTCTTGTCTTTCCGGGTTCTTACTCTCTCCAGGAAAACTGGCTCCCTCTGCTCTCCTGCAAGGCCAGGAGCTCCTGCAAGGCTGGGTAGCCACCCACCCTGTGCTTATCGAGAAACTCCTCCATGTCCCGACTGCCCTCAGGTCTCTCCAGGGCTGAAACAAGTGACCTCAAACCCGGTGGCTCAGTCTTATAGTCTGGAGGTCCGAGCCTGGCTTGGGGTCCGCTGGGCTACAACCAAGGTGTCTGCAGGGCTGTGCTCCCTTCTGGAGGCTCTGGGAGAGGATCCCATAGCCACATCTTCCCCAGCTTCTAGAACTTGTTCACGCCTCTCGACGTGCAGCCCCTTCCGCCTTCAACGGCCACAGCACCGCACCTCTTACCCTTCTTCCTCCCCTGAGAACACACTTGGGGAAGGGGCTCACTGATAAAGACCCTGGGGATGACACCGGCCCACTGGGATAATCCAGAATAATCCAGAATAATCCAGCTCGCCGTCTCCAGCTGAGCTGCTTAGCAACCTTTCTTCCGTGTGCCACTTAAGTTCCCGTTTGCCACGTGAGGTGGCATATTCACAGATTCCAGGGAGAGACGCCTTTGAGGGTCACTGTTCTCTCTACTGCTCCTTCTGTTAAGACATCGTGTCTTGGGGACGCTTGCCTAGCTGGCTCAGTCGGTAGAGCATGCAACTCTTGATCTCCAGGTCGTGAGTTCAAGCCCCACACTGGGTGTGGAAGCCTACTTAAGAAAAAAAAAAAAAGACACCGTGTGTTGATGGGCATCACTAAAGAGAAGGTGTCCCCAGGGAAGGGTGACACATTCACCACCCGTGCCCTTTGGCCCACTGGTCATGAGAGGGTTGCTGGCCAGAGAGCTATGGAGATGGGGATCCTGGAAGGAGGCTGGCAGGGGGAAGGGGGGCTTCCGTGGTGTCCATGCAGCTGGAGGAAAGAGACACCGAGAGCCTCTGGGCTTTGAAACGTTGGGAGTCCCTCGGGGGTGATGTTGCAGCAGAGGGAGGTACCCGCTCCAGAAAAACCCCAGAGAAGGAGCAGGTGAAGCTATTCGCAAATGAGCTGTTCTGAGAGAGGGAGTCACCGTGCCAGCTGCGCCCCCACCGCGCTGACTGCCGCTCCCCAGTGTCGGGAGCCCCGGGGGCCTCCTCACCCTCCGGCTGGAAGGTGCCGGCCTTCCCATGGGGACACCGCCTCCGCCCTGCAAGTGTAGACACGTGACCGTGACCATGACTGCTGAGAGAGGCTGCAGGGCTGGCAGGGCCGTGCGGGGAGGAGTGAAGGCAGCGTGCCCCAGAGACCGGGAGACCACCCATCCCCAGGGGCCGAACCCCCAGAAGTTCAGTGCCCCCCCATTCCTGCAGCCTCTGTTCCCTGGAGGCGGGGCCCCGCCCCTGAGCTCTGAACTTCCACAGGGAAGACCAAGCGGCTGATGGCTTTATTTTCCCAATTTGACAAAAAGAAAAGAAAAGAAAAGAAGAGGAAAGGAAGAAAAAAGAAAAGAAAAAAAGAAAGAAAAAAAGAAAATGAAGAAAAGAGAAAAAAGAAAAGAGAAAAGGAAGAAAAAAGAGAAAAAAGAAAACAGAAAGAAAAGAAAAAAGAAAGGAGAAAAGGAAGAAAAAAGAGAAAAAAGAAAACAGAAAGAAAAGAAAAAAGAAAGGAGAAAAGAAAAGAAAGAAAAAAGAAAGAAAAGAAAAAAGAGAAGAAAAAAGAAAAAAAGAAAAGAAAGAAAAGAGAAAAGGAAGAAAAAAGAAAAAAGAAAACAGGAAGAAAAGAAAAAAAGAGAGGAGAAAAAAGAAAAGAAAGAAAAGAAAAAAGAGAAGGAAGAAAAAAGAAAAAAGAAAAGAAAAAAAAGAAAAAAGAAAAGAAGAAAGAAAGAAAGAAAAGAAAGAAAAGAGAAGGAAGAAAAAAGAGAAAAAAGAAAAGAAAAAAAGAAGAAAGAAAAGAAAAAAAAAAAGCTGGGGTTGTTTTCTGCATGAAGCTTCTTCCCCCAAGGAATGTGCCCAGTTCAGCGTGAGTCACCTGTTGGGGTGGACTGTTGTCAGTACCGTGTCTGCAGCGGCACAGAGTGACCTCGGGGCTATGACCGGGTTCTCAGTGTCCACCAGCCCCGTGGCACGTTCTCCGGTGAGCGCGGTTGACCTCCTGGCCTGACCTTGGACCCGTGGCGGCCTCAGAGGGACTCAGCATCTCTGAGGGTCTGTGGGCTTCCGGCTGCTTTACATACTGTCGGGCGGCCCAGGCAGGCCTGCCTGGGGGCCGTGTCCCTCAGACGCCCCAGAGTGAGCCAGCTCCCGTGCCGTTGAGAGTAGCGAGCGCCAGGGTCAGGCCAGCAGGACATCGGGACGGAAGCTTCTCGTTGGGGTGCGAGCTCTGCATGGTGGGAAGGCACTAAACCCCTTCTCTGCAAGTTCTCTGCTAAAAATGGGGTGTCCCCAGTCAATGAGTGAATGGAGCACCCACCTCCCAGAGCTATCACTGTCCACAATCTGTTGACTTCCTTCCAGAACCTTCCCTGGAGCGCTGGTGAGCTGCTTTAAGGCCACAGCAAGGCTCTCCCAGCTTTCCCCCTTCATGGAACTGCTTTCCAGATGGGATACCCCCAGGACAGCCTCCCCACCGTCCTCAGCCTTCCTCTCAGGGAAAACCAGCTTGGCAGGAGAGAGGTTCGTACTCCGAACATTCTTTTCTCTCACCTTCAGCGGCCACTTGAAGAAGCCATAACAACGATCGTGAACTCTAATGCTGCCTTGCGTATTTTCGAAACAGCTTTACCTGGTAAAATCAGATTGTCCCCAGTTGGCTCAAAGTCTCCCGGAAGCCACACTTTACTGATGCGACAGTGATGTGATGTCATGACTGAGAGACTGGGCTTTCGGGGGGCGGGGCTGTGGGAAGTCACACCCTGGCTTTATCACCCACGCGCTGTGAGGTTTGACCGAGTGGCTTAACCTCTCTGTGCTCCCGTTTCTTCATCTGCAGATTAGTGGTAATAAAAGTGCCTGCTTCATAAGGTTAGTGTCAGGGTCGAAGAGAGCTAATGGAGGGGCGCCTGGGTGGGCTCGGTCAGGTAACCGTCCGACTTCAGCTCAGGCCATGAGTTTGAGTCCTGCGTCGGGCCCCCCCCATGCCACCCAGAACTGTCCTGGACACCCCATGCCTCCAGACCCGGAGAGAGCACCGGTGTGAAAGCACCTACATGCCTTTCCACCTTACCCGGTCTCAACTCTCACTCTACAAGTGGTGAAATTAGAGTCCAAAAGCATCCAGGGCTTGGGACCTTGCCCTTCGTCAAGGGCGCACCGTCTCCGAGGGCTGCCAATTTAAGACGCACCAGCAGCTTGCCGTCCAGTGAACGGATTCCCAGCCGCCGGGGCGGCACAACCCGCTGCAGGTTGTTCAAATTATTAGGAGAAGCCCTTTCATATGGAGCCCAGCGCTGGCCCTGATTCTGAGCGGTAGCGGATAAATCCGTTTGTCCTGACAGCGCCTCAAATATTCGACAACTGGGAACTCTTCCAAGGGCCCAGAGTGGCGCTGCAAGTTACGAGGCAAGAAGAAGTGATTTAAGTAAGTGAAGTACTCGGGGCCCCATAGCCAAGTTCACGGAACCCGGAAAACAGAGGCTCTGTTTTTTGACCTGTGGTCCACATGTGGTTGAGAGTCATGTCTCACTCTCTCCTCCAAGATGTATCCCAGGTCACAGGCTGCTCCTGTCTTCCTCAGCTGCTCCAGAACACGCTCCTGCCCTCCGGTGCCGGGCGGCACCCCCCCTCCCCCGCCGCCCCCCAGACTGGCCTCTTCGTGTCTACGATCGCCTTCCCCCAGTGCTGTCTCCACCGAGAGCGAAAGCCACGTTCAAAAAAGAGATCACTCGTGAAACGCCGCTCAACCTCAGTAATCGGGCGGGGAGTTCAAATTGAAGCCACGATGAGGCTCCAAGTGACAGCCACCGGGGCGGCTGTAACGGAAAGGACAGACGTCGGCAAAGATGTAGAAAAACTGGGACGCTCACACGTGGCTGGTGGGAACGTGAGGTGGCGCAGTTGCCTTGGAAAACAGCCTGGCACCTTCTCGATGCTGGCCCCTAGGGTTTCCACGGGACCCCACAATTCCACCCCCAAGGCACCTGCCCGAGACAAAGGGAAATATCTGTCCACCCAAAACCCTGTGAAAGGTACATGGGAAATTGACTACTTTTGCCACTTCTCGTTGTGAGTCTTGAGCTACTTCAAAATAAACAATTATGTCAGTGTTTTGTAAAGTGGATTGATTGGTTTTGAAATAACAGGGGAGGGCCAGAGAGAGAGGGAGACAGAGAATCCCAACGCGGGGCTCACACTCATGAACCATGAGATCGGGAGTAAGACGCGTAACCGACTGAGCCACCCAGGCGCCCCAAAATAAAAAATAATTTAAAAAAAAGACATCAGGGGCGCCTGGGTGGCTCAGTCGGTTAAGCGGCCGACTTTGGCTCAGGTCATGATCTCGCGGTCCGTGGGTTCGAGCCCCGCGTCGGGCTCTGTGCTGACAGCTCAGAGCCTGGAGCCTGTTTCAGATTCTGTGTCTGCCTCTCTCTGACCCTCCCCTGTTCATGCTCTGTCTCTCTCTGTCTCAAAAAAAATAAATAAACGTTAAAAAAAAATTTTTTTTAATTAAAAAAAATAAAATAAGACATCAGATGAGGTTACTTCCACATTGTATTTTTTTTATTATTGTTTTTATCTTAGCGAGATGAGAGGATGATCCAGGGGAGAGGGGCAGAGAGGGAGAGAAAGAGGATCTTAAGCGGGCTCCTCGCTGACGCCGGGCTCGATCCTACGACTCTGGGATCATGACCTGAGCCAAAATCAAGAGTCAGACGCTCCACCGACTGAACCGCCGAGGCGCCCCAGCTTTCGCATTTTAAAAAACAAAACGAAAACACTGCAAAGGCTTCGAAATACTGTTAGTGTTAGTCCCTCCCGCCCGGGGCCCGCTCAGTCTGGGCTTTGTCCCTGTGCCCCCCGCCTTCAGCCCTGCCACTTGCCAGCTCCCCCCAGTCACTCTGGCCCCTCCAGCCCCGTCTTTTTTTTTTTTTTGCCCGTTTTAGCTACAAAGTTGACTTCCACTGCTCTGGTCATTTCCACTGCTTAGAATGTTCTGCCCCCCAATCTGAAGGACCCGCCTCCTCACTGGCAGAGAAGCCTCAAATGTCCCCTCCTCAGAGATGCCTCTTGTGATGGCTCTCATGCCCCTGCCCCTCCTCTCTTCTATTTCCATGACATTTTCTGCAATGTTCTTGTTTCTGTGTGACGTCCACTGTATGTCTCTCTCCCCCGGCACATGAGATCCTTCAGAACAGGGACATCCGATGCCCAGAACAATGTCAAGTCTATCGAAGAGGCGTAAGGAACTCCATGAAGAATGAATGTTTCTCTCTCTCTCTCTTTTTTTTTTTTAAAGTAAGCTCTACCCCTAATGTGGGGCTTGAACCCACAACCCTGAGATCAAGAGTCGCATGCTGTAGTGACTGAGCCAGCCAGGCGCTCTGCTGAATGTTTCCCTTTATGAAGATGCTGGCAGCAACTTTATAAAAAATCCATTTCAATGTTGGCTCCTCTCAAGTGGAGAAAGTGTGTGCCCAGTGGTCCCCGTGGCCGAAGGAGGAACGGCCAGAGCGCAGCCGCGTCCCCGTGGAGAGACACCCCTGCTTAAAAGCTCTCAAAGTCTTGGGGCACCTGGGTGGCTCAGTCGGTTGAGCCTCTGACTTCAGCTCAGGTCGTGATCCCCCAGTTCATGAGTTCGAGCCCCGCGTCGGGCTCTGTGCTGACAGCTCGGAGCCTGGAGCCCGCTTCCGATTCTGAGTCTCCCTCTCTCTCTCTGTCCCCGCCCCAGCTCACACTCTCTCTCTCTCCCTAAAAAGAAATAAAATTTAAAAAGCTCTCCAAGTCTTGCCATTGAGGAAGGCAGGGGGCCCAACTATTCAGACTATATATGCTTTATAATTTTTTTTAATGTTTGTTTATTTTTGAGAGAGAGAGAAAGAGTGCGAGTGGGGGGAGGAGCAGAGACAGAGAGGGAGGCACAGAACCTGAAACAGCGGTCAGCACAGAGCCCGACGCGGGGCTCAAACCCACAAACCGTGAGATCACGACCTGAGCTGAAGTCGGACGCTCAACGGACTGAGCCACCCAGGTGCCTCTATATATGCTTTATAAATCTGAGGAATTCTGTGGACCTTCCTCCCAGAAAAAGAAAAATCGCATATACGTTCACAGAGCAATGATTTCTTTACAGTTGGAGCCTCTACGCCTGCCCTGTAGCAAAACAAACAAACAAAACAAAACAAAGGAAAACGTGTTCCTGCCCTGACTTGTCATCACCACGTCTCAATCAACCTCCTGGACCCTTTCCCAACCACTTCCGGCCCATTCATTGCTGGGCCCTTCCCTGGAATGTGCTCTATTTTCAGGGCTCTGCTCAGCTTCCCCGAAGTCCTAGCTTTCAACTGCTCCAGCTCTCTGGAATGTTCTTTCAGGTTTCCACAGCGCTTTGTGCGGAACTGTCCCCTGGGTCTGCGGTGGCTCACTGTGTCTGCACCCGCCCCCCCCTCGACTGCTGGGGAGGCCGGGACCTGGGTCTCACTGGTCTTTGCAAGCTGGCATCCGGGCAATAGTTAAAACCCGCCTCCTTGATTTATGGAAGATTCTTCTGGAAAGACCGGCTGAGATGAATTAAAATGAATGATAGCAATTAACTAATTCACATTAAACCATTAATGGAAGACGGTTTAGCTATCACCCTCGGAGTGGTGGGGGCTTGGTATCTTACATCGGAGATGCTCAGAAGACCAAAGCAGGCATTTTCTGAGGTATGAGTGATGTGGGAAAGGAGGACTTGCCGAGGCTTCCAGATCACATGGGGCCGGCAGCCCCCACCCCCGGGTCCCTGCCAGCAGGAGCAGAGAAAGGATACTCCGACGCACTCAGTGCCAATCATCAGATCATGGAGAGAGACCCCGAGGGGTCCCTCCATCTCTGCTGCCAGTTCTTGGCAAGATTAACGTGGACCAGGTTCGTCAACGAATTAAAAATAGTTTGGGGCCCCCCGGGTGGATCAGGCGTTTAAACGTCCGACTTTGGCTCAGGTCATGCTCTCACGGTTTGTGGGTTCGAGCCCCGCGTCGGGCTCTGTGCTGACAGCTCGGAGCCTGGAGCCTGCTTCGGATTCTGCGTCACCTTCTCTCTCTCTCTGCCCCTCCCCGGCTCGCACTCTGTCTCTCTCTCTCTCTCTCTCTGTCTCAAAAATAAATAAACATTTTAAAAAAGATAAAAATTAAAATAGAACCACCCTATGACCCAGCAATTGCACTACCCAGTATTTATCCAAAGGATGCAGGAGTGCTGATTCGAAGGGGCACGGGCACCCCAATGTTTATAGCAGCGCTGTCGAGAGTAGCGAAAGTATGGAAAGAGCCCAAATGTCCATCGACGGACGGATAAAGAAGATGTGTATATGTACACAATGGGGTAGGACTTGGCGAGCAACAAGAATGAAATCTTGCCATTTGCAACAGTGTGGATGGAACTTGAGTGTATTACGCTGAGTGAAATAAGTCCGGCAAAGACAAATACCATACGATTTCAGTCATGCAGAATTTAAGAGCCAAAACAGATGAACATAAGGGAAGGGAAGCAAACATAATATAAAACCAGAGAGGGAGACAAACCGTAAGAGACTCTTAAATACAGAAAACAAACTGAAGGCTGCTGGCTGGGTGTCGGGTGGGGGGGATGGGCTAAAGGGGCAAAGGGGCGTGACGGATGGCACTCGTTGGGATGCGCGCTGGGTGTTCTAAGTGATGAGTCACTTCATTCCATTCCTGAGGTCATTATTGTACTATATGTTAGTGAACTCGGATTTCACTTCAACAAAATAGATACTAAAGAAAAAAGAGTAATCCACCAGCTATACAGAAAGATTTACCCAACCTACCCCCCATTCTGGAAAGATTGCCGTTTGTTTATCCTCGTACCGAAGATGTCCAGAAACAGATGTCTTGGCTCCACACCGGGCGCCTGACCTGTGCACAGATGAGACACCTTGCTGATTCATTGACCAAGCCAGGCAGAATCGAACTGCCTGCTTCGTGTCCAGCCGCCATGGGACCAGCTCACGGTTCCGTTTTCCTTCCTGTCTTTCCTTCATTTGCTTTTCTATCGGACGAAACATTTGAATCTGAGAGTAGCGCATAATACCGTGCAGGGAGCTCCGCGTCCCCCTCCGGATTATAAGGAAGTTCTCAGGGGGCGCCTGGGTGGCTCAGTCGGTGGAGCGTCCGACTTCGGCTCAGGTCATGATGTCGCAGTTCGTGGGTTCGAGCCCCGCGTCGGGCTCTGCGCTGACAGCTCGGAGCCTGGAGCCTGCTTCGGATTCTGTGTCTCCCCCTCTCTCTCTCTCTGCCCCTCCCCTGCTCATGCTCTGTCTGTCTCTGTCTCTCAACACTAAATGTTAAAAAAAAACACAAAAAAATTTAAGGCACTTCTCAAAAACGAATGGATTTGCTACAGCCTGGCCCCTGCCCATGCCAGGAAGAGGGACCAGAGTGGGCGAGGCATTGGGGTCTGCCCTCTTGCCACTCGGGAGATCTAGTTCACTCGGAGATCCGGCTCTCCTCCTCCCCCAGCTTCTCAGCCTGAAACCACAAGCCGGTCTCCTTCTCCGCACTCTCCACGGAATTGCCACCGCGGATGATGCTTCTGCCACCTTGGATGCGAAAGGCCCCACGGACGGCCCCAGGCTTGGAGTCCGCAGGGATGGTCTCCCCAAGCGTCACTCGGGCTTCACCGCATCCAGCCGCTCCCAGACCACGACAACCCCAGGCCCTGATGACACGCAGGCCCCCAGGTCGCCACGGAACGGACGGCCCTCCGGGTCAGTGTAGGGTTCCCTGGGAAGGTCCCCAGAAGCCTGGATCCATTTCAGGGCGATGGAGACAGGATCTGTTTCGCTCAAAACGCTTGAGGATCTCTCCCGCCAGCCTGCGCCGGGTCCCCGCAGGCTTGATGGCCGGGAAGGGGCGTTCGCTGCCAGCCACGGTCCCCTCCAGCCGCTCATGCTACACCCCTCTTGGTTCATGACTCTTTTTTTTTTTTTCGATTTTATTTTATTTGTGGTAAGGACACAACAAAAGATCTACCCCCCGAACCGGTTTTTAAAGGTCAACGCAGTACGTTAGGCACCAAGTTATACAGGATATCTCTAGCACGTGTTCATTCTGCGTAACTGAGACTCTATGCTCATTGATTAGTAACTTCCCATTCCGCTCCCCCGGCCCCCGGCGACCGCCAGCCCCCTCTGATTCTGTGAACGTGACCGCCGTATGCACCTTCGACGGGCATGCCTCGTTTTATGACATCTAGCCTTGTTGCGCTTTGCAGATATTGGGTGTTGTTGTTTTTTGGGTTTGTTTGTTTTTTTTTTTTTTCGGGCTGAAGGTTCAAGACTTCCGCGGAGGAAGTCACTGCGCATGTGGAAACAGCAAGAGAGCCGGACTCAGAAGCGGAGCCCGAAGACGGGACTGAAGGGCTGCCTCTCACGATCAGACTTGAACGGATGAGGCGTCGCTTCTTAGGGACGTGAAGATGCTGTGAAGTCTGTTGAAATGACAACAAGGGATTTAGAATATCACATAAGCTTAGTTGAGAAGGCAGCGGCAGGTTTTGAGAGGATCCACTCCGATTTTCCAAGAAGTTCTACTGGGGGTAAAATGCTATCGAACAGCATCGCGGGCCACAGAGGAATCGTCCTCGAACAGAAGAGGCAATCGATGCGACAAACTTCGTTGTTGTCTCAAGAAATGGCCACAGCCACCCGGCCTTCAACAGCCACCACCCTGATCAGTCAGCAGCCAACAACATCGAGGCGGGACCCTCCCCTCGCAAAAAAGATTACGACTCGCCAAAAGCTCAGATGATGACGGCACTTTTAGCAATAAAGTATTTTTAAATTAAGGTCTGTACGTTGTTTTTTTAATGTTTATGTATTTTTGAGAGAGAGGGGGGTGGGGAAAGGGAGACGGCGCGGGGGGGGGGGGGAGCGGGGAGGGGCAGAGAGAGAGACAGAGGGAGACACAGAATCCAAACCAGGCTCCAGGCTCTGAGCTGTCAGCACAGAGCCCGACACGGGGCCGAACACGCAAATCGCGAGATCAGGACCGGAGCCGAAGTCGTACGTTTAACCGACTGAGTCCCCCAGGCGCCCCCCAAAAACAGCTTTCTATCTATCTCTCTATCGTCATCCATCTGCATGTGCAATTATAGCAAGTTTGTTAGGGATTTAATGTCTTATTTGCTAGGCTTTCCTTGGCCAGCGGGGGGACAGGTGGACCAGACAGAGCTGGAGCCCCCGCGGACACGGGTGGCCTGGTGAGGTGAGAAGCAGGACTCATCTGGCTGGGCTGCAGGACTGTCCTCGGACCAGCACCCACCTCCCACCTGTGTACAAGGAACTGGGTGACAGAGAGCAGGTGGCCTGCGACAGTGCTGACTTCCCGTGTGCCCTGGGTTTGTCACTCAGCGGGCTGAGGCCGTGGTGCTGGTAATGAGGACGGCAGTGCCCGGATGTTCACATCCCCAGTGTCGTCACCGGGTCCTTGGGAAGGAAGCCAGGCAGGTGTTCTTACCCCAGAAGCCACAAGAGCAGAGCCTGTCCCTGGAGAGGCTGACCGTGTGACATACCTGGGACCCCCACGGAGCGGGCAAGGCCATGTTGGTGGAACAGGACCAGCAGGGATTCCTTGGGTCTGTCTGGCTCCCTGCTCTGGGGGGAGGAGTGGGGCCTAGGGAGACCCGCACACCTCCCCTGCACCAGGGTCGTCCCCGCCTTTCTGGTCACTTGGACTCTGGGCCTCCTGGGCTCTGAGCACAGCTGGCCCGGGAGGACCTTCCTGCTGTTCCAGGCTGCCCTCTCCCGTGAAGCGCAGGTACTGCGCGGCCGAGCCGCAGGGACTCCAGGGGACCCGCTGCAAACCCTGTGTGGCCCTCTGGCAACCTCCGGGCGCGTCGGAGCCCCGTGTCCAACCCACCAACTCTGCGTTCCCCTTGGCTGTTCGGGACGGCCCCCCAAACGGAAGCAGATAGGGTCCCATTTTCACATCAGAAGCCAGGGCCCTTCGGCCTCCTCCGGGCAGTACTCCGGGGAGGCCCTGGAATCCCAGCCCCTCCAGAGCTGGGCTCCATACACACTGCAGCCCTGTTTTCCTTCCACCTTCCCCCCACCCTCACCCCCGGCGCGGTCCCGGGGGCTGCACACCCCTCTGCGGAGCCGCTCCCCGCCCTCCCCCTGGTTGGGGGAGCCTCTCAGTCCTCTGCCCAGATTTGGCCCCCTGGGGGCATGGCAGGACCTGAGGGGCAGGAAGAAAGATATGGGGCTAATTATTCCCCTGGCCCCACTGCATGATGGGCTTTAGGCTGCTCCCACCCCACCCTTTCCTCTCCCTCCGCGTCTCTCCTCCCCGTCCCTCCCCTAGTCTAGTAACCATTTCCTGTCCTTATCCCTGAGGCCAGGTAACCCCCCCCTCCCCCCTCCTCCCCCCTCACTGCTCCTTGCTTGTCTGTGCTCATGTTCTTGGTTTTCCCGCAGCACTGGAGTCAACTGTCTTTGTCCCGCTGGGCCTCTTGGGGCCTCTCTAACCATAGCCCCTCCTCTCCCCACGACAGCCCTGCACAGCCCTGCAGCCCTGCTCTGCCCCAGGCACCGCTTGCTCTAGACCAGTGGTCCCCCACTTGGCCTGGGGTGGGCCGGGCATCCCCACATGATCCCAGCACAGCAAGCCTGAGCGTAAGCCGCAGTGGGTCCCTGATGCTGCTCGACTGACTTCCTCCCTGGAACTTTCTCTGATCTGAGCCTCTGAACCTAACCTGACCCTCCCTCTGCCTCATACCCCAGCATCCTGCAAAACCTATTTCTTCTTCTTCCACATACCTGACATCTTTTAAAAAGGCTCCTGCGTCCTCTCCCAACTGCTAGAACGTAAGCCCCAGGAGGGCAGAGATTTGTCAGGCGTCTCTACCAGTGCCTGGTGCCTAATCAGCACCCAGTACACATTTGCTGGTTGAATGAATGCCGAATTCAGCAGCAAGGACTTTCCCCGTTCCTGGCCCCATGGCATCATGGTTTATGGTCTTGATGACTTGTGTATTGTCTCTCTCCTTTCTCTGGACCAGTGGAGACTTTGTGTGTCCTATTTATTGTGTATCCACAGTGCCTAGAATAATCCCTGGACCCCAAACTCGGAACATACTTGTTGAACGAAGGCTCTGTACGTTTCACCTTCGTTGAGGCTCATAAGGTGTACTTTGCTGCCCTCTGCTGGACAGACATGGGAAAGGCGTCATCTCAAAGGAGGACAAATTTCGGGAGGGCAGTGGGGGGAGCGCGGGGCGAGGGACGGGCGGCAGACCAAAAATTGGGTCTGGAAGGTGATGGAATCAAGGTCAGACCAGGTTGTTAAATATTCCTCTTTTTCTCATTCTAACACTGTTGACATCAGACAAAGCCGCCTCCATTTCATTCTTCCAGAACTCCAATCGTGGGCAACAATCCTTCTGGATTTTTAAATATTCCATCCCGTTATCTCCATGAATATACTTGCAGGTCATGGGTGTCGACTGGGGGGTTTATTACTCATGGTCTCTAGACTTTTTCCCCGGTTGGATGGTGAATGTGACCAAAAAGTGACTGCTACCACAAGGTGTCCAAGGTCAGGTGGCTAAGGGCGGGGGCAACCGGGTGAGGGAGTCTTGATGACAAGTCTTACCCCATGTTTTTCTAGTTCCTGGGACTTGGGAGAGGGTGGGGAGGGGGACAGGGAGGCTGAGTCGGCCACTGTCCCCTAATCAGGGTGTGCCTGGTGCAGAGCGTCCGTGTTCAATCAACTTTGACTCCTTCAGGAGCAGGTTTCTCCCTCCAGATTGAATATTTCTTCTCTAAGCGTAAGTTTTAACATGGACGGATCTCACGTTCTCTTGCCCTGTGGCGTCAGGGTGATTAAACCGGCGCACAGTTGTTGGGCTTGTACCTATTAGTCCAAGACTCTCCCCATGGCAAATCCCAGAGCCTTCGGCCCAAGATGAACCAGTGTCACCCAGTTTTACTCCATGAAACAAGCACGATTCGTTTTGTGAAGTCATATTCACACCTGACATCTCTCTGGCCCGTATAGATCTCCTGTAATAAATCCTATAAAAATATGCTACCCCAGTGACAGAACACGGTTCAGCCAATGTATCCCCATTTGTGGGTGAGAAAATATAGTCATTGTTTCTTAATTTAAAAGAAAAGCTAATATAGTTTGAGGGTGGGGAGGGGCAGAGGGAGAGAGAGAGACAATTCTAAGCAGGCACTGCACTATCAGCACGGAGCCCGATATGGAGCTCGAACCCACGAACCATGAGATCACGACCTGAGCTGAAATCAAGAGTCAGATGCTTGGGGCACCTGGGTGGCTCAGTCGGTCAAGTGTCTTGACTTTGGCTCAGGTCATGAGCCAAAGGTCTCACATTTCATGCGTCTGAGCCCTGCCTTGGGCTCTGTGCTGACAGCTTGGAGCCTGCTTGGGATTCTCTCTCTCGCTCTCTCTGCCCCTCCCTCTCCCCCCCCCCCTCAAAATGAATAAACTTAAAAAGAAAAAAGAATCAGATGCTTAACCAACGGAACCACCCAGGTACCCCATTCCTTGATTATTTTTTTAACATACTATTATTATTCTGGTCACGAGGTATTTGTGTGTGTGTGTGTGTGTGTGTGTGTGTGTGTGTGTCTCCCACTGTTTGGCAACCCATGACGGAAGAGAGCGTTCTTGTTCGCCCCCAGTAGCTAGTAGATTAGAAGAGTTCAATAAAAGTTTCTTCAATGAATGGCTTTTATTCCGCTTTCCTTCAGCTTTCCTCTCTCTCAAACCAGAAAGCAGCTGTTAGCTTTTCTGAGTAGTCCCATGAGCCCCAAGAGACGGCAGGGAAGGCTGGGACCCTAGTATCAGTAAAATAAATTTTGTCATCCATTCCCGGCTATAAAGGGTCTTCTGTCTCCTTGTTGAAGTCTTTTTTTTTTTTTTAAATGTTTATTTATTCTTGAGAGAGACAGAATGTGAGTGGGGGAGGGGAAGAGAGAGAGGGAAACACAGAATCTGAAGCAGGCTTCAGGCTCCGAGCGGTCAGCACAGAGCCCGACACGGGGCTCGAACTCATGAGCCGTGACATCATGACCTGAGCTGAAGTCGGATACTCAACTACTGAGCCACCCAGGCGCCCCACCTTGTTGGATGTCTTCTTTCTGGGGTGTCTTGCCCTCATGTCTTTGGTACAGAGGGTCACGTCCCCCCCACCCCTACTTGAGAGGAGGTAAGAGTCCCTGTGGGGCAGTGAGACTTGAAAACCAGGATACGAGAGAACAGAAAGGAAGAACCCAGATAGAGCAGGAATATCCCACAATGTCCCCTGTGCTCAGAGAGGACAATCAGGGAACGACTTCAGGGCTCACCAAAGTTATGTGAGGAAAAGGGAGGAGGGAAGGAAGGGGCAGGGAGAGGGGAGAAGGGGAGGGTAGAAGAGGGTGGAGAAAATGGAGAGGGGAAGAGAGAGGAGTCAGAGGCAGAGAGATGTAGAAAGGAAAAATGGAGGGAGGGATACAAAGATGGTGGAGGTTAGAAAATAATCACATCAGGGGTCAACAAGACATCATGAAGTAAAGACAAATTCATCACTTACAAAAACGTTTGGCGAGCAGGGCGCCTGGGTGGCAGGCAGTTAAGCGTCTGACTTTGGCTCAGGTCATGATCTCAAGGTTTGAGTTTGAGCCCCTCACTGGGCTCTCTGCCGTCGGCACGAACCTGCTTCAGATCCTCTGTCCCCCCTTCTCTCTGCCCCTCTCCCGCTCCCGCTCTCTCTCCCTCTCTCTCAAAAATTAAGACGTTGCCAAGTGCGTGCGGTGAGGATGTTTTAATTCGGATTTTAAGTTCACAAGCACACGCTTCTCCAAATCTTTCCATTCTTCTGTGATGTGTCAAAAGAAGACTGGAAACTGGGATCTGACATTTCGTCCCTCATAAATATTTTCTGTGTTCACGACGAGCCCCATCTTGTGGCCTTGTAGGATATCGCCACCAAAGCCAAAGTCACGGCCCCTGTGTTTTGTTGCTGCCCCCACGCCTACCACCTCCCATTTTCCCTCATTCACAAGGACCTAACTTCTGAGAAACTTCACCCCCGTTTCATGCGTCCAATTCTAGAACCTTCTGGAAAGGGGGAGGAGAATGACAGGCTGTGGTGATGGCAGCAGCTGACAAGTGGCAGGCTGCACAATCCGGCCTCTGATGGGTAGAGACCCTTTGTTCCCACTTGCCCCCCCACCCCCAACATGAACAATGGGAGGGGAGCCTGAGGAGGCCCCCACGGGAACCCCTCTGACTTTCCCCAGGATTAGCAGCAGAGTTGAGAAGGCTCAGATGTCCAGACATGCCTGCGGCCCCCGGGGCCCCCTTATCTGCCAACACTCTTTTCCTTTGGGAGCGTCCCTAGGGTGGGCTCACCAGGCTTTGCCCAACCTCTTCTACTAGTCTGGCAACAGATCCCATGATGCTTTTCACGAATTTCCTTCATCATACCCTCCCTCCCCCAGAAGAAACCACCAGAGAGAAGCAAATGCAATGTATTTAAAAAGTTTTTTTTTTTTTGAATGTTTTTATTTATTTTCGAGACAGAGACAGAGCATGAGCAGGGGAGGGGCGGAGAGGGAGGCGCAGAATCTGAAGCAGGCTCCAGGCTCCGAGCTGTCAGCACAGAGCCCGACGCGGGGCTCGAACTTACGGACTGTGAGATCATGACCTGAGCCGAAGTCGGACGCTCCACCCACTGAGCCACCCAGGCGCCCCGCAAATGCAATATATTTGATTGTATTTCAAAGTTGCTGACTGTAGACAAACTGAAGAAAAATCACATGAGAAGTCTGAATTACACTGTATATATATATATATATATATATATGCACATGTATGTATGTATATGCCATACTTCACATTTTAGAACTCAGAAATTAGCTCATGGCATACAAAATTTGTAAAAATGTATTGCAAGCATGTCTTAGGGTGAAATCAAAGTCTTGACAAAAGGGTAGGCTTTATCTTCACAAAAGGGATGGGGACGTAGTTGTGTGATGTCCCCTGAGGGCTACATATGTGCAGTTCACGAGATTACAAATTTCCTCCTAAAGATTCTTTTTTTAAAACTTTAATGTTTATTATTTGAGAGACGGAGCATGAGTGGGGGAAGGGCAGAGAGAGAGGGAGACCCAGAATCCGAAGCAGGCTCCAGGCTCTGAGCTGTTAGCAAAAGAGCAGGACACGGGGCTCGAACCCACAGACCGCGAGATTATGACCTGAGCCGAAGTCTGCTGCTTAGCTGACGGAGCCACCCAGGCCGCCCCCTCCTAAAGATTCTTAACTGAAAACTGTAAGGAAAAGCAAAATAATGGAATGGTGCAAAGGCATTTTCAAATAAAACGGCAATCTTCCCAGATTCTTTGGCAGGGATTTCCCTGTTGCTGATGGCTGGTGCCCTTGAACTTGGGGTCAGTGGGGACCCCCCACCTGAGGAAGAGGAAGAAGGTGAGCGGCTGGGAGCTGGCTGCCGGCATCCTCTGGAGAGAGGCAGTCGTCTTTGTAATTTTGTTCCTTCTTCATCCCAAATCACCTCTCCCCAGGAGCCCAGGAGTCAGGGCTTCGATTCATGGCTATTTTCCACTCCTCCTCAGTTAAGATGACAGCTGCCAGCAGGGGTGTCCCGCTCCAGCCCACAGCCCGGAGTTAAGGCCACCTCCTGCCCACAGGATGCCCTCCGGGACCTTCCTGTGTTGAGAGCTGCCCCTGGCTGGAGACATCCGGGAACTGACAGAGCGTTCCCTGCTTTCTGGGGTGTCCTGTCCCAATGTTGGGCAGCTGTACGCATTGGAAATTGCTTTCCCCACTGAGCGGAAGCCTGGTGACGTGCACCACATGGAGAAGGGGACTAGGCAGTCCAGAGACAAATGTCACGTTCCCTCCTGAGTCAGTGCTTCACCAACCAAGCTAATCGCCCTGTTTTCCCAACCGCCCCTCTTACCATTTGGTTTCTATGTGGACCCACTGTCCTAACAGCCTCCGGGACCCCCTCACTGGTCAAAGTCTCTTCTTGTAGGATGGTGGGCAGGACTAGACTCACGGCTTGACGGGGACAGGAACTAAAACAGCATTTGTCCCACTTTGGACACTGTACTTCTATTGATAAGCACTGATAAGCATTGATGAGGGGACACACTTTAAAAAGCCACAATAGACTACGTATGGCATTAATGACTCCAACATGCCTCACTAATAATAATAATAAAAAAAAATCCCACAATCCCACCACTCCAGATCTTAAATTTCTACCTAAAAAATGAATACAACTGTTCTGTTCTTTCTAATCTATTGAAATAATAGAAACCACATCTCCTTCTTCCTTCTTTTGTTCACTCCTTCTATATTCTATCGCGGGGAGGCAGCTCTCAAGTATGAAACTAGATGCTTTTTTTTTTTTTTTTTTTTGGTATCAATTTAACTAAAAAAACCCAAGCAGTTCAACTCATTTCTCCCAACCCCCTTCCCCTACCTCTGGCAACTACCAATCTGTTCTCTACGAGCTTAGTTTTCTATATACTGTATATGTATATTTTTCTGGATTCCACATGTAGGAGAGATCGTACAATATCTGCTTTTCTCTGACTCAGTTCACTTAGCATTAATTTCCTCGAGGTCCATCCGTGTTGTCACGAATGGAAGGGTTTCATCCTTCTTAAACGTTAAATAATGTAATATTCCATTGCCTATACATATATATGTATAGGCAATGGAATATTATTTATATGTATACATGTATATATGTATGTATGTATATATATTTATGTGTATATATACGTATATATATACACACATATATATGTATATATACACACACACATATATATGTACACACACACACACACACACACGCCACATCTTTATCCATTCATTCACTGATGGACACTTAGGTTGTTTCTACGTCTTGGCTATCATAAATAATGCTGCAATGAACATGAGGCTGCACATACCTTTTCAAATTAGCGTTTTCATTTTCTTTGGATAAATACCCGGAAGCAGAATTGCCACGGGCGCCTGGGTGGCTCAGTCGGTTAAGCGTCCAACTTCGACTCGGGTCGTGATCTCGCGGTTTGGGAGTTCAAGCCCCGCGTCGGGCTCTGTGCTGAGAGCCCAGAGCTCGGAGCCTGGAGCCTGCTTCGGATTCTGTGTCTCCCTCTCTCTCTCTGCCCCTCCCCCACTCACACTCTCTCTCTCTCTCTCTTTCAAAAATAAACATTAAAAAGGAATTAAATTTAAAAAAAGATTGCTAGATCATCCGGTAATTTTTTTTTTTTTTCCTTAAGTAATCTCTAGGCCCAAGGCGGGGCTTGAACTCATGACCCTGAGATCAAGAGTCACATGCTCTATTGATTGAACCAGCCAGGCACACCTGGTAGTATTATGTTTAATTTTTTGAGGAACAGACGCATTTTTAAAAAGACGGCCAGGGCTAGTGAAAAAGCTAATTAAAGTAGCTAAAATCTCATCTTCCCAGTGAATGTTTTTTTCTAGCGCTGCTTTTGCTAAAGTTGTGGCTCTTTCCTAGTGGAGGAGTGTGGGACATTAGAAGTTAACTGGGGGCAAGCAAACCCTCACACCAGCTGTCAGGTTGAAGAGGTCAGTACCCCATTTCCTTGGAGGAAATTAGAACCAAGTATAAGCCACAGGGGGAATGGAAGGAATAAAACTTTTGTAGCTGCAGATTGGTACTTAGGAGATGAGAAACTTTCTTTTCGCTTGGCTAGGACTTCTCGTAGGACCCCTTTTTGACTAGCTGCTCCCGTGTGGTGCAGCACGTTCCAGAAACACTGAGGTCGAGTTGGCTCTCAGGGCCAGTGCTTTCCAGAGAAGCTTACGCATAATTGGCTGCATGGCAAATAGGCAATTTTGGGTCAGATATGGTCTGGCTTCAGCCTCTTCAGAGGATGCGATTCTGTCTTTTCTAGAATCTGCCACACCAGGTGCATCTGGTGCCCGCCGGGGTCAAGTGCCCCACATTTCAGAGGGGGCATGGGTGGGTCTGCCTGCCTCCCTCACTGCCTGGTGCTGAGGCTGGGTTCCCTGAGGAACCCAGAACCCAGGACAACGGCGGTGCACGGTCACACACGATGAGCCAGAGCCTTCCAGGCTCCTGGCGACTGCGAACTTCTTCTCTGGCACAGCTGTAGAGTTCATTCGATTCTGGTGGCCGGGCCTTGTCTAATGGAGTCAATAAACTGAATGTCCTTGTCCAGAATGATCCAGACACCAAAGTTTTCCTATGTAACTCATTTGAGGTTTTTTTTTTTTTTAATTTATTTTGAGAGACCAACAGAGACTAAGTGGGGGCGGGCCAGAAGGAGAGAGAGAGAGAGAGAGAGAATCCCAAACAGGCTATGTGCTGTCAGTGTGGAGCCCAACATGGGGCTTGAACTCACAAACCGTGAGATCATGACCCGAGGCAAAACCAGGAGTCGGATGCTTAACCGACTGAGCCACCCCAATAACCCACTTGAGTTCTGAAATATGACCTTAGTATTATAATGTTCCATTGACTACAGTCAGACCTTGTTCAAACTTGAGGCTTTTTAGGAAGCAGAGTGTGGGGACAAGAGACAATGTGAATGAAACAGAGAAACCGGGAAGGAAGGCAGCAAATACAAACAGAAACTCACCCACGTTCCGTTCCCTGAAGGATTACCTTACCCGATTCTAACTATAGCCACAGCCCTGGGACTGCGGCCCAAACCACGTGAAGCTCAGTGCATTTGGCCTAACAGAGCTTTGCTCTGGAGAAGCTTCTAGGTATTTGTTGTTTTATTCTCCGTAAGGGTCGGGATGCTCCTTGTTCTGATTTTCTTTTTCAGACTCTGTAGCAAAGACATCCCACAGCGGTGGCTGGCCTTGGGATGCCACCTGCTGTCCTCCCCCCCCCCCCCCCGTGGTGAGAAACACTTATTGGGCCCTCCCCAGACCCCAGCAGTGGCCAGCTACTAACTGAGCCAATCCAGGGGCAACCAGTCTCTCCAACCCTTGGAAATACTGGAGCCAGGTGGATTTGAACTGGAGCAATTCTCCAAGGCTCTCAGACTCACATCTGCAGGACGGGGTCCTACAGGCTTTCCTAATCAGTACTCTAGGTCCCTCTGTCCTCCTTCTGGAAGAACAGAAACTCGTCCCGGCGTTGCAGGGGCTCCAAGAGACCCCCGGCGGAACTGCCGTCTGCTTCAAGCACGTATCTGAAAACAGGTGGTTACCGTTTAAAAACCAGAGCGCTAAACTGGTGTAGGTCCCCTCTGATTACTCGGTAACGCAAAGCCACCCACCGGCCTGTTGCAAGAGCGTCTCTCTGGGTTAATGCGGACGACCACGGAAACTGGCAGAAGGGAGGAGGAATCCCCCATCTGGAAGGCAGGTGGGAGTTTTCTTCAATGGCACAGGCACCCAAGATACAGCTTGACTCACAGGACCAGGGTATCGATATCTATTTCTCTAAGTCAAGACTTTACTGAATTTCTTTTTTAAACTGCTCAGGGGCGTAGGACGCTAAAAACAGTTTAAGATCATGCACACTAGCTCACACACCAAGAAGTCTTAAAAGAGTAGCCCGTGGTTTTGTCCCTGATCTTTTATTTTTTTTTAGTAAGCATACGCGACACCCAGCGCGGGGCTCGAACTCACGACCCCACGATCAAGAGCCGCGTGCTCTACCCACGCAGCCAGCCGGGCGCTCCTTGTCCCTGACCATTGAAACAAACTCGCATATTCGCAAAGGATCAGCATCTAAATAGACTTTTATTTTTTCTTTTACTTATTTGGACAGAAAAGAAACTTCATCAGCTTTCATTAGAGTCTCCCTAAGTGTTGGAAACACATTAAACTCAGAAATAGTGGACCTTGTAGAAAAGCATCACAAATTAAAAATATATTTCTCCATGTGGTAAAAGTGCTTTCAATCCAATTAAAGGACACGGCGAAGGTGTTTGGAAACACAATTTAAAATTTGGCCTACAATCCGTGGCGTCGGATTCAAACCACAGGGCGGGGGGATCATCACGAACGCAGGCTGCAGGAATGGCGTGGAGTTCAGGAGCATGCGGCCAGCAACACGTTTAATTAACTGAGTGTGAACAAAGAAAAACGTCCCAAAGCCTGAGTAGAATAGATTTTGCATTTGTTAAAAAAAAAAAAAAAAAAAAATGAGGGGGCTACGTAAACCAGGCTGCAGGGGGATCGTGTAACTCCAGGAATCGCTCGTTTCTTGTCTGCGGGGGACAGTCAGACCAGGGGACCTCTCTCCCGGAGGCACGCGGACCTGGGCGCAGGAGCCCCAGATGCCAGCGGCCTTGGCATGTACTTCTCGCGGTCCTACGGGGAGATCTCCCCCAACAAAGCTGGTCACCCGGTCACCTTCCCGGGTCTGCCCGTGCCAGCCGCGGGGCTCTGGGGCAATGGGGTCAGAGGGCACACCCAGCCAGGTGACCACACACGGGGCGCGAGAATTGGCCAGTGTCACCCCCAGACGTGTTGGCGTGCGTTGCAGCAACGCCCCGTGTTTTCCCAAACAAGTGATTCTGCCAACGATCAGGTCTACGGCAACGCTTAAGGCCCACAGGGCCCCCCGTGCCCCTTGATGGAGTGGAAGCACGTCCGTTCTGGGAGCAAGCTGCCCTTTCCGGTCCTGGCACAGTCACAGGGCCCAGAATACCGAACTGTGACCACGCAAACAGCCACGGCTGGGGCGAAGGGAGGGGGCGGAAAAGAAGGGGGACATTTTCCTTTTACAGAAGATCTTAAGCAACGGTAAGAAAATAACCTGAAGATATATTGAAAAATAAAAAACAGCATCACACGTCACTGCGATTCCGTTGGCATTTTCCCTCTCTCCCCCGTCCACCAGCCAGGGAGATGAAATGAGTTAGGAACGCCTCATCCTTGACTCAGAACGGGCAATCGCTGCCCCATTTCATCCCTGCGTGTCAATGGCACCCAGTTTGCGTTCCTTGTTCCAGGAGGCCCGTTCCAAGCCGCCTGCGTGAGGCAGGTGCGGGGCGACGCTCGGGTCTCCTGTCCACACCGGCACGGCCTTAGCGGTGCACAGCCCCACCTCTGCTTGCCTTGGTCACCATCGGGACACGGCAGGAAACTGAACCTCGTCACAAACGTCTTTACGTCTTTACAGAGCAGGCATTTCTAGCAGGACGTGCTACGGCTCATCCCATCCCTGGCGCCTCCGGCGGCAACAGCCTTCCCAGGGCCCCTGTACCGAGCTGAGCTCCACGGGTGTCACGAGGAGGCAGCGCCCTGCTGGGCCAATGCCACGGACAGCGCGCCCGCCGGCACGTGGAGTCTGGGTGCGGCGCCCGCCCCGGCACCGGGTGGGTGGCCGCTTCTGGAGGGAGGACATGCTCTTCTTCGAATGGGAACCGGGATGGGCAGCCGTCCTCTGACCAGGCCCACCCTGGTCCCCGTGGAAGCCGTGGGCACCCCTCCGGGCTGGGGCCACCCCCGGGAAGGGGGGTGGGGGGGGCACCCGCAGGGCTCTGGCTGGGCAGGTCAGAATGGCCCGCTCCCTCCCTCCTCCGGCCTCCCGGACCTGGTCCTCACTTAGGCCTGGCCGCCTGGCATCAGTGGGCTGGGGAGGCTTCCTCCAGACCCAGCAGCTCCCTCACCAGTCTCTCGCCGAACTGCGCCCGGCTGTACCTCTTCACGTGGTAGGCGTCTGACATCTTGTACAGGATGTAGGCGTTATTGATCGCGATGCTGATGGCGAACCAGAACACCTGTTGCCAGGTCTTGTTTGGTTTATGAGAAATGAAATACCTGCGGGGGCGGAGGAGTAAGAAAGGCTCAGCCGGATGGTTCGTGGGCGCCCGGGTCAGGGGAGATGTTCCCCCAAAAGGCCCCATCACGGTCAGGGCCGCCGCAGGGGGGCCGCGGGGGTAGGAACCGGGCCGGGGGGTCAGCTCTCACTGCAGCTTAGTCACGGTCAGCTTCACTTAAGACAAAGAAGATGAAGACAATTCCTAGCAGAGGATTAGGTGCGGCGGGAGGAAGCCACCAGAAGAGATGCCGAACCCGGGAGCCTGGCCTCCGATGGCTCAGAAGCTCCAAGGGAAGAGGGCCTGGGGGGCTTCCCTCTTTGCTAAGGGACCCTCTCGGCTGCCGCGTCCCGTGCATCCTGAACTGCTTCCGTTCCCCAAGGTCAAGTACACCCTCAGCGGCAGGCCCCTGCGATGCGTCCCCTTCCTCCCGAGGGCACGTCTCCTGGCCACCCCCACCTTCCCTTCGGATCCAGGACAGATGTCACGTCAGGGAGGCCTCTGCCCCGAGACGGAGGATGGTGTCCCTCCAGGGCCAAGAGCCGGCTTACGACTCAGGCCCACGCCGTGTCCTCCCATCTGCACGTTTGTCTCTGCCCCAGCCCCCCAGACGTGCCTGAGGGTCAGCATCCCCGCCACGGCCGGCGCAGAGCGGACCCAACGCGTCTGCGATACAAATGCAGATTTCTCTGTAATAACCTCACGGACTCAGCAGGTGCTGAGCAGAGCACGCGGTAAACATTTGTTCAATGACTCCCGGTGGCGTGGGGCTGCCTTTCGAACCTGGGCTGAGTTTTCCAGGGGGAACCGGGTCCTCGGTTTTCTCTGCCACGGAGAAGCCCAGCACGTTACCCTCCAAGTGGGCGGAGTAAGCGCCCACCTGCCTTTTGCGGGTTCCTCCAGCCTCATTCTAGGCTGGGAGGCTCAACCCTACCAATTTCAGAGTCCCGCTCAGGTTCACCAGCCATCACTCCCGAGCTCCTGTCACCGCGCCGTGGGTGACGCATCCCGTCTATGCTACGCGTGTGCTTCAGACGAGGCCACCCCCGGAGCAGGTGCCCAGAGGTGAAACAGCTCAGTAACCTGGGCTGGAGAACATAGGGCCCAGCGTGTGGACACCGGGGGCTGATGCTGCGTGGTCCGTGGGTGCCGGGGTGGGGGAGGAGAGCGGTCTGGGCAGAGGACAGAGGGAGCAGGCTCTGCGCTGAGTGCTGAGAGATGGCAAGCCCCGGGTGAGCGGAGGGAAGGGCGTCCAGGGGCAAGGGTGACAGGGAAGGAGGCAGGGCGCCCAGAAGTGAGGGGGCTGTGCGGGTGAGCCTGGAAGACCAGGACGGGGCTCGGGATTTTGTCTCACAGGGGCTACATCTGTCCACTCGGACACCGGGGCACTGCTGACCACCCACCAATCTCCATGCCGTGCCGGTGAGCCCCGCGGCTGCCTCCACTTACTTGCTGTACTTGTCGTCGTATTTGCAGATGTAGCTAAGGTGAGCAGCGAACGCCTCCACGGCCAAGGGGCAGGGGATCTCCCCAGTCTTCCTCTTGATGATCACTCCTGAGGAGAACAGAGACGATAAACCCCCCCGTCGGACAAATGTGCGCCTCCCCACCCTGCCTGGCTATCCTGACATAAAACAGGGAGTGGAGGGGGTGCCTGAGTGGCCCAGTCGGTTGAGCGTCCGACTTCGGCTCAGGTCATGATCTTGTGGTTCACAAGTTCGAGCCCCGCATCGGGCTCTGTGCTGACCGCTCAGAGCCTGGAGCCTGTTTCGGATTCTGTGTCTCCCTCTCTCGCTCTCTCTGCCCCTCCCCTGCTCACGCTCTGTCTCTCTCTCTCTCTCTACCCCTCTGCCCCTTCCCCGCTTGTGTCCTCCTTCTCTTCTAAATAAACAAACACGAAAACAAATACTCTAAAATGTGAGTAAAAAAGATTTCCTGTGGCCACCCAGCTGCCACTCTCCACGCTGCCTCCCTGCCTCCTGGCGCCTCCTGGGAGCCCACCCATGGGGCTCTGTCTGCTCCAGGGCGGGCCTGGCTCACAGGTGCCCATGCCATCCACCCTGGGAAGCTTCCAGAGGCGCTGCGGGAGGGGCCGGGGCCACGCCAAAGGCATACGACCTGGGCTTTTTAAGGGTGTCTCAGAATGGGGACTTTGTGATTTGTAACCGAATACTTTAGAAACGGAAACTATAACTGAAGGAAAGACAAACAGTAAGTTTTAGAATACTTAAAAATCAACCCTACCAATTTTCTCTTCTTCCCCATCAAATATCCTCCTTGCTGGTTCCCTTGACGATGGATGTAAGCCTCCCGACCTTTGAGATTGGGGCTTTTAAGGCCCTGTCCTCTTAAATCCTATCGCAAACTTTGCAACTTGTCACGCATAATTTGGAGGGAGGTGGCTCCTACGCCCTATTCTCGAACATTCTCCCTGTGAGAGCCCTTGTCCAATCACCAGAGTGTGGAAGTCCAATTCAAACTCGCCCTTTGGCTTGCAAGGTCAATTTCAAACATCTCCCCCGAGTGCCCTTGACACAGTGACACAGTGACGGGCGGCGTTCCATACCTCCTTAACCCCGAGTCCCGTGGGTTTGGGTCCCTAGACTGTCATCTCCACTGAAATGTAACAGAGCCTAGGTGTGTGTGCGGGGTGAGGGGTGGGAATAAACGAACAGACATTAATTAAGCACGCACACACACACACACACACACACACACACACACACGAGACACACATTCACATACACCACACGTGCACACCGATCACACACACAGACACCCTCCAACACAACCGAGCGCCCCGCAGCGTTCCTTCAGCAGGAAAGGGGAAACATGTCTTGATACAGACAACTATAGGGGATTTGCAAGTACACGACGCGACGGGACAATTTCGGTGAGGCGCCCTCTGTCATCTGAGTTCCCCTGTCAGTGGCTTAAAGAGGTGGGGGCTGTAGTTACTTTAACTGTAGACGCCTTATGGATTTTAGACCCCGAGGAAAATTGATGACAGAATCACCTGACCACCCCCAAATCCTAGTGGTTCATCTCGGAGGAAGACGCCGAACCAATAAAAAAACAGCTGATGTTTTCCCCTCCCGTCAGAACAGATCCTCGATGCCGAGGTGACCACGTGAGTGCTGGCCACGTACAGCACTCAGAGCGACCACAGACAACCCTGGCGGCCTGCGGACCCCACCCTGGTCGCTTCCTGTTTCTCTCGGCCGCCGACAAGCAACGGGGAGCTGGTGTCGCCCCCCCCCCCGCCACCAGTCAGGTGCAGTGGCACCGAGTGCCCGGCCCAGAAGCTTACAGTGATGGGGTCACCGGACACCTGAGCTGCACAAACCCCCCCTCCTCCCCAGCCCCCCCTGCGGGCCCACCTTGCTGCACGGGCGAGTAGGCATTGGTCAGGAAGCGGAAGGGCCCTTTGTTGTACCAGCAGATCAGAGACATGTTCCCCTTCATCTTGATGCGGTGCTGGCCCCGGGCCGGGGGGGTGGCCGGGTTGCTCAGCATGGACGGGGGCAGGCCGGTGCAGTCACTCTTCCTGGGGCTGAGCAGGCCACAGCAGTAGATCTCTGCGGGGGAGACGGACACAAAACCGCATCCACACGGTCAGGGAGGCCCCGCGCACGCCGGTGGAAAGGACGGGCCTGCCCTGTTCTGGGGCTGATGCTTGGGGGATGGGCCCTCTAGACGTCCCTGCAGGGGAGACCCCTGAAGTCTGGGGACTTCTATCCCAGAGGTGTTCTGTCCCAGTACTTCTAGAAGAACGTTCAAGATTACATGTGAGACCGGGTGCCTGCGTGGCTCCATTGGTTAAGCGTCTGACTTTGGCTCAGGTCATGATCTCGCGGTTCAGGAGTTCGAGCCCCGCACTGGGCTCCGTGCTGACAGCTCAGATCCTGCTTCAGATCCTCTGTCCCGTCCTCTCTCTATGCCTCCCCTTCCCTCAAAAAATATAAGCATTTAAAAAAATAAGCATTTAAGATTTTACATGAGACCATCGCAGTGAATCAGCAGTAAGAAGTAAGGAGTCTCTTCAGAGCGCTGGCTATGTGCCAGGCTCAGGGCCGAGCATGTGCACCTGTCCTCCCATCTGCTCATCTGCTTCTAGAAACTTCTGCACTCTGAGGGAGAAGCAGCTACTGGGCGGCCACTAATGCACAGACGGTCCCACGGAGGCAGGAGGGATTGTGAAAGGAGGTCAACGTGGACAAGGAGGCTTTGCTAAATTCCGTCCTGGGCTCAAGGTCCTTCCCGGCCCTCCCCACCCTCTGGCCTGCCCCAGTGAGCGGGCCAGGTGGCCACGAAGAGCCACGGCTTCTCCCTGCAGCCAGCATCCTCAGTCTGGATGCCTGGAGGGGACGTGAAGCGGCACTTTTGACTGAAGTCGCTGGGGAAAGTCTCATCCGGGGTCTCCCGTCACAGACTGAAGTTCCCTGAAGGCGGACGCGGTGTCATCAGTAACTCGAAACATTCTATGACCTTGTGCGCGCGCATCTCCGGCCCGCCCTGGGCACGGGGGGTGGGGGAGGGGGGGAACGGGAGGAACTACCCGGGTCCCACTGCCTAATGAGCACCAGTGGGTGCACTGGAAGAGCCACTGGGTGGCATGATGGAGCCTTACTGCTCAGAAGCAGAGGGCTGCTGGCCGCTCGCACCTCTGTAGCTCGAACTCCAGCTACCCCTCGTCTTAATATTTAAGAAGAAGGAACTGTTTTTAAAACAGCGGGGAGCCTTAGATGAACAAGGAGAAAGGATGTTTTAAATTCTCCATCCGAGGCTCCGTGCACACAATCAGCCAAAAACAGCAGGTGCAATTTTGTAAGAGGGGAAGGAGAAAACCCAAACAGCAACCAAGTCTCCTGAATCTGCCCCTTTAAGAAAATAGCGTTTATATATCAGTGTCTTCTTCTGGCTGTTTTACAAAGCAGACTCTGTCCACGGAGGGACAGCCAGACTCAGCTACGATGCCCTTCTTCAATCCTGGCTGCCCGTGAGAATGTCCTGGAGGGCACCAGCCCAGCCCAGTGCAGCCTGGGGGCGGGAGGGGGGCACGCAGCCACCAGTGTGGGGACAACGGAGAACCACCAGCCCAGCGTCTCATCATCACAGTGGAGCCACGCAAGAAGTGCACAGGAGCTCCAGAAGCTTCCAAACAACAGGCAATGAAATCTTTGCTCGTTCTCGGGAAAAGCTAAATCCCATGTGTAATTATTTTCTTCCCAGTAGAAGATTCTCTTCCGTCCTTTCCCTAATTCCCTGAGCTGGGGAGCGTCCTTTTCTTCCCAGAATCACAGGCCAGCATGGCCAGCTGTCAGGGCAGCAGCACTGATGGCCCGTGACAGTCCTTGGGCACCCGCACTCTGACACCAGCCCCACCGGGACAACATGCCACCTGACTGCACCACCTGACTCTTGGTCTAGGTGATGGGAGCGTATACCGTGTGACGCCGGGTGGCCCCAACAGCACGCAAATGCTATCTGGGAGGTTCTAGGAACCCCAGGGCTCACGGCCCTGCACCCACAGTCGGACTTGAACGAGGGGGCGAGTGGGGATGGCAGCCTTGGCTCTCGCCACCTGCTCTAACACAGGAACCCCTCGTTCTTCCGAGGGGTTCGGTTAGCGCGCATCAGGGTCCATTTTCTCCAATTTTACTTCCACGGCCCCTCTTCGCGTGCTCGGATCTCTCCACCCTGACTTCTCCCAGCCATTAAGCACGGAGCCCTGTTGGGCACTGGACTTTGCAGGTGAGTCAGACGCAGCCAGGGCCAGCAGAGCACCCGGTCTAGGGCTGCTTCCTTGCCGCAGTGGCTGAGGTCAAGGTCAGAAGCTGTTGGCCCTCCATTACTTGAGAGGGTTTTGTTTTAAGGCCGGATGTCTGATCTGTTGCTAAGCAATCGGTCTGCGATTTCAGTGGCTGCCATAGCAGAGGAGAGGCTTTTTATGTTTCTCTTGAGTGGACGAGATATAAATCCCCCAAATGTAGGACAAAGCAAAGGATATACAGCTTGCTGTCAGGCTCCCTGACTTGGTCCAGACCTCTTTCTGCAGCCCCCATTTCTGCCGGAGCCACAGAAGGCTTCCTAACCTTTGAACAGATGAACGAAGCATCCCAGCACCATAGCGCACTAAGAATTTTCTGAGGCCTACTGTCCTGCTGACTGTGTTAATTCTACATAATTCTCTGTGACATCTGTGTCAACTGGAGGGGCCACATTATAAATGGGGATGAGTCCAGACTTAAGAGCCTTTGTAGGAGCTGGGACTAGGTGTTACAGATCAAATGTGTGCGTTCCCCCCAAATTCCTCTGCTGAAAGCCTCATGCCCAAGGTGATAGTGTTAAGAGGTGGGGCTTCTGGGAGGTGCCTGAGTCATGAGGGTGCAGCCCTCATGAATGGGAGCAGTGCCCTTAAGAAAAGGGACCTCCGGGGCGCCTGGGTGGCTCAGTTGGTTGGGCAAGAGACTTCGGCTCAGGTCATGATCTCACAGCTTGTGAGTTCGAGCCCCGCGTCGGGCTCTGTGCTGACAGCTCGAAGCCTGGAGCCTCCTTCAGATTCTGTGTCTCTCTCTCTCTGTCCCTCCCCTGCTCACATACTGTGTCTCTCTGTCTCTCTCAAAATCAACATTAAAAAAAAAAAAAAAAGAAAGAAAGGAAAAGGGACCCCAGATGGGGTGCCTGGGTGACTCAGTCAGTTAAGCATCCAACTTCGGCTCAGGTCATGATCTCACGGTTCGTGAGTTCAAGCTCTGCGTCAGGCTCTGTGCTGACAGCCTGGACCCTGGAGCCTGCTTCAGAACCTGTGTCTCCCTCTCTCTCTACCCCCCACCCCCCACTCACGCTCTGTCTCCCTCTCTCTCAAGAATAAATAAACATTTTAAAAAAAGAAGAAGAAAAGAAAAATAGAAAAGAAAAGAAAAGAAAAGAAAAGAAAAGAAAAGAAAAGAAAAGGAAAGAAAAGAAAAGAAAGAAAAGGAAAGGGACCCCAGAGAACTCCCTTATCCTTTCGGTCACGTGAGATCGGCAACCTGAAAGAGAGCTGCACCCAACCACACTGGTGCCCTGATCTTGAACTTCCAGTCTCCAGGCCTACAGGGAATAAACGTGTGCTGTTTATAAGCTGCCATCTGTGGTAATTTGACAGAGCAGCCCGAATGGACTAGGACACTAGGAGAACCCCTCAATGGCCACGGTCTCCCAACAAACGACACAAGCAAATGTGACTTGGGCAGAGCTTTGTGCCGACACGCCCCCGCCCAGACCGCAAGCCTGTGGCCGTATCCCTGCTGATCACCAGCGCCTGGCAGGGTCCAGGCCTGTGGCAGGCACACGGAGGGCTGAAACCAACGTGTTCCCTCCTGGCCCAGCAGCCCATGGGCTGTGCCGGTTGCTATGCACCTGTACCCCCAGACCTCTCCCATCACTCCTCTGGGGGCGAGGGGCCCCTCTCGGACGGGCCCGCCACACGACAAACCTTGCTTTTCCAGCTCCTCGAACAGGGTCAGGCTGGTGATGCTGGGCCCAGTGAAGATGATGTAGTTCTTGCCCGCCGCATTCCGGCACAGGCTTCGGGCGACCATGCTGTGGAGCTGGGGCTTATTCTTCAGCGCATCCAGCCCATCGGGGCCCCCGCCTTCCTTCAGGTGGACGTAAATCTTGAACAGACACACACAGGAGTCAGAGAGCTCCCGGCAGGGTCAGGCCTGGGACCCAAAGCTTCGGGGAGGCACGGGTGGCCGTCGCCGAGCCAGAAATGAGCGGGAAGGCCACCTCTTCCCTGAGCCACTGGTTCCACGGTCCCTATGACACCATCATCACCTCCTCAGCCTGCAGAGGCCCCAAGTCACTCCCAAGGCCACCCTGTAACCTAGGCAGCTAGCTGGTGGCTCAGCCCAGACTTTTCGGTTTGCAAATGTCAAGGGAGGAGAAAAAAAAAGGGACAAACGTTCACACGTGATGGATTTGGGAGCTGAGGTCAATGCAAACATCCCCCAGTCCGGAAGCACGGGAGGGACTTGAGTTTACAGTAAATACAAGGTAAAGGCCACCTCCCCTGTAAGGGATAAACTTATCTGTGACCTTTCCATTTGAATACGGCTTTCTAATTCACAAAGTGCATCTGCAATTACTCCTTATTCCTTCCAGAAGCCACGGCACAGGCAGAAGACGTAGTGTTCGCCTCCCATGGCAGAGAAGGAGACAGGATCGGGGATTAAAAACTCACCTGAGCTGCCAGGACCAGCAAAGAGGATGGGCCGGAATTAGCAAGCAATTCTTCAACTCTTTGTGCCATGAACATCTTCCATGGACATCCCCAAGGGGCTCATCGCAGGGAACGGGAATAGATTCAAGAAAAAGTATGGTTCTCCCAATGACTGACCGAGTCATGAAGAATCTATCACATGGGTATTAACTGCTGCTCTCCTTAAGGGAGAAAAGATCATCTTGGGGAATGTTCTAGGTGCCTTTACTGGCAGCATTTCACAAGCGAATAGTGCACCGAACTGCGGAGAGCAGGCTTGCCCGTGAGGACGGCCAATGATACTCTGCACTGCAAAACCAACATGGCCCCAGGGAGGACCTGGGCGCGTCCACAATACCTGTCTTTGGCCAGAGAACCACTTGCAAAATACAGTGTCTGATGTTCCAGAGGCAGATGAAAAACAAGTAAGTATAGGGGCGCCTGGGGGGCCTCAGTCAGTTAAGCGTCCGGCTGCGGCTCACGTCACGATCTTGCGGTTCGTGAGTTCAAGCCCCGTGTCAGGTTCTGTGCTGACAGCTCAGAGCCTGGATCTTGCTTCAAAGTCTGTGCCTCCCTCTCTCTCTGTTCCTCCCCCACTCACACTCTCACTGTCCCTCTCTCTCAAAAATAAAGAATAAAAAAAAAATTAAAAGAAAAAGAAAAAGTGAATATAGTCAAATTTTATTTATCTTAAAGCTTATTTATTTATTCTGAGAGGGAGTGAGAGAGAGAGAGCAGGAGAGGGGCAGAGAGGGAGGAGGAGAGAGAGGATCCCAAGCAGGCTCCATGCTGCCAGCACAGAGCCCGACGCGGGGTTTGAACTCACAAACCACGAGATCATGACCTGAGCTGAAACCAGGAGTCGGAGGCCTAACCGACTGAGCCACCCAGGTGCCCCGGGTAAGTCTAATTAAAAAAAATTTTTTTTAAGTTTATTTATTTTTGACAGAGACAGTGCGAGCATGAGCTGGGGAGGTGCAGAGAAAGAGAGGGAGACACAGAATCCGAAGCAGGCTCCAGGCTCCGAGCTGTCAGCACAGAGCCTGATATGGGGCTCGAACTCACGAACCATGTGATCATGACCTGGGCCGAAGTCGGATGCTTAACCGACTGAGCCATGCGGGCGCCCCCGGGTAAGTCTAATTTTAAAAGCAGCTCATTTTCCGAGGGCTAATCCTGTCCCAAAAGCTCACCCTAGATCCTAGGTCCTCAGGGAGGACCCTACTTTCTTGCAGCCTGGCAGGTGACTGACACCTTGATGATACAGAACGTCTTCGTAGATAACTTGGCACAACGCTGACATTTCGTTTGGGGGCCTCTATGCCTTTTCCACCTCAACGCCCAGAAGGAGTCTCTTTTGATAGACAGGAAAACACAGGGACAGAGAAGCCAATCTCCATCTCTGTCACATGTCACATGTGTTTCTGGCAGAGCTAGGACGTTTTCTCAGAACCTGTCTTCTCTCCGTCAGCAAAGCCCCACTCTCGTGGCCACTACCGTGGACTTCTCCACCTGAGGCTCGGATTCAGACCTGCCTCTCCCAGATATCCTGCCTGAAATCCCCTCATACCCACGCTGGGCACCGTGTGCCCTGAAATCCACCGTAGGGACAGTTAGCTTTGTCCCAAGTGTCATCCAAAAGTAAGTCCTCCACCCAAATCCAGCTTTGTCACCAGGAAATCAGAAATGTGTCACTGGAACCCCTCAGGCCCACCGTGACACCCCACGTGGTTTCCAAAGGCCCCTCCCCCCGAGGGATGGGGGCAGCCACAGCAGGACTAAATGTAAAATCCCACAATCAAGTTCAAAAAACAACAGCGTTCCAGCAAAGGATGCAAGCAACGTGACTTGGCAAGGAAAGTTTGAGAAAATGAACACTAACGCCTTTGGAGACGGTCACTGGATGCCATGACCGGCCAAGTCAATGGGATCTTGGCTTCGTCATAACGTGGGTGGCGACCGTCTTATCTCCTCTGGTCAAATCATACCCGGTTCTTCTGATGCCACTCTTTACAAGGCTAGTGAGAGGCGTGAGGGGTTGGCGGGTTCGTCCGCTAACCCAGACCTGGCGGCTTAAACAGAAGCGTATTTCCTCACAGTCCTGCACGCTGCAAGTCTGAGGTCAAGGAGCGAGCGGGGCTGGTTTCTCCCGAGGCCTCTCCGTTTGGCTCGTCGACGGCCGTCTTCTCCCTGCGTGTTCACACGGTCGTCCCTCTGCGTGCGTCTGTGTCCTAGCTCCTCCTCTTGGAAGGACACCAGCCATGTCAGACTAGGGCCCCCGTCAATGACACCTTTTTAACACGAATTAATTAATTCTTTAAAGGTCCCATCTCCAAATTCAGTTACATTCTGTAGTCCTGGGAGCGGGCGGGTGTGTGTGTGTGTGTGTGTGTGTGGACTAACACACGAATTTGAGGGACACAATTCAGCCCGTAACAGACGGGGAGGCGTTAAACCTGGATCAGGAACCCAAGAAGCGCCTCTTTGGGCCAGAGCACTGTCTGGTGAAATGACAATTAAGAGCTTCCCAGGGCAGGGGAGCCTGGGTGGCTCAGTCGGTTAAGCGTCCGACTTCAGCTCAGGTCACGATCTCACGGTCCGAGAGTTCGAGCCCCGCGTCGGGCGCTGGGCTGATGGCTCAGAGCCTGGAGCCTGCTTCCGATTCTGTGTTTCCCTCTCTCTCTGCCCCTCCCCCGTTCATGCTGTGTCTCTCTCTGTCTCAAAAATAAATAAACGTTAAAAAAAATTAAAAAAGAAAAAAGAAAAGAGCTTCCCAGGGCAGAACCAGGATGCCTGAACATGAATGGCTGGAGAACACTCTGGTGAAGCATCAGGGCCCTCACGAACACTCAGCGCGACCCACACTCTGAATGGGTGGCACTGAGAGGCCCCAGGACAAGCCAGGTGGGAGGCATGAACACCTACGGAAGGCCAGACTCGACAGGTGCTGAGACTGTGAGACTTCCTTCACAGCCCTTCGTGTTTCGCTGGGTCTGAGCTTCAGATGCAGACGAAGTGCGTCGGCAATCAGAGAGTGGACCAGAGCCTCACACACGCCAACCTCAGACGCCCCAACAGAGCTGCACAGGAGACTACGGCCCGTCCTGATGAACATGCAGCCCATCATCTGTCACAGGACGAAAGCCTGGCGGGAGCCGGTCTGACCCCTACATCAGAGCAGCACTGCCCCCAGGGTCGCCGGGGTGGCTCTGTCGGTTAATGTCCGACTCTCGACTTCGGCTCAGGTCACGATCTTGTGGTTTGTGAGTTCGAACCCCGCGTCGGGCTCTGCGCTGAACAGCGTGGGACCTGTTTGGCATTCTTTCTCTCTCTCCTTCGCTCTCTCTGCCCCTCCCCCACTGTCTCTAAATAAATAAATGAAATATAAAAATAAATAAATAAGTAAAAACACTGCCCTGCTTGAATCCCGACAGCAAAGGGTTCAGAGAATCCTGCTTCTCTCCTGGATCTCATCGTAACCTAGAGAGGATCACATCTTGCTAATAGTTTCCTGCCGGGAGCTTTCCCAGATGCGGCACTGGGTGAGCCGAAGCCTCATCTAATCGCTACAGCACTGCGGTAGGTCCCTTGGAAGGCGGACTGTCCGCGTGCCTGGCTAACCTGGGCTCCAAAGCATGGTGCACCCTCAAAACATCACCTCTTTGATTTCCAGACTAGATTCAGTTGCTCAGAGCCGTGTGTTCTCCCTCCCTCTTTGACTCTCTGGAAGCACAGATGACCTCGGGGACGGGTGTGGGGTGCCACGCAGGGGTTGCACGGACCCACCAGAGGATCCTGCTGGATCCAGGGTGCCAGAGAATCCCTCACCCGCGCTCCAGAAACTGGCCTCGTCTGCTCGTCGCGAGGGAAGTCCCAGAGCACGGGGCAAGTAGCTGAAGGCAAGGGAGGGACTTCTGAGCTCAAACGACCCCCTGCCACGGCAGAGGAGGCCACGGCAGTGGCCCCAAATCACCGGTGATGTGCCACCCTTCCCAGTCACCAAAGCCGGAAGACATCTATCCACCGGGATCACCTCAAAAAGCATCCTCCCCGCTTACAGGGCGATGCCTGCCACCATCAATGCAAACACCTGCTTCTCTAGAAATAAGGTGACACCAGGACCGTGTTGTGACTTTCGCGGGCCCTTCTGCTTCCATGGGCCTCTCTTCCTCCACACGCAAATATTTAAAACCACATTTTACAACTGCACGGGCGTCAAGGCAGACGGATACCTTAATATAATGTATTAAAGCACGTTCTTCAACTTCAAAGCTTGTTTTCTCCCCTTCCGATCGAAGGGAAACAAACATTTTCACATTTTGCCTGGAAGTGTTGCGGGCCCTCGACACCATTCCCGCTCTATGGAGAGGTCAGATCCAGGCAGTGATGCGAGGAACGCGTTCTAAAATTTGGAGATAGGACGTGAAAAGGTAACGAACGTGGCGGCAGCGGGAGGAGGTGGGGACTAGCCCGGCATGTGACCAGGCTGAGTCTGGGGTGCAAGCAGCAGCCACAGACAGGGCATCGGAGACACGCATCGGAGAAGGTCAAGGATGAGGACACACGGGTAAGAGTCCAGAGTGCACAGGTGCAATGAAATCCCAAGAGTGGCTGAGCTGGGGAGCCCCAGCATTTAGGGTGGGGGGGAGGCGGCCACGGGCAAGGGGCTCCCAGAGAAACACAGAAAGGAAGGGTCAGAGAAGGAGAATGAGAAGAGAGTGGTAAAGGGGTCAAATGTGTTAAGGAGGAGGAAATGATCCAGAAGGTCCCACAACCTAGCTGAAGAAATCCTGGATCTGTTTTTGTGGCATTACAATTCCCCCGAGCTTAGTGGCTTAAACAATACCCATTCATTAGCTCGCAGTTCTGTGGATCGGAAGTGCGGGCGTGGCACGGGGGAGTTTTCTGCTCCTGGTGTCACAAGGCCGCAATCAGTGTGTCAGCCGGCTGTGTTCTCAAGCTGGCAGTTGGGATCCTCCTTCGGGCTCACTCAGCTTGTTCCCTTGTGGCTGGCGGACTGAGGTCCTGTTTCCCTGCCAGCCGCGAGCAGGGACTGCCTTCAGCTCCCCCGGGCCACCTGCGCCCCTTACCACGTGGCCCCTCCACCTTCAAAGCCTGCCTTGCAAACCCTCCCTCAGGATGAATCCCTCCTTGCAAAAATCTCTTCGCTGGGAAGAGGCTGTTTCCTTTAAAAGGCTCACCTAATTATGTCAGACCCACCAGGATAATTGCCTTTTTCAGATCAACTGATTTGGGACCATAATTATACCCACAAAATCAAAACTCCCTCGGCAATGCCTGGACTAGTGTTTGAGTGGAGAAGGTATGTGCATACCAGGGGCGGGAATCTCTTGAGCGTCTTAAGAGTTGTGCCTACTACCCACATATTAACTTCAAAAGCAGCATTTCTAAAAACAAAAAACAAAAAACAAAAGCATCATTTCTAAGGCTCCCAAGACCTCCGACACCGTAGCTGATAGACGGAGTGCTGGCCTATGTTATTAAGACCAGCAGAATGGAGGGGCGCCTGGGTGGCTCAGTCAGTCAAGTGTCTGCCTCGGTTTTGGCTCAGGTCATGATCTTATGGTTCATGGGTTCGAGCCCCGCATCAGGCTCTGCACGGACAGCGTGGAACCTGCTTGGCATTCTCAACCTCTCTCTCTCTCTCCCCCTCTCTCTCTGCACCTCCCTTGCTCGCTTGTTCTCTCTCTCAAAATAAATAAACATTAAAAAAAAAAAAAAAGACCAGCAGAGTGGAGATGATGTTGGCTTTATTCCCTGGAAGACAGACTGATCTCAACATACAACGTGTGGACCAACAATACACCATCTTCCTTACATTCAAACCCCCCGTTACTGGTGACAGACCACTCATCACCACTGGCAATGTTAAGCTGGTACAATCTTTTTGCAGGGTGATTCTGTAGCATGAACGAAAAATGTGAGCCGAAGTAAAAACCAGTAAAAACCTGCTATTTTACTGATAGGTTCCACTTTTAGAGATTAAATCTAACATAACAATCAGAAATGCAGATTAGATCTAATGTAACAATCAGAAATGTACCCAAGGGCCTGCCTATATATATACGTATATTTATGTATATATATACATATATATATATATACGTGTGTGTGTATACATTTACATATATGTGTGTGTGTGTGTGTGTATACACACACACACACACACACACACACACACACACACACATATATATAACCATGTATCTCAGAATTTTTTTTTTGATGTTTATTTATTTTTGAGAGACAGGCCGAGTGTGAGGGGGGGTGCAGAGAGAGAGAAGGAGACACAGAATCCGAAACAGGCTCCAGGCTCTGAGCCATCAGCTCAAAGCCCGACATGGGGCTCGAACCCATGAGCCGTGAGATCATGACCTGAGCCAAAGTCGGACGCTCAACCGACTGAGCCACCCAGGCGCCCCAGAATTTTTTTTATAACGGCAAAAAAATTAGCAACAACCTAATTACACGAAAAGGAGGCTGATTAAAATTACTACCTGTCGGTATTGTGGAATCCAGTGCAATGTCTTTTAAAATCATGATCTCCAAAAATTATTTAATAACATAGTAAAAAGGTCCACGATACCCTTCTAATTAAGTATCTACATTATAAAATGGGGTGCGTGTGTGTTTATATAAATATATTGGCTGTATCCTCAAGTGGCTATCTCTATACGTTGGTATCACAGACATTTTGAAATGTTTACGTTTTGGGATGCTAAACTATAATTTCATCACAAACAGACGAAATATAACTACAGAAGAACTTCCCTGTTGGGCTCACTCACGCACGGGTGCATTTGGAACTCGCAGGATTTGTTCCCCAAGACAACCCAGATCTAAGTTAGTGGCTGTTGACATTATACAGGTATTAGTTTTAGGTATACTGATCATCACGAGAAGGGTAACCACCACGTGTTACCATCCAAAATTATTACACTATTACTGACTATATTCCTATGCTGTACTTTTTCATCCCCATGACTTACTTATTTTATAACTGGAAGTTTGTACCTTTTTTTTTTTTTCTTTTTTAGTTTACTTTGAGAGAGAGAGAGAAAGCGTGAGCACAAGTGGGGGAAGTGCAGAGACAGGGGGAGAGTCCCAAGCAGGCTGTCCACTCTCAGCACAGAGTCCGATGCGGGACTCGAACTCACGAACTAGGAGATCCTGACCTGAGCCGAAACCAAGAGTCGGACGCTTAACCGACTGAGCCACCCAGGTGCCCGGAAGTTTGTACCTCTTAATCTCCCTCCGCCATATCTATCCCCCCACGCCCCCCAGCATGAGCTTACTTTTAAAGTGATTACAGGGGCACCTGGGTGGCCGGTTGAGCGTCCGACTTCGGCTCAGGTCATGATCGCGCGGCCCGTGGGTTCAAGCCCCACATCGGGCTCTGTGCTGACAGCTCAGAGCCTGGAGCCTGCTCCGGATTCTGTGTCTCCCTCTCTATCTCTACCCCTCCCCCGCTCATGCACTGTCTCCGTCTCTCAAAAACAAACAAACATTTAAAAAAAAAAACTGATTATATACTAGGATCTACATTTAAATAAGTAACATAAAAAATGTAACTTCGAAAGTCCCAGTCAAGGGGCACAATTTATTTATTTTTTAATATGAAATTTATTGCCAAATCGGTTTCCATACAACACCCGGTGCTCATCCCAACAGGTTCAAGGGGCACAATTTAGAAGGAACTGTCAGCTGGGCAGTTAAAACCTGGCCAAGAGAGGAAGGGCCCAGCCTGGCAGGTGCTGCTTGTCCCACGGGCCCTCTGGTCCAGTATCCCACTGGCCTAGGTTTGCTTGGACTGAATTACTTCAGCGGGTCAGAGATAATCAATTCAGACTCCTTAGCTGAACGAATAAATCGGTGATTCTATGAAAAAACCCCAGAGCCTCCAATGGAATCTCATCCCAACTCCGCCACTGCTGTGACGGCTGAAGACACACACATGGATTGTGTCCGGATCTGCGAGTCTGCCCTAAAGATCAGTAATCTGAGAAAGGCAGCATCGCTGGAGACCCACACACCCACTCCTACACTGTGCCGGGCACTTTCCGTAAGAGCCTCCGAGAGGCAGCGCCGGAGGAAACAGCCTTCATTTAGGTGTGTAATTGCAGGCTGGTGTGGCTCCCAAGGGGTCCCGTCTCTCCCTGGACACATGTGGAGACAGCATCATTACACTGAAATAGTCCCAGCAGCACGGAGAGCACAGGGCACTGCCCGCCCCTGGGAATGTGAATTTGCTGCAGACGCTTTACTATCTGAGCCACGAGCTCGTCTGACAAAGGTCTTTAGGGCAGAAAACTGTTATGTTTTCATTGCCAAGCTTTTCATTTCCTCCTAACAAAAGTTTTTCTTGCTCCTAGGAGCAAGAAACTAACTAACTAACTAACTAACTAACTTTCAGATATATACAGGAAGAAAAGAAAAGAAAATCGGTCAATTCACGGCAGGACGCTTTGCCCCGGGATGCGACTGCTAACGTGGCGTGTTTCATGCTGTCACCACAACGGAAAGGGCCTTAGGAAACCACCTTGGGGGACACACATAACACGTAACTGTCTCAGCCTGCTTCTGAAAGGCCTCAAGACCTGGAGCAGGGGGGCCCAGCTCTCCTGCCCCACCCCCACCGCACCTTCTCAGCACACCGGTGACAGCTATGACGACGGATGGATTCAGAGCTCATTACGACGCCCCCACGAAGCTGTCACTGGGGTTCTGGCACTCTCCCCGTCTCAGGGAGAACCTGGTTCATCTCTGCTGGTCTTGATCCCTGGCCCTACTTCTTTTCCAGAACGGAAGAGAATCAGGCTTCCCCTGTTGCCGTGGCGTATCTGTAGGAGCAGGGCATCTCCGGGGAATGGCAAGTCACTCAGGATCGGGGTCTGTGATCCTTTGCTCGAACCTCCAGTTGACAAGCTGTGCTTGGAGAGGGTGGAGGGTGGACTCCTCATGGGGTCGGGGGTGGGGGGAGCAGTGCGGGAGGGCATGGTGTGCACTGGCTGAAATTATGCAGAATGAGCATATGGAGATGTGGGACACCCCGGGGGTTGGACAGGGGACAGCCACTGGTGTCCGTAAAATTGAAGTGATATTCCCTTACCAGGGGAGGAACGGGGCCTACTGCAAGGAAACGGTAAAGGCATCGGTGCTGGGTTTGATGGGCTGGGGCTCCGCTGTTTACTGGCTTGTGTGGTTTGGGGCCAGTAACTTAATTGCACTGAGCCTTGGTTTCCTCATTTGTAAGGATAATAATACGCTATGTACCTCGCAAAAGGCCACTGCCTGTGATGAAAGCTGTGTATGTCAAAATCTTTTTTTTTTTTTTTTTTAAATAGCAAAGCTCTATGCGCGCGCTCTACGCCCCCTAGGCACGTGTGGCTGGTTTTATTTAACCGAAATTAAGTAAAATGAAAAATGCAATTCCTCAGTCACACCCGTCGCATTTCAAGTTCTCAACAGTCACGTGGGCTGGTAGCCGCTGTCATGGAAAGTCCGACTGGACGGTGCTGCCTTATGCCACCCTCGGTTTGTTCAGCCCGGTTATTTTCCAGCAAAGTCTGCCACCCGTCCCCTTATTGCCGCCTTGTGCTACCAATTTCCTCTCACGTGGCCTCTTACCTCGACTGCGGCTGGGAAAGGCCCGTGCGCCAAGGTGGTTCTTCTCTAACTGTGCGCCTTCAGCACAACTGACCCTTGCAAGAAACTCGCTTTTGTTTCATTCCAAAGCACAAATCTTGGGGAGGCTTGCGGGCAGGGGGGTGGGGGGTGGGGGCGAGCATCCTGTGGGTCTTTGCGCCCGTTCACTTCCGTGTGGTTGTAGAGTCTAAGCTCCTTGCGGAGAAAGCCAGGGTTCAGTCTGGTCCAGTCAGTGCCTGATGCACGTACAGGGCCACTGGATATTTACTGTCACCTCTGAACCCCTACACGGTGAGGAGGGCAGGGCAAAGTAACCCCACTCAGGAAGACTGAGGAGGAGATGATTCTCAGCCACTTGCTCAAGGACACTCAGAGATGATGTGACAGATGTCTCGCACCCCAGCCAATTCCACCCTGTGACATAACCACCTCCAAGGTGGCCAGGACGGAAGAGCGGGTCCCCAGCGCGCACAAGGAAACAGATGGACGAGGGCCCTGTGCTGCCCGGTTTTTGACTCCAGAAGCAAAATCCACTCTGGTTAATTAATCCCACTCGGATCCTGGCATTTCGAGCGAATCCTGTTAAAAGACTAAAAACCAAATAAGAAGAGACACCCCTTCCTGCAAGTTCCTCAAGTCCTTTCCACATGAAAAGTAGGTCTCAAACTAAGGGAGATGGGGGACAGTTGATGCTAAAACCATCAATGAAACAACAAGCAAGCTGGGTAAGAGAAGAGATGCGAGGTTTTTGTCTCACGTGAGAAAATTCCCCCAGGCCGCCTGGTGGTTAAGAAGGTGGGGTCTGGGGCCAGAAAGGCCGGGTTTAATCCCAGGTCTGGCGCTTTATGGCTGACCCCTTGGGCGAGGTAGCTTCCCTCCCTGTGCCTCAGTTCCTCACCGTGGAAGGGGCAGGAACACTGCCTGTGTCGTAAGGCTGCGGTGAAGAGAAAGCGAGTAAAGCCGGTAAAGGGCCTGGGCAGAGAGCCTGGCACCGAAGCAAAGTACCCTTTCCGGAAGCCCTGAGGTGGCCATCGTCGTGAATCCACACATCGGGCTGAAGGGAGGAGAGACACTTTCAGATCAGCTGGTCCAACAACACAGGGTAGAGGACCTCCTTCCGAGTACCCCTCACCGACACGCATCGGGGCGCTGCCTGGACACGTTCAGAGACATACAGGGGGTGGGAACCAGGGGTCCTTTCATCTGGGAGATTCTATCTTGAATTCTGGCTTCTGAAGCCCGTCCACCTCCAGTGAATGTTAGTTCAGTCAGCAGGAGACCGCGGCTTGTCATTTAGAACGGCTCTGTCCCTGCTCAACACGGCAGTCATTCGACCCCCTGGGGACGGTCTGGCCTCTCCACTTTGGGCAGAGCATCCCTGTGTCCCTTGAAGCTCACGGACAGCGCACTCGGCAGGCATTTGGTGCCCTGCCACCCCTTTCTTGGGGCTCTCCTGCCTGCCAACATCCTTACGGGGAACCCCAAGTCTCACACCGCAGAGGCAGGTGGCTAGATCGACACATTCAAAGAAGAGAAATCTGCTTTTTTTGACTATACCATTTAAAAAAAATTTTTTTTTTAATGTTTGTTTATTTTGAGAGACAGAGACAGAGCATGAGCAGGGGAGGAGCAGAGAGAGACACAGAATCCGAAACAGGCTCCAGGCTCCGAGCTGTCAGCACAGAGCCCAACGCGGGGCTCGAACTCACAAACCGTGAGATCATGACCTGAGCTGAAGCCGGACGCTCAGCCGACTGAGCCACCCAGGCGCCCCTACATTTTTTTTTTTTTTAAATTAGTAGACCCTTGCTTTTCTCAAAGAATCTCACGGGTCAATATAACATTAACTGAAGCGTTGGCCAGTTTTTTCCCCATTGGATTCCCAATCCTTCTGACGGAGTAGACAGAACAACACTCTGCACGGACAGTCTCCTTCTGACCCCACAGAAAGGCCACAGGGCTTCCAAGAGGAGCTAACTTAATGTCTCAGACTAAGGAATTCCAACCTCTCAATGACAGGACTGACTGTCCCCTGAAACCGGAAGTCTCATCGTCTGTATGAATCTCCTCAGTCTCCCCCGCTCACAGGGAGGGTGCACACGAAGGGTAAGTGGGGCCCGTCCCCTTGGCTGGAGCCCTTTCTGAGAGACCCTCTGCAAACGGCCTCGGCTAGAGGGCGTGTTGGGGCTGGGGACAGTTCTTGGCCGGCCTGCGACACGGGACACAGAGTATACACCCCGGAGCGCCCCATAAGCCTCTAGCCTGGAAACGGCGGTGGCTGTACCGAAAAAAGAAGGCATTCGCTGCGGTCTCATGTGGTTACAACGTGTCTGGGACCCCAGGGGCAGCTATGTGTCAGGATTTTCGGGATCTCGATCCCTGCCTGCTCCTTCCACTGCTCTTGAAACCTGGAGTCGAAAAGCCTCCGGATCCTCCACGAGACTGCTGGAGTACGTGGCGGGGTGCGGGCTCGCGAGGGAGAAAACGGGCCTCCCTTAGCCTCGACGGGTGTCCACTGCCGAGATGAAATGGGCGCTCGAAAGGGGAGTCGTGGAAATCCTTTCCATTTAGACACCCGTATGTGAGGGAAGAGAACGCCCCGCGCCGGGCTGTTCTCTCTTCCTCCCTTCCTCAGAGGGCCCTGGGGAGCAGGACGCGGGCTGCAGACAGGCCACAGTGCGGGGGGACCGCCAGCCCACAGCCTCTCAGCCTTGGGTCTTGGGACAAACGACTTACTGTCTGGGAGCTTGGGTCTTCCCACGTGTACTGCTCAGAGTGTCGTATTAGGCTCAGCGGGCGCCCCTCAGCGCCGGGCCTGCGGTGAGTGACATTGGCTCCTGCCCCAGCCCTTCTACCCGCTGCCTTCTGCGCGGGCACATCACACGCCCTGCTCTGTCCGCCTCGGGGAGCCTCTCCTGGCCCCCAGGTGCCCGGCCGTGGCCCCATAACGTTGTACGCACATTTCTAATGCTGCACCTGTCACGCTGTATTTACGAGTGGTTTTAATGCATCTGTCTCTCCGACTAGAACGTTCACCTCTACGCCAGGGGGACTGCAGGAAAACCCTCGGGAGTAGAACCAGTTGGAAGTAGGGGTGTGTGTGTGTGTGCGTGTGTGTGTGTCACTTCTCTCTATTAAGAGAGATGGGTATTTATTTTAAGGAATTGGCTCACATGATTAGAGAGGCACGGTAAGTCCAGTAGAAAAGGCTGGTGAGCCAGAAGACCCAGGAAAAAGTTGCAGGTCAAATCCAAAGGCACTTTTCTGGCAGATTTCCCTCTTCTTTAATGTAGGTCAGGTTCCCCACCCCCCCACCCCCACGTTAAGGCCTTTGACTGATTAGATGAGGCCCACCCCTGACAGAGAGTTATCTACTTTACTCAAGAGTCTACCCATCTGTTAATCTCATCCGAAACACACCTTCACAGAAACATCAAGAATAGTGTTGGGCCACATATCTCCGTACTGTGGCCTGGCCAAACGGACACATAAAACGAATCATCACGACCTCTGAGCCCTGCTGATGTCCGGGGGTAAAACCAGAAAGGCCGGAGTCAGGAAGGGAGTGAGGTAGAGCGGGCGCTCCCCCCACCCCTGGCACCTCGCACCCTGCAGAGCTGACGACAGACCGCCCTGGGAGCCGTACAAGTGCCGGAAAGTGCCGGAAAGTGCCGCTTCCACCTGGAATGCAGACAGACGGCAGTGGGGCCGAGGATTACGAAGCACAGCCACTATCCTGATCACTCGGCTGTAACTGGGGCTCCACAGACCCAGCGGCTGGGGACTGGGGCCAAGCTGCCCAGGGGGAGCGTCATGAGCTTGGAGACACAGTGCCGAATGTGCCAGATCTCTGAGAAGGCAGGACTGGGCCTCCACGTCCCAGCGCTGGGCCCAGTGCTGCAGGCAACAGGTTCTCAGGAAGTATCTATTCAAACAACTGAATGTTCCCGAGGAGGGGTTGCACAGAGTGAACCTCCCTCCCCTGTCCCCAGGGAGCCTCACTACAAAGGACACTACTGAGGTGGCACGGGCCACCAGAGGCTATGCAGGGACAGAGGGCCCAGGCTGCACATCCAGAGTAAATCCTGCTGTGGGACAGGTCCATTCTGGCAACTGCCCGAAGCCTGTGCTCAAGCCCACTCGGGTCTGGGGTCCAGCTGGAGATCCCAGCCCCAGGCTGAGCTGAGGGTCCCCCGAGCCCGCAGGGAGATTAGGATGGTCCCTCTGAGCAGATATGTTTGCCTGAAGCACATGCACTTTCCCTGTTGGGACAAAGGGATGCTCAACTGAATCTTCCCATGAATCCTCCTCTGGCTCAGGGGGAGAAGGGAGGGCAAGACCCCTGTGCCTGGGGCCTGGGGCCGCAGCCAGGCAGGGGCAGCGAGGCGGGGTCAGCCGTGACCGCAGGGCCAGCGGGCCTGACAGCTGGGAGAAGGTATCCCGAACAGCGCGGCCGGAGAAACCAGCCGGAGCCGGGATCTGTCCCTCGGGTGCCACATCCGGTGTTCGCCGGCCCCCACCTCCTCCTTTTGTGCAGTCCGCACCCTGGCCGATCCCGGCAGGCGAACACCTCACACCTCCCCTGTAGCGGAGCTCGGCCACCGCTTCTGAAACCCGTGTCAGCACCTGCCTGGACCACGGCAGAGCCAGGGAGCAGGTGGCAATGCCGGCTCGAAGGGCCGCCCGCGTTCCTGACCAAGCGTAATTTAAGCAGCTGGCTGTTGGTGGTCTGTGAAGAAGGCTTCCTCAATACAGGGCAGTAGGACAGACACCTGGCAGGTCGGGGGCGGGAGGGGGCTTCCGGGACCACCACACGGTGAGTTCCCGAGAGAGACGGCAGTCACCTCGTGTGCCCCACTCTTTTGGTGAAGTCTCTGGCCGACGCTGTCAGGGCCCGAGCCTTGATCAGTGTTTGCTGCTGTTAACTGAACCAGAAGGGCCGGACAGGACAGGAAGGGCGGGCAGGGAGGTGCCGGCTGCCCCAGTGAGGGGGGAGCAGCCCCACCGGAGCTTCTGGGGAAGGCCCACGAGGAGGGGGAGTGAGCCGGCTCATCAGTCACTGCGAGAACCGTCTTCCCTTGGCCTCCCTGGGCCCAGCCCGGGGCTCACCTGGATGATGAAGCCGGTGGAAGAACACTGCCTGACCCAGAGGCTGAATTTCCGCTTTTTCCTCTTTCGCAGTTCCCGCTCTGTGCACGTGGCGATGAACACAGGGTCCTCGTCAATCAGGGGTTCGTGTAGCACCTGCCAGGAACGAGGGAGCAGAGAAGCTGAGCTCGGGGGGGGGTCATCAGATTTGGGCTCAATCCTAGTCTCTGCCTTTGACCAGCTGTGTGACCTTGGCTAAGTCACGTTTCCTTTCTGATCCTGGGTCTCCTCATCTATAAAAGGGTAGCAGTTTCAATATTTACGCCAGCGATTTGGGGAGAACTAAGTAAGAAGCCGTAGGCAAGGCACTTAGCACAGGCCCTGACATATAGTAGGTATTTAGTAAATGGAAATTTGAAAAAGTAACTGAAGGGGCACCTGGGTGGCTCAGTCGGTTAAGTGTCTGCATTCAGCTCAGGTCATGATCTCACAGGCCGTGAGTTCGAGCCCCGCACCGGGTTCTGTGCTGACAGCTCGGAGCCTGGAGCCTGCTTCGGATTCTGTGTCTCCCTCTCTCTCTCTCAAAAATACATAAACATTAAAAAAAAAAAAAACTTAAAAAAAAATTTTTTTATCTTATTTTTGAGAGAGAGAGAGAGAGAGCGCGCGTGAGTGGGGGGAGGGGCAGAGAGAGAGGGAGACAGGGAATCCGAAGCAGGCTCCGAGCTGTCAGCACAGAGCCCGACGCGGGGCTCGAACCCCCGAACTGTCAGATCAAGACCTGGGCTGAAGTGGGACACTTAACCCACTGAGCCACCTAGGTGCCCCCCAAAAAACTTTTTTTTTAAATAAAAATAAAAAAAAATAAACAGTAACTTAATTTTTATTTTATATATTTATAAGATACACATTTAATCTCTATATTTATATATGTTAAATACATTTATAATCATCTTATTACAATAATAATTATATATAATATATAATATATAATAATAATTATATAATATATATAGTTATAATATATAATTATAATATAATTATAATTATATTATATAATTATATATTATAATTATAATAATAATAATTATTATTATTAGTGGCCGAAGGTCCCCAGGGCAAACTCTCACTTGGTGGAGGGATCTCCAGCAGGGGCCCTGACCTCTAGCTAGACATGCCCACCTGTCTTCAGGGAACACCTCTCCCCTGCTGGGCAGCCCCAACCGCTAAAAAGTTCTTTCCCTCACGGACTCAAAATTTACCTACATTCTATCTGAGCCTATTGATCTGCCTTCTGTCCCTGTGAGAAACAAAAGAAAACACACACTATTTCTGCAGGTATTCCAGACCGTGCTCATGTTGGCCCACAACCTCCTCGTATCCCGGGCCGAACAATCTCTCTTTAAAATCCGCCCCTGACGTGAATCTGACGCCTGTGGCCTTGTGGCCGACACCCAGCCTCTGGCTCTCCTCCACATCGTCACGTCCTTCCAGACGCGGGATTCCCGAGGCGATGTTCACACTTATTTCACCTATCTCTATTTCTTTATGACATGCTTATTACGATGCGTTCAATGACAAGACTCTAAGGTAGAAAGAAATGGGATAACAAAAACAGGCTCCAAGGAGTGCTCAAAGTTTTGCGTCTTTAAAAGCCAAAGCTTTTGGGAGGAGACTTTTGGCTCAATTTAGGAATCTGCTACACGTCTCCGCCAAGTCCAAGGTCAAGCTCAACTGTGAATTGGGGGGTGTGGCTGAATTTCATCGAAATGAAGACTGTGGGAAGCGACGGGATTCCAAGAACCCTCCCCAGCGCCCTAGATGAGGGGCCAGTAGACTACGCTGGAGTCTGGCCCACCACCTGTTGTAACTAAAGTTTTACTGGGACCTGCCATGCTCACTCACTCACATATTGTCCACGGCTGCTCCTGGACTCCAACGCCAAAACGACAAGATGCATCGGGGACCGTATGGCTCGCACAGTCTAACGTACCGACCGTCTGGCCATTGGCAGAAAAAGTGTACCAACTCGTTCTCCACCGGCGCTTTGGGACCCTTAGTGAACAAACTAGTTACCCGGGATCCTACCGACGGGTGAATTCTGATTTAGCGGGTTTGGGGCAGGGCCGGAGTTTCTGCGTTGCCGACAAGTTCCCAGGTGACGTCAGAACACGGTCTGACAAGGGCAGACTGGAGGACAATACTTAGCGACTGCGATGTGGACGCTATCCTCTCAACCTCCCATCAGTGCTACCTGGAATTCCACTTAAAACAGCAACAGACTGGAAGGGTTCAGTGTGGCCCCCTTCAGTTTTTCTGTTGTTGGGACGCACGTGGACGTTACACCTGGCCCTGCCCGTCTTACGCTTATGAACGGGAGGGCTGAAGAGGCTGCCGGCCACGGGCCCTCACGCCTTGCTGACTCTGTGGGCTCATAGAATATTCGAAACCCCATTTGGAGCCACTGTAGCAAAATGGACACCCCCTCCCCCACCACCGTGGTGCTCCATTTGAGCAGAGGGGGAAAGGGGAAAAGGGCAGAAAGGAGTCCTTTCGCTGCCCGCGTATTCCCTGCGCCATCAGGCCTACTGGAGAAGCGTGTCCTACTCACCCCCTCCGAAGCCACAGTACAGAAAACTGCCCTCCCTCCCTCATCTTCAGAAAGCCAGCGTACCTCCAGTCTGTGTGCGTTTACCCAAACTCAGGGGCGCGTTGGTATTTCATCGCAGGCCTCACCAAAGCAACCTCTGCGTGAAAACTACCCATGCCGGAAAACCACTTCTCTCTCCGCCGGGCTGCCCACCGGCCAGCATCTCTCCGCTCCCCAAGTGTACTTCCTGAGTCCCCTTCTGTGCATGACAAGCGCATTTTGGGGCGTGGCAGTCGGTCAGGGGAGAGGAAAGGCAAAGCATCCATTTATTTACTTCTATAATCCCTCCCCGAAAATATCCTCCTACGGAACCTGTCCCCACTTTTGAGGACATGACGCATCTCTCTGTTTGGCACTCGGGTATACACACGCGTGCGGACAGACGTGCGCGCGACTTGTGGCTGCGTGGGTTACCGGTAGACTGAGAGCCGTCAGCTTTCTGAAGGCTCTGCGAAAGCTTCAACTCATCCTGGAGGGTCGCAATTTGCTGGAAGGGAAAGGCTCCAGAGATGGCGGGGCAGAGGGTGCGTGTCGGGGGCAGAGTATGTGTGAGGGAGCAGGACGTGGAAGGGACGCTTGGCAGCCAGGAGCAGAACCACCCACACGTGCTGGAGAACTGTTCCGACCGCCCTCAGCAGGCAGCGTGTAGACCCTTCAGAGGGGCCCTGAGGCTCTGGGGTGCCAGATGGCCAAACTCACTGGGCCATCACCTTCCATCCAAATGACCGTTCCAGAGCCCAAGCAGGGACTTTTCACGGAGCAGAAAAGCTGGAAAACCAGGACACCTTTAGGGTTTCTAGCGTCTTCGGACATCCAGATGGCTAACAGACACATGGAAAGATGCTCAGCATCACTCATCACCAGGGAAATGCAAATCCGAACCTCAGTGAGATACCACCTGACACCCGTCAGAAAGGCTAGCATGAACAACTCAGGCAACCACAGATGTTGGCGAGGATGCGGAGAAAGAGGCTCTCTTTTGCGTGGTCGGTGGCGATGCAAGCTGGGGCGGCCACTCTGGAAAACAGCGTGGAGGTCCCTCCGAAAACTAAAAATAGAGCTACCCTATGACCCAGTGATTGCACGACTATTTATGCAAAGGGTACAAACTGCTGATTCAAGGGGGCGCATGCACTCACCCCCATGTTTACAGCTGCGCTATCGACAATAGCCAAAGTATGGAAAGAGCCCAGATGTCCATCGACGGATGCATGAAGAATGTGGTAAATATATACAGTGGAGTATTACTCGGCGATCAAAAAGAATGAAAGCCTGCCATCTGCAGCAACGTGGATGGAAGCAGAGTGTATTGTGCTAAGTGAAATAAGTCAGTCAGAGAAAGACAAATAACCGTATGATTTCGCTCATATGTGGAATTTAAGAAACAAACAGATGGACATAGGAAGTGGAAGGAAAAATAAGATAAAAACCGAGAGGGAGACAAACCATAAGATACAGAGAACAAACTGAGGGCTGCTGGCAGGCCGGCAGGGGGCGGGGGTGGGGTGGGGGGGCAAATGGGGGATGGGCATTAGGGAGGGCACTTGCTGGGATGTGCACTGGGTGCTATATGTAAGGGATGAATCGCTAAATTCTACTCCTGAAGCCATTATTACGCTAGATGTCAACTAAGGGGGGACTTAAATAAAAGTTTTTAAAAAAGAAAGAAATTCTAGCTTCTTCAGTCAAGGAGGACAGGAAGCCTCTCCAGGAGGCAGATGCATTGCTGAGAAGAGAAGCAGTGTGGGAGCCAAGCATACCGTGGCCGATGCTGGAGGTCAGGGGAAGACGCCCCTCACCCCGGCAGGCCCGTGGGACGGAAGGTCCCGCCCCACACAGCAAGGCCAGTGCTTTCCAGGGCACGCAGGGTCCAGCTGCTTCTCTGCAAAGGAAGGGGGTACAAGGACTTGTAGGAGCCCCCAGCTAACAGGAAGACCTAATCATGTTCAAAATCAGTCACACGCTGCAGTTCATGATTTCATCCCCCTCGCCTGACTCTCTCGTGCCTACGGACACAGAGCTGACTCAACGGTGCCCACAGTCAGGAGAAGGCAGAAGGAGAGGAAAATGCCATCTGATTATCAGCCAACGGGAAAACGGATCCGAGGGCCCTGGGACGTTCCCTCTGCCTCGGGTTCCTGTCCTTTGGGCGGAGTGTACTGGGAGTTCTGTTTGCCCCCAAGACCCACTTTCCACCCCTCCTACGCCTTTCCACCCCTCTTATAAACCACACACCATCCAGGCCTCTGTTCCCAGCGTTGGGTTTGTTTGGCCAACCTGGAGGCCTGAGCGAGAGAAGGAGGAGGCCCCCTGCCTGCCCGTGCCCTCACCTCTGGGCTCCGAGGCCCACACCCTCTCCTCGGCCCTCGGCTGATACCAGTTTCCCACTGCTGTTACCAGTCCTGTCACGTCCCTGCACCCTGACCACACGCCATCCACAGTCCCCCGCATCCGGTCGTCCTCAACTGCCCTTCTAGAACACAGGACTCGTTTCCTGCTGGGATCCTGACCAACACAAAAGGCACTGGATACCAAGACGGTAACCCAAAAGAAGACACAACCTCACAAACACAAAGGTAAACACAAAAAAATCAAACACAAAGGATATGTTAAAAAAAAAAAAAAGGAAAAAAGAAGAGAGGGGAAAAAACCCTCCAACATGACCAAGGAGCCCTTCCCCAAAGGAAGACTTATCTTGGGACTCTCTTCTTTCTCTCGGCCTCGCCAACCCGGAAACAAAGAACAGACGTGGGGGCAAGAATAAAGCGAACGTTGTCCCCGGGCTCTCAGCGGTCCTGGTCTCCTCACTGCGCACCTGAACCACGCAAGGGAGGAAGGCCGAGCTGCCCACGCGGGTTGCTGTCCAGCCACTGCTGGCTCGGGAAGGTGCCAGGCCCCCTCAGGGCACCCATGCCTGGGCTGGGAAGGGACAGGCCTATAATCTCAGAATTGGCTGGGAAGGGACAGGCCTATAGTCTCAGAATTGGCTAGCAGGCGCCACAGTGTGCCCCCAAGCCACCCCGGGCTCCAGAGATACACGCACACATGGTGACCGCCCTGGGCACAGGTCTCAGGGTATCCGATCCTGCAGGTTCAGAAGGCAGACAGCACGAGGCCAGTTCACAGCAGCACACAACACACATGAATATAACCCTGGCTAAGGCTGGCCTGGTCCCGGGACTAGAAGGATCTTCAGCAACCTTATCTTGCAGCTGTTAAACAGCAATCATCCAAGCAGCCGGCTGTTTGGTTCTTGAGAGATACTCAGCCCACAGCTTCCTCCAGGGGCTCTTCGAATGTCTGGCCCCAAGGATGGTCAGAATACTGTATTTTACCCCTTGCATCCAGCCGGAAGGGCCCCAGTTTGGTTCATTTTCAACCAAGCAAATATTTAGCGCAGCAAAAACGAATGTGCCCGGCCCTGTATTTGGTCCTGCAAGGCCTGTGGAGGGCAGGGCCTGCGTCCCCAAAGGATCCCACCTCCTGTTTGGAAGGTCAAGACACAACTGGGGACAAGAAAGACTGGCACTCGGCTGCCCTATAAATAGTGGGGGGGGGGAGGGGGGGGAGGAAAGCGGGAACCGCCACGGCCCATGGGCCCTGCACTGGGCCCAGGAGACTCGGTAAGTCTGCTAAGGCAGAGAGGAGGGAAGAGCTTTCTCGGCGTCAGAAAGAGCATCACAAACACCTGGAAATCATAACGAGCCCAGCACATTCACAGCACCGCGGGGGGAACGCTTCCAGAAATTGTTTTAAGGCTCCCACAGACCTGAAATAGAGTGAGATCTTCCCCCACAAAAGCCCTGTGATTTTCAGCCGCGCAGAGAAAAAGGCAAGATACAGAGACAGGGAAGGAGAAAACATCGAAAAGAATTTGAGGTTTATGAAGAAGGCCCTTGGAGGAAACGCACGAGGAAGAGTGGGTAGATGGATGGCTACTCAAACGCATAAATAAAAATGACGTCAACTTTGGTTTCCACACTGCACAGGCCAAAAGGAACTGGGCTCACGTGGGCCGAACACGTCCTAAAGTTTTGGTTAGAGGCAGCTCGGGAATGAGCTGCCTCCTCAGTTTGCGAGGCCAGCAGAGCAGTTTGGAGGACGATTCCAGAACGCCTATCTCACCACAGCCAAGTGTACTGGCCACAGGTCGACACCAGAAGGCAGCCGCTCAGGAGCTGAGGGCACACGGAGCCTTCTAGAACCAGTTAGGGAAGTTGGGGTGGTGTCAGGGGGCCCTAACAGACCTGGGGCTCTATGGAACCCTGGTCCAGAGGCCCCGCTGGTGACAGTGTGCCAGGTGGACCCCCCGCCCCCCACCTGAGTGACTCCGGGTTACCTGCAGGGCGACTGAGATCCGGCCTCCTGGCCTCCTTCCCTCTGCCACCTACGAGGCTTCAGCCCTTTCCACCACCAACCCGGGAGTACATCCCCACTCAGAGAACACGGGAAAGTGAACCATCAGAGGTTCTTCTTAATCTAAGAATATTGGGGCGCCCAGGTGGCTCAGTTGTGAAACATCCGACTTCCGCTCAGGCCGTGATCTCGCGGTTTGCGGGTTCAAGCCCTGCGCTGGGCCCTGTGCTGACAGTGTGGAGCCTGCTTGGGATTCTCTCTCTCCCTCTCTCTGCCCCCTCCCCAACTCGTGCTTTCTCTCTTTCTCTCAAAAGAAATAAACTTAAAAATATATATATATATAAGAAACGTACGAGCCTGGAAAACACGTTATTTGGAAAGAAAGCGCCATTACGGGGAGGGGGGTACGGGAAAGGGGACAGGCAGCGGCAGAACCCCGCTCTCTGAGGTCTCTGTGGCGTGGGGCCGTGAGTCCATCGCTCCCCTGCACTCCGAGGAGGGCGGGAGAAGGCAGGACGGGGGCCGGGGGGCGGTCCCGGGGCACCCCCGCGGCCGATCTCACCTGGGTTTGGGAAGGCCTGAAGGCAGAGTCGAAGCCGTTCTGCAGGGAGTCGAGGAAGGGCTGGACCTTGTAGAGGCCGTGCGTGGTCTGGCTGGAGCGGAAGGCCACCACGTGGAAGTACTTGAGGATCTTCTCGAAGCGGGCCTGGCTCATGACCAGGGCGAGGCTCCTGTTGCTGTAGAAGCCGCCGCTCCAGATGCTGAGGACCGACTCGCAGTGGGAGATGCTGGTGGAGATCATGTAGCCCAGGAACGCCTTCATCTCCGTCAGCGTCACCTCGGCCCAGGCGCCGTCGCTGCCGAAGCGCTCCTGGAACTTCTTGGCGTACATGTTCGTCTGCACCACCATGTTCTTGAGCACGTTGTCGGGGACAAAGAGCTGGAAGAAGTCCATGGCACTGGCGCTGGGGGGCATCTTTCGGGTTGGACCTAAAACGAAGGCAGGCCGGGGGTTCATTGCCGCAACCACCACCGCAGGGTGCACCCTGCCCCCGCCCCCTCCCAACGCAGCTGGCTGGCCTGAGCTCCCCCCCCCCCCCAATGAACTTCGGTCCCCTTCCCTGGACAGCGGCACGCGCGCCCCCTGCCGCCCGGGCCCCGCACCTGCAGGTCCTCCCTCCACCGTGCACCCCGGGGCCCCGCGTTCTTCCCTGTCCAGCAACTTCAGAGAAAGGGACGCGCGAGCCGTGGGAAAAGACCCACGCAAGGGCACACTGAACTTAACACAGGAGCTCCGCCGTGGCTTTCTGCCTTTCGTTTCGCTTTCTTGTAAATTGACTTCTGTAAGTAAGAATGCTTTCACCCCTCGGGGCCTGAAAATTTCCACCCAGGAGAGGCTGCAATGTTTATCTCCTGGTGCTCTCCACGTGGCAATTTGGAATTTATTGGTGAATACATCTGAAGGGGCTTGTTCAGATAATTTCACCAAGGTAATAAAAAGCTCACAGTTTTGGGGCGCCTGGATGGCTCAGTCGGTTGAGCGTCCAACTTCCGCTCAGGTCATGATCTCACAGCTCCTGAGTTCGAGCCCGGCGTCAGGCTCTGTGCTGACAGCTCATAGCCTGGAGCCTGCTCCGGATTCTGTGCCTCCTTCTCTCTCTGCCCCAACCCACTCGCATTCTGTCTCTGTCTCTCTCAAAAATAATAAACATTAAAAAGAAAAAATTAAAAAAAAAAAATCTCACAGTTTTGACTAATGCAGGGACAGCGTTCTGAACTACATACACACACATCCACCCATAAGAGATACGGCTTTCAATCCCAGTGTCTTAAGTCAGGCTAACAAGATGTAGAGGTTTGTAGGAGACAAGCTTTTTTTATTTAAAAAAATTTTTTTGGGGGGCACCTGGGTGGCTCAGTCGGTTGGGCGGCTGACTTCGGCTCAGGTCATGATCTCGCGGTCCATGAGTTCGAGCCCCATGTCGGACTCTGTGCTGACCGCTCAGAGCCTGGAGCCTGTTTCCGATTCTGTGTCTCCCTCTCTCTGACCCTCCCCTGTTCATGCACTGTCTCTCCCTGTCTCAAACATAAATTAAAAAAAAAAAAAAGCCGTTAAAAAAAATTTTTTGAAGTAATCTCTACACCCAACTTTGGGGCTTGAACTCACGACCGGAGACCCCGAGTCCACCGACCGACGGAGCCAGCCAAGTGCCCCCTGAGGAGACCAGCTTTGCAATTTCTAATCAAAGCCGGGCACGCTCTCCAGAATTTTAACCACCCCCCCAAACCTTTCTCTACTACTGATTTAGGCAGTCTCTGAAAAACACGTTTTTTCACAGCAAAATAAGACAATGTACACCCAACCGCCCAGGTTTCAGATCGGATAGAGTGGGGAGGTGAAACCCTGAATTCACATCTAGCTAAATGCACAGTCTTAGATAAATTCCCTCTTTCCCACAAGGAAAGCGGAACACCTGCTTCACAAGGCTGTTGTGAAAACCTAGAGACTTTTACTGAGATGTTATCAGCAGAAATCCACTGCCCCAGGCTCTGGGCTTTGGAATGCTCAATTGCTCTCATGTTGTAGAAAAAAACCCTGAAGCCCGGAGAGTGAAGTGACCACCATACTCACTGTCACCAACCAGTTACTGGAAGGGCACCAGGCGGTCCTGGTGCCACTGGCACCTAACTGCTCTCGGAGCAGGTGGCCCTGGCTGCAGGGACGGCGAGGCCAGGAGACAGCGGGGCCCCGGTGAGTAAGAGCGGCCTGCGGCCTACAGCCCCACACCCACTCTTTAGTGGAAATCATCTTATTTCAGCGAAGCCTTGCACCCTCCGGTGGGTGAAGCCATAAATTATTCAGGGGTAGCTCTCAAAGAGGAGAAAAACCAGCATTTTAATTGCTACATCATGCTGAGTGAGCAGAACGAAATTTTCTCTTCCAAAAGTTATCTTTAAAGCAATTTTGCCTCCCGGGCTATTTCGCAATGAATTCTCCCAGCAAACTCTGCCCTGGCCAACTGTTTAATGAAGAAACGGGGAAGTAGCTGGCTCCCTCTTATCTGTTTAGTTTGGATTTACAAGCATCCTCCACTGCCTGTCCCAGCTGTTCTGATTCTTCGTATTGGAAAGTGTTGGCACAGGCCAGTCCCTGGGAAGGGATGGAGGGAAGGAGGGAGGGAGAAAATGCTATTCAGTAGATTCAACCCATATCGCCAACCTTATTTATAATAGGGCTATTTAATAATATGGCTCTGGGGGTGGGCAGCACCCCCAGCCAAGACAAGACTCTCTTACATTTGATTCATTCACAGGAGCTTTTCCGGCTATTACCCCACGTGATCCTTACAAGATCCTCGTGAAGCCTCGTCCCCTTTTGCAGGGAAGGAAACAGAAGCTCAGAAGTATAGGGATCCAGCCCAAGGTCACTCACTTGTAAGCGCCTTATCGTTGGGGCGACCGTCTTCCCACCTGGCCCAGCACCAGTCTGAGAGCACCTGCTGCTGCTGTAATTATTAACGTGCCACTTCTGCTCTCGAGAGTGGACAAGAAGGGATGTGGCTGTCCTGCACACAGTGCATACACACGGCTTAAGCCAGGTGCATGGTCCTCAAACCCCCCCGAGCTCCCTCTACCTCTGGCACACACACATTTCATGGTGGGCTATGTAGGGTTACAATGCACACAGCCAGAAGGAATTCTGAAGGGAAAAAAACCGCAAAGGTGGCATGGAAGTGGGGGTGGGGGTGGGGGCAGGGTGGTAGGAAGGACCTGTAATGCCCGAGTTTACCTTCGGGTCTGCCGAAGGGAGACAGGGCTCTGCGTGTTGATGATGCATGACCAGGCTATAAACTCATACAGTCATCTCCTGGCCGGGGGAGGCCGGTGCTCTCCCCCCCCTCCCCGCCCCACCATGTCACCAAGTCACTCTTCAGGGCTTGGTTCAACCATCGCCCACCTGGTTCCTTCAGCCCCCCGGGGATCACCTGCTCCCTCAATCCCAGGATGCCACAGCAGGCCCATGGGCCCAGGGTAGCATTAAGAATGGTCCAGTGATGCTCAGATTCCCTGAAGAGATTCCCCCCCACCCCGAACCACTACCCCAAGGTAGAAACCAACCCCCTCTTTCCAGGAGCGACATCTACAAAAGCAGATGTCCCGTTCAGGGGGTGGACTGTAACGCAAGGGCGGTTAGCAGAAACCACTTATTCCGAGAACACTCACAGGTGTCGTATGGATCCTAGGAAGAGAGGAGTAAGACCCAGTGCTCTCTCCCCAGGAAGTTCTCGGTGTAGGGACAGGAGCAGGCAGCAGACAGTGACCAGTGATGTCAGGCTCGGGGGAGGCCGGTGCTCACAAGAGGGACCCCGAGTCCAGATCCTGGGAGTGGGGGCGGGGGGGATGGACGAGCCGCGTGAGACGGCTCTCGAGACTGGCGGCTGCAAAGGGATGGCGGCCGGGAGGTTACAGAAGATCTCAGGCACTGAGAACATCTCCCGCAAAGGCCCTGAGTTTAGCAGACTGTGCAAGAGAGAAGGCTGGCTGCAGGCACTGGGGGCAGGGCCCGGACTCCCCGCAGCGAGGCGAGAAGGGCTGTAAGCACCGCAGATCGTGCTCCCGCTTTAGGGGGAATCACTACAGGTGGTGTGTGGGGAGGGCCTGGGGCTGTTCCTGAAGCCAGTGAGCACCGGGGGGACCTGAGGGGTGGCCACCCGGCTTCCCCTCCTGGCTCCCTCACCTCTACGCACGGCGCCGTGCTCAGTTTCCATGCAGGTGTGCTGGGCAGGGGGAGCGGACTGCGGGCGAGCCGGGGACCGGAGGCGGCCTGAACCCTGGGGCCTCATCAATTTGTCATTTCCACTTTTACCAGAGCATCTTACAACACACGTGTCCAGGCTGAAACTCCAGATGCCTCACTGTCCTCTCCCGTTTTGCTCCTCCCCGCCAGCCCCCCCCCAGACACCAAAACCACCACGGGTTCCTCTGCTGCTGGCGCCCCGCATCCCGCCCATCCTTGAGTCCTGTTGCTGGAGTGTGTGATCAGCCACCCATTGCTCTGACCCAGGCAGCCACCACCCCTGGCCTAGAAGGCAAAAACGGTCTCCGCCCGAAGGATTCACAGCAACAGGAAAAATCGTTAAAAGAATATAAACCAGGTCGCTACAGTCCCCTGCTGAATTCAAACACTCCCGGGACTTGCCACCGCGTTAAAGCGAACCCACATTCCTGACCAAGCGCTCGCGGCCCTGCAGGGCCGGGTCACAGCTACCCACCCCCATCCCAGGCCGCTCTCCAAGGGCAGCTGAGCACAAGGGGTGCAGGTAGGGTTGGGGTCAGGCCCGGGCTCTGGCACGCTCCTTCCACCCCAGGGCCTGCACCCACGCAGACCCGTCCGCAGGAAGCAAGCCTTCCTTGATGAGGTGCCCCCAACCACAAGCAGAGAGCCAGTCCTGCCCATCCCCATCCAGACTGCACTTCCTTCCTGCATTTATCATAGGCCACGGTTGTTCTGTTAGGGACTTACACACCCGTTCTGGTCCACCTCTGCAGTCCCGCCCTCTGACCCGACCGCAGTGTGACCGCCGAGGTAAAGGCCGGCGGTCGCGGTGCTCTAAGCCCGGCCCACGGTATGCCGGACGCCCCCGCTGACAAGGTGGATAGAGTGGGTGAGTGGGGAGAGCCGATTCCACGGCCCACGCAGGAGGAAGGGCCTCTTTGCTGAGCCCCATGGAAGGGATCCGGTTTCGTGGACAGCAGCCCATGTCGATGTCTGATAAAAAAGGTAAGGACAACCAGAAACATCTGTGTGGAGGCGGAAGCCTACATGGCCGGGGTCTGCAGCTGCTAGTTACGTGACCATGGCCAGGCCACGTAACCTCTCTGCATCTTGGTTTCCTTCCCCAGCCAGTGGGGGTAAGAACCACCACGGAATGAAAGCCACAGGCCACGGCCCGTCCTGGCCGGTCCACCATGAGCCCCGTTTGGTGTGAGGGTCCCGCAGGAGCGACCGCCGCCCACTTTCACGGTGCCCACTTCACGGCCACAGCCACATGTGGCCCTGATCCCCTCCTTCACACCGTCTGGAAGGAAAGTGTGGTTTTCTCAAGTCCAACCTTCCAGGGACAAAAGCAGTCATTTTGAGATGTGAAGGGCATTTTGCATCAACCGGCATCGTGGGGCAGCAATCGTCTGCAGCTTTGTGACACAGATAAGGATCCCTTCGTATTCTGAATTAAGGGCTTAAAATAACGAAATGAGGGGCACCTGGGTGGCTCCGTCGGTTGAGCGGCCGACTTCGGCTCAGGTCACGATCTCGCGGTTCGTTGAGTTCCAGCCCCATGTCGGACTCCGGGCTGACGGCTCGGAGGCTGGAGCCTGCTTCGGATTCTGTGTCTCCCTCTCTCTCTCTCTGCCTCTGCCCCACTCACACTCTGTCTCTCTCTCTCTCTCAAAAATAAATAAACATTAAAATGTTTAATAAAATAAATAATAAAATAACAAAATGATTCTCCCCAGGCAAAATCAAGCAGATATAAAAATATAAAAGAACATCCTGTGCGATCACAAAAATATTCCTCTCAGCTGAGATGTGAAAAAAAAAATCAAGATATTATATTCTGTAAAAAGGTAACGTAGGAAATAGCCAAGCTATTGTGCTCAGTGCCGGCTGCAGCTGGGCCTTTATCTTGGGCTGAACTAATCCTCCTGTCTTCTCCGTTTCTCTCCTTCCTCCCTCTGCCCATGGCTGACGTGCAGGACAAGCTGTCTGTCTGACGAGCTGTCTGTCTGCCAAGCTGCCGAGGCCCGGGTCTCGGCTGCAGAATCCAGCCACACGGCCACTCGAGACCTCCAAGGCTTCCTTCCTTGTTTAACCTCGTGGCTCATGGCTACGTGACCGGGAACAAATTCGTTTCGCAGCCAGATCAAGGAATGTCCACACAGGGGCGGGAGCCTTGGGTAGCAGTCCAGGCCGTGTTCCTCACCTCCCCGGGGCTCGGCCCCTCATCCGTGTGGCCAGATGGGGTAATGCACACTTGTCTCACTGGGCAGCTGGGAGCCGCGTCCAGTGAGTTTAGGTGTGGCCGACCTGCAACGCTTACCCACGACATACCAACACAGGCTCAGATGAGCGTTAAGTCCTCGAAATGGTGCCTTCCCACCGGAGGACACGTGAGACTCCTCGCCGCTCTCCAGGGCCTTTAGAAAACATGCAGAAACCCGGCCGGGAAACCCAAGTACAGCATCAGTCACGCAATTTATCGCTTGCAAGGCCTCTTTGTCAGGAGCACGTAAGGGCAAGCCGTGTGTGTGTGCGTGTGTGTGTGCACATGCACGCGTGTGCCCATGCGTGGTCTCCCTCATGTTAATCCAGCCCAGTGGCGGGAGAAGACACCGGCAATACAGAGACAATTCTGGGATGGGACGCCTGAGGTGACGCCGTTCACAGGAGTAGTTCTTATAGAAGAGGGCTAATGTGTTGGCTGGTCTAGACGTTAAAGCTACACCCCTGACCAGATGTCACGTGACAAAGAACTGCTTTGCAGAGAAGGGGGGGGCATGCACCCATGCCTGACATATAAAAGCTTTTCAAGACAGCCCAACTTCAAGAACGAGGCACCCATACACCTATAAGGAACAGTCTTACACGACTGTGTAAGGTGAACAGTCTTCATCTATGTGTGACGGCCAGCTCAAGGGCCTGCCACCTGCAGTGGGGGGAGGGGGGGGCGGGGTGCTCTGCTGGGCGGGGGGGGGGGTGGGGAGGGACCCTGACCATCTCCACGTGCACTGAGCTAACGGGGAGCAGCTGGAACCAAACGGATCTGCTCTCGCCTGGGCCTGCGGACCCCCTCCCAGGGTCCTCTCTCTCTGGAGCTCTGGTCGTTTACATTTCAGGTCACGCGCACAGACTGTTCTCTGGACTTTGTTAGCGAACGGAGATCAGGTCACACACGCTTGGACGGGCAGAACAGGGAACTTCTACTGCTCCCGCCGCATCCGGTTTTGATGTAAGCAGCAAGGTGACAACACAGGAGGGGCTGTGACCCTGACCAACAGCTCAGGTGTCGAAGGAAGGAACGAACACTGCCAGTCGCAAAGCTTCATTGCGAATGTGACTCCCTTAGTGGCAGTAGCCTAAAGGCCAGGTGACGGGGCTATTCCATGGCATCCATGAGTCCGTGAGTCCTCCCACGGCTAAGAGTCCGTGCGGCCTGTGAGAACGGCTGGTCCAGGCTCAGACCCCACGCCCAGGACCACGCGCATCCCCTGTGCCCCCGGACCAGGCTTCTCCACTAGGACACTTCCCCACCCAAAGCACAGATTTCACTTTTCCTTCGTGCTGAGCTAAAGCATAGCGGGGAGAGGTAGGTGGCCGTTAAGGATGAGAGGCGGAGTTGGCCGCAGCTGGGGTTGGGGGCGGGAGGGAGCTGGTTCTGTTCCCGGCTCTTTCCCTGTCTAACTGAGCCTCTGTGAAACTCCAGTGTCTTTGGGTTTCAGTTCCTCACGGGTAACTCTCCTCCTCCCCCTTCCAAGACCGATGAAACGGTAGAGCCAACGACGGAACCATTCCGAGGAATGTAAATAATTATGTAAAAGTCACCTAGCACGGTTCGGAAATAGTTGCCGGCCAGCAGAGTCGACGACCTGGGACTGGCCTCCAGCTCCGTGACGCACGAGGCGCGTGACCTTGGGCAAGGTGCTTCATCACTTCATCTTAGAGCACGTGGGACAGGCGGCTTGAAGGGCAGCAATTTACTTCCCACGGTTCTGGAGGTGAAGGCCAAGATCACGGTGTTGACAGACCTGGTGTCTGGAGAAGGCCACTCCCTGGTTCACAAGGGGCCGTCTTCTCGCTGTGTTTCCATGCAGGGGGAGGTCCAGGGAGATCTCTGGGGTCTCTTTCCTAAGACACACTAATCCCACCATGAGACCCCACCCTCATGACCTAGGCGCCTCCCACAGGCCCACCTCCTCGTACCGTCGTGTTGGGGACGGGGTGGGAGTTCCGGGGGCCACGCAAACGTTCGGTCTATAGTCCTCGGCGACCCACGGTCTCCGTGTTGGTAGAGCGAAGACAAAGAGAACGGTCCCAGGAGGTTCACAGTCAGGGTGCGGACGGAGAGGGAGGACGCCCAGCAAGAGGCTGAGGTGCCCAGTGATGGGATCTGATCACGTGCCCGACAGCATCCGCCAGTCCCCTACCCCCGGCTCCTGTCCCACTTCCCGGAGCTGACTTACCAGATGGCTATTACAGAAGAGCAGCCTTAGCTACCACAGTTGATAGTTCATTTAGACAGCGTGTCTATTTTTCACAGGAGGCTGTATTTTTAAAGCCTGTGCTTGGAGACAGAAAGGGTGGCAAGATTTTTGTCTCCCGCTTGGGAAGTACACGATGGGGAGGGGACGGGGAGCTGAGGAGCTACGGGGCCACCGTCTGGGGCCGGCCCCACCTCAAAGGCCCCGTGTCACACGCAGTGGCCAGCGGGGACGGGCCACCCAGAGAATTTGCTCATTTCCTCCGTGACCTCACAGCTTTTTCTTGCTTCCCTTGCTTCCTGCTGTGCCAAGGACACCCACCTTGGTTCTTCATGCCGAACCAAACCAGGTTCATGGCCAACTTCCATGTGCCTGGGTGCTGTTTCTTCCTCAGGCTCCTTCTCCAGACCTTCCTCCTCCCGCGCACCGGGCGCCCGCTGAGCCCACTGGTGTCCCCAGCTTGCTGCCCGCCCTGGCCAGTCCCGCGTAGCATCACGGTGCATGTTCCTCCAAGGCAGGCAAGAGAAAGGGACCGCACCCCGGGCACTCCAGGAGAGTGCGAATGATGAAAAGCGTGGACAGTCCCCCTGGGCTTCAAGAAGCGTATTCCAAGCCATGCACCTGATGGCATATAGAAAACTCTGGTGTGCCTCACGGAGGGTCTTCTGTGCATAAAGCACCACAACAAGCAGTTAGCTGACCACACTTGATTCTCACGGGGGTCAACCCAAGAGGCGCCGGGACGCCCGCTCTGCAGCCGCGGAAGCAAGAGTCTTGCCCCAGGTCACCCCGGCTGGTGAATGAAGGAGCCGACGGTCTCTTCCCCCCGCCAGGCGCCACCCACACACGCGGGCGTGGACTCCCCAGATGGCTGAGTCTTCCTGGCGTTGTGGTTGCTTCCAATTTCCCAGGCGCGTGATGCAGTTCTGACCTGGGGAGGGTGAGGGGAGGCAGAGGGCCGGCCCAGGAAGGAGGACAGAGGCTGTGGCGAGACAGGACAGGAGCTGAAAAGGGGGCTATTTAAATATATATGGACTTGGGAGTTTCTTTTTTTGGCTGAAATAAATTCTTAGAAGGAACTCTGAGCTGAGGCACCACCCACGCCCCCCCCCCCCCCCCGCTTCCAAAACGAGCAGCGATGGGGACGACAGGGCCCCGCAGAGCACGCGCACCACCAATGGGTCCGGCTGCTGGAGCGCAAACCGGAAATCCTGGATAATTTTGGAGGAAGTCATAGGGATTTTATCACTGATGGCGAATCCCTTGGGAGAGGTCCAGAGGGGGTTTGTGGAAGGTCCACACGGATGGGAGTTTTGTCTGTTGGGTTCCCTGTTGGGTCTTAGGCGCCTAGAACAGTGTCTGGCCCACTGAGGTGTGCTGAGTGAGCCAGGGAAAAGGGATGTGTTCAAAGGCTAATGACCCTCCAGGTCTCAAGGTCAACAGCAGCATCCTGCAGCTCACAGAGAAGGTCAAGGGCACCAAGGTGCTCACTAGAACATGATGCGGGAGAGTAGACAAGACAAAGGGTGGGATCCACAACGTGTGCGCTGGATGTAGGGCCAGGGACCCCTTGCAGACAGCCCGAGGTATGGGCAGGACCACCCCGTGCGTGCGCGCATGCGTGTGTCTGAAGAGGGAGTAGGGATTCGGGCGGGACCCACTCGTCCACACCTTACGTTCCTCAAGACGCTGGGTTTAGCCCTTTGTGCCTATCTACAAGAGAGATTAAACACAGAGTTACGGAGATGCACAGACTGGGCCGGGCACATAAAATGTGCCATGTTTGCAAACCAGTCTTAGTATTTAAAAAAAATACTGGGAGCCCAAGGAAGGGGACAAAAAGCAACCAGCACAGGCCCATCATGACCTCTGAGATGGCTTCGCCACGGGCCAGAGGGAATGAGAGAGTCGGTGAAGAGGCCAGAAGGCTCTGGGAGGCCCCAGAAAGGGTCCGGCCCTTTCCAACCCGAAAGAGAAGGTACAGGCCACACTGCATCCTGAACCCAGTCGGTGGCACCAGGAGGTGGGGCCTGGACCTCTGCTCTGGGGCTCAGGAGCCCTGCTTGAGAAGCAGCAGTGACAAGGGTCTGTGTTGACATGATGGTGGTTAGGTCAACGAGGAACATCAGACTCCACTGCGTGGGACTGGGCTGGACTCCCTCCCTCGAAAAACCTATTAGGACACAGGGGCTGGCCACCCTCCCCGCTGCTGACAGCTGACTCTCGGGCACCTCCCCTCCTGGCTTGGCATCGCTGGTGCAACCCGCTGCCTCCTTTCACAGCCCAGCATGGGTGTGTGGACCCCAGGCCATGCTCCTTGTCTCCCTCCACCAGGCGTCTGTATTTGCTCTGCGTGCCTGTGTCCCCCGGGGGCACCCGAGTGCAGGACTGCAGGATCGCTGGGGTGTGGAGGGAGGAGGGAGAGCAAAGGCTTCCGGTGGAGTTCTCATCCTCATTTCTAGTACTCGGGGACACCCATGGCACCCTGTGCGTGGAGGATGGGACCAGGCGCTGTCTCGGCTCAGCTGGGCCAAGAAGAAGGAAGGCAGGCCGGAGGGGCTTTATCCCCGCACCCTAACTGCATCCCTCTAATGCCCTGCACAGCCCTCCAGGCCCCGGGAGAGAGAAGGCAAGGGACCAGGGACCAGGGACCAGGCAAGAAAGAAGTACATCCTGGCCAAGCTGGCCGGGAAGCCTGAGAGAGGACCCACATTCATGCTATGACTCACCGAGTCAAGCCGGTGGAAGGAGGTGCCGACCTCCGCATCCAGGGGACTGTGGGGAGAGGCTGGCCCCGTCCCACCAGCCACCTGCAGCCTCGCCTCCCCAAGAGGAAACAAGGAACCAGAGGAGGTCAATGTTATGGTTACTGAGTTGGGGGCGGTTCTGGCCTTCAGGCTCCTATCCTTTTTCTTCCTGGAGCCTTTCCTTTCTCAGGGTCACACATCCAGAGCCCCGTTCCACAAGTGTAGCTGGGCCGGGTAGGTTATTTATTTCTCCGTGAACATAAAAGAACGTTTACATACTTTATTCAGCATACGTGTATATGGCACTTATGCTGTATATGTGTTCTGCTTTATAAATGATAGTTTGACTCCCTTCCTCCTTGATGATAACTCGGAGACACGTGCACCACTACTAACCTCCATGTATCCAATGAGGAAACTGAGTCACAGACAGGTTAAGGGACTTGCCTGAGGTCACACAACCAGCAAAGGGCAGGACCAGAAGCCACCCCTGATGGCCCAGCCTGAGTCCATGCCCCTGACCACCGCACTGTGGTAAATCTTGACGGAAGATTCTTCCAGTTTCAGTGCCCCCCCACCACACGACCTCATAGCCCCAACACACACAGCTGACAATAGCAGACGCCTCTATAGAAATGAGGGAGAGGAAGCCAGCAGCCTCCCCCAGGCTGCCCACCTGTGATCTGACCCCCCAGCGTTAGCTAGGACACAAGCCTCACAAGTACATGGGCTCATTTTACTTATTTTCCAGAATCCCATTACTGGATCCCAGTAAGAGCTGGCTGGCTGAATAACATTTGCTAGGGTGTCACCGAGACTTCCTTTTCCCTTCTGGGTTTGGATGGGACCAGGCACTCACAGACACCAGACGTCCAGAGTCACAGCCCAGCTCAGATCAGTGAGGCCCCCGGCTGTCTGCTCAAGTTAACGCAGCTTCAGGACGTTGCAAAATGGCAGCCGTCAACGTCAACAAAATACCCTTGGACGAGACCGAGCTCCAGGGCAAGAGAGGCACTTTTCATTTGGGAGAGTCAGGCTGTCACTGAATCCGTCCTGGGGACCAGCTTCTGGCCAGCGGAAAGAACCAGCTGAGACTTGAATTCCAAAGAATTCAGGGATGGTGAAGAAACACCCGCTCTTTGAGGAAGACACAGGGGTGACTGCCACTTAGCCCCTGGCCACCGCATCAAAGAACCTGAGAGTGGGAACCCACAGTGTGTTGTTCTGTGCCCGACAGATCCATTGGAGTTGGACAAAGGCCTGATAACTCCTTCAGGAAGGGAGCCACTGAGGTACGTTCTTTAAAAAAAAAATTTTTTTTAACATTTATTTATTTTTGAGACAGAGAGAGACAGAGCATGAACAGGGGAGGGGCAGAGAGAGAGGCAGACACAGAATCGGAAGCAGGCTCCAGGCTCTGAGCCGTCAGCACAGAGCCCGACGCGGGGCTCGAACCCACAGACCGTGAGATCACGACCTGAGCGGAAGTCGGACGCTTAACCGACTGAGCCACCCCGGCGCCCCTGAGGTACATTCTTTAATTTCACGAGGTACCTAAGTTTGGGGCGTCCAGTGTGGGGAGGGGACACTAACCTTGATTCAGAGGTGATGCTGTGCCTAGGGCTCCATTAGGGTTTTAATGTACGCAGGCACCAGATTTCTTTCTTTCTTCTTTTCCTTTTAATATAATTCACTGTCAAGTTGGCTAACATACAGGAGGTACAGTGTGCTCTTGGTTTGGGGGGGTAGATTCCCGTGATTCATCGCTTCCATACAACACCCAGTGCTTCTCCCAACAAGCGCCCTCCCCCATGCCCATCACCCATTTTCCCCTCCCCCCCACCCCCCCATCAACCCTCAGCGTGTCCTCTGTATTTGCCTCCCTCCCTCCCTGTCGGTAACTATTTTTTCCCCTTCCCTTCCCCCATGGTCTTCTGTGAAGTTTCTCAAGTTCACCATAGGAGTGAAAACACATGTTTTCATCTGTCTTTCTCTGCCTGACTTATTTCACTTAGCCTAACACCCTCCAGTGCCATCCACGTTGCTACAAACGGCAGGACTTCATTCTTTCTCATGGCCGAGTAGTATTCCATCGTATATAGAAACCACATCTTCTTTATCCACTCGTCAGTCGACGGACATTTGGGCTCTTCCCGTAATTTGGCTATTGTTGAAAGCGCTGCTATAGACATTGGGGTATACGGGCCCCTATGCCTCAGCACTCCTGTGTCCTTTGGATAAGGTCCCAGCGGTGCTCCCGCTGGGTCATAGGGTAGATCTATTTTTAATTTTGTGAGGAACCTCCACGTTGTTTTTCCAGAGCGGCTGCACCAGTTTGCGTTCCCACCAACAGCGCAGGCGTCTCATTTCTAAGGGAAGTTTTACGGATGTGTAAGCGGAGGCCCAGGGCTTGGAGCAACTGTTCAAGGTCGGAGCTTGAGTAGGAGCCCAAGCTGCTTCCATGCCCCAGGTGGCTGCCTTCCTACGCAAGCACACGACCAAGTGTAGTGCCCTAAGGGCTCATCACAGCCGTGTGCACCAGCTGCCTAAGCACCGAGGAGGAGGAGGGGGACCGGGTGGGGGGGGGTGAGGAGGGGGATAAACGCTTCCCACTGGGAGGCGACCCTAGCCAGCCGAGGTGCAGCTGCAGCGACCAAGGTGCGTAGCTAGGTGTCTCATAGCAGAGTGACAGGGGGCGGGCCTTCCGGACAGAACTGCCCGTGACACACAGGCAGCTGTGTCTCTAATGCCGTTGAGTCCAGGAAAAAGCAGGGTCCTCTGCTGCTCAGGGCTCACCGTCTGACAAATCGAATTACCCACATGGGGCTGCACCGTGACCACGTTTAGCCAGCAGTTTTGTAGCTCTCGGGTTTTTCTAGCGCTCCTTTCTGGGCAAGGCGACGCCGCGCTAGACAGGTCGATTGCAGAGCACATACGCGACCATCCCTAATCTTCACGCATAAAGACAAAGAAACCAGCGCGAGGGATCCGAAGTGAAAGCTGTAAGGAGACACAGAACACTAAGCTGTGCCCGGCAAATGCCATAAACGTCTTGCCCACCATCAGCCCACGACTGTTCTCTTACTTGATAAAGGGCCTGGAGAGTAACCCACGGAAACACGAAGAACACAGAGTGCACCTCTCAACTGACACCCTTCGAATCGGGGTGGATACGGAAAGGCTGGCATACTTCCAAACAAACCCTGATTGTTTCACATCTTCCTTTGTTTTAACTTTCTTTATTTGGAGCACGAGGAGGAGAGAGAGAGGGAATCCCGAGCAGGCTCCGTGCTGTCGGCGCGGAGCCCGACGTGGGGCTCGAACTCACAAACTGTGAGATCTGGAAGTTGGATGCTCAAGCAACGGAGCCACCCCAGGTGCCTTGTAGATCTTGGTCTTGCTCAAGATGCCTACTGAAATTCGGCACACGGTGCTTCCAAAACCAATCTGTGCAGGTGCTTCCGCGCCCCCAGCCCATTCTCCAGGAATGAATGAAACAGAGCACTCTGCACGCCTCTTCAGAACAGGCATCAATCCTTGACCCACAGATGGCAAATAGGCTCGGGCTCTTGTGTCAGCTCGCGTGGCTCGTAGCTGCCTGTACCCGTGTTAAGGAGGATTCTGAAGTCTGTGGCTGGGGGGAAGGGTAGGGTCGTGACTGACGAGCAGCGCTTCCTGGGGGTGAAGGTGGCCAGGGTGCAGCAAGGGGTCACATATCTGCCCCGCTTAGTGGGGAAGGGCAAAACAGGACGGCACTCTCCCCCAAACATTCGAGCCCTCTTAAAAGATCAGCGCCCGGTATTACTTAGAGCTCACAGAAACATCTCTCTGTTTATCAAAGAATAAAAAGGCATAACATTTCCAAGGGGGAAATCTGCCTTTACAAATTGTTTACAAGCTTTGATGTTATTCTAAGGGAATGTTCAGAGATGCACGTGTATTTTGCAGAGGAAAAACAGTCCAAATACACTAAATGTCCCCAAATAGGGAATATTCATGATGTGGAATCCTCTCTACGTTAAAAAGGAATGTTCTCGAGGAGTATTTGAGAGCGTAAGAAAACGTTCAGGAGACCATCTTTAAAAAGATAAGACAGCAGTACAAACGGTTTGGTACAAACTTAAATTTAAAAAAAAAAAAAGCGTGCCTGTAAACTCTAAACAGCTGAAAAGATTTAAGTCAAAGGGTTCACCATGACCATCTTTAAGCGGTAGGGTTATAAGTGACTTCCATTTTCTTCGTTATGCTTTTCTGAATATGATTTCTGGAAACAGATGATATAACCAAATGAATGGCCTTTAGAAGCAGAAAAAAAAAAACCCAGCAGATGATATTTTGAAGAAGGGGGCTCTAGGGGTCCCCAAAATGTTAATATGGCAGTCAAACACTTATTTGTGCTTTCCATCGGTTATAAATATTCCTCTTTGTGACCAGGGGTCTTGTTTGTCAAGACTCTGGGAAGGAAAAACAGCTGTTAGCAGCTGCGGGCAAAATGCAAGCGAGAGCCCGGCCTGGAGGGGCTGTGGGTACTAATGAGCCAGCAGAAGGGGGGAGGGGGCAGCTAAATGCCAAAGAGGTGGGGAAGCCCCTCCCACACTATGCTCCAACTGTGAGTTGGTCCTAAACCCAGAAAGCAGGTGGGCAGGCTGAAATTTCCTCCCGGATCCTTGAGATGTACCAAGGAAAATAACTCCCCGTCTTTCCTAATCCCTTACGTCCGAGATAAATAGATGGCCAGGCCAGACTTTGGGAGTTTCAAAGACACAAGCTCATCCGAGCTTGCTCATTCTCTCTCTCTCTCTCTCTCTCTCTCTCTCTCTCTCTCTCTCTCTCTAGATGGAAGAACCTCACAATGAGATAGGAAAACACCCAGGAGGACGTGGGCAGACAGCAAGAAAGAGCATCTCTCTTCCCTCGGCAAACCAGCGTCGGGAGCTGCTGTGGACCCTTCCACATCAGACGCCGTATTTGTTTAAATCCTGCCATCCTCCCCAGACAGCTCGTGGTGGACAGTGCAGATTCCAGCCCAACAGCCTGAGTGTGAATCTGCTGCTTGTTAGCTATGTGACCTTGAGCCTCAGGCTACCTACCCAGTAGCGCAGTAGGAGGATTATATAAGCTAGGAATCTATCAGGATGCACTCAGGCACTATGGGGTATTCCTGCTTCTGATGTTGTTATTATCACTGTCGCCGCCGCTGTTGTCCACAGCCTCTTGGCTCGACGTGGAATCAATAGAGAACACGGGCAGAGCGCCAGGAGACGTCACCCTGGAACGCACAGATTCCTTCCTTTCTATGCACTCGCAGTCCCAAGGAATACTTCGGAGAGGAGAAGTTTTGTGTCATTTTATTAGCACGCTTCGCTAAGGAGAGAATTCCAACCGCCCAGCTCCCTGGGCGCTCCCTGTCTCCCACCGAACCTGGAGCTTGTCTGAAGCGTCCATGAGGGGTCCCATCCTCCTGGATCGGCTTGCCTTTTACCCACTCGATCCACGCGCGGGGGTTCTTCCCAGACTGACCACAGACGATAGAGTCGGCATCCAAACCAGCAGCCCCTTTGACAAGAGGGCCAAGGGAGCCTCTGCCCCTGGCTTCCCCATCGGGTGGCCCCTGCCCTCTGCGGAGCTGTCCCCGGGGCTGTCCCCGTTCCCATTTAATCTGACCACATTACCATCACTCAGCCTGTCCGTGCTAACCCCAAGAGTCACTTTGAACACACGCCGCAGGGCCAGGACCTGGTACTGTGAGGACTGGCGGCTGCCCAGGGTGGGCGCCGGAGGTGTGTGCAGACCCCAGCAGGGCAGAGTAGAGCGTGGGGCAGCAGGTGGAGACAGAAAGGCCCCCAGTCCGCACATCAGCCCTGATCAGCAGCCTGATGCTGGGCAAACGTGTTTTTTCCTGGTGGGCAGAATAAAGGACCTCTAGAAGACCATAGAAGGCCATAGAAGAGCTCTAAGGCTCTTTCCGGCTCTTTCAAACACCTAACTGTCGTCCCTAGTCAAGAAGTCAGCCCTAAATTCCCTGTTCCTGCTGCTACTGCCAGAAGAAGGGGATAAACCTCTCCGGCTCACAGGACGCTCAGAAAGAGGGCTGAGTTGGTATCTGCACAGTTCTTAGCCCCGGGCATCACTAATAACAACCACAGTGACAATCAGCTAGGAAGGAGAGGAGCCCTCGGCCACAGGAAATCTCATTAGAAGTGAGGCCAAGAGCTGCCTTGCCTTTGGTTGTGAAAGGGAAAACCCCTCCCTAACTCCAAGTGCAATCACCCTGCCGTGGGATGAAACCCTACACGCACAGGCGCAGGGTGCTGGGTTTGAATCCCCTTGCGGCAAACTCTTTGAGGTACGGGGGGGGGGGGGGGGGAATGGTGCTAGATCTCCAAACGCACAGACGACTCCATCTCGGTCCCGATGCGGTGGGCCGCTGGGGTGGCGGAATCAGAGAGGCGAGCGGGCACAGCAACGGGCCCAAAGACCAAATGGGAACCCAGAGACAGGCCGATGCCAGTGGCACCAGGCCTACGCCAACAACACGCCGAACAGGACCTGGTTCCCAGACGCGGAAGGGCCTTTCCGAGTCAGCTCTGCCTGGGAACGGATCGCCTGACCGCAGAGCCCAACTGGGCACGAGGCTGAGCCACAGGTAAGTCTCCAAGAATGCTCTGCGCGCTGGGAGCACCAGGGCGCAGTCGGGCGGATCTGACCCATCAAACGGGTGCCCGGGACAAGGTCCACGGCCCCGCAAAGCTTCACTTGCCCCACCTGTGAAATGGGGACGATTACAGCACCTGCCTCAAAGGGCAGTCCTGAGGACGAAATGAAATGCGGCGCGTAAACCAGAGCGCAGCACCCGGTACGCACCAAGCGTGGAAACGGCACCTGTCACCATTATGACGCCGGCTGCCGGATGCTCGGAGACTCTTGAGATCTCTTTCTGGCTACTCCTCCCCAATCCGAGTTCAAGGAGCCCAGGGAGCTCAGCAAGAGAGCACATCACAGGGTTGAACAAACACCAGACGTACCTTTACTTTTGGCCTCAAGAGCGACAGAATTATTTGGGGGACGTGTTGCTCATGCACCTCCCAGCTCTGATTATGATTTAAAATGACCACACGGGAAATGGTATTTCCTTCTGCTCCCGCCTTCCACCGCCTCTCTGTAGAGACAGGATCTAACACATCGCTAAGGAACTACATCAACACCTCCTTTGCCGGGATTATACTAAATGGGGTCATCAGGCGGTTCTTCCGTTAATAAGACTTGTCAAGTTGATGCTGAGTGCAAAGGAAGCAAAGTGTCCCTTATTGCCAACCTCCCCCCCCCCCCACCCCCGTGGTGTTACCGGAAGAGACAGCAGTTGCCCAGGGTTCCTCGGTGACGTACGCACAAGACTGGAAGGATCCAACTGCCAAGCCACCAAGGTGTCCTTTTTCTGATCCATAAAGCCATCCAGGGAGGAGAGGGACCCTGAAGGAACCCGCGTGCTGCCTCACCACTGCCCACAGCCCACGCTCCACGACCTCTGCCTCTCACCGCAGCGACAGCCGCCCTTCGGGGTTGACCACCTACTTGCCCACCTCTGGGAGCACCTCCCTGGCAACACACTCAACCCTCGAAGCTCCTGTTATCCCTGCAGGTGGCCACACCCTGGGGGGCCCTGCTCTCAACCTGCCTCACCCCGCCCTCCAGCCCGCATCCTGAATCCCTCTCTCCAGTCTTCCCAGAAAGACTGCACCCACCAGGCTCGCTTGTACCTCCCCAGGGAAGGCTTGTGGGCACTCTGTCTCCACCCTCACTATCACTAGAGTTAATTTCTTTTAAATGTTTTTTCATTTTTTGAGAGAGAGCGAGCACAGGTAGGGGAGGGGCAGAAAGAGAGACACACAGAATCCGAAGCAGGCTTCAGGCTCCAAGCTGTCAGCACAGAGCCCGATGCGGGGCTTGAACCCATGGATTATGAGATCATGACCTGAGCTGAAATCGTGCCCTTAACCTACTGAGCCACCCAGGCGTCCCTGGAGTTAATTTTTTAAAACGTGCCCCTCATCATGCTACAACCCTACTGGAAATGCCCCTTAGCCCCACAGTGCCTACACCATAAAGGTTGCCTTCATCTGGAAGGTTCTATAGGGCTGTTCTGCCTCACCACTGCACGCCTGCTTTCACTTATGTACCTGTTATTCCAAGAACCCTCCTCACCAAATACTCGTGCTCACCAACATGCCTTGTATTTCAGGCCCACTTCCAGACATTCCTACTATCCTTCAATCCTTCAGCCCAACCAGCCCCTCAGGACCACAGGTCAGTTACTCTATCATTTGCATTCCATTCTCCTCCTATGATCAAAGGAGCTGGCAGAGGAGGTCAAGGCACAAACTTCCAGTTACGAGACAAATTTAAGTCCTGAGGATACAATGGACGGCATGGTGAACTACAGTTAGTAATACCGTAGTAGGGGCGCCTGGGCGGCTCAGTCGGTGGAGCGTCCGACTTCTTCGGCTCAGGTCACGATCTCGCGGTTTGTTGAGTTCGAGCCCCGCGTCGGGCTCTGCGCTGACAGCTCGGAGCCTGGAGCCTGCTTCGGATTCTGTGTCTCCCTCTCTCTCTCTGCCCCACCCCGCTTGCGCTCTGTCCCTCTCTGTCTCTCAAAAATAAATAAAGTAAAAAAAAAACATTTAAAAAAATAATAATACCGTAGTATATCCTGCAAAGCTGCTGAGAGTAGGTCTTCAAAGTTCTCATGGCAAGAAAAAAAACTACTATGTAAGGCGGATATCAACTACCCTTATGTTGATTATTTCACAACATATACAGATACCAAATCATTATCTTGTACTTCTGAAAACTGATGTTACATGCCAATGATACTTCCACTTATCTTTTAAAAAGCTAGCATTTCCTCAGCATTTCCCAGTAGTATCTGGTGCTGTTCTAAGCACGGACACGTATTCGTTCATCACGGAATCTTCATCCTACCCTTTAAGATTTTATTATTGTTCCCCATTTTACAGATGCAAAGACTGACCCCACTTGCTGATGTGGCTGGAGTGAACTCAAGAGAGGCTGGCTCCCGGGCTTCAGTTCTGAATTTCCACCCTTATCACATTTGATTGCAATTACCGATTTCCGGTTCACCTGCTGCCTGGGGCTGGGCAGTCCTGCAGGGCAGAGGGCGCGTGCTCTTTGGGATGCAGACCCAGAGTCCAGCGAGTGTCTTTCAAGGAGCCTCTGTCCCAGGGAAGACGGGAACCTAGTGCCAGCGCGGGGCGTGTGCTTGATGCCTCCCAAGATCATTAAACCAAATGGCCCGCCCTTGTAATCGAGGCGTGGAAAACGAAGCCCCATGAGGAAACGTGCCTTGTGGAGGAAACGAGCACTCTTTCAAGCCATTTTCCTTTACTTAATTATACAGAGAAATTAACCCTGCTGCAACTTCCTAATTCAGACCACCCGCGGCCAGGAGCTCCGCCCCACTGTGCTGGGCCCTCAGGGCAGGGGAGGTCAGGGCACACCCAGGTCGGGCCTGCACCCTGCAGCACCCCTCCAGGCCAGAACTCCACCCAGACCCCCCAGCCTCATCCCTGCCTCTAACTCGGGTTGCCAAGACTGTGCTTCAGCAGAAAGGAGAAAGCAGAGGGGATGTGATGGCCATGCTGAGCGTGGGTGAGGGCTTTAGGGTTCCCAGAGACCATCCTGTTGAGCAAATGCCCACCCAGCGGGGAAGGAGGCTGTGCTGGCCAGCACCCACACCTGTACCCAAGACCCAGGGGTGCAGTCTCTGCTTTTGCAAAGGGCTTAGGCTGTTAGTGTTGGAGAAATGGATAAAGTACACCAAAGATGGCTGATGGGGCTAAAACAAACTCTGGTCTGTAGCTTAGAGACCCCTCCTCCGGGTTCTTCTTCCTTTGGTTTGCCGCGCGCCTGAAACAGCCCCCCCCCCGCCCCAAAAAACACACACACACACACAAGTATGGAGGCTGATAACTATACATTACCCTTCCCACTCGCATTCGGGGCTCAGATCTTTGGAGAAACGGTCTCCTCTGAGCCCGCCAGTGTTAAGTAAATCTCCGATCCACCAAGATCTCCGAGTGCCGCTTGGTTTTTCCCCCAGTGTTCCAGCCTGGTTCCGTAACATTAGGAAGAAGAGAGAGCTTACGTGGAATAAAGGTAAGAGCGCTGACGTGGCCCGAGACAGCAATGGTTGAATCAAGCCAGGAACAGACGACAGAAAAGTAAGAAAGAACACCAGGCCCCATGGTTGCAGAGGGCTCTGCACAGAGCTGCAGGTGGGTGGCCCCGGGGCGGGTGGATGCCTGTCTGTCTGTCTATCTACTGCCAGAACAGCCCCTGGGGTGTTCTTGCAGAGAGGAACGACAATGAGGAACACGCCCTCTGTGCACACAGTGCTTTACAGTTTATAAACTGCTGTCGCCCACACGGTCTCCTACCATTTTCACGTGGAACCTCCAAAACAGCTATTGCTTTGCCCATGTCACGGACCAGGAAGCGGAAAGCGGAATGACATTGAGAAATTTACATGAACTAGAACTAATCCCAAGTTTTCTGTCTCCCAAGTCCAGAGTGCTTCCCTTCTCGAATGGCGAACACACTCAGCCATAGAATAATCCTGCTGCTCGCAAGTGCTCCTAATACAGATTGGGGTCGGCAGATGCCATCGGCCTCCCCTCTGAGCGTCCCTGGGGAAAGAGGCACGTGCTGCCCCAACCTGGATCCTGGGTCCTTCCCGGTGCTGAGGTCACTGCCACTTCCTGATGGCCACCGCACAGCCGGGTGGCACTTCTCGGGCACACCCAGTCTCTGCATCTTGGCCAGGGGGCTGGCGCTGGACCCGGGCTGTGCAGCCCTGAGCCCACACGGCTCCCTCAGGCTAGAGCGCCCATTCCGGCTCCCTCCCACCGCACACATCCATTCTCCGTACAGCCTGCAGAACCTAGCTCGGCTGGGACCTTCCTCAGGATCTTCATCTTTAAACAAAATGCACTCCTTCTTTTGGATGCCCAAGCACTTGGTCTCGTTCTCATACAAATGTTACTTTTTCACTGTGGCCTCCTTTATTTACTGTGACGGTGTCAGCCTCCGTCCGGCCCACTTCTTCCTTGGGAGCCCTCAGCATGTCCCCGGGAAATCTCTGGGTCAGCCCTGTACGTGCCTGTGCAGGAAGACCGTCCGGTTGTTCAAGCAGGTGCTGGGAGCACATCCCGTTCACAGCTCCTGTGGGTCCCAGAGCAGGTGGAAAATACTGCTGAGGGCAGAACTGGCCCAGGGCTTCTTTCCTGCCAAAAGGGAGGCGAGCTTCTTTGTCCCCACCAGCCCCCGCTTCAGCCACCTGACCTGCGGGCCCACAGCCTTCTGGCTTGCCCTGCATGCACACAGCCAGCCTGCTGGGCGCTGTGAAGTCAGGGGTTCCTCCCGGAGCCCAGGGGCCATCTGGGGCCAGCTGGGATTCTGCCTGTTTTGTCCTTTATTCTACTTCTGAATCTAAACCACACCAGCTCCTTAAAAAGCAACTGAATCAGGGTCAAGAGAGAAAAGTACTTTCAGTAAGACTAATTTATTGTTGGCTCAGAAATAATGAATCCTGGAAATGAGGTTATAAGTAAGGTCATTTGAAAACATGAATGTCTTTAGAGCACACTTCTTGTCCCTACCTGCTCTCCATTTAGAAATTTTAAAATTTTATAGAAATGATACTCTATACACACAGACATATACTACTACTTATCTGCTAGGCTATAAAGTTTACTTTAAAAATTAAAAGCTTGGGGCGCCTGAGTGGCTCAGTCAGTTAAGTGTCCGACTCTTGATTTCAGCTCAGGTCATGATCCCATGGCTCATCTCCATGTCGGGTTCAGCACGGAGTTATGGAGCCTGCTTGGTACTCTCTCTCTCCCTCTCTCTCTCTCTCTCTCTCTCTCTCTCTCTCTGCCCCTCACTTGCTCACTCACTCTGTCTCAAAATAAATTAAAATAAACATAAAAACTGTAAAGTTCTTCCAGCTCCATGTTGTAAAAAAAAAAAAAAAAAAAAATCCAGCATTAAGCAATAGAAGAAAATGGGACATGCTCCTTTGCCAAGTTCAGTGAGGTTCTCTGGGTCCCTAAGGCACCAGGGACAGACTGTCTTGCCTTAGGTTTGTTCAGTCAGAACGCTGAACTCACTTCTTCCATAAGCAGTGATTTTCATGTTGGTTTAAGAGGAACCGCTCTATAGTTACATTGCACAGATTCTCCCAATTCAGGCTTCCAATCCCCCAAATCTCGTCCTGCATTTGGGACATAATCAAGTGCAGGTTAAAAACACCATGTTGGAAATTGGAACTCTACTTGTAACACATTTCAAAGACATAATATCTAAATATAAAAAGAGTTCTTACCAAATCAAGTATAAAAATGACAAACCCTCCCTCAAAGGAAAAACAAAGGACCTAAACAATTTACATAATGAAGACAAAAGGCTAACAAGTAAATGAATTCATGTTTAACCACACAAGTATCAGACAAATTAACCACTGGTGATGAGGTGCCATTTGTTTTTATCAAACCATCGAAGATTTTTTTAATAAAGGGTAACTGCCAGAATCGGCATAGGAAAATGGACACCCATTATTTCTGATTTGGCAACTTTCATCAGAGATCTTCAGAGGGATCTTCAGATCTTCCACTAACGCATCCCAGGCAGATAATCAGACAAGGAGACAAGGACATTTGGTATAATGATGTTCATCACAGTACTAATTACAAAAGTGAAAATTCATAAAAAATCTACAAGCGCAGATAATAAGAGATTGGTTATCCAAACTAGAGCACATTTACAAAATGGAATATTAGGCAGCTACTTAAAATGATGTGGTTCAGGAGCACCTGGCTCAGTTAAGGTTAAGCATCTGACTCTCAGTTTCAGCTCAGGTCATGATCCCACGGTTTCACGAGTTTGAGCCCCACATTGGGCTCTGTGCTGACGGTGTGGAGACTACTTGGGATTCTCTCTCTCTCCCCGCCTCTGTCTCTATCCCTCCCCTGCTCACACCATCTCTCTCTCTCAAAATAAATAAATAAACTTAAAAAATAAAATAAAATAAAATAAAATAAAATAAAATAAAATAAAATGAGGTGGTTCCATATTCCTTAAGCTCAAAAGTAAAAAAAAAAAAATCACTAGGATGTTGTGAAAAAATGTGGACTCTGGGGCCTGGGAATCTGCATTTCCATAAGCTCCCAGGTGCTGCTGCTGCTGGTCAAGGACCATGCTTTGAGTAGTAAGGATGGATGTATATTTACTGAAAAACACTTTGGTTACTATATGGTGTTAAATGGGGGGGGGAGGGGGAGGGGAATCAGCTTACAAAAAATAGAGTAAAAGCTCATCCTTAAACACACACACACAGAGCAGCTAGAAAGATATTTGCCAAAACGCAAACAGTGTTTAGCTCAGAGTGGTGGGAAATTTGCTTATTTGTATTTTCTAACTTTCCCTACGAGAAATGAGTCTTCCTTGGGCACCGAGAAAGGGGTGGAGGCAGAAAGTGACTCTGACTCAGCACACTTACAATGCATGGTGCCCATCCGCGATGGTCCTAACGATCGCTCCAGTCTTTCCTATCCTGCCTTGGCTTCAATGGAATCTCAGTCAAGTTTCCTTTCCCAAACCTCTTCTGCGTTGGGAAGGGAGGTGGACGTATTTCAAGAGTTCGGTTCATTTTTTCCTGTCACGTACAAGCGTGGCTCTGGCTCTTTAAAATGCTGCTTCAATTTCTCCCTTAAAAAAACAAGGCAATTACTTGCCAATCCCCTACTGTAGGAAGGGAACCTTGTAATTACCAAGCATCTGTCTCTCTATTCAAAGTCAAGGTCCCACAGCCAGAAGACACTGTGATTCAGCAAACAGGAGGACAGAGTGAGCTCTGGGGGAATCTATATCCAAATCCTGAGGTCTCATGTGCCAGAGACTAAAATTTCAAGCCCAAAGCTGGGAATGAATATATCATAAGAGAAAAAGAAAGCCTGTTTCATTTGCATTGTTGGGCTGATGGGCAAAATAAACACAGAAATTATAACTGTCATCTTTGCAAAAAGCAAAGTTGAGTTCGGGGACTAAAAACATATTTATTCAACAATGGTCCTTCAACCAGAATCCTGGCTACAGCTCAGGAAAGAGTAACTAAGCCATGACACTTGGAAAGGCTCTGGACCAACACTTGTGTCTCTGGAAACAGCGTTTGTTTTGTTTGTTTTTTTACTCCCGTGTAACTGACACATAACATCAGTTTCAGATTTACAACATGGGTCCATATTTGCGTACGATGCAAAATGATCACCACAGTGAGTCCAGCATCTCCATTACCACACAAAGTCACGTAATGTGCAATCGATTATTGACTACAGTCACCATGATGTATATTACATCCCCGCAACTTATTTATTTTGACTGCCAAGTTTGTTCTTCTTGACTCCCTTTTCCCATTTTGCCCACCGCCCAAATCCCCTCTCCTCTGGCAACCACCAGTCAGTTCTCTGCATCTATGAGATTGATTTTGTCTTTGTTTTTGTTTTTTTAGAATCCATACATAAGTGCGATCATACAGTATTTGTCTTTCTCTGGCTTATTTCACTCAGCGTAATACCATAAAGCTCCATCCATTTGTTCCAGATGGCAAGATTTCATTGTTTTTTTGTGGCTGAGTAGTATTCCATTGTGGGTATATACCACAACTTCAGCCAGCCAGCCATCAACGGACACTTAGGTGGCTTCCCTATCTCGGCTGTTGTAAACAATACCGCTATAAGCACAGGAATGCACATATTTTCTCGATGTTTTCATCTTCCTCAGAGAAATGCTCAGAAGTGAAATTGCTGGATCATAGAGTAGTTCTATTTTTAGTTTTTCGAGGAACCTCCGTACTGTTTTCCACAGTGGCTGCACCAATTTATATTCCCACCAAATGTGCACGAGGGTTCCCTTTTCTCCACATTCCTGCTAACATTTGCTATCTCATAATAACAAGTACCATTCTGAGAAGTGTGAGGTGATATCTAATCATTGTTGTTTTGACTGGCATTTCCCAATGCCAATCAAATGATGATTAGAGATGCTGAACATCTTGTCTTACGCTTGTCGGCCATTTGTGTGTCTTATTTGGAAAAATGCCCAGATTCCCTGCCCATTTTTATAACACGTTGGTTTTTTTGTTATTGATTTCTAGGAGTTCTTTATATATTTTGAATATTAACTTTATTGGATACATGGTTTGCAAATATCTTCTCTCATTAAGTTGCCTTTTTGTTTTGTTGACGGTTTCCTTTGCTGTGCAGAAGCAGTATAGTTTGATATAGGTCACGTGTTTATTTTTCCTTTTGTTGCCAGTGCCTCTGGAGTCAGATCCGAACAAATATTGCCAAGAACAACGTCAAGGAGCTTACTGCCTATGTTTTCTTGTAGGAGTTTTACGGCTTCTGATATTATATTCAAGTCTTTAATCCAATTTGAGTTAATTTTTGTGTATGGAGTGAAACAGTGGCCCAGTCTTCCCAACACCATTTATGGAAGGCACTGTCCTTTCCCCAGTGCATATTCTCGGTTTCTTTGTTCTAAATTAACTGACCATACATGCTTGGATTTTATTTCAGGAATCTCTATTCTGTTCCAATTGATCTATGCTTCTGACTAGATGCCAAAATCATACTGTTTTGATTACTATAGCTTTGTAATACAGCTTTGTATTGGAAATCAGTGAGTGTGATGCCTCCAGCTTTGTTGTTATTAAGACTGTTTTCACTATTCAGGCTCTTTCGCAGTTCCATACAAATTTTAGATTTGTTCTATTTCTGTGAAAAATGCCATTGGAATTTTGTTAGGGACTGCCATTGAATGTATAGATTGCTTTGGGTAATATGGACTTTTTAACAATATTAATTCTCCCAGGCCATGAGCAGAGAATATCTTTCCATTTATTTGTATCTGCAATTTCTTTCATCAGCGTCTTGTGGTTTACAGTGTATAGGTCTTTCCTGGTTAAATTTATTCCCAGGTATTTTATTCGTTTTCATGCAACTGTAAATGGGATTATTTTCTTAATTTCCCTTTCTGAAAGTTCATTTTTACTGTATAAAAAAGTGCAACAGCTTTTTGTACACTGATTTTGTATCCTGCAACTTCACTGAATTTATTAATTCTAATGTTTGTTGGTGGAGTCTTTAGGGTTTTCTAATATATAAAATCACATCATATACAAATAACAGTTTTACTTCCCCCTTTCTAATTTGGATGTCTTTTCTTTTTTTTTGCTTAACTGCTCTGGTTAAAACTTCTAATACTATGTTGAATACAAGTGGCAAGAGTGGGCGTCCTTGTCTTGTTCTCGATCTCAGTGGAAGAGCTTTCAGCTTTTCACCACTGAATATAATGTTAGCTGTGGGCTTGTCACATATAGCTGTTATTATGTTGGGTACATTCCCTCTATACCTGCTTTGTTGACAGTTTTTATTATAAATGGATACTGAACTGTGTCAGATGCTTTTTTCTGAATCTGTTGAGATGACCATATGATTATTATCCTCCATTTGGTTAATGCAGTGTATCATGCTGATGGATTTGCAGGTGTTGAACCATCCTTGCATCCTTGGAATAGACCCCCATTTGATCATAGTGTATGATCATTTTCGTGTAGGGCTGAATTCAGTTTACAATATTTGGAGAAGTTTTTTTTTTGCATTTATGTTCATCAGAGTTACTGGCCTTTTATTTCTTTTTTAGCTGTGTCCTTATCTGGTTTTGGTATCAGTGAGATGCTGGCCCTATAAAGGAAGGTTAGAAGCATTCCTTCTTCTTCATTTTTTGGAAGAGTTTGAGAAGGACAGGGATTAAATCTTTGAGTATTTGGTAGAATTCAACAGTGGCGCTGTCTGGTCCCTGACTTATGTTTGTTGGGAGGTTTTTGATTGCTGATTCAATCTCTGCTGATAATTGGTCTGTTCAGATTTTCTATTTCTTTATAATTCAGTCTTAAAAGATTGTTTCTATGAATGTATCCATTTTGTTCTAGGTTGTTAAATTTGCTGGCCTACAATTATTCATAGTAATTTCTCATGATCCTTTGTATTTCTTTGGTATCGGCTATAACCTCCCCTCTTTTATTTCTGACTGCATTTACTGGGGCCTCTTTTTCTCTTAATGAGTCTAACTACAGGTTTATTAATTTTGTTTATCTAAAAACACAGCTCTTAGTTTCACTGATATTTTCTATCACCATCTTAGTCTATTGTGTTTCTTTTTCTATTTCCTTTAGGTGTAAAGTTAGGTCGTTTGAGATTTTTCTTATTTCTTGAGGTAAGTATGTATTGCTATGAACTTCCCTCTCAGAACTGCTTTTGCTATCTCCCATAGAGTCTGGAATGTTGTATTTTGATCAATGAATTTTTTGTTTCTCCTTCAATTTCTTCACTGGCTCACTGATCGTTCAGTAGCATTGTTTAATCTCCACGTATTTGTGATTTTTTTAGTTTTCATTTTGTGATTAAGTTCCAATTTCATATCACTGTGGCCTGAAAAGATGCTTGATAGGATCTTCTCAAATTTATTGAGACTTGTTTTGTGGCCTAACATGTATCTTGGAGAATGCTCCTTGTGTACGTGGGAAGAATATGCTGCTTTTCAATGGAAAGTTCTGTACATATATCTATTAAGTCCATCTGGTCTAAAATGTCCTTTAATGCCAATGTGGATGGTCCATCTATTGATGTAAGGGGGGGTATTAACGTCCCCTACTGTTATTGTATTGCTTTTGATTTCCCCCTCTAGGTCTGTTAAGGTTCGCTTTAAACACTCATATGTTGGGTACATAAATGTTTACAAATGTCCTATCTTCTTGCTGGATCGATCCCTTGACTGTGGAATGCCCATCACGGTCTTCTATCACAGTCTTCATTTTCAAGTCTATTTTGTCTGCTGTTAAGTACAGCTGCCTCAGCTTTCTTTTGGTTTCCATTTGTATGAAACATCTTTTCCTGAACTTCCACTTTCAGTCTGTGTGCGTCTTTACAACTGAGGTGCGTCTCTTGTGGGCAGCATACAGATGGGTCTTCGTTTGATTGGAGAAGTGAGTCCATTTACATCTAAAGTAATTATTGAGGGGTATGTCCTTATTGCCATTTGGTTCATTGCTTTCTGCCTGTTTCGCAGTTACTCTCTGTTCCCTTCTGCTTCTCTTGTTCTCCACCTTTGTGGCTTGATGCCCTTCTTTGATATTACATTTATATTCCATTCTCTTTTGTGTTTCCACTTGAGGTTGTTTTGTGGTTACCACAAGACTTACATATATCAGCCTCTATATATACACGCAACAGTCTATTTTGATAGCAAGTTAATTTTGAACTCATCTAGAATTCTACATTTAAATTCCCCCTCCCATGTTTTATGTTTTCAATGTCACATTTTACTTTCCATTTTGTGTATATCTCTCTCTTTCTCTCTCTCTTTTTCTAGCATTTATTTATTTAGAGAGACAGTACCACTCTGAGCAGGGGAGGGGCAGAGATAGAGGGAGAGAGAGAGAATCCCAAGCAGGCTCCATGCTGTCAGCACAGAGAACCGAGAGATCACGACCTGAGCCAAAATCAAGAGTCAGACACTTAACTGGCTGAGCCACCCAGGCACCCCTATTTTGTGTATCTCTTAACTAACTGTTGTCGTTATTTTTATTACTTTTGTCTTTTCCCCTTCGTGCTAACGTTTAAAGTGATTAGTCCACTACTTTTACTATAACTTTATCAGTGAGATTTTTACTTTCATATGTTTTCTTGTTACTAACTGGTGCCCTTTCTTTTCAACTTAAAGGAGTCCTGTAACATTTCTTGTAAGGCCAGTTTAGTGGTAGTAATCTCCTTTAGTTTTTGCTTGTCTATAGTAAACTCTCTCTCTTTCAGTTCTGAATGATAATCTTGCCAGACAGAAAAATCTTGGCTGGGTGTTTTTTTTGTTTGTTTTGTTTTTGCTTTCAGTAATGTGAATATATCATGCATTCCCTTCTGGCTTGCAAAGTTTCTGCTGAAAAGTCTGACAGTCTATGGGGATTCTCCCATACGAAACAAGTTGTTTTTCTCTTCTTTTAAGATTCTCTCTTTACCTTTTGGCAATTTAATTACAACATGGGCTTCCTGGATAGAATGGTCCGCTTCCTTCCCCAGGTTAAGAAGTTTTTAACCATTATTCCTTCAAATACGTTTTCTGTCCCCTTCTCTCTGTGTTCTCCTTCTGGGAGACTTATCATGGACTGTTCCATTTCATGTTCTGTTATACTTCTCTTATGCTCTCTTCACTTTCTAAAATTCTTTTTTCTTTTTGCTGCTCCGTGGGTGAGTTCCACTGCCCTATCTTCCAGGTCACTGATCTTTTCTTCTGCTTCATCTAGTCTGCTGTTGAACCTCTCTAGTGTATTTGAATTCACCTATTGTATTTTCAGTTCTGAGGCTTTTGTCTGGCACTTTCCTGTATTTTCTCTTTGTTCATCCATTCTCCTCCCAAGATCAGGAAGCACCCTTATGACCACTACTTTGAACTCTTTATCAGGTAAATTATCTCCATTTCATTAGGAGGTTTTTTTTTTCCCCCGGAGGTTTTATCTCGTTCTTTCATTGGGAACATATTCCTCAGTTTCCTCATTTTGCTTCACTCTGTATGTATTAGGCAAAAGAGGGGTCAATCCCAGTCTTGAAAGGGTGGTCACGGAAAGACTGGGGCGCGTTTCGGTTGGCTGTCTCTGCAGTGTCCTGGGGATGGTACCCTGCCAAGAACCGCCTCTCCAATTGTTTCAGTTCTATGGGGCCCAGAAACACAAGCCCCCTGGGCGCCAGAGCCACAGATCCACTCACTGACTTTGGCAGGGATGCAGGGAGCACCAGGCTGGGGCCCGCCTGACAGGCTTAGTGGTGTGGGGCCATAGGGAAGCACTGGGTCAAAGCAAATAGCAAAAGCAGAAGTGTGTAAAAGGGGCGCTCACCGGTGCCTCCATCACCGGAGAGACTGACATCACAATCCTACCTCTCTAGCTGATGCTTTGAGATTAGTCAGTAAATCCCCTTCACGTATGGTTGAAGCACTTTTAAACATGTTCCTTTTGCACTGTGTCCCAGGGAGAGTGGGTCTGTGCATGAGCCCTTTGAGAGCGGAGTCTCAGTTTCCCACAGTCCTGTGGGTCTCCTGGGCGTAAGTCATGCTGGTTTTCAAGGCCAGAGTTTCGGGGCGGGGGGCTGCTCTCCTCAGTGCAGGTCCCAAGGGCTGGGGTGCATGCTGTAGGGCTCAAACCCTTCACTCCTCAGGACCACGATCTGTGGTCTGTGAGATCCTTCCCACTTATGGATCACTGTGCCGGGGATGGAGGTTTGGCAAGACTGTGCCTTTGTCTCTCCGACCCATCCTGGTGTGGCCTTTTCATTCTCTGTTGTAGAACAGCTGTTCGGCTAGCTTTCAAGTCTTTTTCAGAGGGAATGTTCCATACGCGGCCGTAGATTTGGTGTGCTCGTGACGGGAGGCTGAGTTCAGGGTCTTCTTATGCCTCCATTTTGAACTGCCCTCTAGAAACAGCTTTTCAGAAGACTGGTTAACCACTAAAAGAACAAAGGGAGATGGGGAAGGGAACCTGAGTGTTCTTCCCCATGAACCACTTCTATTCTGAAGCCAAAAAATGATAAATGACCAACGGACCTGAGATCCTTGTTCTGCCCTTACCACCTGTATAACCCTGGATCAGTCAACTTTTCTCCTCTAAGTTTGTTTCTTTATTTATAAAATGTACATAATAAAACTACTACCCATACCTGTGAAGCTGAATTGAGGGCACATATGGTGATTTTCTAGCTGAGGGCCTACCACGTGTGTGTTCAGCAGAGGGAAAAACTAAAAGGAGGGATCATACTTTGCCCAAGAACCCCGGATCTACATGCCAGATGCAGGATTTGAACCTGGGTCCATCCAGGTTCGCTGGGTCCATCCAGGATCGCTGCACAGGATGGTCCTGGGTCCATCCAGGATCGCTGCACATGCTCTCCTCGCATGGTGCTATACAAACCTGGCCAAGTCTCCAAAACACATATCCCTCAGAACCCCTCTCCTTCCCCCAACTCCCAGCCATGAGGTCAAAAACCTACATCTCACCAAACTATCCAGAGTCAAAACATCAAAACTATTAACATACATTCCCTCCTGTGACTACTTTGCTTTCTTGTTTTTATTAGCACGGCATTCAATAATAATCTTAAATTGGATCTAAGTGGTTGAAAGATGTGATCCAATGCTTCCCTACTGATGGTTTCCATTTCCCAAACCCTCTTTCCGAAAAGTATTCCCCAGAGAAATCAGGACTCTTCCTGCCCATGAAACAAACTGGCTCCTTTTAAGTCAGGAAGCTTTTCAACCGCTTGACTGGACACAAAGGTACTTTGGCCTGGAAGGGGCAACCCTGCTGCCATTTCCCCAAGCTCCTGACATCACGTGGGGGCTGAGCCTGCTCCACCCATCTCCACCTTGGGTCCTCTCGCTGCCAGGCTTCCACTCCCACCTCTGTTCACCCCGTCAGCCCTCAAAGGCTCTGGTCCACAAGGCGGGAGCACATAGAATGCCTTCCCAAGGAATATGTTTCTTCTGAGAGCCCAGAATGGAGGCAAAAGCCAGGTAAAGCCAGCTGATGGCCGAGTGTCTACATCCCTGCCAGGCTCTGAGCAGTGGAGCTCTCCAATATCCACAGAGCTCAGACCCCTTCAAGGGTCCCCTGGTCCCAGACACTGCCCCTGTGTCACTCTCAAGCTCAAGCACCTTGAGTTCTCCCAAGAGACATCGAGATGGCATAAAAGCATAGACAGCGCCCCACCACACTCCAATCAGATCAAGTTTAAACAGAAGGCCACTATCCTTGCAATGAGGCAGAACTAACATCTGATACCTTGCTCGTGCTTTCAAAACTGGCACATCTCTCACCTGCTGGTGACCAACCATCCCACTCTGTCTAGGACTGACCGAGTTTTAGTGCTCAAAGTCCTGTGTCCCAGGAAACCCCTTAGTCTCATGCAAATCTGGATGGCTGCTTACCCTATCGCCCTCCAGGCAATGGATCAATGAACCAACCCCATGAGATAAGAGGTGTCTGGATTATAAAAGCCAGAGCTTCACCTGGCCATCATCAGTGGAGCGTGTTCCATCTTGTTCAAATGCCCACAGGCGGTCAACTAAAGCCTGGCACTCACGGCTCTTTTCTTAACCATGGAAAGTTTCTCACTACCAGAAATTCTAGAAATTCCATCATTAGAATTTCACTTCTTTGGGTCAAGACCCTTGTACCTGGTTAAAAAGTAAAATACCCCGGAATGCTCTGGTAGGGAAATAAATCCTTGGCATAACGACTTCGTGAGATCTCTCTTAAGTGTCAGGGCAAGTTTTCGTAGGGAAAAAGCGGGAGGGAAAAGAAATGGCTCGTAAGAGGGTGAGGTCAGTGTGTGACCTGGGCTCCCAACACGAATCCTACCTACCTCACAATAATACAATTTTACTTACCACCCGCTTTAAGCAGGATGGCTGAGACACTCATTGATTTTACGCATGCTGTCTTATCTCAAAAGGGCACCAAGGGAAATGGAGGACAGACAGGGCCTATTACCCAACACGCCTGCTGTTCCTCAGACACATTCCCATCACTGAATACACAGCTGCACGATGAAAAGTGCTACTCAAACTTGCGTGTGCCTGGAAACCTCTGTGGGACCTCATGACGCCAGTGGGTCTGGGGTGGGGCCGCATCTGCCATAGGTCTGGATTTCCGACCAGCCCCAGGGAGTCACCCCCAGCCCCTTTTATAAAGGAGGGAACTGGGGGTCCGGGGGAGGTGGGACGGGGAGAAAATAGAGCAGAGCCCTGACGTGGCTGACACCCAGGCTGGGATATTCCCAAATGAACTTGTGATGCCCTAGAACGTAACAATCATCGCATGAAGCCACCCTGTAACCCAGGGAAACACCAGCCAGAGGGGCGCTCTGCAAACGTGAGAATAACTAAATACCCCGTGCTCCATCTACCACTGGAGGCCATTCCAGCAGGACAATCCTCTAGCTTCTAGATAAAGTGACCGGGACACTCTATCACTGATGGGTCTGGACATCCCCCAGTCCAGAACTGGCCTCGGCTCCCTCGAAGCCATCTTAGAATCACCCAGCAGGGGCGCCTGGGTGGCTCAGTCAGTTAGGCGTCCGACTTCAGCTCAGGTCACGATCTCGCGGTCCGTGAGTTCGAGCCCCGCGTCGGGCTCTGGGCTGATGGCTCAGAGCCTGGAGCCTGCTTCCGATTCTGTGTCTCCCTATCTCTCTGTCCCTCCCCCGTTCATGCTCTGTCTCTCTCTGTCTCAAAAATTAAAAAATGTTAAAAAAAAAATTAAAAAAAAAAAAAAAGAATCACCCAGCAGAAGCCCAAGCCCCGCTCAACAGGTCATCCAGTCTGGCGCACATTCTCACTGAAGCAAACTAAATCAGCCCACGTGTCTTTGGCGACAGTTGTGTTCCGGGCCGTCTTCGCCGCTGGGCTTTGACAAGAGCGAGGGCAAACCAAGTCTAAGGCCGGGATCTCCCCCCGAGTGGGGATTTGGTCTCAGAACTGGCAGAGCGTTTCCAAACTCCACCCGCCCCCTACCTGCCCACTCCAGGGAGGCCAACTTTCTCCTGCACCGCACAGTCACCCAGGAGGCTGACTCACCGGGTGTGGGTTTCAGCAGGGGCTCGGGTCCAGTTTCTCCACCTCCGTTTCATACTGACTGGTCATAGTCCATTAGGACTGGGCTTAGTCCATTAGGAGGGCACTGGGGCACATCGCCAAGGGCAGGGTTGGCCCGAGTGTGTGTGTGTGTGTGTGTGTGTGTGTGCGCGCGCGTGTTGGGGGGGGGTGGGGTGGGAGCTGTTGCCAGCCTGTCAGTCGCCGTCAGCAGACATCTGGCACAAAGCAGATGGGGGTTAATCCACAACAGCGCAAAGTGAGGGCCTGATAACAGGGTCCTGACGCACTTTCTCCTCTAGTCACCAAAACATTTAGGAAAGCTTCAGAAACTGCATATGGTACATAGAGTTTAGCAATTTTCCAATTTTGCCCCCACATTTTCTCCCCTAGGGAAAAAATACGGTGGCTCTGTCCTTCCCCACAGGGATGTAATAGGGGTTTTCCAGGCGGACAACTGCTCAAATGGCACCATTATAAAATGGCATGTCCTACGGTGCCATCCCCCTAGGATGCTGGCATCCGTGAAAAGTATCACACCTTATACAAACCTAACATCAGACCCCTCTCCTCCGGGTCAACACCTTATGCGCTAAGTCACAATATGCTTTCCTCTTTGTACTGGAACTGCTTCTAAACAAACCAGGGAGCAGAGTTTGGTCATCCACAGGACACAGCCCCTGCGGGACTTCTGGTGCAATGAAGCAAGGGTGCTATTCCCAGGAGAAATAAACGTCACCCTCACCATTTCTAATAGCCAGTAAATAAAATGAGCCTTACTATTATTAAGCAGCACCGAATGCCTGGCACTGATCTTCATTTTACCATCAGATTAAAAAAAAAAAGAAAAAAAAGAAAAAATGACGCCACAAACTGCATGCCTTTCTTCCCGGCCCAGCGGCAGCCCGAGCCTGCCCCAGAGAAGGGGGCCACCGGGAGGCAGAGGCAGGCGTCCTGCCGGGCATTCGCTCATTTACCAATGCGGTTAGAAAAGAGCCGAGATGAAATGAACTTTATACGGGCAAAGGCAGGATTGATGCTTCCCGGGACAGTGAGGCGCATACCTAGATCTCAAACCCATATGAAAATCTTACCTCCTTTGAATGTCTTCTTTTAAAGTGCCTTGGTGAGCTTCCAAGGGGCTGAGCCCAGGCGAACAGCTGGCCCTCCTCAGGCTTCAGGGGAGCGCCCACGTGGAATGGGACCAGGAGGCTTTGGTGCCGTGAGATGGGGAGTGAGCACGTTCCCAATTTGGGCCAAGTGAGGACCCTTCCCAGTCAGTGGGAGGAAGGAGACTGCTAAATGCGCTCATGTTCAGGGGCTTTTCAATTTCACACATGGATGACAACTTAAAAAACACAGGGGAATCCAAAAGGCTCCGAAGATTATTTTGCGGTAGGTCCCCACCGCCGCCGAGCCTCAACTGTGATTTTAATCATTTTAACATAAAAAAGGTAGAATGGAACTGTAATCAAAACAGCAGTTTCATGCATCACCCCAGGGTTCTTATTCTTCCTTTAAAAAAATTTTTTTTTAATGTTTATTCATTTTCGAGAGAGAGACAAAGAGAGAGTGACAGAGCACGAGCAGGGAAGGGTCAGAGAGAGAGAGGGAGACACAGAATCCAAAGCGGGGCTCCAGGCTCTGAGCTGTCAGCACAGAGCCGGACGTGGGGCTCAAACTCACGGACCGCGAGATCATGACCTGAGTCAAAGTCGGACGCTTAACCAGCTGAGCCACCCAGGCGCCCCCCTATGTTTCCACTTAACTATGGACCAACAGTAACTTCACTGTAGATCAGCAGTGGTTTGCGAGCTGGCACGTGGGAATCCTTCGCAGGAAGCAATACGTGCCCCCTTCCTGCTGGCCTGGGTGGCCTTCCGGACCACGTGGGCACACCCACACACTGATGCGGCAGGGAGCCGTGGAGTCAGGCCCGGCTCTGCACTTAGCGCTTACCCTCTCTGGGCCTCCAGTCCCTGCTACCTGTAAAATGACGGGCTTCTATTTTGATACACTGAATGCTGGACACCCGATCCCAGGCTGAGCACACAAGCAATAGCTCCTCTTCTTGGTTGTACTCTAATCGGGTATACCCACCCCCCACCCCCGCCCCCGCCCGCCCGACCCGCTCCCTCACCCTGGGATTGCAGGGTGGCACTCTGGCTGGGGCCAATCAACAGATGCCTTTGGGGCACAGAGGACCCCTATCTGCATCGGCATCGAACGCTGTTTCCCCGTCTACATCCTGTCTCCGTTCACATGCCCTGGGTCCTGAAAGCTGGAGCAGAGAAGGTAACGGCCCCTTCTATTTCTGCCAGGACTTCCCATCGAAGAACTCAAGGCATCACTGAGAAAAGTCCACACCTGTGGTATGTGCTGACTGCTGCGAGGTGGGAAGAAGAGAAAACTCAGAAAGAAGAGAAGATGCACCTTGGACTTGGTCTTGGACACCCACTCCAGTTGGCCCCCTGGCCCCTATTCTACACACAGGCTGCGCTTCAAGGTGTAGAGAGCCTGGTGTCATTGGAGGCTCGGCCCCCAAGGAGGAGGCCCTAGGGTATCGGCCCTGGGATCCCATGCACAGAAATACCCACCCCCCCCCGCCCCGCCCCCGCCACAGCCTTGTCATCCACCCCATAGGGCCTGGAGAACAGTGTGCCAGACTCCGCAGAGCTGGGGAGCTCAGCCAAAGAGTCTGGAGCAGCAGGTAGGTGGTGAGAGACAGACAGCTGGACCCTCGGTTCTAGAGGGGGGCAGGAAGGAGGGTGTGGCCAGGAAGGAGGTGGACGGGGTGTGGGAGGGAATAGATCGTGGGCAAGGAGGAAGGAGGTGCATATGCTAGGAGGAGGGTGATGCTGGGAGCTAAGAGAGGGGTTGGGGAGGAAAAGAGAGGAGGCGTGTGTGTGCTCTGGGACAGGTACGAGGCCAGTGCTGTGGCAAGGGGACACCAGAACTCCGGAGAGCGAGGGGCACACAGGAGGAGAGGTGGAAGAAGAGAAGACACACACACTGAGGGACCCACTCTGCGACATCCCACCACCCAGCCAGGCAGGTCTGGCAGTCCTAGAGCGTGGATTACACCTGCTCTCAGAGGCTCTGGCCCAATCCCAGCATCCACGACAGGCTAGGAACGCAGTTCAGAAAGGCGGAGCTGTCCCCCCCCGGGGCCCCACCCAGTCCACATTTGGCTTAGAAACCCAGGTGGCTTTTAAAGGCTTTGCTCTGGATGGGGGAAGACGGCGGAACAGCACGGAGACGCTGAGCTCGTCTCGTCCCCGAAATGCAGCTAGATCAGCGCCAAACCATTTTGCGCACCTAGGAAATTGATCTGAGGATTAACACAATGATCTCCATACCCTGAGCCACAGAACGCAGCAGGTACGCAGTGCAGAGAGGTTGACCGGGGAAGAGAAAAGCCGCGGAGGGAAGGGAGCTGTTTTTGCGGACAGGGGACAGAGCAAGGGGGAGAGCGTAGCGCATTGGGATCGTGCAAGAAAAACGCTTCCCTGAAAGTAGCTGGGGAGAAAGAGAAGGCGTGAAAACACTCGCAGGGGACTGAACAAGAACTCTGTTTCCCAAAACCATTGACGGGAAGAAAGGAGAGGGGGTTCAATACCACCAGGATTCTATAAACAGTGGAGTGCAGACTCTGAATTTCCGCAGCTCAGTGCCTGGCGATGCTCTGGTGAGGCTATAGGGCAAATCCCCAGGAGCAGGCAGCAGGGTCCGAGGGGTCCATGTGCCACACACACGGGCAGAAGCGGTTCCCCTGCTCGGAGAGCATTTGGTAGAGGCCATACGGCCTCCCCACAGGCAAAAGTCCCACGGGACCCTGGAGAGCAGTCACATCTGCTGGTACTGGCACAAAGACGCCAGAGGGCGATGAAACCTGGCGACGGCCGTGTGTTGTGCTTTGCCATAATCTCTGAACCTCTGCCACCGTGCAATCGCCCGAACGAACGTCTTCTGGGGCAAGCCGGCACCTGGCCATTGCTCGGGGAGACCCTCCCCCAGGGAGTCAACGTGGATCCAACCCTCGGGGGTCTCTGAAGTGTGGGGTGTTGAAACACAACCTCCGCCGAAATAAAACTCTGGAGGGAGGTGTTGCCTGGCAGGCGGACGGCTTGGACACAAACAGAGTAGATTGCGGGAGTGGACAGCGGCCTGAGACAAAGGAAGGGTGCTTGATCGCGGGTTCCTGAGAAAGTTCCTGTGCCAGAGGCTAGGGAGCTGGGTGAAGGCATTTCCAGCGCTCCACACATGCGCATGCGTGCAAGGCTGATCCACCCCAGTAAGCTAAGCAGCGCCACCTCGTGGAGACGGGATCCGTTACATCAAGCCCCACCCAATTGTGCCCTCCAAGCGCACCCCCTAGAAGGCCAGCACAAGTCACTCCACCTGCTTGGTGTAGGAACCAGAGTGTTTTATAGTTTCAGTTCTAGAGAAGACTGGATGTAACTTCATTTAGGTTTCATTCTATTTGCTCGTTCATTTATTAGTTCATTCTTTCCTTTTCCTGTTTTTGTTTAAATTGGTTTTTTTCCTTCCTTTTCTTGGGTAAAGAAAGAAAAATTTTTATTTTTATTTTCTTTTAATTTTTCTATTTTTTTGCACTTTTTATTCTATTTAATTTTCTTTATCTCATTTTATTCCATTTTATTATGTAAGTATAAAGTGCCAAAAGATATGAATTTAGTGCCATTGTGTTCCTGTAGAGTTATGTATATATCAATTTCATAGATAAAATCATGAATGAAACTGGAATTATCACAACCAACCAGTCAGAAATACAAACAATTATCAGAGAATACTATGAAAAATTATATGCCAACAACCAGACGACCTGGAAGAAATGGACAAATTCCTAGACACCCACACACTACCAAAACTCAAATGGGAAGAAATAGAAAATTTGAACAGACCAATAGCTAGTGAAGAAATGGAATCAGTAATCAAAAATCTCCCAACAAATAAGAGTCCTGGGCCAGATGGCATCCCAGGGGAATTCTACCAGGCATGTAAAGCAGAGTTAATACCTATTCTTCTCAAGCTGTTCCAAGAAATAGAAATGGAAGGAAAACTTCCAGACTCATTCTATGAAACCAGCATTACCTTGATTCCCAAACCAGACAGAGACCCCACAAAAAAGGAGAATTACAGGCCAATATTCCTGATGAACATGGGTGCAAAAATTCTCAACAAGATACTAGCAAGTCTAATTCAACAGCATATAAAAAGAATTATTCACCATGATCGAATGGGATTCATTCCTGGGCTGCAGGCTGGTTCAATATTTGCAAATCAATCAAAGTGATACATTACATTAATAAAAGAAAGGATAAGAACCATATGATCCTGTCAATAGATGCAGAAAAAGCATCTGACAAAATACAGCATGCTTTCTTAATAAAAACCCTCAAGAAAGTCAAGATAGAAGAAACATACCTAAACACCATAAAAGTCATATATGAAAAGCCCACCGCTAATATCCTCAGTGGGAAAAACTGAGAGCTTTCCCCCTGAGATCAGGAACACGTCAGGGATGTCCACTCTCACTGCTGTTGTTTACCATTGTGTTGGAAGTCCTAGCCTCAACCATCAGACAACAAAATAAAATAAAAGACATCAAAATTGGCAAAAAAGAAGTCAAACTTTCACTTTTCGCAGACAACATGATACTCTACACGGAAAACCCAAAAGACTCCACCAAAAGGCTGCTACAACTGATACGTGAATTCAGCAAAGTTGCAGGATATAAAATCAATGTACAGAAATCGGTTGCATTTCTATACACCAATAATGAAGCAACAGAAAGAGAAATCAAGAAGTTGATCCCATTTACAATTGCACCAAGAACCATAAAATACTAGGAATAAACCTAACCAAAGATGTAAAAGATCTGTATGCTGGAAACTATAGAAAACTTATGAAGGAAATTAAAGAAGACACAAAGAAATGGAAAAACATTCCATGCTCATGGGTTGGAAGAATAAATATTGTGAAAATGTCAATACTACCCAAAGCAATCTACACATTCAATGCAATTCCAATCAAAATTGCAACAGCATTCTTCTCAAAGCTAGAACAAACAATCCTAAAATTTGTATGGAACCACAAAAGACCCCGAATAGCCAAAGTAATGTTAAAAAAGAAAGCCAAAGTGGGAGGCATCACAATCCCAGACTTTAGCCTCTACTACAAAGCTGTAATCATTCAGACAGTATGGTATTGGCACAAAAACAGACACATAGATCAATGGAATAGAATAGAGAACCCATAATTGGATCTACAAATGTATGGCCAACTCATCTCTGACAAAGCAGGGAAGAGTATCCGATGGAAAAAAGACAGTCTCTTTAGCAAATGGTGCTGGGAGAACTGGACAGCAACATGCAGAAGAATGAAGCCGGACCACTTTCTTACACCATACATAAGAATAAACTCAAAATGAATGAAAGACCGAAATGTAAGACACAAAACCATCAAAACCCTAGAGGAGAAAATAGGCAACAACCTCTTTGACCTCAGCCACAGCAATTTCTTGCTCAACAGGCAAGGAAATTAAAAGCAGAAATGAACTACTGGGACCTCATCAAGATAAGAAAAACTTCCGCACAGCACAGGAAACAAGCAGCAAAACTAAAAGGCAACTGACAGAATGGGAAAAGATATTTCCAAATGACACATCAGACAAAGGGTTAGTATCCACAATCTATAAAGAACTTACCAAACTCAACACCCAAAAAACAAATAAACCAGTGAAGAAATGGGCAGAAGTCATGAACAGATACTTTTCCAAAGAAAACATCCAGATGGCTAACAGACACATGAAAAGATGCTCAATGTCACTCAACATCAGGGAAATACCAATCAAAACCACACTGAGATACCACCTGACGCCAGTCAGAGTGGCTAAAATGAACAACTCAGGAAACAACAGATGCTGGAGAGGATGTGGAGAAATGGGAACCCTCTTGCACTGTTGGTGGGAATGCAAACTGGTGCAGCCACTCTGGAAAACAGTGTGGAGGTTCCTCAAAACATTAAAAATAGAACTACCCTACGACCCAGCAAGAGCACTACTAGGAATTTATCCAAAGGATATAGGAGAGCTGATTCATAGGGGCACAAGGACCCCAATGTTTATAGCAGTGCTTTCAACAACAGCCAAATTATGGAATGTCCATCGACTGATGAATGGATAAAGAAGATGTGGTTTATATATATAATGAAATATTACTTCTTGATCAAAAATAATGAAACCTTGCCATCTGCATCAACGTGGATGGAACTAGAGTGTATCATGCTAAGTGACATAAGTCAGTCAAAGACAATACCATATGATTTCAGTCACGCAGAATTTAAGATACAAAACAGATGAACATAAAGGAAGGGAAGCAAAAATAATGTAAAATCAGGGAGGGAGACAAACCATAAGAAACTCTTAAAGACAGAGAACAAACTGAGGGTTGCTGGAGGGGTGTTGGGTGGGGGGGGGGGATGGGCTAAATGGGTGATGGGCATTAAGGAGGGCACTTCTTGGGATAAGCACTGGGTGTTATATGTGATGGATCACTAAATCCTATTGAAAAAAAATATATATATACATAAATGTAAAAAAAGAGTAAGAAAAATAAAAGATCTTATATTTAAAAAAAAGAAAATCATAAGAGAAAAATACACTTAAAATACTGCATTAAATAAAACAACAACAACAAAACAACCTGTCTTTAAGTTTGAACCCATGAAGTTCAAACCTGTATTGATCAAGCATCAGCTGTATTTACGGGTGATACGACATGCTATCTAGGATTTGCTGAATAATAATCTAAGGGGCGATGGGGAGGGTGGGGTGAAAATGAAAGAAGACTGGCCATGAGTGGATCATTGTGGAATTGGAGCAGGTAAGGATTTATCACATTATTCTCCCCAGTCTGGAATATGCTTGAATTTCTATAACAAAAAAGTTTTTAAATGTGATCCCAGGCAGAGGCTATTACACGAAAAGTGCATTATGATACATTGTGATCCTAGCTTTATGAACAGATATTGTAGCTATCTGCAGAAAATTTTGTCTGGGAGGAAAGACACCCAAAGTTTATTTGTTTGTATATACACAGGGGAATTAGGAGTGACTTATTTTGTCTAAGTAAATCTTTGTATTAGTTTTTCCACGATAAACATGGTAATTTAAAAAAAATTTTTTTAACGTTTATTTATTTTTGAGACAGAGAGAGAGCATGAATGGGGGAGGGACAGAGAGAGAGGGAGACACAGAATCGGAAGCATGCTGACATGGTAATTTAAAACAAAATAAAAATATTATTGTTAATTAAAAACTAAATTAAGAGGGGTGCCTGGGTGGCTCAGTCGGTTGGGCATCTGACTTCATCTCAGGTCATGATCTCAGGGTTCATGGGTTCAAGCCCCGCGTTGGGCTCTGTGCTGATGGCTCGGAGCCTGGAGCCTGCTTTGGATTCTGTGTCTCCCTCTCTCTCTCTGCCCCTCTGCCGCTCACGCTCTGACTCTCTCTCTCTCTCAAAAATAAACATTAAAAATTTTTTTAATTAAAAAAATTAAATAAATACATAAATAAATAAATCTAAATGAAGAAAATAATAAAGGCTTTGCTCTGTCCCTGCAGGCTCCTGGCTGCAGGCAGCCCCAGTCCCACCCCTGGCCCCCATCCCCAGGGCCCCTGGCTTCCGCAGGTTTCTTCCTCTCTTACTCGGTCTCCCCAGCTGGACTATACATCGTCCATAATCTCAGACTTCTCTTACTCAAATCTGACCTGTGGCTCTTCAAAAGGGCCAATCCCACATCCTTTACCCAGCTCTTCAACAAAACATGCTACTAGCTTTTTTTTTTTTTCTCCCCCTGGAGACCCCTGACCCCTTGGTCAGGATTATTTCCATGGCATGACAGGTAAGGTGCCCCCTCCCTTCTGCGCCTGTGACCCGGGACAGCATGCCTGGTGAGCTCCGCCCACCGCCCGCACCCCCCCCCCCCCCACTTACCTGCCTGTAGAACTGCCACAGGGACCCAAGGCCCCCATCCTTCACCGAATTCAAGGCCAGTGTTTCTGAGGGCCAGGGGGCAGATGCTGGGCCCCTCAGCTCCTCCCCGACTCCTCTGGTCTCCGCACTGCTCCTCTTCTCTCCCTAAACTCCCCCTCCAGTCCCCAAGCTCCCGCCCCCATCGGGGTCTCCGGCCTAGGGCTCCAAGGGCTGTTTTTGCAATAGGGGGTGCTAAGCCTCCGTGGCTAAGGTGTGTTCGGGATGCCCACAACAAAACACAGTCACACTGAGCTGGTAACCTTCCACACGCTCCCGGAGAAGCTTCCACGCAGGCAGAGGGCAGCACCCACGAGGGGTCACACAAGACCCCGCGCTTCGGGGTTGCAAAACCCAGGGTGCACCTGACTTGCCGGGGCCTACGTGAGCCTCCATCATCGAAACAGCCTACCCACGGGACCCTTGTGAGGCGCAGACAGATTAGTGTAGCAAGCGTGTTTATAAGGTACTATGTAAAACAATCACTCAGGCTTTAAAATCAGTAAATCGGGGCACCTGGGGGGCTCAGTCGGTGGAGCGTCCGACTTCGGCTCAGGTCATGATCTCGCAGTTCGTGAGTTCGAGCTCTGCGTCGGGCTCTGTGCTGACAGCTAGAGCCCGGAGCCTGCTTCAGATTGTGTCTCCTCCTCTCTCTGTCCCTCCCATGTTCATGCTCTGTCTCTCAATAATAAATAAACATTAAATTTTTTTTTTTAATCAGTAAATTGGAAAGGTGTCCTGAAACTTCACGCACCTACGCACCATTTCTAGGGGTCTGCAGTCACACTCTGGGGTCCTTTGCAAGATGATGGCTGGGAACACGTTGGTGCTCCCGGAGACAGAGTTTCATTGTGATTTATGCCAAATCTTCAGTTATGGCCCACAGAGAGATTCAAGACTCTGCTGAGGTCTACAGCCACCCACATAGCTGCCCACCCACGCACACGCCTGTATGCTCCCGTGAAACCTTCAACCTGGCCTCTGCGGGTGACGTCCCCACCAGTTGTGCCAGCCCAGGCTTGTGTAAGGCCGGGGAGGCCCAGGTTTCCAGCTGCACTGATGTGCTGAGTAGAATTCCCATTCGGCTTTGCTAATCTCACCAGCTAACTTCCCGATTTAAGCTCGGGAGAGTGTTTCCCTAACTCTGGAATCTAAAGCGGCCGCTCCCCAATAACGTTCACGTGGAAAAAGCAGAAATTCTATAGTTTGACATTCTTTTTTATTTAAGTGTATTTATTTTCAGAGACAGCACGGGTGAGTGCGTGAGCCGGGGCGGGGCAAAGAGAGGGAGAGAGAGAATTTCAAGCAGGCTCCCACGCTGTGAGCCCAGAGCCTGACACGGGGCTCAATCCCATGCCATGAACTGTGAGATCACGACCTGAGCCGAAATCAAGAGCTGGATGTTTAACTGGCTGCACCATCCCGGCGCCCCTCAAGTTCTAAAGCGTAACACAACCAATAACCTAAAATCAAGTTGTGTTCTTCCTCCCTCAAATTGACCCAAGTCTTCAAATTCCTAGTTTCTGACTGGCTGGGACGTATTTATGAATTATAATTACCCAAAGATGTCACTGCGATAGAAACCGCTCTAGGATAATCTTTTTTTTTTTTTTTTCTTCAAAACCTCCTCCAGGAACACACGGCTGTATACATATGCAGAAATCCACTGAGCTGTGACTTGAGATTATACATCTCCTGCAGGGATGATACAGCTAGAACACGTAAAGAAGTTAGAGCTGAGCTGGGTGACATTTTCCTTATGGGACTTGCCTTCTGTAGCGCTTAAACTCAAGATGCTGCCAGGAAGAATCCTGCTCTAACGCTGGGAGCCCGTGGAAACACAGAGCCGGCTCTGAGGGCGGAGTCCCCAGCACAGGCACCAGGCTTCTCCAGTCAGGAACCGCCAACGCCCAAAAGCCCCTCCCGGGCCAGGGGCGGCGCACCGGACAGAAGTCCTTCGCCTCCTACGGATCACCTTCACCTGTGACACGGTGCGTCTGGTCCCGGGGAATCCCACAGGCTCCTGACAGTCCCAGACGGCAAAGGGCTGGATGGCACACGGTGCGGAGGCCACCTGAGCTCAACCCTGGAGTCCAGCCCTGCCTGCCTTGGCGACTCACCTGTCTGTCCCATTTCCTTGCAGGATGGTCTATTTTCTGCTGGAGCTGCTACAACGGAGTATCACAGACTGCGGGGGCTTAAACCACAGGAGTTTATTGTCCCTCAGTTCTGGAAGCCAGAAGTCTACGATCCGGGTGTTTGGCAGGGGTAGCTTCTCCTGAGGCCTCTCTCCTGGGCCGTCTGTCCCCGGTGTCTTTGTGCAGTCTTCCATCTCTGCCTGCGTCCCAGTCTCTTCTAACAACACCACCAGTCGTATTGGATCTGGGCCCACCCTAATGCCTTCATTTGAACTTAATCATTGCTTTCAAGACCATCTCCAAATACAGTCGTATTCTGAGGTGCTGGGAATTAGAGGACTTCAACTTACAAATCTGGGGGCGGGGGGGACGTAATCAGCCCATACAGACGGCAGGGTGAGATCTAGCAGAATGAATGCTCAGGACAGGACTGGAAGCCGCCGAGGTCTCCCCAGCAGAACAGACATAAGCCCTTTGAGGGCAGAGCCAGCCCACGGCCCCTGCGCTCCTGGCAGCTGACTCCACCCTCTACAGCTGTCGGTACTGGGTTTGCAGGGGGGCTGAAGCCTCAGCCCTCAGCACCGCCTCCCTGGGGGCCAGCAATGTCACGGCCGGTAGAACTTAAAACCCAGCAGTGGGCCAACACTTCATCCCCCGGAGCAACCTACCCAGGAAACACACGAGGGGAAGGGCAGGACGCACACGGTGCTCCAATCAGCGCTCAGGACGAGGCCTTGACTCTCAGCCCAGACAATGGAGCCTGACTTGAGCCAGGAGCCTGGCAGAACACCTTCCCCACAAGACGAAAACGGTTCTTTCGGTCTCGTTACCCGGCAACCCTGACAGGTTACTAAGGTGGCAGACTCGGTCTCAGGGGCAGCCCGTCGATTAGCGACAACAGGCCAAGACAGCGGGGCCAGATTTAGCAAACTGAAATACGGGAGGCCCAGCTCAAAGTGGATTTCAGGCAGGCGACCAGTTAAGTTTTCATGTGAACGTGCCCCTCCCGATATTCGGGGCACACTCACAATGAAACGTTCTTCGTTTTCGGAAATTCACAGCGAATTGGCATCCTATATTCTATCTGGCAACCCTAATCCAAAAACAGCAACAACAACAACAAAAACCAACCCTCCTTGTCTTGCTGATGTGCAGAAGGTTCGGCCCAGAGACGCCCAGGGGACCCATTCTTCTCAGAAGAGGTCCATCAACAGTTAACCCCTCTCCTTGGCCTCTCTTCCAGAGCCCCTCCCACGGGTCCAGTGACTCCAGCATGTGATCACCTTACAGAGAAGATAAGCCCATCTCCTTGATGCCTAGGGAGTCAGCCTTAACGGGCAACGTCCACCAGAACTTCTATACTGGTCCTCAGACGGCCGTGATCAGTATCACTACCGCCATCACCAATAATAATAATAATACGCGGGAGGCAGAGGGTAAATGACTGGACAGTGTCAGAGAGGGATGCTGGATGCTGCCGACGGCATCTTCACCCGATGCTAAATCCAAACTTTCAGCAAAGTGAGGCATATTTCTTCCGGCAATATCGGTGGAGATGCCTCCAACACTCAGCTCCCAGGGGTGGATCGTCCCAATTCGTCCGAGGACCCAGCTGGATCTCCTTTCAAAACACATCTGGAATGTGCACGCTTCACAGCCTCCGCCCCTCCACCATTTCTCGTCCGACTATGGCAGTGGCCAGATCGTCCACTCGCCCTCCTGTGCTCTGTTCTCAACCTGCACTCAGAGCAGCCCTTCAAAAGTTATGCCGAGGGGCGCCTCGGTGGCCCGTCGGTTCAGCGTCTGACTCTTGAGTTCAGCTCAGGTCGCGATCCCGGGATTGTGGAATCGAGCCCCTCATCGGGCTCCAGGCGAGGTGTGGAGCCTGCTTCAGATTCTCTCTCACTCTCCTCTGCCCCTCTCCCGCTCGTGCACATGCACACGCTCTCTCTCTCAAAAAAAAAAAAAAAAAAAAAAAAAAAAAAAAAAAATTACACTGGGCCACGTTAGCCTTTGCTAAAAACACTCCAAAGGCACCCATTTCACTCAAAGTAAAATCCATGTCCTTATGATGGCCCAGAAGGTCCCCCATGAGCCACCCCTTACCCTTGTGACCTCTTCCTCTTCCTCCTCCTCCCTGCCCCCCTCCTCAGCAACCTGCTTCTCCGGGCACCGACCCTCCAGGCACACTTCCACCTGGCCTTTACACTGGCCACGCCCCCACCTGGATGGGAGGAACACCCACTTCCCAGATACCCTCTTGGCCAACTCGCTCCTGTCCCGAAAGCCTTGCTCAGATCTTATCTTCTCAATGGGGCCTATCTTGGGTGCCCTATTTAATTCCACGAAGTACCCACCTGCCCTGTTCCATCCTTCCCAAGCCCCCCGACCCCCTCCCCAGTCCTGTCTAGTGTTCCTCTCCTCTGAAACACCTCCGTTGTAAGACGCCATCTGTTGGTCCTGATTATTCCCCCTCTGGAAGGCAAGAAGCCTGCTTTGTTCACGGATGCCAACACTTACTGAGTACCTCGTAACGTGCCAGGCACCAGGAAAGAGACTTCATAAACGTTAGACAAGTTGATGCTCCCAGCCATCCTGTGAGGTTAGCGTCTGCCTACTTTATAAATGAGAAAACGCTCAGGGAGGTCACCCAGCTGCGAGGGAACAGGGTCGAAATTCTGACACAGACCAGGCGCTTTTATCGTGACCTTGAGAAACATGCGTACTGTCCACAGCGGCCTTGGAAGCACCACTGTCCCCTTCAGCACTTCTGTCCCTGCCACCTGATTCCTGGCATCCACCAGTAGTCTGCTCTGTGCAGACTGCCAGGGAATGGGCCGTGCTCACTTTCAGGGAAGTCGTACGGTACGCTGGCCTTGGCCCCGAAGTCACAGGTGCCCCTGGGTCACGGACACCCCTGGATCATAGGAGCAACCCAGTAGGTCACAGGCACCCCAGGCCACGAGCATCCTCGGGTTGTGGGTGCCCCTGGGTCACGGGTGCACATCTTGGCGGCACCCACTGTGGGTTGGGTCACGGGTGCACAGCGGTGCGCGACTGTAGGGTGCAGACAACGCATACTAGACATGGCAATGCCGATCGCCCGTGGGGGGTACGGGGGTAACAGTCCTCGGCACGTAGAGGTGCTCCGTGACCGCTGTTGACGCTGAGATGGCTCTTCTCACAGGGGACTCCTGACTGTCCCAGGGAGGACCTCAGGACCAAACGCCCACTGCTGGGGCAAGAGAGGAGGGCGAGCATCAAAGGGCACTAAGGGGCGGCTCCGAGAAAGCACGGAGAGCGGATCGCCGTGGCACAGCCAGGTCAAAGGGCAGAGCAGAGCAGGAGTGCCAGAGGGGCTCAGTCAGGGCCAGCGGGCCCCGCCACAGGCAGGCTGGGGGGCTGCCTGGGGTGTCCACATTGGTGAGCCCACGGCTGCAGCACAAGGTACTTTCCTTCTGAAGGTGCAGGTGGCTGCCGGACCCAGGAGGAAAACAACACTGGATGAGATTTTCACTCTCCTTTCGTCTCCAGAAACCGCCAATCGGGTTTCACACTTCCTCGCTTTCTGACCCGGGCGTCTCCCAAACTAGACGCGTCAGGCCTCCAGCCACATTTGCTGCCGCCAGTCACTGGCATGCCGCCTCGGCGCCGGGGCTCCCCTGGGTACGGAGCCCTCGGGTCCAGAGTGCTCGCTTCGCCCACACGGCACGGCGCTAACACCTGGCGGCCCCAGACAAGACAGGACAGGTGACCTGGACAGGAGCACGGTGTAGGAGGGCCTGGGGTGGGGCGTGGGGGCCAGGGCGCCCACGCTGTAAAACAGCAGGTGCCCAGCCACCGCAGCTCGGGCCAGGAGCAACTGCCGATGGGAGGGCGAGGGGTGTGCTTTGGGGCCCAGCGAAAACCTTTGATTTCTCAGATTGCCCCCTTTTTTCCAGTTTCTGGAAAAAAGAAATGATTAACGCCAACCATTCCTACTCATGTTCTATAACCAAACCTCACAAGCAACAGATTCCCCGAGAACTGACTCTGAGAGACAGCGACGCCCACATACACACATCAGTAACCACCTCAAAGGGAGTGAGCCTGCGGTGTGCTCACTGACCAAGCAAGCCCTGTATACACAGTTTACGTGGCCCAGCACCTCTTCTCGTCACCCTTAAGAAAAGCCCAGAAGATCCAAGAGACAGATGGGGGGAGGAAGGAGAAGGGACTAACGCTCATGGAGGGTTCGACATGATTGATGCTTTACAAACATGTGATCCCTTCCAACAAGGCAGTGAGGTGGCTACTATTCTCCCATTTTACAGATTAGAAAACTGAGGTTCAGGTTAAGTTACTTTGCCAAGTGACTCAGCCGAGGCTGGGAAGTCTGAGAATTCGAAGATTTGCCTGGACTCAAAGGAGACTCAGGAATTTTGACTCAAAAGTCCATTCTTTATACTCTCACACTTAACCCAACATTACGTCAGAAACCGCCCCGGTTCTCTCAGATGTGGCACCTGCTAAGCTATTTGGCAGATGCCGACGCACGGGCGAGGCAAAGGTCTCGGGGCCTGGCTGAGCCAGCTCCAGAAAAACCACGCCCATCTCCTCTTGGCTCTGAGGATCCGGCCTTTTAATCTCCAGGTGGAAAGTGAGGAAAATAGGGCAAGAACAATTTCAAGCTGTCCTAAAAGACCAAAGCCAAAGCCCTTTGTGATAGCAATAGCGACGTTTTAACACGTCTCAGTTACGGAATATTCAGCCTGAGCAGACCACATGTGACCCCCTGCCAACGGCAGCTTCAAGCATCTGCTTACGTGGTCACTGAACGTGGCATTCCAGAATACCGTTCTTCACCGAGACTTCTGCCCTCGGTGGCTTCTTGTATTCATCCACGCAACTACCGGACCAAGTCCTTGTTAGAAAGTCTGAAATAAGGGAAGCCCTGAACGTAAATCCCATAGGAAAGAAACTCCTCATTCCAGCATTTTCCCCAAAGCACCCAGGGTCTGTAATCGTGAAGGCGGCCGAGTACCACAAAACATAACAGCTAACATTAAGCGGCCCCTGAATGCCAGGCGCCCCCTGGCCTCTCCTCTCAGAGACACGGGGAGCTGAAAAAGGGCCACGGGTTCACCTCCTGGGTCCACGGCTACCACCTATTGGGTCAGCCACTTCATCTCCCAGGTCTGCTTCACAGGTATAATGGGGACAACGATACTTATTTAAGTGTGAAATACAATAATTCCAGTGGGGTGCTGCCTAATAAATCTTTATTCTTTTCCTGGAGACAAAGGCTTTCACATTTCTCCTTGAAAGAAGACGGCGACCCCAGCATGGCCTTCTCCTCACATCTGTCCCCACTCTGCCTCTCCAGCACTGAGAACCACAGGCACCTGGGTGCCTATGCTGTGGCTCCAGACAGGAAGGACAGCAGACTTTTGCTGCCTAGCTAGAGCGACCAGCCCTGGAGCCTCAGAAAATGAGCAGGGGCGCCAGGAGGGATCTGCAGGTGTCAGCTGTGGACACGGGGAGGGAGGGCGGCTTTCACTCTCCCCCTCGGATACTGCACTAGACCCAGCCCCACGAGCGCACAAAGAAAGATAAGCCCCCTTCCGAAGGTCTCACAGCAAAGAGTCAGATGGCTCAGAAGAAACAGAACAAGAGACAGCTATGGGCAACTTGAATCTTAATTACACAATAATAAAAGGACTCAAAGAGATTCAAGCGCAACACACACAGGGGAAAAAAAAAAAATTTCCTGGAACTAAAACGAAAGAAAAAACACCATGAATTTCCAACTAAACTCTTCACACAAAGACAAGGTAAAGGCAGTCATACACGATTCCTGAATCACTGACTCAGAAGATCAGGTCCAAGAAATAAAGCAGAGATTACAAGTATCAAGGGATGGAAATCGTAAAGGATCAGATAGGGAGACTCTCAGGCTACCTCCCGAGCCTGCGAGAGAAAAGGGATAGATGAAGAAAAGGCAGTAAAGGGCATCAGTTCTGGACAGAAGCGATAAGAAAAATACACGGAGGCAAATGCTAGTGAAGTTTCTGAGCCGAAGGATAAAGGGGAAGGGAAAACAAACAACAACAACAAAAGACAATCCTTCAGGCAGAATGAACTCGTACCCAGGATGGAATGAGGACAACGCACTAAGCTGTGAGGGCAGCCCTCGGTGGCAAGACAGCTCTGTGCACCCACAGAACGTGAGAACAGCTTCCTCAGGCAAGATGTTCCGCTATCAAGAAAAGAGAAGAGAAGACATTTGAAGAAAAGAATTCAGAGTATATAGCACTAGGCACCTAGCATCCTAGCAGAGAAAAACAAGAAAGGAAAGGATCTATCTACCCAAACCAAGACTTCACGGAGAGAAAACCGATGGCCTTGGCAAGGTTGAATGGCTGGTGCCTACTTCAGGGTCATTTCTGACACCCGAGAATTGACAGGTGATCACTGGCATCTGATCACGTAAATTCCCACCATGCCTGAGCAGTAACCACCTCAGTGATGTGCCCAACACCTGTACTTCGGATGTGTTATTAATACCTGAGTGTTCGCTTTCACGTTCCATTTGGCATCGGGGGTGTAACTTGGGCTGAAAATACAACCTTACGTGCCATGTTAAAGTTCTAGAAGTTAAAGTATAAACGTGTCATTATTGCGGTGACGGTAAAATGCGGCAATAAAGATCGGAAGAGCCGATAACTTTACACACAGAGAAGGAAGATTCAGAGGTTTCGAATACTTACATTAAGAGACGGAATGACAGTTAATCCAAACATGACAAATATTAAGAGTGTGTTGTCCAGATCACTTTAGAAAGAACACTCTTCCCTTTAGAACTGACCGTTACAGGCAGTCCAAGATGAGGCACAGGACGACCGTGAACTCACCTCCTCCTCTTCACGCACTGAATCTACAGCCAGGTATAAAATAGTTCCCTTGGAAACAGACCTGAGCACTGGCTGCACAGCCCGTCCACAGCAGAGGAGAGAAGGCCATGTGGAGGTGGGCAGGGGAGGCAGAGACGTGGTCTTGCCCCAAACCCCACCCCAGTGCAGGAATCCACGTCAGGAGCTTCTCCTGGGGGAGCAAGCCCAAAATGAGCACCCACAATGTCTGGCTTTGAAAATCGCCTGGCTCTAGTGGCCCAGGGCGGGATGGGGGCGGGGTGGGGGTGGGGGGGGGCTGCTTATATTTCTGACTCCCACCAGACTGAAACAATCAAACAACCTTGGCAGGCTACCAACCCCAGGCCACTGTACATATAGTCAAGTGAAACACACCCCCAGTCTTCCTGTGAAAAAAAGCCTCTTTCCTTGTCCTTAGAGCTTCAGCTGGAGAGGCAGACTTCAGGTTTGCCACGCACCTAGAGGCTATGAAGGTGCTCCCAGGGAACATGGCCCCGGGGACACCACCTCTGCACTCTCCCTAGCCCTTGCTATAGCTCGCCAGTACCTCCCAGGAGAGAGCTGATACGTTCGTCTGGGGTCCCGATTTTTGCACCTGCTACTCAGGTCCCAAGGGCTGGGGTGCCTGCTGTGGGGCACAGACCCCCCCACTCCTCAGGGAGAAATTCCTGCTTTGTAAACCTCTAGACTGCCTAGTCTGGAAGCCAGCAGGGTTTACAGTTGCAGTCCCATGGGGCTGTCTATATTTGCTTACTTTAAAAGCTGCAGTCTGAGGTTCTGATCAGCCTGAAAGTAGGAGCTGACTGAGATCCGCCCCGCTTTGGAACAGCTCCAGGTCTATCAAGTGCAAATTGGACTGCTTCGGCCATCACAAAGGTTCGAGAGACAACAGAGAGCTAGGGCAATGCTGACCTACGAGATTCACCTCCCACACAAGCTCACTCCTTCAAGACTAGGACAGGGAACTGTTTTGCCTAATACATGAAAACAAACGCAGAAAGCCAGGCGAAATGAGGAAACAGGAATATGTTCCAAACAACCAATAAGATAAAACCTCAGGGAAAAAAAAAAAAACCTTAATAACACTGAGATGAGTAATCTGCCTGAGTTCAAAGTCATGGTCCTAAAGATGCTCACTGAACTCGGGAGAAGAATGGATGAACACAGTGAGAACTTCAATAAGGACACAGAAAATATAAGAAAGTTACCAAACATAAGTCACGGAACCGATGAATACTGTCAGCTGAGAAATACACTAGAATGTTCAACAGCAGCCTAGATGAAGCAGAAGAAAGGATCGGTGACCCGGAAGACACAGCAGAACTCACCCACAGAGCAGCACAAAGAAAAAAATAACCTTAAAAAGTGAAGAAAGGTTGAGAGAGCATCAAATGGAATGGCATTCACATTATGGGGGTTCCAGAAAGAAAAGAGAGAAAAACGGGGCAGAAAACTCATTTGAAGAAATAATAGCTAGGGGCGCCTGGGTGGCTCAGTCGGTTGAGCGTCCGACTTCGGCTCAGGTCATGATCTCACGGTTCGTGGGTTCGAGCCCCGCGTCGGGCTCTGTGCTGACAGCTCAGAGCCTGGAGCCTGCTTTGGATTCTGTGTCTCCCTCTCTCTCTGCCCCTCCCCTGTTCATGCTCTGTCTCTCTCTGTTTCAAAAATAAATAAAAACATTAAAAAAATTTTTTTTTAAAAAAGAAGAAATAATAGCTAAACACTTCCATGACTTTGGGAAGGAAACAGACATCCAGGTTAACAAAGCCTAGACAGTCCCAAAAAAGATGAACCCCAAAGAGAGCCACACTAAGACATATCGTAATTAAAATGTCAGAAGTTAGAACTGACAGTTATAAAATTTAAGTAATGATACAAGGCAGAATAATAGAGTTTGGGATATATCATAATTATAATCTCTGTAGAATTACTTCATGTACTAGCTTTCATCATACTAAGGCAAATACCCTGAAGAATTTGATGTTCTAGTCATTTAATTTAGTTTGGGGTATAAGTATTTCAAGAAAAAGTCTTATTTGGGAATTCTTCATCTAGTGAAGATAAATTAACATCAGAAAGTCAACTCTGTCACCGTAAAAAATCCGAGAACAGAAAAAAAAAAAATCCACAATCATGTATAACACCATCCATGATAAATCATTTGCAATCCAGCCTTGAAAAATACTATATAGTGTATGAAGAAAGGATTGCAGAAAGTTCTGTTTTCATTAATTACACTTTAAAATAGCAAGCCTTCTAAGAATGCCCTTGAAGAAGACAATCCCTTGTGGTTTTAAGTCAATGGAAACTCATGCTACACTCCAAATGCATGTTGACATGATTACGATAGACTAACGACCACTTTCAGTAGTCAGAGGATGAAAAATTGTCAAGAGTTACCCAAACTATGAATACCGGTTACAATGATCCTCTTGGAAAATGTGTTACTGAAAAGTTTTCCCCCTGAATTAATGTGCTCTTTTCTGTATCTTGTACAGCAGACATCTGGATGTGCAAACATATCCAGAAGGCCTTTGAGGGCCGACAGGCTGCTGGAGTAATGAGGAATTCATGCGTGTTTCTGCCTTTCTGGCTGGCTCAGAGAACCCTGGGTAACCAAAACGGACGTGTCACGAGAGTACAAGTGTTCCTTGCACAATACGTATCGCCTCCTCAGGCAGGACACCAAAACCCATGTTCGTATGCCAAAATCTGAGATGCACACGGAAGTTAAGAAGTGATCTTGTTATCTTGGAAGCAAAACACACTGTCCCGATGCCACGTTCCTAGCTTTGCCTCAAGGGACGGCAGGAGGTAGTAACTGCAGTCAGGAATAAGGACTAAAAATTGTAACTGAGGGCCACATCTGAAGCTTATTCCTGAAAATATCCAGAGAACACCTGTGAGTATTACTAACCAAGGTTTAGTTCATGGGATTGTGTCCATGAAACGGCATTATCCCACGGACTGGCCAAATCCTTGAGTCTAGGAGATGAGAAGGAGGGAAGTCTTTACCTTCCAGAGCTGCTACTAGGAAGGAAGGTCCAGACAACACTGACAGAAGTCCCTCCAGTGGCAGGAGAGCCAAAAACACCTTGCCCCTCCTTGAGCTCGACTGAAAGCAGACATGTCATTCCACAAATGTGCAGCAGACTGACTACAGGTACAGGAGAGACAGTAGCAGCCTGAGAAATTATTATTCCTGTGCTATATGGTCAACTGTTTGAATTCTGACACCTAGGATTTTTAATAAAATATAATTTATTTATTTTTTTTTTTTAAAGAACACCTTCAGATTGTTATCTTTATCCTACGAGCTCACCCTTCAACTGGATTCGGTCGTAAGCAAACATTCGGCCATTTGGACAAAATCTATATTTGGTGCTTTGTGTGTGTGTGTGTGTGTGTGTGTGTGTGTGTGTGCACATGCGCATGCATGTGTAAAATAGAAGGATAGTAATAAATCTTTAGCATTGTGTATAGTAAAAGTGAAATGAAGCCTCTTGATACAAAAGGTTTTCTTCTGGTGTAGAGCCTGCTTGGGATTCTCTCTCTCTCTCCCTCTCCCTCTCTCTCTCTCTGCCCATGCTCACCCTTTCTCTCTCTCTCTCTCTTTCTCAAAATAAATTTGTTTTGTTTTGTTTTGTTTTTAATGTTTATTTATTTTTGAGAGACAGAGTGTGAGTTGGGGAGGGGCAGAGAGAGAGGGAGACACAGAATCCGAAGCGGGCTCCAGGCTCTGAGCTGTCAGCACAGAGCCTGATGCGGGGCTCAAACTCACAAATGGTGAGATCGTGACCTGAACCGAAGTCAGATGCTTAACCGACTGAGCCCCCCAGGCGCCCCCAAAATAAATTTTTTAAAAAGCACAGTTTGGAGAGAAGATATAAAAGGGATAACTATATACACATCAAACAATATGGCAGCTAAAGACTAAAAATACAAGAACATGGTAACAATTTAGCTCTTCAAATTTAGCTCTTGTTCTGGGGAAGAGGTGGGAAAACAGTATGTTGTTTTCAAATGAGAGTAGAGAAATACACATTCAATTATGAAAGAGGGAAGGACAAAGAGACAAAATATTATTAAAATGGAAAAGTAAATTATAGTCACTTGATTTCCGACCAGGATGCCACACAATTACATGGGGAAAGGACAGTATTTTCAGTAAGCGGTTGAACTTTCAACATGTGGTTGAATAACTCAAGATCCACACACAAATGAATGAAATTGGAACCCCACCTAACACCATACAGAAAAAATAACTCAAAATGCATCAAAGACATAAATGTAAGAACTAAATTATTAGGTTCTTAGAAGAAAACATAAGGGTAAATGTTAGTGATCTTGAACTTATTCATACAAGGACCATATACCTAGGGTCGCCTGGGTGGCTCAGTCGGTTAAGCATCCGACTCCAGCTCAGGTCATGATCTCACAGGTCATGGGTTCTAGCCCCGTATCAGGCTCTGTGCTGACAGCTCAGAGTCTGGAGCCTGCTTTGGATTTTGTGTCTCCCTCTCTCTCCCTCTGCTCCTCTCCCACTCATGCTGTCTCTCTCTCAAAAATAAGCATTAAAATTTTTTTTTAAAAAACAACCAGGAGCACATACCCAGACTACATAAAGAATTCTTACACAACTCAATAATCAAAAGGCGAATAACACAACTAAGAAATTGGCGAAGGACTTGAATACACATTTCTCCGATATACAAATATATAGACGGTATATACAAATACGTACATGGAAAGATACTCAACATCACTAACCATTAGGGAAATGCAAATCAAAACCATGAGACACCACCTGTGGCCCATGTGGAGGACTACTGTCTAAAAAACCAAAAACAAAAACAAAAAACAAGTGTTGGCAGGGATGCGGGGAAACTGGGAGCTTTGTACATTGCTGGGGGGACTGTAACAGCCGCTTTAGGAACGCTTCAGTAGATCCTCAAAATGTTGAACACGGAGTGACCATAGGACCCACCAATACCCCGCATGGATATATGTCCAAGAAAAATGAAAGCTACGTCCACACAAAAATTTGCATGTGAAGGTTTTGGGTTTATTCATAATAGCCAAAAGGCAAAAACAACCCAAATGTTCATCAAGTGACGGATAGGTAACATGTGATCTATCGAGTCAATGGAACATTATTCAGCCTTAAAAAGGAATGAAATTTTGATACATGTGACAACACGGATGAGCCTGGGAAACATTCTGCTAATTGAAAAGAGCCAGCCTAATTGCTATATGCTAATTGAAAGACGGCATATTGCAGAATTTAATTTATACGAAATTGCCAGAATAGACAAATCTATGGAGACAGAAAGTAGGAGAGCAGTAGCTGCCTCGGGCTGGAGGTGGTGGCTAAATATTTCTTCAGGGGGTGATGAAAATGTCCTACAACTGCACTGAGGGCTGCACAAACTGTGATTTAATAAAAGCTATTAAATGATGTGACATGTTTGGTTTTTTTTTTAAGATTTTAAAGTAATCTCTGCACCCAACATGGGGCTTGAACCTACAACCCTGAGATCAAGAGTCTCCTGCTCCCGTGAGCCCCGAAATTGTACGTACACATTAAACGGGTGAGTCCTACGGCATGTGAAGTATATCTCAATGAGGCGAAAAAAGGGAAAGAACTTCTGCATTTATCAAGTAGAAGAAGAATGAACTGGATTAAAATGTCAAAAATAGGGGAAAGACAAGAAAAGCAGAAGAAAATATGATGGAACGAATAAACTCATGCCTGTTTGTCATTACGTTCGATGTATGCAGACGGATTTCTCCAACTAAATGCAAGTGCCTATCGGGTTGTGTTGAAAATATACATCTGTGCTGTTCAAGAAACATACTTAAAATGGCAAATGTGTTGAATGTAGCAGGCGAGGCGGTATCGGCAGAGAACGAAGGAATGCCAAAATTAACAGCAGACCCGCTGGATCTAAGGTTAAAGGTGCTAAGGTCAAGAGTGACATGATTAAAGTCATAGTTTGGGCGCGTCGGGATGGCTCAGTCGGTTAGGCGTCTGACTCTTTGGTTTCGGCTCCGGTCGTGATCTCACGGTTTGTGAGTTCAAGCCCCGTGCAGGGCTCCGAACCAATGGTGGAGCCTGCTTGGGATTCTCTCTCTCCCTCTCTGTGCCCACCCTGCCCTCTCTCTCTCAAAATAAATAAATGTTTAAAAAAGCACAGTTTGGAGAGAAGATATAAAAGGAATAGTTATATATACACCAAACAATATGGCAGGCTGAAGACTAAAAACTACAAGAACATGGTAACAATTTAGCTCTTCAAATGGGAACACCTACTAGAGACAGAGAAAACAAAAACACACATAATAAAATAGATACCATCACTTCTTCAAGTAATAAGACATACATTTTTTTCTTATACCTGTGAATGCTACATATGAAAAGATTAATTGCCTATTTGGCGACAAAGAAAACCTTTACAAGCCTTTTGAATTAGAGAGTTAAAGGACAGTTCTTTGGTCACAATCCAATCAAACCAGAATTAAATAATTAGGTAATGAAAAGTCTTAACTACATAGAAATTAAGACATCCACTCTTAGATCAAAGAAGAAATCAAAGGTACTAAAGAAAATCTTGAAAGCATTGGAAAGAATATTTCGTACCAAAATTTACAGAAGACACTAGAAGTTATACTCCAAGGAGATGTTCGTGTCAAATGCTTTCAATTCCAAAGTTGTTTTTTTTTTAATAAAAGAAGCTTTGTACTCATTTAAACCAATTAGAAAAGGGCAGCTCAATAAATCAAAAGAAAGGAAGTGGTTGTAATAAAGATGTAATTTTAAACTAATAAAAAATATGAGGGACAAATAAACTCAAAGCTGGTTCTGTAAAAAGACAAACAAAATAATAAAAGATCTCACATACGCCATATTAAGGATGAGAGACGGAAGATGGGGGGATAGGGAAGGTAGGGAAAGAGAAGGAGAGACAGGGGTTTCGAGGAGAGACAGACAAATGTGTGCAAAACAGGCGAAATGAGGATTGGAACAGATATAAAAGCAAACGCACGATATAAAAGCAAATAAAAGAATCATTAAGCTTCATGGCATTTTATGTTAACAAATTTGATAACCTAGAAGAAATGATCATTTCCTAGGACAACAAAATCATCAGAATGATTCAAGAAGTAGAAAATTCAGGGGTGCCTGGGTGGCTCAGTCGGTTAAGTGTCCGACCTCAGCTCAGGTCATGATCTCATGGTTTGTGAGTTCGAGCCCCACGCCGGGCTGTCTGCTGACAGCTCACAGCCTGGAGCCTGCTTCGGATTCTGTGTCTCCCTGTCTCTGCCCCTCCCCTGCTTGTGCTCTGTCTCTCTCTGTCTCTCAGAAATCAATAAATATTAAAAGAAAATTTTTTTTTTAAAAAAGTGGAAAATTCAGAAAATAAGTACCAAAACCAGACAGGTTTGCAGCTGCATACCCTGTCATTCTACTGTTAAATGGCAACAGGCAATTAAAAAATAATAAGCCGATGCATTTTGTGAAGCTGAGTCTAATTTTAATTCCCAAACCTGAGAGGAAGGAGAAGGAAAACTATTAACGAATCTGGCTTAGGATAGATTAGTTACAGAAACTGAACTAGTATTACCAAATAACAGAAGTCAGCCATCTATCGAAGGGATATATACTGAGACCAACTTGGATTTACTCCAGGAAAATAAAGAGCGCTCAATACCAGAAAATCAATAAAATGTACTTCGTCACTAAATGAACGGTGAAAAACCTCTAAGACCATAGCAAACAAATGCATTTGATGAAAATAGAGCCACGTGATCAAAGTTTAGCAGCCATGCCTTATAAAAACTGGATACCTTCGCGGGCCCAGCACCACCAAGGAAAAAGATACTCTTGTTGCCAACCCCACAGCCCTCAGGTGCCTTCCCCGTAGCAAGGTGCCGGGTGAGATACTCGGTCGCGGACGTCGCGCTACGTAACACAATGGAACGTGAATCAGACCAGGGGCTGCAGGGGCAGGACTTGGGCACAGTCACCCCCACGCCCACCCAGAGCCGGACTCCCGACGTGCCGAGCTCTGGATGGTCTCTGACGGGGGACACCTGGAGCTGTTAGGGAGCAGAGATTTGAGCAGCAGCCGCCCTCAAGAAGGCGTCACTTTATTTTTAAGTTTATTTAATTGAGAGAGGGAGAGAGAATGCGCACGTGAGCAAGCAAGCATGAGCCGGGGAAGGGCAGAGAGAGGGAGAGAGAAAACCCCAAGCAGGTTCCCTGCTGTCAGCACTGGAGCCCAGTGCAACGCTCAATCCCCCAACTGTGAGATCATGACCTGAGCTGAAATCAAGAGTCGAATGCTTAACTGACTAAGCCACCCAAGCACCCCCAGGAGCTGCCACTTTAGAGGCAGAGTGGGGACAGGCACCCAAGCGTGTGCCAGGGCTGTGGAGACAGACACACGCTCGGGTGCCTGTCCCCACTCTGCTTCTAAAGTGACACCCCCTGGGCGCCTGGTTGGGCATCAGACTCTTGACCTTGGCTCAGGTCAGGAGCTCACCGTTTTGTGAGTTCGAGCCCCATGTCAGCCTCTGTGATGGCAGCACACAGCCTGATTGGGATTCTCTCTCTCCCTCTCTGTCTCTCTCAAAATGAAATAAACTTAAAATGTTTAAAAATAAAGCACCTCCTGGGGGGGCTTGGGGGGCTTAGTTGGTTAAGCATCCGACCCTTGATCTCCGCTCAGGTCATGATCTCACGGTTGGGGGAATCGAGCCCCGCACTGGGCTCCTGTGCTTACAGATGGAAGTCTCCGGAGCCCTCTGAGAAGCAGAACCAAAGACAGACCTTCATTCCTCCCCACCAAAGTATCCCACGTGCCGGCTTCAGAGGTCTGGGCTATGCCCTCTCCCCCTTCCAGTTTCTCTGGTGTCATTTGCCATCTCCCTGAATTTACCTGTATCTTTTCCAGAACCTACTTCTTATCTGCCGGCCTTCTTGAAGATAACGAGCCTATAAATTTTCGACAGCGGGAATTTGCTCTTGCTAATATTTGCATAACACGCGCCTCTTTCAATCTTGACGAAAAGCTGCTCACTACAGTTGTCTGCGCTTTCCAATTAGGTTCTGTTCCAGGATTCCGCTGGAATTCTGCAAGCATGTCCCCGAGGATGCCGTAACCTGGGGTCCAGTTTCCCAGCCAGCCCAAGAAAACACATCGGACGTTCTGCTGAAATACTAGTAATTAAGGGCAAACCAAAGGGAACACGTTTATTTGCCTTGAATGCTGGGACCCGAGGAAAACAAGTTTCAAATGAGGAAGGAGGTGTAGACTGTTTGTTATGCGAATTCTGAAGCGAACGTTTACTCGCTCACAGGACCTCACAATCTTTACGCGGTACACCCCCACCCCCCTCCCAACTGCCGGGGAGGGTGGGCTCCGGGGCCCTCCTCCTCCAGTTCAAAGACAGCCGCCTGGGGCGCCTGGGTGGCCCAGTCGGTTGAGCATCCGACTTCGGCTCAGGTCATGATCTCACGGTTCTTGAGTTCAAGCCCCACATCGGGCTCTGTGCTGACAGCTCAGAGCCTGGAGCCTGCTTCGGATTCTGTGTCTCCCTCTCTCTCTGCCCCTCTCCCCTGCTTGCATTCTGTCTCTCTCTCAAAAATAAAAAAACATTCAAAAAAATTAAAAAAAAAAAAAAAAAGACAGCCGCCTGATTTCCACTGGTGCATGTACGTACCCTGGGTTTGTCCCTTCTACAGTTCCTGGCTGCTAAAGAGTTTTGAAAATCTCCTAAGTGGCCCAACATCCATCCTGTGCATTTGGGCCTCGCGAGACAAAAGGAGTTTAAAGGAATCGAGGTAAAGTTGCCTGTGACAAAGCACCAGCTCTGGGCTTCCACACACGTCTTTACTGATTCTCACAACTCGGGGAAGGAGCTCCCTGCATAGACGCCAGACTCCACGGGGCCACCTGCCCAAAATCACAGGGCGAACGCTCGGCAGAACCCAGGCCTTCCGCCCCGGGTCCCCTCCAGCCACAAACGGACCATCAAGCCCCTTTCAAACCATCCACAGCTTCAAACCATTGGTGTGCAATTCAGCAACTGCATCTAGAACACCCCCATGCACGTGGCTTACCACCATCATCTTACCTGTCCGCTTCCAGAGTTACCGCGAGGATTTCACGGACAGCATTCCAAGAATTCATTTTTGTTTTACATTTTTATTTATTTTGAGAGCCTGTGTGTGAGCAGGGGAGGGGCAGAGAGAGGGAGAGAGAGAGAATCCCAAGCAGGCTCCGCGCTGGCAGCACAGAGCCCGAGGTGGGGCTTGAACTCACAAACCGTGAGATCATGACCTGAGCCGAAACCAAGAGTCAGACGCTCGATCAGCTGAGCCACCCAGGCGCCCCCAAAGAATTCATTTTTATTCTCCAGGTTATTTTCCATCATTCCCCTCATGCGTCCTCCTCACACAGCGATTCAGCATGTGGCCCCCACTGCCTTGAATCTGCTTTCCCCCATCAATCCTCTTTAATGTCTGTGCCCGTTAAGCTGCCTGTTCTAACAACCCCCCATCCCCCAACAAATGTACGATGAATCAAACAGGAAAGAAGTTCATCTCTTGCCCACTGAAATTTAGTCCATGACAAGCAGGATTGATGTGTGAGTGGCTTTTCCCCAAATGGTGATTTATTTTTATTTTTTTTTTAATATTTGTTTATTTTTGAGAGAGATGGAGTGCAAACGGGTGAAGGGGGGAGAGGGAGAGGGAGAGGGAGAGGGAGAGGGAGAGGGAGAGGGAGAGGGAGAGGGAGAGGGAGAGGGAGAGGGAGAGGGAGAGAATGTGACGAGGCTCCAGGCTCCGAGCTGTCAGCACAGAGACCAACGCAGGGCTCGAACTCACCAAATGCAAGATCATGACCTGAGCCGAAATCGGATGCCCAATGGTGATTTAGATACAAGATCCTTTCATCTGCTGGCCCCCAACATCTCTGACACATGGCTCAAAGGAGCCTCCACATGGCCAGGCCTGAGAGTGGGGTCCACACTTTGGCTCATTTTCCACCGCCCTGAACCCAGGCAGTGGCCCCATCTCCTTGCAAGGGGTGCTGGGAAATTAGGTACAGCCACTGCCCACGAAGAGAGGGAACAGGTGAAATAAATTTAGAAAAGGACACTGGTCTTCAATTCAAGAGCCCCTTGCAAGGGACTTACCCGTTAATTAAGTTGATCTGACCAGCATATCCTGTGTTCCATACTCCCATGCTCTAAGCAGGATGCATCCTTGTCCCCTAATCAAAGGAACCAGTCTACCCTAGATCACTTAACCTCCCCGTGACTCGGTTCCCTATGTTAAAAATAGGGATAACAGGGGCGCCTGGGTGGCTCAGTCGGTTAAGCGGCTGACTTCGGCTCAGGTCATGATCTCGCAGTCCGTGAGTTCAAGCCCCGCGTCGGGCTCTGTGCTGACCGCTCAGAGCCTGGAGCCTGTTTCAGATTCTGTGTCCCTCTCTTGACCCTCCCCTGTTCATGCTCTGTCTCTGTCTCAAAAATAAATAAACGTTAAAAAAAAATTTAAAAAAAAATAGGGATAACACCTTGCAAGATTGCTTTGAGGATTACACACATTAGAGAGAGCTTAGAACACGATCTGGCACATGGTACATGATATACAAGCACCTGATAAACAAATAAAGGGGTACAAGAAGCAAGGTTCCCTGCAAAGTTCTAATAGACTCCTGTCTTGGGGGTCTCTGTCTCTTGGGAAGAGGGCACACTGCAAAAGCCCAAGGGTTGGAGAGGCAACTTCCCTCCGAGGCAAGTTCAGTTTTCCATGCAGGAGGGAAAGCCCTGTAAAATACATCCCAGACTTGATTTAGCGCCTTCCTAGTAAAGAATTCATTCCCTCGAGAGCTGCCCCAACCTCTCTTCCACTATTTTGGATGTGGAATATGTCCTTGTAGACATTTCAATGGTGCAGATTCCTGTCCCCATTAAAAAAAAAAAAATCTAGTTCCGGGGTGCCTGGGTGGCTCAGTCAGTTAGGCATCTGACTATGGGTTTCCGCTCAGGTCATGATCTCACAGGTCGTGAGTTCGAGTCCCATGTCCGGCCCTGTGCTGACAGCTTGGGAGCCTGGTTGGGATTCTCTCTCTGCCCCTCCCCCACTCTCTCTCTCGCAAAATAAATAAACTTAAAAAAAATACCTAGTTGTGTCCATCTGTTCTTTTCTTCACTCCTTTATTCAACAAACACTGAATTTTTGTTCAGCGCTTACCACGTTCTGTGACCACGACGTCCCAGGTCTCAGCCCACATGGAAAATGATTTAGCTTATGTGGCTGCTAAGAGGGACAGAGGGAAGGCAGTGATTTTAGATGCTTGGCGACAGTGACATTTGAACCAAGACGGAACTAGCAAGCAAGGGCCGCCACGAAGCACCTTCCTGGCATGGGTCCCACGGGCACAAAGGTGCTGAGATGGAAAGACTTTGTGGCTAGAGAGTGCGGGTGGCCGGACAGGTGACAAGAAGGGTCACTAAAAAGGAAGGCTGCAGAACACCTATGGGCGCTGGAGGCCTTGCGAAGGACTCCAGGATTCCCTTTGGCCTGAGTTGGAAGCCACTCAAAGGTTTAAATGTTTTAAGTGTTTTAAGTGGTTTGAGTGTTTAAGCAGAGGTGTTTAAATCTTGGTAAAAGATCACTCTCCTTCTACCAGGGAAATGGGAACAGGATTGGTGTGGGGGGCGGGGGGGTGCCAACAAGCCTGGAAGCTGGAAATCCAAGCAGATGCAGTTTCCAACATCCGGGTAAGGGGTGATGTTGTCCCAGTTAAAGTGTGAAGATTCGTGCTTCTAAATTTTTTACTAGAGTGGTTTATTAAATATACACCTAAACATGGCCAGAGGTTCATAGTTTTGTAATCATTCTTCCTGAAACTCACAAAAAGGAGAAAGGCAGAACATCATCTTGATATTACAGGATAATGCATCCCCAACCCCAAGGTAATACCGGGCCTCCTCTGGCCAGTAAAGGTTTTTACCAGTTTACCTTTAGTTGTCATTTTCCCTCTTCCTTCCTTAAGGAGAGGCCTCAGTGCTTCTCCACAGATTCAACCCTCTCTAGGTTCTCCTTTCTCCCCAGACCCGCCAAATTCCCCTCCCCAGGGGATCCAGCATCTGCTAGGTGAATCCACATCCACGACTGGGTTCAGATTCCAGCTACCGTTGATGGCAACGGTGACAATTACACACCGTCAAGTTTCAAGGCGTTGTCACGAAGACGGCCTCAAGGAAGGACGCTCAGTTTAGGGAAAGAGTGGGACTGCCCATGGGCAAAATGGCTTCTCTCCCCTCCTGGCCTTTGCCCCAGTTACTCCCTCGTCTGGGGTGCCCTGCTCCTTCCTCGTCACCTGACTGAACTTCATTTGTTCTTCAAGATGCAGCTCAGGGGCCGCGGCCGCCAGAGGTGCTGTTCTCCCCCGGCCCAGCTGGCTCAGGGGCGCGCCTCCGGAATCCCATACCCACGTTTACCCGGATCGCAGTGGTTGCCAGAGACTCTTCCACCTTTTCTTCACTTTGTCTCTCCTGCTGGACCCCAGGCGACGTGCCTTCTTTATCGTTTTAGCCCAGCCGGGTCCAATCTGCTCGCGGAATTAATACACGCCACGTCTCGTACGCCGTGGGTGGGCGCGCGGACCGGAGAAGTGTTTGACGGTGCCTACGAAAGCAGTGGCTCCCCACGGCAGGTGAGTTTGGTCCCCAGGGGCCGTGTGGCAACGCCGGGAGAAATGCTCGGTTGTCGTAACTAGAGGAAAGGGCGCCCCTGGACAGTCAGCGGGTAGGGGTCGGAGATGCTGTTAAACATCTGGCGATTCACAAGACAGGCCCCCCTCACTCAGTTACCCAGCCCGTAAGGTCAGTAGTGCGGAGGCTGAGACACGCATCTAATCTCTGACCAGGAAACCTACTCCAGGGTACACGTGCCCAAGGGCAATGACGTGTAAGTCCATCAAAAACACAAGAACATCTCGGGGCGCCTGGACTGTTGGGCATCCGACTCTTGATTTCAGCTCAGGTCATGATCTCGTGGTCGTGAGATCAAGCCCCGAGTCAGGCTCTGCGCTGACAGCACGGAGCCTGCTTTGGATTCTCTCTCTCTTTCTCTCTCTCTCTCTCCCTCTCTGACCCTTCCCCACTCATGTGCCTTGTCTCTCTCGCTCTCAAAATAAATGAAGTAAAAAAACAAAAAAAACAACCCAAAACACAAGAAGCTCTGTAGCAGCCGTACCTACAGAAGCCCCAAACTAGAAACAAGGTAAAAGACCGTAGTAGTCAAATGATGGAATCCTACAGGCCATATGAAATAAAAGACTGCTATCTGCAAGAAGAATGGATCTCACAGATCTACTGACCAACTAAACAACCGGACCAAAGTAACAGGCAAAATTCATCGATGGTGAGGGAACGGAAGTCAGAATAACGGTCACCCCTGGAGACAGGGGGCTGGTGACTGGGAAGGAGCAGGAGGGAATCTCTGGGGTGCTGGGAACGTTCCTGATCTTCATCTGGGGAGCAGTCAGTCACACACACTGTGCTGTGCACTATGACTCATGCGCTGAATGTGTATTATGCCTCCAAAAGCTTTATTCAATGAACAGTCCTCTAAGAGCGCCCTACCGGCAGGAATCACACACAGGGACGCTGCCCTATCAGCCAGGTTTTCTAACAGACTTCCGGGTATACCGCCCGCGGGAATGTATGTAGGTGCGTTTCTGGAAAGCTGTTTCACAACAGATATCAAAAACCTTACAATGTGTCCTTAATTCAATTCTGGTCTGGTCATTTTATGCTAAGGAATGTGCTAAGGATGCACACACGAACCTAAGCTTCCGGAATATTTATCATAGCATAATAAATGTAAGAGGGAGGGGGCACTGAATTCAATGCCCACCCAAAGGGAACTGTGTCATACTATGGATTCATTAAAATGACATTTTTAAATTTAAATGGAAGCCATTTACAATATATTAATTAGAATTAAAAAGCAGATCACCCGACAAGATGTAATCTAAGGTAAACAAAGGGTACACTCAATATGTTAACTATGATTATCTAGGGTAATGAGAGGTTATGGGATTTCTTAAAATTTCTATCATTTTCCCCCCTAAAATATACATATGTACTTGTTAATAAGAAAAAAAAATTATACAATCACAGTTTTTAAAAATAAAGGTGAGTTTGGGGCGCCTGGGTGGCTCAGTCGGTTGAGCGTCCGACTTCGGCTCAGGTCACGATCTCGCGGTCCGTGAGTTCGAGCCCCGCGTCGGGCTCTGTGCTGACAGCTCAGAGCCTGGAGCCTGTTTCGGATTCTGTGTCTCCCTCTCTCTCTGCTCCTCCCCCGTTCATGCTCTGTCTCTCTCTGTCTCAAAAATAAATAAACGTTAAAAAAGTTTTAAAAAATAAAAAAATAAAAAATAAATAAAGGTGAGTTTTAGATTTTAAAACTGTGTACCAGACCTCACACGACCCCCAGGTCGCCAATGTATTCAAAGCCCCGCTACCTGCAGAAGAACTCTAAAGTCTCATCACAATGGCTGCGGTGTAGCAGGGATTAAATAAAAAGATAAAATTCTAGATTTTTCTGTCTCCTGTCTGATTGTGGGATAGGTTACACAAACCCATACATTCATGGAACCACACAGAGCTTCATACCTCCCCCTGAAAACAGTTAAAGGTAATTCCACGTAAAAATATGAAAATAAATATTTCTGACTGCAAAAGGTTTCAGTTGCTGTAAAGGAAACCAATACAAAGGCACCCCCTTCCCTGGGGTGCCTGGGTTGCTCAGCTGGTTAAGCGTTCGGCCGGGGTCATGATCTCACAGTTCGTGGGTTCGAGCCCCGCGTCGGGCTCTGTGCTGACAGCACGGGGCCTGGAGCCCGCTTCGGATTCTGTGTCTCCCTCCCTCTCTGCCACTCCCCTGCCTGCACTCTCTCTCTGTCAAAAATAAATACATGTTTCAAAAACTTAAAAAAATTGAAAAAAAAAAAAAAAAGGCATGACCTTCCCTGAAGGATCCAGTCTGCCTAGGTAATCTCTCAGCCCAGACCCCGACCGAGAAGTCCTGTCCGTGTTTCTGTGTCAAGTGGAAGCGATCCCTTCTGTGGCAGAGTCCTCGCAAAGATGTGGCACAACGGTGGAAGACGGCGCTGCACCTGGGGATCGCGGCTGGTGAGCCGCGTCACCCCCACCACCTGAACAAAACCTCTTCTCCAGGAAGCTCCCTTCTCCGAATCCTGCGTGGCGGCTGGTGGCAGCACATGCTCCATTATTATGTGGCACCGCACGATCTACCCTGTAGCTCACCCAGCCTCGGAGTTCCTCCTGGAGCCACGGGACGCGCGACAGAGCTAAAGGTGGGAGCGTCTGCTCAAACTTGACACCGCTGATGGGGGCGGGGGGGGGGGGGGGCGGGGGGGCACCTTAGCTCACAAATCCATCCTGAGAGTCTCGGGTTCGTTCCGGTTTAAAGCGCAAGCTGTTTCTCTCCTTACTTGTTAGGTCAAAAAGGCTTTCAGCCAAAGAAGTCCACAACAAAACCCTGAGCGCAAACATCTAACAATGTTAATTTTCAAAGCCCTGTGCTCCCCTCCTGCTTCTCAAGGTCACACCTCCCCGCTGAATGATTCCAGAGGGGTGCTGACATGGTACATGGGAAAAACAGTCCTATGAAGTCCAACCTCTAATAGGAAGAGCAAACAGCTCAGATGCCAGCCAGCCACGACAAAGGACCGACAAAGCCGAACACACGCCGCCCCCCCCCCCCCAGCATCCGTGAATATCTGCCTGTTCTGCCTCCTCGGAGAGGACAGGACGGATCACAAGACTGCTCAGAATAAGAAACCAAAAGAGCAGAAGCCCAGGAAGCAGCCGGGCCTGAATTTCACGCTGTTTCCAGAGAGTGAGCTGGCAGGCTGTGTCGGTGATCTGCACAGCGGGCAGGCGGCAGGCGAGGCTGACAGCTTGAGGGGGTTGTTGTAGGGAGACAGCTGCAAGTGTTCTCCTGGAGAAGGTTCTGGGCCCTGAGCTCCCGGGAAGCATTTTCAGCTCCCAAGCTGACCCTCCATTCACACAGGGGTTAAGAGCCTGTCAGCCAGCCCAGCAAGCATGGTCTTTGTATTTAAATCATCTCAAGGGGACCCACAGCTCCAGGCACGACCAGAGCCTGGGAGAGGGGAGAGAAGGGAGGTGACAGAGAGGACCCTTCCGCCCATAATCGCTGGCTGGGCTTCTGACCCAGGAAGCTAAATAAAAGGGGGACACCAGAAGAAAGAGCCTAGGAAGACTAGAATACCCTGGAGAGCAGCTAGAGGAATCTCAACCTTAGGCACAGAAATGTTTCTGCCTCTTTTCCCTTCCTCCTCCCAGCTGGGCATCACGTGCTCCCTACTGTGTGCACTCCAAATGCAGATCAAAGCACAGTGGTGCCCAGTATCTACACCACTCTCAGGCACAGGGATTCTCAGTCATCAGAGGGCCCCTAGACAGCAGCTGTAATCTCTTTCTAATCAAAATAAACAAACAAACAAAAAACCCTAACCAGCCCAAACCAGCACAAGCAATACACAAGTACGTATAAGACACAAACACACACATTTACATATGTGCCTATTTACACACATACACATGCATATGCTTTTACAGCAGAAGGCAGGCAGGAAGCCTGTTCCCCGAGTCTAGAATCCTTTGCTTTCCTCATCTGATTCTAGCAGCAACAGCCATTTCTGCTACGAGTTTTTTCTCCTGTGAGGACCGATTCCAGACCAAAATGCCACCCCTCCGGTGTGCCTCCCCATCCCACTCTACCAGCCCAGTGAGATCTGTTAACAATCCAGGGAACAAAGAGGGAAGAGAGACCCAAGCTGCATTCCTTGAAAGTGGGGTTAGATTCTATACTTTGATAAACCTCAGAGCCTGAACCTCTTCGCTCTCAGAGTGGCCAGGGTGCAGCTCTGAGCCTCTTAATAAACAAGTCCGCCTCTCTCCCCGCCACTAGGCACAAGGGTTTTCTCTGCCCAGCATCTATTTTCAGCCCCCATAAATCATGTTCCATTGTTTCAGGGAATCTGAACTCACGCTTAATAAACCATCAACCTCACCCCTCTGCCACCACCCCAAATCTCCCTCAGGGAAAGACGGTTTCCAGGAGAAAAGCAAATTCTTAATTAGGGCTGGGTTTGAAAAGCAAGCTTCCGCACAAAACAGAAAAACAAACCTGGGTCTAAAAACCATCAAATAACCAACTGCTAATGTCTTTGATTAAAGTGCAGGACTGTGATTCTTAGGTCCAGGTGGGACTTCAGTGACCATCCGAAGGAAGCAGAATTTGAACCTAATGCCAAATGACACACGATCAGGTACTTGAGGACCACGTCGGTGCTGCAGTGGCTAGATTAAATTGCTCTGATGCAGAATTTCTCCCAAGTATGGGTTACCAAGAAACATAATACTGCTTTAAAATTTACTTAGGTGTGTTCACCCTTCTCACACCAACACAGTCACGAATCTTATTCATAACCAGGCTTCACCTAACACAATTCCCCTGTTTTTCCTGGAGATGCAGGGAAACGAGCAGACATGTAGCTCATGTTCCGAGATCGAAACCTGGATCACGGCACTCACAGCATAAAGTCTGCTAAACCAGAGCTCCGGGCACACACAATTCTTAAAGAGCTAATTTAATGGACAACCGCTGTCTGGGACAGGAAGCCCTTCTGACATTCTGGAAAACGTAGGGGGTTTCAAAGGATTATGCAGAGGGACGGGACTTTGAAAATTCCCAAACTCTTAACCGAAGCCTAAACGAGAACACGTTCCGTTCCAAAACACTGCACAGTTCACTTGGACCCTGCAAAGCCCAGCTGGAGCTCAGCGCGTCCACACTGCAGCCTGTCTACACTGCAGCTTGTCTGCTGGAGGTTTGCAGACCACTCCCTGCTGACAGAGTCCGGCCAACCCCACCAGCCTACCAGCAGCCTGCAGCACTATGCCCAGATCCAAGTGAGGGCACCAGCCAGGGGTTGGGGGGGGGTCCCCTGTACCTGCTGTATTCCTGGCTGGTTGAACAATGATCAGGGAGAGCCACGGGAAAAGCCGCATCATGCCCAGTAAGCCACTCCCTGGTCCTCAACAACACCGGTTGCACACTCTTCCCCCTGTGAAAACGGTGGGCACAAACGAGGGCCTGCCCCAGAAGGATGCAAGGAACAAAAGCATCAGGGGCAGGTGGAACCGGCTGGTCTCCACCTCTCTCGGGGGACAGAGGCCACAGAGCTTCTGCAGGGTACGTAGAGACGTTGTAAAACCAACTCCCAGGAAGGGGCGCAGTAAAAGGGGACCTCGGGCAGCCACAGCTGCCAGCACGAGCGACCTCCAGACATCAGGAGCTTGACCATGACCATAGCGGTAAGCGGAACACACACACACAAAAGTGCCTTCCGGCATAAGAGCATACACCTTAAGGCGGGGGGGAAACTTGTCATTTCACTTTTCCCTGCTCTTGGCAAGAGATCCTGAAAGGCACGGACAGAGAAAGTTTCTCGGATTAACTGGAGAAAACACACGCCAGTGAAGACACCCCGGAGGACCTCTCCCGAGGTTCTCACTGCTACTTGTCCCAGCCCTGGCACCTGAGTAAGGCTTGCCATGGGGCCATCGATACAAACTGATTTACCACCACCACCACCACCACCCCCCCCCCCAAAACACACATCCAAGCTGTATCAGCGTTTCTGAAGCCCTTTACCTAGACTCACTCAAACGCACCCCTAAGGTGCGACCCCACAGGTGTGACTGGCTTGGCCACACCCAGCCAGAGAGGGAAGACACTCCCCACCACCCTCCACGTCCTTGCCAACCGCAGGGTGCCGGCGCCGGCCTCCGCCTCCTCCTCTCCACCCACGGGGAAGTCGGAGCCCCCCACGCAGTCAGAGCACTTTAAATCCCCGCCGCCGCGGCCCCCTTAGGGTCCAGAATCGCACAGCTGCCCCCGGCCCACGGAGCGTCTGGTGTCCTCCCGGCCCGGCACTCCCGCCTCCCCGGGCCGCCCCCGCCCCTGCGGGCCGCGCCTTACCGCCGGTGTCCTCGAAGCGCGGGGGCGGGCGGTCCCGCAGCGTGGCGCTCCAGCCCGCGCCAGCCTCGTCCTCCTCGGCTTCCTGCGCGTCGGGAGCACCGGGCGGCGGCGGCGGGGGGCCGGGGCGCTCGCGTTCGTCGTCCGAGGAGGCGGCCGAGGAGGAGTGCGAGGCGGCCGACGTGCTGTAGAAGGGGTTCCCGCCGCTGTCCGGGCCCGACTCGCCGAACACGTCGTCCGAGATGTGCAGGCTCTCGTAGCGCGCGCGGGCCGCCTCGAGCAGCGCCGGCGCCCTCCTCCGCGCGCCCCCGCCGCCCTCGGCCATAGCCCCGGCCGCCGCCCGCGCGCCCGCCCCCCACAGCGCCTCCCAGCCGCACGCGCCGGGCCCCGGGCCCGCGCCGCGGCCCGCCGCCCCCCACCAGCGCAGCCCGCAGCACAGCGCCCGCCGCCCCGCGCCCTGCCGGCCCGCCGTCTTGGCCGCCTCGGGCCCTGCGCCCGGGGAAGCGCCCTCGGAGCTCGGGCGCCGCAGGCTGCGGGCCGCGGCTGGAGGCAGGGCGCGCGGGCGGGAGGCTGGGGCTGCGGCCGGGCCCAGGCGCCGCCGCTACTGCCGCCGCTGCGTCTCCTCGGCGGCCGCCGCGTCCCCGCGCGCCCTCCCGCGGCACCCCGCGCTCCCCGGCCGACCTTCCCGGGCGCGAGCCGCCAGAGGCGGGCCCCGCCTCCTCGCACCTCCGGCCCGCCGGCCAATCGGGAGCCGGGCCGGGGCGGGGCCGGCGCGGGGCACGCCCCGCCTCCCTCCACCGGGCGGGGCGAGGAGAGAGGCAGAGGCGGCGGCGGCGGGCGGGAAGGGGGAGGGCAGGCGGCGGCTCGAGCCCGTCCCCTCGCCTGCAGGGACATGCGGCCCGGGACGGCCACCCGCAGGCCCCGCGCTTGCTCCGCGCCGGGAAGGGAGGAGCCGAAGGGGTGCCGGGGGGCACGGGACGCAGCCGGTTCTTCCTGCCGCCCGAGCGGGACCCGGCGCTCACGTCCCCTAACGCAGGAGGCGCCCCGCGCCGGGGAGCTGTCCGCCCCCGTGGTTCTGAACCAGGCGCGGCAGAAACTCCAGGTAGGCGGCGGGCCCGAGGCTCACAATTCCCTGGGCTGTTGCCGCTGCTGCTGCTACTGCTTCCCGTGGCACACAGCCGGCTGCGCCCCTTGCTCCTATGAGCACGAGGGCTGTCTGGCTTCCGGGAATCTTGCTCTAATTAGGAGCCGGCCTCGCCGGTCCATTTCTGGGGTCAGATGCTAACTCAGTCTCGCTTGAGTAGCCCTGTAATTCGAGGGTGGCAGCATCTGGTCTTAGTCATTCCTCTCATCTTTGACGTTTCACCTCTTTTAAACTCAAAATATTCATTACCTCCCGAATATTGATTACTCTGGCACCACTGTTGTCACATCTTTACTTACACATTTGACACACTCGTCTATTAAAATATAGCACAATCACCCAGGCGTCAGGGCTCTGATAAACAATGGCACAGAAAGGCTTCATCCACCCCTCTTCCTCGGCCAAGAGTGTGTGGCATTCATTCTGTTGATGGCGCTACATATGATCAGTCTTGTCTCCTTGCTCCCCTCTCCCTCCCACAAATGGTGCAATAAGTCACGATGATGGTAATTGGGCCATAAAGTCACTTGCACTCAGAAATAAAATAAATCCACAGAGATGTGAAGGGCTTACAAATCCTACTGGGTATTAACTAAAAGATAATTGCACAAGAGGGAAAGGCATGTTGCTATTTCTAAGCGTGCATAAAGGATGAAGATGATGGGACCATTCTGCCACCAACTGAGGTCAATTCAACAGCAGGCCGGCAGCTTCTGCTCTTACCCTCCCCTCCCAGGCCCGTGTTTCCTCCTCCCAACCAGAGCCTCTGTACAGGCATGAATTCCTGACAATCACTGAAAGAAAATATATAGAAAGGAAGGGATTCACATGGCATTGCTTTCTATGTGGATTGGCTGATATATGTGAAATTGTTTGCAAAGCATTTCAACTCTGTTGGAAGAATTATGCCACAGGAAAAAAACTGGCTTCTAGCATATCTGTATACTGTGCTAACCAGTGAAAGATTTTGAAGAGCACATACAGGTAGTCAGACTTACCACAAAAGACCAATGAGGCATAGATCGAAGACACAAAATGAGACTCCAGAGCTCAAGTTTGAATTCTGCAATTAGGAATTCTGTTATACTCCTGTAAAATTTTATGTTATCTCTTAAAAAAAATAATTGAATGGGATCTAGAGGGTGAAATCTGTAGGCAAGAGTTCCTTCTCTCCAGGTAGCCAGTGAAAAAGTCAGCAGCTCAAGTGAGTGTGTGTTTTAAAAACAATGGCTTGCTTTGCTACCCATAGGAAGCACAAAATAGACGAATAACAGTTACAAGGATGGATGGACACAGTCTCCCATTGTCTCAAATTTGCATTTGCATGGTGCTAATCCCAAGGAAACCTTAGAGCCTTTGTGTTGTAAGTACTTGTAGCTCATACAGCAGGCAACATTGGGGAGAGGATTATTTGGTCACAAAAGAAACAGACTGGGAAATCAAATTGTTATCCAAGTGCTTGTCAAACAAAAATCAGATGGCTATTTCAGTTCAGAATCAGGTGTTCAGCAACCAAGGGTTACTTTGTTTAAGCAAGTGATGCCAACCAGGAAAAGTAAAAATATGTCAGCCTTTATTTAAAGACAGGTGGCTGATTCTCCTTGTGGAAGGAAGAGAGAAAAAGGAAAAAAAAAAAAACTGGAAAACAAAAACCAAAAAACTTCCCCATCTGCTTGGCAACCTACTACCATTATGATTTTACATCATTAACTTTTCTAAGTAATGTTATCTGTAAGGATAATTTGGAAGCAGTATTACACTGAGATCTTTTCAACTTTGAGTCATTTAAATACATCTTCCAAATAATATAATTTTGTAATATAATTAAATAACTTTAGATGAATATTATTTAGATGGTTTCTACTCTGCACAAAGGTCTCCGGGTAGTAAAGGCAATCCATTTGTGTAGTAGAGTCCTTAGGTTTTGTTAAGCCAGGAGTGTGTGCTTTTTATGTAACGGGGACTGGTAGCCATTTTTCATGGAGTCCTGGCCTCCTTTCCTGGTATGTTTTAATAAGAAAGAAAAAAAATGCTACCATTCAAACTATGATACAATGTTTTCTTTTCATTAACATTTTAATTTAAATGCATTGAAAGTCTCTTTGGTAAATATTTAGATTTTTATCATGTATCACCTTAATGCATACATAAAAATGAAAGTTAAAATCGTTGGTTAATGTTTTCCCAGGACTTGACATTCAGAACCTCTCTATTCTTATTTACCTTCTGCTTTCAATGCCCAGGTTTTCCCCACAGTATGTTTCTCTTAGCCACCCAGAGCTTCCGTCATGCTGCACTTAAAACAATTTTTTTCTTATTATTGACATATAGCTGACCTTCAATGCTGTGTCAGTTTCAGGTGTACAACATAGTCATTTGACAATTCTGCACGTTACTCAGGGCTCACCTCGTTCGACGCATTCGCCTCGTTCGACGTGGGGCTCAAACCCACTAACCGTGAGACCATGACCTGAGCTGAAGTCGGACACTTAACCGACTGAGCCACCCAGGCGCCCCGTAATTCTATTCTTAATTTTTTGAGGAACTTCCATACTGTTTTCCACAGTGGTTGTACCAATTTACATTCCCACCAACAGTGCACAAGGGTTCCCTTTTCTCTACCTCCTGGCCAACACACTTGTTCGTTCCTGTCTGTTTAATACCAGCCATCCTGACAGGTCTAAAGTGATAGATCTCATTATGGTTTGATTTTATTTCCCTGATGATTACTGATGTTGGACGTCTTTTCACGCGTCTGTTGGACATCTATATGTACTTTTTGGGGAAAATGTCTATTTAGGTCCTCTGCTCATTTTTTCAATTGGATTATTTGTGGGGGTTTTTGTATTAAGTTCTTTACATATTTTGGATATTAATCCCTTATCAGATGTGCCATTCACTACTATCTTCTCCATTCAATAGGTTCCCTTTTGGTTTTGTTGTCGATTTCCTTTGCTGTGCAAAAGCTTTTTATTCTGATGTAGTCCCAATAGTTTATTTTCGCTTTTGTTTCCCTTAACCAAGCAGACATATCCATGAATATGTTGCTAAGGCCAATGTCGAAGAGATTACTACCTGTTTTCTTTTAGGAGTTTTATGGTCTCAGGTCTCACACTTATTTTTTTAAGTAAGCTGTGTCCAATGTGGGACTTGAATTCACAACCCCAAGATCGAGAGATGCGTGCTTCATGGACTGAGCCAGCCAGGTGCCCCTCAGATCTCACTTTTAGCTCTTTAATCCATTTTGAGTTTATGCGTATGGTGAAAGAAAGTGGTCTACTTCATTCTTTTGCATGTAACTGTCCAGTTTTCCAACACTGTTTTCGAAGAGACTGTCATCTTTCCTTTACATACTCTTGCCTCCTTTGTCAAAGATTAATTAACTTTACGACTGTGGGTTTGTTTCTAGGGCCTCTATCCTGTTTCCATTGATTTGTGTGTCTATTTTTTTTTTTTATTGCCAGTTTTGATTAGTACAGTTTTGTAGTAGATTTTGAAATCTGGGATTGCGATACCCCCAGCTTTGTTCTTCTTTCTCAAGATTGGTTTGCATGCTGCACTTTTTATAAAAGTACTCTGTGGTCATCCAAGTTGCTGTCCCTCCATTCTGCCTGGCTTGATGCTGGTGGGTTTTTTTTTTTTTTTAACTTATCCAAGATTTTCATATAATAACCAGTTTGTTTTTCTTCTTCAAATGGTCCTCAAAAGGCCTGTGGCCTGGCATGCTGAGAGGTATAGATGGCCAGGCACATCCTAGGACTAGTAACTAAGTTGGCACAGGCTCAGGCTGTGGTAACTTTATAGACCCTTCCACCTGCTCAGCACCAACTATAAGACAATTCCAGATAGATAGATAGATAGATAGAGATGTGAATGTGAAAGAACATGGGAGCAGGGGCATCTTAGAATCTGTAAAATATAGTATATTGCTTCCTGTCTGTACTTTGCAATTTTTGATTTTGCAAATGGCCAAACCACCGTAGGGAACAAAAATGAACAAAAATCCTAAGGTGGCAGGGCCTGACCTGGCCAGCCCCATACTGCACAGGCTAGACCAGGCTTGGGAAGTCTCTGTGTTGCTGGGTCACTATGAATAGCGAAGGCAGGGGTGGGGGGGTCACGGCAGCTGCTGCTTCTTCCTATAGTGCCTTCATTGCCCACAAGGAGGGGGCCAGAACCAAACAGAATCTCCTGGAACTGAGATAGGGGAAGGGAAAAGAAAGAGCTACAGCTGCTGAACCATGATCGACATATGGGGGAGAATGCTGGAGACAAATGTGCATGGCACAGCGTGACATTTGAGTCACATCTGACATAGAAACTTAAGGATCCAATCTTGCTCAAAATGATTTTTTTTTTTTTGATGAATGTATCTACTAGTCAAAGAGACATGCAGAGAGGGAGAACAAAGTAGGACAAAGCTATAGAAAACTTTTGGGAAAAATCTCTCTTGTTGGGATTGAGATACCCTTCACTGATTGGTTGATCGATTCGTTCATTCATTCACTCATTCATTCAACAAATACGTACTGAATACTTATTATGTGCCGAATCCTCTTCTAGGCACTGCACTGAGACTAAATCAGAAAAGAAAAAAACACAAGTACCTTGCTTTTATTACATCTATACTCAAGTAGAGAGAAGAGAAAAAGAAAACAATAAATATGCAATATGTCAACTGTTGACAAGGGGTAAAAAGTAGGGGACAGACATTACGTTGGTGGTGACGGGGATGGTGGTGGTGGTGATGCTGCTTGTGTGTGTGGTCAAGGGAAGTTACTCAGATAAGAATCCTTGAATGGCTTAAGAGCACGAGCCAAGTGCATTTAGGAAGAGGAAACAAGTGCAAAGCCGCTGGGGCAGGCACACACCCATTGGACTCTATAGAACCAAGGAGGCTGGCGGAGCTGAAGCAGAGAGCTGAGCGACTTGGTAGGAGATGAATTGAAAAGGAAGTTGAGTGCCCCATTCTGTAAGGCTGGATTTTATTCTGAGCGAAGTGGGGAGCCACTGGAGACCTTAGAGCAGAGAAATAACGAGATCTGACTCGGGTCTTCAACGGATCGCTGTAACGGCTGCGTGGAAAATAAACTAGAACAGAGCAGGAATGGAATCCGGGAGGCCAGAGAGAACACCGTGACAAATGCCCAGACTATATAGAAGGGAGTGTTTGGGGCCAGATTAGAAGTGATAGAGGTGATTAGAACCAGTCAGATTGTGAATACGTTTTGAAGGTAGAACCCACAGCTTTGACCAAAGAATTAAATATGGGCAGCGAGAGAAAGAGATGAATCCAGAATGACTCTATGGTTGTCTTGTTGGAACTACTGCCAGTGCAGCAGAGTTGGAGGAAAATAAGAGCTTGGATTTGAACATGTTGGGTTTAACACATCTGAGTGGATCTGGAAAGCAGACAGTTGAAGAGAGTTGAAGCACCAGGTCTGGATCGGAGGGAGAAAGGTGGAGTCATCAGCAGATCGATGGTAGGAAAATGGATGAAGTCCCCAAGGATTGAGTATAGAGAGGGGAGACATCTGAGGACAAGTCCTGGAGCACATTCATAGAGATCAGGGAAATGAGAAGAAAACCCCGAAGGAAACTGAGAAAGTTGAGGAACCCAGCCAGATTGCAGGGGCTAAGAAAGTATCTCAAGGATCTCGAGAGTAACCACGGTGAATGCGGCGGAGGGATCTGGTAAGGTGAGGGCTGGGAAACGACCACTAGGTTTCACGAAAGGGGGCTAAAAATGGGATTCGAGAGTGGGTTTCAGAACCTGGGAGAAGAAACGGGGGTTTTGAGTAAAGAGAACTTTTGAGGATTTTTGCTACAAAGGGAAGGGAGAAAAGGAGGTGACAGGTGGGTTAGAAGTTGGAAGGAGATTTCTGAAGATCGGGTGATATTTGAATGAGGGTGGGGAGGATTCAGTAGGAAGGGTGCAGGAGAGATGCCAGACAGCTGGACAGAGAGAGAACAGTTACTAAAACAAGGTCCTTCCTTGCTTGGATGGCAGTGAATCCGAATGCACGAGTGGAGGGGCTGGTCCTCACTCAGAAGGCATTGGGGGTAGGGGTCCATGCAGTTAGATTTAGATCCTTAATCCATTTTGAGTTTATGCGTATGGTGAAAGAAAGTGGTCTAGCTTCATTTTTTGCACGTAACTGTCCAGTTTTTCCAACACTGTTTTTTTTTTTTAATTTTTTTTAACGTTTATTTATTTTTGAGACAGAGAGAGACAGAGCATGAATGGGGGAGGGTCAGAGAGAGGGAGACACAGAATCTGAAACAGGCTCCGGGCTCTGAGCTGTCAGCACAGGGGCCCGATGCGGGGCTCGAACTCACGGACCGCGAGATCGTGACCTGAGCCGAAGTCGGCGCTCAACCGACTGAGCCACCCAGGCGCCCCCCAACACTGTTTTTGAAGAGACTGTCATCTTTCCATTATACATTCTTGCCTCCTTTGTCAAAGATTAATTAACCGTACAATTGTGGGTTTGTTTCTGGGCCCTCTATCCTGTTTCCATTGATTTGTGTGTCTATTTTTTTTTTTTTTTTTTTTTTGGTAGTAGATTTTGAAATCTGGGATTGCGATACCCCCAGCTTTGTTTTTCTTTCTCAAGATTGCTTTGCGTGCTGCACTTTTCATAAAGGTACTCTTCTTCCTTTCCTGCTTTGATTTTCTCAGCGAAGTCCTCAGAGGGGTCATCAGCTGTATCTGAGAGAGGTGTTCAGTCCTTAATCCTGGTTGTACATGAGAATCACCTGGAGAATCTTAAGAGAACACTCCTAACCGGGCCCTACGCCAATTTAATCGGATTTCTCTGGAGGTGTACCTGGGCCCTGGAATGTGTTAAAGGCTTCCGGGTGATTCAAAAGTGTGGCCAGAGTTGAGAATCCCCGGGTTAGGGGTCTGAGGAAGGAAGATGTGAGGTAGTCAAAATATTTCACCAGTAGAGTGGAGACTCAGTCAATTAGATCAACATACTTGGATTTGTGGTTGAGAATTCAATGCGAAACCTGCCAGGATGGTTGCATTTTTTCCCCAAAGTTTTATTTATTTGAGAGAGAGAGAGAGAGAAAGAGCACACAAGCAGGGGAGGGGCAGAGAGAGAGAGAGAGGATCCCAAGTAGGCTCTGAGCAAGGGGCTGGACATAGGGCTCAAACCCATGAACCATGAGATCATGACCTGAGCCAAAACCAAGAGTCAGACGCTTAACTGACTGAGCCCCCCAGGCGTCCCAGGATGGTTTCATTTTTCTCCAACTATGTTCAGCTGCCAGGGGCAGACACGGGGTGGACAGAGGGTTGGGTTTTACCGAGGTAGGTTTTTCTCAGGTATGTATGATGGCGGTGAGAGTACTGGACAGTGATTATAATCATGGACCTGGGCTCGGTGTCAGCTAAGGAGGCATGTGAGAATTTGGGGGAAGAATTAAGGGACGTTGAAAAGGATGTAGGTAAATGGCTTCTTCTGAGTGGTTTCGCTAATGAGTATTTCCACGAAATATTTAGTGCAGCCAGACCCCTGCAAGCAGCACAAACAACTCTGATTAGTGCTTCAACCTACATTTTCTTCCCAGGGTTGCAATCAGTTGCTCTCAACAAGTGGACATTGTGAGATATTTAGAGCAAAGAGAAACATACATATTGGAAGCGGGCTTTTCCCATTCTTAGAAACCAGAATTTTGTACCTTCGTGTCCTTTCTTCTGTCCCCCTTGGTGACCTTTTCCCTCTCGAAGCACACCCAAGCCCCACTCCCCTGTTCTCCAATAAAAGAAAGGGATCCAAGTAACAGCCTTGAAGTTCAATCACCTTTAAAGGAGAAACAGCCCTGGGCAGTTGGTGTTTTACACAAAAGAATGGATTGCTTAGTCACAGAAACTCAGGTATTCTAAGAAACAGGGAGCGGATGTTCCCTGCTAGAAAGGGGACCTTCTCGGCATCTCTGAAGTCACATTCCTGTAGCTGGCACTGGCGGAACTGAAAGTATAAATTAGACGTTCAGGGTCAAACTCTACGTAGATTGTTGAACTGATGCATTGTTGTAGGCTTAGTGTGAAAGCCCCATCTGTCCCTCAGTTTTCTTACAGTGAGAGTGATGCTTCTTATAAGATTGTCTGTGAAAGGCTGGGCGCCCTACAGAACCATGCAGCACAGCAGAGCTTTCCCCTAAGGAGAGCGTAATGTGCACTTTAATCGTAGGAGAAAAAATAGAGAATCATGGGAAGAAACACTCATGTCGGGGCTTTCATTAATCTTAGTGCAACCTCTCACCAATTCTGTATCTTTATTTGCAGTAATTTTTAAATAAACATTACTGTTGAAATACCCTTAGTTACAACGAGCAACTCAGTTATCAGAAAAACAGTCTCAAACGTTTGTTCTAATTACTAAACCAGAGGAGGTGACAGGGGTGCCTGGGTGGCTCCGTGGGTTGAGTGACAGACTCTTGATTTCTGCTCTGGTCATGATCTCACGTTCGTGAGATCAAGTCCCACATCGTGCTCTGCGTTGACAATGCAGAGTCTGCCTGGGATTCTTTCTCCCCCTCTCTCTGCCCCTCTCCCACTCATGCTACACACACACACACACACACACACACACTCTCTCTCTCTCTCTCTCTCTCTCTCAAAGATAAATAAAAAAAAGAAGAGCTGACAAAGTGTAGAAAATTTTTCAACAAGGTTTAAACAAAAAGGATTTTCCACTTTATTCTAATCAGGTCAACATAGATACCACTTTCCCATAACATTGCAAGTAATTGGTATTTTTCAAAGATATCATTCGGTTCTTTATAGAAGGCTAAAAGTTGGAGGCCCATAACAATGACAGTCAACTTTTATGTGTGCCTTCCGTATGCCAGAAGCTGTGCTAAATGGTTTACTGGGAACATCTAAAAACCAGCCTTTTGAGGTCAATGTTCTCCCTGTTCTAACTCCACGCATGGCAAAGCGAATGCTTCAAGCCGTGAGCTCGGTTTTCCAAGTTCATACAGCTAGTATATGATGGGATTAGTATTCAAACGCAGGCAGTCTAATTCCAGGTCAGATCCCTCCTGGCCGCTACCATAGTTTTGTGACTGTCACCTGCTCCCCCGCTCCACTCCCGTTTCGGGACAATCAGTAATGCCTAAAGCACAGTGGCTGTGCGTGAGGGGTGGCCACTGGCTTTAATTATTTCTATCTTCATACATTCTGCGTCAGCTCTTTCTTCTGCCCAGGAAAGTATCCATCCTTCAAAGCATCAGTATTAATTGTTGTTCAGGGATGAATTAAGCTTCTGGGGTCATGCACGGTTTACTATGGCATCCATATTTCTTTCATGTAACCTAAGTAGCATTCACTTGGAGACAAGAAGAAATGATGGGAGGCGGGGAGTGGCGATGTTAAGAGGGACTCCCAGAAATTGGTTCCTGGACCAATAATGATCACTAGCCCTTATGTTACTCTTGGAGTCACTTTACTCGTGCTGAAATGTATGAATTTGCCCTAGCGTGACTCGGCCCCTCCTAACAATCAAAAGCTCCCAGGATGGGTCAAGATGTTTTGTTGTAATTCTGCAGGTTGAATGTATTTATCAGCCCTTCCCCGAGAATGCTATTACAGGGCGGGAGTTGGGTGATGACTAGTGGGCAGAAACCTATCAGGTGGGAGGAGCCAATGATGTTTGTATGAAGGAGAAACCAGCTCTCCTTGGTGATGGGGCATTTAGTCTGCTCTCAGACTCCAGCCCGGCCAGGACCGCTTTGTAAGAGAAAGGCTTCAGTTGGGAGGGGTTGACAACTACTGAGAAAACCAGTCAATTAATATTGAAAAAACACTAACCAATTAGGTGCATTTTTTTGGTTTCGATTTTGGTCTTCAAAGCATGAAGGTCCTTGGGGAAAGGGAGCGGAGGAAAAAGCTGGGCCAGACTCACCGCAGGCCAAGCCTCGCAGTTGGGCACAGCCCTGCCTGCTGAGGGACCCTTCCTGGAGGCCCCGCCCCCGGAAGGCCCCGCCCCCGGAAGGATGCCATGGCCGATATAATGCTCTGCTGTCACTGTCTGGTAATTCTTCAGTTTTATTTTTGAACTTGTGTTTTGGGAGTGGGGGGGATGGGACAGCGGAGCACGCGCATGAGCCGAGGAGACCGCCCGGTATGCGTGTCCACCGTCCCTTGCCTCCTCATGTTCAAATACTGGTCTCCCGCCTGGCGAGTGCCGCTGGAAGGTGACACCCAGTGCCTGGGGTTCAGCAAGAGAAGCTAAGCGTTACATCGATGACTGAGTCAACAGGAGCACCCTTTCCCTACGAAGCAGAGCTTGCTCTGAGCACAGACAGAAGGCAATGGCCTCTGGTGAACAACCCAGAACCGGGTCATACCCTTTCTCACTCACGTTACCTCCCTGTGTTAGCCAAGCACTTAGGCTGCAAGCGGTGACTTAGAAGCGAAAGAAGGGAAAGAAGGGGCGACCCCCCTGCCCCCCGTCCTTTCGGGTTCCTTACCCATCAGTAAGCTGAGGGCGGGAGGGTTGGTGGAACACGGCCTGTCTCACCAGGTGGAGTAAAGACAGCTGAGCTGGCCGAGCGCAGGATTTCCACCGTCCTGGTGAGAACAGGGTGCATGTGCCCGGACCAGCTGCCGCGTCCACGTGCGGATTATTTAAAACTGACACTGCACCGTACAAAGATGGGTGGTAAAATTCATGCTCCTAACTAGGTTTGTAAATGTTTATTTACTTGGAATGACGTTAAATGCAAAGCGAAAACACCGGCCATGGCACGTGGAAAGACAGACCTTGGAGGAAATGAGCTTTCTATTTTAGTATCTTTAACAACTCTTCATCTGTGCTTTTGAACAAAAGGCCGTATATCTTCATTTTGTGCTGGGCCTGCAAATTATGTAGCCAGCCCTGGGAACAGCTGTGTAGCGTCTCTATGACCTAGTGGCGTGAATGCCGGGAGCCTCCTTCCCGGACCCCGTAGCATCACACAAGCCTCTCAAGACAAAAGAGAGCTTTAGGGTATGGGGGTGGGGGGGGGGGGGAGGTCCTCAAATTTCTGAATCATAGGTGCCCTGCTCGGGCTGCCATAACAAAATACCAAAAGCTGGGGGGCGTGGGCAACATACACTTTATTTTCTCACAGTTCTGGAGGCTGGTAGTCCAGGGTCAAGGTGTCAGGAGGGTTCAATTCTCCAAGGCCTCTCTCCTTGGCTTGCAGATAACCGTCTCCTCTGCTGTGTCGTCAGACGACACATTGCCCTTCAGTGTGTATTGTCTGTGTCCTAGTGTCCTCTTCTTATAAGCACACCAGTCATGTTGAATTAGAGCCTACCCCCAATGAGCTCATTTTACCTTAATCATTGAATGATTGATTAATTGATTGTGGGCTTTAGGCCCAGGCAGAGCCCGATGCAGGGCTTGAACTCACAACCCTGACATCAAGACTGAGCTGAGTGCAAGAGTCAGGTGCTTAACCCACTGAGCCACCCAGGTGCCCCCTTTAATCACCCCTTCAAGGATCTAGGGTCTGAATACAGTTACATTCTGAAGTGCTGGGTGTTAGGACCTCAACATCGGAATCTGGGGGGGGGGGGGGGGGGGGGGGGGGGGGGGGGGGGGAGGTTACATTCAACTGAGCCCAAAACAATAGGCAAAACTGGAACTGAAACAGAAATTTAGACACATTTTAAAACGCTAAACGTGTATTTTTGTGCACCTTAGTTGCTAGACTAGGATGTATTTGCAACCTTGTAGCAAAACACCCATTGGAATGATCAAACAGAGCTTCTGGGTAACTTCACACACCCACAATTCAGACAAACCCCAAAGCTTTCTAATTGGGGATTTGGCTGTTTTAGGCTCAGTGGCCACCTAAGCCTGCCTAGGACTTTCCTTTTGTTTTAGCAGAAAAGTAACAGGAAGAGGAATTGAACATCTAGACATCTTGCCGGTGTTTGTAGTTAATCGTACTCTGCCTCCTGGTCCAAACCTGATTGAGCTCTTGGCGCCATAGAGGAGAGATGATGTTCATTACACGTCAGTGGCCACAATGTGCCTTTTTTATTATTGTTGGTATTTGTGTTATTTTTAGATGTAAGAGACAGGCCTTATCTTTGGGCTGCTGTAACAAGAGCATCATAGACTGGGTGGTTTAAACAACAGACATTTATTTGTCACACTCCCGGGGCTCGGAAGTCTAAGCTCAAGGCACTGGCAAACTCCATGTCTATTCAAGGGCCACCTCCCGGGTCACAGATGACCATCTTCTCCCTGTAACCTCCCGTGGTGGAGGGGGCAAGGGATCTCTGCGGGGGTCTCTTTTAGGAAGTTGCTAATCTTGTCCATGGGGGCTCCACCTCATGACCTAAACATCTCCCAGAGACCCCACCTCCCGATACTGTCACCTTGTGCATTAGGTTTTCAATATATGAATTCTGGAGGGACACAAACATTCCGTCTACAGCAGGCTTCACTGAGTGTCTTGTATGTCCCAGGCACTAATTTTTTGGCAAAAGTAACCACTTCCTACACGTCCTTTGAAGTGAGAGTGAGAGTATTTCTCCACTTTGTCTTCCTTTAGAACTTTTCTCCAGGGAAGACCCTAAAAAGTTCAGAAAAGATCCAGAAGAAACCCACTGGCCGCTGGCTAACTCATTCTTCGCAGGAGAGCAGAATTCAGTCTGCAGCAGGTTAATCTTGGAAATCTAGGCAAAGAGACCTTGCTTTAAAGTCTTCTCAGGGCGCCTGGGTGCCTCAGTCAATTAAGCATCCCACTTCTGCTCAGGTCATGATCTCACGGTTCTCGAGTTCGGGCCCCGCGCTGGGCTACGGGCTGACAGCTCAGAGCCTGGAGCCTGCTTCAAATTCTGTGTCCCCCTGCCCTCTCTGCCCCTCCCTCCCTCTCTCTCTCTCTCTCAAAAATAAATAAACACTATGGGGCACCTGGGAGGCTCAGTTGGTTGCACATCGAACTTCAGCTCAGGTCATGATCTCATGGTTTGTGAGTTCGAGCCCCGCGCTGGGCTACGTGCTGAACAGCTCAGAGCCTGGAGCCTGCTTCGGATTCTGTATCTCCCTCTCTCTCTCTCTGCCCCTCCCCGACTCGCGCTGTCTCTCTCTCTCTCTCAAAAATAAATAAACATTAAACAAATTTTTTAATAAATAAATAAGCATTAAAAAAAGTCTTCTCGATTACGAGTTTTGTTAGTACGAGTAATAACTACAATATCAACTTTCTTTTTTTATTTATTTATTTTTTAATTTACATCCAAGTTAGGTAGCATGTAGGGCAACAATGATTTCAGGAGTAGATTCCTTAATGCCTCTTACCCATGTAGCCCATCCCCCCTCCCACAACCCCTCCAGCAACCTTGTGTTTGTTCTCCATATTGAAGAGTCACTTATGTTTTGTCCCTTATATCAATTTTCTTTTTTATCAGTGGCCCACTAGGTGCCTGGTACTGCTGAGCACCGAGGGGAATGGTGGGTCTCACAGCCCTCTGAGAATCACACTATTTTCTCCTCCATATTATGGATGAGCATTAAGCCTTGGTGAGAAGTCACACAACACTCCCAAAAGCCACATTGCTACCGAGGGGCCAGCTGGGATCTCCGCCCACTTTGGTTCCAGAGCCTGTGATTGCAAACGTGGGCCGCACTAACTGTTCCGTAGGAAGGACCATGCATGGGGGTGACAGCAAACCCAGGAGGCCGCCCTTATCCCTTAAGTTAACCCCAGCGCAGCCCGCTGTGACTGCTTGAGGGAAGGGTGAGAGCTGGGTGCTGCCCAGGGCGTATTTCGGGGAGCAGACGTGTGGTCAAGGGGGTCTAATGATGCACAGAATGAACAGACCTAGGGAAAGATCTGAGTTCCTGGAGCCGTGATCTCCAAACATTTATTATTGTGCACCTCTCGTCTGCCAAAAAATCGATCAATCAATAATAAAATAAAAAATGTTTTGAGGGCATAACACCAACGTAAGTATATTTATTTATAAATTATAGCCTGTACTATATTAAATTATGTACATTACAAGTGATATGCAAAAGGTGAACATTTAAATTTTTTATGTCTTATTTTATATTAGAGAGAAAGAGAGAGACAGAGCATGAGCAGGGGAGGGGCAAAGAGAGACAGGGAGACACAGAATCCGAAGCGGGCTCCAGGCTCCAAGCTGTCAGCACAGAGCCGACGTGGGGCTCAAACCCACGAACTGCGAGATCATGACCTGAACAGAGGTCAGACACTCAACTGACTGAGCCACCCAGGCGCCCCTTGAGAACTTCCTTATACAGAGCCCGACGCGGGGCTCGAACCCGTGAGCAGTGAGATCATGACCTGAGCTGAAGTTAGACGCTCAACCGACTGAGCACCCCGGCGCCCCACAAAAGGAAACATTTAAATGGATGACAAGAAATACAAATCAACCATCTAGTATTTTCTTCCTGTCCTTTATCGGACTATATCTCTCCCACTCACTTTGGAAAAGATTTTTTCAAAGACACAGGACACTTCAGTTTGTACCACCAATTCCTAGGATTAATCTCTAAAGAGATGGAAAATGGAGATGGTTTCTTAAGAAATACGCCAACGGCTCTGAAAGAAGACAGGGACCATCAGTTCCTGCTCTGCTGGCCCGTGATACATCCATCCGAGTCTTGAAACTACAGATCTAGAATTGGACCTCTCATCCCAGACCCGCCAACCCAAAACTTGAAAAAATACACTTCACTTAAAATCAGTTATCATCACAAAATTCTTGTAGCCATTCGTGCTCCAAAAATCAAAGTAAACGTTTGCAGCCTCCTTCTGGGTTAACAATATGGAGAAACCAAACTTTAGGGAAACAAAAACAAAAACAAAAACAAAAACAAAACCTAACTTTACAGGAAGGAGGAAGCAGGATCATAGCATATGGCGACAAGATTAGTTTTAGAGAGCTGTTTAGGGAGCCCTACTGGAAGGCTTAAGGTAGAGGGAAAAAAACAAAGGGACGTGGCGACCAAAAACTGTCTGAGTTTTCTAATTTGCCCTGGGAACTTCTGGGTGGAGAGGAGAACATTGTGTGGGGTCAGAGCAAGAGGGAATGAGAAGCCCGTACACGTGTGTGAACAGCTCTTCTCCCCATCTCCTATGGGAGAGGAAAAGAGAATGAATTTATTCCAGTAAGGACGGCCACGAGTTGGTGAGGTAAGTTAGGTAGATGGATGGCTACCCAAAAAAGCCAGGGAAGGAGGCTTCCCTGCTGTCTTGTCAGCATCTATGGGCAAGGCTCTCTAAACGGACTGCCAAACGAATTGATGTACAAATCAGATTACCGGCAGCCATGTCTAGCTGCTCGGGTTGTGCATGGCACAATGCACCTCAACTAAAGGCATGCCCTTAACACTACAGACATCTTTATATCTTTGTTATTTTAAATATTTAAAAAAATATATTTTTTTATTCGTTGACTCCAAAGAGGCAGTTGATTGCTTATCATGACAATTTTTTGATCGCGTAAAACTGCCTCCTTGGTTGTGAAAATCAGTACGTTGTAACAATTTTCTGAGAGATGGAAATGAAGTGCCTCCTTCCAGGGAGGCCTGAGTGGCTCAGTCAGTTAAGGGTTGGAGTTCAGCGCCAGTCACAATCTCACGGTTGGTGAGCTTGGGTCCCGCATCAGGCTGTATGTTAGCAAGTAGTACAGAGCCTGCTTGGGATTCTCCCTCGCTCTCCTCTCTCTCTGTCTCTCCCCCACTCATGCTCTCTCTCTCTCTCTCTCTCTCTCAAAATTAATAGATACTAAAAAAATAAAAATAAAAATGGCCTCATGTCTCAGTAGCACCCTATAGTGAAATTTATACAAATAAATGCCGAGAGTGTAAGCGCGCGCTCCTTAATTTTTCCAGCCCGTAGTGTCACCTACCTTCTCTGAAAATATATCAGGAGCCAAGCATATCCACAGCAGGAGCTGCTTAAGTTTCGTTAGCTCCAAGTGTCCGCCTCCCTTGGTAAGTAGCATGGCAGGAAATGTCCTTAATTCATTGCAAACTTCCGTCTGCATTTTCTCTATTAGATTCGTCTGTCGATGTCCGCTATTTGCTGGGTTGCATTGCAAATGTAACATTGCATGCAAACTCTACATGCTGTTGGCTACAGGGCAAGCATATTAATTGTTAGGTGATCAGGAAAAATGTTTTAAGCATTTCGTATCCCTTCATGAGTTTGTTACTTACATGCAGGCATTTTTACTGGGTTTTAGTTATGTCTTTCGTAAGTTGTTTGGGATTTTCTGTTGACGTGCAATGTATGATAAATTTCCCCATCAAAAATAACGGGCCAAAGACTATTTTTGTTGTGGTTCAGAGCATCCGAGCTTCAAGAATGGATTAACTATGTTCAGTGGGAGATGTCTCTGTATTGTTCTGCTTTGATTGTGAAATAAAAACATGTTGGATGAAGGAAAGACCTTTTTGCCCAAGCTGCTTCTAGACAGAGAGCTGCTTTTCTGATTCATATACCAATTGTATCTTAAACTTAAAAATGAGACACCATTGACATTAGACACTAGCTAAATTTGATCTTTTGAAGTTGATTTGTTGATCGTATCTTCTGAGATTTGTTTGCTGAAAACAGAATGGCATTTGGGGTTTCCAATTTGTATGTGCTTTTGTTATGGCACAATCATTTTTAGTAGCTAATATTCATTGATCGTTAATAAGCCACAAACTATTACACAGAAATAAGTTAGAAATTCCTGCAAAATGCTTCATTAATTGTATTATGGAAGTTACTTTCAATGACATGGGAATTTGGTTGGTATATAAATAAATATATATATATATATAATATATATATTTTATATAATAAAATATAAAATTACTTTAAATTATATTTAAATTAAATTAAATTTACTTAAAAATTTTATTACTTTGCACGTTTGTAAATTCTAAGTTAAAACACTTACAAAGTGTGCGAAACACAGATACTAAATTTAGTAAAAAAATTTATTTGGGCCAGGAATACAGCTGTGCTGCAAATGTGCACAGAAAACACAGTAGATTAAAACACATTTAAAACATATTGTGGGACATTTTATATTCCACAGAAGGCTACGCATTATTATTTTTTATTTTGAAACAATCAAAAACTCGGATAATGAGGAGCTTACTTCCTAAACCATTTGAGAGTTCCTTGATAACCCAAGTCTCTATCACACTCGCACACGTTAGTGTGGATTTCCTACAGATGAGGACAGTCTCCCAGATGACCACATCACACGCCGATTTTGAAATCAGTAAATCTACATGGATAGATAACTATCATTTCATCCACAGACCCCCTTCACATTCTGGCAATTGTCCCAATAACCTATGATGGATACACGCATTCGTTGGTCTCAGTCTCCCTCAGTCTGGAACAATTTTTTAGTCATTTCTTGACTTTTGTAAACTTGACACTTTTGAAGATTACAGGCCAGTTATGTTCTGGAGTGTGCCTCCATTTTGGCTTGTCTGATGTTTCCTCATAATTAGATCCAGGTTATAAGTGACTCTGTGTTCTTCTCACTGCATCGTAGATGGCATAGGATTTGATTTTCCTGTCACTGATGATGTTAATTTTGATCCCCCGGTGAAGGTAGACTTTTCCAGTCTACCCTGTGAAGGTACACTTCTTCCTTTCAAAATTCAGAAGTGGTTTGTGGGATGGTATTTTAACACTACTTAATGGCACAGAAACAGACACATAGACCAATGGAATAGAATAGAAACCCCAGAACTAGACCCACAAACGTATGGCCAACTCATCTTTGACAAAGCAGGAAAGAACATCCAATGGAAAAAAGACAGTCTCTTTAACAAATGGTGCTGGGAGAACTGGACAGCAACATGCAGAAGATTGAAACTAGACCACTTTCTCACACCATTCACAGAAACCATCAAAACCCTAGAGGAGAAAGCAGGAAAAGACCTCTCTGACCTCAGCCGTAGCAATTTTTTACTTGACACATCCCCAAAGGCAAGGGAATTAAAAGCAAAAATGAACTACTGGGACCTTATGAAGATAAAAAGCTTCTGCACAGCAAAGGAAACAACCAACAAAACTAAAAGGCAACCAACGGAATGGGAAAAGATATTTGCAAATGACACATCGGACAAAGGGCTAGTATCCAAAATCTATAAAGCGCTCACCAAACTCCACACCCAAAAAACAAATAACCCAGTGAAGAAATGGGCAGAAAACATGAATAGACACTTCTCTAAAGAAGACATCCAGATGGCCAACAGGCACATGAAAAGATGCTCAACGTCGCTCCTCATCAGGGAAATACAAATCAAAACCACACTCAGATATCACCTCACGCCAGTCAGAGTGGCCAAAATGAACAAATCAAGAGACTATAGATGCTGGAGAGGATGTGGAGAAACGGGAACCCTCTTGCACTGTTGGTGGGAATGCAAATTGGTGCAGCTGCTCTGGAAAACAGTGTGGAGGTTCCTCAAAAAATTAAAAATAGATCTACCCTATGACCCAGCAATAGCACTGCTAGGAATTTACCCAAGGGATACAGGAGTACTGATGCATAGGGGCACTTGTACCCCAATGTTTATAGCAGCACTCTCAACAATAGCCAAATTACGGAAAGAGCCTAAATGTCCATCAACTGATGAATGGATAAAGAAATTGTGGTTTATATACACACTGGAGTACTACGTGGCAATGAGAAAGAATGAAATATGGCCCTTTGTAGCAACGTGGATGGAACTGGAGAGTGTTATGCTAAGTGAAATAAGCCATGCAGAGAAAGAGAGATACCATATGTTTTCACTCTTATGTGGATCCTGAGAAACTTAATAGAAACCCATGGGGGAGGGGAAGGAAAAAAAAAAAGGAGGTTAGAGTGGGAGAAAGCCAAAGCATAAGAGACTCTTAAAAACTGAGAACAAACTGAGGGTTGATGGGGGGGGGGGGTGGGAGGGAGGGGAGGGTGGGTGATGGGTACTGAGGAGGGCACCTTTTGGGATGAGCACTGGGTGTTGTATGGAAACCGATCTGACAATAAATTTCATATATTGAAAAAAAAATAAAAAAATAAAATAAAATAAAATATACTACTTAAATATACCATTCCTCATCCAACATTTTATTATTTATTTTTAATAGTTGTATTGACATTCGTTTTTCTATTTTTTAATGAATTAAAAAAGTTACCATCCTTATTTATTCTGATGATTGTGTTGTCCCCAACCTGACCAGTAGGGGGCCCTGTAAGCTGACTTCCGTGTCCTTAAGTATTTATCATTCTTTGGGCACTTCAACATGAGATGTTCCAAGTTTATCTCATACTTTTCCTGCCCAGCCCCAGAATCAGTTAACTTCTCCTGCTTCTTTTAAGTGGAAAATGGAGTTTAGAAGCCAAGATGTGCACCCTAGGTGTGCTCATTGCCATTGGGATGTCATTGTTTCCAAGCAAGTTAGCGAACAATGTTAAATATATGTATATGTGTGTATGTACACACACGTGTGTTTGTGAGCATACTTACACACATTTCCATCTGTGTTTACTTCTATGTATCTATATATCGAGTTCATACAATTACTTTCAATCCCAATCCAACACATAGGTCTAATTCTAGCTCTTTCCCCTTCCATACTTGTAACCAAATGTAAGAAACCTGGCTCTCATTATCCTTAATATTCTTACACGATTTGATCAGTTACCCTGTATGTGCCCAAACTTGTATCTCCCCTGTCAGATGTCCACCTCACCTCACATTGGCTCAGATTCTCTGTGCTGCGCTGTCCCTACTCATGTGGACACCCCATCCTCCTGCTCAGACTTTGATGCCTCGCTAGGCTTCCCCTCTGTGGGGATTCCCACTTTACCCCAATGTAGGCTTCTCCAATCACACCCCAAGCGGATACCCTCCTCACCTTGCTCCAGTCCAAGGCCCCATGCTGGGCTGAGGTGACAGAGGAACACTCTTTTTCACTCTACTCGGTCTCTGACATTTCATGTCAAGTTCCACACATTTTTTAAACTTGGTAAGAAATGATGCAGACAAAAAAAGTCTTTTGAACTATAGGCATTTTTTATACTATCCAAAAACTATGTAACTCTTTTCAACTTTAATGAAATGTTGGAGCGTATTGAAAACAAATTTACCAAACATAAATTTGAAACATTATTGGATACCAAGTGGGAAGGTTGAGTTGATGTCCTAGGTGCCATGCAAAGCAAATTACACAATTTTGCTCTAGAAATTCTTCACGTTTAATAAAGATGTAAATTCTAGATTTCAGCCAAAGGTATACTTTTTTTTAAAAATCCACTTGTAGACAACATAAACAAATAGAAAAACATTCCAAACTTATGGATTGGAAGAACAAATATTACTAAAATGCCCACACTACCCAAAGCAGCCTACAGATTTAATGCAATCCCTATCAAAATACCAAGAGGATTTTTTCACAGACTAAAACAAACAATCGTAAAATTTGTATGGAACCACAAAAGACCTCGAATAGCCAAAGCAATCTTACAAAGAAAAACAAAGCTGGAAGTATCACAATTCTAGACTTCAAGTTATATTACAAAGCTGTACTAATCAAAACAGTATGGTATTGGTACAAAAGTAGATACACAGATCAATGGAATAGAATAGAGAGCCCAGAAATAAACCTATGATTATATGGTCAATTAATCTTAGACAGAGGAGGTAAGAATATGCAATGGGAAAAAGATAGTCTCTTGAACAAATGGTGTTGGGAAAACTGGACAGCTACATACCATACACAAAAATAAACTCAAAACGGATTAAAGATTTAAATGTGACACCTGAAACCATAAAAATCTTAGAAGAGAGCACAGGCAGTAATGTCCCTAACATCAGCTATAACAACATATTTCTAGATATGTCTCCTTAAACAAGGGAAACAAAAGCAAAAATAAACTATTGGGACTATACCAAAACAAAAAGCCTTTGTACAGCAAAGGAAACAACCAATGAAACTAAAAGACAATGGAAGAAGGTATTTGCAAATGACAAAGCTGATAAAGGTTAGTATCCAAAACATATAAAGAACTTATATAGCTCAACACACACACGAAAAACAAATAATCCAGTTAAAAATGGGCAGAAGACACGAACAGACATTTCTACAAAGAAGACGTACAGATGGCCAACAGACACGTGAAAAGATGCTCAACATCACTCATCATCTGGGAAATGCAAATCAAAACCACAATGAGATACCACCTTACACCTGTCAGAATGGCTAAAATTGAAAACACAAGAAACGAGGATGCAGAGAAAAAGGAACCCTCATGTACCGTTGGTGGGAATGAAAATTGGTGTGACCACTGTGGAAGAGAGTGCGGAGGTTCCTCAAAAATTAAAAATAGAACTACTCTACAATCCAGTAATTGCACTACTGTTATTTACCCAAAGAATACCAAAACCCTAATTCGAAGGGATACATGTACCCCTATGTTTACTGCAGCATTATTTACAATAGCCAAGACATGGAAGCAGCCCAAGTGTCCATTGACTGATTGAATGGATAATATAAAGAAGATATGATATACCCTCTCCCCCACACTGGAATATTATTCGGGCATCAAAAAAGAATGAAATCTTATCATTTGCAACAACAATGGATGGAGCTAGAGAGTATAATGTTAAGCAAAATAAGTCAGCCAGAGAAAGACAAGTATAATATGATTTCGTTCATATGTGGAATTTAAGAAACAAAACAATGAACAAAGTTTTTGTTTGATTGGTGGGGGGGGGGGGAATAAAAGAGGGACAAACCAAAAAAAACCCAAAAACCAAAACCAAAAACCAAACAAAACAGACCAATGAACCAACACCCTAGTCTCTTAAGTATAAATCTGATGGTTACCAGAGAGGAGGTGGGGGGGTAGATGGGTGAAATAGGTAGAAGGAATTAAGAGAAGAAGACACAAAGAAATGGAAAAACATTCCATGCTCATGGATTGGAAGAATAAATATTGTTAAAATGTCAATACTACCCAAAGCAATCTACATATTCAATGCAATCCCAATCAAAATTGCACCGGCATTCTTCTCAAAGCTAGAACAAACAATTCTAAGCCAAAGTAATGTTGAAAAAGAAAAACGAAGTGGGAGGCATCCCAGTCCTGGACTTTACTACAAAGCTGTAATCATCAAGATAGTATGGCATTGGCACAAAAATAGACACATAGACCAATGGAATAGAATAGACAGCCCAGAACTGGACCCACAAATATACGGCCAACTAATCTTTGACAAAGCAGAAAACAGTATCCAATGGAAAAAAGACAGTCTCTTTGGCAAATGGTGCTGGGAGAACTGGACAGCAATATTCAGAAGAATGTAACTGGACCACTTTCTTACACCATACCAAAAATAAACTCAAAATGGATTAAAGGCCTAAATGGGAAACAGGAAACCATCAAAACCCTAGAAGACAAAACAGGCAACAACCTCTTTGACCTCAGCTGCAGCAACTTCTTACTCAACATGTCTCTGAAGGCAAGGGAGATAAAAGCAAAAATGAATTACTGGGACCTCATAAAGATAAAAAGCTTCTGCATAGAGAAGGAAACAATAAGAAAAACTAAAAGGCAACCAACAGAATGGGAGAAGATATTTGCAAATAACATATTAGATAAAGGGTTAGTATCCAAAATCTACAAAGAACTTATCAAACTCAACACCCAAAAAACAAATAATCCAGTGAAGCAATGGGCAAAAGACATGAATAGACAGTTCTCCAAGGAAGACATCCAGATGGCCAACCGACACATGAAAAAATGCTCCACATCACTCATCATCAGGGAAATACAAATCAAAACCACAATGAGATACCACCTCACACCCGTCAGAATGCTAACATTAACAACTCAGACAACAACAGATGTTGGCGAGGATGCGGACAAAGAGAATCTCTTTTGAATTTTTTTTTTCAACGTTTTTAATTTATTTTTGGGACAGAGAGAGACAGAGCATGAACAGGGGAGGGGCAGAGAGAGAGGGAGACACAGAATCGGAAACAGGCTCCAGGCTCCGAGCCATCAGCCCAGAGCCTGACGCGGGGCTCGAACTCACGGACCGCGAGATCGTGACCTGGCTGAAGTCGGACGCTTAACCAACTGCGCCACCCAGGCTCCCCGAGAATCTCTTTTGAATTGTTGGTGGGAATGCAAGCTGGTGCAGCCACTCTGGAAAACAGTATGGAGGTTCCCAAAAAACAAAAAAATAGAACTACCCTACGACCCAGCAATTGCACTATTAGGTATTTATCCAAAGGATACAGGAGTGCTGATTCAGAAGAGCACATGGACCCCAATGTTTATAGCAGCGCTTTCAACAATAGCCATATTATGGAAAGGGCCCAAATGTCCATCAACTGATGAATGGATAAAGAAGATGCGGCTTATATATACGATGGAATACTACTTGGCAATGAGAAAGAATAAGATCATGCCATTTGCAGCAACATGGATGGAACTGGAGAGTATTGTGCTAAGTGAAATAGTCAGAGAAAGACAGATATTGTATGTTCTCACTCATGTGGAATTTGAGAAACTCAACAAAGACCATGGGGGAAGGGAAGGGGAAAAACCTGTTTCAAACAGAGAGGGAGGCAAACCATAAGAGACTCTTAAAGACAGAGAAGAAAAGGAGGGCTGATGGGGGTAGGGTCAGGGGAGAGGGGAAAAATGGGTGATGGGCATTGAGGAGGGCACTTGTTGGGATGAGCACTGGGTGTCGTATGCAAGTGATGAATCATGGGAATCTACCGCTGAAGCCAAGGCTACACCGTCTACACTGTATGTTAGCCAATTTGACAATAAATTATATTTAAAAAAAAAAAGAGTATACTTACCTTGGGCGTCTGGGCGGCTCAGTCGGTTAAGCATCTGGTTCTTGGTTTTAGGTCAGGTCACGATCTCACAGTCAATGAGTTTGAGCCCCACATCCGGCTCTGACTGGCGGTGAGGATCCTCCTTGGGATTCTCTCTCCCACTCTTTCTTTCTCTCAAAATAAATAAACATTAAAAAAATTTATTTTTAAAAAGAGGACACTTACCTTGATGAACACTAAGTAATAAATGGAATTGCTGAATCACTATATTGCACAGCTGGAACTAACATAACACTGTATGTTCACGACACTGGAATTAAAATAAAATTCAAAACAAATTCGAAATCCACTTTTAAATGTATTTGCTCAGGATTGATTTGGCACAGCATTTTTTTTTTTTTTTTTTTTTGGGACAGAGAGAGACAGAGCATGAACGGGGGAGGGGCAGAGAGAGAGGGAGACACAGAATCGGAAACAGGCTCCAGGCTCCGAGCCATCAGCCCAGAGCCTGACTCGGGCTCGAACTCACAGACCGCGAGATCGTGACCTGGCTGAAGTCGGACGCTTAACCGACTGCGCCACCCAGGCGCCCCTGGCACAGCATTTTAAGTAGAATTAATATCATTAGCAGATAGTTATAGGAACCAAAATTCAATGTACATAGTGATCCCCAAAGGATCAAAGGGATTCAGGAGTGTTTTGAAGAAAAACAAAGAGTATTTATCAAATACGTATTATTGATGCTAAACAAATTGTAGGGTCTCTTACACTGACGCCAATCACTCCATGTAGAAAATACGAGAAAAAGGCAAATGAAAACCCTTTAATCTCCAAATCCTATGACAGCCCAACTATACTACAAATTAATTTGAAAAAAAATTGCTTTATATTTCTTACAACAATATCATGTTTTAAGACAGGTTTAGATGCTCAGTGTTATGACCTTCTCAAGGATTTAAATGCCATGTATTTGAGAATTATAATGAACATGTAGTGCTTCACGGTGTAATTTATTAAAGAAATAGATCTGATCTATATAAGCAGTGTGATATCCAGGGGATATCAACATATGAGGATCCAAAAGCCTCAGGTGACTTTCTGAAATCCACTTTGTCATCTGTTAGTGTCTTTTAATGTATTTGCAGCTATAGCTTATCAGATGCCTTTGCGCAAACTTCTGAAGCTCTCAGGATATATTTAACTTTGCCAATATAGTTTCTCAGAACTCAAATTTATTTCCAAAGACGTAAGGCCTAAAATATCACAACTAAAGCAGTCAAATCTAGCAACGATTCTTACAGGACGCAAGATAGTGGGACAATTAGGCAATGAAATTATCGTAGCGATGTCACCACGAAAGCAAAATGTTGACGTGTACTTATGTAATAGTCTGGTTTCTTGAGTTTCTAATTATTTGTGATTAAATTTTCCATTTTCTATGCTTTTGTATTTAATAATTAAATCTGCAAAATTTACACAGACTGACTTTATTTTGGTAATTATTATCATTAAGAAACCGGGGCGCCTGGGTGGCTCAGTCGGTTGAGCGTCCGACCAGCTTAGGTCATGATCTCACAGTTCGTGAGTTCGAGCCCTGTGTCGGGCTCTGTGCTGACAGCTCGGAGCCTGGAGCTTGCTTCGGATTCTGTGTCTCCCTCTCTCTGCCCCTTCCCCGCTCATGCTCTGTCTCTCCCTGTTTCTCAAAAATGAATAAACATTTAAAAAAAATTTAAAAAAACACAATAATTTATGGCTTTTTCCTTATGGAAGGGGCATTCTTCTAATGTCCTGCAAGGTGTCATGAGACCCCATACCAGCCTTGTGTTCTGCCAGCTTTCCTTCACAGGAGAGGGGGAGCCCCTGCCATACCTCTTGCTGTCGTTAGGTCAGGAGGAGACTGTATTTTGACTCCTTAGTTTCAGTCTTCCTCAGTTTTAAGGGGCCTCCCTCACCCCGCTTAGCCTAGGAAAACTACTACCTAACCCCTGGGTCATGGATCTATGCCCTTCCCTTGGGCTCCTTCCAGACTTGTCGGCCAGTTCAGGGGCCCCGGTCTCTGCTCCCAGATGACCCTCTCTTAAATGTGCTATACAGGTCAGGGCTGTGGCTTTGGTATCCCCACAGAGGGCTGCCCAGTTAAATGTGGATTTCAGATATGGGATCGGTTTATACTTGAACATTATCTATTGTGTATGTGAGGTTTGAATAGACCCAGGCATCCTTTTTGTTGTTGTCATTGCTGCTGGTTTGTTTGGAAATCCGGCAACCCTCTCTCCAAGGCAGAGCATAGTACATGGATAGCAGGGAGGTTTTGGAAACAATTTGCCCGATAGGCAGGCTGAAAAGATACAGGGAAATAAAGCAGTGGTCCTATGGCTCTTCTTCTTCTTCTTTTTTAAAATTAAGAAAAAAAATTTTAATGTTTATTCTTGAGATAGAGAGAGACAGAGCATGAGCAGGGGAGGGGCAGCGAGAGAGGGAGACACAGAATCGGAAACAAGCTCCAGGCTCCAAGCTGTCAGCACAGAGCCCGACGTAGGGCTCGAACTTACCAACCGTGAGATGGTGCCCTGGGCCGAAGTTGGATGCTTAACAGACCTGAGCCACCCAGGCGCCCCGCTATGGCTTTTCTCAGTAGTCTTCCTTTACATATAACCATGTTTAAATTAGTTTGGACGCCCCTCCCCCTCCATTTTCCATGGGCCTTAGCTTCTCCATGTATAAGATCAGGAGGTTGGGACCTGAATCCCTGAGAAGCCATGAAAGCAGTGGACGTCTCTCCAAAAACACGCATATCCACAAAAATTAGGTGAAGTTACAGAGAGTCACAGCCCCTGCTTGAAGGCTTTCTGTGGACCGCAGTCAGGGCACCATGGACTAGCTCTCTGTGGACCATTCCAGCAAGAAGAGGTCATGATCATTCTGTGGCGACCATCCTACTAAAGGAATTAGAAAACAACAGGCAAGGGGCCTCTGGGTGGCTCAGCGGGTTGAGCATCCGACTCTTGATTTCGACTCAGGTCATGTTCTCACAGTTCATGAGTTCGAGTCCCACACTGGGTTCCGTGCTGACAGTGGGGAGGCTGCTTGGGATTCTTTCTCTCTCCCTCTCTCTGCCCCTCCTCCACTCGTGTGTTCTCTTTTTTTCTCTCTCTCAAAATAAATAAAGTAAATAAAAAGTAGAATTGCCCGTGTCATCTTGGAACATTTCTGTCCGATGACACCAAACGATTTTACTAACGTGAACTTGTTAGTTTCCACATTTCTGCTCGCCTGATGGGTGCTAAGCAGTTCTGCATTTGCTAAGGATTTGCTAAGGAAACTGAGTCATAGGAGAAAACAAAGACTTTCCAGGATTTCAGAAGAATTTTCAAAGTATCCCATCTTCTCGGACTCCTTTTTTCCATCTCTTCGGAAGGGACACCTAAGCAAAGGTGAGATTCTCTGATACAGCGGGTGCAGAAGCGTCCAGGGAAAACACCCTGGGAAGACCAACAGGACGGAGACACCCAGTGCAGTAGCGAGGCCTGGAGAACATTCTAACTGGGGACTATGAGTAGGAGAGAGCGAGGTTTTATGATACTATCATAAAATTAATTACACTCAGCGATACTTGCCATCTGTTGAGCACTTACGCGGAAGGCGGTGTGCCAGGAACTATATTCATTTCTTCGTTCGATCCCCAGGACAGCCCTGCAAGGTAAGTAGTGGCATCCCCACTTTCCCAGAAGAGGAAATGAGGCTTCGAAAGACAGATTTGCCCAGGGTCACGGAGGCTTTATAATATTCATCTTAATCCATAAAATACCCCATGTGGCACTGATGGGACAGGGAGAAAGGAGCGTCCCACGTTTCCCTTCTTGAATTCCAATAACGTCCAATGATGCCCATCTGCAAGGAAAACCTGAAGGCAGAAGGCAGATCGTGGGGGCTTTGGTTGGCCGAGGGTCCTGGGACTGCTGGTTCAGGTGGAAGGGAACACAGGCCGTGCAAACCCGGAAAGGGTGGAGTTTAACATTAGCTGCTTCTCGCTGCTTCCAGATGTGCGCAGACCGCTCCCAGCCTCTGATCAAGTCTAATCATGAAGGGAGAATAAAGGAGACAGACTGCTTGTTCCAGCTGGATGGTCACAGTCAGTTACGCGGACAGGGATTTCCCGGACAAAGGTGCAGGGAGGGTCAAAGTCTTGGAGGGTGGGGCTGTGTTGGTTTGTCACTTTAATATGACCTCCGAAGGTGGGTTATCAGGGCACCTCTGGTCAGCCTGGGGCGACCAGATTCTGAGCGGTCGCCGTCCTCCTACCTCCTACCTCCTGCAGATTCTCAGATGTGGGTTTCAGGTCCTCGGATCTGCCTGCCACCCACAGCCTCCCAGAGTCCCGGGGCTGTCACTGCGGCTCCTGCAGGGGAGAGCGGCCCCTTCCCGCAGCCTGACTCTGAACTGACATCCTGCTGACCTGGCTGTCGTGATGCCCCTCAGGGAAATGGATGAAGGGAGCCCCATCAAAGATGTAACGATCACAGAATCCCTGGGGCACCGCTTCACAGCGACAGAAATCATTACGAAAGTCAATAATGCAAAATCAACCAATAATGACTTTTATTTTCCATGCTAATAAAATGACAGCACCAACCAAATTCACGACCTTTGGTAGACATTTACTTTGAGAATCAAAATGGCAGTTTTTAAAGTCTTTTGTCAACGAGCCCCTTCTATCATTCACTGCCTTAAAAAAAAAAAATGATCTGACGTTCAGGGAATACATTTCCGAAATGACTTTTAACCTTGCCATTATCTAAATCGATTCAATTTGACCCAGTTTTGCCTTGTGTCAAGGTCAAAAGCACTTACGGTCTTAGGGACTGTATTTTTCAATTTCTGAAGAACACAGGGCAGGCTCACAAAATTGCCAATGGGCATAAAAGATAACAAAAACCTTGAATTAGTTGGAGCGAAGCGATCAGGATAAAGAATTGTCTTTTTTTAATTTTATTTTTAAATTTTAATGTTTATTTTTGAGAGAGAGAGAGAGAGAGACAGAGAGAGAGACAGAGGGGCAGAGGGAGATAGAGGGGCAGAGGGAGGGGCAGAGAGAGAGAGACACACACAGAATCGGAAGCAGGCTCCAGGCTCCGAGCGGTCAGCGCAGAGCCCCATCCGGGGCTCAGACTCGCAAACCGCAAGATCATGACCTGAGCTGAAGTTGGATGCTTAACTGACTGAGCCACCCAGGGGTCCTGCCTTTTATTTTCAATAGCAAGACAGAGAATTAACATCTTTGGAGCACCTGTTTTGTGCCAGTTACTAAGATTCTTAAGGGATTCACGTGATACATCTTGGCACTTTGTTTACATTTCTGTAACCACTACCTAAAACTCAATTGAGCACAACACTTCCGTGACTCCAGAAAGCTACCCCCACCCCCGCCGCCCCGGTCCCTGCCAGGCAATGCCAGTGCACCCCAGGTCACCGCAGCTCTAATATTTACTACCACAGATTAGCTTTGCCTTTCTTTAAGGTCATATAGAATGAAATAATACATCGCATGATCTGTCGGTGTCTTTTTATGTCCGGCATCTTTCACACACGGAAGTGTTTGAGATCCATGTATACTGCTTTTTATATCACTAATCGATTCCTTTTCATTGCTGAGTGCTAGTTCATTTAAGGGATATACCATAGGGTATTCATCTGTCCCCTCCTCCACCTCCCCTCTGGCAACCACCAATTTGCTCTCTGTACTTAAGAGCCTATAGGGGCGCCCGGGTGGCTCAGTCGGTTGAGCACCTGACCTTGGCTCAGGTCATGATCTCATGGTTTGTGAGTTCGAGCCCTGCATTGGGCTCTGTGCTGACAGCTCAGAGCCTGGAGCCTGCTTTGGATTCTGTGTCTCCCTCTCTCCCTGCCCCTCCCCTGCTTGCACTCTGTCTCTGTCTCTCTCAAGAAAAAATAAACATTAAAAAAAAATTTGTAAGTCTCTTTGTGTTTGTTTGTTTTGTTTTTCAGACTCTGCATAAGTCTGTGTGACTTATCATGCACGGTCTTATATGGGACTTTTATAGGACTCTATGGTGGGGGGAGGACGAGGACATATATTTGCATTTCTTTTAGGTAAATGTCTAGGAGTAGAATTTCCAGGACATAGAGTAGATGCTTGTTTAATTTTTTCAAGAACTACCAACACATCTCCAAAATGTCATACTCTTGGTTAAATATTAGGGCTCATTCCACAGATACTGACCAAATACTAACAAAATGGAACAAAAATATCTGCTGTTGGGACAGCTAGCTGGAGAAGACACAACGGACAAATAAGTTAAATATAAAATGTCAAATGGTGATAAGTGCTGTAGAGAAAAGTAAAGTTCAAAGGAGGGAGAAAGAAGCACGTGGCTTGGACAAGATTCACATTAGCTGGTGTCATTAAAAAAAACAACCAAAACGCAAAAACTGGATTCTGTTTCTTTTGTGACCCAGAAGTTGGCTCCTTGGGTTTTGCAGCCAGAAGGTGGTTTGGTGACCTTGACAAGAAGAATTTCAGTGAATCATAAGACCTCTTAGCGGTGAGTCATTCTTGTCCGCGGACCAAAGAAGCAGCTTTAACCCATCGTAGGTGACCTTTGGGCTCTGGAGTCAGGCAGTCTGGGCTCAAATACTGGCTTTGGTCACTTGCTGAGTGCCCTTGGACAAGTTATTACTGTCTCTAAGTCTTAGGTTTCCTATTTGCAAATAAAGACAACGTAAGAGCCCTAACTTCATAGGGTTCTAAGGCTAAAGAAGATAATGCTTATAAATTGCTTGGATGTAAGGACTGAAACATGAGAAACACTGTGTCAGTTGTCGTTATTTTTAAAGAGGAGACTTTTTTTTATCTTAAAAAATTTTTTAATGTTTATTTATTTTTGAAATACCATGAAATTGGATATTCCACACAGAAGTCGAGTCTTTCTCTCTTTCTTTCTTTCTTTTTTAATGTTTGTTTATCCATTTTTGAGAGACAGCAGAAGCAGGGGAGGGGCAGAGAGAGAGGGAGACACAGAATCTGCAGCAGGGTCCAGGCTCTGAGCTAGCAGCCCCTAGCCTTGACTGACATGGGGCTCGAACCCACGAACCCCGAGATCATGACCTGAGCTAAAGTCAAACGCTTAACCCACTGAACCCCCCAGGTGCCCCTGGAGGCTTGTTCTTCTGACACAAACCACACTGCTCTCAGCCTCAGGTTTTTTTTCCCTGCCGTATTTCTCTTCTCCCCGTGTTGTCAGCATTTTCCCCACAGTCCCAAATTCCTGCTCATTTCTCCAGAGAGTGGTTCAATTGGCTCACTTGTTTTATTGCTTTCTGAAACCCCGGCTCTCAGGGTTTCAGAACCCAGAACCTCTGCCACGAAGCTTCTTCTCAACAAAGACTCCTTCCTCTTCAGGAGGAAATTTTACAGCAGTTGTACTTGATAAACATTTGACAAATGATCTCTCTTTTGTCCTAGTTATCCTCATGTGTGAGAGGAGATGTGTAATTTTGGATGGGGATGGGCATTTCCCTATAGTCTGTCTGAGAGCCAGTGTTTTCTCAGCAGAGGTGATATCTCAGAGGCTTGACTTGGTTTTCTGACCAGTGGAACAGAGATTTGGGGGTTTGTGGGGCGCTGCCTATACCTTTCTCTCTTCTCCTTGCCTTGCAGGGACCAACTTCAGGACGCAGTGCAGGGCAGGGGGGTGGTAAGAAGAGCCTTGCTGGCTGGGGGGAATTTTCTCCGCTCTGTAGAAAGCCAGCTTCATCCCTGAACTGTGTTCTCGGGCTCTCCGCTTGTGTTTTGCATGTTTGTTTCACTAAAGAAGTCTTCAGGGTTTTCTTTATGCCTTTTAGCAAACTATATTCTGTTCCTTAGGTATTTTGCATTTGGAATTATGCCTTGAATTGCAGCTTAATTGTTCTTCTTTTACTTTACTTCTCTATAATTGCCAAGCTTTCTAATTTTATTTTCTTTTTAAAATACCTTTTAAAAATCCTCTCTCCTTAGCATACACACACACACACACACACACACACGCACACACACGCACACACACACATGCAACCTAGGCATAAATAGAACAAAGTATGTACAGGATTCGTATGAGGAAAACTACAAAGCTTTGATGAAAGAAATCAAAGCAGAACTAAATAAATGGAGACAGACTCCATGTTCATGGATAGGAAGACTCAATAGTGTCAAGATGTCAGTTCTTCCCAAATTAATCGATAAATTCAGTACAATCCCAGTCGAAATCCCAGTGAGTTATTTTGTGGATATTGACAAGCTGACTCTAAAGTTGAACATTTAGGGGCGCCTGGGTGGCTCAGTCGGTTAAGCGTCTGACTCTTGATTTCTGCTCATGTCACGATCTCACAGTTCATGAGTTCGAGCCCCATGTCCAGTTCTGCACTGACAGCATGGATCCTACTTCAAATTCTCCCCCCTCTCTCTGTCCCTCCCCTGCTTGTGCTCTCTCTCTCTCTTAAAATAAATAAGTAAACTTAAAAAATAAATAAACATTATTTAAAAAATAAAGTTTAACATTTACATGGAAAGGCAAAGACCCAGAAAAGCCAACACAATATTGAATAAAGTTTGACAACTCACATTATAGGACTTCAAGGTTTAATGTAAGCTACAACAATTGAGACAGTGTGGTACTGGTAACAGAAGAGAAAAATTGACTCGTGTGTCAGAATACAAAGCCTAGAAATGGACCCACAGATAGTCAACTACTCTTTGACAAAGGAACAAAGACAATCCAATAGGGAAAGGATCATCCTTTCAACGAATAATGCCGGAACAGCTGGACATGTCTATGCAAATAAATGAATTGAGACGCAAATTTTACACTCTTCACAAAAATGAACCCAAAACGGATCTTAGACCTAAGTGTAAAATGCAAACCTGTAAAACCTCACAAAAGATGGCCGAAAAAAATCTAGTTGACCTTGGGCTTGGCCATGGCTTTTCGGATCACAAAGCTTAGTGAAAGAAAAAAAAAAAACCTGACAAGTTGTACTTCATTAAAATTAAAAACTTCTGCTCTGTGAAAGACGCTGTTTAACAAATGAAAGACAAGCCACAGAGTAGGGGAAAATATTTGCAAAACGCATATCTAAAAAGGAAGGGTATCCAACATACACAAACTCAACCCTGAGAAAACAAACAACCCAACTTAAAAATAAGCAGAAGATCTGAACCTGGAAAGATCTGAGCTTTAAAGTGATGGCAAATATACATATGAAAAGCTGCTCTCCCTCTCCGGTCATTAGGGAATTGCAAATTAAAACTACAAATTAGATGCTGCTTCGCACCTACACCACCAAATTCTGGCAAAGATACGAGCAACATAATTTCTCATTCAGTGCGAGCAGGAATTCAAAATGGTGCAGCCACTTTGGAGGACGGCCTGGCGGTTTCTCACAAAACTAAACATACCCTTACCATATGATCCAGCAGTTGTGTTCCTTGGTATTTATCCAGTTAAGTCAAAAACTTATGTCCAAACAAAAACCATAGCAGGTCCTATACAGGGAGTGAACCCTAATAAAATCCGTGGATTTCAGTTCAGAGTAATGTATCGATATTGGCTCATCACTTGTAACAAAGGTCCCTCACTAACACAAGACGTTAATAATAGGGGAACTGTGTTGGGGGAGGGCGCGTTATGAGGGAATATATGGGAACCTTCCTTCCACTTTCGGATCCACTTTTCTGTAAACCTAAAATTGTCCTATACATTAGTTTACTGGGGCAGTTGTAACCAAGGACCACAAACTGGGGGACTTACAACAACAGAAATAGATTGTGTCGCAATTCTGGAGGCTAGAAGTCCAAAATGAAGGTACTGGGAGGGCTGGCTATGCCCCTTGTAAGACTCTGGGCAGAATCCTTCTTTTTTAAAGTTTATTTATTTATTTTGAGAGAGAGAAAGAGAGAGAATCCCAAGGAGGGTCTACACTGTCAGTGCGGAGCCTGATGCAGGGGTCAAACTCGCAAACCCTGAGATCATGACCTGAGCTGAAACCAAGAGTTGGTTGCTTAACCGACTGAGCCACCCAGGGGTCCCCTTCCTGGCCTCTTCTTAGTTTCTGGGAAGTCCTTCTGGGAAGCTGGCAGTTCTTGGAGTTCTTGGCTTACAGCTGCTTCAGTACAATCTCTGCCTCCATCACCACATCCCTGTTTCCTATCATCTTTGCTCTGTGCATGTGATGTTTGGGTCCAAAGGTCCCCATTTTATAGGGGCACCAGTCGCATTGAATTGGGCCCACCCCAATGCCCTTATCTTAGTTTGATTATCTACCTACACTCTATTTCCAACTGAGGTCCCATTCATAGGTATGGGGGACTTCCACATATCTTTTTGGGGGACACAATGCAAGCTGTAACATGCCCTAAAAAATAAAATATAAAATTAAAATTAAAAAAAAAATAAGGGTGTTAATTTTTAAAAATCCCCTCTCCTTCTCTGGATAGGAAGACAGGAAGAAGTAACTTTCCTGGCTTTGGCTTAATTCTCTGGCATAGATATTTGACTAGTGATACCTATAGGCTCCAAGACTTGATGGCATTAATAATATGATTTTATATCATTCTCAGTATTCTATTGAAATAGAGGGGAAATAGTGAAATCTAAAGAAAAAAGAACCAATTCTTCTTTTATAGGACATAACTAAAAAACGAAAACTGCCCTCAAACATAAGCTATGATGAATATCAAGGTCTAGAAAGCAGCAAATAAAACTCGTAGAGTTTGAAGACAATTTCCGGCTTATAGCATCTGTGCAAAGAAGTCAGGATCGGGGGAAGAGAGGAGCCCAGTTTGTGACTGCGTTCGTTATGACACCGCACACTGGCTGGTCAGCTGCCTTGTTTAGATTAGGGCACTAACAAAAGCACGCTTCAGATTTCCTCACAAGTGGGGAGAGTCCCTCTGTTCCAAGTCGTGAGCTGTGATCTGGGCCCCAGTCATCTCTCTGTCTTGTCAGATGAAGCAGTGTCTCTAGGACAACACAGATCTATCTCTGCCAGAGACAAGTGGCTGCCTGCTGCTCGGGATCTACTCTCCCCCTCTCCCTAACTGACCTAACCCCAGTTTTCTTTGAGGCCACGAGCCTAGTGAGAACCAGTTGTCTCTCCTTACTCCCTTGTAGCTGGGGGTTCCAGGAGACCTAACTGTGCTGGTGGCCTGGTTGGAAGTCCCCAGAAAGGGCTGCCCTTCATTAATCAGAGAAAGGCTTTCCAGATCTTCCTTCCTGGATGTGGGCACGATATCTGGAGGTTTGGCAGCCATCTTTTGACCACGACTATGCGGAGCTCACTCTCAGGAGAGTGGAACTGATAAGAGAAGAAATCTGGGACACTGATGAAATCGGGGCCCGCGGCTGCTCCGTCCTCGTTTTTTCTCCTCCACACTTTTTCTTACAGTTTTATTTGTCATTTGGGCTTTAGGATTTGCCACATTTTGGATTTTGCTAATTTGCAAGACACGTAATATCTACTTATTTGGCTTTATGCAATGTTAACAAATACCAATGATCATTACAGGCTCCAAATACATGATATTCTAATTTTATTATTCCCTCATTTATAAGCAGTGATAAAGGGAAAGGTTTGCCCATCAACTATTTGGTTGCTTTGAGGAACAATTCATGCAAAAAAGATCATGTAAACTCTTGGCCCTTTTTTCTTTACCACTCTTCGAACTAAGGGGTTAGTGTCCTGCTATCCTTAAAGGCAACCAATTCAGAGATTTTTAACATGTTCATTTGTTTGTTTTCATCGTGAATAACTCCTGGACTTACATATATGTGATGTGTTTACATCCATAGCTATTATTATTTTTATTCATGTTCAAACTATCCTAGCCTTTGGCCCTTAGGAATCTCTTCAAGAAGCTTCTGAGGCGACCCCACTAAGTATAATGCTTTTTATACATTTTTTATGCCCTTTATGAGGTTGTGGAAGTTCACTCCTTACTATATTGGCTAAGAGATTTTATCATGATTAGAAGTGAAATTTTATCAAATGTTCTCTCTGCATGTATCGAGATGATCATATGGTTTTTAATCCTTTATTATTGTGATGAATTTTGTAAATCACTCTCCTAATGTTAAATTAGCCTTTTTAGAAATTCAAGTATAATGAACAAGTGATGTTATATTCGTTTCAGGTGTATAATGTAATGATTCAACAATGTTATGTGCTACTCAATGCTTAGCTCGGTAAGTGTGCTCTTAATCCCCTTTATCAATTTCACACACACCCCCACCTCCCGTCTGGCAACCCCCAGGTTGTTCTCTGCATTTTAAGAGTCTGGTTTTTTCATTTACCTCCTTTTTGTTTGTTTGTTTTGTTTCTTAAACTACACGCATGAGCAAAATCACAGGGTATTTGTCTTTCTCTGTCTGACTTAATTCATTTAGCATTTTACCCTCTAGATCCATCCATGTCATTGCAAATGGCAAAACCTCATTCTTTTTCACGGCCAAGTAATAGTCCATACTGTATATACACCACGTCGTCTTTATCCATTCATCCACCAATGGACATTTGGGTTGCTTGTATATCTTCACTATTGTAAATAATGCGGCACTAAACAAAAAGGTGCATATATCTTTTCCAATTAGTGTTTTCATTTTCTTTGGGTAAACACCCAGTCGTGGAATTACTGTATTATATGGTAATTCTATTTTTAATTTTTTGAGGAAGCTCCATGCTGTTTTCCACAGTGGCTGTACCAATTTGCATTCCCACCAACAGTGCACAAGGACTCCTTTTTAATCCTAACCCTTGCCAATGCTTGTTATTTCTTGGGTTTTATTTATTTATTTATTTAAGCCATTCTGACAGGTGTAAAGTGACATCTCATTGTGGGCTTAATTTGCCTTTCAATCCCAGGACTAGACTTTCTTGGTCATGATACATTAATCTTTTTTTTTAATTTTTTTTTTTAACGTTTATTTATTTTTGAGACAGAGAGAGACAGAGCATGAACAGGGGAGGGGCAGAGAGAGAGGGAGACGCAGAATCTGAAACGGGCTCCAGGCTCTGAGCTGTCAGCACAGAGCCCGACGCGGGGCTCGAACCCACGGACCGTGAGATCATGACCTGAGCCGAAGTCGGACGCTTAACCGACTGAGCCACCCAGGCGCCCCACATGAATCTTTTTATGTATTGCAGGATTTCATTTGTTCTGTTGAGGCTTTTTGCCTTTATGCTCATGAGTGAGATTGATCTACAATTGTACTTTCTCATATCATTCTTATCAGGTTTTTAGTATGCCAACCTCATAAAGTGAATTGGGGATTTTGTTTTTCCTTTTTTAAATATTATTTGGCAGTTAATAGTACTTATTTCTTCCTGGAGGTTTGGTAAAACTGGTGGTAAAGCCAATGGGACTCAATATTTCTTCAAGGGTATGTTTTGAAACTACTGACTCAATTTCCTTAATCAGTTTAAGACTATTCCTCTTTTCTTGATAACTGCATTTGAAACGAATTTGTCCAGTCCATTCATTTTTAAAATGTACTCAGTTTTAAAATGTCCAATCCATTCATTTTTAAATGAATTTAAAATTCATTTTTAAATGTGTCGGCATATATCACATCTTCTTATCCATTTGGTCTCAGAAGGTATGTATTCTTGATTGCTTTTCCAGTAGAATTCACTGGGGACTTTGTCCTCTCTTTTTCTTCATAAGCTTCAACAAAGGTTTTCTATTCATTTAACCTTTCTGAAGAGCTAACTTTTGGTTCTGTTGATCCTTCTTTTTCTTTGTTCCTTTTATCATTACCATCTACTTTCATCATTCCATGCTTCTACTTCCTTGTCATTAATTCTGCTGTGTTCTTAAAGCAAAATTGGGTGCTTACCTCGTTATTGGAGAGGCTTGCTTTTTTTCCTAATGTTAATACCTAACCTAATAGAGTACTGTTTTGGCTCTCCTGTAGGTTTGATATCTAATATTTTTATTATTTTTTATGTCCAACTATTTTCCCCTTTCCATTATAAATCTCTTTGGACCAACAAGCAGTTTAAAAGACTATTTTTAATGTCTAAGTGTATGATTTTCTCTAGGTTTTTGCAGTTTCTAATGTTTATGTGCTCCAGTATAATTGTATTGTGGTCCTTATATGTATGTAATGCCAATCCTTCTAAATTTGATGCAGAAAGCAGATGGTCAATTTTCATGTGCATTCCATATGTGCCTGAGAAGGATGTGTTTTCTTTAATTTCAAGGTGTAATGTTATATATTGTCTATATATTTATTCCTATTTGGTTTGTTCGATTTATCAGTTATGGTTTGTCCACTACAATTATCTACAGAGAGATATATTAAAATCAAAATCTCCCACTATTAAGATGAATTTTTATATTTCTTTTTCAATAGGAAATAGTCACTTTTTCAATAGTCAGTTTTTGATATACGTATTTTGAAATTAAATATCAATTTCTTATGCATTCATTCTTATGCATTGAACCTTTCCTCGTTATCTTTACCTCTAGTGAATCCCCAATGAAACTTACTTTCTTTAAATTCTTTTTTTTTAATTTTTTTAATGTTTATTTATTTTTGAGACAGAGAGAGACAGAGCATGAATGGGAGAGGGTCAGAGAGAGAGAGAGGGAGACACAGAATCCGAAACAGGCTCCAGGCTCTGAGCGGTCAGCACAGAGCCTGACGTGGGGCTCGAAGTCACGGACCGCGAGATCATGACCTGAGCTGAAGTCGGACGCTTAACCGACTGAGCCACCCAGGCGCCCCTAAATTCTCTTTTTTAATATGAAGTTTATTGTCAAATTGGTTTCATCTTTAAATTCTTTATGTCAGCTTTTGGGGGGTTAATATTCAACTAGTACATATTTTCCTATTCATTGACTTTTAATCACTTAAGGTAATACCTTATAGGTATGCCTCTTGTAATCAGCCTATGCACGGCATTATTTTAATTCAGTCTTCCACCCTTTCCTTCTAACTGTAGAGCTTAGTCATTTTACATTTATTATAGTTACTGATAGGCTAGGTTTCTATTCATTACTATAATATTATATGGTTACATTTGTCTACTTTTTCTATTTCTATTTCCCTCCTTTTCCTGCCTACTTTTGGAATGATTGCAAGTCTTCTACCCACTCATTTCATTTTTTTCTGTCTACTTTGTTTGGAAATTACATTTTCATTCTTTTCACAGAACTCCACTGCATGGCTATATCATAGTGTACTCAACCAGTCACCAACTGATGAACATATAGGCTGTTTTCAGTCTTTTGCTATTATGCACAGCACTGTAATAGATAGCCTTTACCATTTCTACTTTTTATTTATTTTTATTTTTTTAATATTAAATTTATTGTCGAATTGGTGTCCATACAACACCCAGTGCTCATCCCAATAGGTGCCCTCCTCAATGCCCATCACCCACCGTCCCCTCCCTCCCACCCCCCATCAACCCTCAGTTTATTCTCAGTTTTTAAGAGTCTCTTATGGTTTGCCTCCTTCCCTCTTTGTAACTTTTTTTTTTTTCCTTCTCCTCCCCCATGGTCTTCTGTTAAGTTTCTCAGGATCCACATAAGAGTGAAAACATATGGTATCTGTCTTTCTCTGTATGACTTATTTCACTTAGCATAACACTCTCCCGTTCCATCCACATTGCTACAAAAGGCCAGATTTCATTCTTTCTCATTGCCAAGTAGTATTCCATTGTGTATATAAACCACAATTTCTTTATCCATTCATCAGTTGATGGACATTTAGGCTCTTTCCATCATTTGGCTATTGTTGAGAGTGCTGCTATAAACATTGGGGTACAAGTGCCCCTATGCACCAGCACTCCTGTATCCCTTCGGTAAATTTCTAGCAGCGCTATTGCTGGGTCATAGGGTAGTTCTATTTTTAATGTTTTGAGGAACCTCCACACTGTTTTCCAGAGCGGCTGCACCAGTTGGCATTCCCACCAACAGTGCAAGAGGGTTCCCTTTCTCCACATCCTCTCCAGCATCTATAGTCTCCTGATTTGTTCATTTTAGCCACTATGACTGGTGTGAGGTGATATCTGAGTGTGGTTTTGATTTGTATTTCCCTGATGAGGAGCGACATTGAGCATCTTTTCATGTGCCTGTTGGCCATCTGGATGTCTTCTTTAGGCAAGTGTCTATTCATGTTTTCTGCCCATTTCCTCACTGGATTATTTGTTTTTTGGGTGTGGAGTTTACCATTTCTACTTTTTAAAGAGTAGCTTCTAGCCTTATGAAAGCTTAGATATTCAGGTACGCATATGTCGCCTATAAAGACTAAAAGTAAAAAGCATCTTTAACCTCCTCTTGAAAAATACAAGGACCTTCAAGAACTTTAAAAATGACCAATACTCTTTCGATGTGAATTTTATATTGTCTAGAAGTTTAATTCTACATTGCTTTTGACCTGTAAGTCTAATATTATTAATGTTTCTTGTATTATAAATGTACATTAGATTTACCGACATATTCGTCAATTTCTTGGCTTGCCATTTTTCCTTAGATGATAGGTCTTCCAGCTGCTGTCACTTTGGAATTCACCTCGTTCCTTGAATCTGAAAATTGGTGTCTGTCCACTATCCTGGATACATTTTCATCTATAATTTAAAAAATATATATGATCTGTCCTCCTCATGCTGAGAGTCTGTTAAGACATTTGTCACACCTATCATTGTAGGCTCTCTGTTTCCGGACTCCTTTTTCATGTTTTGTTTCCCTTTGTGGCACCAAGTTGCCTTGTAGAACATGTTTCTGACCTGTCTTCAAGTTCACTGAATTTCTCTTTAGCCATCTCTAATCTGCTGGCTAATCTGTCCATGGGGTTTTCATTGCACTGCTTGTTTTTTCATTTCAATTGTTCTTTTAAAAAAGTATCTTCATACTCATTTTGTGTGATCTGTTGTTCCTAGCTCATATTTTCAAGATCCCTTTCAGGACTTTTTTTTTGTGTGTGTGTCTGTGGATCGTGCTGGCTCTCGCACATAGTGCTTTCTTTCCTTGTGGGTTTTGTGACTTGTGCCACGGACACCTTATTTCCTTGGACCATTATTCCCGAAAAGCCTTTGAGTCCTGGGATAGTGCTGAGTTCTTTCAAAGAGGACCCACATTTGCTTTTTGTAGTAGCGTGGATTTGCTGCAAACATGGGACTACTTTATTTTTTTTTAATTTTTTTTTTTTAATTTTTTTTTTTCAACATTTTTTATTTATTTTTGGGACAGAGAGAGACAGAGCATGAACGGGGGAGGGGCAGAGAGAGAGGGAGACACAGAATCGGAAACAGGCTCCAGGCTCCGAGCCATCAGCCCAGAGCCTGACGCGGGGCTCGAACTCACGGACCGCGAGATCGTGACCTGGCTGAAGTCGGACGCTTAACCGACTGCGCCACCCAGGCGCCCCTTTTTTAATTTTTAAAAAAATGTTTACTTGTTTACTTTGAGAGAGAGAGAGAGAGAGTATGTGTGAGCAGAGGAGGGGCAGAGAGAGAGGGAGGGAGAGAATTCTAAGCAGGCTCCAGGCTCTGACCTATCAGTGCAGAGCCCAAGGCGGGGCTCAAACCCACAAACCATGAGATCATGATCTGAGCCAAAATTGAGAGTCAGATGCTTATCTAACTGAGCCACCCAGGGGCCCCTATCTGGGACTACTTTCAATAAAATTATCTACAAGTGGTTTTTAGAGGCTACAGAGATCATCTGAATTTAGTCCCAACCCTTGGACAATATCTCCTTTAGAGCTATGTATTCTCAGGGGAATGTTTGTTCTTTTCCCCAGCAGTTAAGTCTAGACAGGTAATTTCCTGGCTTTAACCGTCTGCAGTTAAGGTTTATTTGTGGTTCACCCTAACACAAGAAATTATAGCCCTCTGGGTTCCCGGTCTTATGCATCTATTCTGTATCAGATTCTTTACCTGGGATGGTCTCTAAGATTTCAATCTGGCCTCTCACATCTGTGTACGTATCCAAGCAGAACCTCAAGTTTTCTATGTTTCAAGAGAAACCTTCTAAGTGAAAACTAGCTTTCCACTTGCTTACCTCCTAAGGTTTGTGCTTTTGCTTTGCTCTGAGTCTCTGTGGATTCCTTGCTTTGGTTCCATCCAATGATGCATTTAAAAGGCACAATTGAATATGGTCACTTCATTCCGAAGGGTTGGACAGGGTGCCCAAACTGCTTTACTGCCAGAAGCTGAAGTTTGGCTTTTGGTTTTGACAGAAACTCTTGGGTGGCCCAGGGACTCAACACAAACAATCCTACCACGGCCCGCAGGAAACAACTCATGCTCCGTCTCTCCTCCATGACAGGTCCCTTGGATGAAAACCAAAGCAGTAAATTACCAACTTATAATAAATCACTGCTGGTGGCATTTCTGGCAGGTTGTCTTGTCACGAGCGAAGGATATGCTTTTCTAAGTGAGGGAAGAGTGGGTGGCTCTTGTGTGAAGGTTGAGATAACCTGATACAACTCCTCCAGGGCAGTGATGAACCTTTCGGGACCATTTCAAAATTTTCCAAAGGGAATAATATCCAGGCTGATAACGAGCCCTCAAAGCAACAGCTTAGCTGCCCAGAATAGCTCAGAGCATTTTGGAGCCTGCAGTTTCTCTCTCTCTCCTGAGACTCGGTATTGCAGCCATTCACAACTTAAAGAGCATGACTTATTCATCCCCCAATATCATGAGAACCAAAATGGATTGAGTTCATTTGAAATGCAGATGTGTCTGCACTGTAATTACAATTGCCCTTGTGATTTTTACCATGAGGCGCAGCCCTCAAGTGGAAATGAGAAAGATGTGGGCCACGACAGCAATGAAATATTTTGGCCCAAGACTGAAGCGAGTTTTAAAATACACACAAAGAAGAGCGGGAAACACACGAGGAACAGACTTGGCTAACATAACTTTTTTTCCTTCCCTCTGGTAAATACCTTGCTTTAGACCCCATGAAGGGACATTCGTGGTGACCACAGGCAGAGAAGGTAAAGGGGACATATTCATTATCCTGTGAACGGTGTCTTGTTCAAGAGACTGCAGAAAGCTGGTGAGCATTTCTGAAGGCTTCTCAGAGGCACAAAACTAGCTATGATTCACGGAAAATGGCATTTGCTTTCGCGAAAATGCCACACCTCCTTTTGGGAGACGTGAGCTACTTAAAGAAGACACGATTGAATCCTGGGGCACCCTCGAGACTCACATCCACATACAGATTACATCCCACGTTGTACCCTTGTCAGAGGCCATTTCTGAGACACACACACACACACACACACATCCAAACCCACACGCAAAACACCATTTGTTAGAAATATCTTTAGGAGACCATGATAGCATCACTTTCCCCTGGGACCTTCCAGAGAGCAGTGGTTTAAATTTTAGTTTTACCCACCAGCTGTGCCACCTGGCACGAATTACCTAATTTTTTCTCCTCATCAGTTCCCTCCTCTACACAATGGGCGTAATGATATCTACCCCATGTGATGTCAGAAGGTGGAATGCCTGTGAAAATAAAGTCTATACAAGTGTCAGTTGAGTTTATCATTGGGCACAAAGCATATTTATAGAGCAGAATAGCAGAAATCCCAGGCACAGAGTGAATGGGCCCACGGTAGACCCCTCCTCCTCTTTCACTCTTGATCTTGTCGACAAGTTCTTTTACAAGTCACAGTGTCTATGCTCCACCCTGACCAAGAGCGGGAGGGCAACAGCATCAAATGCCTTTGCTCAGTTGGGGTATTGAATTCTGGGATGGGCTGTAGCCTTTATGGCAGGGGACAGGTCCCCAAACCAGAAGTTCCTTCGGTTTCACGTGGCCTTCTTCTTTAGGGGAGCCTCTAATACCAATGTTCCTGTGTCGTGGGACAGGTGGATATTTGCTAGCAGGGACGACAAGGAGGAGAGTTCGCCATTGCAGGAAACTCTGTGATCAACTTTGCCCAAGAAAAACCTGAATTGGCCTGTGTACTGTGCCCCCTATGAGAGTCAGGGAGTCCCCTACCCTTATGCCTCCATGTCTGATACATTTGACCCCGGCCCCTTATCGCGGTAATTAAATGGGGGGTGGAGGGCTGCCTTTCCCAAAGCCAGCCAAGTGATAAGCCGGCCTGTGACCTGTAGCTCGATCCCCCTTATGAATCGCACATCAGTCCCGAACATTTGAAACGACCCTTCTATTTCCACGTTGTTCTCAGGAGAATTGTTTCTTCCAAGCAACTGCTGCCTGATCTTAGTTTGCTCTTGAGTCTCAAACTATGTGCATTCTTTTTTTTTCTTTTTTAATGTTTATTTTTGAGAGACAGAGAGAGAGAGAGAGCATGTGCAAGAGTGGGGGAGGTGCAGAGGTGGGGGAGGGATCCAAAGCGGGCTCTGGGCTGACAGCAGAAAGCTCCACGCGGGGCTCGAACTCAAGAACTTTGAGGTCATGACCTGAGCTGACGTCAGATGCTTCGCCGACTGAGCCACTGGGTGCCCTGATGTGTACATTCTTTAAGACCTCTGGTCATGGTAGTCCAGTTTGCCTAACAACTCTGTTACTGTGCCCTGAGACATTGATATTTTGAGTGTGTAGGATCCATAATAGTGACATGTGATTTACCGATGCTTACAGTGTAACCGTTGATCAACCCCTGAAGATATTGTTAGCTAGCGTCTTCTTAGGAAAAACTTGTCTGAAAATTTTAAGCTGGAATGTCACTAGAACCTCGGTTTAGAAAAAAACTACAGGCGGGGCGCCTGGGTGGCTCAGTCGGTTAAGCGTTCGACTTCAGCTCAGGTCATGATCTCTCGGTCCGTGAGTTCGAGCCCCGTGTCGGGCTCTGTGCTGACAGCTCAGAGCTTGGAGCCTGTTTTGGATTCTGTGTCTCCCTCTCTCTCTGACCCTCCCCCGTTCATGTTCTGTCTCTCTCTGTCTCAAAAATAAAATAAACGTTGAAAAACAAAAACTACAGGCTCCTTATATGTTTGGCACCTGCATTAGAAATTGTGTACAAATTCTTCATAATGTCTGTGCATTGACCCTCAGAACAACCAATAAAATCTCAATTATGGGAGTGCCTGGGTGGCTCAGTCGGTTGAGCAGCCGACTCTTGATTTCAGCTCGGGTCATGGTCCCAGGGTCTTGAGATTGAGCCCCATGTCGGGCCCATGATGAGCTGATGAGCATGGAGCCTGCTTGGAATTCTCATTCTCTCTCTCTCTCTCTCTCTCTCTCTCTCTTCCTCTGTCTCTTTCCCCCGCTACCACTCTCTCTCTTTCTCTCAAATAAAAAAATAAATAAAAATTTAAAAATTCTCAATTACGAAAGGAAAAAAGGATCTGAATGGACACCCAGGCACCACACCAAGCAAGGCATACAGGTGGCCAAAGAAAGCATGCGAAAAGCTTCTCAACATCACCTGTTGTTAAAGGTACTGCAGATTAAAACAACAATGAGATCCAACTACACACCCGTTAGAATAGCTCCAAGTCTGGAAAACTGGCAGGCCCACATCCTAGCGAGAATGAGGAACTCTCGTTCCTTGTTGACGGGGATGCGAACTTGGGTATAGCTGCTTGGAGAGACAGTGTGGTAGTTTCTTTCAGAGCTAAACGTACTTTGACCATGCAGTCCAACAATCTCACTGCCAATTTACCTAAGTGAGTTGACAACTCACCACACAAAAACCCGTACACGAATGTTTATAGCGTCTTTATTCATAATCACTAAAACTGGGGAGCAACCAATGCGTCCTTTAAGATAAATATACAAACTATATTATATCCAGACAATGCATAAAAAGCAATGGGCTACCAAGCCATGAAAAGACATGGAAACTTAAATGCATATCGCTAAGTGAAAGAAGTCAGTCTGAAAAGGTTACATCCAGGCATGCCTCGCCAAGCCCATATCAGATGGCAAACTTAGTTGATAAATGTTGTGCGTGTTCTGACGGCTCCCTCTCTCTCTCTGAGACACAATATTGAAATCAGGCCAAGTAATTCCCCTACAGTGGCCTCTAAGTGTTCAAGTGAAAGGCAGAGTCACACGTCTCTCACTGTACATCAAAAGCTAGAAATGATTAAGCTCAGTGAGGAAGGCTTGCTGAAAACTGAGACAGGCCAAAACCAAAATCAAGGGTGGAATGCTCAACTGACTGAGCCACCCAGGTGCCCCTGGAATTGAACACTTATTTCAGTGAGTGGATGGAAGTTGATGGGAGCTAGGTTTCTCAGCGTTGGAGTAGAAAGTTACCGACAAGCAAGGGGCAGAGGCTGGAGATATATATATATATATATATATATATATATATATATATATATTTATATGATCTACATTATGAGATATACATATGATATATATAACAGTATCTTTATAGAGGTCTCTCTCTATTTCTATATGTGTGTGTGTATGTGAGATACATATAGCCTGTGTCAGAATCCCCCCCCTTTTTTTTAATTTATTTAAGAGAGAGAGAGAGACAGACAGAGACAGAGTGCGAGTGGGGGAGAGGCAGAGAGAGAGGGAAACACAGAATCTGAAGCAGGCTCCAGGCTCTGAGCTGTCAGCACAGAGACCGCCATGGGGCTTGAACTCGCGAACCATGAGATCATGACCTGAGCTCAAGTCGGACGCTTAACCGACTGAGCCACCCCGGTGGCCCCAGAATCCCCTTCTTTTTTTTTTTAAGGCTGAATAATATTCCATTCTGTTCCATTCATCTGTTGATGGACATTTGATTTATTTCTGCCTTTTGAGTGTGAATAATGCTGCTGTGAACTTTAGTCATTTTAATTTTTAATTTTTATTTTAATTTTTTTTTAGAGAGAGAGAGAGAGCACAAGCTGAGAAGAGGGGCAGAGGGAGAGAGAAAGGATCTTAGAAGGTTCCACACTCAACACAGAGCCCAACGTGAGGCTTGATCCCATGACCCTGGAATCATGACCTGAGCTGGAATCAACAGCCAGATGCTTCATTAACTCAGTCACCAAGGAGCCCCTAAACATTTTTAAATTGACAAATGTGGGGTACAAGGTAGAGAAATGTAGGACGCAATATGTGGATGTTAGTGGGACAGGAGCTACTTGAATCCCCACGTAGAGAGAGGGCATTTCAGGCCAGACTGTACTAGTAATTTGGCAGAGAACTTGGCCCCTGACTCCCATGGCTAACAGAGACTTGGATTCCCGGTGAGTGAGCTGAAGGTCAGCTCTGGCTGGAACTTGTCCTTGTTAGCAGGGACTTGAAACGTGTTTCTCTCTGCATTTGAAGAGGCCGTGCAGAAATAGGGGTCTCCTAATTCTCGAGCTTTGGGGCATATGCCCTTCCTGCAGAAGTTTTGTGTCCACGACGGTGGCTTTGTGTCCAGTGGGTCCTTAGGAAATTTGCCAAGTGATTCACTGAATGACTGATGTGTTCACCGAGTTAGTGAGGAAAATGACACACCCTGGGGTGGGGGGCAGGGTATGAATGTATGAATGTGTGAGATGGATTCCGTACTGGAGGAAGATTAGCTGATACCCAAGAGAAGAAAAAGAAGTATCTGATGGACCATACAGCATTCAGGGGACCCCTCTCCTAGTTACTGATATTTTCTATTTGCGACCAGCCTTCTTCGGAATGCCTTTTTGAGAAGGAGATGTCACATGTAGTTTTGATTCTTAGAACCTGACGGGGTCATAAGATGCCTTCTATGAGAACGAATACTGAGGCATCCGGTGGCAAGGAGTGAGGGTCTCCCCTGTAGGAAGCATACAAAGAAGGATCCAACATTTATGGAGTGGTTGCAAGGTGAGAGCCAATGGCTTGGTTCACAGTGACGGCTTTTTGCACTGGGTGTAGTTCAGGGGGAGGGTGGGGTGGGTGAAGTACCTTAGCAAGAAAAGTGAGAACATAAGTTCAGGCACCCAATCTGATTTTTGAGAGAGCTTGGAGTTGGGCTTTGTTCTGGAGGCCAGGTGTGGCCCTGCCTCAGGTGGGTGTGGCAAGGGTGGGCAGATGTGGATGGTTGTGGGAGGTACAGAGCTCAAGGGGCTCAGTGTGTTCTTTGGCTTGGCCCTTGGGTGAGTGACAAACAGATTGCAGAACATGTGCTCTCTCCCTCCTCTTGGCAGGTGGGTGTGTAGCCTGTGGGTTGGACCAGTGTGGTCAAGAAAGTCCTGCAAATGGGCAGTCAGAGGCTATGGTGCCTCAGGGCCTGTTGGCAGCACCAGAGGCCAAGGTGAGTTGATAAACGTGAGGAATTTGCATATCAACAAGGCCAGGAGCATCACCAACTAGTTGGAAAGTATACAGTTGGAATAAAATGTTCATCAAGCCCAAATCCTTCCAGTTGTCAAGCAGTGGGAGAGTATCAGGAGAGACAGAGGAACGGCCTTTGCTCTTAATCAGTCTTGGTCATCTTATGATCCATAAGCCCCTCCCAGGAGCCCCAGCATTATTCCAGATAGATTCAGACTTTTCTTGACATCTAGGAATCGACCACATTGAATAGGTGTGTTCCATGTCTTAGGTCGATGGTTCGCAAATGCTAACAATCCCAGCCAACGTTGACGATCTAGTCACTTTTCTCTGTCCTTTCACTACTAGCCCAGTGCCACATACACTAAAAGCTGATGCCTGAACCATCTTCTAAAAACGAATATCTGATTGCGTCTCTCTGCTCTTACAGCCTTTCATCAGCTTTCCACGGCTCAGAAAATAAAGGCAAGTTCCTTGACATGGCTGGTGAGGTCTTGCCTGGTCTGGCCCCACCTCCTTCTCCAGCCTCACTGCCCAGCCGGGCCCCCTCGCCCTGTCTTTCAGGCTCTCGTATTTGCCAAGCTCTCGTCTGCCACAGGGACATTGCACATGCTAGATTTCCTGTCTGGAATGATCTTCCTCTTTTTATCTAGTTAATTCTTACTCACCGTGACTCAAAGGTCCCTTGCTCAAGGAAGCTTTTTCTGATCGCTCTGACCAATTTAAATACCCCCATTATGGGCTCTCAGGGAACCACGAGCACTTGCATTTAGAAACAATTGCAACTGTGTATTTATTTATGTATGTTTTTTATTGGTGTTTGTCTCTCTTCCAAACTGTTAGCTCCGTAAGGGTGGAAGCAATGTGGCTTTTGCCCATCGTTGTATCTCAGTGCCTGTCATTCCCTCGACAAATATTTGTCAAGCACCTGCAAACGTGACAGACACTGCTCTGGTGCTCGAGATGCTGGCATGAACAAAATGGAGGTCCCGCCCCCCCATTGGAGGGTGCTTTTTAGCACAGATTAGTCTACTAATATTAGCTTAATAAAATTCGTCAATAGTTACCATGTGCTAGGGCACTTGCTAAGTGCTTTTCATGAATTACCTCACTTAATCCCCTCAAAATCTGATTTTTACCTTTTTAAATTCCTCTTCTTTCAGCTGTTAAAAATGGAAACTTGAGTTTCTCAAGCCCCTCATTTCACGGCATATTATTGCTAGCGACCTGCTGGACTCTTCCTCGGTTCACGGATTGATTTTCCTTTATCCCCTATTTCTGCTCCTGTAATGCACCCTTCTATACCTGAAACAATTCTGGTGGATCTTTTTGTTTGAATGTATTTTTCAAAAATGAAATTTGCCACTTTGATGCGTTTTTATTGATGTGTGATGAATTTTTAATTTACACAAAATTTGTATGTTATATATTTCTTTTCCCCATTGACACTGCTCTTAAGATCTATCCATATTGTATGCATCTAATTCCCCAGTTCTAACTGCTGTCTAGTACACCGTAAAATGCATTTAATACACTGCACCCCTCCAGTTCCTAGAAATGAACAACCACATTTCCATCAACGTAATAAATGCGTGATTTACACAATGAACACACTCATACATTTCTCCTTAGGTATGTAGAGACAAAATTAAACACCTGATGAGTGGCAGAACAAGAAGTTTCATGCAGCTACAATTTCTCATACCTAGAATTGGTGTGAATAGCAAATATTAATGATAGAAAACAAACTGAGGGTTGAAGGAGAGAGGTGGGTGGGGGGTGGGCTAAATGGGTGATGGGTATTGAGGAGGGCACTGGTGATGAACACTGGGTGTTGTAAGTGACGAATCACTGGGTTCTATTCCTAAAACCAATATTTCATTGTATGTTAACTGGAATTTAAATAAACATTTGAAAAAAAATCATGCAAATATTACATACTAATTGTGGAAATGTAATGATAAAACTTTCTAAAACATTAAATGGTACCAATTGGACACGGTTAATAGATAAGGAATTAGAATGTTTGAACTGTGCTTACAACCAAAGAACAAAGGGGAGGCAGTATTATCCAAGTAGATTTGGCACTAGATCTTTACTATGCAAGTAGGGAATCCAGAATGTTTCTTAGTTTCAATGGAAGCCTCTTCCATGGGTCTACTGTTAATGGACACAAAGAGCACATAAAGTGCATCATATCTACCATAGCCCAAATTAGACAGGTTCGCTGCATTCTGGCCATGCAACAATATAGTGGAGTTTCATGTAGAGTATTGAACATGACAACATCTGAGATTCTTTACCACTTTAAGATGTCCTTGTTTAACTTGTGAGTCTATAGGCTGACTGTTTCACTTGATATTGTGAAAAGAGATTGAAGACACAGCTGCTGCTCTCAAAGAACTCAAGGTCTAGTTAGGAGACAGACAATAAACACCTAGTTTAATATGGCAGGATCTTTGCATTATCATGAAACCACACAGATCTTTATCATAACACAGAAATGAGATTACTAACTCAGGCCAGGAAAACAGAGTCAGGCTTCCTACAGAGGGTGATGCCTGGAAGAAGGGGTAGCAAGTGTGTATGCAGACAAGGAGGAAGGCATGCCCTGTGTCTGAAACTGTACATGCCAAAGTACACAGGTGAAGTAATAAATGATTTTATTTTGTTGAAAAATAAAATAATACTCTTTCAATAGCATTTACTAAATCAAATATCTAGGAGTGAATTTAATGAAAGATAAGCAAGAATTTTACCCTGGAAACTGTAAGCATTTTTGAGAGTAATTAAAGAAGATATAAACAAGTGGAGAGATATACCATATTCATGGATTAGAAGAGTCAATGTTTTAAAATGTTAATTTGCTCTGGGGGCGCCTGGGTGGCTCAGTCGCCTGAGTGGCCGACTTCGGCCCAGGTCATGATCTCGCGGTCCGTGGGTTCGAGCCCCGCGTCGGGCTCTGTGCTGACAGCTCAGAGCCTGAAGCCTGTTTCGGATTCTGTGTCTCCCTCTCTCTGACCCTCCCCCATTCATGCTTTGTCTCTCTCTGTCTCAAAAATAAATAAACGTTAAAAAAATTAAAAAAAAATAAATAAAATGTTAATTTGCTCTAAATTGATCTATAGTTCCAATGGAGTGTCTACAAAATTACAGCAGGTTTGGGGGGAAGAAATAGAAAATCTAATCCTAAAATTTTTATGGAAATTCAGAGGAAGTGCCAGAAGTGCCAAAATTATCTTGACAAAGTGGAAGCGTGTGGAGGAACTTACACTACATGATTTCAAGACTTGCTATAAACCCAACAATGAAGACAGCATGCTATTGCATAGGAATAGACACACAGGTCAATGGAACAGAAGGGAGAGTCCAGAAATAGACCTATACTTTTGCAGTCAACTCATTTTAGACAAGGGCACCAAAATAATTTAGTGGTGACAGGAAAATCTTTCGACAGATAGTGCTGAAATACTGAATATTCTTATGAGGAAAAAAATAACGTCAACTCCTGTCTCACTGAACAAATAAAACAATAATTTGAGATGAATCAAAAGTCTATATGAGAAAAACAGAACCACAAATCGTCTAGAAGAAAATAGAAGAGAAATTCTTTGCAACCTTCAGGTAGATATAGAGTGTTGAGACAAGACACAAAAATGACAAACCGTAACAAGAAAGTAACTGATGAAGTGGACTTCCTCACAATTAAAAATTCCTGCCCATCAAAGTGACCGTTCGGAAAACGAGCAGACAAACCACAGATAGGGAAAATCTATTTGCAGAACATATATCCAGAATACATTATTAACAAATTAATGAATGAGAAGATAAACAATTCAGTTTTTTAAATGGACAAAGACATCGGACAGATACTTCACAAAAGATGATATGGAAGTGGCCCGTAAGTACATGAGAATGTACTCAGATATACTCAGGTTATTAATTGTCAGAAAAATGCAAATTAAAAGCACAATGAGATACTGTTACCCACCCACCAAGAATGGCAAAATTAAGACAACAACAACAATGACAATACCAAGTGTTAGTGGGGGTGTGGAGAAGTTGGACTCTTGTCTACGATGATGGAAGAGTCAAACAGTACAAGCAGTTTGGAGAACCATCTGGCAGTCTGTAATAAAGTTAAGCGTACAGCTTCCCCATGACCCAGCAATTCCACTTCTAGGCATTTGCCCAAGAGAAATAAATGATTTTCCACAAAAAGGCTGGCATAGAAATATTCTTAAGGAGTCTTATTCATGACCATCTCAAACTGAAAACACCTCAAACGTCCATCAGCAGAAAAGTCGATTTTTAAGTGGTGCCATATTCACACAATGGAATACACCCAATAATATTTTCTATACCATCCCATTTAGGAAGTTTCAGAAGAGACAAAACTCATCTGTGGAAATAGAGGTCAGAAAATGGTTGCCTCTGGGTTGGGGGATGGTTGATTGACGGGAGAGGGACACGAGAGAACTTTCTAGAACACTGGAAATGTTTGGTATCTTGCCCTGCATACGTTAATTGTCAAAACTCATTGAACTGATCCCTTAGGATTTTTAAATTTTATTGTATGTTAATTATATCAACAGGAAGGGAAAGAGGGAGGGAGGAAGGGGAGAGGGCAGGCATCCAGGCTGGCAGGCACAAGGTCTGCAGAGAATCTCGAGCGATTGCTTATGCCTAGAACGTTGGTGCCTTGCTGGGAATGGGTAAGAAGGGAACCCTGCCCCCGCTCACAAGGCCCAAGGTGAATACGACCTTTCTCCCACTCGGGAAAGAGGAAGCCTGAATGATTCTGTGCAGCCGAATGACATTTGTGCCTTAGAAAGGTCACCTTGACGATAGGTGCTATCTGCTATGACCAGGAGGATGTTCCGGGACATAATTTGGAGATTCCAGCTGGTTACAGTGGTACAAGCAATGTTATTTTTAACTTCCCCAACAGGAGGGAATAGCATTTCTCTGGTTGCTAGGAGAATCGTGTTCTTAGCAGTTACATTGGTTCCTAATTTTAAGTCTTGGGGGAAAGAAAAGTCTTGGGGGAAACTAGAAAACTTTACAAGCCAGTACCGGTATGCCGTGCCAGGACTATGCACCTGCTAGAGTGTGGGCTATTTTTCTTGTAATGTATTCATGAGTGACTGTCACCATAGCAACAGCGATGCTAGACAATGCTGGGTCATTAATGGAGAAATCCTGCTGGCTGGGTGGTGAAGGTCAGTACAGGAAGCCTTGTTCAGGACCAAAGGCAAGTGTTAGAACAGATGGGATACAGTGGTAGCTACCAGGGTAAGGGGCGGGGGGGAAGGTTGTAGGCAGAGGGTAATCTGACAGGTGCATAGGTGTACTACCAGCCCATCAGGGTCGTATTTCCTATGGAGCAAAATCTCAAATCCTCTTGGCATTGGGATAAGCCTTAGTGTGGTTTCTTGGGTATAGTACATTTGTCCAGACTCAACTATAGAGAACAAACTGATGGTTACCAGGAGGGAGGTGGGTGGGGGGATGGGTAAAGTAGGCGATGGGGGGTGAAGGAGGGCACTTGTCTTGATGAGCACCAGGTGATGTATGGAAGTGTTGAATCCCTATATGTACCCCTGACATTAATATTACACTGTATGTTAACTCACGGGAATTTAAATAAATACTTAGAAACATAAAGTGCATGTTTGTCAAATCAAAGACCTCATGGTGGCAGTAAGAGAAGAATCCCAAATTGCCTTGTGGCTTCGGAGTTTTGGCTTTCTCATAATCTCCATCAGTACCCAGCTTCATTTAGTGGCATGGACAATTGACCTAAATCTCTTCTGAATTGTTTGTGAGAAATAGGTTTGCGACCTCCTCTCATCCCCATAGAAAATACACAGGACTGGGGGGCCTGGGTGGCTCAGTCAGTTAAGCATTTGACTCTTGACTTCGGCTCAGGTCATGATCTCACAGTTCGTGGGTCCGAGCCCCACGTCGGGCTCTGCACTGGCAGCGTGGAGCCTGCTTGGGATGCCCTGTCTCTCTCTCTCTGTCCCTCCTCTGCTCATATACTCTCTCTCTCTCGCAAAATAAATAAATAAACATTAAAAAAAAAAAAAAAGGAACCTGATGCTGGTGGTTCTTTGGACCTGGTGCTCAGGACCACCTCTGGCAGAGCACAGGGCTGTGTCTCAGCATCCCTGACTCATTTCAATCCCCAATACAACGCTCTCTGCTCCTCACCACTGGGAAGCAACTTCGGCAGCTTTTCAGGGTCGTCCGGAGGCGATTCTGTGATGAGATGAAGAGTCCTCCCTTTTGTTTTGGTTTTCAAGCTGTGTGTGCAGGTGGGGGGTGAGGGGCACCGTCTTGCTACCCCGCTCCAAGGCGGGCCCCTCTCCCCCACTGCAGGTCAGAAGAGAGCCTCCAGAAATTCCCTAGACCAGCACGCCTCACCATCTTTTTCCCCGCTGGGTCACACGGGACGGATGGGGTCCCCATGGGTGGCGAGACTCAATGGATGCACTTAGATTTTGATGAAACGGCCAAAAAATTGTTTGACGAAAGAAAGCACTGCGATGATGCATAGTCGCCAGCACCATCTTGGGTCCCTTGGGGCGGGGGGGCAGGCTTGTTGGCATGGGGCGGGGGGGGGGGGGGACACACGCTGCCACTCCATTGCCTAGATTTCCGTGGCATCGATCTGCAGGGAGAAAGAGTTTTTGTGCTCCACCCCTTCCTGTAGAACGTTGACTTTTAGGGCTCACCTCAATATCTGCAACAGAAGAATTGAGATGGGTGGACATTAATTTCCTACACATTGTCCCCAGTACGTCCTTAGAGAGTACAGGCTAAGGGGGAAGACAGGCCCCTCCAGTTCATACACCCCTCACCACCTGCAGAATCCTCCCGCATGTTCTCCAGACTCTTGAAGGACACATCAGGTTCTCCCTGGAACGGTGGCCCCTTGGTAATCATTTCCTAAGGAGATTTGAGGGGAGGGAGAAAGCCCCAGGGGAGGAGAATCAGACCCCTCTAGCAGGAGACAGCACTCTGTCTCCACCACCCCATAATTTTGAGAGTCACTGGTCTAGAGACGAGCAGGGGGGCAGCCCAGGAGTGAGTCTTCCCCCCACTGTGTTCTTATCTGGAAAACTGTGACACCCAGGGTTGTGCGGAGAAGGTTAGCCAGGATAGTGCCTAGCATGGGGGGTGTTCTCCAAAGAAGTTCGAGAGGGGTGGGCGTCCAGAGGGAGATGGACAGAATCCTGCATTCCACCAGAGATGGCAGGTGTGAGCCGTGACCTTGCAGAGATGACGTCAACGGTACGAATCAGACTAGAATGTGAGAAGCACCATCCCCACCCCCACTCCCATCTCTCCATGGGAAGACTGTCCCAACAATCTTGTGAAGTGTCAGTGACAGCCCCCGGAAGAGGCCCGGCCCGGCATAGACTTGAGTTCCATGCACTGAGGACAGTTTCCTTCCTGGCCTGAGTAGGAGACAAGTCTCTATTGGCCCTTTCGTGCCTTGTTTTGTTCCCTTCCTCTTTCAGGGTTAAAATATCCTCCACCCAGGAGAGAGAGGACGGACGTTTTTGGAAGATGGCAAAAATGAGCCCAGAGGGCTCTCCAGACTTGGTGTTCCTCTAGACCTGACGTGTGACCAGACAGACACATCTAGTTTGGATGCTAAATTAAGTGGAGAGGAGACTTAGGATGGCAGCTGGGCAGAGGACTAAACCAAATCAAATAATAAGGCAAGCAGTTATCCAAGTGAAACGGGCTTACAACCGTGGATATTAACGAGGCTTTGACTTTAAACGGATGTGCTTAATCAAGCAACGCTGATCCATAGTGGGGGCTGGAAGAATCGAGGTGGTTGTGTTGGCATCGTGCCAGAAAGGGTCTGGCTGTGTTATCCCCGTGTAAACAGGAGTGGCCGGCAGAGCGAAGGAAGCCCCGGACAGGGTGACGGATGCTGCCGGGGTGGCGGGGGAAATGTACATGCCTTCTCGCTTCTTCTCACTGTGGGTGAGAGCCCGGGGCCCCGGGAATTGAGTTGCTGGGGCGTTTGCAGCCTGAGACCAGGAGAGCAGGAGGCTGGGCTGGGAGAGCCTCAGGGAAGGAGAGGAGGGGTAGGGTGACAAGCCTATGGCATCATCCAATGCACATTTGTCTCGCTCCTTGTATAAACACAATGCTAGTGGTGGGGTGGGAGCATCGCTGAGAGGGAAGGAAGAGGGCACTGAAAAGCTGGGGAAGTCATGGTGCTTGATCCTTCCACCCTACCCCCCCCAACCCACCTCCTGGGGGACGTGGCCTGTAAAGGACAATCCTTGTGACAGACGGCAGAGTTTTGTATTTGTTGCGCTCGTGAGGTAGATAATAGGTGCTTATGGGGGGCGCTGCTCCAGTGGGAAACCGTGTCCAAGTGAGCAACTTTCTGGAATCTCTCAGAAAAGGTAAGCCAGCATGGCGTTTTAGAAACACAGGAAACCCAGTGCTCAAATCGAGTAGTAAAATATGCTGGGCTGCTTATGCATCCTGCATGTCATCTATATGTGAGAGACAATGTATTTCCCCAGGCTCTTTTTAAAAGTTTGTTTTGAGAGAGAGAGAGCACGAGTGGGGGTGTGGAGAGAGACAGACAGAGAGAGAGAGAGAGAGGAATCTAAGTAGGCCCCTTGTGGTCAGCACAGACCCCACTGCGGGGCTTGAACTCACCAGATCCTGAGATCAGGCCCTGAGCCGAAATCAGGAGTCTGACGCTTAACTGACTGAGCCTCCCAGGAGACTTTAAAGATCAACCATTTCAACCCCTTCATTTAATGGATGGGGGAACCGAGGCCCCGAATGGTGGAGGACCCTGCACGTATTTGGAAGGCATAAAACAGTGCATTCAGTTTCCAGGAGAGCAGGGCAACACTCCTCAACGCCGGGGTGCTCGCCTCACCTCTGCCCGAGCCAAGATGGCGGCAGCTTTCCTCTCTCCAGTGTCCTGGTCCGTCTCACTCCTTCTGCCCAACAGTCTTGTGGTGGTTTACTAAATATTGCTGTAAATACTTCCCCCACGGAGAGTTAGGGTCTATGGCCCCTCCTCTTGAATTTGAGCGACTCGTGACTCTTGCTTTTCAACCTATACAATGGCAGGGGTGGCTGGGTGATGAGGGGCGATGCCGTTTCCGCTCCGTTCACCAGGACACTTGGGTTGGGAACACTGAGGCCCCCGTGCCGAGGGAAGCCCAGGCCCCATGGGGAGTCCGTGTCTACCCAGCCCCCACTGAGCCCCATTGAGCTGAACTTCGCAGTCTACCCAGTCTAGGTAGCAGAGGTGTGGGAAGTTTCCAGCAGGGCAACTTTCAGTAAGAGAGGATGGCTGTGCACATTTCCAGCTGCAGCCATTGAAGTCTCCCTGGAGGCCTGGACATCGGGGAGCAGAGACACATCATCCCCCCTGTGCTCTGCGGCATCCCTGACTCACAACATCAAGAACTTCGGTCTCACACAGCAGTTTGGGGAGGACCTTATGTTTGGGGATGAACGGCTAAGCAAGTCTCAAGGTTAACCCTGTCTGGTCAGTAGCAGGAAAGCTTCGTTTAGCATTTTTGGAAGTGGAGTCGATTTTGGCCATACGGTACTGTGAAGGTTCGCAGAAAAATGCCATTTACAAAGATGTGACTCTCACCTCCTGCGCTTTAATTGCCTTGCTCATTGGGTGGTCCTTAAGCCCTCATAGGGTAGCGTGATTCCGAAGAGGGGGAACCGACGCTTGGGAAGACCAAGTCCCGATTGCCCAAGCTTGCACGGTATCACCTGGCAGAGCCCAGGCTGACACCCGGCCAGGCAACAGCCCTGCCAGACTGCCTGCCCACTAGGTGAGGAATTGGAAAAGCCCCAATGCCCAAGAATATGTTATGGTTTACCACTTTTATAGTTCAAAGAAAAATGCAGCTAAGTTGCAAAAGAGCAATTTGCAGATGCAAATAATACTCATAATAATACAAAGGGGAACCGCAGGATTCTGTGTAGGCATCCATTTGTATGGAGGGAGAAACATACAGATTGCGTGAAACAGTAGGTTAGGGTTGGCGATATGGGCCAAAGGGTGTCCCTTCCCAAGTTATATATGTTGACGTTCTAACCCCCAGGACCTCAGAATGTGACTGTATTTGGATCTAAAGTCTTTAAAGAGGTGATTAAGTATAAAATGGGGTCTTTCGGATGGGCCCTAATCCAACACGATCGGTGTCCTTATAAGAATAGGAGATTACGGGCGCCTGGGTGGCTCAGTTGTTTAAGTCTCCGACTTCGGCTCAGATCAGGATCTCATGGCTGGTGGGTTCGTGCCCCACGTCAGGTTCTGTGCTGACAGCTCAGAGCCTGGAGCCTCCTTTAGATTCTGTGTCTCCCTCTCTCTCTCTCTCTGCCCCTCCCTCACACGCACTCGGTTTCTTGATCTCTCTCAAAAATAAATAAACGGTTACAAAAATTAAAAAACAAAGAATAGATTAGGATACAGACATACACAGAGACCACATCAACAGACAGGGAGAAGACAGCCATCAACAAGCGAAGGAGAGAGGCCTCAGAAGGAAACTACACCTTGACCTTGGACCTGAACCACCAGCTCTATGACACAATAATATTCCGTTGTTTCAGCCGACCGGGCTGTGGCACTTTGTTACAGCCGCTCCAACAAATAGTGCAGCTGGAACTGTACAATTGCTTTAATTGTTTAAATTGAAATTGAACCAGGGGCCGCTAAAGCCCTCAACTTCAGGGAAGAGTATTTTTCCTAACCTTACTACAAAGATGGTCAAAAGCCTCTTAAGGCGGTAGAATAATGTTATTGTTTATGAGTTCACTGGAGCAGCCCGGAAGCCACAGGGGGTTAAATCCAGCGGGCTTTGAAAAATAATACAAGGAAGGCTATTTGCTATCACAAGTACTTTATTATTTCTTCTTTTGAAAATCTGCCGACCACACGTGTGAAATTTTCTATTTAGGGTGTTTGCTGCTTCCAGAGGCTCAGCTGCTTTCCCGTGGCTGGTGGGGAGGGATTGGGGTGCGGGTGGGGGGCCAAGACTCAACAGCCCTGGCTGTGTGTTCTCTCCCTCTTGTAACCACCTTGCGCACGGCCTCAGGCTGTGTGTGATGCATGAAATCAACCTTGTTAAAAAAAAAAAATCCCTAATTATAGGTTCCCTTCTCCCAGGGGGAATGTGAATTTCGGATTGATTTTTACCCTCTCATCCAGTCTGACCTCCATCTCTCCCGGCACCCAGGTTCTGGCATAGCTACAGGCACAGAGGGGATGGGAAGCGTGCAGAGAACAAATAATTAATGTCCAAACATCTCAAGGCTCGCCTGCCTATTGAAATGGTCTCAACCTAGAATGGAACCGTCCACTAAAATAAGCCAAAACACAAAATCTTTCCTGACACTGAACCAGGAGCAACTCTGGAGAGGCGACGCCTCCAGGGAGTGAGCACAGCCCTGAGCCTTTCTGTACCTTTGCTCCTACCCTGAAGGGCCACTTCCCTGCCCACCACAGGAGAGTCAAGGCAGGCCACGCATCCTCCCTCTCTGGTCACGGTGGGGTCTGCCATCGCCACTCGCTGTGACCCGCGGGGAGGGTGTGTGCCCTTGTGAATCTTCAGCATGATGGTGGCAGCAGCGGTCACGGGATGAGGAGATGAATGCGTAATGTACAAATATTTGAGTTGCTCTGGATACAAGCCCTTAACCCGAGTAACGACATCATACTCCAAAAACACTCGCATGGGGTGAGACTACTTTTCTCACTCGGTTTTATTGGAAGCTTGGGTTTCTTTTGTGCATTTTCTGGGTTTTGCGCATCGTGTGATTTTCCCCAAAGGTGTGTGTTTCAGTGAGGGAACACTTTGTAGATGGTGCCCCTGCTGCCTGAGCCACCTCCCCATCTTCTCCTGCCCCCCACCTCCCACCAGGGGTGGGGTCGTGTCTCCATCTTCTCAGACAAGAGTGTCCCAAGATTGTGCCTGGTCCACTGCAGTGGGGAAGGGGTCCTAAGGACCGAATTCAGAGGAGTGATTGAAAACAGGTAGCCGGGGGCGCCTGGGTAGCTCAGTTGGTTAAGCCTCTGACTCTTGATTTGGGCTCAGGTCATGATCTCACGGTTCGGGAGATCGAGCCCCTCATCAGGCTCTGCACTGACAGCACGGAGACTGCTTGGGATTCTCTCTTCCCCTCTCTCTCTCCCCCTCCCTCTCTCATACTCTGTCAAAGTAAATAAATAAACTCAAAAAACAAACATACAAACAGGTAACCAGAGATGAACTTTGTAATGAGGCCATAAATGAGCTTGTTTTTTCATTTCCAACTTTAGAACAATTCTTTTAATTAAACCGGTAATGAATGCCTAGCCAAGAATGCAGACTCCCTGGGCCTCAATTTCCTCGTTCATAAAATGAGGATAAAACACCAATCTTGCATTAGTTTTTTTTTTTTTTTTTGGCAAGAATTAAATAAGAGAATGTACATGGAAATACTTTGTAAACTATAAATGATTATGCAAATATAACCAATAGTCATTATTATTAAAGAACTCTTCTGATCTTGAGAAAAACTTGGGCTGCATAGAAGATAACCACTGTCATATTATGAATTGATTGATTTTTAAAACTACATACAGTGAAACCTTGGTTTGTGAACATAATTTGTTCTGGAAACATGCTTGTAATCCAAAGCACTGGTATATCAAAGCGAATTTCCCCATAAGAAGTAATGGAAACTCAGATGATTCATTCCACAACCCCAAAATAGTCATATAAAAATGATTACAACACCGTAACATAATAGAAAATAATAAAGGAAATACAAAACATGAAGAAAAATAAACAAATTCACCTGCACTTACCTTTGAAAACTTTTTTTTTTAAGTTTTTTTTTAACATTTATTTATTTTTGACACAGAGAGAGACAGAGCATGAACGGGGGAGGGGCAGAGAGAGGGAGTCACAGAATCTGAAACAGGCTCCAGGCTCTGAGCTGTCAGCACAGAGCCCGTCGCGGGGCTCAAACTCACGAACTGCGAGATCATGACCTGAGCTGAAGTCGGCCGCTTAACCGACTGAGCCACCCAGGCGCCCCCCTTTGAAAACTTTTGTGGCTGGTGTAAGGGAGACGGGAGAGGAGGATTATTGTGTAGGACGACTTTCACTATCACTAATGAAATCACTGCTATCTATTGGCTCAATGGAATCTTTTTCTTTCCGTGCAACTTTAACAAGGAACCTATCCAATGACACTTGCTTTTGCCTCCTTTTGAAGATTTTGAGGAAATGTGACATTGCATTGTCGTTAAATAGATTCATCGCTCACACGGCTACAGCCTTACTCAGGTGGCGCTTTTTCTACAAAATTTTGCACTGTTTCCCACATTTTACACATCTCCCTAATCTCATTTGAAGTGAAGGATTCCTCTGCCTTTTTCTCCTCCTCCTCTGCAGTGAGAGAGAGAGAGAGAGAGAGAGAGAGAGAGAGAGAGAAGAACCATTGGCTCAATTGTGATCATGTGATATTCAGCATCAACTACTACTCGTATTGCAAGACACCTCGTTTATCAAGTAAAAATTTATTAGAGGGGCACCTGGGTGGCTCAGTTGGTGAAGCATCCAACTCTCGATTTCAGCTCAGGTCATGATCTCGTGGTTCGTGAGTGTGAGCCCCGCATTGGACACCAGCTGGCAGTGCAGAGCCTGCTTGGGATTTTCCCTCTCCCTCTCTCTGTTCCTCCCCCACTCGTGCTTGCTCTCTCTCTCTCTCTCTCTCTCAAAATAAATCAATAAACTTAAAAAATTAAATGAAATTAATTAGAAATTCTTCCTCATCGTGCGGAACATCGCAGAACAAGTTACTCGCAACCCCAGGTTTTACTGTAAATTCTTTCTCTTCCTCAGTATTTTGCCCAACTCATCAGAAAACTTAACTTTTATAGTAGTGTCATCAACCATTGCTTTGTGTCGCCGCATGACTGTTTTCCAGTTGTTTCTATGGATGAAATGAGACAGCATCTGGGAGAAATCTGCGGTCTGTAAAGGGCCATACTTGTCAAGGTAAAATTTTAGTGACTCGGTGCACTGACCCCCACCCCCCAGCATGGGCAGAGGTTGACTTGAGACACGAGGTGGGTGTGAGTTCCTTTGGCCGTAGAAATGGAAACAAGTTGTCCGACTGTAGGATGTCAAGTAGTCCGTGTTTCTAGGATCTGTGCTTGGTGCTTTGAGTTTCTGTGAGGGCGATTGACTCACTGATGGCCTAACGAGTCAAGGTTTCAGTCCTGCTGGCCACTTGGAGGTCTTGACATGCCTATGGAAGCTGACTCCACCTGCGGGGTCTCCCCTCTTTACCATGCTGGGTGTTGGGTGCTATTTGCCTGGCCCAGAGCACATGGCGGGACCTGCAAGGAGGCATCATGTGGGCCTGCTAGAGGGACTGAGTAGGGATTTGCAGCTCAGATGGAGGGCCCAGACCTGCAAACCCAGGAAGGCAAGTGCAGAGAGAAGAAGGGGGTGAATGTATTGTCTTCTTATTCCAAGCAGTAAGTAACGTAGAGGCAAAATTCCACGTAAGACTCGAGAGGGGGCTTTGGCCTTACTGTGGAAGCAAAAGTGAGAAATACAATCCAGGAAGAGACCTGTGTAGGTCTCCTACTGCCACTAACAGTGGTAGCTGCAAAAGTGCAGCCAACCTGAGTTCACTGCCTCAGCAGACCCAGTCGACGGGATGACCACGTAGAGGTCAGTGTCAAAAGCTCTCTTAGGGATGTGGGGACAGAGCATGCCTCGGTATCCATCTTGTATAGGCCCTTCGGGGAACAGGAAGGAAGTGGGGTGTTTCCTATGGCTTATATTATTATTTAGGTGTAGTAAAGCCAACAGATCGGCTTTACCTGGTTGCCTGGTTTCTGGTCCTGGATGATTAGGGCAGAGGGACAGTGAGATCCCCACGGAGAAGGTGGTTGGCGTGTGGGTCTGGATTGGTTGGCTTGTGTGTAAAGGGCTTGCGCTCAGGCTAGTTGTTCACGATCTCGGAATGGATCAACCCTGTAGGGACGGTCCCTCCAGAGTCAGCAAGACTGCAGGTGTCAAGCCATCAGAAGACAGAAAATAAGAGACAAGATCAATATGGTGGGAGTACAGAATTATTTTTTTTAGGGAGGATACGGAGGAATCCTAGAGAATGTTGACAGAGAGGAGATGGCAGAGGGGGCATGTCCAGGATGAAGTCACAGCTCAGCCACTGGATCTGTTGCTGTGTGGCCGGGCCGGGGCACCCTCTCTGAGGACCCTAGGGGGCTGCTGTTTATTCACTGCTGTTTGGAAGCAGAATGGACAGAGGCAGGGAATTTTCATGCAACCATCTTGATTTAATGGCCACTACAGAGTAGAATCATATTTTGTTGTTGTTAGTAAGATTTCAAACTCCTGCTAAGGCATATTTTGTGTGGGTTTCATCATTTTGTGTGGAAGAGAATTAATCGGTGGCTGCAACAGCTTTTATATATATATTTTTAAGCTAGAATCTGAATATAATTTATGGAATCTTAAAGCTAGAAGTGCCCTAACCATTACATTTTCCAAGCCAGTAAAAAAATTTTCTACACAAGGAAACTAAGGGTTGCAGATACTATGTGGAACACATTTAAAAAATGTTAGTAATAATCACAATAGAAGACCTTGACCCTCACCCCACCCCAGCATCCTTTCCCCTGACAAGGCTTATCTGGGGGAGGGGTGGCAGGGGATGGGTAAGGGTGACCCATCTACCCACCCCCATCACTTAATAATTCTGAAAGAATAGTGCTTTTTAAAAAAAATAAGAAATCCACTTTTTGTAATATTTGTTTATTTATTTTGAGAGGGGGGCAAGGAGGGGCAGAGAGAGAGAGAGAGAGAGAGAAAGAGAGAATCCCAAGCAGGCTCCTTGTTGTCAGTATGGAGCCCACTGTGGGGTTTGATCTACGAACCACATTATGACCTGAGCTGAAATCAAGAGTCGGACGCTTAACTGATTGAGCCACCCGGGTGCCCCAGAAATTCACTTTTTAAAAACTGAAGTGTGGTTGACATACAATGTTATATTCATTTCAGATGTACAGCATAGTGATTCCGCACAGTAGATAGTGCTTACCATGGTCAGTAGAGTCACCTGTCACCATATGCTATCACAGTATTATTGCCTATATTTCCTACGCTGTACTTTTCATCTCCATGACTTACCATTTGAGAACTGGCAGCTTGTGTCTCTTATTCCCTTTCATTTATTTCACCCATCTCCCCCACCCCTCTCCCCTTGGGCGGCCACCGGTTGGTTCTTTGTATTTATGCGTCTGCTTCCATTTTTTTGTTTGTTCCATTTGTTTTGTCTTTTTTTTTTTTTTTGATTCCACATATAAGTGAAATCATATGGTACTTGTCTTTCTCTGTCTTATTTCACTTAGCATAATACGCTCTCGGTCAGAGTAGTGCTTTTCGAAAATTATGTAACAATTCATTTAGATGAATTATAGAACAAGTTTAAGATGAGGCATAGCTTTCTAAGTATGTCGCCAAAGGTTAGGGGAAAGAAAGCCATTTATATAAAGATACAGATTTAAGTACAGCATAGGGAATAGATTCAAGGTTATAATCGTATCATATAACAGATGGCAGCTACATTTATCATGCTGAGCGCTGAGAAATGCATAGAATTGTCAAATCACTATGTTATACACCTGAATCTAGTATAACATGGTGTGCTCACCATACTTCAATAACAAAACTTTATTTATTTATTTTTATTTTTTTTTAACGTTTATTTATTTTTGAGACAGGGAGAGACAGAGCATGAATGGGGGAGGGTCAGAGAGAGAGGGAGACACAGAATCGGAAGCAGGCTCCAGGCTCTGAGCCGTCAGCACAGAGCCTGACGCGGGGCTCGAACTCACGGACAGTGAGATCATGACCTGAGCCGAAGTCGGACGCTTAACCGACCAAGCCACCCAGGCGCCCCAATAACAAAACTTTAAAAACAAAATTGTAAGAGTCAAAAGTGTGGCTTCTCTGAGAGACTTAGAGAAAGAAAAGGAATGCAGTTAAGAAGCACTTTTGTCATCCATGAATACTCAATGCAGTTAGTTAAGGGATTAAGAGGAAAACTGATTTATTCCATATCAAATACCTACAACTGACACCATATTAAATGTTGAGAACACTGAATGTGTTCCTCTGATAGTCAAATATAAAGCAAGAGTGCTGGCAACACTGTTAATCAAAATAATACTGAAAGCTGTAGTCAAAACAATAAGGAATGGAAAGAAAAGCCATACATATTGGAAAGGAAGGGCTAAACCTATCAGATGATATGGCTGTCTACTTAAATCATTCCAAAAAATTTACCAAAATACAAAAACCCTAGAATCATTAAGCGTTTATAGTAAGGCCACAGGATGAACAGTAATCATATAAAAATCCATTGTATTTTTACATATTCTCAATGAAACTGTGGTTCATTAAAATTACATTTAAAAAATTTTTTTAATGTTCATTTATTTTTGAGAGAGAGACACACACACACAGAGTTCAAGAGGGGGGAGGGGTAGAGAGAGAGGGAGACACAGAATCTGAAGCAGGCTCCAGACTCCGAGCTGTCAGCACAGAGCAGGACTCGAACCCACGAACTGTGAGATCATGACTTGAGCCGAAGTCAGATGCTCAACCGACTGAGCCACCCAGGTGCCCCTAAAATTACATTTTAAATATCATTTACAACCTCTCAAAAAGTTGACTTTGGTATAAATCTAAGGAAACATGCATACAATTTGTACCACACCACGTTCCTGGAGCTAAAAAATTTTTTTTTAAAGAATTACACTACCCAATATTAAAGACTACAATACAACCACAGTAATAGGTACCCGGTGTTGTTGGCTGAGAGGTCGACATATAGATTAATGGAACAAAATAGAGAAGTCAGAAATAGACCCACATAAGCACAGCCAACTGATTTTGACAAAGGTTCAAAAGAAATACAATGGAGGAAAGATTGTTTTTCAACAAATGATATTTGAGCAATTGGAGAGCCATAGACCCGAAATAAAACACCCTCAACCTAATCCTCACGCCTTGTACAAAAATTGATTTTAAATGAACTCAATAAAATACATAAAACTTGTAGAAGATAACAAAAATCTTCTGAGCTTGGAAATTGGTGAGGAAATCGAGTCTAAACATGGCAGAAAGCATGATTCATAAAAGAAAAAAATCTATAAATTAGACATCATAAAAATTAGGAACTTTTATGTTTCACTGAGACTCTGTTAAGAGGCTAAAAAGACAAATTATGCACTGGGAGAAAATATTTGTAAAACATGTATCTAAAATGAGCGTGACTCTACAATATATAAAGAACAGTAAAAATCCAACAATCCAGTCTGAAACTGAGCAAAAGACATGAAGAGACATTTCGCTGAAACAAGTAGAATGTCCCCCAACGGGTGATGGCTAACAAAACATTCACAGAATAGAATACTACTCAGCAAGAAAAAGGAATAAGCTATTGATTCACTCAACAACTTGGATGAATCTCAAGGTCATTCTAGTGAGTGAATAAAATATCAAAAGATCAAGTAGGGGCACCTGGGTGGCTCAGTCGGTTAAGCGTCCGATTTCAGCTCAGGTCACGATCTCGCGGTCCGTGAGTTCGAGCCCCGCGTCGGGCTCTGGGCTGATGGCTCAGAGCCTGGAGCCTGCTTCCGATTCCGTGTCTCCCTCTCTCTCTGCCCCTCCCCTGTTCATGCTGTGTCTCTCTCTGTCTCAAAAATAAATAAATGTTAAAAAAAAAAAAAGATCAAGTAATGTACGATTCAATTTATATAATATTCTCAGAATGGCAAAATTATTGACATGGTGATCAGACTATTGGTTGTTACCGATGGAGATGGTGGAGTTGAAGGTGTTTATATGACTAAAAGGGATTAGCACGAGGCAGACCTTTCCGGTGACAGAATAGTTCTGTATCTTGATTGTGATGGTTATTGTGGAAATCTCTACACGCACATTATGAAACATCAGTCTCCTGGTTTTTATATTGCACCATCGTAATGTAAGATGTCAGCATTTAGGGAAACTGAGTGAAGGGGCAAGACCTCTTCTTATGATGTTTGCAACTTCCTGTGAATCTATAATGATTGCAAAATAAAAAAACAATTTTCTTTAGAGATAGAGATTTGACCATCAGGTGTAGGGAGTTGTCACTTTTTGGAGAAGCCCTTGTTATGGGTGCCTCAGTAGGGAGCCAAAGTGGGCCTCAACCTTTTCCCTATGCCTTTGGAACCCAGTGTGGACATGTCCCCTAGGCATTTTTGTCCTTGGATGCTTCCACTAAGGCTTCTTGGATGAGCAGTGCAAAGATGAAGGGCCTATTTACCCCTGAGTCACAGAGGAGCATCTCATAGGAGCAGTGGCTTCATAATAAAGTCAACCTCCTACATGACAAGATTCTCCTGCCATGGTGAGGAGTCTATGCCTCCCCTCAGTTGGGCCCCTGTGCGACTGGATTGATCTTAGACTATAACTTGCCTGAAGAAGCTTACCATCTTCTGAGGTCAAGGTGGTCTCAACTCTCAACTGGAAGGTCATTCAGTGCTTTATAAGGGGATCCTTTTCTCTGATGACTTGGTCCCATTTTTCCATGCTCAGGGCCTAACACAGAGCCCCCACTGGCAGATGCAGTTCCTGTTAGGAGTCTCAGGGACCTCTGGTCATCTCCAAAGAAGGCCCAGCTCCCACCATGAGGAACAAAACAAAAAGTGCCATAGCCACAAAATAGTATGTATAGGATGACAACGTTTTTGTTTAAAAAAAAAAACGTAAATGTACATATCTGTATGTATGTATATATATATATATATATGCATATACATGCATAGACACATAAATATATTCAATATATACGTACATACACACGTATACACACACATTTAGAAAAACAGGAAAACATTGGGAAGAATATACCAAATATATCGATTAAACAAATTATCTTTTGGTGGGATTATAAATGTTTTATATCCTCTCTATCCCTTTTTTTCGGTTTTATTTCAAAATGTAAAATTTGCAGGCATTACTTTTATAGTCTGAAGAAGATCTGGAAGTCTATTTTTATCTGGGTGAAACACAAAAGTTAAAGTCTGAGCTTGTTAAACCACATCAGCATGTCCTTCTGCCCGAAGAACAGCGGTAGAATGTCCTGTGTCTGTTCTAGCCAGTGTGGGGGTCCCAGTTCTCCCTGCCCACCCGGAGGAGGTGTCACTGAGCTGCAGTCTGGGGACGAGTCCCCCTTTGCACTCTTGGGTTGTCCTCTCAGTGCACATTTTCTTATATGGTTCCGGCACTCAAACACAGGTTACACGAAAAGCCGGAAACCCTTGAATAGGAAACCTGGCACCAGCCCAGTAGATGCAGGTGTGACCTTAGATGCACTCCTGAAGAGCGTGCTCCTGGCTGGTGGGCATTGGCATTGGCTTTTTATGCACCCAAGTCAAAAACAGTGCACGGGAGAGAGCAAGGGCCAGGAGATCGGCCAGCGCTGGTCCCATGCAGGCCACACGGGTTGAGGATTTGAACACTTCTCTTGAGACATCTGTGAAAATGAGGAGGGCTTCATGGGACTGTTGCAAAATTAAATGACCATGCATGCGAACGCTTAGTTCCCTGCATATCGTAAGTGATCAACAAAAGTGAGCTGCCTTTGGCGAAATTGAGAGAGGTGGAAAATATGAAGCATTGGCAAGGACGCAGAATACCAGACACTCATACCCTGGAGTGTTAACTGGTACCACCCCTTTGAGACCCTGGGGATATTCACTAAAGCTGAATTTATGCATCCCTATAACCCCAGAATTCCATATAGGCTGCAGCCCCAACAAATGCATATAGACACGCACCAAGATGCATGTAGTAGAATGTTGAAGGCAGCATTACTCCTAATAAGCCAGACCTGAAAAGAACTTAAACGTCCTCCAACAAGAGAATGGACAGATAATTTGTGGTATATCCTCACAACGGAATACGACACAGGGCCGAGGATGAACACACCCCATTCACAGACACGGGCGATGCTCACAAACACAATGGTGAGTGGAGAAGGCACACATGACAGAGTCCTACTGGGTACAAAAGTAGCCGAGGGTGTCAGAAAGCAGGACGCCCTTGCTGGGGAAGGGGCTGGTGGTGGTGGGGAGCCCGAGTGGGCTTCTGTTCCTCGATGTGGAACAGGTGGCTCTGTTGGTAAAATTTATCAAGCTGTAAGCTTACGATTATGTGCATTTCTGTATGTATATTAAAATTCAATGTGGGGGGAGGGGCCAAGATGGCGGAACAGCATGGAAGTTTTTTGTGCGTCTCACGTCCGTGAAACGCCGCCAGGCCAACGCTAAACCATCCTACACACCTAGAAAACTGACTGGAGGGTTCACACAACAATCTGCACAACCTGAACCACAGAATTCAGCAGGGACGCGGCACAGAGAGGTGAATTTGGGGAGCGAGAAGCCATGAAAGGTAGGGAACTGCTTTTGCGGGCGGAGAGAGGATGGAGACTGGGGAGGGGGGCAGAATATGGGAAAAGCACCCCTCCCCAAAAGCAGCTGGAGAGAAAGTGGAAAATTGGAAGCAGCCGCAGGGACTAAACTAAAAAGGGAGAAAGGAGAGGGTTTAAATTCCATTAAGACTGGAAACAAGGGGAGCGCAAAGGCTGCGACTCCGCAGCTCCCTACCTGGCGGTGCTCTGGTGGGAAGGGCGAATCCCCAGGAGCAGAGTGGGGTCCGGGAGGTTCTCGGGCCACACAGGGAGAAACGGTTCCACTGCTGGAAGGACATTTGGCGGAGACCGTTGAAGCCACCTGGTCCCAGCAGACCCTGGAAGGCGGCCACATTCGCTGGTGCTGGGACAAGGTCCTTAAGGCTGAAGCCTGGTGCCAGATGTGTGTTGCCTGAAACACTGCTGCTACACTGTCTCGCGAACTTTTTCTGGGGCGGGTGGCACCTGGCCGCAGTCTCGGGGCACCGGCAGCAGCAGGGTCCCGCAAGCGTTCCTGGCTGCAGCCGACACTTGGTCATTGTTCATTTGGCCATTGCTCGGTAAGACCCTCCCGCAGAGGGGCAGAACCGGTCAAAGCCGCAGTCCTTCGGAAGTAAGGGGCTGGAGAAAACAGCTGCATCTGAGACAGAACTCGGGAGAGAGGTGCTGCCTGGGGCCTGGTCACGAAGAGTAAAGAAGCAGGGAGTTGACAAGAGCTGAAGACAGAGGATGGGTGCGCGATTGCTGATTTGGGAGAACAGACTGGGCAGCTGGGTGGCGCCATTTTTACCACTCCCACGCATGCGCATACGCACCTTCGAGCACCTCAACAATCCACCCCAGTAGGCTCGCAGCGCCATCTAGTGGAGAGCGGAGCCGTTACACTCAACCCCGCCCAACTGGGCCAACTTCCCTCTTCAAGAACACAAGTCTCACCGCCAGCTTGGTTTACGGACTAGAAAGCGCTACATACACTGACTTCTAGGGGAAAATGAAGCAATTTCAGTCCTACTTCAATCTGTTAGCAGGTTCATCTATTCAATTTTCTTTCTTTTTTTTCTTTTTTCTTTTTCTCTTTTACAATCCTTTTTCTTGAATACAGAAAGAGAAAAAATTCATTTTTAATTTCAATTTTGATCAAAATATTTTTCTTTAATTTTTATTACTATATTTTTTATTTTTGTGTAAATTTTTTCAAGTTCTATTTTACTTCCATCATTTTTTTTTAGTCTACCTCAGTGTATTCACCTTTCCAAATTTTCAAACAATTTCCTTCTTTTTCTTTCTTTTTTCTTTTTTCTCTTTTTGGTTTCTTTTCTTTTTCTTGAATGCAGAAAGAGAAAAACTTCATTTTCACTTTCAGTTTCTATTAAAAATATTTTTCTTTAATTTTTATTACTATATTTTTTCTTTTATGTAAATTTTTTCAAATTCTATTTTACTTCCATCATTTTATTTTAGTCTACTACAGTGTATTCATTTTTTCAAATTTTCAAATGATTTCTTTTTTTTTATTTTTTATCTTTTTTATCTTTTTTTATCTTTTTCATTTCTTTTCTTTTTTCTAAAATACAGAAAAAGAAAGAATTCATATTTATTTTTAATTTTTATTAAAAATATTTTCTTTAATTTTTTTCTACTATATTCTTTACTTTTGTGTATATTTTTTCAAATTCTGTTTTACCCCCATCATCTCATTTTAGTCTACTTCAGTGTATTCATTTTTTCAAATTCTCAAAGGATTTCCTTTTTTTTCTCTCCCCCTGCTTTTTTTCTCTAATCTGTCAAACCACTTTCAACACCCAGACCAAAACACACCTAGGATTTAGCATCATCTATTCGATTTGTGTGTGTATGTGTGTTTTAATCTTTAATTTTAATATTTTTTTAATATCAATTTTTTTTAATTGCAATTTTTCTACCTCATTAATTCCTTTTCTCCCTTCAAAATGACAAAAGAATTCACCCCAAAAGAAAGAGCACGAAGAAACGACAGCCAGGGATTTAACCAATACAGATACAAGCAAGATGTCTGAACCAGAATTTAGAATCATAATAAGAATACTAGCTGGAGTCGAAAATAGGTTAGAATCCCTTTCTGCAGAGATAAAAGAAGTGAAAAAAATAGCCAGAATGAAATCAAAAATGCTATAACTGAGCTGCAATCATAGACAGATGCAGTGGTGGCAAGGATGGATGAGGCAGAACAGAGAATCAGCGATATAGAGGACAAAATTGGAGAATAACAAGGCAGAAAAAAAAGGGAGATTAAGGCAAAAGAGCACGATTTAAGAATTAGAGAAATCAGTGACTCATTAAAAAGGAACAACATCAGAATCATAGGGGTCCCAGAAGAGAAAGAGAGAGAGAAAAAGGGGTAGAAGGGTTACGTGAGCAAATCATAGTAGACAACTTCCTTAACCTGGGGAAAGACACAGACATCAAAATCCAGGAAGCACAGAGGACCCCCATTAGAGTCAACAAAAACCGACCATCAACAAGGCATATCATAGTCAAATTCACAAAATACTCAGGCAAGGAGAGAATCATGAAAGCAGCAAGGGAAAAAAAAGTTCCTAACCTACAAGGGAAGACAGATCAGGTTTGCAGCAGACCTATCCACAGAAACGTGGCAGGCCAGAAGGGAGTGGCGGGATATATTCAGTGTGCTGAATCAGAAAAACATGCAGCCAAGAATTCTTTATCCAGCGAGGCTGTCATTCAAAATAGAAGGAGAGATAAAACGTTTCCCAGACAAACAAAAATTAAAGGAGTTTGTGACCACTAAACCAGCCCTGCAAGAAATTTTAAGGGGGACTCTCTGAGGGGAGAAAAGATGAAAAAAAAGAAAAGAAAAGAAATTAATAATAAAGACCAAAAGCAACAAAGACTAGAAAGGACCAGAGAACACCACCAGAAACTCCAACTCTACAAGCATCATAATGGCCATAAATTCATATCTTTCAGTACTCACTCTAAAGGTCAATGGACTCAATGCTCCAAACAAAAGACACAGGGTAACAGAATGGATAAGAAAACAAGACCCATCTATATGCAGTTTACAAGAGACCCACTTTAGACCTAAAGACACCTTCAGATAGAAAGTAAGGGGATGGAGAACCATCTATCATGCTAATGGTCAAAAAAAGAAAGCCAGAGTAACCATACTTATATCAGACCATGTAGACTTTAAGATAAAGACTGTGTCAAGAGACACAGAAGGGCATTATATCATAATCAAGGGGTCTATCCACCAAGAAGACCTAACAATTGTAAACATTTACGCGCCAAATGTGGAAACACCCAAATATATAGATCAATTAATCATAACATAAAGAAACTCATTGATAGTAATACCATAATAGTAGAAGACTTCAACACCCCACTCACAACTATGGACAGATCATCTAATCAAAAAATCAGCAAGGAAACAATGGCTTTGAATGACACACTGGACCAGATGGACTTAACAGATATATTCAGAACATTTCATCCTAAAGCAGCAGAATATACATTCTCCTCCAGTGCACATGGAACATTCCCCAGAATAAACCATATACTGGGACACAAATCAGCCCTAAGTAAGTACAAAAAGATGGAGATCCTACCGTGCATATTTTCAGACCACAATGCTATGAAACTCGAAATCAACCACCAGAAAAATTTGGAAAGGTAACAAATACTTGGAGACTGAAGAACATCCTACAAGAATGAATGGGATAACCAAACAGTTAAAGAGAAAATTAAAGAGTATATGGAAGCCAATGTAAGTGATAACACCACAACCCAAAACCTCTGGGACGCAGCAAAGGGGGTCATAAGAGGAAAGTATATAGCAATCCAGGCCTTCCTAAAGAAGGAAGAAAGATCTCAGATACACAACCTAACCTTACACCTTAAGGAGCTGGAAAAAGAACAGCAAATAAAACCCAAAAACAGCAGAAGACAGGAAATAATAAAGATTAGAGCAGAAATTAATGCTATCGAAACCAAAAAAACCAGTAGAACAGATCGATGAAACCAGAAGCTGGTTCTTTGAAAGAATTAACAAAATTGATAAACCACTAGCCAGTTTGATCAAAAAGAAAAAGGAAAGGACCCAAATAAATAAAATCAAGAATGAAAGAGGAGAGATCACAACCAACACAACAGAAATAAAAACAATAATAAGAGAATATTATGAGCAATTATATGCCAATAAAATGGGTAATCTGGAAGAAATGGAAAATTCCTAGAAACATATACACTACCAAAACTGAAACAGGAAGAAATAGAAAATTTGAACAGACCCATAACCAGTAAGGAAATCGAATTAGTAATCAAAAATCTGCAAAAAAACAAGAGTCCACGGCCAGATGGCTTTCCGGGGGAATTCTACCAAACATTTAAGGAAGAGTTAACACCTATTCTCTTGAAACTGTTCCAAAAAATAGAAATGGAAGGGAAAATTCCAAACTCTTTCTATGAAGCCAGCATTACCTTGATTCCAAAACTAGACAGAGACCACACTAAAAAGGAGAACTATAGACCAATTTCCCTGATGAACATGGATGCAAAAATCCTCAACAAGATATTAGCCAACCGGATCCAACAATACATTAAAAAAATTATTCACCACGACCAAGCGGGATTTATACCTGGGATGCCGGGCTGGTTCAATATCTGCAAAACAATTAACTGATTCATCACACCAATAAAAGAAAGGACAAGAACCATATGATCCTCTCCATAGATGCAGAGAAAGCATTTGACAAAATACAACATATTTTCTTGATAAAAACCCTCAAGAAAGCAGGGATAGAAGGATCATACCTCAAGATCATAAAAGCCATCTATGAATGACCCAATGCTAATATCATCCTGAATGTGGAAAAACTGAGAGCTTTCCCCCTAAGGTCAGGAACAAGACAGGGATGTCCACACTCTCGCCACTGTTAGTCAACATAGTATTGGAAGTCTTAGCCTCTGCAATCCAACAACACAAAGAAATAAAAGGCATTAAAATCGGCCGGGAGGAGGTCAAACTTTCACTCTTTACAGACGACATGATACTCTATATGGAAAACCCAAAAGGTTCCACCAAAAAACTGCCAGAATTGATTCATGAATTCAGCAAAGTTGCAGGATATAAAATCAATGCACAGAAATCAGTTGCATTCCTATACACCAACAATGAAGCGACAGAAAGAGAAATCAAGGAATCGATCCCATTTACAGTTGCACAAAAAACCATAAAATACCTAGGAATAAATCTAACCAAAGAGGTGAAAAGTCTATACACTGAAAACTATAGAAAGCTTATGAAAGAAATTGAAGAAGACACCAAAAAATGGAAAAAGATTCCATGCTCCTGGATAGGAAGAACAAATATTGTTAAAATGTCGATACTACCCAAAGCAATCCACATATTCAATGCAATCCCTATCAAAATAATACCAGCATTTTTCACAGAGCTAGAACAAATAATCCTAAGATTTGTATGGAACCAGAAAAGACCCCAAATAGCCAAAGCGATCTTGAAAAAGAAAACCAAAGCAGGAGGCATCACAATCCCAGACTTCAAGCTATACTACAAAACTGTAATCATCAAGACAGTATGGTACTGGCACAAGAACAGACACTCAGATCAATGGAACAGAATAGAGAACCCAGAAATGGACCCGCAAACGTATGGCCAACTAATCTTTGACAAAGCAGGAAAGAATACCCAATGGAATAAAGACAGTCTCTTCAGCAAGTGGTGCTGGGAAAACTGGACAGCGACATGCAGAAGAATGAACCTGGACCACTTTCTTACACCAGACACAAAAATAAACTCAAAATGGATGAAAGACCTCAGTGTAAGACAGGAAGCCATCAGAATCCTCGAGGAGAAAGCAGGCAAAAACCTCTTTGATCTTGGCCACAGCAACTTCTTACTCAACACGTCTCTGGAGGCAAGGGAAATAAAAGCAAAAATGAACTACTGGGACCTCATGAAAATTAAAAAGCTTCTGCACAGCAAAGGAAACAATCAGCAAAACTAAAAGGCAACCGACAGAATGGGAGAAGATATTTGCAAATGACATATCAGATAAAAGGTTAGTATCCAAAATCTATACAAAACTTATCAAACTCAACACCCAAAAAACAAATAATCCAGTGAAGCAATGGGCAAAAGACATGAATAGACACTTCTCCAAAGAAGACATCCAGATGGCCAACCGACACATGAAAAAAATGCTCCACATCACTCATCATCACGGAAATACAAATCAAAACCACAATGAGATACCACCTTACACCTGTCAGAATGGCTCACATGCACAACTCAGGCAACAACAGATGCTGGCGAGGATGCGGAGAGGATCTCTTTTGCACTGCTGGTGAGAATGCAAACTGGTGCAGCCACCCTGGAAAAACAGTATGGAGGTTCCTCAAAAAACTAAAAATAGAACTACCCTACGACACAGCAATTGCACGACTAGGCATTTATCCACAGGATATAGGTGTGCTGTTTTGAAGGGACACCCGCACCCCATGTTTATAGCAGTACTATCGACAATAGCCAAACTATGGAAAGAGCCCAAATGTCCATCGTGGATGAATGGATAAAGAAGAAGTGATATATACATACAATGGAGTATTACTCAGCAATCAAAAAGAATGAAACCTTGCCATTTGCAACTATGTGGATGGAACTGGAGGGGATTATGTATGCTAAGTGAAATTAGTCAGCAAAAGACCAATACCATATGATTTCCCTGATAAGAGGACTTTAAGAGACAAAACAGATGAACATAAGGGAAGGGAAACAAAAATAATATAAAAACAGGGAGGGGGACAAAACAGAAGAGACTCATAAATATGGAGAACAAACTGAGGGTTACAGGAGGGGGTGTGGGAGAGGGGATGGGCTAAAAGGGTAAGGGGCACTAAGGAATCTACTCCTGAAATCATTGTTGCAGTATATGCTAACTAATTTGGATGTAAATTTTAAAAAATAAAGCATAAAATCAAATTAAAAAAAAGAAACATGGAAAGGCTACTTCACAATAAAAAAAATTCAATAAAACAGTTTTTTAAAAAGAATATAGGATTTCCAAATTGCAAAAAGTCACGTAGCTATGGATATTGCCTCTGTCAGTATCGTACTGCTTGGGGTAGGATGGCTGGCTTGTTAGGGTCCATACATTTTTTTTTCCTAATTATTTTTATTTCTAAAAGTTTTGATTTCAATTCCAGTTAATTAACATACTGTCGTATTAGTTTCAGGTATACAATATAGGGACTCAACAATTTTATACAACACCTGATACCCATCATGTCATGTGCCCTCCTTAATCCCCACCCCTATTTCGCCCAACTCCCCACCTCCTCCCTTCTGGTAACCACAGTTTGTTGTTTATAATTAAGAGCCTGTTTCTTGGTTTGCCTCTCTCTCTCTTTTCCCTTTGCTCGCTTGTTTTGTTTCTTAAACTGCACATATGAGTGAAATCATACCGTATTATTCTTTCTCTGACTGACTTATTTTACTTAGCATGATATTCTCTAGATCCATCCATGCTGTTGCAAATGGCAAGATTTCATTCTTTTTTTTTTTTTTTTTTTTTGGCTGAATACCACACACACACATCATATCTTTTTTATCCATTCATCAATCAATGGATATTTGGGCTGCTTCCACGTCTTGGCCGTTGTAAATAATGCTGATATCCACACAGGGGTGCATGTATCCCTTTGAGTCAGTATTTTTGTATCCTGTGGGTAAATACCTAGTAGTGAAATTGCTAGATCGTAGGGTAGTTCTACCTTTCACTTTCTGAGGAAACTCCAAACTGTTTCCCGCAGTGGCTGCACCTTTTCGCATTCCCGCCAACGGTGCACAAGGGTTCCTTTTTCTCCACCTCCTCACCAACACCTGTTGTTTCTTGTGTTGTCGTTTTTAGCCATTCTGAGAGGTGTGTAGTTGCAGTTCAGTGTGGTTTTGATTTGTATTTCCCTGGGGAAATGTCTCTTCACGTCTTCTGCCCATTGTTTAATCGGACTATCTGGTTTTTGAGCGTGGAGTTTTATATTTGAATATGTCATTTGCAAATATCTTGCCCCATTCTGTGGGTTTCCTCTTAGCTTTGTTGATTGTTTCCTTTGCTGTGTGGAAGCTTTTTATTTTGATGCTGTCCTAATAGTTTATTTTTGTTATTTCCCTTGCCTCAGGAGACATATCTAGAAAAGAGTTGTTATGGTCAATGTCAAAGAGATTACTGCCTGTGTTGTCTTATAGGACTTTTATGGTTCCCTGTCTCACATTTAGATCATTTATTTAGACCATGCAGGAGTGGCGAAGGGGGAGAGAGAGAGCGAGAGAGAGAGAGAGCGAATCCCAAGCAGGCTCTGAACTGTCAGCACAGAGCCTGACTGGGGGCCTTGACGTGGGGCTCAATCCCATGAACCGCAAGATCATGACCTGAGCTGAAATCAAGAGTCAGGCACTTAACTGAGCCACACAGGTGCCCCCATTTTGAATTTATTTTTGTGTATCGTGTAAGAAAGTGGCCCAGTTTCTTTCTTTTACATGTTCCTGTCCAGTTTTCCCAACACCGTTTGTTAAAGAGACTGTCCTTTTCCCATTGGATGTTCTTTCTTGTTTTGTCAAAGATTAATTGACCATATAGTTGTGGGTTTTCTGGGTTTTCTATTCTGTTCTATTGATCTATGGGTCTATTTTTGTGCCAGTACCATACTGTTTCGATTACTACAGCTTTATAATAAAACTTGAAGTCCATAATTGTGATGCGTCCAGCTTTGCTTTTCATTTCCAAGATGGCTTTGACCATTCAGGGTCTTTGTGGTTCCATACAAATTTTAGAATTATTTTTTCTAGCTCTGTGAAAACTGCTCTTGGTATTTTGACAGGGACTGCATTTAATGTGTAGAGTGCTTTGGGCACTATACATAGTTTAACAATATTTGTTCTTCCTATCCATGAGTATGGAATGTGTTTCCATTTCTTCGTGCCATCTTTGATTTCTTTCATGGGTCCATGCATTTTCTTAGTAGAGTCATTCAGTTCAATTAAACAGAACTTAGAACATCCTTGAGGGGACTAGTTGCTTTGGGGTGATAAGTACAGGTTGTTTGGGGGAGAGGGAAGATGTCACACTTGACCTTCTCATGCCTGTGTCCTCAAGAATGCAGAATCCCAGGTCTGGAGAGGAGAGAGAGCTGTGTGGCCTGGGCACTCATTCCTCCCCCCCCCCTTGCCCTCCTCCCAGCCTGGGCTGTTCCCCCAGGAACCACCCTTCAGAGCCCTATGCTCTGCCATCCGCGCTCCAAGGGACACCTGCAAAATGCAAGATTTTGCCAAGTTTAAGGGAAATAGGAATGCCAGAGACTAACAAGACAGAGAGGTGCACTGCTGTGGGAAGTAAACCATCCCCTGAAATCCAGCATGGTGAGGTGTTGCACATTTATATCATGACGGGAGGCTCTCCTACTTTACAGAATTCACCAAAGGTCGGCTTTTTTCCCTTCCTCCTCCTCCCCCCTCCCTCCCTCCCTCTCTTCTCCCTTTTTCTCCCCGTCTCTCTCCCTCTTTCCTCTTCTCCTCCCCTGGCTGACAAAATGAAGGGGGCAGGAGACCCCCAAACTGTGCTAAAAGCCATATCATTCTAAATAAACCTGGGTCTTTCTGCCTTCTAAGTTTTCTTTGCTGATATTTGCTTGGCATCGTCCTAGTCCTTGGTGAAGTTCTTTTGGAAACTTCAGGAGTTTTCAATTTGCTAAAGGAAAAGAAAGAGAAGTGATTGCCTTGCGGCTTGACGGTAGTAAGATTCAAAGTAAAAGAAATGGTGGCTTGGAAAGTAAAAGGGGAAATGTTGGAGGTATTTTCTTTTTTTAAAAAAAAACAGATTTTTAACGTTTTATTATATTTTTTGAGAGACAGAGTCAGAGCACGAGCGGGGGGAGGGGCAGAAAGAGAAGGAGACACGGCATCCAAAGCAGGCTCCAGGCTCCAAGCTATCAGCACAGAGCCCAACATGGGGCTCGAACTCAGGAACCACAAGATCATGACCTGAGTTGAAGTCAGACGCTCAACCGACTGAGCCCCCCAGGTGCCCCTGGAGATATTTTCTTCTCTAAACTTTTCAAAACTCAAGAATAACATGCACAAAGGAAAGTGTACCAAGTCAGAAGTACGTGGTTTGAGAAAATGTCTATCGCCACCACCCAAATAGACTGTTACCACCGTGAATCCCCTTGAACTTCTTCACGATCATGTCTAGACCTTTTGATATCATAGATTAGTTACGCCCTGTTGTAAAAATGGAATCATACAGAATGTATTACTGTGTGACTGGCTTTTTTTTTGGCTCAGCATTACGCTAGAGGGATTCATCGGTATTGCTAAGTATGGCAATACTCTGTTCCCTTTTATTACCGTAAAAAGAACACATTTTTAACAAGCATCTTTGGTGATCTCAAGACAAGCAGTCCCAGGCCTCACTTTGTAGCCTACCACCCCAGACCCCGTCAACACAAACACACGGCCACCCTGTTCATTCCCTCAGTGTTCAAATCACAAGTGCAGAAAAACACATGATGGTCCCTCAAAACCCAGAGCCAGGTTCAGCTCTCAAGTTAACTGGGGATAGGAACAGTTTGGTGACCCCCTGAGTATAGCATCTAAAGTGCTGCCACAGACAGACTGCAGTTCAAAAGTGACATTTCCCTGCGTGGCTTTAGCAATATCGAAATCCTGGAAGAAAGAAACGCTGTGTGTATGTGTGTGTCTAAACGGACATGAGTGAGGTATGGGCTGTAACTGTGTTCCCCCCAGATCCACATGCGGAAGTTCTAACCCACGGTGCTTCAGAATGTGGCTCTATTTGGCGATAGGGTCTTTAAACAGCTAATAAAGTTAAAATGAGGTCGTGAGGGTGGGTCCTGCTGGTGAGGACCCAGATGTGTACAAAGGGAGGGCGGTGCGAAGACACAGGGTGAAGGCAGCCATCTGCAAGCCGAGAACAGAGACCTCAGGAGAAGCCAACCCTGATGTTGATCTTGACCTTGATCTTGGACTTCTGGCATCCAGAACTATGAGGAAATAAACGTCTGCTGTTGAAGCCACCTGATCTGTGGTACTTTGTTATGACCGCCCAGCAAACCAATACTGTGTGTGTGTGTGTGTGTGTGTGTGTGTGTGTGTGTGTGTGTGTTGTAATTGAAGGGCCGTGTGTAGGAAGGGGCATGAACAGGGTGCCCATACTCCCACGATCCCAGCCCACCCCTGCCATCTGTTTGGACACCCACCCCCCACTGTGACCCCACCTCCCCTCTTCCTTCCTCCCCTGACCACCCCCCCACCCCCCCATCCCCACCCCCGCTGCCTGGATTGGGCTGGCTGAGTTGTTCCAAACTGAGTGGCAGCTGGAAACAGACGCTGGCCCGGGCAGCCTCCCTAGGGGAGGTGGGAGGGGGGAGAGAACAATCATGAAATGGCAGGAAAACACTTCTCCCTGGCAGCTCAGAGCGGGTGGGGGTGGGGTGATTAAAAAGCAGTCTTTGGGGGAACAAAAGAGGTTTCGTGCAATGTGACTCGATTCAAAAAAAGGAAACAAACCCGGTGCCTTTTCTTCACCATCTAAACCCTTTGACAAATCCAGTCGAATGGTATAATTTGTATCCTAATTCCCAGTCCCTTAGAGGACAGCCAGTGAGGGAGGGCAAGTGCATGACTCACAATAGATGTGGTCAACATTTGATGTGTAGGAGAGAGAAGCCAGAAGCAGGAGGAAAGCTTGTCTTTCCCCTTTGGGTGTCTTAGTTCTTTTTGTATATTGTGATAAACCGCTCAGGTGCTTGAGCATGAGTTTGTGGCTTTGCAGGAAGTTTTGGGAAGTGGTCCCCTTAGCTGTTGGCTGTCCCTGAGGTCACAGCATGAGCACACTCTCTTAAGAAGTAGATGTGGCTGTTGTGTAAAGAACCAATCCCCCCCCCCCGCTGACGCCCCCGCAAAGGGCTCAGCCACTTGGGTTTGGGAAGCACTGAATCATTGCCTTTGTATCCTGCTTGAGGGTTGGCTTTGGGCAGATAGAAATCTCTGCAAACTTAGGAATTTCTGCATAGGAGTTGGTCCCTTTGAAGTTGGTGGTGCCATCCTCTGAGCTCCCGCAACCTTGGCATCATCCGCATTCCACGGCTGACGCACGGGACAATTTCTGTACTGTTTGTGGGTGCATTCTGGGAGGGTTCAAGGAACAGAAAGACCTTTGGAAAATAGTTATGTGTTTTGAATTGGTGCCCAGGCCCCAAAACCGACCGCCTAACGCTGATGGGGACGTGGAGCCAGAGGAATTCTACAAAACTAAACAAACATCTGTACCGCGATCCGGCTGTGATGCTCCTTGGTGTTTATCCAAATGCGGTGAGAACTTATGTCCGCACAAAAACCTGCACACAGATGTTTTATAGTAGTTTTATTCATAACTGCAGACTTGGAAGCAACCAAGACACCAGATGAATGGATAAATTGTGGTCTGTCCGGACAATGGATTATTATTCAGCACTGAAAAGAAATGAACTATCTTTGAAAAGCTAGGAAAGGATATGGAGAACCTTTGAATACATATTGCAGAGTGAAAGAAGCCAATCTGGACGCGCGACGTATTGTATGATTCCAACTATATGACATTCTGGAAAAGGCAAAAACTACGGAGACAGTACAAAGATTAGTGGTCCACCAGAGGTTGAGGGGAAGTAGGCAGCACACAGAGAATTTTGGGGTCAACAAAACGACTCTGTGTGATACTATAATGATGGATACATGTCATTATACATTTATCAAGTCCGTAGAACACACAACACAGAGGGCGAGCCCTAATGTAAACTATGGCCTTGGGTGATGATGATGTGTCGATCAGGTGGGTAACAGGTGCACCGCTCCGGAGGGGGGGGAGGCTGTGCATGTGTAGGGGGTGGGGGGAGATGGCAGCTCTCTGTACTTTCTGCTCAACTTTGCCACGAACCTAAAGCTCTTATAAAAATAAAGTCGATTTGACATTAAGAGAAGAGGCAGGAGAAACCACCCGTATGGAGAGAAATGGCAGCCTGTTTTGAGTTGTGCTGGGGAACAGGAAGCATAGTTGTGAGCTGGAGCAGAAGGGGTACAGCAGATGTCTCCGTCCCATGGTGAAGGCCGAGACGGTCCAGGCTGGTGGCACTGGCAGACAGCTGTCATCAGCAAGACAGGGTCCCTCAAAGGTGAGATGATATTAGTGTGCTTGGATAAGGAGGTCACCAAGGGAGGCTGCGGGGAGCCCACTCCTAAGTGAATGAAACACCGTGACGACTCAGGAAGGCGGTCGAAGATGCTGTGTGAGTGAGGGAGTGCGTAAGCCTGTCAAATTTGGGTCTGTGACCTGATTCTGAAGTTACAGACTCCTGGAGCCCGGCGGATGGTGGCATTTTCATGAAGAGAAGGAAAAGAGCCACGGCGAAGGGAAAAGGAAACAGAGAGCCAGAAACATGAATGGAATCGGGTCCCTAGAGAAAGCCACAGTGGGGAGTAGAGAAGAGAGGTCCACGAAAAGTGAGGACAGAGGCAGGAGAATAGCATGGAGGAAATCTATTTTAAGTCTATAGTCTTAGAAGTTCTGAAAGTAATAATAGATTTTATTAGTTAAAAGATTGGGTTCTCAAAGCAACCCTGTGAAATAAGTGAGAAAGCTAATACTGCATTTCATCAAATGTTACGAGGCCAATAGTTTAAGATGCACATTATTTTTAGCGTTAAAAACAGGAAAAAATTGCCAGTTAAACTTTGACACTGTTTTGCTTTTTCTATTGCTGCACAGCCAAAATGCAAACTACCTCAAAACTCAGTGGCTTAACACAATCATCGTGTGATGGTATCTCACGGTTCATCTGGGTAGCTCTCCTTCAGGGTCTCTCATGTGGTGCCGCTGGGGTCAGGGGTCAGCTGGGGGCTGGAGGCCTCTGACATTGGATGGGCTGGGCATCCAAGATGGCTCCCTCACACGCCTGGGAGTTGAGGGGGCTGATGGCAGGAAGTTCAGCAGAGCCGTTGGCTAGAACGCTGCAACCGGCCTCCACATGTGAGTTGGACTTTGTCGCAGCATGGTGACTGTGTTTCCAGAAGGAGTGCCCCAAGAATGAGTATTTGGAAAGGAAGAAGTTGTAGGCTTCTTATAATGTCGCCTCAGAAATCCCGGAGCAACGTTTCCACTCCCTTCTATTGGTCAAGCCCAGATTCAAGAGGGAGAAATTAGACTCCCCTCTTGCTGCGAGAACAGCATGCACGCATAAGGACAAAGGACTTGGCTGTCTCTGACTACCATAGTCACTACCTTAAGGGTTGACCCACAGGATATGCACGTGGGTCCTTGCAGCCTCTCATTGCTCACATCTTGCGTCTACTCAAAAGGATTTGGTAATTTCTCCCACTTTCCATTGTGGTGTTGGCGGAAGAGAGCCAAGGCTTTTGCATAAATCTCTGTACAAAACGTAGCACAGCTTCATCCACTGTGGGCATCTTCATTTCCTAGAATCTGTAAAGCGCTTGGTTGTTGCTTCGCACGCAAATAGAGAATTTTGAACACTCGTGCAATGTTGGGATTGCTGCACGTACCAGTCCAGGTTCAATTAGGAGAGCAAAACCAGTGAGGAAGCATGGCAGAAGACCTTTCACGGTTCTGGGAGACATTGAGGAAGGAAGGGTCCAGAAAGAGTAGCAGTATCAGAGAAGATTCTGTAGCCAGCCCACCTGAAATGCCAGTTCGGAGGGACAAGTCAGAGTTTTTAGGTCACCACAGATGGGAGCCAGTGGAGAAGTCTGCAGGAAGCTATCACCTCTGCATAGTGATTGCATCTGCAGCTGAATGGCGGACTACGGCCACTGTTGATCAGCAAGGTCAGTAGCAGGAATAAAAAACATGAATGGAGCTGAGCAAACAAAGATCTGGGATCTGTAGGCTCTTCTGTATCTACCTTTCGTTGCATCTGACCACAAGGACCATCCAACAGTAATGGCGGCTGCTTCATTTTCCACTTCACAAATCCCCTGCAGATTCCTCTTTCGGTCATTTGTAACCTGAAACCTCCCAGGGCTAGAGATTCTAGGACACATACTTCTCACTTAGTGTGATTCAGCCCACCGCTGCCTACACTAATATCCAATGTACACGCCACTCTTCTTTTCCGGGCCTTTCTCCACTCATAATGACTTTGAGTTGCAACACCGAAACCGATTGTTATCTCTCTGAAGAGTGTTTAAACGGCCACTAAATTCAACATGGGTAGCAGGGAAGGCACACCAGCTGCAGGGACCTCAAAATGTGAGAAATGTGCCTCTGTGTGAGCTATTATTATTTCTATTACTTGCATTTGCAGGTGAGAAACAGAGAGTCTAAGCAACTTTTGAATTAGAGAAGGTGAGAGAAAAAAGACGGCAAGAACATTACAGAACATTTTATCCGAATTCTTCAATAGAGGCCAGAGACCTTAAGTGTATTGCTTACTTAACACAACTCTGCAAAGACGGAGTCAGGATATAAACCCAAGTCTTTTATTCCGGGGCCAGTGTGTTTTCCCACGTGTCATACTGACTATAAAGCACAGAGCCCAAATTTGGGTCTGGCATAAAATCACATGTTTCAGATTGTCCTGATGATGACCCATATTAAGAATTGTTTTAGACCTTCACCTGATACACAATACATAAATAAATGCATAACTGAAACAAAAGCTATATGGAGCAAGGCTAACACTTCTACATATGACATATTCTAATATTTTCAGATATTTTTTGGTATTCTGTTTAATATTTAAAATATGCTGGGGACTTCCAGTTCTGGCAAAGGTAGAGTAGCTTGTTTTTTGTTTTTTTGTTTCTGTTTTTGAGAGAGAGAGAGAGTGCGAGTGAGGAAGGGGCAGAGAGAGAGGGAGACACAGAATCTGAAGCAGGCTCCAGGCTCCCACCTGTCAGCACAGAGCCTGATGCAGGGCTTGAACTCACGAACCACAAGATCATGACCTCGGCCAAAGTCGGACACCCAACAGCCCCCCAGGAACCCCTAGAGTAGCTTGTTTCAAACCTACCTTTTTACTGAGCAAGAAGGAAAAGGCCAGAAAGAAAATGCTTTTAAGAAATTGGTTTGCTAACATTAGAGATACTGAAACAATGAGGACTTGAGGAGCCAAAACTCCAGAGAGAAAGGAAATACAGAAAGACGAGCCCTGTTTGGTGCTGTACCTTCCGTTGAGGTGATAAATTACTCCAAAAGTGAAAGCAGTGACTTGAGCCCGGGAAGCTAAGCAGAACTTATGACATACACATGAGGCTTGAGGAAAAAGTTGATGTTCAAGAACAACCAAGAAAGAGAGGCATCAACGAACACCCCAAACTTTCACATGAGACCCTGAAGGACTACACCTAGAAATAAGAGTGAATCAGAAATAGACCAGTTCTCAAAAGGGCTAACCTTCAACTTCAGATCAGCTCAATTCTGAGTTGTTTTATAGTCATCTGCCCTTTACCCACCTGCTTGGCCCTAGCATAAGTAAGTAGAAGATAACACATTGAGCCTCAAAACATTTGTTGTACAAAATGTGGACATTCAGTTAAAAATAACCAGGCATGCAAAAATACAAGAATAGACCAAAAACCAAGAGAAAAAAATAATCACATAATAGAAATATTCTCAAAGGTGATCAAGATATTGAAATGATTTGAATCAGACTTTCATTTAATAGGACTTATACATTCAAAAAGTTTAAAAACCATATGGAGAATTTAGTCCATATAAATTCAAGCTACAAAGGATAAGATGGAAATTTTATAACTGAAATTCATAGTAATTAAAATTAAGGACTTCTTGAATAGGCTGGACAGAACCTTAGACAAAGCTGAAGAGAGAAACAGTGAATTGGAAGTCAAACCAGAAGAAAGTAACCAGATAGGAGTATAAAAAGATAGGTGGATTTTAAAAATACAAGAAAGACACAAAAGTCATTTGGTTCACAGTATATATGTAAATTAAGTCACTGAAGAAGATGAGGGAATGGACTTATTTTATCCTAAGTTTATTTATTTTTAGAGAGACAGAGACAGTGCGAGCGAGGGAAGGGTAGAGAAAGACAGAGGGAGGGAGAGAGAGAATCCCAAGCAGTCTCCGTTCTGTCAGCACAGAGACCGATGTGGGGCTCAAACTCACAAAACCCTGACATCATGACCTGAGCCAAAACTGAGAGTTGGATGCTTAATTGACTGAGCCACCCAGGCACCCTGGGAACAGACTTATAAAAAAAACTTGAAGAGGGGTACCTGGGTGGCTCAGTCAGTTAAGCGTCCGACTTCGGCTCAGGTCATGGTCTCGCGGTTTGTGGGTTTCAGCCCCGCATCGGGCTCTGTGCTGACAGCTGGGAGCCTGGAGCCTGCTTCAGAACCTGTGTCTCCCTCTCTGCCCCTCTCCTGCTCATGCTCTGTCTCTCTCCATCTCTCTCAAAAATAAATAAATGTTAGAAAAAAATTTTTAAATACTTTAAGGGATGATGACCAAGGATTTTTCAAACTGATGAATAACATCAGATCACAGAGTTAAGAAGCTCCATGTATCCCAAGCAAGATATATATAAAGATAGCCACACACAGGGGAATGCAATCTGGTGCAGCCACTCTGGAAAACAGTATGGAGACTCCTCAAAAAATTAAAAATAGAACTACCCTATGACCCAGCAATTGTACTACTAGGTATTTATCCAAGGGATACAGGTGTGCTATTTCGAAGGGACACATGCACCCCAATGTTTATAGCAGCATATTGTATCAACAATAGCCAAAGTATGGAAAGAGCCCAAATTTCCATCAATGGATGAATGGATAAAGAAGATGTGGCATATATATATATATAGAGAGAGAGACAATGGAGTACTACTTGGAAATCAAAAAGAATGAAATCTTGCCATTTGCAACTACATGGATGGAATTAGAAGGTATTATGCTAAGTGAAATTAGTCAGTCAGAGAAAGACAAATATCACAGGACTTCACTCATATGAGGACTTTAAGACACTGAACAGATGAACATAAGGGAAGGGAAGCAAAAATATTATAAAAACAGAGAGAGGGACAAAACATAAGAGACTCTTAAATATGGAGAACAAACAGAGGGTTACTGGAGGGGTTGTGGGAGGGGGGATAAGCTAAATGGGTAAGGGGAATTAAGGAATCTACTCCTGAAATCATTGTTGCACTCTATGCTAACTAACTTGGATGTAAATTTAAAAAATAAAATTAGTAATAATAATAATAAAAAGATAGCCACACATAGGCAAATAATACTCCTGGAACTATGGCGGGGGGGGGGGGAGAAAAAAGACAAAGTCCTAAAGCACATTTAAAAAAGACAGATTTCCTTGAAAGAATCAATAGTAAGACTGACAGCTTTTTTTAATCACAAAACCAATGGAAGTAGAAGACAATGTTATTCTCAAATTGCTGAAAGAAAACACTACTAAGCTAGAATCCTATGCCCAGTGAGGTTAACCTTAAAAAATAAAAGTGAAACAAATATGTTTTAAGACACACATCACACATATACATGTACTGAGCTGACCTTACACTGAAGGATGTACTACAGGGAGTCTTTAGGCAGGAAGCAAGTGGTCCCAGGTAGAGGTTAACAATGGAAAAAGAATGTACATAAATAAAAATGAACACTGACTCTAACAATAATAATAATGTCTTGTGGGATTTAAATATATACAAGTAGAAATAAAATACTCAAGGGGTGCCTGCATAGCTCAGTTCGTTGAGCATCTGACACTTGATTTCAGCTCAAGTCATGATCCCACGGTCGTGGGATCGAGACCTGCACTGGGCTCCATGCTGGGTGTGGGGCCTGCTTAAGATTCTCTCTCTCTAAAAAAAAGAAAGAAAGAAAATACTCAATAACAATAGCGTGAAAAGCAGAAGATGGATAAAGGTAGCTAAAATATTTTAAGGTCTCCACATTCCAGGAAGTGACAAAATTAATAATTTATAGGAGACTTCAATAAGGGTATATATTTATTTAGGATAATCATTTTAAAAATAATAAAAGAATGTGTGCCCAACAAGCTATTAGAAGGGATGGATGTTCAGCTTACACGAGGGGCTCTGGCAAATCAGTAGATAAAAAGAACCTGGTTGAAAGCTCAAGGAAGAATGTGAACAGGCAGTTCACTGAAGGAAACCTAAAAGACCAAGAAATGTATAAAGAAGTGTTCCAACCATAATAACTAGGGAAGTGTAAAGTCAAACAACCATAAAAACTCAAGGATGTTGGACACAGGGTCTGGATTGACATTGATACCTGGGGCCCCTGGTGGGTGGCAAAACCCTCAGATTGGTTTCTCGACCTGCACGGTAAAAGGTGTTAACGTCGGGAAGACCAAGAAGCTCTAAACTCCTCCCACCTCGTGCCAGGGCAGCAGGTGGCAAAGAACGCCCCATTCCACGGAGACTGTCAGAGACGAGTGCTAACTTTACAACGTAACGAACGCAGGAGTGACGGTTCTGCGTTAACCTAATATAATTCACGAGTCCGTCCTCCGCAAAAAGTCGGTGGATCGTGGCCAATGACAGCAGGTAACCACAAGTCTCACCAAGCGCACCGGCTGTGTTGAATGTGGCCTCTTCGCTGGATTGACCTCCAGCATGTAGTATGTGGCCATTGAGCTGCTGGGTGAGTTCTTGCCACCCCTATTAGGGAAAAGGATGAGAAAGAGCTCACATTCACATGGGATGGATAATAGCTTCCATTCATTGTCCTGCCACAGGGTTATGTTAACCTCCCTGCTCTCTATCAGAACATAGTCCAAAGGGATCTGGGACATCTCATTAGTCCACTATGTTGATGGCATAATGTTAGTTCGACCAGGTGAGCAAAAAAAAAGTGGCACGGGAGGGCTCAGCAGGGCGTTCATTCCAAAAAACGGGCAAAGAATTATAGGGAGATCCAGTCCCCTCCCACCCATGGGTACCCTCTAAAGCAGAGGATGATTTATTGCAGTTCGTGCCTCCCACTATTAAAGAAGTACAATGCTTGGTAGGCCCTTTGGGGTTCTTTTGGCAGCTTGAGAAAATACCACACTCCAACCCATTTGCTGGGTGACATGGAGGGCCGTGAGATCTGAGTAGGACCCAAGGCAGAAGAGGGCTCTGTAGCAGGTCCAGGCAAAATGGATGTAGCTCTGCTCCTTGGACCATGTGATTCAAAAGGCCCAGATACTAAAGTTATTCATGGTGGGAATGGCTGCTTTTGTGGAGTTTATGCTAGTCCTTATTAGGAGAATCACAAGGTAGATCTCTAAGATTTTGGAACATGGCCATGCTACACGCAGTAGAGAATGCAACACCATTTGGGGAAAAACACACACACACAAGAACACAATTCAGGCACACTCTTGGCCCTTGGCGAATGGAACATCTGGTCATGGAGATCAAGTGACCACACGGCTAGAATTGCCCATCCTGAACTGGATTCTGTGGACTCACCGAGTCATAAGGTCCGGTGGGCCAGCAGGAATCCATCAAAAGGTGGAAATTATAGGGGCGCCTGGGTGGCTCAGTCGGTGAAGCGTCCGACTCTTGATTTTGGCTCAGGTCATGACCTCACGGTCCGTGAGTTCGAGCCCCGCATCAGGCTCTGTGCAGACAGCTCAGAGCCTGGAGCCTTCTTGGGATTCTGTGTCTCCCTCTCTCTCTTTGCCCCTCCCCCATTCACGCTCTGTCACTCTCTTTCTCTCAAAAATAAATAAGCATTTAAAAAACGTTTTTAAAGGTGGAAATTATACATCTAGATAAGCACAAGTAGGGTCAGAAGGTACAAGTAGGTTGTGCGAATGTGTGAACGGGTGGTCCATATCCCCTGGGGTCCATCCCATTTACACTGGCTCTCCTCCACCTCCATGGGCTGCATGGGAGGATCCTTATGACCAGGGGAGAGGAAAGGGCCGAGTTCCTGGATGGCTCAGCTTACGTCAGAGGGCGTCAAAAACAAGATGGCAGCTACGCTCTTTGGGAGCATCCCTGAAATAGCCGGGAGGGAAAATTCTCTCAGGGATCGAGAGATCCAGGCAGCGCAGCTGGTCACCCAATTATGGACAAAGAAGAGGCCCAAGGCAAGAATATACAAAGATCTTGGGCAACCACGAGTGGCCCAGCTGGTTAGTCAGGGCCTGGAAGGAGAAAGATTAGAAAGGGACAAGGAGATCTGGATGGAACCACAAAAGAATGTCACACCCTGATGCCCACCAAAGAGTGTCCACTGTGGAAGAGGGTTTGAACAACAAACTAGACCGAATGACTCTACAAGTTCATGTTAACCACTCCACAGCTGGGATAAGGGATATATGAACAAAGATGGAGGTCATACATGGTGCGAGAGCAAGAGCTTCCCCTCACCAGTTCTCATTTAGCTGCTATTGCTGCCGAATGTCCATCCTGCCAGCCACAGACCGGCCCTGAGCCCTGACACAGCACCCTCACATGAGGAGGCCGCTGTCCACTTGGTACAGTTGGATTTGACCAGGACCACACACATCATCAGTCTGGGTTGGCCTGGCCTGGCCGTGGGACCTTGGCCATTATCTGCGGGCTTACAAAGCATTTATTTCATCCGCCTACAAAGAATCCTATCAACATTACGGCAGGCCAACGGACTTACTTTATAGAAAAGGAAGGAAGGTCTGGTCACAAATAACCCACCTGTCCTGTTACATACTGTGCCACCCAGAAGCCTGAGAGAGAATGCCTCTCGAAGATGCTGCTTGTAGATGACACCCTGTGAGATTGGGTGTCATTCTCCAGGGAGCACGTACGGCCTAAATCAATCACCATTACAGGGTGATGTGTCCCACAAGGCTGAATAGGAGTGGCCACACTTACCAACACTCTCAGTGACCCACCTTGGGAGTTTGGGCCTCCCGCCTCCATTACTCCTGGCAAGGAAAAGAGTCGCCATCCCTGCAGGGGTTATTGATGTGGTCATTAGGAAGAGGTAGGACTAATGTTGCACAAGAGAGCAGGGGAAAACACACTCAGCATCTGTGTGTTCTACAGGGAGACTCTTGTTTCTTCTGTGGCCAGTTCTAATGCGTAGGGGATAAGCTTAGGAATCCCCTGGGCTTACACCAATGGGTTAACAAGGCACAAAGAAATACCAAGTCATAAAATGCTCACACCCAACTTTGGGTAAACCAGATTGGCACTCTAAGAATGGGGGGGGGGGTGCAAAGACACTTTGAGAATAGGGAGGCACAAAGGTGCCAGAAATAGGGAGGTGTAAAGGCACCCCAAAATAGAGAGTTGTTGTCTCCTGCTTGTAGGGAAAGCCAGTTTTCAATAAATAAGAATGAAGGCAACACAGACACAAGCAAACATTTTTTAAAAAGAGTCTTAATTGAAGTCATTATTTGGGGTATCCCAGATCCTCTGGTTCCTTCCTTCCTTGGATCTAGTTGTTCAGTTTTCTTTTTTTTTTTTTTAATTTTATTTATGTTTTTTTAATGCTTATTTATTTTTGAGAGAGAGAGAGAGAGTGTGTGAGCAGGGGAGGGGCAGAGAGAGAGGGAGACACAGAATTGAAGCAGGCTCCAAGCTCCGAGCTTAGCACAGAGCCCAAGGCAGGGCTCGAACCCACCCACCGCGAGATCATGACTTGAGCTGAAGTCGGGCGCTCAACCGATTGAGCCACCCAGGTGCCCCTCTATGGTTCATTTATATCACAAGTCTGTAAGATACCACCCTGTCCTAAAAAAATATCCCTTTAGTGTTCAAGCTCGTTTGCATCGAGGCTCTGAGCATTGTAACCAAGAGGTCCTAGCTAACACAAAAGTCTAACTCAAGCCTTGCTATCTTTATGAAGCCGAATATGATGATCGATCCTCCTCTCCGACTGTCTGTGTCATATGCCTCTGTGCATGTTTCGATCTTGCATTATTCTCTTAGATTTTCATGTTTTGTCTTCTCCAGCTTATCAGCACTTTGAGGACCAGGCGTTCCTGATGCCCCACTTTTGTCAGGGTCCCTGTGTGTCAAGCTTCCTGGCATTCCTTTTCTCTGCAGTTAGGAACCCTCCCTTCTACTTCCCTGCAGGCCTCAGATCAGTCAGGCTGGGGACTGTCTCCCTCCACGAGAGGAAAGAGAGGAGACCATCCTAAGCTGACACCGAGTTGCTAAGACCCTTCTTGGTTTTGGTGCCTTTTTGGAATCTTCCTTATTACTTCCATTCCTTAGGGCTCACTGATACCTGGGACTTTCGACCACCTGTCTTGTTTTCCCCTCTTACAGGAGATGCTTGGTACCTCAATCAATCGATCGATCGATCAATCATGAAAAATAAAGCCCAGGCTGTGAATCACGGGTCCTGGCTCTGATCCCTGGGCTGTGTGGCCGTAGACAGTCTCTTGGATCCTCAATGCACCTATTTCCTCATCTGGAATGCCATGACGCATGCTTCCCGTGGATCGGGCACAGCACCTACATCATTCCTGAGTACCCTAACAATGTGATGCGTGTGCGGTAAGGACCCCTGGACTTTGGGAACATATTGCCCCAGAATCTCCAGGTGGAGTCACAGCCGTACCCCGCCCCCATGTCTACACTCGGCCCTGTTTCCACAGCCCCGCTTGCTCCGGCCAGCCCCAAGCTGCCTGGGCTCCCTGGCTCCGGCCTGAGAACCCGTCTGGACTCATGGCCTTCTGATTCAGCATCATGTGAATCTGTGAGACTTTAGGCAAATCTCTGCGTCTGGGCTTCTTCCCAGAAGACTGAAAACCTTACAGATGTGATATTTAAAATGGGTTTCGCTACTTGCTACGTTGAGAACAGTGTTATTTCAGGGGATGGATAGAACAGCCATTTTGTGACGCTTAGAGAGAAGGATTTAAAAACGCACATAATGAAGCGGTTATAAGAGTGATACCCATTTAAAAACATAAATAAGCAAGATGGGTTTGGGCTCCTACGGAGGGCACAGGTACAGAGCATCCAGAATCATCGGTTCCTTGCAGCGGAAGGGACGTTTGTCATTTTCTTCTTTCTCTTGGTTCCATCCGTTTCAGTCAGATGGGCATCCACTCAGGGAAGAACACTGGGATCTTTCTGGGTTCGGAGGAGAGCTGGAACGTTGGAAGTGACCCTTTTGGAAGAGCGACAAAGTGGCTCATGGATTTCGCGCTTTCAGCCTGGGGCTGGCAGATGAGATACGCAGAGAGAGAGAGAGAACTGGCACCAGACGAGCCGGGAGGCCTATTTTTGGAGGAGGCATGGGGACAGCCACCTCCTGAGTCCGTGAGAGAACGTTTCTCTCTCTTCTGAAAATACTCTTTAATGTCTCCATGATCCACTTTCCCAGGAAAGTGGCTGCTGCCCTTCGGAGCAGCTATAAATAGCCGTCACCGGTTGGGATTAAATAAGGCAGCCGGATGAGGATAAGGCAGCCAGGTGCGCTGGGCAGCACACGGGGAGAGAGGAGGGCATCGCAGGCCCCGCTCCTCAAAGGCCAGCGGGTGGGGGGACACTCCCTGGGGAAACTTCGGAACAGATCCCAGGACTCCGGTGCCCGCATGGCCTCCCTTGCCCGAGGGAACAGCACCAAGCACAGAAGGGGACCACGATGCAGTTGCACACGGGCTGGCGCAGACGTGTGCCCACAGCGGCTGCTTAGCCGCTGTCAGGAAGCGCTGGTCCGAGCAGGGGTGAGCACGGGGGGTGGCACAGACTCAGCGCTGTCCCCTCAGGACCCAGCCTCCTCCTTGGCCTCCTTCGAAGCGCACCCTCACCCATCGAGCGGCTCATCCGGGCTTGTGTTTCTGAACGACAGCGCGTGCGTCCCCCTTGGCAAAGATCAACAGAATGCAGGAAATTGTTGACCACGTGCCCAAGTCATCTGGGGCCCAGCGATCAGGGACCCCGGCTTGGAACAAGTCAACAACCCCGCGGCGGCCCTGCCCCCTCCCGTATCGCTGAGCCTCTGTTCCTATTACCATCAGGACATACGTGTTCTGTCTGCCCATTTTTCTCCTTTTTGATTGGAGACGCTAACAACTGGGAGAGCCGCGCTTCCAACCAGAGGTGACCTCCACCCAGGAGAGGAGGAGGGGTTCGGCCAGACTCCCTTCTGTCTGCCTCTTCAGGGAAGCCCAGGGAAGCCCTTTCCACCGGGGGGCAGGGGTGGGGTACACAGCTCCCGCTCTCCTCAAGCCCACAAGAGAAACACCACGGACGTTGTGCCACCAACGGCATTTTCCAGGATGCAGCAATGTTTCTGTCTTCTATTCCCACAGAACTTCCTGTCCTGGATGTTCTGCCACCAAGCGGAAAAAGACAGAAAACCGGGGCACCTGGGTGGCTCAGTCTGTTAAGTGTCTGACTTCCGCTCAGGTCCTGATCCCACGGTTCACGAGTTCGAGCCCCGCGTCGGGCTCTGCGCTGACCGCTAGGAGCCTGGAGCCTGCTTCCGATTCTGTGTCTCCCTCTCTCTCTGCCCCTCCCCTGCTCACACTCTGTCTCTCTCAAAAGTAAATAAACATTAAAAAAAAATTTTAAATCAGAAAGCCAGAAGCGGGTGCAGGAGCGAGCTCACGCATGAAATTGTTCATCCCTGGTGTAACGTGTGTCTGGCCCGTCCCTGGTGTAGGTTTCAAAACGTAACTTTGGGAACATTCATGGTGACCGTCAGAGGTCACGGGGGAATCTGCTACATCTGTCCCCTGACCTTATTCCCTCGTCCACACCGGCACAGGCCAGCACTGGTGCTAGTGAACCCGGCTGAAGATAAACAAGTCCGGGAGAAGGGAAGCCGGTCTCTGTGTTTTAAAGTATCGTCCTATTTACTAATGGTCTTGTCCGAGCCATTTTCAGCAGGGCTGGGAAAGCTGTGCATTTGGACAACAGAGGATTTCCTTTCCAGGGGTAAGAACCATTCAGTTGCAATTTGAGGACTTGCTTGGGGGTGAAGATACACCTGGAACTAACAGGGGCTTATGGCTTTACATTCATACTGACGTGAATGGTCTGATACCAGATCCTTCCAGCAGGATTTGATGAGTCCGGTCCCTGATAGGAGGGAAAGAGATAAAAGATACAGAAGGGGGCAACTGTATCTGTCAAACCCACATCCAGCCAGGGCCAGCCTGCAGATGGCCCTTTGTGGGGCATCCTTGGTTAAAGCCTGGAGTTGTTTTCCTGGAATTAGGAATGTAGAAATGTTCCTGTATCTTGTTGGTGGAATGTTTTTGTCGGGGCGAGGGGGCTGGAGAACACTTTCCTTGCATCCCCTAGGCTTTGATACATGTGTTTCCGTTTTCCATTGTCTCGAGCTACTTTGTAAATTCTCTTTCCATTTCCTCTTTGACCCAGTGACCGTTCAAGAGTGTGGTATTTCGTTTCTGCGTATTTGTGAATTTTCCCACTGGACTTGTGGTTTCATTCCACGGTGGTCCAAAAACCTGCTCGGAATGATTTAGCTCTTAAATTCGTCAAGGCTTGTTTTGAGATCAGCCGTGTGACCTATCCTGAAGAATGTTTCATGTGCGTTTGAGAAGAATGTGCGTCCTTCTGCTGTTGGGTGAGAAGTTCTGTATAGGCCTGTTAGGTCCATGTGGTCCCGCTTCGGGGGGGAGCCTGGGGGCCCCTGTCCAGAGGAACTCAGCAGTATAGACTTGGGGTAGCTCGATCAGCTGCGGACAGCCTCCCGGTCTTCAGTGGCCAAGGCTGTGGGTGTCTGCGGTGGAGGCGAGGACTGCCGGGGTCCTCCTGCACCCCTTTTCTTCGGCAAGGGGTAGTCACAGCCAAGGAGACCCCTCTTGGTGTTGGGATCTGAGGCAGAGGCATGTGACCAGTACCTGCAGAGTCAAGGTCTGGGGCGTGGGCAGATGTGAGCCGGCCGTGACACGGGGCTCTGGGTTGCAAACACTTTTGGGTGTGAGTTTTCTCTTCGGTTTACCTGTCATCCTACCGAGCATGGGTTTGAGAAAGGCTGGTACAGAAAAATATTCACTTCACGGGGAGGCGGGGGGAGATACCCACAGCCTTCTGCCCTTTATAACTTAAAGCCCTGATTAGCAACGTGTCCTGGAGGAAATTGCACCCTGATCACAGAACAAATGCTGCGGGTATATACATTTTTGCGAGCGGTGAACAAAGATTCTAAAACAAAACGGGAATAAGTAGGCCATCATAAATACTAAGATTAGCTTCATGAAAGCGCTCGGATGTGTTACTGTTCTGGGATCTGCCGATGGTGCCCAGAATTAAGCCTTTTGTTCTGCACACTTTTGGTTAAGAAAATCTTGTTATCCATTTATAATATGCTCCGCCAAATAGGGTATGACTCAGGGCCTCCCATGCTCACACTTCCCACGTGGAATTTGATGTGACATTCAAAGCATTTAACAATCAGCTGGCGTGAGCAGTCACCGGGCATACCGACCCGGACCAGCACGGAGCCTCGTGTGCCCCTGCTGAATATCGTCTCCACTCAGCGCTGACCTGTGGCCCCGGCTTTTAGACGGAACAGGCAAAATGATTTGATAAATACCAAAAGTCCTTAGCCCAGATATTCCTGGAACAGCAGTCATTAGTGTCAATGATGGCATCGCACTGTTGCATCCACACGACTCCCGAAACAGAATGCTACGGGCACCGGTGACAGTCACAACAAAGTTTATTGCAACGAGAGGCACGGCCGACCCACCGGGACCAACACTTTTGATCAGAGTGCGGCCTCAAACAGCCGGGGTGCAGAGTTTTTACAGCCGATCACATTGCTTTATCATCACCTGGGAACAGAACAGAGAAATAGTTCCCAGATGGGTTAGAAACAGTTCCCGGATGGGGTGATTATTTTAGACTTTCTGCCGTTAAGTCGCAACCAGTGGATCTCCTTGACCCTGCCTCTGATGCTCTTTTCTTTGAACTTTTGTTTCCTTGATTGGTGAAGCCTAATTTACAAGAGTAGGAAGCAAGGCTGTTATCTCTTAACCTTCAGTGTCAAAACAAAGCTGTTATGTTCCAAGCTACAGTGTCAACACAAAGCTGCTATCTCTCAAGCTACAGGTTAGTCCTACACTACAATTTAACCTTTACAGCATCTCTAGAAAGCTCGACCTGAAAGAAAGGATAAAGTCCACGGCAGAGTCATGGGCATGTTTGCTACCGAAAAGGACCTCACTGTAAAGTGGCTTCCTGTCACGAGGAGATACACGGCTTGTTGGTAAAAATCACCTTGGGGGGGGTGGGGTGGGCAAAGTTACTTTTCATTCCGTCTGAAACCCTTTTTGTTTTGCTTGGATATATTTGAAACCTTCCCAGGGAAGATACTTTCTCTTTGGTTAGATGCCTTTAAGAAGTTGCAAGTAGAAACAGTTTGGTAAAATGCTGAGGCCTGTAAGTTAATGAAGAAATCTGTTTCATCCTAAAATAAGCGTTATTTGGTGGGGGTCGGGGGAGGGAGACGGGAGAGCATGCTGGGCGAGGTGGCCAGACAGTGCGTATCCCAGCTTCGCAGTGATTACGGGGTGGGGGATAAAACACCTCGCTCACACCATCTGTGTGGGTGTGGCAAATGCTGGAATGAACCCTGGGAGAAACCCACAGATTTCCATATGCATCCCTGCAGAGCCAGGCTAGTTTGATGGTGACTTCGGAGAGCGGGGGCCTAAAATATCTGATCCTGGTGGATTTCATGCCTCCCTGCCCCACCCCAGCCCGGCCCAGTTCCCGGCCAAGGGGAGGGCACGGGTGGTGAGGGCACCTGGCCGAAGTCACAGGGAAGTTGTGATTGGCATTCTGGAGGCCTGAAAGGGCCAGGATTCAAGGGTGAGGCAAAGCAAAATTTTGAAAGTGATGATGAGAATTCTTCCTTTTTCTGGCGGAGGTTTTTCTTCAGTCTGTTGACTTGGCTGTTCATGCTTGTGGCCGTTCAGCAGGTCTGGGGTGGGGGGGAGGGGGCTCGAACCTCACACATTCTAAAGAAACTAGCCCTTGGAGACGGGTTCTAAGCCCCTTCGGATATGCCGCCTGGTAAGACTACTTTTGTATACCCAGAGCTTTGGCCACAGCAGATAGTCCATGGTAGTAACAGCAGGATTTGTGGTGGGGACCTTGGGCCATGCCATATCAGTTTGAGTCCTGGAGACGGAGGACTAAGGTCGGCCATGTGGGTGTCCCACACTGATGTGACCAGCCCCCACGGTCAGTGCTCCATGCGTGCTGTCACCGGTCATCGCTGGCAGAAGTAACTGCTGTCTACACAGCTCGGGGACAGAGCACACCTGAAAGCTTGAATCTGGCTCCTCCTGGACCTCATCCCCTCACGCCTTTTCCCTTTGCTGCTTTGAATCTGCATCTTTTCACCGCAGCGAACCATAACTGTGACTGTTAATGTAAGGGTTAAATTGTAGTGTAGGGCTAATGCTTAGCTTGAAAAATAACAGCTTTGTGTTGACACTGAAGGTTAAGAGATAACAGCCTTGCTTTGCTCTGGTAAACTATGCCTCATACCCTTGTAAATTAGGCTTCACCAATTAAGGAAACAAAAGTTCAAAGAAAAGAGCATCAGAGGCAGGGTCAAGGAGATCCACTGGTTGCAACTTAGAGGCAGAAAGTCTAAAGTAAACACCTCATTAGGCAACTGTTAACTCATCTGGAACCTGTTTCTTTGTTCTGTTCCCAGGTGATAAAACGATGTGATCGGTTATAAAAACTCTTGTCCCCCGGCTGTTCTGGGCCGCACTCTTATCAAGAGTGTTGGTCCCGATCGGTCGGCCTTGCCTCTCGTTGCAATAAACTTTGTTGTGACTGTCACTGGTGCCCGTAGCATTCTGTTTCAGGAGTCGTGTGGATGCAACAGTTAACAGTTTTGCCGGGTTCCGTTAAGTCCTCCTGGCGAATCGCGGGCACACCTTCTGTCTAAAGGTGTGGTCTTTCCATTTATCTCGAGGGTGGTCTCGGAGACCCCTGACCACGATGTTGTTTTATCGCCAGCACAGACCATCTTCCTCCCACTAGCCCCCCAGATAACCGTGAAATACGTTGCCCTCCCTCCTTCTCTTTCATCACTTCCACGCTGTCCAGCTGGCCTCCGGATCCTGCAGAATCAAAGATGAGCCCCCTCCAGGCCCGCGTCAGCCTTGACCGAGCGGCCAGGGTGTCTGCGTGCACTGCTGTGAGCGAGCCTAATCTCGCCCCCCAAGGATAATATTGTGAGGCCAGGGCACCCATGTCCCACCAGGCACAGCCCGTCCGTCAGGCGGGTGGCTTCTTCTTTGACTTTCTAGTTATACTCAAGTCTACCCCGCCCCCTGCGCCCTGACCTCCAGACTCTGTTCTTACTCCGTGGCTCCCGTCTTCCCCGAGAGCCGGACCCTCTTCTCCACGTCCCCAGGGACCTCCTGGCCAGTGACATGCATCCCCGTCTGAGCGCCCCTGATCCAGGCTGCCCGCTAGCACATGCCTCCAGGTCCCTGCCTTGGTGGCAACCAGCCCGGAGCCCCTCCTCTGAAACATACGGAGCCAGGGGCAGCATCGACTAAACCTCAAACCTCAGGAAGAGATTTTCCAGCCAAGTGTTATTCCTACCTTGGCCTCCGTCCGTGGCGGGCGAGGTAAGGTGGCCTTTGTTCCCGGAGGACTTGGAATCGCTGATCTAAGAAGTGGATGAGTATTCTCGGGTGCCGGGGGCGGGCGTGGGGGGGGGCTCGCTGAGCTGCCTCAGACTGCGGGTCCCTTCCCCAAGCTGCCAGCGCAAAGCCTACTCATATTTCTGGTCTCCATTTACGTGTTAATTTCCCCAGGGAAACCTTTTCAGGGCCCCGGTGGAGGTCAGGCCCCTTTGGTCTCTGCTTTTGTGAAGACATGATCTTTTCCCTCCAAGAGTTAGCTGTGTTTGTAATTATTGCGTCAGTGTCCCTCCCCCCTCCCCCCCCACCCCGATTGCGGGCTCCATGGACGCTGCGTCTCATTCTGCTCCCCATTGTACCCCACGATCCAGCACAGTGCCTGGGACGTAGTGGAGTGCTCAAACATATTTCTTCTTTAAAAATTTTTTAATGTTTATGTATTTTTGCGAGAGAGACAGAGCATGAGCAGGGGAGGGGCGGAGAGAGAGGGAGACCCAGAATCCGAAGCGGGCTCCAGACTCCGAGCTGTCAGCACAGAGCCCGCCATGGGGCTCAAAACCACCAACCGTGAGATCATGATCTGAGTCGAAGCCGGACGCTTAACCGACTGAGCCAAGCCGGACGCTTAACCGACTGAGCCACCCAGTCGCCCCTCAAATATATTTCTTGGACTCAGGGTGAAGTGTAGGAACCATGTCACGATCGCCTTCTGGTTTTGTTTTGTTTTGTTTAATTAATTCAATGTTCCCCTCCCTATAGGTACGCTCAGCTTTCATAATCTTTGGCTCTTGTGATTTGATCATCTGTTTACAACCTTAAAGACATTAGAGAAGTGATTCGTTGCCAAGGTAACCCTTTCACAACTGGCAAAAAAGGACAGGCCTGCACGGATCAGCCACCCTCCTCCTCCACACCTCTTTCCTGACTGCTCAAGGGAACAGAGAGCTAATGCGGAGGGGAGGGAGTTTCTCCTTGCAAAAGTGGCTGGAGAAAATTTCTGACACGCGGTACAAGCTGGATGAACTCGGAGGACATTATGCTGAGTGAAATAAACCCATCACAAAAGGGTGCATGCTGTGCTGTCCCGCCTACATGAGTTTCCAAGAGGAGCCGAATTCATAGAGATGCCAGTGGAATGGTGGAAGCCAGGGGCTGAGACGGGGCAGGGGGATCCTCGTTGACTGGTACATAATTACAGTTTGAGAAGAAGTCCTGGAGGCGGACGGCGGTGACAGTGGCCAACGATGTACCTGATGCCGCTGAAACGTACACATAAAGGGTCAAATTAGAAAATTGTCTGTTGTCTGTATCGGCCACAATAAAACAAAATGAAGAAAGAAAGACGGATGGTGAGAGCCTTCCAGCCCATCAGGGATTTGAAGGAAACAATCGGTGCTTTCTTGTTTCAATACTGCAATCAAAGACGTAGGCACGCAGGCTCTTTGTTCTTCATTAACCCTCAAACACCCCAGAAGCGTACCCACGACCTATCTCAGGAGGCTAAGATAACTGAGGTTGTGGGAGTTGAGGAACCGTCTGGAGGTTACACACCTGCTAGGAGGTAGAGGCCAACCATAAGTCTGTCTGATGATGGGGCTCCTGGGTGGCTCAGCCAGTTGAGAATCTGACTTCTGATCTCGGCTCAGGTCCGTGAGTTCAAGCCCCGTGTCGGGCTGCACGCCGTCCGCGCAGAGCCTGCTTGGGATTCTCTCTCTCCGCGCCCCCTCTCCCCCCTCTCCTGCGCATGTGCTCTCTCTCAAAATAAATAAAGAAACTTAAAAAAAAAATCTGATGCTACTGAGGCTGGCCCCCTCAGAAACGGGGCAGCAAAATCCGCCCTCACAGCTATTCCAGGCTTGAACGTGCTCCAGTCCTGTCGGTTTCATTCCTCCTCCGTAAATGCGCCCCCGTCACAGACCCTGCCTCTGCAAAGGATGTTGACCCTTTCCCTTGTTTGGTAATGTGGGATCCCTGTAATTCTGCAAATTTGCTACAAGGCAGACTCAAATGCCAAGGGGGCAGGCTGAATATCCCCAGAAAGCAAGGGTTCCCCAGGAGAAGCTGGGAAGGAATCTCCCACAACAAACGCTTTTAAGTGAAAGGCGAAGTTCCCAGGCCACCCTCTCCGATCCTTCCCAAGGTTGTTAGCACGGCGTCGGGCAGTGCGGGTGCTTACGCTGTTCATAGTGACGTGGTATTTGGAGAGGAAATAAGGAGTAGGCTTTCTCTTTCGTACGTACTTGACTTCAGAATACCTCCTCAAGTATCCAAACCCTAGGTCCAATCATGTCCACCCCAACAAGTGATATCACATAATCCTCTCTGAGACTGGGAGCCAGAGGAGGTTATATGATAGCTGATAGCTGCCTTCCTTAAGTTACTCCAAGCCCCAAAGGGCCCTGACTTCTGATCTTTGGGGTTCTGATATCAAAGCTCCCAATCCCGTATTTTCCCCACGACTGCTTTCCAGAAGTGCCTGTGCAGATGATGTTTTCCCCCAAGCGGGAGAAAGCAGCTGTTAACTAACTTGACTAGACCCAGGGAGAGAGGTTGCCAACACAAGCCAGTCAAGTCTCTGTGGCTCAGAGTAGACACCGAGAGGATGCCAAGCGGTGGCGGCTGCGGTTGGTGCTGTCGCGGCAGGTGTGGGCACAGAAAACAGCCGAGGACAGGGGACCAGAGACCCCGGAGAGACACCTGGGGCGCTAGAGAAGAGACGAAACGAATCTCAGGACTCAGGGCCCCAAGAGACGGGGTCAGGAGCGTCTCCGGGGCCAGGCAGCCTGTTGGGGTAACTTGGGACTGTCCAGAACTGGAAAACTCTCAACTGTAACACACACACACACACACACACACACACACACACACACAAAAGTGATAGATGTTCAATGTCAAAAATTCAAACAACAGAGAAGGGGGAGAGTAAAACAGGAAGGGGTTGAGTCCCCGCCTTCCTGTTCAAGCAATTTCTCTCCTTTCTCTCCTCTCCCCGGGGTAACCACTATGAGCTACCAGCAGTAAACACATACCCTCTGGTCTTTTCTCCAGGTATTTGGAAACATGTAGAGACCTCTTCCTCCCAAATCAGAGGTCACTTGAAATGTTACATTCCTTTATTTTTTTTTTTTAATCAAATTTAAATCTGACGCCAAGCCCTCATCCTCCGTCACTGGGGCTTCCTCGCCCCAAGAATGACACAGGGATCCCGGGATCCCGTGCCAGCCAAGGAGGACATCCCCCATCGTGAGCCCAGGGGTCCTCTCAGATCCAGTGGCCCGCTGATTCTGTGTCTCAGGAGCACTGGCATCTTTGGCACACTGAGGTACCCACTCCCTGGGTCGAGCCCCGCAGGGCCCATGGGGATCCATCCTTGCTGATGTTTGCTATCCCTGGGGCAGTATCAGGTTTTCCTCTGCTTCCAAACCCTTACCTTCTGCTCTTTTCAGATGGCGGGAAAGTTCGTGCCGGCTCTTGCTTCTTTTTTTTTTTTTTTTTAATTCTTTTTAAAAAAATTTTTTTTGATGTTTATTTATTTTTGAGAGAGACAGAATGAGAATGTGGGAGGGGCAGAGAGAGAGAGGGAGACACAGAATCCAAAGCAGGCTCCAGGCTCCAAGCTGTCAGCACAGAGCCTGACTCGGGGCTCGAGCTCACAAACCATGAGATCACACCCTGAGCTGAAGTCAGATGCTTAACTGACTGGGGCCCCCAGGCGCCGAGGACACACACACACGAATATAACGGGATCACACAAAGGGCTCCCACTGTACGTAATATTCTCTAGCTCGCTTTTTTCACGGAAGAATATCCGAGACATGCTTCTCTGCCAGTATCTTTACATCAACATCTCCTTTTTCAAACAAAACGAGCAGTTTTTTTTTATTCCCTAAGTCATTGTGCCATTTCTCTCTTAATGGGGATGTGGGGGTTCCTTCAGAAAAAACACCTGCTATGCCGCAGTTTCCGCGTACCTCTAAGTGCACACACACGTATTTCTGTAGAGGAGAGACCCAGAGGGCAATGACTAGATTAGATTGGTGGGCATATGCTCTCTGTCATTAAATGAGTATTGCCAACTCTTTCAAAAGTGCTGAACTGGGGCGCCTGGGTGGCTTAGCCGGTTAAGCGTCGACTCTTGATTTTGGCTCCTGATCTCCCAGTTCGTGGGTTCGAGCCCCACGTCAGGCTCCACACTGACAGTTTGGAGCCTGCTTGGGATTCTCTCTCTCTCTCTCTCTCTCTCTCTCTCTCTCTCTCACACACACACACACACACACACACACACATTAAATAAATAAATAAATATTAAAAAATAAAATAAAAGTGCTGGACCAATTTATGCCTCCACAGGATCTAAACACACCAGTTCCCATGCCTCCTTACCCATTGTGTTCCTTTTCCTTCTAAAAATCCATCTTGGGGGTGAAAAACAGCCCCGTATTGCCATTTCGTTTTGCATTTCCCTAATCGCTGGAGGAATTGAGTGTCTTTTGAACCTTGCTGGCCATATCTGTTTCTTCCTTATGAAAGATCTCCTGGCCTCATCTATTAGGTTTTAAAAACCCCGTTCTTACTGACTCTAAAGAGAAGGCGCGTGTCTAGTTCATGGATGCTAAACCTTTGTCTTCCCTAAGTCACGGTGTTTTATTCCGGTTCTTCCTTTATCTGCCCACCGTGATGGGGACTCCGACCTAATTGGTAAAGGGTGGGCAAAATCAGTAAATGTTTCAGAGCTCCAGCAACCGATTCTAATCAGCCAGGGTTGAGAGCCACCGGTGCAAAGAATAAAGTAGGCACCAGGAACCGGAAGAAGTGAGCAGCGTCTCAAGTCATTGAGATATCAACACGAAGCCATTGTTACACCAGCCCTTGCCATCTCCCTGGTTTTTTTCTTACGTTCTGTTTCATGCACCATACGGAGTTTCTCTCCAGCCTGACCCCCTTTCAGCAGCATCCCACTGCCTTTACAATGAAACCCAAACTTCTCACCCTGGCTCCAAGGTCCTGCACGACCCGGCCCCCGTCTATCCAGCATCATCTTAGCCACTCCTACCCCAGCTCCCTCTCCATCAGTCACTGCTTTCTTCTCTGCGACCTCACCAAGGGCTCTGTTCCCACTCTCCTCTCACCTGCACCTGCTGCTCTCTCCTTCCCTCTCCCCTCCCCTCCCCCTTCTCTCTTGCACAGTGTGCTCCCTCTCATTCTGTCTCCACAACCCTTTGGAGATCTCTAAGAGACACCCCTCCCCTATTATTCTCCACCACACCTTGTTTATTTCCTTCATGACCTACTGTGATTCATGATTATTTAATGTACTTATTTATTTGGGGTTTGGAAGCAAATCGCCCCACTGACACGTAATTTCCACGGGAATGGCCACCAGGACATTCCACTGCCTGGCACGTTTCTTGGCACATTCTTTGGTCACCATGTGTGAAGTGATTGGATCGTAGCTTGGCCTGCCAGTGTCCCTTCCACACGCAGCCCTCCCCATGGCAGAGAACGATGGCTGAGGAGAAGAGAAGGATGTGGCCCTCGGGCTGCAAGGTGTAACGTGCCTGATGTTGTCTCCCCTACGGCCCACGTGCCTCTTGGTTTCCCAGGTCACCGACGGGCTGGCGCATCTCAGAAATCAGTGGGTGCCCGGGCCTCTGCCGAAGTTCAAGAGTACCCAGCCCCTGCCCACCAGCCCCCAGTCGGGGCCATTGCTCTCTCTGACTGTTCCCTTGACACCCACTGTGCGACACCTGGACTTCTCTGTCCTTCACCTTCTGCATATTGAAATTAGAGGGGTGAAGGGAGGGTGAGAATGTTCCTCAGAAACACTTTGTCCTTTTTCTGCGGTGGACTTCAAGCTCCCAATAGAAGCCACACATGGTCCCCCTCAATTTTCTGTTCTCACAACCACATATGTAGGAAAAGTCTAAGGCATCTCAAAGGATCCGGATGCCAGACCTTCACTAGGTCTTTCCAGAAGCCCTTAGTAACCAGCCAGGGGAGGGGCAAGGCTGCTGCTCCCTGCTGTCCCCTGGGGAGGGGACCTTCTCGGAGCGAGCGCCCCACGGCGCTCAGTTATGAGCAAAACGTCTGCCCAGCGTCTGAGTGCAAACCATCCTGTCACTGTGGGTTGCTGAACATGCCAGACTTGCCTGCGACAAGTTGTCACGTCTCTTTAGAGTGACAGCCTGCAGCCCATCAGTCTGGAAAATAGGAAGTTTACCTCCAGGAGAACGCTGAGAAAATTGACCACCAAATACCGCTCGCTGGCTACGCCCAGCCTGATGGGTGTTCTCGGCTGGAACGTGGCATTGGTTAGCGAATGTACGTGCTGCTTCAAGGCGACCAGGGACAGAGTTGTGGATGTGACGACAGGAAATTTGTCCCTCCACCTGAGGCTGTTTTCTAGTAAATCCTGGGTCCTCTGGGAAGGGTTTCCATCTGAGGGAACCAAGGTTCGCCCTTTGGGATATAACCTCTGAAACACCAGTCATAATTCCCCTTATACCGAAGCCCAGGATATTTCCCGAGGTAATCCACAAGGCTCCCCCGTTTCCGGGTGGGGAAGCATTTATTACCTGGAGAGAGACCCTTGGGAATGTATGGTTTGCACAGTAGTGATTACTATCAGTCAGCTCAGCTTATTTCCATTTCTTTCTTTCAATGTTTATTTTATTTTTGAGAGAGAGAGCATGAGTGGGAGAGGGGCAGAGAGAGAGGGAAACACAGGATCTGAAGCAGGCTCCAGGCTCCGAGCTGTCAGCACAGAGCCCAACGCGGGGCTCGAACTCATGAACTGCGCGATCATGACCCGAGCCAAAGTCGAAGCTTAACCGACTGAGCCACTGGGCGCCCCCCTCAGTGTATTTCCATTCCTCAGCAGAGCCACACGGTCTCAGGGGAGCACAAAAGAAGTGTGACTAACACACCCTGTCCCTCCCACACTCCTATGCCTCCACCGTTTTTTTTAAATCCTCCTTCGATTAGCTTTTCCACAGCCCTTCACTGTGTCTCGAGAGAGGGTCTTGGCTGGACCTCGGGTTATTTCACACTCCGTTGCCGATAACGTCATCACCCCCCCAGGCCCTTGCGCCCACGCCCCACAGCCCCCCCCCCCCCCCGTTCCTGGGTTCCAGTGGACCATGGGAGTCACCTCCTTCAGCCTAGATTCTGGCTTAAGGCTGAGATTTCTTTTTTTCATCCAAAAATAAAAATAACTTCACCGAGCTTCATAAAAGTGCAATTTTTTTTTCCAGTTGAATCGCCTACTTTATTGAATAAAGGGATTCAAGGAGAACTCCGGGAATGGTTATTAGCCACTAAAATGTCAAAGTTCTGCTTTCTCTGAAAAGTAATAATGAGGAAGCACTTTTACAGGGTTTCATATGGAAATTAGGTCTGGGCTCTCCCAACACTAGACTGACAGGTAGTTATCTCCTCCCTGCTTCCTTTGCCCTCTTGCTAATTTCATTACCCCCCAGAGTCAGCTAATATCTGAGGACGTCGGCTTTGATGACTCCAGGTCCTTATCTTGAGCCCAAACCTTCCCTGATCTCCACATGGACGTTCTGCAAAAATGTCAGCTCGGGTCTTTGTTCAGACCTCACCACCCCGGGGTTTTCCTTCGTTCGTTACCCCCTGGTGTCCTGGAACACCCATCCCATTGCACCCACCATACGGCATTATAGCCCTCTGGGTCCCCAGTGTGACGGACGTCTGTGTCCACCACGTCCCCCTCCTCTTCTGCTAGGAGCTGGCCCCCCGCCCACCCCCGTGTGTGGCTGTCCAGGAACTGCCGTGCTCCTCTGCCCTTGCCCCCCGGGTCACAGTTCATTTGCCGGGGGTGGGCATTCAGGGCAAGCGAGGCCAGTTAGAGACCTACTCCAAGCCACAAACCGGGTCACCTAAGGAAGGATGCTTTCTGGGGTAGAGGGGCGTAGACGATGAGACTCTAGAGAATGCGGCTGCCACGTGGAGGCTTCCAAATGAAGCCAACACGTAGAGAAAGGAGGTGGAGAATCTTGTGCGGGGTATTTGCATTCCTGAGGCTTGGATACAACCTACCTTTCTTGCTTTTTGCCTGCTGAGACTTTCCCCAGATTCTGTGAGCCCAAGCGAGTTGAGGCTGGGTTTTGCAGGTTTGTCTGCCTGCTTTGGGGAGGAGGGTTTATTGTTCTTAAAAAGAGGAGAGAAATGTTGTGGCGCTTGTCCCCTCACTCCCTCCACCCCTGGCATCTAACATGGCACCTGGCACATACTAAATACCTGAGTAATGTTTTCAGTACTTTTTTCTTTTCCTTTGAATGCATAAATTCATGTCTTCTTCTTCTTATTTTTTTGTATGCCTTGCACCGACCACAGTGCTTGGTACACAGACAATGCTCAAGAAGGTTGACTGCCCTTGTCTTCAAGAGAGAGAGGGGAAAGAGCCTAACTCCAAGAGGTAGGGGCAAGAGATATAACAGAGGGGTGAACTGGACCATTATGCAATGGTAGAATCAATGAACGCCAGTGATTCAGTGCCTGTGGCGTGAATAGAGACGAATCAGGGATTCGCTCAGCAACTATTGTGATTTCTGGCTGTCTGGCTTTGGTAACTGGGTGAATGATGGTGCCCTCTACTATTTAGAGAATACAGGAGAGAAACACATTTCTTCTTTGTTCTCTCAAGGTCCCGTGTGTCTTTCTTCGGGCCAGGGAAGTTTCCAACCCTTCCCACTGTGCTCCAGAAACACAACTGCAGTCATCCTCAGTAATAAGCATCCACGAATACCTGCTCTGTTTAGAACGTGCGTAGCTATTTTTGGATTACCGTCGGTAAAGAAAAACATAGCCCACAAATTCCAAAATATCAAAATTCTAAAAATGAATAAGGGCTTCTTATGGAACTATAATTTCACTGGGAAGCGATGATTTTTCATTTGCAAGCTTAAAGACTTATCAGATGAGTAAAGATAAGCTCAGTGAATTTCATGCACCAAAAATTCACATTCAGTCCCTGTGAGAGAAGGGACTGGAAACGGGGCAACAGGCAAGTCAGGGTGTGGACACGTTCCTGCCACTCATGTGGCTACAGACGAAACCCATCACTTTTCTGCTTTTAGAGAATATGAGCCTATCTGGGTGTGTTATCGATCTTTATTTTCCATCTGTCCTTTGGGGTTCTTTGGAGATAAGTCAAGTTACTGTCTCAGAGGACCACTATCAATGTTAAATTGAAAAATAACCATAGGCTGAAAGGAAATGAAGGCTATGTCTAGAGGGGCGTGTGTGTGAGAGAGAGACACACACAGACAGAGACAGAGAGACAGAGAGGTGCAACTAGTCTGCTGGGGTAAGTAAGCTTGGATTCTATCACCACCTCACCTTTTGGGATGGAAGTTAAGGTTGGCTCCTTAACATGGAGCTGAGATTTCCAGCTACGTTGGCACTCTAAACTTATTTTGTGTGTGCCCACGGATAAATGTAGATTTCAGATAGATAATCCCAGTATCCTAAGCCAAGACCCTAGAACGTTGTTTGCAAAACTCTACGGCCCAACCTCTTCTCCCCCAGAGCACGAAGCAAACCCACTTCAAGCCTGGGTCTTCCCTCCCTGTCTGGGGTTTGGGACCACCGGACTCACCTAAGGTTACATGGCAGACAGTTTCTCCCCAGAGGGTAAACATCTAAGGTATGGATGTTTTGTGTATTTCAAATCTCCGGACAGAGAAACAATCAGCCACATTAGAGCTATGAATAACAACTCCCAGAGGGGAACGGGCACAGATGTCCTCACGGAAGTAGGAAGAAAAGGAGGGACACGAGAGTGAGCCGTGCATCACCCGGGGCTGAGCCAGAACACTTTCAAGGTTCTTGAACGCCTTGGGCCTGAGAACAAGAGGCCCATTTTGTGAGCATTACCTCCTTGCCCGAAAGAAAGTGCCCCCAGACCACAGCATGTATGAGACATCTGACCCCCGAGAAGTAATCCTATGTGATTTTTGAAGTAGACAGATCTCTCGGAAGAAGGTTTTCTGCCGGGTGAGCAGCTTTACGCACCTTGGTTTCATCTGACCTTGACGGGGGTGTGGGAGGTAGAGTTGGGTTTTATGTGACGGGCGCGGAGGAGAATACGTGTCTCAGAGTCTTATGTGATAGAGGATGATAAGGTAGAAGGTAGGGGGTCGCTATCCGCCAGGCCACTAGCGAGATAGGAAGGCTGAGCTGGCTGGAGCAGAGGCGTGTTTCAAGGGGATCGGAGGTAACCACAATAATGGCAAGCCAAAAGCGACAGCAGCCTCAACTTACATCTACGGAGTGTTTACTAGGTGTCAGACATCCCGCTGACACTCTATATGTTTTACAAATATTTCACAGAACCCTGGAGGACTCTATGGGTAAAAGCATGAGGACTGCCTCTGAGCTTTTTTTTTTTTTAATGTTTATTTATTTTTGAGAGGGGGAGAGGGGCAGGGAGGGAAAGAGACACAGATTCCAAAGCAGGCTCCAGGTTCTGAGCTGTCAGCACAGAGCCGGACGCGGGGCTCGAACTCGGGAACCGCCGAATCGCAACCTGAGCTGAAATCGGACGCTTAGCCGACTGAGCCACCAAGGCGCCCCTGTCTGAGTTTTAAGTCGTTCTTACTCTGCTGGGCCCTCTGGCTTCTTGAAGATTGTATATCCATGTTGCAAGACTCAGTCAAGACTCTTGTACAATTTTTTCATAGAAAAAACTTTTTCCTGAACTTCTCGCCAAGTGGATCTGATTTCTCTTTCTTTTATACCCCGATTGTGCCTACACATCCTTCTTTCCCAACGCCCATATCGTTCACTCCGTGCTCTGTTTATTTGCAGAGAGCTGGGGCCCGTGCGAGAACCAGTCGGACTTCCCAAGCTTCCTAGAACCTCCCCTAGCTCCGGACTTTAAAATTAACAAGGCCAATGTCACCTCACAGCTGTCTGAATGGCCAAAATAAAAACCACAAGATACAACAAGGGTTGGCGAGGGTGTAGACAAAAAGGAACCCTCGTGCACCGTTGGCGGGAATGCAAACTGGTGCAGCCGCTGTGGAAAAGGGTATGGAGGTTTCCCAAAGAGTTAAAAAGTAGAACTACCTTACCATCCAGCAATTGCACTACTGGGTATTTACCCCCAAAATACAGAAACACTGATTCGAAGCGATATGTGCACCCCTATGTTTATGGCAGCGTTATTTACAACAGCCAAACTATGGAAGCAGCCCAAGTGTCCACTGACTGATGAACGGATAAAGAAGTGGTATGTATTGATGAGGAAAGCAAAGGCAAGAGAAATGTAGCTTAAATGAAATGTCCTTCCAGCTTGCAGCCCACAGGCACCTGAAACAGGCAGAGCGTGACCTTCCGCAAGCAACTCACGGCTGCCTTCGTGCCTTGATATCTATATTTTATTAAAGGCTAAGAGTAACCTTATCTTTTAAACATTGTTTTAAATGTTTATTTATTTTTGATAGAGAGAGAGAGACAGAGCGTGGGTAGGGGAGGGGCAGAGAGAGAGGAAGACACAGAATCTGAAACAGGCTCCAGGCTCCGAGCCGTCAGCACAGAGCCCGACGCGGGGCTCGAACTCACAAGCTATGAGATCATGACCCGAGCTGAAGTCAGACGTTCAACCGACTGAGCCACCCAGCACCCCGAGTCACCTTATCTTAATAACAGCTCGCCCCTCAAGGTCCTAAAAGCCTTGCTTCAAAATTCCTTAGACCTTTACCCTCTGTCCCCACTCCCTCCACAAACTTAAAAGAATAGTCAGTCATTCCTCACAATTCCAGGGCAGCTCTTTCTGCCCACGGGTTCGGTCCCCGTGCTGTAATAAAATCACCTTTTTGCAGCAAAAACATCTCGAGAATTCTTTCTTAGCCGTTTGCTCTCGAACCCGATACTTCCAAACTTCATCAAGTATGTGTGTGTATTTACTTATATATACACACTCACACATATACAATGGAATGTTACTCAGCCATAAAAGAGAATGTAATCTTGGCATGTGCAGCAACAGGGATGTAGCTAGAGAGCATAAGGCTGAGCTAAATAAGTCAGTCAGAGGAAGACAAATATCATATGATTTCACTCATGTGTGGAATTTAAGAAACAAACAAATGACCGAAGGGGGAAAAGAGAGAGAGACAGAGAAACCAAGAAACAGACTCTTAACTACAGAGCACAAACTGATGATTATGGGGGTGGGGGGGGGGAGGGATGGGTAAAATAGGTGATGGGGATTAAAGAGCACACTTATCACGTTGGAAATAATAATAATCATTAGTAATAAGCCAAATAGGGTGGAGTCTGGGAAGGTGTCGGAGTAAAAAGCACCAGACATCTGTCTTCCCGTCAAGACAATTGCACTGGCAGAATTTGCCAGATTATACCTCTTTTGGAACTCTGCAGACTACTGAAAGATCGCAACTTCCCGCGGAAGCCGTGAATGGTAAATTGCAGTTAATTTCACCGGAGCGTTACCCATCCCCCACCTCCACCCTGCGGAAGGCAGTCACGTGTGTGTTTCTGGAGCCACCTGTCCAGAGCCTGTGGGAGCCGGGGGGGGGGGGGGCGACAAAAAGGACCCAGTACTCCAAATATCAGGTTGCTGGTTGCTGCTTCTGATCACAGATGTGCAGACAAAGAAGCAGGCAGTCATTGCTTTGTACCTGTCCTCACTACGGCAAGTGATCCCCCTGGGACCCTATCTGGCTCAAGTGACTTCTTGGAGATTTAAAAAGCTAGTGCTGTTACTACCCTTCCCTTCATTTTTCTCTATTTCTCCTTTTGGGAGCCAGATGTTAAAGACTGGAACATTCAGAAGCAACTACATACACGGGGAAAATCAGAAAGTGATTGTACTTGCCCAGGGAAAGGCTTGGAAATGATCTCTGAGAAGACCCGAAGTTTACATTTCAGGCTGGTCCTCAGCACAGAGACAGCCTACAACAAGAAAAGAAAAATCAAAAGCAGGAAGTAAAATCGATAAGAAAAGCCAGAAGGCCCCGGGGGAGGGAGAGAATCTGATTTCCACAGTTAACCACGTTATTAGGTTCCACTGGGTGTAGTCACTGGGTATACCATGGCCATACAGAGTGGTATTTACCCCCCCAAAATTAAAATTAGAAACACCATGCGATCTAGCAATTACGATTCTGGGTAGACGCGCAAAAGAATTGAAAGCAGGGTCTCAAAGAGGTATTTGTACACCCGTGTTCGTAGCGGCATGAATCACAAGAGCCAAAGGTGGAGGTGTTACCGGTAGGAGAGGCTGTGTTGTGCTGATGGCGGCCTCTGTCCTTGGATTCCCCTCGAGAGAGTTCCATGAGGATCTGTGCTGGAGCAAAGATGACCAGGAGGAAGGTAGTGAGCACAAAGCAGTTTATTAAGGACGGTACACTCCCAAGGTGGGAGAGTGGGCAGGTTCAGAAGTGGCCACTGCACCGGGTTTAGGGATGTCTTACTTTTCTTTTTTTTTTTTTTAATGTTTTTAAAATTAATTTATTTATTTTTGAGACAGAGAGAGACAGAGCATGAGCAGGGGAGGGGCAGAGAGAGAGGGAGACACAGAATCCGAATCAGGCTCCAGGCTCCCAGCTGGCAGCACAGAGCCCGACGTGGGGCTCGAACCCACGAACCGCGAGATCATGACCTGAGCCGAAGTCGGATGCTTAACCGATTGAGCCACCCAGGCACCCCACGGATGTCTTTTCTTTTCATGTTCACATAGGTTATGGGTCATAGCTAGGGCGGTCTCCCACTGAGGTTGTTTCTGGTCATCAAAGGGACACCTCCTACTGGTTGGGAGGTGGGGAGCTTGGCCCCACAAGGTTCTTGCTGGAACCCCATCTTACCCAGTGCTGCAGAGGTGGGGAAGGGGAGGTTGAAACCACAATGAAACTACATTCTAATGAAGCTATAGGTTACCCTGAGGTAGCGGTTGAAGAGGAGGGCACATCTGTGTTCCGCCTCTGTGGCTCTTGGTCTGTTAGCCCCGGGGTGTGGGAAGCCATAAGGCCAAGATGCTTAAAAGCCACAAAGTCAGGATGCTGTGCCCTCAGGCTCCTCATGTGTCACATATTTATCACCGCCATTCTCTCCAGTTCACGTCGAACTGCCCGCTCTACCAGAAGCAATCCAAGTGTCCACTGATGGGTGAACGGACAAGCGAAATGTGGTCTATTACGCCTAACGGAATCTTGTTCAGCCTTGAGAAGGAAGGAAATTCGGACACAGGCTAACAACATGGATGAATCTCGGGGCGCCTGGGTGCCTTCGTCGGTTAAGCATCCGACTCTTGGTTTTGGCTCAGGTCACGATCTCACGGGTTTGTGATTTCAAGCCCCGTATCGGGCTCCGCACCGACAGTGCAGAGCCTGCTTGGGATTCTCTCTCTCCCTCTCTCTCTCTCTCCACCCGTCCCCTGCTTGTGCGTGCTCTCTCTGTCTCCCTCTTCTCTCTCAAAATAAATAAATAAACTTAAAAAACAAACAAACAAACATGGATGAACCTTGAGGACATTATGCTGAGGGAAATAAGCCAGTCACGAAAAACCAAATATTGTGTGATTCCACTTATCCTTAGAGTAGTCAAAATCATAAAGATAGAACAGAAAGTGGTGCTTTCCAGGGTCTTCGGGGAGAGGAAGGAATGGGGAATTAGTGTTTCAGGAGCATGGAGTTTCAGTCTTACCAGATGCAAAGAGTTCTGGAGACGGTGCGACGGCAGCACAACCTTACGAACGTATGAAATACCGTGGAAGGGGTACACTTAGAAATGGTTAAGATAGTAAGTTCTTCATTACGTGCATCTCACCATAATAAAAAAAAAACTGAGAAAATTAACGACATTCCTTTTTTGCCTAAGTCTGTGTGGGTCGGTCTTTCTGTGACTTTGCAGGGGAGTCCCTCTGTACACCTTTTACATCCCGTTTCACACCGATCGTGACGGATGCTGTTGAACATGAAAGAGCTGTGCCCACAGCTCCTTTAAAACCTCCCTTGAAGCGGACATCCGTCAATGAATCAATACACTCGGGTATGGTTATTAAACCAGTGACTTCTCCACTTAATTATAAACAGCATATAATCCATATTTCTTTGCACAGCCCATAAGCATGTCGTGAGAAATCGTCAAATTCCTGGTGCCCTTTCCGGACCTACCTGTCGAGCAAGGCCATCGAGGGAGAAGAAAAATCTTCTAAGTGACTGGTTCTCGCTGACCCCGTGCAGCCATCACCATTGACAGCACTGCGGGGGATGGTGATTTTCTCATCTGTGTAGTCTTCCTCGATGGGAAGGAGTTTGTAAAGACTCTTGGTGGAGTGTCTCAACTTTCTCTCCTCTTCTGACAAGACTGGGTTCTTGAGAGGCGGGGCACATCCGGTCGGAGCTTCCCCACCGCACTTGGCGGGAACCAGCGCTGTGTGACGCCTACATGTGTGTTTCCCAGGCTCTGGACCTTCCCAGTCAATGCCTCATGCTTGTTTTTTTTTAAGTGATTGGTTGCAGGGCTGACCCGGAGTGGCTTAGACTCTTGATATTAAGAGAGTGGCACCATCGGGGAACGCGTTAGAAATTCAGAATCTCCAACTCCATCCCAGACTTTCCGAAGACACATCCACATGTCAACAGGACCTCGGGTGATCTGCCCGTTAAAGTTTCAGACGCATAGACTTAACCTTTCCAAAACGGAAGGGCCCCTTTGCCCGGTTCTTACCGACAGCGGGGGGGGGGGGGGGGGGGGGGGGGGGGGGGGGGGGGGGTGAGAGTCGTGTTCTGTGTCCTTGTCACCAGTTCACGTTTCCTGTGATCTCTCGGCATATGTCCTCTTGAATGGCAGCTCTTATTGAAGAATTGATCTTACAACGCCCACGTTATTAAATACAACGAAACAAGCTTTAAAGGTCCCTTGGGTTTGCCTCAGCTATTTTATTCTCTTGAACAAACCCTCTCGCGCTGAGACCTGCTTCCTGCTGTTACTCCCACGTGTCTGGACTGTTCTTTTCCCTTTGTGCGTGGCACCGGCCATGTTTCCATTGTTTGCATGCTGTCTTCAGAACTGTTGGCTCAGTGCTATGCTCTCTGCAGGTGGGGGTTTATTCGCTAGGTACCACCCGCTTTTCTTCCAAGATCAATCGCAAATGCATTGTTAGAATTCTATCGGGGGACCTTTCAAACCTGTAAGATTGCCTCCTCTTTACCGTCTCGTGACCCAAGAACGTTCTCATCTGTTCTCCCAAATCAATATTTCCTCTGAAATAAATTTGCGTAAGATGCGCACATCGTTAAAATGTCAAATAACGCTGAATCGTTTGTAACAGAAAAGGATTAGGGGTAGTCTCTGCCTACGATGAGCACCCGCTCTTATTTGTTTTATGCTTAAGTTAAGATGCTTAACTTTATGTTTCTGTTTTTTTATGCTTAGACCGAAATTTCTTTTATCAATTATAAGTATAATCTGTTTTTTATATTAGACCGAAGACTTAGCTTCTTATATAGCTTTATCGACACCTGTGCTTCCTTCCCCCTCCCTTTCGACCACAGGTTTAACACAGTGTGGATCGAATCATTGTAATTATTACTTCATAAATACTGGTTTTTAAAAAAAAAATTTTTTTAATGTTTATTTATTTTTGAGAGACGGAGCGACAGAGCATGAGCAGGAGTGGGGCAGAGAGAGAGGAAGACACAGAATCTGAAGCAGGCTCCAGGCTCCGAGCTGTCGGCACAGAGCCCAACACGGGGCTCGAACTCACAGACCGCGAGATCATGACCTGAGCCGAAGTTGGACGCTTAACTGACTGAGCCACCCACGCGCCCCCTACTTCATAAATATTGTTAACTCCACATCCAGGTAGCATATTATGCCTGTATTTCCTCTCCTCTATAATGTTTTTAGGTTTATTTATTTATTTTGAGACAGAGAGCAAGCGGGGGAGGGGCAGAGAGGGAGAGAGAGAGGGGGAGAGAGAGAGAGAGAGAGAGAGAGAGAGAGAATCCCAAGCAGGCTCCACAGTGTCATCGCAGAGCCCAACACAGGGCTCAGTCTCATGAACCATGAGATCATGACCCAAGTGGAGATCGAGTTGGACACTGGACCAGCTGAGCCCCCCCGGGGGCCCCTCCTCTCCTGTATAATTAATTGTTAATTCTGGGTTAAACAGTTGCATGATTTTCATTTTCGCTTAGGCTTTGAGGTACCTGTAGCTCAGGTTCTCACTTTTCCCACAACCTCACGGAAAAATTTTCCACCTCATCAAATAAATTTTAATATTCTTATGATTCTATGTATGGGTAGACAATTTTTCCCATGCCCTCCACAGCCTTTCAATTACATTATCTGTGTGATGAGAAAATCTATCCGTTCTAGCCACATCCCTTCCACAGGCCTCTGGCTTCCTGTTCCAGTCTGAACTAATTGATTGGTTGGCCACCTGCCTGCTAATATTTTGGGGCTTCCCTTCATTATCACCCGGTTTGGGTCCAATCACCAAGACAGAAACCACCTAGTAATTTAAAATCAGGACGTTTAAGGGCATCTGGGTGGCTCAGTCGGTTAAGTGTCCGACTTCGGCTCAGGTCATGATCTCGCGGTCTGTGACTTTGAGCCCCGCGTCGGGCTCTGTGCTGACAGCTCGGAGCCCGGAGCCTGCTTCGGATTCTGTGTCTCCTTCTCTCTCTGCCCCTCCCCCACTTGTGCTCCGCCTCTCTTGGTCTCTCAAAAATGAATAAAATGTAAAATCAGGGCATTTAATATAAAGGATTATTAAACTATTCCAGGAAAGTAACTACAATGATGTGAAGAAAATGGAAGCGGGTCCCCCAGGAGCTGAGGGAGAGTCCCCTTGGAGAGGCAGACATGGAAGGGGGCCTCCCCATTGGAGAAGGTGTGGTTGCAGTCCCCGGATGACAGAGAAGTCGGCTGGGCTCCTGGGCCGGAGCCAGCCCACAGTCCCCAGGTAAGAAGAAAACAGGTCTCTGGGCGCAAGTGAGCCAAGGCTGGAGGTGAGCACACAGAGGGAATTGAGGCCCCATAGCAGTCTCCAGGCCTGTCGTGCAGTGTCTGTGTCAGGAAGGACACAAAGATGGTCCCTGGGACCCAACCAGAATAGCAAAGTCTCCAAGGGGCTCATGCTCGGGGCATGTGGCTGGGGCAGAGCGCCACTGATGTTTCCACACGAACACCTTGGTGGGCAGTGGGGGAGGAACACGCAAAAGCAACACCCAGCAACTGGAACTAAGGAGAAAGGCTTTCTTCCAGTGCCCTCTACCGACAAAGCTTAACATCACAGCCACCGTAAAAAGAGGAAAGCTTCAAGAGCTGTGTCCATTACTGCCGAGCAGGTACTGAAGGGTGAATGTGGAGCTGAGAGGCTAGAAGTGGATACCCGGCCGCCTCAGCCTTGGGACTACCTGGCTTCCTCGTGCACTCTTTTGCACACGCGTGACTTTCATACAAAACCAAAACAACTCAGTGTTTCTCGGTAGGAAGATATGGTATTCCTCCTTATAAGAGAAGTTCTCACCTTTCCCTCAAGAGAAGACACAGACTCCCTAGAGTTCTTGTATCCATCGCTGGCTAAATCTTCAAATGTAGTCATCGTCCCATGGAACGTTCTGTTACCTAAAGACTAAATGATAAAGCTGACTTCCAACAGCTTGTATAAAAAGTTAAAATGGGAAGGATACAAGAGAAGAAGAGGGCTGGTAGATGCCAAAAAACATAGGCACACAACAAGCGCAGAAAAAATACGCAAAGCTTCCACAGAATTCATTTCTAGAAGTGGTCACATGGTTGTGCTATCTTCGGCTATCTTCTTCCACTGCCCACTTCATGTCTTTCTTGCCCGCCCTGCTAACACCTCAGCTTCTCAGGATCCTTTACCTGGTATAGTGACCCAGATCTTCATTCTTAAAGGGCCCCAGTTGTCTTGCCTTTTTGTTGTTGTTGTTGTAGTTGTTGCTATGTACTTTTCCATTAATCTTTACTGTTGGCCACGTAGTACTAAGAGAAGATTCAGTGAAGCCCCCTGGCTCCCAGACAGAGTCCTGTGTGCCTCTGTTGTATAGCAGCAGCCCAATTTACCCAGCTAATTGGGATCGATCGCTTCAGCCAATCAGCATACTGTCATCAGTGTGGTGGGCCTGTGTGATGTTTTGTGGAATGTCAAGATGATGAGGATCCCCGCAGACTACATTATGGCAGAAAGCAGGGCAACCGATGTGGCCCCGAGACAACACTGTGACGTCACACCATTGGCCCAATAATGGCAGACCAAGTGCCCGGAGTTACGCTGATGTGCTCCAGTAATGATGTCACCCTGGGCTCGGCAGCTCCATGTGGAGTCTTACCACTTCATTTAGTTTAGGATGATCCCCAGTCCTTCTCGAGGGTCCACGTGGCTTCTACACAGGCCAGATTGGTGAGTTAAGTGTGATAGCGATCGCTCCCCTTTCAAGCCTTCGACGGTGGTAGTAATCTCTGTAATCCACCAGGAGTACAGTATTGCTTCTAGCTTACTATTGTGGTAAGGAGGGGAAATTCCAGGGATTTCTGCTTAGCATTTCCTACTACAATGTCCCTTGTTGCCAAGTATTCAGGAACTGGAGAAGTAGGCACAGAATGGGCTCACAGTTAGGCTCCAATCATCACCTGACCACCATAAACCTCTGTTTTGGCTGGAGGGCTACCGTGTCATTTTGAGCGAGTTGACCTTGACCCATCTTTTCTTCTGGAGTCCTTTGTTAGTTCTAAACTCACAGCTAGGAGGCTGGGAGGCTAAAGGAAAAAGCAGCGAAAAGGCTGAGAAACTGAGCAAAGTTTCCAGTGCTTCCATGGGGCCGGAGAGACAAATATTATGACCCACCAAAAAGGAGAGTCCCTGGTACACCACCAGGGGATGCATTTGGGACCCCAGAGGCTATACCACAGAAGGAAGGGAAACCTGGAAATATACCTGCTTTCCCAAGAGTGAAGGTCTCGCTTCCAATCAGCTCCACCCTTGATTGGATTGGGATAATCTGCCCTGATCTGTCTGCAGCATAAAAACTAATCCTTCCTGGAAAAAGATTAAATCATTCAAAGCCTCAAATTATCCCTCAGAATTTTTATGCTCAAAGTCCAGTACTCAGTTAAAAATAAACACACTCACAATAATGCAAAGATGAAGGGAAAGAATGCTTTTTATCTTTTTTCTTTTAATGTTTGTTTATTTTTGAAAGAGAGGGAGAGCAGGGGAGGGGCAGAGAGAGGGAGACAGAGGACGCGAAGGGGGCTCTGTAACAGCAGACAGCCCGATGCGGGGCTCAAACTCAAGAACCACAAGATCATGACCTGAGCCGAAGTCAGACGCTTAACCAACTGAGCCACCCAGGTGCCCCAGGAATGCTGTTGTCAATAAATGATGCTGAATCAATTGCATATCCAAAGGGGGGGGGGGGTACTCACACCACACACCAAATATAAGGCTTCTAGAAGATAATGTGGGAAAACAACTTCAAGACGCTGAGTGGGCAAAGTAGGCAAAAGAATTTCTTTTTAAAATTTTTTTTTAACGTTTATTTATTTTTTTTTCAACTTATTTTTTTTTATTTTTTTTTTATTTTTGGGACAGAGAGAGACAGAGCATGAACGGGGGAGGGGCAGAGAGAGAGGGAGACACAGAATCGGAAACAGGCTCCAGGCTCCGAGCCATCAGCCCAGAGCCTGACGCGGGGCTCGAACTCATGGACCGCGAGATCGTGACCTGGCTGAAGTCGGACGCTTAACCGACTGCGCCACCCAGGCGCCCCTAACGTTTATTTATTTTTGAGACAGAGAGAGACAGAGCATGAACAGGGGAGGGTCAGAGAGAGGGAGACACAGAATCTGAAACAGGCTTCAGGCTCTGAGCTGTCAGCACAGAGCCCGACGCGGGGCTCAAAATCACGGACCATGAGATCATGACCTGAGCCGAAGTCGGCTCCTTAACCGACTGAGCCACCCAGGCGCCCCTAGGCAAAAGAATTTCTTAAACAGAACCCAAAAAACATTACCCATGAACAAAGAGATAAAGTATATCACATTAAAATTGGAACTTCTGTTCTTCAAATAACATGGTAAAGGGAATAAAAAAAGAAAGACACAGAGTGGGAGAAAATGTTTGTAATAATCATAAGGAGAAAAGTCTCGATTCCAGAATACACACTTTCTAAAAATTCCAATACATCAAAAAGAAAAGGCGAGTAGGGGGATGGGTGAAACAGGCGAAGGGGATTAAGAACACACATCGTGATGGGCACTGGGTGATGTGTAGGAGTGTTGCATCATTGTGCTGTATATCTAAAACTAATATAACACTATATGTTAATTACTTTTAAAAATTTTTTATTAGTTTTCTTTATTTTTGAGAGGCAGAGAGAGACAGAGCATTGTGGGGGAGGGGCAGAGAGAGAGGGAGACACAGAATCCGAAGCAGGCTCCAGGGTCCAAGCTGTCGGCACAGCGCCGGACGCGGGGCCCAAACTCACAAACCATGAGCTCATGACCTGAGCCGAAGTCGGACGCTCAACCGACTGAGCCACCCAGGCGCCCCAACACTCTATGTTAGTTATACTCGCGTTAAAAAAAAGAAATGAGAACAGAGTGATGAACTAAATGAGTTCCATTTTCATATAAAAAGTATTTGAGATGACGGCAAAAGAAAATAAAAGATCAAACAACCCAATGTCAAACCAATATCAAAATGGGCAGAGTGGACTCAACCAAGAACTTCACAGTAGAGGACATTCGAAGAGTCGATAAGCCTATGAAAATCTGCTTTAGTCATAAGGAAAATGCTAAGTTAAAACTACAGTAAGGTTCTGATACTAATCCACTGGAATGACCCAAATGAAGAAGACTGACCCTATCAAGCAAAAATGCAGTGTAACTGAAATACTCTGCTATTTTTCCAGAAGGTAAATTGGGACCACTTGGGGAAACGACGGGGCAGTATTAGCTAAGGCTGAATATAGGCATATTTTACGGGGCAGCAAATTCACTTTTATTTACTTTCCTTTAATTTAAATTTTAGTTAGTTAACATAGCAATTTCACTTTTAGAATAGGTCTGTGTCAAGCAGAATAAAGAACCCCCCCCCCCTCGCCACCCCTCCAAAGATGTGCAAGTCCTAATCTCCGATACTGGTGATTAGGTTACCTTACATGGCAACAGGGACTTTGCAGCTGTGAGTAAATTGAGGATCGTGAGATGGGGGGATTATCCTGGATTATCCACATGGGCTCAGTCTAATACATGGGTCCTTACAGGAGGGAGCAGGGGGTCAGATTTGGAGGAAGAGCTGTGACAATTGAAGCAGGGATTGGATTGCTGGCTGAAAGGGGCCATAGGTCAAGGAAACATGGGAGGTATCTAGAAGCTGCAAGAGGCTGACAGATTGTCCCCTGGACTCTCCAGAAGCAATGCATTCCTGCCCAAACCTTGATTTTAGCCCAATGAAACCCATTTTGGGCTTCTGATCTCCCGAATTGTAACATAATAAACTTTTGTTGTTTTAAGGCACTAAATTTGTGCTAATTTATAGTACAAGCAACAAGCAGTTAATATAATACATAATAGAAATGAGTACAGATGTCTACTTGAAACAAGAATGTTTCAAGAGCATTATTTGTTAAATCTAAAACCAGAAATCATCCAAACATTAATCAACAGTAGAATGGATAAAAACAGGGCAGAATAATCAGGCAGTATAATACCATGCAGCAAGTGGAAATAAATGAACTGCTCCTTGCAAAATATGTCATGTAGATGAATTCGGAGGCATACTGGTAAATGTCTAACAACTATCTTTCTGGGGAAAAAATCTACATATTTCTATACTAATTATAAATTTTACTATTACAAAGGATATATAGGACACAATCCACAAATAATAAAATCTATAATGCTTATTGGAAATTCTGTATTTCCGATCGATTCTCGGTCAATTTTGTTGATTTTCGGCTGAACCCTTGTGTCTGTGGCCGGCCTGTGGATCCAACTGATGAACAAATCAGTTCATCATGAATGTTAGTTGATCGTTTTACTGACATTAAAAAACGAGACAAAAGGAAACAAAAATTTTTGTCAAGACTTCTCTCACTTGTCAATGACTGACCATCCTCTATACTGAACTGGATAATAGTTTTGAATACCGGAAGAATATTTCCTCAGGTTTTTTTGTGTGTTTTTCACAATGTAATGGCTATAGACACAACATACTTTTATGTTCAAACTGCTCTCTCTCTCTCTTTCTCTCTCTTTTTGAGAGAGAGACAGAACGTGAGCATGAGCAAGTGTGGTAAGAGGGGCAAAAGGAGGAGAGAGAGAATCTCAAGCAGGCTCCACACCCAGTGCAGAGTCCGAGGTGGGGCGCGATCTCACAACTGTGAGAGATCATGACCTGAGCTGAAATCAAGAGTCAGATGCTTAACCAAATGAGCCACCCAGGCGCCTCTATGTTTAACCTGCTCTCTTAATCAGCGTTTTCTCCATCCCTTTCTTAAGTCCAAACAATCAACAGAACACTACAATGAAGCCCTAATTTATAGCATTTGCTAATTTTCATGATGTGAATACTCCCACTGTATTTTGGAATGGTTTGTTCTTTGCATTTTTGTGACAATAGCTAACTGGTTCAGAAATTGTACCCTCTCCTTTGGGGAGGCAGGTGAGGACAAGGACCAGAAAGTGACACAAAGGAAGTGTTTGGGGAGTTAGTAATTCTATTTCTTGACCTCTGTTCTGGTTTACACGCCTGTGTTCACTTTGAGATAATTCACTTGAGCTGTGCTGATGACTTGTACACTTTTTACACGTGTTTCTGCCTCAACAAAAGAAGTTTACTTACGTGTACAATCGGCAGATTAATCCATGGGAAAGTGCATTAGGGTTCTCCAGAGAAACAAACCAAATATGTATGCATACAAATATGTATAATATGTATTTGTACACACACACACACACACACACACACACACGCACACTGGCTCACGAGAGGTTGAATAGTCCCACCATCTGCCGTCTGCAAGCTGGAGACCCAGGGAGCCAGTCTAATTATCACAGAGATTTGGCCTGAGAACCAGCAGAGCCGATGGTGAGTCCCAGGCCAGGAGCTGGAGAAGGTGAGTTGAGAAGTCCCAGCACAAGCAGTGAGGCAGGAAATAAAATGGGTGAATTTCCTTCTTCCTGCACCTTTTGTTCTGTTCAGGCTTTCAACAGACTGACTGGTGCCCACCCACACTGGGGAGGGCAAACTGCTTTACTGAATCCACCAGATCAAATGCTATCTCATCCAGAAATACCCCCCAGACACGCAGAAATAATGTTTAATCTGTGCACCCTGTGGCCGGTAAGGTTAACACAAAAAATTAACCATCACAGCTAGGAATCAAAGATATTAAAATCAAAATGAGTGAACACCATTTCTACCTAAAAATTGGCAAATTTTTTAACTTTGTTACTCGGTGTTGAGAGATCGTGGGGAAAATGAGCATTTTAATATGTTGGTATACTACATATTACCAACATATTAAATATTTAGTGCACCAACATCTTGGTGGGGTGATTATATTGACACAATTTTTTAAAAGAGTTATTTGGCAAATTTATCCAAGTATTCTTGACGTATTCGCATTTGGAAGCTTCCACTAAAGAAATAATTTAAATTATTTGCATAGATCTAGTTATTAGCATGTTTATCACAGGGTTGCTTTCGAGAGTGACCTTTCTGAAAAAATTAAATGTTATAAAATTGGGACTGATTAATAAATCAGGTACATTCCTACAAGTGTAGCCACTTTAATACAATGGGAAGTGTAGAGTTAATTCTACAAAAAGTTGTGTGTGATCTACTACTGAACGGAATAATACGTATAGTATAATTTAGTCTTTGTAGAAAGAGTTATGTTTATACAGCTAGAGTGACATGTTTAGGTTTAAAAGATAAATGGATGCTAGGCAGCAGGTGGAAACATAGATACGTAGTTAGCTAGAAAACGAAAAGTCTGGCAGGAGACACCCCAAAACCTTGATAATTTTAATAAGTGGATGATTTTCGTTTTCTACTCTTAACTTGTTTTTCCTAATTTCTTCTCTGATGTGTGTGTATTTTGCTTAACTAAAAGTTACTGAAATGAGCACCACCACCACCACCAAAAGAATGTGAAAAGCTTCACGTCGAGCCAGGTTTTGCTACCAACTGAGCTTTTCAGAGCTTTGTGGATTTTGCAGTTTCGGCTACACTGGCTGTAACATACTGCATTAGAACTTTTTTTTTTTTTAAAGTAGGCTCCCCACATGTGGGGCTCGAACTCACGCCCCCAAGATCAAGAGTTGCACGTTCTATCAACTGAACCAGCCAGCCAGGCGCCCCTGCGTTAGAACTTTACTACCCATTTCCTCTGCCTGATCAGGTGGCCGGCAGAATATGCCCCTGGGGTATTGCTTTTGTCATTTCTTTTCTCCAATCCTTACCTCTATGCCCCGCCGAGACCCTATTTCCAGGTCCAGATTTCTAGACACACAGTAGAAATCCATGCTGTTGTTCAACAGCTTCTTCTGCCAAGAACAAGCCCCTGCGTCCTGGGTTCCATGGTAAACAGTATCGTCCAAATCTTCCAGGATCATCAGATTTACGACTCACTGTTATAACTCAGTGCACTTTATTTACTCTGCAAATTCTATGTAATAAACATCCGCGGTCGTTAAGTCTTACATCCAGCTCTCTTCCTTAGTGTTTTCTCATGTGAATCACCAGGTACCCATTTCCTTGCTATAACTGCCTTTTTTCCATAATAGTTCTATCCAGGTAGGTGTTTCCCCTTTCTAACTCATATTCGGGGTTGTTGTTGTTGTTGTTGTTCGGTCTTTTTGTTTGTTTGTTTCAAGTTTTTGTTTAGATTCTAGTTAACACATAGAGTAACATTGGTTTCAGGAGTAGAATTTAGTGATTCATCGCTTACATACAACGTCTGGAGCTTATCCCAACACGTGCCCTCCCAACTCCCTCCAGCAGCCCTCAGTTTGTTCTCTATAGTTAGGACTCTTTTATGACTTGTCTGCCTCTCTCTCTCTCTTCCTTTTCTCCCCTTCCCCTACGTTCATCTCTTTTGTTTCTTAGATTCACTCACATTCGGATTAAAAGGCTCTTGTTCTGATTAACCAGCCTTTCAGCAAATAATAATACAACAGCTGTTAAAATGGATATCATATGTTTCTATCACACCATTTTTTTTTATAAAAGAGCCCCCTAAGTATTCTCAAGGATTTTAATTATTGATGAAATTAGAAACTAGGATCGCTTGGCTTCAAAACGTCTGTTTAAATATAGGGAGAATGTTGTCAGAATTCCCGAAGGTAACATTGAGAGAGAGAAAGGGACAGGCTGGGTGTCCACATCAAGGCACCAGGGGTACCAGGATTGAGAAGGTTGCTGGCAGACAGAGCTTGTTCGGACCCCTGCAATGTTGCTGCGTTAGAACTTTCCCCAAGCACCCTGATGCATCATGGCGCCTTTTCCTTACAAAGCCACCCACCTGCACCATTTCGATCTTGTGCAAACTATACAAGTTTGCCTTTGTAAGGCATTCTTTACCTAGGTTTTCTAGAATGTTATTTATGGCCTGCCTTTGCCTAAGAATGTGCAAGAGTTTTATAAACTGCACTTGCATGGAATTACAAATGCTTCAAATTTGACCCTGAGATCATTAAGTCTGCAAATGAAAGAAGGTGAGAATACTTCACCTCTTAACATGAACTGTCATAAGCTGATTCTCAGCATCACACATCTGATTCTTTAAATACAGCTTAACCCGCTTCTGATCCGTGTGACACGGGGAGCTTCGGCAGCAACGCCAGAATGGCATTTCCAGTGATTTTGTGGGAGGACTCTTTCCGTGAACCGAGGATTTGTGGGTTAGAGAGAGAGCTAAGAGTGATTTGGGTGCATCCCTCAACGTTTACTTTAGACTCCTAAATCTCTCTAAGACATTAACAACTTTCAGTCATAGGGAGATCATGGGTTTCGTATTTTTCTCCAATGCAGCATCATAATCTTCAAAGCATCTGTGTTTCGAAGGCATTAGCTATTGCATGTTATAGTTTGGGGGAAGAATGTGGGTGGGGGGTGATGGACTGGAGTGAACGGAGCAGAAGTGACCTGCCCAGCGCTCTCCGGCTGGTCCCTGGCTCCCAGGGTTTGAAAAATGACAATTCCATCTGGACTCTCTTACCTTAGAATGCAGAGGGCAGACAATGGGAAATAAATGTCCAAATAAACAGCGTGGCTACTGGAAGCTAATATTAAAGATATTGAAACAAAGAGTTTTAAAGGTAACATGTAGAGGTCAAGAATTCAAGAGAGTGACTAAGCATTCTCCACCACGATCACCACGATCCTATTCTTTCATCCTTGAATCTCTCCTGGTGGGCTTTAGTTTTCTAGTGCTTTCCAACACGCATCCCAGGGATTTGCAGGAAGTCGCAAGAGAAATGGGATGAAAGGCAGCCATGTTGTCCCTCCAAGCTCCCCCAGGCTGACCCTACCCTTATGCTACCGCCAGGCATTCTGAGAAGGGATGACCTTCCCCTCTTGAAACAAGAGCTGACCATCTGTGCCAATTAGCTCCATGTCTTGGCAATAAATTAGCCCAACTCAGGGTCTGCATCTGGCCTCCATGTTGATGTGCCTATCACAGCTCAAGTGGAAGCATCTAAGAATCCCACCGTCTGTTCCTGGAGAGGCCTGTCCCAGGATTGGCACAGAACCCAAAGCCTGGGGGAAATGTAACATGGGGCCCTGGCTACATCAGTATTAGATCCTAATGACTGGATATGTGCTCTCCTTCCTGCTTCGCAGCTGCAGGCAAAACTGCAGAAGGGCCAGGTGGACGGGTCTGTTATCTCTTGCTCTGCTGAAGGGGGCCAATGGCGAGACCCAGCCCCCACCCGTCTTCACCGGCTCCGTCCCCTGGCTCTCAGCGTGGACTTGGGCATCAGGCAGCTTGGGTATACTTCTCCCTTGCACTTGTCAGCTAATGATCTAACGTAACGAAACCTTAGCTTCCTCTTCAATGAAAGGAAATAGTATTAGCAACTCCCTCATAAGCTCCTTTGGAAGATTGAATGAGATAATAGACGTAAAGCGTATAGCACTCTATCTCATTAGTGTTGGTCATTATTACTGGCTGTGGGACAGCAGGGCAAGGTCAAAGTGCATGCCTTCCCCAGTAGGTAGACCAACAGAGAGACCTTCTTAATGGGTGGACAGCCAATGTTCAGTAGGATTTTCCTCTCTTTGGGCACCAGGATGATAGTACCACTCAGTACTTGAGAACGCAGGCTTTGGAATCGAGATGGAATTCTGACTTCTCTGCCTACAGCCCCGTGACCTTGGGCAAAAGGCTTATCATTTCTGAGTCCCATTCTCCTTGCCTGTGAAATGGGGATAATAATACCTGTGCCTTATAGGCGTGGTGCCTAACCCTGGTACACGGACAAATCATATGTGTTCCGTCAACTGGTTCCATAAATAGTCCTACTGCCATATTATTTTTCTTATCATCAGTTTCTCTGCTTCCAGCATCATAGGTCAGGAAGATCAGTTAGGTTATGGAACAGAGACCTTTGCTCATGTGTGAACCATTTCTGATAAAATGAGGGAGGAAAATCTAGAAAAGCTGCTCTAAGAAAAGAGGTAAATGGAAGCAGGGAAATCCAGTTTTTTGGTATCTGGTCTTTCTTCCTTTCTTTCACGCATCATTTCTTTCAGTTTGAGTATAGGAGTTTAGTTGAATGGTAATACATTTTCAGAGCATTTTGGGTTTTGTTTCCTGCAAAAAAAACAAAAACAAAAACAAAAACAAAAACCTGTCAAGTATTGGTAAGTCGTATGTCTGATAAGGGATTAATATTCAGAATATGTAAGAAACTTCTTCAGTTCAATAAGAACAGTAACACAAACACCCCAATTTAAAAATGGGCAGGGGCGCCTGGGTGGCGCAGTCGGTTAAGCGTCCGACTTCAGCCAGGTCACGATCTCGCGGTCCGTGAGTTCGAGCCCCGCGTCGGGCTCTGGGCTGATGGCTCGGAGCCTGGAGCCTGTTTCCGATTCTGTGTCTCCCTCTCTCTCTGCCCCTCCCCCGTTCATGCTCTGTCTCTCTCTGTCCCAAAAATAAATAAAAAACATTGAAAAAAAAAATTAAAAAAAAAATAAATAAAATAAAAATGGGCAAAGGACTTGAATAGACATTTTCCCAAAGATATGAAAATGTTCAATAATATATATCTTTTTTCCATACACTAATCATTCACTGACTAGATGTGTAGCAAATATATTCTCAAAGGTTGTCTGTCTCTTTAGTCTGAGTCTTTGATTTGAAAGAAAATGTAATTTTCAAATTGTTGAGTTTGTTTAAGTTATGGTTTCTGCTTTTTCTTTAATAAATTCTTTTTTTAATTTAATTTTTTTAATTTATAATTTACATCCAAATTCTTGTCTTTCCTCAAGTCATAAAGATATTTTTCTTTTTTTTTTTAATTTTTCTTTTTCTTTTTAATTTTTTTTAAACGTTTTTATTTATTTTTGAGACAGGGAGAGACAGAGCATGAACAGGGGAGGGTCAGAGAGAGGGAGACACAGAATCTGAAACAGGTTCCAGGCTCTGAGCGGTCAACACAGAGCCCGACGCAGGGCTCGAACTCACGGACCGCGAGATCATGACCTGAGCCGAAGTTGGCCGTTCAACCGACTCAGCCACCCAGGCGCCCCAAATAAAGATATTTTTCTATATCACTTTCAAAATGTTTTACAGAGATCAAGAGCTATATGCTTTACTGACTGAGCCAGCCAGGAATCCTCCCTTTTTTTTCTAATATGATTTTTCCTCTAAGTTTTCCTTTGTAGAAGTAATACATTCTTTTTATTCTTCTGCTCTTTCCTTAATGCTTATTTAATATATCAAAGCCTAGAGTTAATAAATATTTTTATCTCCTTCCAGTCATTTCAAGGATTTCAGAATACTTAAACTCCATTTGTCACATGCCGAATTTCATGCTATTGTTTTTATGTATTTTAATTTTACATCATATTTAGACCCGCAAAACATCACTGTTAAGCACCCCTTATAAATATTTATCCATGGGGTGCCCAGGTGGCTCAGTAGGTTAAGCGTCCGACTTCAGTTCAGGTCATGATCTCACAGTTCGTGGGTTTGAGCCCCGCGTCAGGCTCTGTGCTGACAGCTCAGAGCCTGGAGCCTGCTTCGGATTCTGTGTCTCCCTCTCGCTCTGCCCCTTCCCTGCTCTCTCTCTCTTTCAAATAAATAAACATAAAAAATTAAAAAAAAATTTACCCATATAATTATCATTTTCTCTTTTTTGTTTTTTTGTTTATTTTTGAGAGAGAGAACGTGGGAGCACGAGTGGGGAAGGGGCGGAGAGGGAGAGAGAGAGAATCCCAAGCAGGCTCCCTGCTGTTAGCACCGAGCCGTATTCGGGGCTCGATCTCATGAGCTGTGAGATGGTGATCTGAGCTGAAATCAAGAGTCAGATGCTCAACCAACTGAGCCACCCAGGTGTCCCTATAATTATCATTCTCTTTGCCCTTTATTCCCTGCATCTAGTATCACCTTCCTCCTACTTAAAGAACACGCTTTAAAATTTCCCTAAATTCTCCAGGGTCTGCTGGTGGCAAGCTCAGTTTTTATTAGCCTAAAAATGCTTCATCTCTTCTGTCTTATCTCTTTCCTTCCCTTCTGATGTTTTTGTTACACCCCCGTCACGTTGCGGCTTCATAACTTTGCTTTCAAATACCCCATTTCTTCCTCTTTCTGTGGGACATTTAGTAACTCCTTAAGATCTGCTTTCCTCTTCACCAATTCTCTCTTCAGTCATGTCTAATGTGGGGTTGAATTCGTGCGTTCAGCTCTTTACTGCGATTACTACGTTTCTTTCTAGACATGCAACTTCGTTCTTTTTCAAACTATTAAAGTTTATTTTATTTTCTAAAATTTTTTTAATGATTTTTAATTTATTTTTGAGACAGAGAGAGACAGAACATGAGCAGGGGAGGGGCAGAGAGAGAGAGAGGGAGACACAGAATCCGAAGCAGGCTCCGGGCTCTGAGCTGGCAGCACAGAGCCTGATGCGGGGCTCGAACTCACCGACCTCGAGATTGCGACCTGAGCCGAAGTGGGACGCTTAACCGACTGAGCCACCCAGGCGCCCCTGTTTATTTTTTAACATCGGAAACATGGTCATTTTAATTCTGCGTCTGGTAATTCCAGGATCTGAGATCTTTGCAGGTCCGTTTCTACTGTTTGCTTCTGATGGCTGTCGCTCATGCTACCGTGTTTCCTTGAACATCTGTGATATCCTTCTGTGAGCTGCTTGTTTTCCTTGGAAATAGGAAGTTCTTTGAGAGTTAAGAGCTCCTAATTCTTCTGGAATTCAAGCAGATTTTCACGTACTTTGTCAGATGCCCAGGAGACTCAGCGGGGTATCTCTGCGCGCTGCATTTTACCTCGAGGGTTGTTTTCCCCGGGCCGTGTGACGCTGCTGCAAATGTGTGCAAGGTCTGGTCTGTCGATACAACCTCCCGCGGGTGTGGTCTCCCCGTCTGCTGCTGCGCACCAAGGAACTGGGTGATTTTCCCTGTGGTGCTGCGGTGTGGTGGCAGGGAGAGCTGGGTATATTTCCAGGTCAAGCTTGCACGGAAGGTGCGGTTCTCTGGGGTCCCAGCTTTGTGGGAAGGGGTCTTCTGGGATATGCTCCTTTGTCCCACGCTCTGTCGCTGTCCCCTTGGCTCCGCGAAGCAGTGTAAACTGGAGCTCAGCGTCCCCAAGGTTGGCAAACACCCCAGGCCGAGAGGTGACTCTTGCTGCTTCTCCCTGTTTCCGTGTTCCCTTGGATTTTGTCCTGCCTGGAAGGGTTAAATTGTAGCGTAGGGCCAACACTGTAGCTTGAAAAATAACAGCTTTGTTCTGACATTGAAGGTCAAGAGATAACAGCCTTGCTTTCCTCTTGTAAATTACGCGCCCTACTCTTGTAAATCGGGCTTCACCAATGAAGGAAACAAAAGCTCAAAGAAAAGAGCATCAGAGGCAGGGTCAAGGAGATCCACTGGTTGCAACTTAGCGGCAGAAAGTCTAAAATAATCACCTCATCCGGCAACTGTTTCTAACTCGTCTGGGAACTGTTTCTCTGTTCCGTTCCCAGGTGATGATAAAAGGATGTGATCGGCCATAAAAACTCTGCACCCCGGCTGTTCGAGGCCGCACTCTTATCAAGAGTGTTGGTCCCGATCGGTCGGCCTTGCCTCTCATTGCAATAAACTTTGTTGTGACTGTCACTGGCGCCCGTAGCATTCTGTGTCAGGAGTCGTGTGGATGCAACACTGTCCGTGTCTTGATGTCTTGCCAGCTCATCAGCACTTTGAAGAAGACTTTGATTTTCAACCCTTTTATAGTTATTTTTAGCCAGAAGGGTGATTTGGGTAATTAGATTGCCATATTGCCAGAAAGAGAACCCCGCAGAGCTGGTCTGTGTGAAACGCAGAGTGAAGAAAATGACGCTTAATAAAATGTGCAGGTTGCTAAATAAAACTCTGCTATTAATTTTGTAAACAGGTATTTCAATCAGGTTGTGTGACTAACACACAAAGTGAGTTTTGCTTTCTTCCTGGGTGGTGGGATGTACCACAGTCAACCGTGTGACTTCCTAAGGAAGGGAGAAAAGGTGTGCGTAGAAGGAAATAGATTACAAAATGCAAGCGAGTGGATTTCTTCCCCTTGTTTAGGATTGTGACAATTCCTAAGGCAAGGTGAAGGAATCTGTGCCAGCGCTCGCTAATTACACAAATAGTCTTGAACCAATAACATTAGTCTTCTGACACTCTTAAATCAGACTTATAAAAATACGTAGAGTTCACCTGCTAACTTCCCCCTGAGTATAGTCACAGAAAGTAAACCAGACTTGAATCCTTTTCTCCTTCGCCAACGTATAAAAACGATTTTTGTCCAGGTGAATGCGGGAGCTCTCCTCCAAGTTCTCGTGCCGAGCTCTCCTATTTTAACTCATCAAAAAAGTGAGCAAAACACCCCAGTGGGAGTCTGCTTTCTAAGGAACCAGGTGCTGTCTCCCCCCCTCCATGGATGTTCCACTTCAGTGCGGGTGGACACTGAGTTTTCTTCTTATGGAGGCAGAGGTGGTCTGCAGGTGCTACTAGGCTGGCCTGGGGGACTGGGGACCAGAAGTCGAGACCCTTCCACGGATCGCGTGTTTAAGCCGAGGCTCCGTGCCTTATTAGCGAAAGTATGAGCCGAATCAGATTATGTGCAATTTATTTGTAGGGAGCTTTTGTTCTTGTAGACTTTCATCTAGAGTCAGCTGTTTGACTCCTCCTTCATGACCTCCTCTTGTCCTGTCCTCCCTCTGCAGGGACTTAGCACGCACCGTATCCTCTCCCAGAGCCTGGTCCCGCTTTGGCCCTGGGCTCTCAGCATACTTGCCCCAGACGGACTTCAGCTGCTGGAATGGTTCCATGGAAGGACTGTTATGAGGGAAGGCGTGGCAATGGGAAGAGAAATTTCTAACTGGAGTGAGCTGATAGCAAGGCACTGGGAATGGAGAAGCCGGGCTCGCCTCGATGCTGAGCCCAGCAGGTGGCCTGAAGGACAAGAAAATGAGGATTCTGCTAAGTCGAAACTGACGTCCTCCTGCTGGAAATAAGCCACGGGGTTCATAACCTCTCCAGCTCAAATTCCTATTGCAAGCCCTGATCGGTTTCCGTCTTCCCAAACCTTGTTATTATCACCTAGCTCTCATGCCCCCAAATCGTTGCAGCTGCCTCCGGCATAAGAAAGTCTGGTCCGTCCCGCCGAATGTGGGAGGGTACAGCCCAGGGTGCTGATACCAGGACGTGGAAATCTTTGCGGTCACCCCAGAGGCTGGCTCCCACACTGACTGACGACGCTTTTACCACACCCTTTAACATCTTTGAAATTGGGACGCGTCTTACCATGAAAGCTATATCACGGTTTGACAGGCAAAATTCCCATTCCGTACCATACAAAATACTCACGCATCTCATAATCGTGATATCCTAGTCAGGGAAACAGGGTGTGTGTACCTGCAGGATTTAGGGAAGCTGCCTGTCTCCGGGCTGCTTGCCGGGACCACAGTTTCTCCATGCCCCACCCGCCAGTCTAATCGCCACCCGCCGCAGGCACGCCACTCTCCTTCTGTGCCCTTGCTCCCTGCGCCGTCCCTTCTGTCGTGCCCTCTTCGGGACTCAATGATCGCATCAGGCACCGAATCCTCCAGGAGCTCTCCCTGACCACTCAAAAGCATCATAGCCTCTCCTCGATACTCCTATGCCGGGTGGGTTTTCTTGTTGGTTTCTTACAGTCTCGAAGTCTTTTATTTATTTATTTATTTTACATTTCTCATGCCGTGAATTCATAGGGCATGGGTTCCAGCAGCTCAGGCTCCTGTCTGTCGGTTCTCACGAAGTGTGCTTCGCTGGGTGGGGCCGGCTGGCGCTTCTGTTGCACCCAAGTGTCTTTCTCCTTGGCTTCCTTCTTTCTCTGATCGCTTTCCTTCACACGCTTCAGGAAGCTGTCGCGGCTCTTTGAGTGCTTGACGGGCTCAGCACGTGCATTAATTCTCTTAGCAAGACTCTTGCCCTCAACCTGTTTCTTTACGGCAATGCCAACGGCACGCTGGGCAACGTCGGAGACTCTTCCAGTTTTGCCATGGGAACATTTGTGGGGCGTTCCTTTGTGAGCAGTGCCCATTCCCTGGATGTCCGCAATATCACCTTTCTTGTAGATTCGCATGTATGTTGCCAAAGGAACAGCTCCGTGTTTTCTGAAAGGCCGAGAGAACATCCAGCGGGTACCTCTCCTCTTTCCCTTTGTGTGGGTCATTTTGGTGAATTACTGGAAGATGGCAGTTCCGGCCGAAAGGAAGGCTAGAGACCTGGTGTTTTTAAGAGCGGAATTTCTAGACTCTTCCTAAAACAGCTACAACACACCTCTGCTCCTCAGGGGAAACTAAGTAATCTTATACACACCAATAATGAACTTCTATCCAAGAATGTACCAGTCAAGTGTTATAAGCCAAAGCTGCAAAGATCCCCATTTCCAGTGGTTCATCAAACTGATGGCTGTTCTCTTCTCTATGACATCTAGGTTCTAGGATTTATTTGGACATGGCTTCTACGCACACCATTGCACAGGATGGGAAAAGGGTGCCTGCTCTATTTCTTTTTCTTTTTTTCATTTATTGTTTTGGAGAGAGAGAGAGACCATGAATGGAGAGAGGGGCAGAGGGAGAAAGAGAGAGGATCTTAAGCAGGCTCCACACTCAGTGGGGAGCCCAATCTGGGGCTCGATCCCACGACCCTGGGATCATGACCTGAGCCAGAATCAAGAGTCAGAGGCTCAACCAACCAAGTCACCAGTGCCTGCTCTATTTCTGCTAAAAAAAAAAAAAAAAAAAAAAAAAAAAAAAAAAAAAAATAGGGCTTTTGTCCAGCCATGGGGTTAAGAATAAAAGTTCAGTACTTAATGAGATGCTTTTTGATTTTTTTAAAAATTTTTTTAATGTTTATTTATTTTTGAGAGAGACAGAGACAGAATGTGAGTGGGTTGGGACAGAGAGAGAGGGAGACACAGAATCTGAAACAGGCTCCAGGCACTGAGCTGTCAGCACAGAGCCCGACGCGGGGCTCGAACTCACGGACCGCGAGATCGTGACCTGAGCTGAAGTCGGACGCTCAACCGACTGAGCCACCCAGGCGCCCCTCTTTTTGATTTTTTGAATGTTTATGTATTTTTGAGAGACAGAGACAGAGTGCGAGTAGGGGAGGGGCAGAGAGAGAAGGAGACACGGAATCTGAAGCAGGCTCCAGGCTCTGAGCTGTCAGCACAGAGCCAGATGTGGGGCTCGAACCCACGAACCGTAAGATCATGACCTGAGCCGAAGTCAGACGCTTAACCCACTGAGCCACCCAGGCGCCCCAATATGACTCTTGTGTGTACTTTAACTTGTTGCCTTATAATTTTCTCAGGCTTGATTTAAACAGGTGAATTGACGTGGTCTACAGGAATCAGTTTGAAAAGGGGAAATGGATCAAACGCATGAACCACCATTGAAACTGATTAGCAACCCAGTAGGGGATATTATTAAATTTGAGGATTTTCTTCCAGTTACTCGATCGGTTACCACTGGCCTGCTCAGAGGAGAAGCTATGCTGGACCACTGCCAGGAATACACTGGGAAAGATCCAGACTTGTTCTTCTCGGGGACTGGCTGGAAAGCATTTCTCTCATTGACTGGATGCATGGGAAGACAAATCATCGCCGTTACCTCACACCATATCCAAAAATTAACTAGAAATGAATCATGGGCTTAAACATAAAGGCTGAAACCAGAAGACCCCCAAAAGAAAACACGGGACAAAAATCTTCATATCACTGGGGCAAGCAAAGGTGCATTGGGCTGGGTAGACTACTCCCTGGTAATCACTTTTCAATCCAGGGTGCAGGAAGCGAGGAGTCCTGTTTCAGTCTTAAGCCTAAGCCATGTTGACCCATCTCGCCCTAAACGCCTATCACATTTGATTGCATTCAGCTGTATCTATCATCTGGGTTAGAACCCAGAAGGATGATTCGTTGGCACCTTCCCTCGTCTCTCTATGTTCTGACACGTTGCCAAGGACCTGTCTTCGATCTGTCTTGGGATGTGTGTGTTCAAATGCACACAGTTAAATTCCTGGGCTGGTGGTGGGGGCGGTGAGGGGACGGTCATTTGACACAAGGCGCCTCACCTGTTCTGTGCCCTCTATCTTCCTCCCTGGTCTCCAGCTCCCCTTTGGCGTGTGACGAGCAGAATGCGCTCGCATGAAACTATTAAAGAATTCTCTCGCTGACTTCGCCCCGCGTGTCGGAAGAAACAGCCTGAGTCCCTGCCACCTAAACTGGAGACGTGTCCCCGGCTTAGCGATGTAACACCCCATCCCTCCCACGCCGCACGCGGTGGGAAGCACTAATCCTATCCGTTCGGGACCCGGCTGCAGAGCATGTATCAAAGGAGCAGGGCAGAAGCGAGGAGAGAGAATTGTGTTTCATAAACGAATTAAAGCAATTATGCAGCCACCCAGTGAGCACAGAGCTTTGAGCTCTGCTTCAAATGGGGTTTGAAAGAATCAACCGGGAAACTGTGGCAACCAAAGCTGGCCAGGTCTTTCAAAGAACTCTCACAGGGTCAGTACACGGACGTTACTGGTTACAGAAATCTAAACTGGTGCTCTTTTATCAGACCTCTTGTGACTCTACAGTAAATGATTGTCTGTAATCATCAAGAACTCAACAATAACCGTTTCAAGGCCTTAAAACCCCGCCTCCGCTGGTCTGGTGACACTTCATCGTGTTTGCCATCATCTGTGACTGCCAGCATCCCTTGGACACTCTTCCTACATCTGAGGAATTTTCCCACTGTACCTTTTGTCCCCAGAAGAGAAGCCAGAAAAGCACTTTCTCACTCTACCTTGTCCCCGATGCAAGCTTAGCGACCTGAGCCCCGCCGATCAGACGTACCCGCGTGAGGCTTTGGTGGGAGAACAAGAAGCACCAATGGGATCTGCTTCCAAGAATGGAGGCAAAGGAGGCAAAGGCAAAGGAGTTTTCTGAGCAGCTGTCGTCGGGGCTCCATCCAGGGTGCACTGTTGGGGTGTCACTGCGGTATCTCCCCTGGGCAGTCCCGGGGTGGTACAGCCCCCAAACTTGGCCTCGGCCCCCTGCAGGCTCCTCGAGGCCCCTGATAATGTTTTAATAAAGTCCTTTCCTGCCCAAACTAGTTAGAACGTTGACGGATACGCGTTATTTTCAGAAGCTAAATAATAAAATGATAGGGGGAGAACTAAAAGTGCTTTGAAAGTTGTAAAAGGCTGTACCCATCTACGGGAACAATTACAGTAGTTGGCTTTTAAAGGCAAGAAGCATCAACCCAAACTCGCCAATAAGTCGACCACTCACTAGCTCTGCTGAACGTTCAGCATTCTAGAAAGTAATACGTGGGTCACGGGATAAATGTCATAGGTGTTTCTTTATGGCCACATGGCAGGGAGTCTTACCAGGATGACGAGATGGGTCTTCAGAAGTTTCCGAAGCTACTCTTAGGACAAGAGCTAACTCAGACCACTCCTGTCCCCCGTGCTCTGACATTGGACACTTGTCCTTTGGGAGGGCAGACAGTAGGAAACACCACATTGGTGGGCCTGTGCAGGGTTTCAGGCTCGCCCTGGCTGAGGTCCCGGCCGAGAACCAGCATGAACCGTGAGACACATTAGCCATGCTCCTTCCTCTGTCCGGCTGAATAATATCCCATTGTACGGCTTTACCACATTTTGCGCATCCGTTCATCTGGAGACGGACACTTAGGCCGCTCTTTCTGACATGGGTCTCTCAATTCGTTTTACCACAGCCTGCCGGGATGGCGGACAGAGCGATTCTGTGTCAGCTGCCACACGACCCGGAACGAAGTCTGCTTCCTTGCCTTCCCACGGCGATTTTTCTCTCACGGCCTCATTGCCCCACGCAGATTCGGGGGCTTGATTATCAGAGTGACTCTGGCACGTGTCTGTGTTTGCCCCCACTCGGTGGAGGGAGAGGGTGCATGCTGCCATCAGTGGGAAAAAGAGAACATGGCTTCTCCATTGTCTCGCCCATTCTTCCTTGTGGCGCCCTGCCTTGTAGGGAGAGTGAGTTGGGAAACTTCCCGCATCTCAGCACCTTCTCGTTTAAGTAGAATGTTGCAGACCATTCCAAGAGCAGCTCCCTCCCTAGGTGGGGTTAGACACCTCATCCTCCTCCCCATCGTGGGTCTGGGTGTAGGGTGGGTTGGGACTGGAGGCAGTGGGGCCCAAAGCCTTTGGTTTCCCGCTGTATCCTGTGGCACTGGGGGTCTTTCCTCACAGTGCTGGCTTGCGGATGGCCCTGGGGCGGGTCTCGTGGGCTCCCCCTGCTGGACACTGGCTCCTATCATCAAGTCCCTGCATCCTGTGGCCCCTCAACCCAGCCCTGCTCCTCTTGGTTTTGTCCCGCTCCTCGCAAGAAGCTGGAGGAACGCTGGGTCATCTGTATGCCACACACAGGGCCGTATGGAGCCAGGAGCCTGCCTCGGCCTCTTCTGTCCAGCCAACTCCGCACCCCCCGTACCTTCCTCCACCCAGACACTAAGTGTCTTGACCCAACTTTCATGACAAGAAGAACGTTCCCCCCACACTAGGGAAGAAGCACCCCTCTGGAGTCCCTCCTAGGGACTGGCTCCTCCTAGGCCTGGCTTCTAGAAGATTAAAAGGAAGAGACTTTTTCTAACTGTGGATTCAAAAAAAAAGAAAAAAAAAATCTCGACACTGCGACTCAGATGGTGAACCACTTCTTCGATTTCGGTGGTACCTGTGGTCTTCCCTGAGACTTACGGCCCGGCTATAGGGACGGAAGTCCCCGTGGGAATGTCACCTCAGGCCCAAGTGGGATTACGTTGACTTCCTTTTTGAAAAAGATGGTCTCCATTACTTGATGTCAGTCTTAGAACAAGCAGAGCTGGGGCACTTGGGTGGTTCAGCCAGTGGAGTCTGACGCTTGATTTCAGCTCAGGTCATGAGCTCACGGTTGTGAGATCGAGCCCCGTGTCGATCCCTGCTTGGGATTCTCTCTCTCCCTCTCTCTCCCCTCCCCTCCCCCTCAAAGTAAATAAATACATAAACGAAGATTCAAAAATAAAAATAAAAAAAGAACACGGAGAGTTGCTGTCCCCTTCCCTTTGGGACACTCTGCTCTGTTTCTGCGTATCTCCACATGCAATCCCAGCAAACCTCAGTGACCATAGGGAAGGGCGGATGTGGGGTAGGGGGAGCTCTACTTAGGTGAAAACACCTGCTTATACTCTCGCTGTCAAATGACGGATGGATACTCGCTTAGCTTTTTAGCGTCTTTTTAAGGACTTAAAATGTAAGTTGATGTTTCCATCTTCAGAAACCGAAACTTGCCAGCAACCCCCAAATGGCTTATCCGGGATACGTAACACTTAGCCACCTTCCCCAGCTCCTTGCCTCACTGACGACGTCCGCACCTCTGGCCCTGTATCCAGGAGGTTGGATGTTCTAACTCGTATACCCTTGGAGGTTCTAACTCATATACCCTTGACCGAAGAACTGTCCTCCTCTATCAGGGAAGGTCGTCCGGTTCGACCTAGCGCGCAGCTTCCGGAGGGACACGCACGGAGGGGTGAGGGAGGAAGGGGACACCTGCCTAGCCAGCCAGATCAGCCAAATCAGCCCTGGCGATCAATGGGGTGACGGACGTCGCAGCCAGATCACCCTCACGTCCTGGCCCCGCATCCTGAATCGCTGATGAAGTCCACAATCCTTTCACACGGCCCAGTTCACTCCCGGTCTCTGCTTTTTGAAAGTCTGGAAGGCACAGTAATACGCAAACCAAAGTCCTTGAACGGACACTCCTTCCGAAACACCCACAAATATCCTCAGTGCCTTCGGTTTGCACCTGCGTTCTCTCAAGGACCCAGCCTCCCAATAAATTTCTGTAAGCGATTTCTGTAAGTCACGCCATTTCACTTTATTTTGTGTCTAGCTCACGCCAGACTAGAGCTGTTCTTCCCATTTTCCATGATTTTGAGTCAAATGTACAGTATTCAAAGTAAATGACAGATTGGGAACACTTTTAGGAGGGGCTTACGCACAAATCAGTTATTTTAGCCCACCAATTCACAAAATAACTGTCTTTAATATCATAGGAAAAAATATATAACGTCAGAAGGGCCGGGAGAACTTCCTCTTTGCTACTGTTTGTCTCTTGTGTCTTGTATAGTACTTGCCTACCTATTTATTTGTTGCATTTAGTTATTGATATGATAATATAATATGATGATTATATTTCACATATTATATTTAGTGTGTCATATTTATATTAATATTATATATTATTTTATAATTCTGCATTATGTTATTACATATTAATACATATAGTAATATTTTGTTATATAATAACTGATATTCATATTGAGTATTAAATATTTATTGAAGCAGACTCCAATAAATATCGGTGAAATAAGTGAGGGTTCAGAAACAATAGCTTCAGACTCACACATCTGTCTGACAATGCCAATGTTAACTCAAGGAAATACTTTCTAAAAAGTTTTTTTTTTTTACATTTTTTTTTTTTACGTTTATTTATTTTTGAGACAGAGAGAGACAGAGCATGAACGGGGGAGGGGCAGAGAGAGAAGGAGACACAGAATCGGAAGTAGGCTCCAGGCTCCAAGCTATCAGCCCAGAGCCCGACGCGGGGCTCGAACTCACGGACCGTGAGATTGTGACCTGAGCTGAAGTCGGACGCTCAACCGACTGAGCCAGACCAGGCGCCCCTAAAAAGTTTTTATTAAAGTGACAGAAGGGGCTCCTGGGAGGCTCAGTCGGTAAAGCATCCGACTTCGGCTCAGGTCGTGATCTCACGGTTTGTGAGTTCAAGCCCCGTGTCAGGCTCTGTGTAGACAGTTCAGCGCCTGGAGCCTGCTTCGGATTCTGTGTCTCCCTCTCTCTCTGCCCCTCCTCCACTTGTGCTCTGTCTCTCAAAAATAAATAAATGTAAAAAAAAAAAAAAAAAGGGACAGAAGCCCTAAGTCTGCTTGAGTCTCTCTGTCACCTTGAAAATCTATTGAGCAGAAATCCCAACAGCTAGAGGATTATGCAAAAGGAAGGCCGTAGATTAATTTAGGGGCGAATCCTGGCACTCATGATTGTGTCTCATCATCTTGTAAGAAAAAAGAACCAAGAAAGTGTTTCATAGAAGAAAATAGAAGAAAGAATCATCACATGGTAGTTAGGGACATATGTTCTAGTCACGGTTTTGACTATTTGCTGTATGTCTTTTGTGAACACTTTTTTCTTTTCTTTTTTTTTACTCTCAGAATGTAGCCCAATGCAGGGCTTGAACTCACTACCCTGAGATCAAGACCTGAGCTGAGATCAAGAGTCAGATGCCACCCAGGCACCCCATGTGAACACTTAACTTCTAATGAAACTTTATCAATGAAACAAGGAGATTCACCTGTAGTCTGGAAAACTACCAAAACAGCACTTTTTGACTTTTGAAATCAATGGCATCCCCTTTTTTTTTTTTTTGAGCAAAAATACCAATTGATCGAGAGAATGAGAAGATAAGCCACAGAATGGGAGAATATGTTTCCAAAAGACATATCTGATAAAAGAGTTGATATCCAACATATACAAAGAACTCTTAAAACTCAACAATAAGAAAACGACAACCTTATTAGAAAATGGGCAAAAGACCTGAACAGACACGTCACCACAGAAGATCTACAGATGGCAAATAGCAAATGAAAAGATGCTCCACATCACGTGTCATTAAGAAGTGCAAATTTAAACTACAGCACCATTGCACACCTGTCAGAGTGGCAAAAAATCAAAACACTGACAACGTCAAATTCTGGCAAGAATGTGTAACAATAGGGGCCTTCATTCATTGCCGGTGGGAATACAAAATGGTACAACCACTTCGAAAGACGATTTTGCAGTTTCTTACAAAACTAAACATATTCTTATCATCAGATTCAGCAATCGTGCTTCTCGGTATTTGCCCAAATGAGCTGAAAACATATGTCCACGCAAAAACCTACACAGAAATATTTCTAGCAGCTTTATTCATAATTGCCAAAACTTGGAACTACCCAAGATGTCCTTCAGTAGGGAAATGGATAGATAAACTATGGCGCATCCATACAATAGAATATAATTCAACACTAATAGTAGGGATCAGAGAAAGAGGAATTTGGCTCTCTCTTGTCTCTTCTCACAAGGGCACTAGTCCCATTATTAAGGCCACACCCTTGTGACCTAATTACCTCCCAAGGGCTCTATCTTTAAATATCATTGCACTGGAGATTAGGGTTCCAGCATATGAATTTTGAAGGGAGGATGCAAACATTCAGTCCATAGCCGAACCTAAATAAATTCTATTTTTAAAAGTGTGGGGGGGGGGAATTAACCAAAATCCATTAATAGAAAAGCCATAAAAGTGCATTTTATTACTATAAATTCATTTTATAACTGCAAATGTATAAAACGTATTTACTTAAAATAGTCAACGAACGAGAACCCTGAGGTGATAAAACGTGGACTCGGGAGTTGTGGTCGACAGTTTGAGCCAGAATCCAAACTATATCTGTGCTTTCTTTTGTGTTTACTTGTGTTTCTTCAGAAAATTTTGATTATAGAGATAAGTAATTGCAGATAAATGTTGACTCATGACAATCTCGGGGCACTCCTTAATTCAAGTGACCCAAAAGCTTGAAGAAAAGAATGATAGAAATCTTCGCTTCAAAGCTGAATCCCTAAGAATGCCAAATGCATGTTCACGTCCCTAAACGGAGAGTAGCTGACATGTACACCGTGATGTGTTAGTCCCTCACTTGCTATCGTATAGCTGGCTATCGCGTCCCACTGAAAGCACGAAGACCTCAGGGACGAGCACGAATCGAGCTATGCCCACTGGCACAAACCAAGTACACACGTCGCATCCTGGCGTAAGATTTTACAGGTTTTATATGCACAGATATCCACAGGCCTGAACGGTTTAAAAGGGCATCTCAGAGTTTAAATATTGCTAATGAACTGCGTATTGTGAAGGTCAAATATACGCACCACAATGCACAGAAAAGAGACAGCTTCTGTACGTATGAATGAACGGTGGCCGCATGAGTCAATGTGGGGGTGGCCGGTACTGTGTCGAAATTCAGGCTATAGCACATCGAGAGTGTTGTTTTCATCACTTTAATAAAATACATGATGAAAAAATATTTTAAAGACGCGTGAGTGACGACTCAATGTGCAGTCTTATAGGCTATCAGCATAAAGTGAGCTCACATAGCCATTAAATCTAAATTCAAGCAGCTTAAACTTCTCAGCCACTTCCCTAGAAGGAATTCGAGGGTCAAAGTTTGCTGGAGCTGTTTGCTGGCACCTCCACCTTGCTGTGACAGAGTTTTGTACAAGTGATTATAGGATCGCAGAGAAGAGCTGCATAAATCTGATTTAGGGGAAGAGGCTGAAAAAAATGTCAGGGCAGACTAGTGACCAAGTCTTTTATTTTCTGTTTTCTGATGCTTTGACAATCTGGGGCCTTGCTGACCCCGGAAGGACTGCCCCTCCCAGGGTTGGTCAATTCCCGGACAGAGTCAACAACTCACCTGGGGTGGGGGGTGCTTTTTAAACGCAAAGCAATGAATCCAGAGTCTGATCCCTAACCGCCTCTCCTATGGAGCTCGCACATTCAGGGACCAGATCATACCAGAGCCAGGTAGCAGCAGGGACAGCCCCTATGCCCCAGCACCTGCTGAAAGTATTGAAACCAGCCGGTCCTAACCTGCTGCCCCTGATTCCCCCATTCTACCTGCAGAAACCACAATAAAGGCTCTATCCCCAGCCCCATCCTGACAGATGCTGCTGCTGTCCTGTGTCCTGTCCCATCCCTCCCTGGTGACTTGGCATGCTCCCTCCTTATGGGGTCTGTTAGTAACCAAGGGTCTTTTCAATGAAAGTTATCTCCTGATCTGTTGGCCTTACTATCCCTAAATAATAAAAAATCCATAAATCAAAACCGACTTCCTGGAGGAGGTGATGTATGAGGAGAGTACTGAAGAATGTCAGGGAGTATTTTTTTTTTAAGATTTTAATGTCTTTTTTTGAGAGAAAGAGAGAGAGAGAGAGAGGAGAGGGAGCAGGCAAGGGACAGAGAGAGAAGGAGACACAGAATCTGAAACAGGCTCTAGGCTCTGAGCTGTCAGCATAGAGCCCTACGTGGGGCTCAAACCCACGACCCATGAGATCACAACCTGAACTGAAGTCGGAATGCTCAACTGACTGAGTCACCCAGGCACGCTATGGAAGGATTATATTTGTAAAACAAGTCGGCAAAAAGTGTTTTAGGTACAGGGAGCAGTAGGTGTGACCTCCTGGAGGTAAGAGATAGCCAAAGGCATCCAAGAATTCACAGCAGTTCACTGTGGTTAGAATACGGAACCCAAGGGGACCTGGGTGGCTCAGCCGGTTAAGCGTCCGACTTCGGCTCAGGTCATGATCTCACGGATCGTGAGTTCGAGCCCCGCTTTGGGCTCTGTGCTGACAGCTCGGAGCCTGGATGGAGCCTGCTTTGGATTCTGTGTCTCCCTCTCTCTCTGCTCCTCCCCCGCTCACATTCTGTCTCTCAAAAATAAACACTAAAAAAAAAGAACATGGAACATGAGGGAGGAGTGGATAAAGTGAAGTTGGAGAGATCGTTAGGCACCAGATCTGTAAGGTCGTTATGTGCCATGTTTGGTAAGCAGTGGAAGCTAGTGGCCATTATGTTGCATCTGACCACTGTGCTTTCTCACCTTCCTTTTTCTGGGGACAGCATTGCATTGACTCTGGGTAATTTCTTCCATGCTTTACGGGGTCTGGGGACCACACACATAAACACACACAGTGGTGGGTCCACCTGACTCAAAGAGGGACCAATCAGAATCTCCCGGGGATTGATATGTAAATGGAAGGAAGGAGAGGTTATCTTTTTAGTGACCTTACCCGCCTTGCTGGTGGGGATTCAGGACTTGGCAACGGCCATCCTCCCTAACACTCGAAGAGACTCTGACCAAAGAAGAAAGCAGCCACATGAAGACAAGTAAACATGAGACATGGATAGAAAGAACATGTGTTCTGCTGATTTCCAGTTCCTAGTTCTTGACTCTGAAATTCCAACTCTTCAGCTCTTTTGATTTGATGAACCACAGTATCCTTCCCTATGCGAACCTGGAAATCCCTTTGTTTTGTTTGGTTTGTTTGTTTGTTTTTCCCTTTCGTTCCATCCACTTCGCTTTGGATTGCTGTCACTTGCCATCAAAGAGTCTTGCAAAAGTCCTACACTAGGGAAACTTGGACAGCCTTAGGAGGTTCTATTTTCAATAGGAGATGGACATAATGAGATGTGTGTTTTAGAGTGATCATTTTGGAAGAAGTGTAGAGGATAGATTGGTGTGGGGAGGGAAGGAAGAAAGGCGTATGGCTGGAGATGGGAAGACAGCTTGGAAGGCTAGTTACGGTAGTTCTGGCAGGGTGCGGGGAGTGCCGGAAGCAGAAGGGAAGAAGGGGCAGTGGAAAGATTAAACACACACAGGGTGGGAAGATTAATGCGATTTTGTGAAATCCGAAATTGTTAGGCTTTTAACGCACTTACTTTGGGATCTAATATTTAAACTTTTTTAAATTATCTCTGGTGGCAATGACACCATAATCTTTTCCGTGATTAAGAACTCTGAAATCTTGGGGCGCCTAGGTGGCTCAGTCGGTTGAGTGTCTGACTTCGGCTCAGGTCACGATCTCGCGGTTTGTGAGTTCGAGCCCCGCGTCGGGCTCTGTGTTGACAGCTAGGAGCCTGGAGCCTGTTTCAGATTCTGTGTGTGTGTGTGTGTGGGTGTGTGTGTCTGTATCTCTCTGCCCCTCCCTGTTTGTGCTCTGCCTCTCTCTCTGTCAAAAATAAACAACAAAACATAAAAAAAAAAAAAAAAGAACTCTGAAATCTTGATCTGCCCTGGTCTGTAGACTGTCAACTGGGGCTTGAGTGAAATGGAAAGTGACTGAAGGGTTTTACCCTGGTGAGTGGAAGGTGGTGATGGGATTATTTTTGAATTTTTTTTAAGTTTATTTATTTATTTTGAGAGAGAGAAAGAAAGAGAGAGAGAAAAAGAGAGACACAGGGCTCGATCCCAGGAACCATGAGATCATGACCTGAGCCGAAATCAAGAGTCACATGCTCAACTGACTGAGCCACCCAGGTGCCCTCCTTTTACATTTTTAACGGTTTTCTTTTTTTAATTTATTGTTGAGACAGAGGGAGACAGAGCATGATTGGGGGAGGGTCAGAGAGAGAGGGAGGCAAAGAATCTGAAACAGGCTCCAGGCTCCAAGCTCCGAGCTCCGAGCTGTCAGCACAGAGCCTGACACGGGGCTCAAACTCACAGACTGTGAGATCATGACCTGAGCCGAAGTCGGACGCTTAACTGACTGAGCCACCCAGGCGCCCCTCCTTTTGCATTTTTAGAAGTTCACTTTGGCTGCTGTGTAGAGAACAGATGAGGCCTGCTTTGGATTCTGTGTTTCCCTGTGTCTCTGCCCCTGCTCGTGCTCTGTCTCTCTCTCTCAAAAATAAATAAACACTAAAAAAGAAAAGAGAGAGAGAGAGAAGAATAGTTAACAATAGAAAAAATAAATTTGCTGCCCCCATGGAGCTTCCATTTTAGTGGCTGAGTCGGAAAATAAGCAAATAAACACACACACATATGAGATGTTGACAAGGACTAGGAAGAAAAGTAAAGCTGGGTAAGGGGACACGGAGGCTGGGGGCTTAAGGGAGCAGATTTGTATTTATTTTTTATTGGTATTTTATGGAGGAGTGTGTCAGAGAAGACTCTCGTTTGAGCAAAGACCTGGAGGAAATTGAGGAACGAGCAATTGTGCCGTCTGGACAAGAACATTCCAAACAAAGCAAACAGTAGACACAAGGTAGGAGCACATCCAGTGCGTTTAAAGAATGGAACAGAGACCAATAATGCTGGACAAAGAAAAAGAGCAAGAGGGCAAGTGGTAAGAGGCAGGTAAGGGAGGCAGTGGGGTCGTGTTCAGTCTCAAAGGCTCTGAGAAGGATTTGTCTTTAACTTTGTGCCAGATGAGAAGCTGTTGGATGGCTTTGAAGAGGCTTGACTTGACTTAGATTAGAAAAGAATTATGCAGGCTACTGTGTGCACAATAGACTTGTGGGGTGGGGAGCAAGGGTGGAGGCAGGGAAACCAGTTAGGAGGTTATTTGCATTAACGTAGATGGAGATTTCATGACCTCTGTACTGTTGACATTTTGGGCCACATAGATTTTTTTGTCGTGGGGGCTATTCTGTGCACCGCGGGATGTTTCTTTAGCAGGACTCCTGGCCTCTGACCACTAGATGCCAGCAGCACCCTTTCCCCCAGTTGTGACAACTAATATGGTCTCCAAGATTGTCAAAGTCCCCTCGGTGGACAAAACCCTCCTGGTCGAGGGCCACCGACCTAGGTGAGTAGAGTGGTGGAGGGACCGGAGTGGTAGATGTGAGAATGGGGAGAAGTGGTGAGATTCTGGGTGTATTTTGAAGGGCAAACTCGCAGGATTTGTAGATAAATTAAGTGCAGAGTGTATGGAAAGGGTGTAAGAATTGGGATGATTCTACGATTCTTTGGCCCGAGGCACTGGAACAGCCAAGGTGCCATTTGCTAAGATGGGAAAGACTACAGGAGAGGCAGGTTTCCTGGGAAACAGGGGTGGTTGGCTTAGGAAATATTACATTTGAGATGGCGGTTGAACCCAAACAGGAATGCCAAGCAGGCAGCTGAGTACACGCGTTCGGAGTCCAGGGATGAGGTCCAGGCTGGAGACACAAACACGAGCATCATTAGGATAGAGGTGATATTTCAGGACGTGAGAAGGAGTGGGCTTATCTACGCAGTGAGTACGGACAGAGGCTGTTCAACAGCCCCGTGGTATCTGTCCCTTTGTGTTATGTCCTTTGAGTGTGGACGGGACCTAGGACTTGCTCTTAACCTAGTAGAACTTGGCAAGGTAAGAGGTTATCACTCTTATGATTACATCACATTAAATCAGGCTCTGGTTTCGCACTATAGTAGGAAGGTCTCCTGCTGGCCTTGAAGGAGCAAAGAGCCATGTTTCAAGCCACCTATGGCAGGGAACTGCAGCTGGCCCCTGGGAGCTGAGGATAATGTCTGGTTCACAGCCGGAATCTCCTCCCCACCTCCCACCAAACCGTACAGATGCGAGGAAGTGAGTTCTGCCAACAGCCTGAGTGAGTTTGGAAGCGGATTCTTCCCCAGGTGAGCCCGTCGGTGAGAACAGCCTGGTTGACAGCCTCACTTCTGCTTGGAGTGAGAGCTTGAGGGGAGGACCCCATAAGGCTGTGCCTGGACTCCTGGTGACAAATGATGAGATAATAAACTGGGTTGTTTAAAGCTACTAAACTTGCTGTTATTTGTTATGAAGTAACCATTAAAAACAAGGCAACAGGCCCAAAATGGCGTCACTTACGCTAAGCCCATGTCACCAAACTGAGACTTAATTACAGCATGGGCTCCCCCCTCTCAAACGAGTCAATCAGGAGCCACCAGATCATCTGCATGATAGACCCCTGCCATCCCCTGAAGGAAAGTCACCTGGCCATAACCAACCTGTTTTTTGTTGTTGTTGTTGTTGTTTTTGTTTTTGCCTGGTGTCACTTCTATGCTCCTCCTGCACTGTGCCGAACAAGCCTTTCATTTTATACAGCTCCTCAGAGCTCCTTTTGATCTGTTAGATGGGATGCTTCCCATTTCATGAATCATTAAAGAAAGCCAGTAAGTTCTTTAAAACTTACTCAGTTGAATTTTGGTTTTTAACGCAACAGGAAACTCAGACCGAAGGTCTGGGTCCTGGAGCCCACCGACGTTTAAAGATCAGGAAGTTCAGGAGAACCCAGCCAAGTCGACAGAAAGCAGCCATCAGTGACAAGGGTGGAAAACGAAGGAAGAGTCAGAATCTAGATGAATAAAGTGTAACATTCCAAGCAAAGTGAAAGGACTTGTGCGTCATTTAGGACGGACGGGTTGAGTCATTTGAGATCTGGGAATTAATCATCGGATTCGGCCAGGTGGTAGTTCCTAACGGTCTTGTGATGCACCTGTACAGGTGTAGTCGCGGGACCAGAGCCTGTCTGCAGTATCTGAAGTGCAAAAAAAATTTCAGGTTTTGGATTCAAATGGGAGCTGTGGATATGAAGAGCAGTGATCAAGTCTGACTTCACGTTTGGGGGTAAAATCAGCAGGTTTTGTTGATGGATTAGATACGAGATAAGGGAAAGGAAGGAGTCATCTCAGGGGCTGAGGCTTTAGCCACTAGGTAGATGGGGATGCCATTTACTAATATGAGGAGACTGGGAAATGAGCTGGTTGAGGAGAAAGCAGGTTAGAAATCATGCTGAGGGACGCCTGGGTGGCTCAGTCGGTTAAGCTTCTGACTTTGGCTCAGGTCATGATCTCGTGGTCCGTGAATTTGAGCCCCACATTGGGCTCTGTGCTGACAGCTCGAAGCCTGGAGCCTGCTTCGGATTCTGTGTCTCCCTCTCTCTCTGACCCATCCCCGCTCACGCTCTCTCTGTCTCTGTCTCTCAAAAATAAATAAAAATGTTAAAAAATTAAAAAAAAAGAAATCGTGTTGAAAATATGACTCTCATGGGGCACCTAGGTGGCTCAGTAGGTTGAGCATCTGACTCCTCAATTTGGCTCAGGTCATGATCCTGTGGATTTCGAGATCGAACACTGAGTCAGGCTTTGTGTTGTTAGCATGGAACCTGCTTGGGATTCTCTCTCTCCCTCTGTCCCTCTGCCCCTCCCCCCGCGCATGCTTGCTCTCTTTCCTTCTGTCTCTCAAAATAAATAAACTTAAAACAATACGACTTCTGTTACATATTCATATGGAGAAATGCTGTAGGCAGTTGGACATGTGAGTCTGGGCTCCAAGGGCAGGTCAGGATTGGAGACACTAACTTCAGAGCCTTCAGTCTGTACAAAGTACTGAAATCAATAATGCCAGATGGAATCATCTAGAGCAGTGATTCTCAAACGGGGGTTGGGAGGCCGGGGGTTTTGCTCCCAGGGCAGATTGAACAATAGCTGGGGACACTTTTGGTGTTTTGAACATTGTTTTTAATGTTTTATTTATTTATTTATTTATTTATTTATTTATTTATTTATGAGAGAAAGAGAGAGAGAGAGAGAGCGCGCACACAGGTGCGGGAAGGGGCAGAGAGCAAGGGAGGCACAGAATCTGAAGCAGGCTCCAGGCTCCGAGCTGTCAGCCCAGAGCCTGATGCAGCGGGGCTCGAACTCACGAGTCGTGAGTTCATGACCTGAGCCAGAGTCAGATGCTTAACCAGCTGAAACACCCAGGCGCCCCACGCCTCGAACATTTTTAAGCTGGCGTCCGAAATTTGTAATTAGAGACTTTGCATCACAAGCTCATGTATAGTTTATTAACTAGACATCGACAATATTTAAAAAAATAACATAGGAAAGGATTGACTTCGCTGGAATAACATGTTCCTGATACCATTTCATTTTTTGAAAAGAAGAACAAGCTAGTTTTCTATTATATTACTTACCGAACCACACTGGAATGGAAAGAAATCATTACAATGCTTACTTGTGTTTTTTTTTTCCTATCGTGTCCCTAAAGGATATATATATATATATATATATATATATATATATATATATATAGTTTAATTTAAATATAAAGGCATCCGTGTCACGAACCCAAACTGATTGTCCTTCTGATTTCACAGCATGTCAACATCAGCCCAAATACCTTCTCTCCAATGCTAATCTTCAACCTTAATAAGGAGAGGAAGCACTAAATGCGGAGCCTCAAGATTACTCACTGAAGGGCATTACTTAAAACAAAGGCAGTGTTTCAACTTTGGTATCGGCCCAAGTCATATACTCTAATAAGATTTGGGAGGTGTATGTTGCTGTCCCAGGGTGTGAGGGGAGTATCATGATATCAGACCCATTCTTGGACATAGAATTATATTACAGAGGATATATGGAGTATGGATCTGGAAATGGACTCCCTTAAAATGATCTGGGCACAAGGCATTTTTTTAAGTTTATTTATTTTGAAAGAGAGAGCGCACGCACGTGTGCGCAGGGGAGGGGCAGAGAGAGAGAGAGAGAGAGAGAGAGAGAGAGAGAGAGAGTCCCAAGCAGGTTCCACGCTATTAGCTCCGACATGGGGCTTGAATTCATTAACCATGAGATCACAACCTGAGCTGAAACCAAGAGTTGGACGCTTAACTGACTGAGCCACCCAGGTGCCCCTTTTCAAGGATTCTTTAGAGAGTTTTCAGGTATCTTTGGGGACACGGTACCCTAATTAGGTGCCCACAGGTATAGACAAATATTTTACAAGTTATACTGTGAATGAAGTGGGGAAAGAAATAAAGAGGTTGCTGTAGGAAGATGTAAGGTCAAAGGAAGTCCATTTTGTTTTGTTTTGTTTTGTTTTGAAGACAGAAGGTCAATTGTATGCTGATGGCAACAATCCATTGGAAAGGAGACCTTGATGTCCCTGGCAATGCCGAGGGAAGAATCTCAAGCACAAGAAAGGGCACCCAGCTGGGTAGGTTAGAGCTGGGGCACGTCCTCCCCTTTAATAGTCTCTCACTGCTCTTCTCGATAACCCTGAGCTACCTTCAGCTAACATTGTCTTTGTTTCTTGTACATTTCCCCAATTGCAATGTAAATTCCATAGTGACGGGGACTTTTCTGTAGTGTTCCCCACAGATTTGCAAACACTCAGGGCAGTGAGGAGCGCATAGCAGGTACTTACTAAATATTTGTGGAATAAATGCTTAGAAATGAACAAAAATGGATACAGATGCAGGTATAGGTTTGATTTGATGGTGACAAGAGGAATTCCTCCATAATTCGTTTTTACTTCCTTGAAGTGTGACAGTAGGCATGAGCTTAGAGTAGGAGACATTGTTCAGAAGAGGTGGGGGGGGGTTGTTGAGGCAAGTCTTGAAGATGGTCATCCATTAGAGGGGTAGCAAACCCCCTGGAGAGACAAGGGAGTTTGTAGTCAGTGTTGAATACCCATCGCAGGTTTGTGGTCAAGTGTTTCAAAGTACAACAGGTTGGCTCAGTTCTATGATTGATTCCTGGCTTTCTGGTACATGCAGTTGGCATTGGCGGAGGCCATTTGTAAAGAAACAAAATGAAGGAGAAGCAAGCCTTTCCGAAAAGATGATGTATCATCGTTTGGATGATCTTTGCAACATGCCGAGTTTTGAGGCACCGGTGGGATATGAAAGTGAAACAGTATAAGGAGGTGGTCAGTTACACGGGTCTGGTGGGGAGGAGAGAAGCCGATGGTGGTTAAGCAATTAGAGAGGTATTAGCTCGTGAACGGGAGCTGAAACCAAGGGCACAGTTGATCTCACTACAGGAGAGGGGAGCTGGGAAGAGAAAGGTTAACCGAACCCTGAGGAACACTGATGGGAAAGAGTCCTATACATTTGTCATGCATGACAGTGTCTACACAGATTCTGGCCTCAGGGCCAATGCCTGGTCTTGAACTTCATCCATTCTTTCCCTTGGGTATAGGACTGGGGCACAGAAGGTGATTCTAAAATTCACTCTGATTTGATTTGTCTGCACTTTCATTTACTAGAATCCTACCATAGTTTATTAATTGAAATGCTGCTTGTATATAATTTCCTTTTTTTAAATACGTATTTCTTTTTTTTAATTTTTTTTAATGTTTACTCATTTTTGAGAGACAGAGAGACAGAACACGAGGGGCAGAGAGAGAGGGAGACACAGAATCCGAAGTAGGCGCCAGGCTCCGAGCTGTCAGCACAGAGCCCGACGCGGGGCTCGAACTCACAAATGGTGAGATCATGACGTGAGCCAAAGTCAGACACTTAACCAACTGAGCCACCCAGACGCCCCAATAATTTTCTCAAAAAGATAAAATAATGACCTTTATGCAAACATAAGATGAACGCTTGTAAGGATTTTACTTAATTCATTAATTAACAAGGGAACCACTAAGATGTTACCACCACAATTACGTACGATTTACAGAGTTGCAAAATAGCTCAAACACAAGAAAGGCACAGAATATCCCACAGAATCAGATAGCCCAGAAGGGTACGTGAGACAACACCTAACTTCCCTCTGAAAACACTACAATCTTTCAGGTTCATTTCATAGTCTTTCATGATTTTCCCCATAATGCTTTTAAAAAGTTATCGCTATCATTTCTATTCTTTGAATAAGACCGATAAAATGTTAGTCTGTTATAAAATTCACATGGGAGAATATTCCGGTACTGTCGTACCCCATTTGGGTACTAACTGATTGGGGGGGAAGAGGCAGAATTTGGGATCCCTTAGGATTAATCTGTTTTCTAGTTGGAATGGGAAATATTTAAGAATCAAACCAAATGACCTCCAATCCACTCTGGAACGAAAGAGGGTATAATTCAAATACAGAAGATGTTGAAATGGTCTTCTTGGCTCATTGTGAGATTTTCAAGTTGAATGGAGCCCTCTGCCACGATGTCTGTCCTCCACACCCCACCTCACGCTTGCTTTCCTGGGAATTTGGGGCTGCCAGACTATACATTCAGTTCCAGTTCAAAATGGAAACCCTCCTCGGGGCGCCTGGGTGGCTCAGTCGGTTAAGCATCCGACTTCAGCTCAGGTCACGATCTCACGGTTGGTGAGTTCGAGTCTGGCATCGGGCTCTGGGCTGACGGCTCGGAGCCCGGAGCCTGCTTCGGATTCTGTGTCTCCCTCTCTCTGCTCCAACCCATTCTCTCTCTCTCTCTCTCTCTCTCTCTGTCAAAAATTAAAAAAAAAATTAACTTTTTTTAAAAAAAATGGAAACCCTCCTCTCCTGCAGTAGTGAACAAAGATAACTCTGGTTGCCGTTGGAGGATTTGGCTGCTTCAGTCCAACAGTTCAGGAAAGGATCAGAAGGGGCAGATGGATGATATTGGAGAAAACGCTCGTGTGAGTTCCCAGAGCACAATATTTCTCTTTGCGATTTTTGAGTGTTCCGCAGCAAAGCTGCCAAAAATATGAAAAGTATAAATAGAGAAGAGTGGGAAGGAGAAATGGGGACCTGTCACATTGGCAGAGAAAATAGGGAACTGAGAATTTTCCAGAGATGCAAAGTCACAGGGGGTTAACATTTACTTAGAAATGAACTCGCAGGCACAAGCTTTAGAATGAGATTAAGGCAAGAAAGACAAATTAGGGAATAGATTAAAAAAAAAATGTCAATTTCAAGTCTCTCTCGTGAGGAAAGTACAGATCGGAGAAGACAGGAGAAACTAGGATAGACTGACTGCCGATCATGTCTTTACTGATTAGGCTACGTACCTTCTTTCTTTTTTTAATGTTTATTTATTTTTGAGAGAGAGAGAGACAGATTGTAAGTGGGGGAAGGGGCAGAGAGAGAGGGAGACACAGAATCGGAAGCAGGCCCCAGGCTCTGAGCTGTCAGCACAGAGCCCAATACAGGGCTCGAACTCACGAGCTGTGAGATCATGACCTGAGCCGAAGTGAGATGCTCTCCATTAGCATCTGGGGTCTTTCCTGCAGCTCCTGGCTTTGATAGGATGCATCATTACCACAGCCTATGATTCCAAGCCCACTCTGTGGGGTCTTGGCTGTTCCCTATTGACTCTTGGGAGGAGAGCAGGTAGCGGGGTCTTTATCCTTCTTTGCCACCTAACCCCTTCAGCATCCCCAACATCAGCACCCCAGGAGGCACACGTTCAGGTTCATTTCTTTACCAAAGGCCTGGCAATACTTGCAGAAGGGAATTATAATGGAGATAAGGAGCGGTTCAACTCCTGGCTCAGCTAGAGTTCCTCAGCTTTCTTTGAACTATAAACCAAGGTATTTGGGAGCCAGGAATGATGTGGTGCCTGGGATTTGCTTTAAAATATATTCCAGGAGCGCCTGGGTGGCTCAATCGGTGAAGCGTCTGACTCTTGATCTCAGCTCACCTCACGATCTCGCGGTTCGTGAGCTCAAGCCCCACATGGGGCTCTGCACTGACGGTGCCGAATCTACTTGAGATTCTGTCTCCCTCTCTCTCTGCCCCTCCCTGCTTGCTCTCTCTCTCAAAATAAGTAAATAAACTTAAAATATGTATTTTAGACACTCCCCCCTCCCCTTGTTCGTGGACAGGCTCGGGAAGGCTTGTGCTCTCCACCCTTTTTCTGCATGTTTGCAAAATTTCATAGTAAGAGTAAACGAACGAAAACCAAATGATGAGGTTTTCATTCCCTACAGCCACAGAAACATAATAGGGCCACAGAGTGCACTCCTCATAATTGCTCCTCTGGCAATTTATTCTGATTTTCTGGACTGACTCCAGCTCTCATCCTCTGTCACATTCTCTGAGTATTGGCAGGAAGTATTTCCTTCGCGAAGCCTTGCCAGGCCCGATGGTAGGGAATAGATTGTTGCAGATTCCATACCCACATGTTTAAAACGTGGCCAGTTTCCTGTCTGGAGTGACTTGAACACAAGACTGTCTCTGTAAGGCATTGTCTTCCACTGTTCCACCCCCTTTTTAGGACTATTAAGGGTTAATGGCATCTCCAACAGCAGCCGAGGCCTGGTTTCTTAAAGCAAGGCTGCAGGAAGCAAAGACTTGCAGGGTGAAGAGTGTGAAGCGTGATTTGTGGTTTGAGTTGTCACAGATTCAAGGAGAAAAAAAAGAAAAATGAAGCATCATTTGACCATGGCATTCACACGAAAGGGTGGGGGGGGGGGCAGCAGTGGGAGAAAGCACAAAGGAAGAAGAAAGAAAACCTCAAAAGAAATTTTGGGGATGGGTGGCGGGGAGGAGGAGAGAGAAAGTCTCAGAAACTGCGGGGAGGTGCGGCGATTGCACCAATACTGGCCACAAACACACACATTTGCCAATTCCTGGCTTAGATTAGAAAAAAATACGCATGCACTACTTGTCGGCTGTGTTTTGTCAGCAGGTAGCGACAAAATCTCGAGGTTTTAAGAACCTTGACGACCCAAAGTTGTTCTCCGAAGCTGCCCACCCTGGACCTGAGCCCGAAGTGGAGCAGGTTGCTGCCCAGAGGACCTAAGGCTGTGCCCAGCTGCCCACCTTCCTCCCGGCAGTTCCCAGGATCGGAGCCCACGGGAGGAGAAGCTACGCTCGCCTGCGACTGCCGGGGCTAAGGGCGGTGGCCCAGTCTCCCACCGAGGCCTCAGCGCCCAGGCGGCGGCGGCGGCGGCGGCGGCGCACGGGGACCGGAGGAGTGACATGGCGATGTGCCCAACTCTGGGAGACCGGCCTCAGAACCAAGGGGCCAGCATCCGGCCACGGCTATGCTCTCCGCGGAACAATCTCAGGGAGAAGACACGGGCTGCGAGCCGATTTTCCAGTGGAAAGGGTGGGGTGGGGAGGGAGCGCCCCTGACCCTTCCCGCCGGTCCCCTCCCGGGCTCACCCCGCCTGGCCCGGAGCTGGGCTACCCGGAGGAAGCGTGCGCGGGGCCGCAGTGCCGCCCTCCGACGCAAGGGGGCAGCACCACCCGCCGAAGCAGCGGCGGCCGTCCGCGCGCCGCTCTTGGCGGCCGCAGGCGGAGGCGGACCCGCGGCGTCCTCGCTCATTGGCCACGGCGCGGGCGCTGCCATGTTGGCGGAAGCGGTGCCTCTGTGCCTTGGAAACTGGCCGTGGCTGCGGCCGCAGCGTCCGAGCGCGCAGCCTCCTGCTTCTCCTCGCTCGAGTCTCGGCGCCGAGAGGCGGCGGCCGGCGGGATGGAGAAAAGTAGGATGAACCTGCCCAAGGGGCCGGACACGCTCTGCTTCGACAAGGACGAGTTCATGAAGGTGCGCGCCGGGGGCTCCGCTCCCTGGAGCAGGGCCGTGGGTGGTCTGCCCTCCTTTGCCCTCCGGGGCCTCTCCTCGGGCCTCTCCTGCGCGCTTCCCGGGCCGCGCCCGCCGCGGACGGGCCCTCGGCGCGGGGACCTCGCTGCGCTTCGCAGTGAGTCTCTTGGCCTCGGGTTTGGTAGGTGCAGCGTGGAGACAGCACTTCTGTGAAATCGCGCATATGGAGTGAAAAGGCCTGAAAGTTTTGAGCTAAACGTAAACGCCCCTGTTAGGACCCGACTCTGTTACCGCGCGGGGTGCGGTCAGATTGCCGGCCCCCTTGTCTGACAGCAGCTTGTTGCCAGTGCCTTGCCCCTAGAAGCTCGGTGAGCGTGTCTTGAAAACGTCTCTAAGCGTACGTGCTCACCCAGGGATCGGGTCGGGTAAAAAAGGCCCTTAATCTAAAGTTTTTGCCTGACATTCGTCTACAGCTCCTGGAATGAGAGATATAAAGACTGTACTGTCCTTACTTCTGTTTCAGGGCTACAGAGCGGACCATTGTCCTTTTCTAAAGTTGCCCTATTTCTCTTCCTAAGGTGAACTTGAAACTTGTCTGCGGATAATTGAAGGACATAAACGTACTGATTAGAGATCTAAACTGAGAACGTTTTACTGACGATAAAGGTTCATCAAAGCACAGCCTTGAAAATGTCCAAGATTTGAATCAGAGCCAGGAGGAACTTTGCATACCCAGTTTGTGTATCCCTCTGGGTCTGTACTTAAACTATCAAAAAAAAAATATGTGTACTGTTTAAGGACTGGGATTTTTGACACCACTTAGTAGCTGGCTTCGGTGTTAAAAAGTTAAAAGTTTTGGTTCTGTAGGCACCTAAAATTTTGAAAGAGTGAATTTAAGTGTCTTATTTTTTGGTGGCTTCAACTCCCAATATGTTTTTTTTTTTCCTTTTCAAGGTTAACCGGCTTTTGATATTTGCATTCAGATCATATCTCCCAAACTCTGGCCTTAAAAAGCATTTCTATCTGGATCCTCTGTATTGTGGCCATTGTTGTTTTTAATACGTAGGGCTGTCTAGACCGAGGAAGAAGGTACTCTTGTTCTTGTACAGTGGTGTTTCTAAACCACTGTAATAAAAGGTGTAACTCGAATGGAATGTCTAAACTTTTTTTTGATGTTTATTTATTTTTAAGAGAGAGAGAGAAGGAGATAGAGCATGAACAGAGGAGGGGCAGAGACAGAGGGAGACACAGAATCTGAAGCTGGCTCCAGACCCTGAACTGTCAGCACAGAGCCTGATGCAGGGCTTGAACCCACGAACTGTGAGATCATGACCTGAGCCAAAGTCGGACGCTTAACCGACTGAGCCACCCAGGTGCCCCTCGAATGGAACGTCTAAAAGAGAGTACAAAGTGAATTCACTGATCCGGAAGCCCTTTGCTAACTAAGGATACATGATGAGGAGAGATCACAGGAGCATTTTCTCAGACTTCCCTAGCCCCGCCATGTTTCTCACTGTGAGCTGACAAAATGCTTTTGGTCAAAGCAGGTTCAGAAAATAGAACTCTCAGAATAGAAGTCCTAAAGTAGCGCTTCGAGGTAGGGAGAGAGCACACTGGCCAAGTGGCTGGAATCCCAGCGGCTCCGTGTTCTTTCACGGCTCTGAAACTTCCGAACATGCCACACAATCTGTAGGGCTAATTAACGTGACCACTTCGTTGGTAGAAGGAAAATACACGGAACAGCTGTTCTGTGTATTTTGCTATTGATTTTCTGGGTGGGACCTGGAGATAAAGGTTACCTGCAGCGTGGGTTTCCTTCAGAGGGACTTTTTAGAAGTTACAGTTCCGTGGCAGAAAGGATGGGTGGAGAGCTTGCCGTCGGGGTTCTGTTTCTACATGTTTTGTAACTGGAGAGGTTTTGTGCCCGAGGGAGAGGGAGAGAAAATCGTATTTTCACTGGGGGAGCGGAGGTAACTTGCAATCCGGTCTGTTGACTAGAAATGGGCCCTCAGTCGGTCACACGCGAGGTGGACCTCCTTGGGCAGTGGTAGCAGTTGCTCATCGGTCAGCAGACACTCACTGATCACCTGCTGGGTGCCAGCCAGCAATTTGGACGTGGTGGTACAAAGCCAGGGAATACACGGCATTGGCTCTTGAGCGTGGTGGTAGGACGAACGTGTGTGCCCAGAATCCACCCTTAGTCCAGAGAGGCCGGGGCCTGGAAGAGTGGCCAGGAATGAGACCAGCAAGGAGGCCAGGTGCATGGGGTGGGGCTGCAAGTTGTACCTTGAAGGCTGCAGCCAGGGGTCTAAGTGGAGACAGTACCCATCGTGGAGTTACGGTCAGGTTTAAAGCGGGAAGTTTCATGGTCCCGCCTGTTGCGTTGGAGCTGAGTGGCGGCAGGAGACTACTTACAAAGTTATTTCAGTGGTTTTTATGAGACCTAAGGAGAAACACAGAGGAGGGGAAAGGTTTGTGAAAGACGTAGGTGGTCAACACACAGGAGCGGCAGATCCGGAAGGGCCACTTGGGGCCGAGGGGGTGGCAACATCATTCTTTGTGACCTTAAAAATACCAAGATCCTTAGGCCTGACAGCCAACTCATAGACGAATAGGACGTAAGGTGTTGGCAGTAGGGAGAGAAAGTGGCAATGCCGACCAAGGTAAGTTAGACCTTGCGTGGGTGTGCTGTTGACGTCATGGCCCTCTCCTTCCATCCCGATGTATGACCTCATCTCCAGTTTGACAGAAAAAATAGCGGCCATCAAATGGGAACTCCTCCGTCTTGCTGATAACAAGCCCATCCTTGTGTTTGTTCCCTTCCTTCCCCTCCTTCCCTGGTCTGTGGAGGGGCTCTCCTCCCTCCTCCAGGTAGCTTTTCACCCACGCCTGGAGCCCGTGCCCTCTTGCTTCCTCAGCACCCTGTTCGTACCCTCTCCTGCACTCCTTCCTGTTGGTTTGCACCCCTGCTCCCCTTTTAGCCTCTTCCACTTGGCCCTCCCGCCTCGAGGGGTCGCCCTGACACTGGAGCACATCACAGCCGGTGCTCAGGGGTCGTCTTTACTTTCCCACTTGTCACTCTTAGGGGACCCTCATCCCACTAAAGAGTTCTTACGAAGTTAACCGGATGTAAGTCAATCCCGCTGGCCTTTTTTTCTGGCTCCTTACTTGCCCTCCCGGCAGACCAAATGCTCTGCATTGTTTTCTGTCTTTCTTCCTCTCTCTCTGGTCCGTCTCCTGTCTCCTATAGCTGATGAATGGCTGGTTATGGGCTCAGTCACGTGTCCTCTCCTTGCCCCAGATGGCCCTTCATGCAGCTTTAGTGACCAGCTGTAGGCAGGGGAGGCAGATGCCTCTTTCTGGCCCAGATGTCCCCTGAGCTCCAAACCTATGTACTGCATTTGTTGTCTCTTCTTGGATGTCTCTGTGGTCCCTCAAACTTACCATGTTCGAAACTGAATTGGTGAGCACCTCCTCCCCTGAAAGCCAGCTTTCTTGTCCTATTGCCCGTCTCAGTACATGCTCCACCATGCATCGAGTTGTAAGTCCGCAAACCGGAAGTCCCTTCCTCCCTCCGTCGCCTTTCCAAAATCCAGTCTGTTACCAAGTCCCATGGATTTCACTTCCTGAATACCTCTTGAATCCATCTACTCTCCATCTTTTCGCGTACCTTCACGGTGCTATCTGGCCATCACACCATCAAGGCCTCTTACCCGGTCTCCTTGCACCCGTCCTCGCCTGTTTCTAGTCCCTCATCTACACTACAGGCAGAGCGCTCTTTTCGAAACATGTATCTGGTCTCGTGTAACAGGTGGTTGGTTAGTCCACAGGCTCATGAGGAAACATTTTCTGAAACATTTGAACCTATGTCAAAGAGGCTCGTTCCCCTGCGGGATAGTTTTGATTGGCAGGCAGTGTAGTGCGTTTCTATGCTGAGCCAGTCTGCTTCTTCTGAACTGTATCAGTTCCTTTCCTGCACCCCCAGCGCATAGTGGCTTTGTTGGCACCCTGGGTAGGCACACAATACCTTTTTAATGAGAAGCGCCATCAGGAACCCTCTTTATGGTGACTGTAAGCATCTATAAGAGAATACAGATCTAGGGGGTGAGTCACTGAGGCTCCTCCCTTATTGTAATTGGGTGAATTGGGGATATTGAAGCAGGAAGTATGTCAAGGGCGTTCCTGTTTTCAAGGAGCGTGTATTCTAATGGGGAAATAGAAAAGGGAAAAATGACCAGCTGCTCAGATCTTGTATTTTGCTGGTTGAGTGACTGTGACCTGGAGACGTGGGTCTCACTTTCAGCCCTGCTGTCCGTTGGCCTGTGACTTGGGACCGATCACTTGCCTCTGGGCTTCGGTTTCCGCAGTATCTGCATAATCTCTGCAGCCTCTTCCAGCCCTTGACATTTCATGCTTCTGTGAAAGAAGGACGGTAGTCACTTTTTCTGGTTCGAAGACAAGGAAACTGAGGCCTGGGGTGTCGTGACTTCCCCTAAAGTCGCACAGTTATTTGGGGGCACATCGCGGGCCTTATCTCCTGACCCCCATGCTTCAGTCTTGGGAAATAATACTGTATAACCTGTTCCTTTCCAGAGGCCACAGGTGGGAACTTTGGGAAGTGGGATAATCGGAATATTGAGAACGGCCCAGAAGATGGCACAGAGTCTGAATGCGTGCATTCCACCAGTACGGAAGAGACCGAGGGCTGCCTCCTATTTTAGAAGAAATCCTGACAAGGCTGGTGATCTGGACTCTTGGCCTGTAGCTTAGGTACAGTAGAGGAGACGAGAGGGAAAAGGTGGCCTGTTCGAGGTGGACTTCGTTGACGGCACCTAGAAACTGACAGAGCGACTGACAGAGAAGGAAGAGAGGAAAGTGGCGAAACGCAGACAGTCTGAAAGCGGGTCCGCGGCCGATGCCCAGTGACCTCCACCCCGGGGAGTGCCTTCATCTCACAGGAGCTGAGCGCTCAACCTTGTAGGTTCTTAGTTTGATGCCACGTCTCGATGAAAAGATTCCTTTCTCTTCCGCATCAGCTTGAGACATCATAATATTTTTGAGACTGACTGCCACAAAAAAATTTGGATTAGCCCCATCTAGAACTTAGGTTACATTTCATTTTCATAGAAAAGTTTACTGATGTGAACTACTTTGGATGATAGGTAAGTGACATTGGACAAAGTTTATTTGATTGGCACTTTTGCAAGACGAGGTTCTTGCAAAAAAGTGGTTTTTTGGTTGTCCTTGCTTTTGATTTTCATCTTTTTTTTTTTTATGTGAGCAGTCCTCTGATTTATAAAAAGATCCAACAAAATTTAAAATGATACAAAACGTCAGTTTCAAAACAACATCAGAAAGTGAGTGTATTTAACCGTACTCCGCTCATAACAGAGCAAATGGGTAAGTAGGATAATTCATGCTGTGGCATATTGCTGTACAAAATGGAAACAAAAAGTTGGTAAAGGAAGGCTCAGGAACCCTCTCTTTTAAGAAATAGAACTGAGGGGCTCCATAATCATCGGGCATCCGCTCAACACTGTACCTGTGGTTAGAAATGTACGTGATGGGAACTCCAGGGATCTTCCAGATCCTTCCTTTAAGGTCTGGGTCCACTGAGGCCACAGTGTCAAACTTGTACTGAATTACTCCCTGGACGAAGCAGTCCTCTGCATGGGTCCCTTTGTGTGTGCGTGGTCGTCGTTCACATCTTGGATCCTTGGCAGTCCTTAGAGCCACCCGTTCTGCCCTAATTCCTCAGTTTCAGCCATTGCACAGTCCGTTCTACAGGGGATACACTTGGCATACACACGGTCCATCACCGATTGTACTAAGCCAAGTTTGGCTTTCGTGGAAGACTTGGTGAAGTTGGCATCAGCCAGGATGTGGTTGCATCACAAGAATAAGCAGGAAGGGTGTTGGGGGACTTCTCCTTGAGTGCACTGAGATCTTTCTTTTCTTTCTTTTTAGGTTTTAATCCTTCTCTTCAAGCCTCTGATCTCAGAGACTGAGCATTCGCTTCATGGTCACGTACTTTCTTGCTTGCTTTTGCTTCCCCGTGTTCACGCTGCAGTCTTGATTTTCCTTGCTTTTGATTTTCGAATCCACTCTTTGTAATCCTGTTAAAAAATTTCTCATTTGAATAAAATGTTGCACTTCTAGCCTACCGAGTTATTGATTATTAGTAATACTCAAATTTTGAGAGCAAGAAGATCTTTTTGTTATTTAACTAGTTTGATAGCGTTTAGCATCAAATTTCTTAAAACATTTAAACAGATTAATCACAAACTGGGACGTGGGCTCTTTTTTTTCTTTTTTTTTTAAATTTTGTTTTTAAGGAGTCTCTACACCCAACGTGAGACTCGAACTCACGCCCCTGAGACCAAGAGTCATACGCTGTACCGACTGAGCCAGCCAGGTGCTCCTTGGGCTTGGGCTTTTTTTTTTTTTTTTTTTTAAGTTCCTCAAGCAATTCTAACGTACGACCGATGTTGAGAACGCTGGAACCAGATAATTCCACTAAGTAGCTCAAGAAATTAAGTTGAAAAAGTAAACTAAAACCCAACATAGATTATGATTAGTGTTAAATTGAGGGGAAAAGGAGAGAGAAAGAGAAGAAATCAGCTGGAACAGCATAATTAGGTGCTCAAATACTTGTTAGATGGGTGAATAAATTTACAGAATATAGGTTTCCTTTGCCTTCTCATAAGTATGTCAAACGGGTGTGTGTGTATATATATATATATATATATATATATATATATGGAATGAAGGAGTTAGATATAAAATTGATTAAAATAATGTTGGAACAACAGCAACAAAATGTTAGAACAGATGTTGCTTAGAATTTAAGTGTTACTATTTCATGATACTTTTAAGATGATCTGTCTATAGATGGTGGAAAGAATTCGTTAGCGTATGTTTTTAAACTTCTCAAGCTTGAATAGCTTAGTAACCAAATAAAGTTGTGTTTGGGAGACACAAGTCCTAGTAGGCCATGTCATGTGCCCGTCACCCTGCCACAGTGAGAGATTAGAGGACAGGGACGCGAGGGAAGAGCTCCAGGGACCTTATTGCATACATGCTGTTCCCTCGGGCAGGAACACTGTTCCCACACTTTCCCCAGGCCAGCTCCATCATGTCATTTGGATCTCAACTCAGATGTCTTTGTTCTGTGTCTTTCCTGGTCATGCAAGTTCAGGTACCTCCCTGTCTCATCACTCACCTTCACAGTGTCCCATTTTCTTTGTGACTTTGATCACTATTCATTAGTATCACATTTATTTGTTTACATGTTTGTTTTCTCATTTCTGCATTAGAATATATGTTCCTTAAGAGCGGAGACCTTCTCATGGCTGTGTCCCCAGGTTTTAGAGCAGAGCTCGAGTTGCGTGGCCAATATTTAAGTAATATTTTGGGGATATACAAGGACTTTTATTCGTCTCTGTTGTCCTCTGGTCTTCAAGAAGGTTGGTAACACACACATGGGCTCACACTAATTTCTTAGGTCTTTTGAGCTGTATTTTATGTAATGTGTGGGTTAGCATTTATTTTGTATTTGTGTCTCGATGAAACGGAATCTGTTTCAGGGAAGAGATCATAAATTTTGTGTGCCTTCTTCATACCTCCCATAATTTGTAGATTCAGAATGATAGTGCCTGGGGCGGGGGGGGGGGGGGGGGGGGCGGGGGGGTGTCTCTGGTTCTGTTGTGGATGTGGTAGGTAGTGACTTTACATTTCCATGTATTTGGGGGAACGTTATACTGCTTGGCAGCTTAGAGCATTTTGACCTTTCCACAGTTTTGCGCAGTTATCCCCGTGTTAAGGATACTAATATTTGGGTCTTTGGTAAGTTTTAAATGCTTAATTCCCTGGTTATTTTGTATTCGTCTTTGTTTGCCGTCCCGGAATGCAAAGGCATTAAAGTAGCTCAACTTTTAAACTCTATTTGGTTTTAAATTTGAGTGATGTCACCGCTACTCTAGTGGTTAATGGTTCTTAAATTGTCTGCAACTGGTCTGTTTTGCTGATTTAATATCCTGTGTTCTAGCACGTCTTGTGATTTCACAACTTCTGGCCTTTTGGGGCATTTGTACTTTACCTGGGTTCAAGTAGGAAATACCGCTGAGTATAAAGAGAAACTATTTTTCTTCTTATTTCAGGGCTTACAGACCACAAGTCTTGACTCCTTCCAGCTTTTCAGACATGGGAGGTTTTAATGTTTATTTACTTTTGAGAGAGAGAGCGTGAGCGCGAGCATAAGCTGGGGAGGGACAAAGAGAGAGGGAGACACAGAATCCGAAGCAGGCTCCAGGCTCTGAGCTGTCAGCACAGTGCCTGATGTGGGGCTAGAACTCATGAATCATGAGATCATGACCTGAGTCGAAGTCAGATGCTCAACCAACTGAGCCACCCAGGCGCCCCTAAACTAGCGTTACTTTAGATTTTTTAAAGTATCTGCACATTTGACTTGTTGATGCTTAAGTTGTTTCATTTTTCCTTGAGATGTAATTCACGTGATATAAAATTTACCGTTTTAAACTGTGTTCTTCACTGGTTTTTAGTACGTTACTCCACGGTGCATCTGTCACCACTGTCTCATTCTACAACATGTCCTTCCCCCAAAAAAGAAACCTATCAGCTCTGATTCTCCCCTCCCCCCGTTCCTTGGCAACCACTAATCTACTTTCTGTTTTTATGGATTTGCCTGTTCTAGAACATCTCCTATAAATGGAATCATATGATATGCAACCTTTTGTATCTGGCTTCCTTTAACCGTAGAGTAGAATGTTTTCAGGGTTCATCGATGTTGCAGCACGTAACAGTACTTTATTCCCCCCCCCCTTTTTTTTTTTTGGCTGCGTGATAGGCTTTGCCACCTTTAAAGTATCCTCATCAATGGATGGACATTGGGTTGTTGATACTTTTTGGCGGTTATGAATGATGCTGTGAGTGTTTTTTGTGTGTGAGCATCTGTTGTCAGTTCTATCAGGTATATGCCTAGATGTAGAATCACTGGGTAGTTGTATGTTTCACTTTTTGAGGAATTGCTGAGCTGTTTTCCACATTAGCTGCACCATTTTCCATTCTCGCCAGCAATACAGGAGGTTCCAGTTCCTTTGCCTTCTTGCCAACGCTTGTCTTCTGGGTTTTTTTTTTTTTTTGTTTTTATTTTTGTTTTTGTTTTTGTTTCTTATTTTATTGGATCCTGGTGGGTGGGAAGTGGTAGGTCAGTGTGGTTTTGATTTGCATTTTCCCTAAAGACTAATGATGTTGAACATCTTTACATGTGCTCTTGGCCATCTGTGCGTCTTCTTTGGGAAAATATCAGTTTGAAGTCTGTTCCTTGTTTTTAAATTAGATTATTTCTCTTTTTATTGTTGAGCTATAAGGGCTTTTGCATATTCAGGTCATTAGATCCTTGTCAGATATACGATTTGCAGATATTTTCTCCCATTCTGTGGGTCGTCTTTTTTACTCTCTCAGTAGTATCCTTCGACACACAAAAGTTTTTATTTTGATCAAGTTCAGTTTACTGATTATTTTTTATGCTTTTTGTGTCATGTCTAAGAAAGCATTATGTAATTCAGAGTCACACAGATTTTCACCTCTGTTTTCTCTAAGAGTGTTATAGTCTTTGCTTTTTTATTTAAGCTTTTGATCCACTTTGAGTTACTTTTTTGTGCATGTGTGAGGTTGGTGTTCCAAATTCATTCTTTTGTGTGTAGATATTGTCCCTGTGGTGGGCACTTGAAAAGACTGTTTCTTCCCCCAGTCATTGGTCTTGGCATCCTTTGAAAAATCAATTGACCATAAGTCTATGGGTTGCAAAGTCTTCCTTTTAAATGTTTAGCAGATTTACACTATAGAGTAAAACCATTCCTGGTAAGTGAAATGTGTCTGTTGCTCGATGCTGCTGTGAGTTTGGGCTTGTTGTCACAGCAAAAGCTGCCTAATTCAGTATTCACAGATTACTGGGAAGTGATTTAGTCTTGTGTTGAGCAACATTTGTTTATCTGAGAACAAATACATAAATGGCAGGTTGAGAACTGATGCTACCTGGTAGCATTTGTTCAAGGGTCTGAGTTACATGATTTAGAATGCCATCGTCAAGTTCAGAACTTCAGAGAATACGTAATGAGGCAGGAAAAATGATCTACCTAAAGGCATACAGCTGGTTAGTAGCACGGCCAGGATTCTGAGCTGAGTTGTGCCTCTGCATTCCTTCTCTGATGTACTTCATAGCCATGAACGTAAGGTGTTGTCTGAGGTGGTCTCAAGAGGCAAAAGTCCAGGCTAATTCTGGCCCCAGTTTAAGAAGCAGGTGGTTTTTCAGTAGATGGCTGTGAAATTATGGTTTGGTATGAATTCCTCTTCTTTGACACTATCAGGGTGGGTGTTTGGCTGATTAAGAAAGTCAGTTGAAACAAGTACTCTTAAGGAATGGTGCATATGGTTCTTAGCATTTATGTTAACATTTATGCCAGGGGCACCAAAATGTAGTAAAGGGGAAACAAGCGTGTAACTAATCTGTGAGACCAGTACTTGGAAATTGATTATGAAAGGTTCTGAACATCTGTTCAATGGAACACTTAACATCCATGTAAAATATTAATACAAATGTATACGTTTTATGAAAAGACATTGAAGTTACATTTTTAAATGGGAAATAACAATTGAGAAGAACATGAATATTAAGCTGCCGTGTGTGTGTGTGTGTGTGTGTGTGTGTGTGTGTGTGTAGACACATTAAGAAGGTCTGGGTTTCAGTTCTAGATGGCGGTGTAGGAGGATCTTGAACTCCTCTCTTCCCATGGATACCCTGAACCTACAGCTACATATGGAACAGTTTCCTCTGAAAATACCCAAAACTAGCTGAGTGACTCCTACACATTAGGTGAATAAGGAAACAACCTACACTGAAGTGAGATGCAGTCCTGCCATAAATCCCACCCCTGGCACAGTGACCCACAATTGGGAGGGAGCTCACAATCCAGACTTCACCCCTAGGAGCAATGAATGGTTTGAACCCCACATCCAGCACCCCAACTTTTAAGATCTGCACTTCAGAGACAAGCCCCCAGAACATCTAGCTTTGAAAGCCAACAAGGCTTGCATCCGTGAGACCCACAAGGCTGTGGGGAACAGAGAAACAGCTCTTAAAGCAGTCACGTGAGTGGAGTCCCCCAACTCCAGGACTCAGCACAGAAGTAGCCGATTGAAAAAGGTTCAGACTTTCTGTAAAAGAGGCCCATTTGCTTATCATAGAGCACTGAGGGGCCGGCATCTAATTTAACACTCATCTGGGGCCCACTCTGTAGTCTGCAAAGACGGAACTGGCAGGTGTTACCTTTGTGCCGTCTCTCTGCCTCACCCCTGCTCACTGGTATCTCCGGAAAAGGAGCTTGAATGCTCATCTGGTGTCCATGTTTTGCAGTCGCCACCTAAGGGATTCCTCTAGGTCATGTGGCTCCAGTGACCGGCAAGGCTTACGCTCACAGGCCCCTCATGTTTATTGCAGTATTTACAACAGCCAAGACTTGGAAACAACTTAAGTGTCCATCAGCGAGTGAACGGATGAAGAAAATGTGTGTATAGACAGTGGAATAGTATCAGCCATAAAAAGAAGGAAGTCTTGCCATTTGCGACAACATGGATGGACCTTGAGGATATTATGCTAAGTGAAACAAGTCAGAGAAAAACACATATCGTATCATCTCCCTTATGTGTGGAATCTATAAACAAAAACAAAAAATGAAGTCCTAGAGAACCGATTGGTGGTTGCCAGAGGTGGTGGGGAGGGGTGTGTGAAGGGGTCAAATGGTACAAACTTCCAGTTAGTAAGATAAGTTTTGGGGATGTGATATACAGCATGTACTTCTAGGAAATACCATATGGTACATTTGAAGGTTGCTAAGAGTAACTCCGAAATGTTCTTATCACAAGAAAAAATGTGTGTGTGGTGGTGGATGTTAACTAGTCTTGGGGTGATCATTTCACAGTAGATGAAACCATGAAATCATTATCTTGGACACCTGAAAGATTATGTGTCCGTTGTATCTCAACTTTTGAAAAAGTAACTTAACATTTTAAAGAGAAAAGACCAAAATACAACAAGTCTGGGAGGATGTGAATCACAATGTTAAATAGTAGGTGGGCGGGCGACGTGAACAGTGCTTATCCGTAGAGCTTCAGAGAGCAGATGATTTTTTACACTCTTTAATATAATTATTTCCTTATTGGTTGAAAGTTTGCCATGAGCATTTGTCACATTTAAAATAAAGAAGCAAAGGCTGTTCCTGTTTTGAGATGAGCCTCTGAAATGTATAATTAAAAAACAAAAATCCCTTGTGGAACTTAGGCAGCAGGAGAGAATGCTCTTGGTGGGGCCCCCTTTCCCACACCTCTGTGACGTGAGCAGGCGCCCTGGTGTCACTGTGTGTCCCTAGACACTCCCCCCCCCCCCCGCCCCGCGCAGCCGCAGAGCCCCTTCTAAATGAGTAGAATGGCGTTTCTCTCTCTGTCTCCGATTTGATTTTTATACGTAGAATGTGATATCACTGGCGATCATTTTTTCTTTGCGGTTTGATGTTTCAGGAAGATTTCGACGTGGATCACTTCGTGTCCGACTGCCGGAAGCGCGTGCAGCTGGAGGAACTGAGAGGTGACCTGGAACTCTATTACCGACTCCTCAAAACAGCCATGGTGGAGCTCATCAACAAAGACTACGCGGATTTTGTCAACCTGTCCACAAACTTGGTAAGCCGGAAATCCGCAAGGCCCTCTCATCCATATTTATTCTTCAGAGTGGAGTGTAGATTTCTAAAAGGAAGCTTTCAGTCGATTCCCCCTGCGCCGCCCCCCCCCCCCAAAAAAAAACCTAAAGAGATTACTAAGCTCACGAGTAAAATAACTAAACTGTTTGGTGTGCATTTGTTTGGTTTTAGTGTTTAAATTCATTTCAGGCCGCTCTAGCTTGATTATTTTTTTGAAATCGTTAGTAAATAAGTCAACAGCAGAGGATAAGAACATCGGAGTCGTCGTTTTTTGGTAGTTGCTAAGTGATTACCCTGAAGTCTTAACTTGGTTGAGGCTAATTTGCAAGAGCAGATACCAACTATTCTGAAGGAAGTGTTGAACTTACTTTCAGGTGGATGCGTTAGGCAGAGCTAGGTTGAGGGGACGTGGGCCAGTATTGATATTTAGAAAGCGTGGTTTTATAAAAACATAAGAATGATTTGTAGTGAGCATGTCAAGTGTTTGTGAAAGCTGTTTAGAAATGCTTGGGTTATAATATTTGCAGAAAAGTCCCCTTGTTCTTACTTCATTTTGTTTTAAATCTGCCGAAAGTCGGCAGCTCCGTGGGGATTTCAAGAAGCATTAAAATAATGAGGCATATTTGCTTTTGGGAAATATACCCCTAACATAAATGTTCCAGTGGGATTAGAAACCCAGAAAATTTGATTTCTGTTCTGTTTAATTTGGATTTTTCTCAAGGGTTATAATGATGTTTAGGAGACACATAGCCCGTTGGCCTTTCACATCAACTGGCTGGGTATCATAAATTACGGACAGATAGCTGTGCCCCTTCCGTTACAATTTTTCACATTCATTTAAAATGGCATCTAAAGGCAAATTGTTTGAAGGTTTCATTTATTAGGACTTCCCTTGTTTGTATAGTTTCATGTATACCAACAGATTTTTTTCGTATTCTGTGAACAACATTGATGGCACAGTAACATTTCCGTTATTTAACTACTCAGCAAAATACAGTCATACCAAAAAAATAACTTAAGTCTAGTACTGCTTTGATCATTAAAAGATACTTCACTGTTATTCCTGATTGTGATGTGTGTGTGCCAACGTGATTTTGCCTTTAGGTTGGCATGGACAAGGCCCTCAATCAGCTTTCTGTGCCTTTGGGACAGTTACGAGAAGAAGTTTTGGTAAGTCCCTACATAGTATAAAACAAGCTGCTGGAAAGCATGTGGTCCTCGTTTGCCTTCTCCAAGAAGAATTCCTTTCATCTGTCAGCTCGTGGTGCGGTGGTTGTTTTCTCATGGTTTCATGATTATTGTATTTGCCTTCAGAAAAGTTGTAAATGATTTTCTATTTTTGCATGTGGTATTATGACCTAAAAAACATGTTCGATCTGAAGAACACAGATTCTCAGAGTAGACAGCCTTAAAATGTCAGGGGAGAGGAAGAATATTTCCAAATTCAACTTATTAATGCCACCTTACTCCCATGTAAGTGGTTTCCAGCTTCTGAATGGCTCATTTGAACAGTTCCTAATTTGTAAGTATCCCCTCCCCGCCCAGACAGTAATGTATATGCGGTCAGGTTCCCAGACTGGTCCACAAAAGCTATGAAATCCTTCATGTAACCAAAAGATGATATAGATGTAATATCTAATAATGTTTCTCTGAGAAAATCCCTGCTGTGGGAATAGAACTCCCCACTCCCAGACGTTGGGAATGGGAACTCCACCTGGTGAACAGCGGAGGGGAACTTAGGGCATCACTTCCAACAGAAAACCGTGCCGTCTGTCCTCCCCCACCCCCCAGTCTGTGTCGATGCCCTGACTTGTCCCCCCTCCCCCCCACTCCCCCGACCCCTCCGTTTGGATGCACCGTTGTGAACTTGGTGCTCTGCACCGTCCTGTCCTGGGTATGTCACCCCTAGCTTGAGTGGCCTCGTGCATCAGCCCATAAGACGATGCCTGGAACCTGAGGAGATACTAGAAATGGAAGATGATCCAAGGGAAGGCCCGGTGCATGGACAGAGCTGGAAAAAACGTGGAGTCCCAGCAATGTCCGTGCTGAGAAGCCCAGAGGAGGGGTAGGCAGGAAAGAATTCATAGAAGAGGGAAATTTGGAGCCGTGCCTCGAGCTAGCTAATACTCTTCCTTGTTTATGTCCCGTTTGAATGTTACAAAATCTTATTGAGGTGCTTTCCCCCGGAAGGGAAGAGCGATTTTTGTGGTCCACTATTGGATTCCACGCCTGCTGCCGCGTGTCTCTCCTGCCTCCTCCTTGGTGTGCCCCTTCCTCCCCCAGCCCCATAGCCGTGGTGTCCCCTGAGCCTAGCCTTCGTTTGGCCTTCCGCTCTTCTCTGAAACCCCTCTCCCCAAAGGTAGATTTGCTCCGCTGACTCCTGCTCTCGCCTCGCACACAGGTTCCCGTCCTGCCTCGTCCCCGTGAGCACCGTGTCCCCTTCCTTTTCCACAGCCGTCTTTATAGCTGCTTTTGTCCTAATGAGCCACAGACCTGACCTTCTTTTCTGGTCCCGACTCAGAGACCAGATCTAAGATTCTAAGAGATTCTAAGATCTTTAACGGATAAGACTGTTTCTGTCTTCGTTGTTGTATCCTCATGTGCTGTCACGACAGCTGACATCTAGTAGGTATTTCATGATGTTTTCTGAGTGAAATAATTCACCTTTCTGTAGAATTTTTGTGATGTGTCCAGTTTATCCCAGCTGTTTCCGTGAACCTTTGTTTTGGCTCTAATTCCTGTCTTCTACCTGGTTTCGTTCCTCAGCTTCCGGCCCTCTTTCTCCACCTGTGAGCTCTCCCTTTTCCTGGCCATTCTGTTCTTACTCCTTGATTCCTAATATTTCCAAAATATTAGGACCTACGATAGGTCAGTGCGTCAACATTCTCTAGTTCTCCAGAATGTGTGGAATCCCGTCTAAAGCCCTTATCTGAGTGAAGTCCTCCTGAGTTGACCCCTCCCTTATTTCTACTTCTCTCCAAAACGAAGCCGACAGCGCACCCGGGTGCGTGGCTGTGACCCTGAGTGTGGACGCGTCTACACCTTCTTACCTCTTGTCTTCTGAAGATCCTCTCTCCGCCCATGCACGGCTTCAGAGCCGGGTTTGAGTCCCACCCCTTTTCCAGACTCTTCTGTACTTTGCTTCAGACTACCTGTTCTCCACTCTGACCACCCATGACATTCACTGTATATGTATTATTATTCTTCTGGCCGTTAATACAGTGCGACCCTGGCTTTATGTCATTTTGCCCCTAAATCGTGAGTACCCTCAACAACATTTGTGTCTGATATTTCGTGTTATTGTCAGTGTCTGCATAATACTGGTCTGCAGGTATTAAGTTCTGTGAGGTTGAATTAAATGTATAAACCTGATCATGTTACAGAACAGTTTCTGCAACATACTTTGTTTATGCTTTTAAAGAGCCTCAGGTCATCTGTCAGTGAAGGCATTCGGGCAGTGGATGAACGGATGTGTAAGCAAGAGGACATCAGGAAGAAAAAGGTATCCCTCAGTAGATTTCCCACGTTACGTGCCGGTTATGTGTCCCCTCCTCGTGTCCCCTCATGCTTGTCAGTCAGTACTATGCAGCTTTGTTTTCAAAGCTCTTTTGCATGTGCATATTTCGCATTATAATGTCACGTTATCTACTTGAAATAGTAAGACGGGATTCTGGAGGTACCCACATGGTCTCAAGGTCCCTCACTTTTTCCAGAACAAGAAATAATATGTCAGTGGAGCACTTGGTGGTTTAACAGCCATGTAAATGTTCTCCACCCCTGTATTCTACTGCAGGTTAGTTGTTCTAGAAAAGGCGGAGTATTGCTGTCTCATGCTCGGCCATGTTTGTTTCTTTTTTCGTTTCCCTTGTTTAAATACACGTCTGCGTGCACTGCCTTTACTGTTTAGTGCCCCTGGATTTTAATTTTATTTCCTGATTTTTTTGTTTATGCTCTGGTTTTAGCTCTTCTTCTTAGTTTTTGAATCCCAGTTAGTCAACATACAGGGTTATATTAGTTTCAGGTGTACAGTGTAGTCATTCAGCGCTTCCCTAGGTCAGCCGGTGCTCATCACAGCAAGGGCACGCCTTCATCCTCGACACCTGTTCCACACAGCCCTCGTTGTATTCGTGATCATAAGGATGTCAGGGCAGAGTTGGAATTGGGATTCCAGACTTCTGACTATCCAGTGTTTTGTACGTGTATTTATTAGCATATTTTATTATTATTATTTTTAGTATTTTTTGAGAGAGAGAGGGAGCAAGTGAGGGGGAGAGAGAGAGAAATGGGGCTTACCCGAAGTGGGTCTCGAGCTTACCCAAAGCGGGGCTCGTGCTCACCCAATGTGGGGCTCGAACTCACAAACGGTGAGATGCTTAACTGACTGAGCCACCCAGGTGCCCCCTTATTAGCATGTTTTCTTAAATCTCACGGGGGAGAAAGAAGCTTATTTTAGAGACTATTTCTCCTTTACATCTTCTCCCAGCTTTTGTCCGAAGAATTCATGTGGTGTGTTTCTAGACAAGACTGTAAGCTTCATGAAAGCAGACATTTTTCTAGTTTTATTCACTGCTGTCCCCACTCTCTGGAAGAATGTCTAGCTCCCAGGAGGGGTTCTCAGGTACTGTTTGTTTAACGGATGACTTTGTATTTTTCGTTCTTTTAAGGATAAGAGGTTTTTGTTGTTTTTTTTTTTGTTTGTTTTTTTCCAACGTTTTTTATTTATTTTTGGGACAGAGAGAGACAGAGCATGAACGGGGGAGGGGCAGAGAGAGAGGGAGACACAGAATCGGAAACAGGCTCCAGGCTCCGAGCCATCAGCCCAGAGCCTGACGCGGGGCTCGAACTCACGGACCGCGAGATCGTGACCTGGCTGAAGTCGGACGCTTAACCGACTGCGCCACCCAGGCGCCCCAGGATAAGAGTTTTTATAACATCCCGCAACCTCTTGGCAATATTTGTAGCATAAAATACCTTCAATGAATTGACACTAGGGCATATAGGTGTACATCATGCACATGTAAACCGAGAGGATAAGTACGATCAGAAACTGAAAAGGTGAAGAAAGGGCCATAAGAAAATAAATGGACTGCCCATAGAGAGATTCAGGATGGAAAAAAGAAGAAATAAGAGTACAGAGCATGAGAAAGCAAAAGTCTAGGGGTTTTTTGTTTGTGTTTTTTTTTTTTTTTTTACTATTAATTTGCAGTAGAATATTGAAATATGCTTGTTCCAGAAAGCCAAAATTAAGATTTCCATTCTTGGCAATTCAGTGTTTTATAGAAATATTCAAAATGTAGGATGCTCTATATATTCAAACTTGACTTCTTTCTGGTTTTATATTTTCTGGCACTTAGCATGGAAAACAAGATGATTAAGGTTAAACATTATAATAACTTTTTTTGTTTGCTTAATTTTTATCTTTATAGATGTGCGTGTTGAGGCTTATACAAGTTATTCGATCAGTTGAAAAAATTGAAAAAATCTTAAATTCTCAAAGTTCTAAAGAAACATCTGTACTAGAAGCAAGCAGGTAAGTATTTTTTTTTACTAAACAGCACGTAAATTAATACCTCACATCCAGTTTAAATATTGTTTGGTTTCGTTTTAGTTAGAATTCATTTCTGAATAAGGAGAAAACCCAAGTCTGTAGCTTAGCGTTTTCGAACGTAGCTCCAGAGAGTAGAGCGCACGAGATGGTAAAGTTTATTATACGTCATTTTAAACCCTTTGTGGTCCTAGGCCATGTAGTTCCAACACTGGGGGTCAGAGGCAGTGTGCCTCCCGTGGAAAGTTTTTACACTTGGAATCCCCTTCCCTAAAGAGCTAGCAAAATCCTTGTTGATCTTCAAGGTATAGCCTTCATCTTTCTCAGATTTTCTCTAGACCTGCCCAGAGTATTAACCATTGATGTGTTTTGCACCAGCATTATATCGTTAACGGAAACAGTATAGGGCACGTCTAGGTGAAATGCACGAACGAGGAAGAAAAAGCTTCTGAAATCAGAAAAAGATGACCGCTCTCTGTGTTACGCCGCGACTTACCGCCGCCTTAGTGTGAATTTTCAATCAGCCGGGTAGATGAGGGACTCGGAAAATGAGTTGCCGGAGCACGGCGGCACCAGCGGGACGCGCTGTGGAACAGTGGGAAGAACACAGGCTTGGGGAGCCCGAGTCCAGGTCCTTCGCTGCCCTGTGTCCCCTGGAGTGTAAGGCTGACAGCAACCCCACGTGCGAGGTTGTCTCAACCAATGAAGGACTGTCAGCCATACCTGGCATACACAGGCCCTCCCCCTTAGGAAATCTGGGTTGAACGTGAGCTGTCTTTTTGAAATCACCCTGATAGCTATAGCGTTTTTCCACGAGGAATACTGGATCATTGAGGCAGCACCACCCACAGCCAAACTGACTATACCTAGAGTTCAAAGGCTTGGTCCCACCAAGAAGGCATGGGGATTTCTTAGTTTTAGGAACTGATGTTTTAGATTCGGAAGGGTCCCCAGAGACCCCACGCTCCACATCTCTCATTATGGAGTAAAGAAAGGAGACATCCCAAAGGAAGGGGGTTCTCGGGTCCTCCGTTTCTGCCTCCTTTCATAATCCAGACGTGGAAATGGGTACTCGCTGCCCGCCGGGTGTGTTTCTTCGGCCCACTGCCCTTGTGCCCCTGACCCCTTCGTCACTTATCAGAGACCCCGGGAACGTCCGTTCCCATCCGTCTGGTGGAACCGGCTCGTCTTCAGCTGCTCTGCTCTCTGCTGACGGTCCCTCTAGCCGCATCCTCATCCGGCCTCTCTCTCGCTCCGATGCACGCCTTCCAGTTTTCTTTGTTTTTGCTCGTTCCTGCTGTGTTCCTTTGATAGAAATCCCTCAGTGGTTTCTGTTTCTGTAATACTGTTCCTTTGGCAATTCTGCCTTTAATGTAATAGCTATTATGCTCTTTCTTGCTCAGAATCACCTTTGAGGCTTTTTCCTTTCCTTTTGAACAGCAGCTTTGAGCTGTAGACAAAGGAAAGCTAGAGCCACGTTGGTGAATAGTAAATAGATCATGCTTCCTAGGCCAGGAGACGTTGAGATAATTGGTAAACAACACGTCCACGCTAGGTTATTCAAGTTAGAGGTTCAGCTTTGGGGTTGGTCACGCTGGGCACTCTCCCTCTACGCTGGTTTGGATGCTGTGGAAACAGGGCCGGGTGGATCACTGCTGGTCTGCATATAGTGTTTTGTATTTCCTGATGGTGTGGGTTTTCCCCTCACTGCCTGCTTGTGCCTCGAGAGATGTGGGATGCCTTAGAAAAGCCCAGCAGGTACTTTCAGTGCCTTTATGGTTTTCATCTTTCACTATTCAGCTTCCTCTTAAGTGATGTTGATGCTTTATAATGTGTTTGGAGGGAGGGGGAGTACGTTTATTACACGTGGTAGCCGATACAAATGCATGTTTTCTCGGTAGGACCCGGAGCATGTAGATTGCTCTTTCTGCTCTTTGGTAGACGCAAATTTAAAGGAAGCTGCTTTGAGGTGTTGCATTTATTGCTGCTAGAGGGCCAGTTTGAGTTTATTGAAGGGACAACAGGATTTGGTGCCTGAGACGTATTAGAGGTCTTTTGGAAGGAGGGAGAATGAGGCAGGTAGAGAAGAGGAGGATTCGGCTATGAATGATGGGATAGGGCAAGAGAGAGAAGGGGGTTAGAGATGAAGACTCGTGAATGGGAGAGCCTGAGGAACGTGGTGGAAACACGCAGTTGCACCCACACTCCCCCGGTCCAGCTCCTGCTGCTCGTGTGGGCCCTGTGGCTGGGGCCAGGCATTGTCAGTGGCTTGCTTATACGTGACGACCTCCCCACCACACCTAGAACATGCTATGCTTATGGCTCGTAGTGAAAATCCACAGCACGGAAGGTATGTTAGCTTTCACCTTGTGACAAGGCGTCTGTGGGAGAAAACACCCTGAAGAAAAGTTACGACACCGTGGGTGGCTAAAGCCTCACTGTTGCTAATTGGGTGATATCGTCTCTTGGAAATTAAATAACTCTGGGAACTAAATTTCTGTAACTGTCTCTACTAGCCCGCTTTTGACTGGACAGATTTTGGAGAGAATTGCCACAGAATTTAACCAGCTACAGTTTCATGCTGTTCAAAGCAAAGGCATGCCTCTTTTGGACAAAGTAAGACCGGTAAGTGTTGGTTTAGATTTTCACAGTTTGCTGTTTGGGAATTTGCTGGATGATTTTAGTTTAATCTCGTATTGCCCCTGATAATTGTTGCTGTAGAGGACTTTGAAACCAACGTTGAATTTTTTCTTTCAGTTTTGGTTTCTGGGGACCCTGCTTCTCTCATGTCATGTTGGAGAGATTTTGCGTAAAGTCACAAGCATATTCTCCAAATTACACGAGTAAAATGAATTCTGAATTTCATGTAACTCGACACATTGTACGAGGTAGTCAGAATTAATTTACCCAAAGCCCTTGACTGGGTTTAAACACATTTGTCGGATTTACTCTGTAGCTTAAGAAGAAAATAACTTTGTCATTTCTTAGATGAAGCAAAGATTTACTTGTAAAGAAATCGTGGGAGAAGAGATTTCACTGTTAACTCTCCAGAAAATGTTAATCTTTTAATCTTACGTATATTCTAGTAGAATAGGAGGTCTGTTATATACATATTTGAATTTTTAGCAATTGGTCTACCTGGAACTTTCCTTACAGCTGTTTTTGCTTGCAGCGGATAGCCGGCATTACAGCCATGTTACAGCAGTCACTGGAAGGCCTGCTCTTAGAAGGTCTCCAGACTTCCAACGTTGATATAATACGGCACTGCCTACGGACCTATGCCACAATTGACAAGACACGGGATGCCGAGGCCTTAGTCGGTCAAGTTCTAGTGAAACCTTACGTGGATGAGGTGTGTGCACTCGTGTCTTCGTTCAGACGCTCCTAGAGCATCTACTCGGACTTGGATTCTTCACTGGCTGTGGGGGGATAGATCAGAGATCTTTCTGTACAGTCTCATAGTTACCGCACTCTCAGTTGTAGGAAAAGCTCGGTCCCCCCGTTGTTTACAGTCAGAGTGCCAGGAACCGAGCATGCTCTCCAGTATTCTCTAGTGATGTCATAACCCAGGGATCATCCTAATACCATAGGGGTGAGGGTCTTGCCTAGGGAGAAGGTCCGGATCCAAACATTTGCAGGTCAGTTTTAAGTTGTGTCAATTCTACGTCAGTGAGGTTGTGAAAAAGCATTTTTGCACTGCCAGGGTAGAGGAGTAGAACAGTTAGGCCGATGACCGCTCCGCAGCACGTGCCTGGTGGCGGAGTGTGTGGACAGCCCCGTGAGCTTGGAAAGTCCGCGAGGGAGGTGTCTTCCCAGAATAGATTGGACCTAAGTGTTGAAAACCACGGGGGAGTCTGCCAGGCCAGGAAGTGGGAAGGAGGGAATGTTCAAAGATGAAGGGCTTTTGTTGGCAGATTAGTACCTTAAACCCGAACTTGGTTGTCCAGGACCCTTCACCTATCGGGGTATAGTTAAGTTACAGGCAGGGAGTATATCCTGCCTTTGAGGAGCCAGAATATAGGTCGTATCATACAAGGTTGCCAACATTCAACAATTTCCGGCTTAGAAAATGGCAGTTTCGTCTGGTTCAAACCGATAGAAGCCATAAAGCCAGTCCTCAGTGTTTGAAGACCCTCTTGCAGTCACCTGTCAGTGTGAATGTTCTTCCTGTCCCAGTAAGTACAAAGCTTCCAAGCCCTGTGACTTCAGGATGAAAGCCTTCCATTTTTAAAATGGGACAGTGAATCCTGTTGGTAAAAGTGAAATTTAAGGCTTAATTTCAGTAAGCCTCTCAACTTCATTAGGATCACTAAAAATAAATGATCTGCCAGTTCCCTGTGTGTATCCTGTTATATTTCATGGCTATTTCTGTGGGGATGAAAAAGACCGATTAACTACGTTATGCTTTATCCGTAAGTGAAAGTAGGGTAGTTCCTAATGTATGCTTTTTTCATTGAGCCGCATCTAATGTGCCAAATTAAGAAAATATTTTAAGTTTCAATGGCATATTAAAGGGACGATGGCCACGTTTGTATTTTAAGTTTGTGTGCTTGTCCTTTCTTTACCTCTTGACTCTCAACCTTCCCACAGAAAATAAAATAATAAAGTAAAATAAAATGTGTTTTCTCCCATCATTCTCTGTCCCAACCCTTTCCCTAATCTGGTGGTGGTCGGCTAGGCCGAGGTCAAGGCAGTACAGAGCTGTTGTCGGGACACACAGTATTTTGCTTTCAAGCCCAAGACGGGAAGCAGATGAGTGTGTGTGGTGTTTCGGCTCTAGGCCAGTCTCTGTCACCCAGCCTGTGTCTCCCTTGGGTCAGAGCTGTGTCCCCTAACCCTAGGAGCCGATGTTGAGTGAAGGTGTGCTTTACCTTCTGTTTCGAAGGCATGTCAGCTGGGGAGGAGGGTGGGCAGAGAGGAATTGTGTTTTTAAGGTTTTCTCTGTTCTTTCCTCTGTAGTATATAGTTCATACTTCTCTTTTAGGTGCTTTAAAACAAATGATGCTCCTTTTGATAGGTGATTGTAGAGCAGATTGTTGAGTCTGATCCGAACGGCCTTCAGATCATGTATGATAAGCTCCTGGAGTTTGTTCCTCACCATTGCCGCCTTCTTCGAGAAGTCACGGGAGGGGCCATCTCCAGGTAACTGAAACTGCTGAGCTTCCCGGTCAGCTCAGCTCGGCGATTGCATTTGGTGGCTCCCAGTGGGTACTGCTTACTGGCTGTCTTGTCTGAACTGGGAACGCGTGCGCTTTCCTATTTAATTGTTACCAATGCCATGAGGCGGGTGTTGTTAGCCTCGGTTTCTAGGTAATGGAACTAATAGTAGGAGCTAATCTTGAAGGTTGCATTTCTCTGAATCCAAAACCCCTTTTACCTTCTCTATACTTCTTCCTTAATCGGGTTTGAAATCAAAATTGGTTTCCTTCCATTATTCTGATGTCTATAAATATCAATTCAGCTTTAAGTCAACAAGTTGGGTTTTTTTTTTTTTTTTTTAAGTTTATTTTAAGGGAAGGAGAGAGGGGGAGAACGAGCGAGCGAGCGAGCATGAGCAGAGGCAGAGAGAGAGAGAATCCCAAGCAGGCTCCGCTCTGTGCTCTGTCAGAGCAAGCCCCATGCGGGGCTTGAACTCAGGAATTGCGAGATCATGACGTGAGCTGAAACCGAGAGTCTGACGCTTAACTGACTGAACCACCCAGGCGCCCCTCAGCTTGATTCAATAAGTTTTATATTAGTAGTGATTAAGGTTGTCTTCAGTTTCCCCTCCTTTTACTTAATTTCCATGACTTTCCAGTTCTGCTTCATAAATATCCCATTCCACTTCACCATCGCCCTGGTCCGGGCCTTTGTCATGTTTTCTGGAATAACAGGCTCTCCCCTCCTGGCCTCCCTGGCTCCACCTGTCCCCCTTCATTGCAGCCCTTGGTTGTCATATCCGCCCAGAGCTCTGCCACCTTCGTAAGTCTTTAATGGCTTCTCGTTGCTTATAGAGGAACATCCAGTCTTCTTGGCACAGCCCGTGAGGTCCTTGATGCTCTGGTCCTGGTGGTTCTCGACACTGTAGACCTTTCTACTGTGGAACTCCACCCCCCACCCCCGCCCCCGCAACCCCACCCCGTACCACTATGGTCCCTGGCCAAACTATAGCACTTGACCTTCCCTAACACAACTTGTACAGAAGATCCCTGACTTCACAGCGGTTCAACTTAGGACTTTTTGACTTTACGATGGTGCAAAAGCGATACGCATTCAGCGGAAACCATATCGCAGACTTCGAATCTGGATCTTTTCCCGGGCTAGCAATACGCAGTAGGATCCCCTCTTGTGATGCCGCGCAGTGGCAGCGAGCACAGCTCCCAGGCACCCACGCCATCACGAGGGTCCGCAACCGACACACTGAAACCATCCGGATTCTCACTTTGAGTATAGGCTTCAGCAAGTTACGTGAGGTAGCCAACACTGTGTTGTAAAATAGGCTTTGTGTTAGGTGATGTTGCCCGCCTGCAGGCTGCTGTGAGCGTTCTGAGCACATTTTAGGTAGGGTGTGCCGAGCTCTGATGTTCAGTAGGTTGGGTGTATTTTCATTTTCAGCTCATGATATTTTTAACTTACGTGGGGTTTATTGGGATGTAACTCCGTCGTAAGTCAAGGAAGATCTGTACTGGGGGCTTCTGTGGTTTTCCTCGTTGTCTCCTGCGCTTCCCGTTGCCTGTGGCTTTTGGTTAACCTGTCACCTCCATCTGAGCTCCCGCTCAGATACCACTTCCTTCAAGAGACCGCTTTCCCCTGGTGTTCAGCATTCACCATGTCCTCGGTTCCAGTACATGTTGGCTCTTAACCTCTGTGGAGGGGTCATTCCCAGAGGCTGAAGGTGTGCTCTCCTTCCACGCTGCCCACACCTTCCTCACCTGTCACCGTGTCTTGAAGTTAGCGACTTCCCCGTGTTTGCAAAATGAAAGACTTGGTCCATTTTCATCGTCAGAAAGGCAGAGGAGGTCTCAGATCTTTATGAAGTAGGCGATCAGTGCATTTGGTCTTGAATTTTTGTTCTTTGGAAAGACAAGAAAAAGAAAAACTATATGCCACCTGACCTTTGAAGTACCCTCTCTATTCCCACCGCATGATTTCGGCCTGGTTTTGCCGCTTGTGTTTAGTCATCGTGAAGATTTAGTTGGATTTGGATTTGGGGTGAGAATTCAGTAGAAGTCGTGATGTAAAACTAAGGAAGCCGCAATTGTGAAACAAAACAGTCATTAGATTTGACAAGGGCAGCCTTGGTCCCGAAAATGCCGAGTTTCAAAGCTTTGCGAAGGCCTTTCCATAGTTTTCAGCGTGGCAGAATTCACGTCGAAGCCTCGGAGGGTTGGGGAATCTAATCTGTGCGTTGGTAGGTCGTCATTTGCTTCAGGCACCTTTGTCCTGCTGGCCCTGACCTGCCCTCGCTCGGCTCCGGCCTCCAGGATTCCCCACTCTCGGTGCTTCCCTCGCACGTTCTGTTCTTTTTCCCTCGTGTCGCCCTCTGTATATGCCTTTTATATCTGTAGTGCCAGCAGCATGCAGGATCTGTCTTCCAGAGAATGTGGATTCGTTTTTCTCATTAGCCATCTGTTTCAGCTGTTAATCTTGTAGATGTAAGTTTTCTCTTTGGGGCTTTAAGTAGATAATTTGCTTTGGGGATGAGGGGATCTTGTCATTTGATATTGCTTATATTCTGTGCATCTGTAGTTTTAAAATTCCCAGTTTTATTCTTCTCTTCTCCAGGTACCTTAATAGAGCTCGTTCTTAGCGTGGCTGAAAGTAGAGACTGCGAGGTGTGGAATTGGGTATGTGGGAAATAGACATGTTGTTGGCCCTCCCCAGCCCTCCTCCAACCGGCCAGTGATTTCTTACCAGTACTTAACTATAGTAAGATTGTTTGGTAGCCCTTGCTGGCCAGTAAGGCATGGCTTCCTGGATAACCTATCTTTCCTGGCAATTTTTGCTAAGGAGGAAAATTAGGAAAGCTTTTATCTCTGTTTTCTTTTTTTTTTTTTTTTTTTTAATTTTTTAAGTGTTTGTTTATTTTTGAGAGAGTGGGAGGCACAGAATCTGAAGCAGGCTCCAGGCTCTGAGCTGTCAGCACAGCGCCCGATGCAGGGCTCGAACTCACAAACCGCAAGATCATGACCTGAGCCGAAATCGGACGCTTAAGTGACGGAGCCGCCCAGGCGCCCCTTTTTTCTTTATTTTCAATACCCAATTTCATATTGCAACTTAGCTACAAAACTCCCAGTTTTGCCGAAATAAGATCGTATATTAGGGCACCTGGCTGGCTCAGTCAGAGGAGCGTGCGACTCTTGGTCTCGGGGTCATGAGTTTGAGCCCCTCGTTGGTTGTGAAGATTACCTAAATAAAGACTTAAAAAAAGACCATATATTGAATTGCTGGCCATTGTTAAAGAAAGTTATCTTAAAACTGAGCATTCAGTGAGATGGTATTTACCTAGAAGTTATTTTTGTGTCTTTAAGTGCAAGAGAAAACTTGAGCAATCTGCCTTACTTATTTATTTACTTATATATTTAAGCCCTACTATCACAGCACTTCCTGTATGCTAGGCACAAGCCTAAATGCTTTACAAATATTAACCCATTTGAAGATGCTATGATCTCCATCCTGTCATCTCAATTTAAAGATGAAGAAAACAAAACAGGGTAAAAGGCCCACCATTTGAACCCAGGTACTCTGGCTCCTGAGTGAATGCTTTCATCTCAGTGTTACCTCTCATCTGAGTCTGAATTAGAAATCCAGAGTCTAGACTTTTGCTTAAAAAAAAAAAAAAAGGCAAAATAAAGCATGGATACACAAAAAAACACGACTGTGACAAGTTTTTTTGCATCAGGATTTGGAATCAAGATTTTACATGGAATAGTCATAGAATTTGAGAACTGAAGGTAATCTTAGAGATAGCTTAATCTTCAACGAAGCTGTTAGTAACTGGCAAATTAGCATGATTTCCAGGGCTTTAGAGCTTAGTGGTATTAAGATTCAATGCAAAGAGGGGCGCCTGGGTGGCTCAGTTAAGTGTCTGACTTCAGCACAGGTCATGATCTCGTACTTTGTGGGTCCAAGCCCATGTCAGGCTCTGTGCTGACAGCTCAGAGCCTGGAGCCTGCTTTGGATTCCGTGTCTCCCTCTCTCTCTCTCTGCGCCCCCCCACTCATGTTCTGTCTCTGTTTCTCTCAAAAAAAAAAGATGAGTAAACATTAAAAAAAGACTGCACGCGAAGATCGCTTTTCTTGTGTTATTAGACTACTTCTTTTCCAAGATAGAGTGTAAATACGATAGCCTGCTTCCAGGGAGAAATCCTGCCAAGGCAATTCGATGTAGTAATTTTGCCTTATCCTTGACACTAGCTTGCTCTCCTATGTGATAAATACAGGAGTCAGAATACAGAGGGCGTTCAGGTTCAAGGTGAGACTGGGATCAAGGAGTAAAATGGAAGTTGAAGGCTATAAACAAGCTAACTGACGTACAGTTTTTTAAAAAGGTGGAAGTAAGTTTTAGGCTGAGGAACTTTGAGTTAAAATACCACTGTAGAATTTTGCCCTTTGTAAATAGGAGGTTGCAGTGTATCTGACTGAAGTGTTGCTGTTTCTTACAGTGAAAAAGGCAACAGTGTTCCTGGATATGATTTTTTGGTGAATTCTGTCTGGCCAGAAATTGTACGAGGATTAGAAGAAAAACTGCCTTCGCTTTTTAATCCTGGAAATCCTGATGCATTTCACGAGGTACTTTTCCTCCATCATCCTGATTCTCAAAGATATTAATCAGAGGCTTGAGAAAAATCATGCTTTCTGCACAGACTTCGTACTGTGCTTTGTTAAAAATAAAAATCTGAGTTTGTGAGTGAGCATTTCCTTAAAATACACAAAATGTTTCATCCAAGTAGTAGTCTCTGATACTGTTGGGACTATATACTATAATTTTAAAATGCAGAGTAAGGTTCAGCCTAGGTACCAATGTGACAAGATGTGTATGTATGCACATCATTTTCTCAGTTTTTCAAAAAGATCCTCGAGACCATTAAAAGCCAGTCCCTTTGCAGTGGTTTTCTATGGAAAATTAGGTTTGCAAATGTGTACGGTATAATTTTAAAGGAAAACAAGGTATTGATTGGATTTTAAAATCCTCATTAATTTGTAGTGTATAGAGGCAGACGGTAAGGTGTGGTGAGCCTGGGGCCTGCTGGCCTTCAAAACAGACGAGAAGACACATTTGGAGCCATAGTGTCACAGAAATACCACTTCCCTGTTCCGACTAATTGTGCGACGTGACAGTATGCTGAATCATGTGATCACGTGGTATCGTTTTCAGTGAATCGTGTGACAGTGATTTTTATTATTTGAAAACAGTAGGGCTTTTAAAAATAGACCCCAGAAGCAGAATGATACAGCGGTCTTAAGCATTCACCATTTAAGACCCTTTACGTTTTGCTGTCCTCTGGAGTTGTGCTGATCACGTTATGCTCAGGAGATGTTTCAGCTCAGAAAGGAAACTTTCTCGCAGAACTTTGACTTTGGAATTCTAAGCCAGTCCTTAACGTGGCTGGGTCTGTTTCCAGTGAGCACAGCGTCGGTCAGTTCCTTTCACAAAATGCTTTCAGCTTTCAGTCTGGCTGTGACGTGCTTCTCGTGAGGAGAGAAATATCTCGTGTTCCTTTAGCATCTCGTCGTGTGCAGAGGTCTGTCTAGTTTTATCCCCAAAGGATGAATAATACCTTGGTCTCAACTCCTCAACACCTCGCCCAACCAGTTGAAAGAAATGAAAAGCCTGTAGTGTGGAGTGAACTAAAATTCCTGCCCAAGCGCAGACGTGAGGAAGTTTCGGTGAATGGTTGGGTGACCCAGAAGGATATGGAGTGTCCCCACATGTTCCCCATAGAGCCTGGGCCCTGGGGGGGGGGGTGGGGGGGGACCAGGGGACCCACGGAGGAATGCGCATTTCCAACAGCTGCGGTTCTCTGCTGACCAACCAGGGTGCTGTTTGCTCTATTTCTCAGCTTTGTCTTTGGGTAAATTCTCTGTGAGCCTGAATAGAAGAGGAAGCGTCATCCTTCAAATGATAATAACAGTAGTTAACCTGGGAGGGTACTTTTGTGGGTCACGTTAAAGAATACAGTTTTAGGCACAGCGCGCGGGTGATGAACGTTAAGTAAGTTTCAGCCACGGCTCTTCATGGTGTTGGTAGCTCCCCGTCCGTTTTTGTGCTGTCTGGTCTATGGAGATCATGTGATGGCTCACCTGCTTTGGTTCTTTCCTTTTAAAAATGTTCTACTCCTTCCTCTGGAGTGGCAGTGACAATTATACCACTTAATTTACTGGCTCTGCCAGTTCCAGTGGACGAGGTTAGGGGTGCCGAGAATACGAGAGCTGTCGTTTGCAGAGCACTGGGTTTCCAGGGAGGCTTGCTGCGTAAAACCTCGAGCGTGTCACCGACCCGCTTTGGGCAGTACCGAATTTTCAAGTCAGGACCTCGGACGGGCGACCCCTTTCAGGTCTCTGTCAGTTCCGGAAGCTACGAGTCAGAGTGTTCTCCTTCTTTATCTTGATTACAGTTTTCCCTGTATGTGCTCGTTCCTGGTTAGTTTGCTCACAGTGAAAATTCCGCCTGTTCTTATTTTAGAAATACACCGTAAGCATGGATTTTGTAAGAGCATTTGAACAGCAGTGTGGAACACAGGCCAGCGTGAGGAGATTAAGAGCACATCCCGCCTATCACAGCTTCAGTAATAAGTGGAACTTGCCTGTTTATTTTCAAATAAGGTCAGTGATTTATTCCTCCCCCCCCCCCCCTCCAGCCTTCTGAAATGGGACTAGAATACCAGGTCAGGGTGTTGCCTCCAGGAAACAGTCCTCGGAGATGATCGTGCCGTTCCTTGGGAAACAAGATCGAAAGTGGGAACGTGCAAGAAGTGTCGTCATTGCCGGCGTTCCGGTTGGCATGACAGAAAAACCATTTGGTAATTAAAGGGCTGAGGACCCCGGCCTCGGACCGAGGTGGGCCCCGCGCCCAGCTCCGTCCTCCTGCGCTCCGTCCGCGGCAGCCTGTCCGTTTTGCCCTTCTCCCCACCCGCCTTCGTCAGGCAGCAGGCCCGGCCCACGTGGGTCTGTTGTTGGCTTCTCTGTGCTGGTTTTTCCCTGAGAGTGGGGAGAAGCATATTCTTCGCAGCTGGTTCCGTCAGTCGGTTTATGAGAATCCTAGTTATTATTTTGGCCGTCTCTGACATCTTTTGGATGTCTTTGACATCTGTGACATTTGTTCTCTCTGTTCTGGAAAATGGTGACACTTCTAACAGATGTCGTGACGATACCACGTACGTAAATAAGTGCTTTCATAAACTGGGGACATTTAGGATAACTCTTAGCAACATATGTTCTGTTAGAAAAACAGACGAAAGCAGCCATTTTTGCAGAGTGTCTTGAACGAGGTCATGGTAAGTTCCTTCATCGAATGACATTAACTGGAGCGTTTTAGTTAGGAAGGTCTGGAAAGAGTTGCAAGCTTTTTGTTGAAATCGCTGAGTGCTTTCATTCATTAGGATGCAGTCCTTTTCCCTAGAGTTCTGGGGGGAAATTACAGAGGGGGAAATACGTTAAGGATTAGGTCCCTTGATTGTAATTGCTTGCCGTGATTGAGAATGTATGTAATCATCTTCTGATAATGAAATCACAGCTACCAGAATGTTAGTGAGGCGCCCTTGCTCATACCACACTGTATTTTATGCTTAATTTTGCCAGCGTGACATCACCACGTAGCTTGTCTCTCAGTAGGATATGAAGGATTTGTTCTTCTAAGGTATTCATGGACTGCACTGGGAGTGGTTGTTGCAGGGTAATGAAGATCAGCCCAGGGCAGGAAGCCCTTTTGATGCAGGAGCTGAATTTAAAACAGTGAAGTATTCTTTCACAGTATAAGACTGCAATAGAGGGGCGCCTGCGTGGCTCAGTCGGTTCAGGCCCAACTCTTAATACCAGATTAGGTCGTGATTCCAGGGTCATGGGATCGAGCCCCTCATCAGGCTCAGTGGTGAGCATGGAGCTGGCTTAAGATTCTCTCTCTCTCTCTCTCTCTCTCTCTCTCTCTCACTCTCTCACTCACTCTCTCTCACTCTCTCTGCCTCTCTGCCCTTCTCCCCTGCTTGTGCCCTTTCTCTCTAAAAATAAAAATAAAAAAAATAAAATTGGGGACTAACACGTATGTATATATGTATGTATGTACGTGTGTGTGTATATATGACCGCAGTGGAGAAGAAATGTCTAGCATTTCTTCTGTGGTCCGGGTTTGAAGTTAGATTGCTTTAGACGTCCAATACTGTGACATCACATAGTCCTGCCTGCTGCCTCCAAACTCCTCTTCCTAGTCATTTCCCCAGATCCCGTGACCCCACCCTTGGAGATCCTGCACTGTCGTCCCCCTCCCCGCCCCTCCCCCCTCCGGACTTGCCCCCCCTGGAGCTCTGGTGGCTGTTACGGGGCGTGCTCTGGGCTCGCCAGGCCGGACGCCACAGCGACAGCACAGCCTCCCCTCAGCCGCCTCTCACGGGGCCGGCAGCCGAGCTGGGTTTAAAGTCAGCCAGTTCCCTGAATGATTTTGTACGTCCACCAGATTTTAACAGTAAGCAATCAAAAGGATCGGTGAGCCTTTCTCTGTAAACCATTTTACTTAAAATTTGTGAAATTTGTAAAACATCGCATCTGAGTTGCGAAGTGTGGAACTTGTATTCACTTATGTTTGTTTTTCCATTAAAAAAAAAATAAGTTCAAATAATACTTTGTAGGACTGCCCTATTGATTTTTACCAGGCGTCACGTTGTTTACTCTGAGTGACGACCAGAAGTTTCACAAACATGACTAGGGTCAGAGTTACATTGTGAGGGGATTCACTTCAGGGCCATTTAAAGGAGGCCCAAGACCCATGGGGTGGTATACTTTGACATGTTCGTAGGGAGGAACGTGAACATTGCTCTCTTGGGAACAGGCTTACGCCACTGGTCTGACGGTAAACCTGTATCCCGTCATCCTAGGAACCGAGGTGGCCCTTCCAGCCAGCGCCATCCGGGGGTGCACTTGAACCCCTCGCTGTTCCCGATGCCCTGCCTGGCCTTCATGTCACTTGTTCCCGTAGGTGTAGTAGAAAGCAGGTTTAGGGGCGCCTTGGGGGGGGGGGGCTCAGTCGGTTAAGCGTCCCACTATTGATTTAAGCTCAGGTCATGATCTCGCCGTTCATGAGATGACAGCACGGAACCTGCTTGGGATTCTCTCTCTTCCTCTCTCTCTGCCCCTCCTCTGCTCACGCTCGCTCTCAGAATGAATGAACAAACTCCAAAAACAAGAAAAAGGTTTACGATTCAGTTTCTCACAGGAAGAAAGTAAATGCAAATATGACCCAGTGGTCTCCAGTGCAGTGAGCCGGTGGCTCCGCAGAGACTAGGCTCAGTCCCTGAAATGCCGTAGGCTAAGTTCTCCGCCATCTTTAATTGAAGTCTTTCTAGAATATTGTATACTCCCGGGACATTCACCGTAGATGTATTGCATTCAGTACATGCTGAACATAATATATCTCCTCCTAGCAACGTGGGCTTTCTGCAGCATCGACGCGCTTTCCCTTTGCCCCGAGTACGCGTGTGTGTGGAGTAGACGTGTGCCCCGCGACGCTTTGGATACTACGGGGCAGAGATTGCAACGCCCGGCAGTGTTACCTTCGCCGCTTTTATTTTTACGGAAGCGCTTTGCGATGATTGCATACCTGTGGCATGCGTGGAGGGATAGGTCTAGAGGCCTCTCCCAAACCCAGATTTCAGAATGTAGAAACGTCCTGTCTGGGGTCGCCTCTGTTACAGATACCCTAGCAAGCGCCGTGGGCATCACACGCGCGTGGACCAACTCCAGCGCGGCTTCTCAAGGGTCCCCAAGGTGGCCTCTCCCTTTTTGCCGTTTTCCAAGAACGACAGTACCTCACCTCAGTCCTGGAAGTTAACTGCCCAGCAGAGCTGCGCGAGGGGCTGCTGCTGGGCTCCCGGCTGGGGAGGCACAGCTCTGCCAAGTGACCTGGGCAGTTTTACTTCCATGGGTCTTTCAGCGTGGTTGCACGGTCAGATGGCTGTGTCGAGGCCGCGACATAGCACCCGTGCCTCTCACTGGCAGGTTCCCCTGGGCAGTAGGAGGGGGCTTCCTTTCCCAGGGGAAAGCAGCCAGCTCTCGCGATTTGGGGCGGCCGGGGGCCTGGGGCTCTGGGCCGTGTTGCACGTTCATGGAGGGCACGGCCGCTGCTCTTGGTCTGATGTGCTGTTCCTTTCACCCTCCAGACAGATTCCTTAAGCTCAGGCTCTGAACTGCTTTGAAAAAAATGTGTACTATAAAAAACCCAAAAGGCTCAGGGAAATTAATCTTGAGCGGGTGTCAGCATGTGTTGCCAGCAAGGGAACTAGCAGGTGACGGGTGTGCTGGGGAAGGTCCGACGGCGGAGGTTCCGTAGTTGGGACCCGATGCCACGTGCACAGCTTGTTTCCAAAACACAGCGTTTTAATGTCACACAGCCCTGAAAACGTGCCCACGCAGTTACTAAAATGGAATTCTGTGACGGGAGAAGGCGCTGCCTGGTGGGCCAGCTGACAACCCAGGAGGACTGACCCGGGAGGCGGGGGCCGGACAGCACGGGAGGCTGGGCAGCAGTGTGAACAGCACACGCAGCGGGCTTTTGTACTGTTCACCGGCTGCTCGCGGTGACTTTTCTCAAACTGCAAACAGATCCGGAGTCCAGCCTTCCCATTCCTTACTTTAGAGACGTTTCCTTTTTTCCCTACGGCAGCGTGAGTCAAGGTGGATCGGAGATCCCGCTGTCTTGTGGCCGCGAGGCGACGACACCGAGTACAGCCACGTGGGCCTGGCCTGACATGGGCTCCTTGAAGGCGGTCTAACCGGGTGGTTTGTTTAGTTCGAAAAACACGGGGTTGGTTGTGATTCCAATCAGCCGCAGATAACAGAGAAGCCCTGCCTGACGGTGGCTTAATCGGGAGAAATTTATTCCTTGCTCAGTTGAAAACAGTGGGAGAATGGGCCTCCTGGGGCCGGCCGGGCATCTGTAAGGGTGTCTTTGGGACGCTCTTCGAGACAAGCCAGCGGAGGAAGTTCCTGTGGCTCAGGAGGAAGGGAGAACGGGTAGGTAAAGGCATGCAGCAGCAGCATAAACCCTATTCTGTGCTCTTGTTTTTCTCTCAGATTTAGAGAGATCGCAGGATCCTTAGAAGCAGCACTTACAGCTGGGTTGGAGGACGCTCCAGGTAATTTCCGTAAAGCGATCAATGGCGGATGTCACGCAAGGGGTTAAGCTCAGCGCTTACCTAAGCCTTCGTTTTCTGAGGGTACTTTCACCTTCTGTCACACAGTAGGTGAAAACGTAGCTTAAAAACACGGCTCAACCTCTTTTTTTTTTTTTTTCCTAAAAGGCTAAAAGTATATTTTTTGGTCCATAGAGCTTCTTTCCTTATAGAGAGGATCAAAAGAACGGACTATTACGCAGCCATAAAAAAAAGAACAAAATCTTGCCGTTTGCAGCGACACGGAGGGAGCTAGAGAGCGTAATCCTAAGTGAAATAAGGCACTTGGACAAAGAGAAATACAATGTAATTTCACTCATAGGGTGGAATTTTAGAAACGAGACAAATGGACAAAGAAAAAAACGAAACAAACCAAAAAACACAGACTCTCAGAACAAACTGGTGGTCACCGGAGGGGAGGGGGGTGGGGCGGAGCAGGGGTGAAGTAGGGGATGGAGACAAAGAGCACACGTATCTCGAGCACCGAGCGATGTATGGAAGCGTTGAATCACTATGTTGTACACCTGAGACTAGGACAACACTGTATGTTGACTCCACTGGAATTAAAATAAGATTGAAAATAAATGCTTTAAGAACGTAAGAAGCAGACCTCAGTTTTGTCTCTGAATATAACCTGTCACGGGGGATTAGCCCCTGGTGATCAGCGCTTTTTATAGAAAACTGGATTCCATCTGTTTTCCTCCCAGGCTAAGGTAAAGCGTCAGGATGGCCTTTACCTCATGGGGGATGATTTACAACTGGGGCTCCTGCCTCAGGCCTCCTGAGCCCTCGGCCCCAGTCCTGGGACACTGGGCAGGTGACAGTGGGTGGTGGGTTGCAGACAGGTTTGGTTTCCTTAACAGCCTCATTGATCTTGTGTCTTGTAGTCACTCCCAGTGGCCGCTCTCGTAAACGCACGGCTGTTTCGATAGCCACACAGGTCTCTAGGCCACTCCCACTTAAGTTTCTGCTCCCTTCTATGTAGCTAAGTCAGCCTGACTGCACCATTTTAGGCTCCAAGGTGGTTTTTCGTCTGTCTTTGCAAAACATGGTCCTAGTGATCGACTTCCTGTATGTAGCGAGTTCCGATAGAGGAACAGAAGAGCAGACAAACGAAACTGGACAAACTCAGAATTGTAGTTGAGACGCCTGCAGGGGACCACTCCAGCTTGGGTTTGTGGACTTGGTACAAAATACCTGTTGACAAGTGATTGCCGAATGCCATAGATGTTCAGTCTCAAACATCCAGGAGGGGGAATTGTGTAAAATTAGAAAAACGCACTGCCTCAAAAGATGACACAGCATGGATTATGGCCGCGTTCTTCACTCTTGAATTATGCATCGGAACTATTAGAATTTAGCTGGGAATTGCCTGAGATTCTTTACGTGTCTGTCTGTTTCTCTAGCTGGCAGTTCGTTTTGCCTTTTGGCTTCTCACAGAACATGGAGCAGCCTTCAGAGGTGCTGGTCGGACGAGATGTTCTTGCCGGTGCTGGCGCATCGTCTGTGGAGGCTCACACTGCAGATTTTGGCTCGCTACTCCGTGTTTGTCAGCGAGGTGAGGGCTGGCCGCGTAGCTCGTCCAGAATCACGACCGTTGGGAATTGGGGGGGGGGGGGGGGGCATCTCGGTGGCTCATTCGGTGGAGCGTCCCGACTCTGGCTCAGGTCACGATCTCGCGGTTTGTGGGTCCGAGCCCCGCGTCGGGCTCCATGCTGACAGCTCGGAGCCTGAAACCTGCTTCAGATTCTCTCTCTCTCTGCCCCTCCCCCCCTTGCACTCTGTCTCCCTTTTAAAAATAAATAAACATTGTTAAAAAATATTAAAAAAGAATTAAAGAGGGACACATGGGTGGCTCAGTTAGGTAAGCATCTGACCCTTGATTTCGGCTCAGGTCATGATCTCACAGTTGGTGGGTTCAAGCCCCGTCAGTCAGGCTCTGCTCTGATGGCACAGAGCCTGCTTGAGATTCTCTCTCCCTCTCTCTGCCTGCCCTCGCTCATGTGCACACTTTCTCTCAAAAATAAATATTAAAAAAAAAAAATTAAAGATCCCTTAAGCTAAATACGCTAAGACTCTTAAAGGCCAGGCTGTCATGAGAGGTCATTTGGAGGACAAAAATCGACTCATTTCTCAAGTCTGTATCCAGTATTTGTTTCCTTTTTCTTGCCACCGTTGCCTGTATGGGTGTCTATTATCCCATTGTCCGTGCTTCCTCTTGTGGAAAAGCACTGTCCCGACAAGCTCATTTTCCCATCTCAAAGCCAGAATCTTCGAGATGCCTCGAAATTAAGACAGAGATGCTCATTTTAATGAAAATGAGTAGAAATAAAAACATACGCATTTTAATCATATTTGGAAGTTTTAAAAAATCGTATGATCATCTGGACTAAAAGGTAATAAAATTAATTAACCTTCCCTTCATTTCAGAATACCCTCCTTTTCTCCTTGTCGAGTAGTTGACTCTCTTAAGTATCCGCATCCCTGTGAAGATGGATTAGGTGTCGCGCACACAGCCGTAGCGGTGATCGTACGGGTCAGCCCTGAGCACCCAGGCAGGCCCCGCGCCAGCGTCTCGTGCTCAGAGAGGCCCTGGCCCCTCCTGGACAGTCGCAGGGGACAGACAGACGTGCAGCCTGTTCACTGTGCGTGATGAGTATGAAAATGGGCCTAGGCGTGCGGAAGTTGTCAGGAAGGACGGCGTGACAAAGCCTCAGCTATCAGAAGGAATGCAGTCTTGAGTTGGAGAGGAGAGCCCGGCTTGTCTTGCAGGGTCTTCTAACGGAAGGAGCACAGGCTTTCACGGCAGACAGACTGAGGTTCTGCCACTTTTTTTTTGTTGTTTTTTTTAAGTTTATTCTGAGAAAGAACACAAGTAAGGGAGGGGTAGAGAGAGAGAGAGAATCCCAAGCAGGCTCTGCACCGACACGGGGCTCGAACTCATGAACCGTGAGATCAGGACCTGAGCTGAAATAGAGGTGGCCACCTAACCTCCTGAGCCACCCAGGCGCCCCCAGGTTCTGCCACTTTGAAATTTTGTGGCCTTGGGGGACTTAGCTCTAGGGGTCCCGGATTCTTCACCTGTGAAATGGCAAAACGGTTTCCATCCGTGAGGAGTAAAAAGGGATCTGTTGACCAGATTGTTGACGGAAGTGCCTGGCAGATTCTGGGAGCTCGGTGGAAGCTAGTTCTCTTTTTCCCTTCCGCCTTCCTCTGCTCAGAAGGGTTCTTTTTTTTTTTTTTTTTTAATTTTTTTAAGTTTATTTACTTATTTTGAGAGAGACAGAGACAGCACAAGTGGGGGAGGAAGCGAGGCAGAGAGCGAGCGAGAGAGAAACCCAAGCAGGCTCCGTGGTGTCAGCTTAGAGCCCAATGTGGGGCTGAAACTCAACGAAATGTGAGGTCATGACCTGAGCTGAAACTGAGAGTCGGACACTCAACCGACTGAGCCACCCAGCCGCCCCCCCCTTTTTTTTTTAAATTTTTTAAGTTTATTTACTTTGAGAGCAGAAGGGTTCTTAACAGACCCCCCTGTCCACCAAGCGGTTTCTGAAGACCCCTGTGCAGTTGATTCCGGGGAGGCAGCGGGGTTGATGTGATTCTTCGGTTAGGCCTGAGTAGGCTGGGTCCTGCATTCTTACCAGCCAGTAATTCTCAGGTCTCCAATAAATTATTTTGCCTCCCATGTTCATTATTCCGTTTTTTCCTTATGCCGGGGGTACTTCTCTTTGATTTTTCCCTTGTAACAAATCATTATGCAAGTAACACTTTTGTTGATACTATTTGAAACATGGTGAGGTTTGGATTGTGCTTTTTTTATCCTTATTAATTAATTATAATTGACATTAGGTAAATTTACCGAGCAAACCTGGTAAATGATTTACCTAGTTGAGCTAACGAATTTTTCTTTAACTGTGATATTCCAGAAATTAATTTTCGTTTCGTTCAGGGACCTGTTTTGTTTTTTGCCTGTTACTTTTCATCACCAGAAAGTAGACGCGAGCTTAAGGAGGACAAATGTCCGTGGGGTTGTAGTTTGGCTTTGTTTCTCCTTGTTGTTCTTTCGTTGGTAAACTTTTACTGAATACTTTGCAGATGGTGGGCCACAAAACTTAATGCTCAGGTATGTGGCAGGTGGAAAAGTAGTTGATCGTTGAAACGGTTTCTCAGCTTTTACTCAGGCCCATCTCTAATGAAAGTGCCAAGGATATTAAAAAACCTTTGGTAACTGGTGGCAAAGAGCCTTCAGTTACCCAGGGAAACAGTGAAGACCAAGCAAGCGGCCCCGCGGAAACAAGGCCCGTGGCTTCCATTTCCAGTACGCAGCTTATATACGTGGTCGCCGACCTGGACAAGCTTCAGGAGCAGGTAGGCCTGTGTCCCAGGACAAGTCCGGGGGCTCGGTTCGGTGTTTTCGTAGAAAGTGACATGTGCGAGGGTCTGACCCCATCTGGCCTCATGGGGCTTGGAATCGTGGGGCCCAGGGCCTCCCGGAGAGCACAGGTTCACCCGCGCTCCGAGCGGTCTCTCCAGCTTTCCCCCGCAGGGGGGGCTCTCTGCCTCCTTGCTTGTCAGTCTAGTCTCATATTTTGTGAAACTGGGGGGTCTCTGCTGCCTGTTCAGTGTTCCCGACACAAGTGACGAGTGAGCCATGCCCCACTGTTCACTAGCTCCGCGTTTTGGCATGATCGCTGGCGGGTTGGATTTTAACGGGTTGTACCCGCACTTGACCACGTATTTCCTGGCAACAGTTAACCTTCGCGTGTACTTTGAAAGTGAACTGTGAAAACTGCTCCCCCTGTTTTCTCTGGGGATGTCCACGTTTGGGGCCTTTATCATTAACAGGGCTTTGTGGGCCAAATTTGTGTTTGAGTGCTCTGATACGTTGAGTCTGTTTTCTGCTGGTCTTTGTTTGGTATCGGTGAAAGCCACAGAATAGAAAATGGTTTTGCTTCTTCCCTGGGCCTGTTAATAGCCGGGGACTGCTGTTTCCCGTGTTGCTGGATTCTGTTTTAGTGAAAGCGTTAAGAATTTTGCTTTCTTCTGATGAAAATTGTAGGAAGTCTTGAGTTTAGTTTCATTTTTCATTAATAGTATTTTAGAGTTTATAGGTGCAAGTTGAATTGCCTCTTCCTTTGATTTATAAAAAAGTAACCGAATATATAAAGTGCATGTATTTATTTCAGCTTCCAGAACTCTTGGAAACAATCAAGCCAAAACTTGAAATGATTGGCTTTAAGAATTTTTCTTCTATCTCAGGTAAAAATGAATCTTTAGACTCAGCACATCTCTGAATAAGAAATAGTTTAAAATAAAACTTTAGAGCCTGTAGCATATATTTAAACTACCATTTTCTTTTCTAGTTGTCAATCCTTGGTTGTTTCTATATTCTGTTCTGTGATGATAACTTCTCCAGATGAGATATTTTGTTTAATTCTAATAAGTTGATTTGATTCGGCTTATTGTTGTACACTCTCTAAGTACTGTGACAGTGTCTAAAATAAAATTCGCACCCGGGCTTCAGTAAGTGGCTAAACTCAGTCTCTGTGTCTGGACAGCAGCCCTGGAGGACTCCCAGACGTCTCTGTCCGCCTGTGCTCCTGCCTTGAGTGACAGGATCATCCAAGACTTAAGTGAGTCTTGCTTCGGCTACCTGAAGAGTGCCCTAGAGGTCCCCAGGCTCTACCGAAGAACCAATAAGGTCAGCACTGTTCCCTGGAAAGCCTTTTGAGGTGGGGAAATACATGACAGGAAAGCCACAGAGGCAGGGGGTTGTTGAGCAAGACCCAGAAATGAGTGCACAGGGGTAGCCCAAGGCAGGCCTGCCCGGCCTCCTCCCGAGAAGCCTTATTTGTGAGAAGGGGACTCTGCAGGTGGATGGTCAGCTGCTTGGTAATTGGACTCACACAGCACGGCCTCTTCCCGGATTCCCTTGGCCTTAAGGAAAGATGGTAGTAATTTGAAAAGAAAGCTTTTTAACAGATATATATTTTTAATGTTTTTTATTTATTTCTGAGAGAGAGAGAGAGCGTGAGCAGGGGAGGGGCAGAGAGAGAGAGGGAGACACAGAATCCGAAGCAGGCTCCAGGCTCCGAGCTGTCAGCACAGAGCCCGACACGGGGCTCGAACTCACAAACCAAGAGATCGTGACCTGAGCCGAACTTGGACACTCAGCCGACTGAGCCACCCAGGGACCCCTTAACAAAATATTTTTAACTCCTATACTTTGATTCTTGTATCTGGAAAAAAATGAATCGACCTTGCTCCCTTCATATCGTTCTAGCAAGTACCTGCTTTCTGCTGTTCTGTAACTCGAAAAGATTCAAAAAGCTGCATCAGGAATATGAAAAGCATCTCTGAGATGAAAAGGGTGCGGGCACACTGGGGTTTAAAATCGAATTCCCCCGTTGTCTCATTTGGCAGAAAGGCGCCTTGGGGAATTCGTTTCGACCAGAGCTGTCGTTTCCGTTCCTGAGCTCTTCTTTCTGTGCATTATACGCACCTTTCCTTCTTGCTACATCTCGCTTAATTTTCCATCAAATTTTCTTTTTTCTCCAGTTGTAGAATTGGGTGTCAGGCAGTTTAGCACCAAAGTGATTTTTGGGACCTGTTGTTTTGGAGCGTCCCCGGAGTTCCTATGCGTCCCTGGTTTGGGGCGGTCTCTGTGTGCCGAGCACGGGCATCTTGACCGCCCCCCCCCCCGCCCCCCCCCCCCCGCCTGCGTGACTCGGTGCTCTGGAGGCAGTGAGTGCTCAGCGGAGGTGGACAGAGTCTCCCTTGTGGCTCTTCTTTTCCTTTTCCCAAAATCTGGGGCGTGCAGTAGGATTACCGCTTCCAGCAAGAGGACTTTGCCACCTGATTTTCCCTGTCTGGTCTGCCCTGAAGCTCCCACTTCAGAGCGGGAGAGAGAGACCTCCTCTGTATTCCTAGATACATTTCATTTTCTTTGCGGAAGCTACCAGCTTTCCCGTCTGGGGTATTGACCAAGTGCTTGCGGGTCAGATCCGGTGTGCTGGCGGTCAGATGCTGTCGTTTGCTCTTCTCCAGAGTAGGCACCAGTGTCCTTGTTTGCAGACGAAGAAGCTGAAACAGAACCAATTACTCGCCCTAGATCCTTGCGTCTCACTCTGTTGACCAGCAGCATTAGCATGACCTGGCGGGAGCCCTTTAGAAATGCACGGCCTCAAACACTGCTCTCCCGGCCCCCGTAACCGCGCACTGCAGAACTTGTTCTCTCTGTCCTTTTCTCTCTCTCTCCCTCTCTCTCTCTGGCTCTAAACATTATTTTCCCTTGCTGTACTCTTCCTGACCCCTCCTGTTCTCAGATATCTTTCGGGAGACAACCTTAGTGTCACTATTGGGGAGGGATGGGGTTCGTTCATGTCTCCAAACTGGCACATTAGTAACATCCTTCCGAAGTTTGAATAACTCTTTTTTTTTTTTTTCCTATACATTTTTTTTCAACCCCTACCATCATTACTCCAGGAAGTGCCAACCACAGCCTCCTCTTACGTGGACAGTGCCCTGAAGCCATTTCGCCAGCTTCAGAGTGGGCACAAGGATAAGCTGAGACAGGCAGTAATCCGACAGTGGTTAGAAGGCGCCCTCTCTGAGAGCACTCATAAGTAAGTACCTTAGAAGTAGGCCATCCCGGACTTGCTTAGGGAAGCCCCGAGTCAGAGACCGCGGAGGCCATCGGAGGGTGGCACGTGGCTTGTTGACGACGTCAGATGGCCGCGTCGCTGGACGGGTCGGGTGCAGGTGCTCACACCTGAGTTGGTGGCTGAGCTGCTCTGGCCCCACCCCCCCCCACCCCCCCCCCCCCCCGCACCTGGAGTGCGATGGGCCACCTGCCCCCCAGCCGCCCAGGGTTCCCCTGGCCCCGCACCTCCTGGGTCAAGGACTTCTTGGAGGCGCAGGCACATCCCACTCCCCCGGCACGCCCAGCTTTTGGTGTGCAGGGTGCGTTTCACGCGGCCCTCTTTCTGCAAGGCCAGGCACACGTTTTCCCGTAAGATCCGCTCTCTCCTGTGTCCACAGTGGCTCTGCTCGCGCCAGATAATCGAAAGCGCAGACTGGCGAGACCACTGCGGCCAAGGAAGAGAAAACACACGTTCTGAAGCCTGATTGTAACTGATAAACGTTCAGTATCCAAGACCCTGCAACCCGTGAAAATCTCAGGAGGTCTTCGGGATCCCTTTGGTCGAATGCCTCTTCGTTTCTCATTTAATAGACTTTTCCCCAAATGCCGGCATTGAGTTATGTCAAAAGCATCTTACTCAATTTTGCTATTGGATTTTGTTTAATTATTTTCTGATGGTACTTGATTTATTTCAATTACTTCTGAGTTCAGGAACATTTGTGGCTTAATTTAGAACATAACAGTGAATTAGAGTCTTGTTTTTGTGGGCAAGTATATACTAAGCGCCAAGTAGCCAGCTTGTAAACAAAGTTTTGAAATACAACTCCTTTATAATTTGCAAATTATATTGAGAGCACTGTGAAGGTAATTAGTGTTATTTAAAAATTTGAAAGCTTTCCGTTCTTAAGATGAACTGTTCCTAGAACTGACCGTAAATGAATCTGTTACTTGCACTTGGGGAATGAGCTCCAGCTGTTGCCCCCTTCGAGTAGGAAAGATCATTTGGCCTTCGATGTTCTCTTGTTGGTATCCGGGATGAAAATTGTAAACAGAGTTCACGTATGTATTTCATAAGTTCTGAGGGATTGTGATGCTAGGGTGTCAAGGCTCCTTTTTTTCAGTCTTAAGAAACATTGGTCAGTTCCCCATGGCCGATTTCTTTTATTGGAAATGAGTGTTGGTCTTACGAATCTCTTGTGTTGGCCCACCAAGCCAGTCGGTCTGGGGATGCACGCTAGCCCCTCGGTCTCACCAGTAAGCGTGTCTTGTGCCCAAGGTACTACGAAACTGTGTCCGACGTTCTGAACTCGGTGAAGAAAATGGAGGAGAGCCTGAAGCGGCTGAAACAAGCCAGGAAAACCACTCCCGCCAACCCCATCGGTCCCGGTGGCGGCATGAGTGACGACGACAAAATCAGGCTGCAGCTGGCCTTGGACGTTGAGTACTTGGGAGAGCAGGTAACCGCCGAGCCGTCGTCTGGTGCCTCACGTGAGCCCGGACGTGCTGCCGAGGGCGAGCGTGTCCTCCCGGGGCTGGAGGGAGGGGTCAGGGCCCCAGAATACTTGAGGGGAAGGGATGTGCGTAACGAATACCGGAAATTGACCAACTGGTCTTTGGTGCAGTTGGCGTCCGCTTGGCTCATGGAGCCCACTGGAGGGGCAGCTCCCAGACGGAGGCGGCGTCCTTTCTGTCCACCGCCAGGGAAGTGCCTGACACGTAGTCAGGCGGTTAGAATAAGTAGAGAAGCATTAGCCCGTGGATCTCTCAGTGTGGCCCCTGAGAGGTCGTCTAAGCCTGACCTCTTTGCTTCCCTGGCCGAGTCTCCTCTGTTCCCATAAAGCACAGGTTTTGGAGTCCCAGCAGGCGCAGGAGCATTGCTGGACGTGGTGTCACTTAGGAGGCAGACGTGGGTTGCGTGCCAGGCCTCTCTTCACACAGGTGACTCATTCAAGGATCAGGAAAGTTCTCTTGTTCTTGAGAAGCTGGCTTTCTAAACTGTTTAGGGTCCCCATATAGCACACACCCTCCAGGAAGATCTTGCAGCTGGAGGAGAATTTCCATCCAGAAGTGCTTGCTTTTCTAGCTGACTGAGGACTCTTGCACGTCAGGGTCCTCCCTGGAGATCTAAATTCTGCTGTTTTGATGTGAATTTAGAGATCTATCCCGGCGGAAGTCCGTTGCCCTATTTCTCTCTCTCATAAGAGAAACTTGCAGTCCTTTTACAAACCAGACAATCTGGTAAAGAAATATGAGGAACAAAGAAGCCAGAGAAAGAGGGGGGGTGGGGGTGCAGGAAAAGAGACGGCACTCCTTGGTCGCCAGCCCCCAGAATGAACGGCAGCACGCCGACAGATGCTAAATGCTTGGTGTGGGTTTTTCCAGATTTTCCTGTGCGTGTGTGCGCGTGTGTGTTGCCGTTAACAAAAGCGGGCACGTGGTTTGTCACCATTCGGTTACCACGGCAATCCACGGTAGTTGCTCTGCCACAGCAACCACAGTCCCTCAGATTCTAAGAAAATCTGTCGATGACCCGTGAAGACATTAAGTGCTCAGGCACTTTGTGAAAACTCTCCACTTAAAAAATAGTTCGCTTGGTGATTTCTTTTCGTGCGCCTCCTTTGCAGTCCACAAAAGAGGCTCTTCCCCTGGCAAGAGCCTGATCTGATGGACTGAGATAAATGAACATACTGGCGTCTTTGAAGGTGCAGTGTTTAACCCCCAAAAGCGAAGCTCTGCAATAAGCAGATCCTTCCTGTGAAGGGAGAAGGCTCTGCCAGCCTTTGGGGAGCTGCCCTTTTCAGATTCCAGAGAGGATCGGGGTGACATCCCGTGTGTTCTTTATGAGGCTCTTTTGTTCGCGCTCAGCTCACACCGCGGTGCCTTTATCCGCTCTCGTGGCCTTTGCAGATACAAAAGATGGGCCTGGCGACAAAGGACATAAAGAGCTTCCCGGCCCTCGCCGAGCTGGTTGCCGCCACCAAGGACCAGGCAACGGCAGAGCAGCTGTGAGCATCTTGGAAGAGCCCGCGGGGAGGGGAAAGCTGGACATGGAGCCCGAGGGGAAGACAGTGGCTCTGTCCTCGGGCCCAGTCTCCGCGGCCAAGAAGTGCTTCCACGGCGCCCGGCGTCTCGAGCAACACGCCAGGGCAGCTTCTCTCCGCACACTGGGGTCTCCTTTCGCCCAGGACAGAACACAGAAGCCTTTTTCCGTTGTATGGAAGATAGTTTTTAAGACACTTGAAACTTTCTACTCTAGTTTACAGAGCAAATTATTTTATTTTTATTGTAAATCTTAGCGCGGAAGAGCTGATTTCTAAAATACGACTAAAGTGAATATATACATAGGACTCTGGAAAGCTGGGCCCGGGCCCCGACCCCGCTGTCGGAAGCGCCCGCCCGCCGGGGGTGGGGGGCGACCGTGTCGGATGGCTCCCCCTCCTCCGCCGGGAAAGCCGGTGCGCGCGGTGACGCCTCGTGACGCCCTGAGAGAGGCGGCAAGGGGCGCCCCCTCCGTTCTCCCCCTGGGTGCTCAGCGAGAGTGCTCCTGGTCACGCTGTCCCGGCAGGAGCTGGAACCTGTAGGAAGATGCATTTCCTGAATAAAAGAAGTGTCTGCCAGAAGCACGTGGGCTCGTGTTTGTGAATCCGGTGCGGGTTGAGTGCTCTGGCCGGGGGGGTGGCGTGTCGGGCACGTTTCCTCGAGGGCACCTGCCTCTCGCTCTCCTCAGCGGGTCCTCCTCCTGCAGGTGTGGGAGGCGACAAGGCCGCGGCCCTCGTCTCGGGAGGGAGAGGCCGCAGGGATGTTGGGAAGAGGTAGGCCCCCGAGACGGGCCGCCGAGGCAGGGGCGCTTCTCCCTCTAGCCTGCGTTTCATTGCATCTCCGTCTCCTGGCCCGGAGGTCAGCTCCAGGGAGAGCAAGGAAAAGTAAGCGATCGGCAATCAAGAAAGCAGATCCGGGCGCTAGCAGAGATTTTGTCTGTATGTGTGTGAGCGCAGTGATGAGGCAGCGCGGGGAAATAGGGAGCGTGAGAGGAACCCCCGTAAAAGTGGTGAGAGCAGCGGCTTCGGGTGCGTGTCCTCCCCGCCTCTGCGGCCGTGCGGCCCCGCGAGTGTTCGGGGCTTGCACGCTGGGCCTGCCTGTGCTCCCCTGGAGAGCCGGTGCCCCAGCCTCAGCACTGAGCCCTGCCCCGGCTGGAGCGGGACTGACGGGTCGGTACTGGGAGTCCAGTCAGACCCCGGCCCGTGGGTGCGAGAGCAGAAGGGATTTGGCATCAGGCTTGGACCTCGCGGTGCTGGGCTCGTAGGCAGCAAGGGGCAGGGGGCAGCTGGGAAGGAAGCTGGACGTGAAGTGAGAGAGGGCAAGGCCGACCTGGAGCCAGTGGGGATAGATTGGCACCCACGTTTGTCTCTTGCCGCCCCCACCCGCGTCCCCCAAGTTCAGCGATGGGCCTGCAGAAGTTGAGCTCGCGCGCCCGGCCCAGGATTTGAGGGAGGTCCAGCAGGGCCCGCGCGTCGTGCCGGGAGCCGTGTGAGCCACCCGGTGGCTGGGCCTGCGGGAGCTTCTGAGTGCAGACATGCCCTTGTGGGCAAGGCAGACCTCCCACCTTGCCCAGTGGGGAGCTCTGGGAGCTCGGAGTGGAGACCCAGCCCTGCCAGGGTGACGAGACCTGCCTACCTGCCGGTGGTCCCCCGGGTTAGCCACATGGCTGAGCGCCTCCCTCCAGTCCGACGCTGGTCAACAGTAGCCCCAGTGTTTCCTTTCTCCTTGACTGCTCTTTCTCGTTTGTTTCAAAACGTGGTTGACAAGGATACAGTGTATTAGCCCCTCCAACTCCAGCCGGCTTATCCCCATTATGGAGGCAAGGAAACAAATTAAGGAGTTAAAATAGTTAAATGGAATTTAAATCCAGGGAAGATGGTTCCAGAGTCCAGGTTGCTCAGCAGCGGGTAATTCTCCCCCCTTGATATGAGCATCGGAACAGAGGGGCTGATCGGGCAGGGTTGGGGCCCAAGGCGTCCATTTCCCGGACACCTGTCAAGCCCCAGGCTCGGCCTGGGTTCAGTAATAACCACATTTCTGGGCTCGTTCTGGGCGACGCCCGTGTTGTCCCACTCCTGTGTCTAGGCTGAAGAAACAAGAACCTTTAGTAAAAAGCAGAACGTTCCAGAACACTTATCCCTGGCTCCCCAGAACGTCTCCTTCATTTAATGTGTGTTTTCTGAGCTTTGGCTTGAAGAGTCATAATGGAACAAAGTTTATAAAGATGAATGATACATTTTTACAGTAAAACTATAATAGTGTTTTACTTTATATCCTACAGAATCTAAAAGTCTCAAGCAGAGGAGTCTTTCTGGCCAACTGGTCATGTGGTACCAGGGAGGCAGGGGATGAGTGGGTGGGGGTGCTCCACACAGTCCTCAGGGACCCAGGCTGCCTGCAAGGCACCACCTCCATCCTGTGGCTTCCGTGTTCCCCCCCCCCCCCCACCGGGGGTCACTTCCTGTTAGTTCCCTGTGGCTGTTGTAACAAATTACTGCAAACGGGATGGCTGAAAACAACAGAATTCTCTTCCCTCCTGGTTCTGGAGGTGGAGTCCAAATCAGGTGTCGGCTGGGCCACACTTCCTCTCCCCCTTGCCCGTCCCACTTCTCGTGGCTCGAGGTGTCCCTCGGCTCATGATGGCACAACTCGGCCTCGGCCTCGGCCTTCACGCAGCCTCCTGCTCTTCTCTGTGTCTCCTCCTCTGTCTCCTACAGGAGCTGTGCCGTTGGATTTAGGACCCACCTGCGTAATCCGGGAGGCTCTCGTCGTGAGATCCCCAACTTAATCGCATTTGCAAAGGTCCTTTTGCCCAGTAAGGTCACATGCACAGATTCCAGGGGCCAGCATGTGTGCGGACCTTTTTGGGGGCCCACCATTTTGGCCTCTGCTGCAGCCAACCAGGAAAGGAAAAGCACATGAGGGCCACCCGGGGGCAGGGGGGGTGGGCTGCGGCCCTGGCGGGGAGAGCTCCGCACGGTCCAGGGGCTGGAAATGGGTCTAGCTGTGTGTCCAGGAAGAAGAGAAAAAAAGCAAATTTTAGAGCTTCTTCAGTTACACACCCCGGTGTCCTGTTGGGGGTCTTTGCCAGTATTTCTTTGCAGCTCCCTGGAACTACTCTGTGGAGTTGCCCTGTGAGAGCCACTCAGCCACGAACCTGCCTGTGGAAAAGGGGGCCCCTGGGTCCGCATGCCTCGCGGGCTAAAGCAGGGCAGCCCCGGACCTCCGGCATGGAGGAGGCCAGCGTCGAGCTTTAAGGACAGCAGCCGCCCTGGCGGTGCGATAATGGGCGTCCACGTGACCCTCCCGTTGACCTTCCCGCTCAAGTTCATGTTTCAGAACCGGAGAATGGTGCCGAACTTCAGATGTCGAGCTAACGGTAGAGTTTTTTTTTTTTTTTTTTTTTTAATGTTTTTATTTATTTTGAGAGAGCAGGAACAGGGGAGGCACAGAGAGAGAGGGAGACACAGAATCCGAAGCGGGCCCCGGGCTCCGAGCTGTCAGCACAGAGCCCGACGCGGGGCTCGAGCCCGCGAACCGTGAGATCGTGACCTGAGCGGAAGTCGGACGCTCAACCGACGGAGCCACCCAGGCGCCCCAAGCGAACGGGGGATTCTGAAGCAAGGCCTGTTGGGGGTTCTTACCTGAAGGCACCGTTCACGTTGTCAGCGCGTGGCATCCTCACCCGTGAGAGAGACCTCTCCTCGTCAGCCACCAGACATCCCAGGTGGAGCCTCCACCATCTGAGAGGACGCCGGCCTCCCCTGGTCGTCCTCCCACCACCTCAGGTTAGGCAGCTGTGAAGGAGACGCTGTCTTTGGCCCCGGGCGAGCCTTCGCCGGCACTGCCCACCCCTCTTGAAGAGCCGCCGGGCGTCCTGTCGGATGGCGGCAAAGGCCGGTCTGGACCACGGGAAGTCACACCTTCCCGTGACTTTGAGAAATGCCTCCACGCGCCACCCGCCCCATCGCCCCTGTCACACGGAGTCCCAGAACAGTCCAGATTGTCCTCTCCTCTTTCCCTCGCTCTCGTCAATGTTGGACTGAAACGTGTTCTTGATCTTTGGGGTGGCGTTTTGATTGTGAAGTAACCCAGTAACGAGGACCTGAATCTCTGTCCCGCCTTAAACAACTGAACGCCAAGGCAAACGTCTGAAACGGCACCGTGCGGACGCTGGACAAGAGCAGTGTAGGATCCCAGAGAGAAGGGAAACCAGGTGGGCTGTGTGTGGACAGCGCAGGGTCCAGGCCCAGGCACAGGGGGACCCGGAGCCGGTGACTCTGATGTGAGAGAGTCTGGAGTGGGGAGGCGGCGGGGGGGGGTGGAAGGGGGGGGAAGGAGTCTAGACCTTGGGGGGCAGAGTATGGAGAGGAAGGTGGCTCACTTTGTATAGCCGGGTGCTGGTTAGCCGCTGGTGGGGCAGGAGGCTATCAAGGCAAGGAAAGCGGTCCTAGAAAGGAGCGGCTAGAATCATCCTCCAGGCTCAGGGGACCCCGGCGTGTTCCCGCTGGCAGGATGGAAAGGCTCTGACAGTGGCCACAAGCGGCGCCCTCAGAAGGATCGGCCTCAGGAGCGGCACCAGATTGGCCTAAACCAAAGGCTGGTCTGGACCCACTTAACAAAGCTTCGCAGCGAGCCTCAGAGGGTAACTTTGCAGGTAACTCCACGGAAGCGTAGAGTAACATGGAATGTAGGGAGGTGGGCTGTGGGACCCGCCCCCCCCCCCCCCGAAGTGTTGCGAGTCACTGACATTCACCACCCGCGGTGTTTGTGAGAGCCTCTCAGAGGCACGCAGAACGTCTGCTCGTCCTGCAGCTTTAAAAACCACATGGCGAGCCTGTGTCCACACAAAAACCTGCACACGGATCACTGCCCCCCTCCCCTGCCCAAAATTGGAAACAACCAACTTGTCTTTCATGGACGGATAAATAAACGGTCCATCCGGACAATGGGATGTCGTTCCGTCCTGAGAAGAAATGAAAACATCTGGTGGAATCTTAAACGCATATTGCTAAGCGAGAGGCCAATCCAAAAAGGCTGCTCGTAGATCCTAGCTCTACGGCCTTCTGGAAGAGGCAAAATTACGGAGACCGAGAAAGACGAGTGGTGGCAGGAGTTGTGGGGGATGAACAGGTGGGACACACAGGATTTTTAGGACACCGGACGTCTAACCTATCATTAGCATATGGGAACTACCGTGTGCTCGGTTTTGCCGGGAGCCTAAAACTGCGCTAAAAAAAGTGAATTCTATCAGGAACCAAACAGACAAACCAACCCACACGGGATGGTCCTCAAGTCCAAAACCTGTCCCAGACCTTCAGTACGTGTTTCGGTGCCTAGAATTTTTCAGATTTTAGAAAGGCAAAGTGGTTTGCATCCTGCGTGCCATGTGGCGTCCCAGCGGGCTCCGGAACAGCACCTGGGGGTCACCCACGTCGGTGTCTCTGCAGCAAGGAGAGGACGCTTCACACTCGGAGCTTCTGAAGCGGGATTGTCTTCGGCAGCCTCGTGTCTGTTCGGGTTGGGGGTCGCCGCACGGATCCGGCAAAACTCGTGTTCAGGTCCTGAACTCAGTACAGGCTCGGGATCTGGTGAGCGTCCTGGGTGGGTGGGCCGTGGGAAGCTCTAGGTCCTGAGCAGAAACCTGAGGCCGGAGGGGACGGGAGCTGCCGAATCATTCCCCGGCCTTCCGGGGAAGCGCTTTGCAAGCCCAGGACGACTTGGAACTTAGTGACGAAAGATTTCGGAGAAACAGACCCCCCCCCCCGCCCCCCATAATTAACATATTGGCGTCAAGTAATCTGCCAAACGGTGGTGTTTTGTATCCTGGTAACATCCTGACCCACTTCCCAGTTTATAAAAGAGCCGAGGACAAAGAACAGCAGGGGGTCGTTGGCAACCGGGTACTGGGTACTCCTAGCAACTGCTCCAGCCCCAGCAGCCTGCTCGGTGGGAGAAATGGGAGAAATGTGCTCGCCCCGGCCAGTCGCTTTCTAAAACAAAGTTAGGATCGCACCGTGTTCTGTTCCCCCAGCCGCAGTGGGACGGTGCTGCCTCAGGTCACTGGGGACGACTTCAAAACCACGGTGCACGAATCCGGAGGACGTCGGTGGTGGCGCCTGGGGCTCCGTGCTGGCCCTGGGCACCTCACAAGTGTGTGTCCGCGCGGAGAGGGAGGTGCTGGGACGGGGTCGGAGGAACGGCTCTGAACCCATGGCGCGCACACAGATGGACCGTTTCTCGTTTGCGGTTGGGTTAGGACTCACGGGGCGAACCGCCACGGCTCCGGTTCAGATCGAAGACGTGGCATCCCCCTGAGAGCGGGACTCCAAGAGGGGGCGCTGCCGGTTGTGGCCCCGGCTCTTCTGGAAGCCTGTGGCTGGGAGCGCAGATTCCGGGCCGGCCTCAACCCTGACCCGAAAGTCTAGTGTGCGTTCCTGGGCTCCCGGTGACGGAGCAGATGCTGAGGACGGGGTCTGGGTGGGGCTGTAGATTCTGCACCAAGGGCCACACGGAGTCATGAGACTCTGATTGTGCTTATTACTTCTTGAGAGAGAGAGAGAGAGCGTGTGGGCAAGAGGAGCAGAGGGAGAGGATCCCAAGCAGGCTCCATGCTCAATGTGGAGCTCGATCCCACGACCCTGGGATCATGGCCCAAGTCAAAATCAAGAGTGGGACGCTCAACCCACTGAGCCATCCCGGCGCCCTGGGTCGTGACTCTCTAACGCGCTCCTGCTTCCTCAACTTCCAGTTCCCCCCCCCAGAGACCTGGCATCCAGTGGCCGTTTCCAAAAGCCCAAACCAGTGAGAAATTGGATGCCAGCTGCTGCCCCCCCGCTGGACCTCTGAGAAGAGAGACCCAGGGAGGGCAGAGCGTGATGGGAGGTAAACCCAGGTGAAAGCGGGGCTGGGCCGGGGGGCTGGGGGGACAGAGTCCCTGCCAGCAGTGAACAGGGGGACCCCCAGCGACACCCACAGTTCGACAGGGCTCCTGGACTGCTGCCTATTCAAAGCGACCAAACAAAGCACAGGTCCTGTTGCTGTGCCTGTCCCGCCGGGGCCCTTGTCGCTCGGCCTGACACCAGGTGAGGTACTGATGTTTGCGGGGAAACTCTTGCCCGGGCTCATTCGCTGCGCGTTAGAGCCTCAAAGCAGCCATCCATAGCTGTGTGCCATGCGGCGGGGGCCCCTGTGTGGTCAGGGAGCAGAGGCTGATCTGGGGAAGGGGAGGCAGGTCTCCAGGCACTGAGATCTTCACCCGTAGCTTCAAAGGCAGGGAGGGGTTTGCGAACTCGAGGCCCCTCCCAGAAGCTTCCCCTGGGACATTTCACCTCCTCCGCCCCCCAGGTCCCAGCTGGTCCCTGTATGGCCAGTGATCCTCTTTAATGGATGGGGGGACCATCAGCTCTTGAAGGGGTTGGAATGTGGGGGGAGAGCCTTGAGGGTCCCCCAGCAGTGCCGGATAGGAGACGTGCCTGAGTGTTTCCTTTCCCCGCCATAGCACATTGCCACCAGTTTATTCCCTGACCGCTCTAAGGCCAGAAGTCAACGATGGTTGTCACTGGCCGAAATCAAGGTATTGGCCAGGCAGTGCTCCCTCCGGAGGCTCTAGGGGAGGACGCTTTGCCTGCTGTACGTTTATGGAACAGGACTTCAGACAGGGTAGAGGTCCTGACTTCACTGTGGACTGACTGCCGTTGACATGGTTGCTGTTATTCTTTTATTCGTTCGGGTATTTCCCACTTTACACAGAAGGGCAGGGCGGCCCAGAGGGGTGATGTCCCCTGCTCCGGCTCCCAGCACGTGTTGGATCTGGGCTTCCTGCTCAGCCCGCCCATCTCTGGCACCCACGTTCCCGAGCACCCACCAATGCTGCCTCTCATGTGCCTGCCACTGCCACAGAAGGGCGGAGGGTGTTGGGGGGGGACCAGCTGTCCCCTTGACCTTGACGTCAGAGCAGGGAGCTGCGTTCCAGTCTGGCAGGGCGCTTGGGAACATGAGGGGGACACTGGGGCGTGGAGGGCATCGTTCCTGTTCTGTGTTCCTGTTCGGTCCGAGCCTCAATCAGAGGAGCAGGCCTGCGTCTCATAGCACGTGCTCAGTTGGCCCCAGCACCCCGGACTGTGGCTACGGTGCCCTGGGCTGTGGCTACGAAGCCCAGGAAGGGGGGTGGGCAAGGCCTGGGCACCAGTGGGCAGTGCAGTCACCGCTCAAGCAGAACACGGGATGCTTCTGCTTACGCCTCTGAAAGCGCATACCGGCAAGAACTGGGTCGCCTTTGAAATCGTCATCCCCACTCTTACCCCCCGGTGACTGTCCAGCAGCTGTCGTCAGTGGTTACCGTATTACGGAGCCTGCCTGGTTACTTCAGCAGCTGTGGGAGGGAGGAGGAGACGGGGCTTTGTGCACATCAGGAAGCATCTTCACTCTTCACTGTTCCAGCAACAGCGTGGGCCTCCGGGTGCCCACCTCCTCCCCAGTCCCCGCCCGAGCTTAGGAACGCGGGCGTCTAACCCGCTCAGAGACACTCAGCAGATGGAAGGATTCGTTTCTCTGTCTTCCAGTCCCTGGGCGATGGGAGCAGCGATCCGACCCTGTGTCCCCAGAAAGGAAGAGGTGCCCACCTGCCCCGTTCCTTCGCAGCTGCCTGTCGCGGCATGGGGCCTCTCCCCCCCTCCCCCCCCCCATGCCCATCTGCCATTTAGGAATGGAAGCGTCCAGAATAAAGCATCATCTAAAACCTCTCCAAATGACGGCCAAGTACCGGCCCGCACCTTCCAGGGAAGTGCCATCCAAAATATGGCTCAAAGCCCTTGAATGCACTTAGCATTTGTACGGTCTGTTAAGCTAAATGGCATGTATTTGTTTTGCTGCAGAGTGAAAAGAATTTTCCTCTTTTGCGTATTGTTGCAAGACGTTTATTAAGAACACAAGGGATGACCAGCCGTGGTATTAACATTCTAACACAAATTCAGACGCTTGTGTTTTTCCAAGATCACAGCATCCTGGGGAAGACAACCAAGAAACCAACAAAAAACTAAGGCATCGTGGAGACCGTATGCAGGTCGTGCGTTCGTATTCCGTAACCGAGTATAAACCCAGGGCCGTGAAAACTGTATAATTTTAAAGCCCGATTTCTGTTCTCTGATAAAAAGGAAAGCAGTTTTTGGTTTCACGAACCGGTTTTAAGTCTGTTCACACTTTGTCCTGAACAGTCGTCCTGTGCTAATAAACTCTGGTTCTTGGCACCGCCCCCCCTTCACGTGGCCCAAGATAAACCTAAGAACCCGGAAGGCCTTCTTCCCAAAGGTTCCGCTGCTCATGATACACAGTGCCACGTTTACCAGGGAGAAACAGCTTCCTTCCCATTCCGCACTGACTCACTGGAAGGAAAAGTGGAAGACGGGTGACAAATCGGCGTTACTGTGTGCCTGTCGCTCACGGTGACAGCCGCGGCTCGGTGGCGGCCCAGGCCTCACGCCGCGCTCAGCGGGTTGGCCACGCGGCCCAGGAAGTGGAGGGCGGTGGAGTCTTGCTCATAAATGGCGAACAGGAACGGGCTGTTGAGGGTCACCTCCAAGGCCTCGGGCCCGTCAGGCTGCTGGGCGGACTCTGTGGGCTCTTCTCCCTCGTCTGCTTTTAGTTCGAAAAGGACGCTGTTCAGCACCTGCAAGGCAGCAGGTGTTGGGACGGCTCCCGAAGGCCCTCGGGGCCCAGCTATGTAGTGCTGTCGCTGGAGGGCGTTTCTCCAGACCGTTCACGCCCCGCCCCTCGGTGTAGACGACCCCCACTCGGCCCAACCCACCTGACAGCTCCTCCCCAGAGTCCCTCCACTTCCCACCTTGCTGTTGCCATCCACGGCAAAACCCCGGGCCCTCGGCTGCGGGCCCCTGTGCTCAGTTCATCCCACTCACGTAGCACAGGGGTTCATGCCCCCCAAACAGTGGTCTCCGAGGCCAGAACCGCAGCCCTTCTTCTCCCCAGCAGAGCGTCCAGGCAGCCCCGCTGCAGAGGTGCATCATTCCAGGCAGCAGAGCCACAGTCTGCCTACCACCAAGCGTTTCCCTGAAGCAGGTGGCCCTCTGGCAGGGCTGGCACTGGGCCTAGGGGCACTCACTGTCATGGCCCAAGTCCTGGCCCTGCTGTAGGATCTGGGAGGGACCCTGAGGCTAGGCCAGGCTGGGCAGAGCCATAGAACACATGGTGGGGAAGGGTTCGCTGCTCTCCACCTGTCCCCAGAAAGCCCTAGAAGGCTCTGGTCACTTCTCTCCTACCCTGCGTGCACACTTAGCTGGCCATGCTCTCCTCTCCTACCCCACCCGCCTCCCGGGAGCTCCCCCTGTGTCCCTCCTGTCCACGCCTCCCACTCTGCGAACCCACGGAATCCGCTCCGACACAGACAGACACCTCCCGCACAGTACCTTTCCGACTCTGAGCTGGTCGTCGCTGATTTTGCCCAGGTTCGCCTCTGCACCCAGCAGGGTGGGCAGCCTGGCCTGGGCCAGCAGGTCCTGAAGGTCATAGGAGCCTTGTAGTGTCAGCTGGGGCATGGTCAGGCGGATGGTCCTGGGAGGGTGACACACACTTAGGGAGGTCCCGGTGGCCCCCACCGTGAGGCCCTGGGCCCCCCTCACCCGGCTAGGCCATCTTGGGGAAAGTTTGTCAGCAGCAAACATAACAAAAAACTTCCATGTCCTTGGGAATACGGTGAGAAGGGCATATATTTAACAGCGGTGCTCTCTGGGTGTTTGTGGACAGTCTATGCTTCCATTCTGGGTTTAGGTTGGCTGCACCGAAGGTGTATCACCTGGAGAACTTTAAAATGCTATTCTCTGAAATAATGCATCCTGTCTTACTAGCTACCTTTCAGTGGTGTCCTTGACATAGAAACCCCCCACCGTGGGGGGGGTGGGGGGAGAGAGAGAGAGATAGGAGGGATGTCCTGTCACTCTCAGCGGTGGGCACGTTCCTTACATCAGCTCAGTTGACCTTCCTTTGGCATCCCTGAGAGCCCATGGATGTTTCCAGTGACGTACCAAACCCTCACAAGAGGTGACAGTGGACCCATGTCCCTAGTAGCATTATTCATGATAGCCAAAAGGTGGAAGCGGCCCAAGTGTCCGCTGATGGATGAAAAGATACACAGAGCACGGTCCATCCATATAATGGAATGTTAGCCTCAAGGAGGAAGGAAATTCTGACGCAGGCTGCAACGTGGGTGAACCCTGGGGACAAGATGCTAAGGGAAATAAGCCAGTCGCAAAAGGACAAATACCCTATGCCTTCACGCCTCTGAGGTCCTAGAATAGACACATTCAGAGACCGGAAGTAGAAAGGTGGCGGCCAGGGGCGGGGGGAGGGGGAATGGAGAGTTAGTGTTTAACGGGGTCAGAGTTCCAGTCTGGGAAGAGGGAAAGATCCTGGGGATGGGTGGCGGTAAGGGCCACGCAACAGTGTGGATGTTCTCCGTGCCCCTGAGCCGTGTACCTAAAAGATGGGTCACGTGGTAAGTGTTAGGTGTTTACCACCCACCACAACCAAAAATGATCTAGAAAGGAGACCTCAGGAGGCCACTAGGCCCCGCCCCCTCCCCGAGTGCCTGTCTCGGGGCAGATTTCCGGACCCCACTGCCCTGCGCCTGGGTGGTAGGTCAAGTGTAGCGCCCCCAGCGAGAATTGCTTTCTTCCCCGCCGCAGGAGTGGAGCAAACCAGGGGGCCTGTGGGGTCAAGGTCATCTTCGAGAAAAAGCCCCTCCCCCGGGTCTCTCGGAAGGGTACGAACCCTTCTGGGAAGTTGGCCCCCCACAAGCTCTTGGATTGCAGTAGATTGTGTGTGTTGGGGGGGATGGGGCTGGGGGGGGGGTGGCGTCAAAAGGGGCAGATTGAAACGCGGGCATCCAAAACCAGCGGGTGAGCACAAGCCCAAGGAAGGCATGCTCCCCGCTCCATTACCTCTCGTGCTCCCAGAAGAAGCCGGTAAACCCAGAGCCATGTCAGTGGATGGCTGGAGGGGTGATGGGGGGATGCCCAGGCCCTCCAGCCCTGAACAGCAGGGGCCGCCCGGCCTGCCCCTGCTCACCCCCACTCCCGCCTCACACCTCCTCCCCCCACCCCCGGCTTCCAGGGGGAGCAGCCCCAGAGGTGCCGGCGGTTTCCCGGGAGCCATACCGGGGAGAGAGATTCTTCAGCCACGTCAAGAAGTTGTGCTGGAAGCTGAGGGTTTCCACCTGTTGCAGGCCCGACATGCATTGCGGCTGCACCAACAGCAGGCAGGCGCTCCTGCCCAGGGGCACGCGGGTCATGGAGAGGTTGTTCTGGGCGTCGCTCCAGTGCTGGAAGGTGCCCGTGCCCGAAAGCATGGGGACGGGCACTGCCGTGGTGTTGTCCACCCAGAACTCCTGGAGCCCCTCCAGCAGGGAGAACCCCTTCAGCTTTCCTGCGGACCCGGACGGGAGACAAGAGGGGAAGGGTCAGCTGGGGCAGGGGCAGGCGGGTGGGCTCGGGCGAGGGCGCCACTGAGCAGGGGTGGGGCGGGGCGAGGCCTGGAGGGCAGATCCCGGAAGCGCAGCCCGGGCAGGGGGCATTCTCCCCGCCCAGCGCATCACCAGCCCCACGGCCCCAGGGGCCCGTTCAAGTCCTCCTCCTGCAAGATCACCGCGGTGCCGCCAGCCGCCAGCGGTGAAGACATTGCACCCGCCAGGTGCCACCCTGGGACTTTACACCTGTCGCCTTAAGGCCCACAAAGGAAGGCGGAGAATTTAGGCACCTTCCACCACGACTGAGTGACTAACTCACCCCAGATCTGCCCTGGCCCAAAGCCTGTGGGCTGCCGTGCTCACTTTCTTTTTCTTTTTCTTTTGTTTTTTTTTTGACAAATTCAATTGTTGGGTTCACAGCAAAAGGTAGAGGAAGGTATAGAGATTTCCTGTGTTCCCCCCCCCCCACTCCCCCGACATGCACAGCCTCTCGCCCCACGGACACCCCCACCAGGGCGGGACGTCCGTTGACGCCGATGAAGTGACACGGACACATCGTCATGACCCAGAACCCGTGGTTGACATCAGGGCCGTACACTCTCCGGGTCTGGACAGACATGCAGTGACCTGTATCCACCATCACCGCGTCATCCAGAATAGGGTCACGGCCCGACACGCCCCCAGTGCATGCTCGCTCTCCAGCCCGCGAGCAGGGCCGGCGGTGACAGAGACTCCCTTTCTCAAGTCCTAGGACGCGGAGCTGAGCACACACCTCCTGTCACGAAGGCTCCACGTCTCGGGCCCCTGTGCTGCCAGGGACACCCCTACGACCCAGCGCGACCAGTGGCTCTGAGCAGAGGCGCTCCGTGCAAGCTGGCACCGGGCCTCGCCGGCGGGCGGTGAACCCTCTCTGGTGCCCTCGCTCCCGCAGGGCTGTGCACGTGGTGGCAGAACCGAGCTGCCACCCGGCTCAGCTGTCCTGGGAGACAGGACGGACACCTGCCGAAGGCCCTGTCCCTGGGGGCCTCCCTGTGACCAGAGCCCCTGGCACAGCCCCTCCCCCCTGCAGTCTCCTCGGTCACCATGAGTGGCCCACGTCGGGGTTGTTTCTGGGGGAATGAGGGGAGGGTAAGGGTGAGTCTGTCACAGAGCAGCTGGGGGTCTGAGTAAAGGCAGCTTCAAAAGCCACGGCTCCCTTTTCTGGGAACAGAGGTCTCCGAAGTGGAGGGGCGGGGGCTGGAAGGACAAGGGTGCCTTCCCAGGGCCTGGGTCTGGCAAGAAGGGACCGCCAGACCCAGCCTCTCCCTCCCCCTTTGTAGTCGGGCCTTGGGGAGACAGGAGCGACAAGCCGTGGTGTCCTTCCTCCCACGCTCCCCCAGGCCTGGCAGGGGACTCGTTAGTTCAGGGGAAGAAAGGACTGACTCTTTTCCCACCAAGACAGAAAGACGTGAGACTCTGCACTGGAGGCGGCTGCCCGGTCCCGTCTGCTCATCTGAAAAGCACAGCACACCGTCCTCGTCCAGAGGTTAAGTAAATCCCTCAAGGTTAAGTCAGCTGGCGTCGTGGAACCTGTCAGGGCCAGCACCCAGCTTGGGATGACAGCAGGGCCTGGGCAAAGGACGCCCTGGAGCTCGCGGGCTCCCAGCCCCCAAGTGCTCGCCAGTTGGGAACGTGCACCTGACCTCCACTCAGGTCACGGTAATAGAACGTCATTGCCAAAGGGGAACACAGAGCTCCCAAGACGTAAGTGGACGTGCCGCGGCGGACAGGTGCATCTCTGTTGGATGGAAACTGAGGCACAGAAAGGTCAGGGAGGGAGATCAGAAGCGGGGATGTGGTGGGGCTGGGTGACCGTCCAGGGCGTCGGAGTCCTGAGCGCGGTTCTGCTTTTCTCTTCGTGGCTTTCCTCGCTCCCCTCTTGTCCAGCCCCATCATGTGAACGCGTGCACGGGGGCTTTTCCAGAATGAGTCCCCGTTTCTGGCACCTGTGGCTCCCTAGCTTCGCCTTTTGGGGGCACGACTTCCTCAGTGAGCTCTCCTCCTGGGGCTCCTCTTAGGAATGGCGAGCTGAGCCCACGAGTCCCCTCTGTCCTCCCCTGCTCAGCTGGATGGCCCCAGTGCTGGACTCTGTTCCCACGACCTGTGAGCGCTGGGACCTGAGCATTCCTGGGTCTGCCATCTTCCTCCTGCACCCAGAACAGGCTGGAGGTCCTTCCCCCTTGCGGTTTACAGGCTTCCAGAATGTTTTCAGAGTAAGAAAGCAGCCATGCTCTGTTAAACCTCTCTCTCTCTCTCTCTCTCTCTGGCTCCAGTTTGGCTGCTTGCTCGCTTGGCTCGCAAACGCACCCTCCCTGGCCCCTCAGTTTGCAGAGCCACTACCTTAGCATATGCTCCCGGGAGGGTTTGCCTGCCCCGTTGAGCAGCCTTCCCGGGAGTCCCCCTCCCCCCCCCACCCTGCCTTCAGTGCACATGGCACAGGCCGCCTGGGCGACCTCTGAACAGAACCCTTTGCCCGCTCCAACACCCGCCAGCCTTCCCAACGTCAGATTCCAAGTCGGAACCCGGCCTGTCTTTCCGGCCCCGCCTTGCACCAGCCACACTCGCTCACTCCCAGCTCCGGCCAAACAGAGCCGCCCTTGCCCTGGTTCCTGGCCCCGAACTCGCTAGCCTTTGCTCACATGTTTGCTCTTCTCCACTGCAGCCCCGCTCCCCGAGCCGCCCCCAGGCCTCTGTCCTCTTCCCCAGTGACCCTCCCTCCTCTGGGTGCTCAGCCCCCCAGGTCCCTTCCTCGGGGACTTTTACCTGCAGCTCTGTACCCTGGGCATTCGCCTGTGGGACCTAGCTGCCCTGCTGAGGCTCGAATAGGCAACCTGGGGTCGGGACCTGTGCGTTCTTCCCGCCTGGCCCCCCGGAGACGCCCAACTCGGGGAGCTCGCATGCGAACCTCTTCCGTGATTATATATTGAATGAGCGAACTGTCTTCGTAGGGATTTTTTTGTGGGGGAGGAGGGAGTAATGGCCCCTCCCAACATGAAAGGGATTTAAGCAAACAAACGGGCTATGTTTGCATGGACATTGACCTTCTCAAGAGACAGGAACCCCTCCCGCCTGAGCGTAGAGCTGGGCCCCAGGGCCAGGAGGTGGGGGCTTGGGTCCTGGGACACCCGCTCGTGCCTGTGCTTTCTTGAGGAGGCCACTGCGTTGTTGTTTTTTCCTCTAGGGACAGCAACACCTCTCCACCACACCGCCAGGGGATTGAATGAGAAAAGTAGAAGGATGTACTTTAGTAGCTGCACAGAGTAGGGCAGCAGGTAGGTGGGCCGATAGTTCCGCCTCCTCGAGAGTGACTCCTGGGTGCTCCCTCACAGGCGCCACCCTGCCCTTCTCCAAGTCCTGGCCCTTGCTGAGCTGAAATGTTGGGCATTACAGCCACAGTCGCAGGGAACTGTCACCCTTTGGAACCGGCCCGGGGGTAGAGCCCACCCCACCCGCAGGGTCTGTCTTACCTTGGAAGCGGACATAGGTGTTGAAAAGTAGGGTGCTGTCTGGGCCGACTCCTGACAGGGGGCTGTTCATTTTCCACCCCGTCACTGCCTGCGTGAACGCGTTGATCTTCTCGGCAGCAAGATCTGGGTCCGTGGACAAGTCCAGAGAGCGCTCGAGGGTGATGGGGGCAAAGGGAGCCAGGCCCCGCACAAATGGCTCCTTCAGGCGCAGGCCGGGGGCTGTGAACAGGCCCACCACCGTGGAGAGGAGCAGTCTGGGCTGGCCGCTGGCCCCACCCTGGGCGACCAGAAGGCCCTGGATGGTGTGCAGGGCAGAGAGGACCTTGTGGCCATCCAGCCGGGACGTGCAGCCCTGATCCTCCCCGGGGACGCCCAGGAACGCCTGTAGTCTGCTGGCCGTGGGGTCCAGGGCGCCCAAATAGAAAGAGGCCAGGGTGCCAAAGAGAGCCGTTGGGGACAGGATGGCCGCCCCGCTGGCCGTGCTCCACGACTCACTCAGCATCCTGTACATGTGAAAGCCCAAGAAGTTGAGCATCATCCCCACCTTCGCCGCCCTCAGCCTGTCTTCCTCCTCCAGCCCCTCGGTGGCCAGCACGAGCTGCTCTCGGAGGGCCTCCTCGTCCACAGGGGTTGTCTTGGCCTGAATGGGGACCGGTGTGAAGGTCGGCTCTTTGGGCGCCTCCGCGTTGGACTTCTCCAGCTGCTCACAGCTGCTCTCGCTGTAGACGAGGAGGTGAAAGGGGTGTATGTACACCCGGTCGGCAGCGGCGAGGCCGGCCCAGGCCAGGAGGCAGAGGACGGCGGCCCTCAGGCTCGCACCACCAGGAGCCATCGCTGACGGGGGCGCTCACTTCCGCGGACCCTGCAAAAATGTCCTCTTGTCAAGGGTGAGTTCTACTCGGTGTGGAGGGGCCCTCTAGCCAGACTTTTAGCCGTTCCAATATTCCCTGCGATCGTTCAGTCCAGGAGAAATCTATCGAAGTCTACACACGTCGAAGAGAAGGGGTAGATTTCAAAGCTCTGGGGAAGACACCGCGCAGGTGCAAAACGCCGCTGTGGGCTGGGCTGCGCGCTCTCACGGGGCTTATTTTGGGGTGGGCTTTGTGTTTTGTTGTGTCTAATGTTTAAATTTTTCTTTTAACGTCTATTTATTTTTGAGACAGAGAGAGACAGAGCATGAACGGGGGAGGGGCAGAGAGAGAGAGAGAGGGAGACACAGAATCCGAAGCAGGCTCCAGGCTCCGAGCTGTCAGCACAGAGCCCGACGCGGGGCTCAAACTCACGGGCCGCGAGATCGTGACCCGAGCCAAAGTCGGATGCCCGACCGACTGAGCCACCCAGGCGTGCCCCGGTTGTTTTGTCTAATTTTTATAGCGGTGGGGATGTCTTGGGATTAAGACCTCTGGAGAGTTTAAACAGAAATAGGAAGTCGTCCGTGAAATCAAGTAAAAATGTTCACAAATGTTTTCACAAAATAGTGGAAGCACTTCTCTCCAAGGATATATGAGTGGCTGATATTACTTTTACGTTATGTTAATCAGTGATCTTCTGCTTCCATCAATAATTATATGTTTAATAGAGAATAATATGGAAACACTCAAGCTGATGTTTAAGGGACCACTTTCGGCAATAACGTATCATGATATTAAGGCAAAAAATGTTTTAAACTATTTGTTGAAATCCCAGTCCCTCAAAATGTACTATATCTGGAGACATAAAGAGGTAATTTAGGTGAAGTGAGGTCATCGGGGTGGGGACCTACTCCAATCTGACTGGTGTCCTTCTAAGAAGGGGAGATTCAGGGGCGCCTGGGTGGCTCAGTCGGTTAAGTCCGACTCTTGATCTCGTCTCAGGTTATGACCTCACGGTTCGTGAGTTTGAGCCCCACATTGGGCTCCATGGTGACAGTGTGGAGCCTGTTTGGGATTCCCACTCTCTCTGTCTCTCTCTATGCCCCACCCTCTGCTTGTGCACTCTCCCCCCGCCATCAAAAATAAATAAATAAACTTTAAAAAAAAGAGAGAGGAGATTAAGACACAGACACATCCAGAGGGAAGACACTGTACAGACTGAGGATGGCCACCTATCTAGAAGCCAAGGAGAGAGGCTCCGAAGAAGCCAGCCCCGCTGACACCTTCATCTCAGGTGGGTAGCCGCCAGAATCGTGAGATAACATGTCTATTAAGTGACCCAGTCTGTGGGGCTTCGATATGGCCCCTAAGCAAACTCATACATTCACGCGCCCCTGGCTGTAAGTTTTCCCCTCGAAAACCAAACGTGGACCAGACTGCCGGTCTCTTGGAGGCCTCTTGGCCCCAGGGGAGGCGGTAAACCAGTTTGGAATACAAAACTAGCACACACAGGGGCACCTGGGTGGCTCAGTTGGTTGAGCGTCCCACATCGGCTCAGGGCGGGATCTCGAGGTTCGTGAGTTCGAGCCCCGCGTCGGGCTCTCTGCTGTCAGCCTGCCAGCGGCTCAGTCAGTCAAGCGTCCGACTCTCGGTCTCGGCTCAGGTCACCATCTCACGGCTCGTAGGATCGAGCCCCGAGTCGGGCTCCACGCTGACAACATGGAATCTGCTTGGGATTCTCTCTCTCTGCCCCTCCCCACCCCTTCAAAAAAAATAAATTAAAAAAAAAAAAAAGAAAAGCTGGACCACACTGAGTTATCAGGAAAGATAGTGGAAGCAGAGTGCCGGAGAAATCTTGCAGTAACAGGCACCCCGTCCAGGGTTGGGGCCAGGCAGGTAAGCACAGCCCCCTCCCTGCTCCACCCCTCCTGCACCGCCTCGTCTCGGCACCGTCTGGGGGGGGGGGGGGAGCAATTTCATGGATCACTGTCGTTGCTCTCAGCTGGGATCAGCTGCTGCTGCCCCGGCTGGTCCTAAGTCAGCACGCAGCAGGAGCCTGTGATTCTCCCCTCCTCCACCACCCTCCCCCTCAGCCTCCCTCTCCCCTCCCCTCCTCCAGGTATCCCGACTCCTCGTGGTTCCGTGGCCTGATGAAATGGTGAGATCGGCAACCGACCCTAATACAATGCTTATCATTGCCGGGCGGTGTTCTAGGGCTTTCCATAGACTCGTCTCATCCTGCTGGGGCTTCCTTGACCCCGCGTTTCACGCCGCAACTGTCCCCCGCCACGCCTGACACTCTGGGCTCACCGATCCTGCTTTTACTTCCTTTTCCCTTAGCGCCGATCACCCTGTAACCGTCTGCAGCATGTATCTGTTTATTTTTTCGTTTTCAGTTCTGTCCCTTTGCACATGAAAGCAAACCCCATGAGAGCGGGGTCCTCGCTCGGTTTTGTTCGCTGATGCATGGACACCGCGGTCCCAGAAATGCGCCTGGGACCTCGTAGGTACTTGGTACATAATTGTCAATGGAGCACTTACCGCGGGTTTGCAGAGGAGGTCCGGTGATTTGCTCTAGGCCACACAGGTCACGCAGTTCTGTCAGAGAGACAGAACTAGGATTCAAACCCAGGCCCTCCCCCCCCCCCCCAGACGCCATAGTCCACATGCTTCAGCACTGATCTGTAGTGCCTCTCGAACAAAACAATAAGACTTTGTCTTTCTAGTTTATCCTAAAGTTTAGAAAGCACTCTCACGTTAGATTAGCTCTTTTGATTTACATACACCCTGGTTCAGGAGCAAGGAAGGCCAGGCATTGCCATTTGTCCCATTTTACGGCTGAGCCACCCGAGGCTCGGGGGTACAGCGTGATGAGTGCACAGAACACAGCCTTGAACGCAGAGACAGCGCTGCCTCGAGGGAGGGGCGGGGAGTCAGACGCTGGCCACTCCTCATCCGAGCCCCGTGGGGACGCGGCCCCGGGGGCCAACTGAGTCAGCCTCCCCCAGCTCCGCCACCTGCACCGCAAGTTTGCTCTTCTTTCTGCTGGCAGGGGACCCAGGGGACTCCAGGCCACCATGACTCTGCTCCTGTGCCAGCCCCTGAGGCCCCAGCCCCGCTCATGGGCGGCAGGAGGACCCGGCCACTCTCTTCCCTTCTGCTGGGGAGGGACGGCTCCTCTGATGGGAGCTGGGTTGTGCTGTGGGAGAGGACAGCCCCCACGTCTGGATGTCTGCTGTGACAGGAGAGGAAAGGCCGCCTGTGAGTCTTCCATGGTGATGTCCCCGTGCTGCAGGGACCCCTGGCTTCTGGCCCTCAGCAGCTCTTTTCACTTCCCCACAGAGGCCCCCCACCGGCTTCTCCTCCCTGCATATGACTCAGCTGCCCTGAGAGAGACAGGGAGGGGTGTGTAAGGAGAGGGCCTCCCAGCTTACCTTCCGCCTTTAGTTCCCCCAAACAGAGGCAGCCTCTTCCCCTGGCAGGGCCGCGGAGGCCCTATTTATACGGGAGGGGTGGGGACGGCGCCGTTCCCAGAGCGTTCTGTGCCCAGGCTGGGGAGGAGGGGGGGTGACATCACTTGGCCCAGCGGTGGGGGTGGGGGGCCTCAGGCAGCCAGGCCGGGCCGGGGGACAGGCGCCAGAGCGACTCTCATGCAGGGGCTCCTTCCAGGAAGTCAGGGTGATCGATAACACACTTTCACTGCTGAACAGGATGAGCTGGAATGCCGTCGAGTTACACATTTACTGAAGTTTTCCTGCACTGGGGCCGCAGGTCCGGAACACAGGAGCGTCCCACGTAGGGGTGTGATTGATGTGTCTCTGCCCTGAGGCGTGGCAACCCCAGGCCAGCCACCCAAGCCTTCTCTCTCTCTCTCTCTTTTTCTTTTTAAGTTCATTTATTTTGAGAGAGACAGAGACAGCGCGAGTGGGAGAGGGCAGAGAGAGAGGGAGAGACAAAGAATCCCAAGCAGGCTACGCATTGTCCGCAGAGTCCCAAGTGGGGACCGAACCCACGAAACCATGAGCTCGTGACCTGAGCCAAAACCAAGAGTCGGACACCCAACCGACCGAGCCACCCAGGCGCCCCTAACCCAAGCCTTCTGACGGAGCCCTGTTTGGGGTGTGCTTCAAAGAGGCCCCAAGAGTGCTCTCGGAAGCCCCGTGGGCAGGGGAAGGAGGGGCAGCCCGGGGGTGACATCTGACCCCATGGCCTTGAGCAGCTCAGGCAGCCTTTAGCACCTGCTCCATGAGAGGCCCTCTGACGGGCAGGGGGAGGAACACACGACCAAGCCGAAGCACCGTCTAGAGACTCGTGGTTTAGCTGGGGAGATGGTTAGACACCAGCAATGATACAGCCAGATGGAAAGGCACCGACAAAGAGCTTTCAGATCACGGGAGGGAACAATCCGTTCAAACTGGGGAAGGTTTCAGGCAGAAATGTCATTTCAGTCACGCCTTGAAGGGTAAATAAGCTGGACTTAGAAGCTGAGGAAGGGATTTTAGAGGTTTATACGATGGGAACAGAGGTGGGGAAGCGTGGAGCCTGTTTGGGGGACGCCTGCACCCCTAAGGTGCTACAGGGGAGGGCAGGGGTGACAGAAAATTGCCGCTGCTTCCTGTGCTTGTCCCCAGGGACCACGAGGGTGCCGAGTCTTTCGTGGGTGTCCCCGGATGCAGGGCTTCAGGCCAAACTCTCCAGGATCGGAGCCAACTGCCCAAGATGAAACACACATGCACCCCCAGGTCTGGGGCGTGTGACCGAGTGATGTGGAAAGAAAGGACACTGGTTGGAGCCTGCACACCAGCTCAGAGATCAAAGTCGATGCCACAAGAGGGAGGGACTGAAGATGTCTAAGCAGAGGAGTGCCATGAAGCCGGACTTTTAAAAAAAATTTTTTTTTAATGCTTGTTTATTTTTGAGAGGCAGAGAGATACAGAGTGCGAGTGGGGAAGGGGCAGAGAGAGAGGGAGACACAGAATCCAAAGCAGGCTCCAGGCTCTGAGCTGTCAGCACAGAGCCCAATGCAGGGCTCGAACTCACGAACTACGAGGTCATAACCCGAGCCGAAGTTGGACGCTTAACCGACTGAGGCACCCAGGCACCCGTGGACTTCTTTTTCTCCTTCTTCTATTTTTAATTTTTATTTATTTTTGAGAAACACAAGCAGGGGAGGGGCACAGAGAGGGGGACAGAAGATCTGAAGCAGGCTCTGCACTGACAGCAGAAAGCCTGATGGGGGGCTTGAACTCACCAACCACAAGACCATGACCTGAGCCCAAGTCTGATGCTCAACCGATTGAGTCACCCAGGTGCCCCCAGACTTCCGCTTTTACAAATGTCCTCTAACTGCGACAAGCATCCATGTGCCAGGTATCAGTCAAAGTTCCAAGCTCAGGCCCCGGAGAGAATGATGAAACCAATAACCAAGACAAGGACAAGGTTAGATTGAGCAGCTGGTTAAAAATCAAAATTCTACCAAGTAAATGTGAAGACCCAATGATTCGTGAGCCGGGCAGCATCCCATCCAGCAAAGAGAGGGGAGCCCCACTGAGCCAAACAAAAGATCTTGAAGGCAGAGAGAGGGCATACAGACAACTAATAAAGGAATTTATTAGCAAGGAGTTCACTGTTTAGACAACATTGCCCTCCGAAGGGGAGCGGAAGGGTCTATGAGTAAATTTCCTAGGGTCGACCAGAAGACTCCACGTTGACCAACGAAAGGTTGCATCCTTGGGAGGCTGAAACTGCGGTTAGTTTAGCTATTCAGTCTTGGTTTGCCGAGTTAGCCTAAGCGATACCATTTGGGGCCCGTGGTTTTCTTTTTAACATGCTGCTACATGCCAGGTGCATACATCTTCTTAGAGGTCTGCAATACAAATGTTAGCATGCCCACCATCCAAGGAGAGAACACGGAGGCCCCAAGAGGTTCAGCCATCTGCGAAATGTCACCCAGAAAGAAGGTGGTGAATCCAGGTCTGTCTGACATCAATGGCTACTCTTTTCCTACCACAGTCATTCTTGTGTTCAATTTATTTTCTTTTTATTGGGGGGGGAGGGGCAGAGAGCGAGAGCGAGAGCGAGAGCGAGAGAGAGAGAGAGAGAGAGAATCCCAAGCAGGCTCCGTGCTTGATTTCATGACCCTGAGATCATGACCTGAGCCTAATTCAAGAGTTGGGCAGTTAACCGACTGAGCCACCCAGGCGCCCCTGAAGTTCAATTTCTGATCATGAGTCTTAGCCCAGCTCTTCAAAGGACAGCAACTATTTCACAGTATTAAGGGGCAGGAGGACATCTGCTGTCTAGACAAACCATAGTGCACACATTTTTATTAAACTCGTGAAGTCTGGGGAAGGGTCCCTGAACCCAAAATATGTATAAAATACGTTTTACTGTATTATTTCAAAATGGCCCCGAACAGTGGGTAAATTAAGGCATGAAGAGGTGAATCATGGGACCATAGAACCGGAAGGGGCCTCCCAAGACTACCACCCTTAGATCCTGCCAACTATGCCCTAGAGCACCTTCTTTTAACCTTCTTAAGTCCTCTGGTGCCTGGACTGGTAGGGCGACAGGACCACAGCCTGTGTGGTCTCTGTCCTGGCTCTCCCCTTTAATGCAACCCCCCCCCGCTTCTACTCATCCCCCACGTTGCATCAGGAGGTGACCAGATGTTTGAGTAGCTCTCAGACTCCTGCCTATGGAGCATCCCAGGTCTCGGAGGGCAGTCTGCTAATCAGCTCACTCTTGCCGACGGGCACGAGTTTCTTTCACTGACATTAAAGGGCAGGGTCCCGTAAGATTGGGCTGCCAGAATGGTACTGACATGCTCCTCTTTGGAGAACTCTCAAATCACACATGGGACTTCAGGGCTCTGAGCTACCAAGCCAAACCCTGGGCTTGAGCCATGTGTGGGTCCATGTATCTGCTCTCATCCACCTGTGTCCCATGTATCCTTCTCAGGGTGACTGCGGGCATCCTTCTTCTTGTGGACCCCCTGCCTCTGGCCCTCAGAATGCACCCCCTACATGCTCCACAGGCTCTGGACCAGTCAGGCTTGCTAACTGATCCATTTGACCGATGCACCTCAAATCAGTGCAGTGGCGTTGTGCCCTCCAGGGTGGTCTCCAGCCATGCCAGACGAGGGAGGGACATTCCTTGGGACAATGAGACCCCCCTTTGCCCTCATACCATGGCTCTTCACCCATCTTCCCTGCGGGTGTTGGGTGCAGAAGGCAGGTCAACGCTGGAAGAGATGATGCTCTAGGAACGCACCCTTCCTGCCTGGCCCATGGAGCTCAGGAGGGGACACGATTAGAAGACGTGTTATTCTGTTTATGCCATAAAAATCCCAAACAGTTGGGGTGCCTGGGAGGCTCAGTTGGTTCAGCGTCTGATTCCCGATACCAGGCCAGGTCATGATCTCGTGAGTCGTGAGTTCAAGCCCTGCAGAGGGCTCCACGCTGACGGTGGGGAGCCTGCCTGGATTCTCTCTCTCCCTGCCCCTCCTGAATGCTCTCTCTCTCTCTCTCTCTCTTAAAATAAATAAACTAAAAAAGAAATTGCAAGCAGTGAAGTTCACATGACCAGAAAAAGGATTCTAATTCAGACTGCCCCCTTGCATTTGTCATCATCAACCAAGTACAGGGCAACCTTGGTGAGTCGTTGGGAGCCAGCATCCCCAGATGGTGCCACTGAGGACACAGCTTCCAGAGTGACGACGTGGTGTCGGGGAACTACAGAGGCGGGAAGGTCTGTGCTGCCTCAACACAAACAGGCTTGAGGCGCTACCGATGTGCTGCGGCGGGTAGGAAGTTATCCAGTAATGTCACACTTGACAATAAAGAACACGAAGAACCTTTGCATTCACTGATTAGACAATAGAGCCATAAGTGCCTCTTCTGTAACCACCGTGCTAAGTCTGCATTAAAAAAAAGTCACTACCTCTCACGGTGGCCCATGAATTCTGGGATGAAATTCTATCACATAATTTTAAAATTAATTTGCTTGTATAGATAAGTCCCCCTCAAAAGTGACTTGTCCGTGGCCCCACATGGCTCGGTGGTGGCCTGGCCTCAAGGGAACATCCAAAGCGTCCCGCCTCTGAGTGCTCACAGGCTCCCTAGACCCGGGCCACCTCCCCCCCCCCCCCCCCCATCGGCTAGCTTCTGCAAACCACGCCCTTGAGTCCCTTGGAGCGATTCCCCCCTTCTCGCAATTTCTTCAGTCCTGAGAGACCCTGCCACACAATTACAGGCTTTAGTGTATTTGAAAGCAGTGTCTCAGAGGTTCCAACACACGTCAAAGTTCATTTCAGACTTGTTGCAAGGTGGAGAGAGGTCTCTCAGCAGAAATTTTGCTCTTGGTAATGACAGGTTATTGGGAAAAAAATAAGGAAGCAATCATTGTTAAGTTGGACACAGTAAAGGATGTCTGCGTCAACTTTTTTCGAGATTGGTTAAAGGCCATTAATCAGCTCCTAAGGGTGACCATCAGCTGGGTGAATTTTCGATGCCGGGCTTTTAAGCTCATTAAAATAAATCAGAAAATTGCTAGAGCATTTTATCCAGACCGTAAATTATTCCCAGAAGAAGTAGCCACTCAAACAGGCTATCAACTTTTGACCTGGTTCAGATTTAGAACAATTTCTTTTTAATAGTACGATTTCTCTTTCTTTCTTTTCTTTTCTTTCTTTCTTCCTTTCTCTTTCTTTTCTTTCTTCTTTCTTTCTCTTTCTTTCTTTCTTTCTTCCTTTTATTCTTCTTTTTTTCCTTTCTCTTTCTTTTCTTTCTTTCTTCCTCTTGTTTCTTTTTCTTTTTCTTTCTTTGTTTTATTTTCTTTCTTTTATTTTCTTTCTTTTTTCCTTTCCCTTTTCTTTCTTTCTCTCTTTCTTTTCTTTCTTTCTTCCTGTTTCTTTTCTTTCTTTTTCTTTCTCTTTCTTTCTTTCTTTCTTTCTTTTATTTTCTTTCTTTTTTCCTTTCCCTTTTCTTTCTTTCTTTCTTTCTTTCTTTCTTTTATTTTCTTTCTTTTTTCCTTTCCCTTTTCTTTCTTTCTTTCTTTCTTTCTTTCTTTCTTTCTTTCTTTCTTCCTTTCCTTCTTTTTCCCTCTCTTTTTCTTTCTTCTTTCTTTCTTTTAATAACAGGTACAATTTCTCGTGTGTTCACTCCATCAGTGGAAGTTAGGTACAGTTTATCTGTGGCTCCAGGAAAGCTGTTGAACAAAGAGGAAATACTGGCCATGAAATTGAGTAAGCCATCCCTCAGAACTGGGTCCATGAAGGGAACCATGGATAGCAGGCAGCATTGGGCCGCAGCGATGCACTCAGGCTGATGACATCTGGGGGTCAAGGCCACTCTGTGGTGAAGACTGTGGTGAGGACTGAGCTGAGGATCAGTCTGAGTTAAAACTCCCCCTCTCCCCGCTCCTGACCAACCAGCTAGCCAAGGGACAAACACAAACTCCTACTCTAAAGCAAAACAAAGCCAAACCTGGAAAGTAGGAGATGCTTTCTTTATGTCCGTGATGCAATCGGACTCTGAACCAGGTAGAACGAAGTAAGGAAAGAATGTGGGGTAAACACAGGAACTGGGTTTCTGTTTTTGCTTCTCGGACAAAACTAATGATTTCACGGGGGCCTTGCCTCTGCCTGCATCAGAGCTCTTGTCCCACGGATGTGCCTGGTCTGGGACACATGACTACACAGCACGTCATTTACTGGAACCAGGGAGGGAGCAGGGAGGCGGGCCCTGTCCCGTGTCCAAGTTTTTCTTTTTATGACAAGGACACGTTCCACGACTTGTGAGTCCTCCTCGCTGCTCCTCCATTCCAGGAGACCAGCTCTCTGGGCTCTCAGTTTGTAAAATGGGCTCATTAGGGAGAAGTCCATCTCCTTCCAATAAAGAGTACTCAAACGCGAAGACGGGTTTCTCAGCTCACATGGGCTTTCGACTCCTGGTAAATAAAACAAAATAGTCCCCCTCCCCCACCTCACCAGGAGGCATCTGCTCTCCTTGTTAGGTCTCCCAGACATCACAGGATGCCCTGGACCCTGCCCCGCACACCTCCCTACGCAGCCTTTGCATGGTGGGTGCGGCTGCTGATTTAGACGCAGCAAAGATCGGGCTGGAGGAGGTGTGGATTCGAGATAACAAAAGTCTGGGAAATCTTGGGACTGGAGCGTATTTCAGAGATGACAGCCCAACAGCTTTTCCTGGTCACCGATGACTGTTGTATGCATAAGAAGTGGGTTATTTATTCCTACCCGGTTCAATATTAAGTGACACAGCAAATGAATCCAGTTCCGGGTTGTTGTAAAAAGTAGCAATGAAATTTATGCCAAATGCTGTTGGAGGTGGACCTCTCCTCTCCCCTTCCACCTTTGTCCTTTGTCCACATCCGCGTGGAAATTGGGAAAAGTAATGAGCCACTTTCGTAGCCTCCTCGATAACCACTAATTACATCAGTGGTCAAGTAAGATGGTTCTGGCTGGTAAGACACGAACAAAAATGTGAGGGCTTGCTTCTGGGAGTCTTTTTGCTTTCCTTGTGTAAGCAGAGTCGGTGGCTCAGACTTTACCCCTTCTTCCTCCCTCAAATGTTGAGTAACATCTGCGGACAGGCCGGCCATCTTGCAGCCGCGACACAACAAACATAGAGACCAAAGGCCGACAAACTAAGAATGTTAGAGAAAACCTGAGCTTTTGATTGGCCCAGAGCTGCCCAGCCAGCGCCAACAATTGTCTGTCTCTGGACCTCTGCTTGTTTGAGCACAATAGTAGCGTTTGTAGATGACAATGTGTAGTTGTTCAGCTAGTAATAGGGACTTGATCCCTAATAACATAACCTTCATTCCCACCGAGAGGCCAAAAACTTAATTCTGCCGAGTGCAGTAAATTTCCCATCAAACTTTAGCCTCTTTGTAATGGGGTTTCCTTTTCACATTTGTTTGAGTTGAATATTTGGTCTTTCTCTCTTTCTTTCTTTCTTTCTTTCTTTTTTTTAAGTACAGTTGACACACGGGGCACCTGGCTGGCCCGGTTGAGTAGAGCTCGCGACTCTTGATCTCAGGGTTATGATCAAGGCCCGCGTTGCGCATGGAGTTTTTGTATTTAAGGGAGTAACCTAAGTCTAGAGTGTAACAATTTCCCAGTTAAATTCAGAACCTCATCTGTTGTGCCCAGATGAGGTTCATGAAAACTCTAAGCCTGGGATGAATAACAAGGCTAGCATCATGCTGTGCTTTGCAATTAGTTTTTATTTTGTCGTACAATATGCTCCATTTGTAATTAACCCTGTGATGAAGGTCTGGAGGGTCATTCTGCCTCCATTTGCAGGGGGGGGGGGGATGTGGTGCAGAGGGAGAGGGAGAAAGAGAACCTTAAACAGGCTCCGCGAGCAACGCGGGGCTCGATCTCACAACTGTGAGATCATGACCTGAGCTGCAATCAAGAGTCAGACACTTAACCGACTGAGCCAGCCGGGTGCCCCTGCCTCCATTTTCAGTACGATGGAAATACGATTATCTTCCCTTTATCCCTCCCCAGGAGGTTTTACGGTTCTCGACTTAATTCCACAGGGTGATGAGCTCCTCTAAGAAAACTGGGTATGACCCTGCTGATACACATATTGCTGGTGTGCGAGGCTTTGATCCTGAGAGGCTGGGCAAAGAGAAACCATTTCTAATGTGCATTCCAGGAGCTCTCTATCCATCGTAGTCTACGGTCAACCCCAGCAAGTCAAGGATCCTTTGATAAAGTAAGTAACAGAACAACATTAACCTGTTCCAGGGATTGGCAGGCAATGGCACACGGGCCAAATCTGGAGCGCAGCTCTATAGATAAAGTTTTGTTGGAGGACAGTGCACTGTCACTTCACAAGGCTAGTGAAGTGTCACAAGGGCTAGAATCAAAATACAAAATCTAGCAAGTGGTGGCACGGATGTGGAGAGAAGAGAACCCTCGTGCACTGTCGGTGGGAATGTCAATTCACGCGGCCCCTGTGGAAAACAGTATGGACGGACATTCCTCAAAAAAATTAAAAATAGAGGCGAGCCTGGGTGGCTCATTCGTTAAGCATCTGACCGGCTCAGGTCATGATTTCACGGTTCGTGGATCTGAGCCTCTCGCATCAGGCTCTGCGCCCTCAGCACAAAGCCTGCTTCGGATCTTCTGTCTCCCTCTCTCTCTCTGCCCCTCCCTCCCTCCCTCGCTCGCGCGCGCTCTTTCTCTCTCTCAAAGTAAATAAACATTAAAAAAAAATTAAACCTAGAGATGTCATCTGAGGCAGGGTTTCCACTACTGGGTATGTACCTGAAAAGAAGGAAAACACTTCTTTCTAATTCAAAAGGGTGCATGCACCCCTATGTTTACGGCGGCATTGTTTACAATAGCTAAATTATGGAAGCAACTCGAGTGTTCATTGATGAGATGAGTGCGTGAAGAAGATGGGGTGTATCCACACAATGGAGTATTAGGCACAGAATGAGATCTTGCCATTTGTGACAACATGGATGGATCTGGACAGTATCGCGCGAAGTGAAATAAGTGCGGCAGAAACAGACAAATACCGTGCGATTTCACTTACGTGAGGAATGGAAAAAATACAACAAGACAAAAACCAGACTCTTAAACACAGAGAACAAACGGGTGACTTTACGGTGGTGAGCGCGGAGTAATGTAGAGAGTGGCTGAATCGATGTCAGGCACCTGAAACCAACATAACAGTGTATGTTAATTACACTTCCATAAAAAAAGATATAAATAACAACGTTTTAATTGAGCCCAGTCACGCTCATTAGTTTGCATACAGTCTATGGCTGCTTTCAGGCTGCAACCGCGGAGTGGAGTGGCTGCAACAGAGAACGTATGGATGGCCCTAAAATATTTATTACCTGGCCCTTTGCAGAAAAAGTTTGCGGAACCTAATCTATGTCGTTAATTCAGATCGTCAGTGACAAAGGTAATAGATCTATACTTGTCTGTCATCCTTTTCTTTGAATATTAGCGTTGGAAACATCTACTGTGCTTACAGCACCTATTTTGTGTATAATTTTATTATTTTATGCCGGCATGAATGGAGGATTATCCAGAAAATTCTGAACAAAATGACTCAAAAAAAGTTGGATGACCTATTTTATCCACCCCATGATGAAAAGGACAGGTAGAAAGGATTTACATAACCTATCCAGACAATGGCTAGAACTCCCCATTACAAACTTTGTCATCGACAGAAAATTTTTAAAAAATACCATTGGCAAATTCAGATCTGCCTGAGACATTGGACTTGACCAAAGGGTGAGTAGGGGAGAGAAAAACAAAAGGGAACTCTGGGTAGCAGCTGCCGTAATCAAGACAATTTGATGAGGACCAGAGCGAATTGATTAATCCGCTCTTCACGATAAATTTTAAATGGAAAAGAATTTATCCTGATGAAAATCCCTTTTGAGAAATAAAAATGGAAAATGTTTCATTAACTTAAGAAAAGTAAAGATGATTTAACGACGCTATATAATAGAAATTGATTAATGAATTAAAATTAATGGCTTAATGGAATAAAGCCATTAATGGAATAATGGAATAAAATGATTAATGGAATAAAATTAATGGCTTTTATTCCAGAAAATATGTTCTCAATGAAAAGTCGCCAGTAGTCACGGCAGTTTGACTACAGTATTCTTATTGAAGAGGGAACATTCTCGGGTGTCCTAAGTTTGTTTTGTGGGCTCCTCTGCGTTTCGGAGATGGTTCTGGACACGCTCCGTTTCTGTATCAGTAGACGGAGGTACCATGAACGAACATACAGATGGTATTACTTTCTAAGTCTATTTTCTCCCTGCAGACCGTCTTGTGCCTATGTTACTGCAGCAATGTGGCCGGACTCCAGTGTTTCTTTTGGCATCCGTGTGGCTGGGAAAAGTCTACAGAACCCAGTACTGCTCCCCATTTAATAAGTTTAGATAACGAATGGCTGTCCAATGGAAAAATGTTGTCACCCTTTTCCCACCAAAGCGCCAGAGCTATGATGACAGAAATGCTGTCCTTCTGGGCCTGAGACGTATCTCTTGCGAAAACCGAGTGCCAGAAATAGTATTTGCTTAATGATCAGCTTTTCTGCCATGGAAAACTTTGCAAAGAAATTTGGGAAGAGAACGATTAGGGAGCGACTTCTAGCTGCAGACAGGAAGGAGGGGAGAAGTCAGAGTGTGCGTGGGGGGGTGGTGGTGGCGGGGGAGTCAGGCACTGGAGGAGCGTGGGCAAAGGCTGCTGGCCAGAGCCAGCCCTACAGTGGAGGCCGGGACCCCTGGGTCACCACTGGGGCCTCCCCCCAGCTGTCGTGGAGAGAGCTAAACCTCCTTAGGAAGAGACGTACCCACCGCAATTGCTCTGCCCATCTCACCAACAGCGGGGCCAGTGGCCTTGTAAAAATAGCTCCCTGGCAAGTGGTCAAGCTGTCTGGACATAAGGGCTGGGTATAAGATGTCATGCGATGAGCCAAAGAAGAAGAGGGTTCGATCTGGTTTGTACTTACAATGTTTACAAACAAACAAACAAAAACATTTCGCTGGGCAGACCATTTCCGTTACTTTGTTGTATCCTTAGTCAACAGAAGGGAGTCTGACAGGTGCATGAATCTCTTCTCACACCCTTTCCAAACATCCCTGCTCCATAACTCAGTCAAGAGTCATCTGTGTCTCTTCTTCAGACTGAAGGAATCACAGAGCTCCAAGCAATCCCCAGGACCAGCCATCTCATTTTCCCTCTTGTCTTCAGGTTTCCTCCCCTGTCCATTCCACAGAGCCTTACTGAGGGAACTCAGCCACTGTCTCTCCCCCATCCTTGTTTTGCCACCTCATGTCATCCCCTTGGATCTCAAGGCGTTTTCCCAGAAGACGCCATGGCTGTCCAAGTAAGGAATAAGGAATTTGGATCAGGCATCCGGAAGTCCTCCCTTCTCCCTTTCTCCTAGATGGTCATGACAATGGCGGCCTTCTGGAGTCAAGGTGGCATTGTGACTGATGAACGGTCGGACTTTCCGGCAAAGTTGCATGAAATCGGCACCCCTGTAGGCCTTGGAGGGCCCTAAAATCCCACCGTGGTGCTCAGGTATGACTCTGATGCCCAAAAGAGGATGATCTCTCTTCCTCAAGATGGTAGGCCAGAGAAAAATACAATTCTCTTCAACTCCTTGCGCCAGTCTTTGTGATCTCCTGTTCCAAGAACTGCTTCTCATACCTGAACCGGTTTCAGTGATTTCCCAGGCCAGAGCAGAAAGACCATCACATAACACCAAGCATCCAAGCTGTGAATCCCAGATGTCTTCCCCCGGAGACAAATACCCAACTACGCTTGCTGGGTTCTTCCATGATCATAAGCCAAAACTATCGATCAGACTGTCAGTAAATATTGACTGAACACATATAAACAGACTGCAGTTACAAAGGACATTAGGAAATTGAGAGAGAATACTGTATAAGGGTTTATGCCCGGAAGCATAAAAACCTAAGTGATAATGACAATTCTCTAGCAAAATTCAAATAATCAATACAGGCTCGAGAAGTAAGAGAAACCTTAAGCAAATAACTGAGGAGGACATACAAAGTTCTGTTGAACTTTTATCCTCCAGAAAGACACCATGCTTTGGCAGGGCGGCGGGGGGGTGGGGGGGGGGTGGGGGGGGTGTGGGGGGTGTGGGCGAGGAATGGCAAGTTCTAGCCATTTCTAAGGGACCAATAACCCTCATCCTTTGTGAACAACTATTGAGCACGTATTCTGTATGAGGTCCTGACCTGCCACTGGGAGGCACGATACAGGAAGTTCTTCAGCCTTCAAGGGTCTTATGTCAGGCTGGCGAGGTCCTATTTATGCACAAAGATGTCACCCGTGAATCATAGCAACAACTGTAAGATGTTGCTGCTTGCTAAGCACTTTTAATGTACAGGTCACCCTTCTAAGACTTCACATCTGCCAGTTCATTTCCATGATCCATAATAGGGCACCTGGTAAAAGGATAGACCATATAATACGTGCTATGGCGCTTTGGGCACCTGCATTATTCTTGCTCTCGTGTCATATACTCTTTACTTAAGGTTAGGGAACATAGCAGGCTGATTTTTACATCCTCTGCCGTCCCCAGTAGAAAAATTCCTATCTCAAGAGTCGTAATGAGGATGAAATGGGTTAACATATGTGAGTGTTAGGCACGCAGTGTGCTACCAATCGTGAAAGGGCAGCTGGGGATGTGGTTTTTAAGCCAATAGGCTGGAGAAGGAGCTAACTTGGCTGGGCTGACTGCAAACAGAAACGCAAAGCCAACCTGACCCTCTACCCGACCCGGAGCCCTACAGGGCTTCTGTCTCGTGCACTTTGCCCACCATCTACCTCGCTGGGCTCCCACACTGCCCTTTGACCTCCATTTTCCATCTGTCCCTGGACTTTCGTCCATAGCCAGCAAGAGCCTGATGGCGCCCAACTAGTCCGCAGCCCAGCCGCCCTGCGCTCCACACACTGAGGGCCCTGTAAGGGCAAATTCAGATTATAAATAAGAGACCCCATTCTCCCTGTTGAGAATGGGAGAAGAGATCTCCCCACCATCTGTTTTCTAGAAAGCTTGTCATTGCCAACACTTTCTCTTCTTTTTGAAATGCAAACATTAAGGGCCACAGAGCCCTGGTCTCCCAGGCCCTGTGTGCAGTCGGAGACTAACGTGTGTGGCGCCTGGCTCCACGTTATGAAATTACCTCCCGTCATACAGACGTGAGAAGCGTGTCTTTCCTTTGGATAAAGCCACTTAGCTAACACAGATGGTCACCCCAGTTACCAGGGAAAGTTAGATGAACTCTGCGTGACCAACAGTGCCAAGTCCTCTTACTTGAGGACCAGTTATCGTCTGTCTTGAGAACATGTGTGTAAATGGTCGTGTCTGCTCGGCAATCTTTTCGTGGATTCCCTGCGATGCCCATCACATTCGGGCTTAATGCCTATTCTCTCATCAAAGTATTTTCTTTCTCCACTACTCTGCGGAGAGAATTTCTGGGTTGGGAGCAGACCCTGTTTCTGATTCAATGTCCCCAGTGGTGCCCCATCACCTCTGGTCGAATGCATGCATGGCTCCCCCGGAGGTCCCACCGGCCACCTTCCTAGACTCCCTGCTTCCTGCCATCTGTTATTCACACGGCACGCAGTGAGTTCTTTCTTCCGTGTAAATCACATCGTATTCGCTCGAGGAGCAAGACTCTCCAATGGCAGCCCTTGCATTTAGTGACAAATCAGAATCCTTGCCACGCGGAGCCATTCACACAACCTGACTTCTGCCTTCCTCTCTAAGCCCCACTACATGCCCCACCTTGTCCTCTGGGCTCCAACCACTCTGACCTCATTCCTGAACCCCTGGACACGGAAACCATATATGGCCCGCTATCGAGCATGAGGTCTCCGTGAGCACCCCAGAGAAGCACCCTGGCCCCATACGTCCCTCCCCACCTTATCCCACGACACCTCTTTCCCTCCTTTGTACCAATAAGCATCACATGAAACTATCTTGTTTGTGTATTGCTTTATATATGATGAGCTCGCTGAGCATTGAATTTGTTTGTTGCAATATCTCCAACACCTAGAACAGTGTCTGGCCACAGGGAGGTCTTAAAAATCGGTGTGCTCACCAAGGGGGATCAGCCCTGGCTTTCTCGGTGGACAGAATGAGCACAAGGAATGCAGGGAGGTACCTAAAACCACCCCGGGCGTGGGTGGGCTCAAACAAATAGTTGGCCTATTAAAATTCAGCCCTTTTTTGTGAAAATTCCTTCTGATTGAAATGATAGGATATTTCTGTCAGCTCCTAAACCCAGGTCGTTACTAGTTGTTTCCAAGCACACTTTTACACGTTCACCTAGTTTAGTTTAGTTTTTAAAGTTTATTTATTTATTTTGAGAGAGAGAGTGAGAGCACGCCTGGGGCAGAGAGAGAGGGAGAGAGAGAATCCCAAGCAGGCCCTGCGTTGTCAGCACAGAGCCCGAGGTGGGGCTGGAACTCGCAAACTGTGAGATCATGCCCTGAACCGAAACCAGGAGTCAGATCCTTAACCTACTGAGCCACCCAGGCGCCCTGTATGTGCTCACCCAGTTTAAAACAGACAAAAGATCTAAAGGCTAAAGCTTGTGAAAGCAAGTACCTGTGAAAAAGTACCATCAGGAAACCCCACGAGCCCCTTTGGTCATAAGGCTGTTGTTCTTACCAGATTTATTTGCACCCGCACCCCCAAAAAGCTGTCTTGTTTGCTACAAGGTAATAAACCCGGTCATGCCAAAATGGCACCTTTACTATTCTGTGAAAATAGGAAGCATTTGAAGGACTGACTTCTCCTCTGGAAAACGTGGCAACGAGGCGAGACGGGGTGAACTCTTCTGATCACGTGGATTTCCACAACGGCGTCACCCCAGGCTCTGCCCGCTTATGACATCTGGTTTGGTGGGGCCACTGGAGGGCCACTATGATGAGGACTGGAGTCTTCATCTTGGCTGGCCTCCCACTGGGTCACCCCCGTGCCCTGTCTTCTATCTTGTCTATCCGGAGTCCACCTTCTGAAGACTTATTCTACCAGGCATTCAGGGACACCACCCTCCCCTGCGAGGTGAGAGACAGGGCTCAGGCAGCAGCCTGGGATCCACTTCTATGGAGCTGAACTCAAATCCGTCGAAGCTTCTCATCCCGTCTCTTACACACGCGGCCCACGATTTTTCTATTTCTCTCATACGGATGATCCTTCGTCGTCGTATGGATGACCCCTGGTGGGGTCACAGGCACACACTGGACTTTGTGTATGAGTGTGTTTGCATTATGTTTGTTTCCTTTATATTCCCTGTGCTTGGTTCACAACAGCCAGCAGGCGAAAGCAATCCAGGTTTCCACCGATGGATGGACGGATAGGCAAAGCGGGATGTATGCCAATGGAAGATTGCTTGCTTTCAAAAAGGAAGGAAATTCTGACATAGGCTACGCATGGATGGACCTTGAAGACATCGTGCTGAGTGAAATACTGTCATTCACCAAAGGGCAAATACAGTGTGATTCCACTTATACGAGGTCAAGTTCGCAGTAACAGAAAGCGGGATGGTGGTTGCCAGGGCCTGGGGGATCGGGAATGGGGAGCTGTTGTTTCATGGGCACAGAGTGTCAGTTTGGGACGATGAAAAAGCTCTGGAGGTGGATGGGGGTGATGGCCAACACGGCATTTTGGATGTACTTTAGTTTGTTTGTTTATTTTTGAGAGAGAGAGACAGAGAGAGCAAGCAGGGTGGGGCAGAGAGAGAGAGAGAGAGAGAATCCCAAGCAGGCTCTGCACTGCCAGCATAGCCCGAGCGGGGCTCGAACTCACCAGCCACGAGATCACGACCCTCTGAGCTAAAACCAAGAGTCGGATGCTTAACCAGCTGAGCCCCGCAGGCGCCCCCTGGTGAATGTACTTTAAAGCCACCGAACTGTACGCTCAAAAATGGTTAAGACAGTAACTTTTATGTTACACGTATTTTACCACAAAGAGTCTCCGGTGAAGAATGTAACTCGTACATTCTATAAACAATCGGCTAGGCTGTTTCTCCTTCGTAGAGCAGACCCAAGGCGTCATTGCTTACCTCTAACTAAATGATTTCTAAGCCGTGTTTACTATTTTTAACTTTTTATTTTAAAATCATTGTCAGAATTCATCGACGGTCCTTTTGAAAACCTCAGTACAGAGGTTACGTGAGGGGAAATTGCCACCCTTGTCCCGCTCGGCCCCCCACCCAGGCCCTGCCCCACTGTCGGAGGCCCGAACCCCTTTGAGCCATTGGGTCTTGGGCTGGCTGATCCGGTTGTCCCTCTAGATGGACTTTCCAGCCTTCGCCGCCCTGCTCTGTCCCCCGGGAGGCTGATCTACATGGATGGTGTCACAGGGCTCCCTTGGCCAGGCTTCCAGTTGGTCGTTGCCAGCAGGGGAGATGATCATTATTTATCCTGCCCACCACCCCCATCCTGGAACTACCCCCCTACCAACCCCCCCCCCAGATGTGGAGGTTCCAAAGGTGCCCCCGCTGCTCCAAGGTTGAGCCCCAGCTCAACCTATTGTGTTTTCCCTGCCCACATCTTGGTAAATAGTTCATTGATTAAACTCTTCTCAGTTGCCCCATTGGGTATATTGCCTATTTCTTCCCAGGACCCTGACTTTACCATTTAAAAGAAAAATGCCACGGGGCGTCTGAGTGGCTCAAGTCAGTTGAGCATCCCACTTCGGCTCAGGTCATGATCTCACGGTTCGTGGGTTCGAGCCCCGCGTCGGGCTCTGTGCTGACAGCTCGGAGCCTGGGGCCTGCTCCGGGTTCTGTGTCTCCCTCTGTCTCTGCCCCTCCCCTGCTCGTGCTCGGTCTCTCTCAAAACTAAATAAACATTAAAAAAATAAAAATAAAAATGAAATAAAAATGCCTCATGTACGTGTAGGGGAGTTTGGAAAAGGGTATCAAAATTCAAAGAAAGACGATACCCTAAATCCAAAGGTTTTGCGTATCTTTCATCTATTGATGCAGCTGAGAAAACATGTGTGTTTAGCAATATTCAGCCCCTAAAATAGTTTTCTGCCTCCGAACTCTGAAACACATTCTTTATATGTAAAGTTTAACGCAAAGTTGTTGTTGTTGTTGTTGTTTAACTTGATTGATTTCTCATTGTTTTGGTCTCGATCAGAAAAATTATTTCAAACATTTCTGTTTCTCCAGGATTTTCACCACATCTGGAGCATGAACACTGGTCCGAAATACAAACAGGGGCTGAGCAAGGAGGGAGTATGTTACTCGCATATTCAGGGTTTAATTAAATGTTTTCTCTGCTCCAGATTTATTTTTCCTAACTCAGCCACATGCCTCTACACTATCTAATGGGATTCTGCGAGCAGTACTTTGGGGCCAAATTGCAAACTCTGGAAGCTCTATTTCCTGATGGAGCCGCAAGTTTCGCCCTGGACCGAACCAAAAATGTCCCTGGAGACTGCAGTGTGCTCCGGTCTCTTTTCGGCACCCGGACCCCTGTGGTTCTTTGGTAGCATCTGGAAGGGTCTTTAGTTGGAAACTCTGCCCTCCTTAGGCTAACGGGCAGTCATCTGAAGCCTGAATCCAAAGCACAGGGGTGTGAACGGTGGGGACAGCTGGGTCCCATTCACCCTGGCTTCCAACCCTGCTTCGAGAATGTTCCTGTTTCCTGCTCTTGGATCTACCCCACCTCCTGCTCACCTCTGTGTTCCGTTCTTAGTTTTGCCAGCCATTGTCCATTTTCTGGGCTTCCCGAGCTCTTCGGGTAAATGCTTTTCTGCCTGATTTACATGCATTGATCTGCATAATTTGAAGGAGAACGTACAGGACTGCGTGCAGGGGATGGCCAGGAATCCTACGTGCTGGTTATTGCTTGTACCGCTTTTACTGTTGTTAAAACCTAAATCACATTTGCAGCACATAACTTTATAAAACAATATCAGGGGCAAAATGAAGCACAGAAGTCACACACATCTTTCACAAATGGCTTCATTGAGATATAATTCACACATTACACAATTCACCTACTTCAAGGACACAATTCAAGAATGTTTATTAGGTATGTGCAACCATCACCACAGCCGGTTTCAGTACATTCTCATCACAGCAGAGAAACCCCGGATCCTATAGTTATCACCCCCACCCCCTGCTCTCCCCTAGCCCCAGGCACCCGCTAACCTATTTGCTGTCTCTACAGATTTTCCTATTCTGGTCATCCACGTGAACGGAATCCTAGAATATCTTGGTCCACTTGGGCTGGTAACAAAAATGCCGCAGACTGTGTGGCTTGAACAGCAAACGTTTCTTTGTCACAGATCTGGAAACTGAGAAAGTCCCAAGTTCAAAGCACCGCCAGATCGGGTGTCTGATGAGAACCCATTTCTTGGTTCGCAGATGACCGTCTTTTCACTGTGCCCCCAATGGTAAAGGGAACGAAGGAGCTTTCTGGAACCTCTTGCAGAGGGCAGTGATCCCATTCATGAGGGTTCCACCCTCATGACCTAACCATCCCCAAAGGCTCCACCACCAAATACCATCGCATCGGGGGTTAGGTTTCAACACATGAATTTGGCAGTGGGGGGGCGGGGGACACGCAGACGTTCGGTCTATAGTATATAATATGTGGATTTTTGTGACTGGCTTCTTTCAGTTGGCACAACATTTCCACGGTTTCTGCAGTTGAGCATGAAGTGTCCTCACTTCATTCTTTCTTATGACCTGCTCATATTCTACTGTGTGGCTATACCACATTTTGTTTATCCATTCAGCAGTTGATATGGATTGTTTCTACCTTTGGGCTATTGTGAATAATACGGCTATACCCACTCATGAACAAGGTTTCGTGTGGACATATATTTTCATTTTGGGGGGGGGGGGAAGATGCCTAGGCGTGGGGTGGCTAGGTCCCACGGTAACTGTGTTTAACCGTTTGTGGAACTGCTGGACCATTTTCCGAAGTTTTACGTCCCCAGAAGCTCACGCATTTTTTAATTCCCTAAGTTAAGCAGGAACCTCTATTTATAAATCAGACATCGTAATCGAACTTGTTACCGTGGCAGCTCCTACCACAGTACTCTGATGACAAGAGCCCCATCAAAACGAAGCGATTATTATATTCTTTTCTGTCCTTATAGCTAGGACTGACAGTCAGCGACTTTATAAATTATCTTTCCAGGGGAGCCTGAGCTAATAAATCCCCTTTGCAAGTTGGAGCACAAGGATCGCTCTGAGATTTTATGAAGGGCCGTTAGCTCAGAGGAGACAAATAGTTCTTCTCCTGAGCCATTCATCCTGCGCAAACGTGGCATGTGTTTGCTGCCTCATGGCGCCCTTCCCAACGTGGGGGAAGACAACTAACGAGAATCTGAACACGATGTGTCAAAAGACGAAACGAAAAGTGACGAAAGATGAGACGCAGGAAGATAAACCTCTACCACGGAAAGAGACGGGAATTAAATCAAATCCGTGCCAATCACTAAAGATGCAGCTGGGTGTGTGATGTAAGAGAGGACGCAAATGGGGGTCTTTTCAATTAAGTTAATTATTTTAATAAACGCGGCAGCATTGTGGAAAATGTGCAAATGCCTACGATGAGAGGATTTTTCTTTTTTTTATTCCTTCCCTTTCAGCTACAGAAAAGCTACACGAGCTTTGACCTCTGGTAGCAAAGGACCTTGTTTGTCAGCAGTAATTCACAAGAATGATGCTGTGGTCACTATGCTCCTGCTTCGAGCCATGATTTCATCAGTGTTCCCTGTAAAACAATAAATGCCCAGTCATATGATATCGTTGATAATACTAAGATAGGTGTGAGGCGAAAGTATCTTTTTGGTTCTGATTATCGTTTTGTGTTACTGAATCTCAAAAATCACAACAGCAGTAGATGTGGATGCCACATTGGAGATGAGTGGTTTTTAACTCCAGGGAAACAAGCTCATTGGGGAATCCGGTGAAAACTGTGGATTTTCTACCTAGAAAAATGAGCAGGGACCATAGATTATTTCGGGGTTTCCGGTTTGGCGTCCCTGGGCCAGCCTAGCCGGCAGGGTTGCGAATGACAACCAGAGAATCTTAGCTGTAGATTCTCACACAACAGATGTCTTTGGACTCTGCTGACTGGGCAGAAAAAAGTCCCAGGTGACAGGAACCTGTAGGACAGGCACGAAAATCGCCTCCGGTGGTGGCTACGGGTGACTGTCCTTCCTCCTACACGATGGGAGATGCTTTAGGACATTCCCGACTCCGCATTATTCATGCCCAGAGCCATGTGACTTGTTCTCAAAGTCCCCTGGGGCTTCGGGCCTCCCTAATTCCAATCTCCCTAAAAGTGAGCTCAAAATAAAATCAAGGTTCATGATGTCTGATGTTCCAGTAAATCCAAGGGCTCCTCAAAGCTAAGCTGGATGCATCCCAGGACCCTGGGACAGGCTGTGTAAGTAATGGTGAGGCGTCCTGGATTTGGGACGATCGAGGACAGTTGAGTGTTCTGCCTGGATGTTCTGGGATAATTCCTCTGGTGCATCAGAGGGTGCCTGATGTGGTGCTTGGACTTAGGATAGAAGGATCCTTCAGATCCTTGCAGAGCAAATCCCCCATAGTATCTCTGGAAACGAAGGAAGGAATCTTCCAGACTCACCCCAATCCAGGTTTCCGGGGGGGCGGGGATTAACATCTGAGATAAGGGATCTTATGCAGAGGAATTAGGGTCAGGACAATTTACACCCTCACAGAGCCAAGGGGATCAATGCCACAGGGGAGAGTTTCTCTAGCTCTGGCGGTGACTGCCCTGAGAGACCCCCAGCCCTCCTGGGTCGACCTGTGGAGACCTTGTACAACCCTCAGCAGAGCCCTCCCCAAAACGAACTGAGCTGACCTTTCTCATCAGTTCTGCAGACTGGGAGCTCAGACCAAATTTATTTATTTATATAATGTTTATTTTTGAGAGAGAGAGAGTGAGCAGGGGAGGGGCAGAGAGAGAGGGAGACACAGAATCCGAAGCAGGCTCCAGGCTCCGAGCTGTCAGCACCACAGCCCGCTGCGGGGCTCGAACTCACGTGAGATCATGACCAGAGCTGAAGTCGGACGCTTAACCGGCTGAGCCACCCAGGCTCCCCAGACCAAATTTATCCGATTTAGAAAATGATGCGTAACAGGGATTTTTCAAAATTATTTATTTACTTGTTTTTTTTCTTTAGCTAGAGAAAGCGCATGAGTCAGGGGGCGGGGCAGAGGACGAGAGAGACGCGGGGCTCGATCCCACGCGCCTTGGGATCGTGACCTGAGCCAAAATCAAGAGTCCGATGCTCAATCCACTAAGCCACCCAGGCGCCCCCAGGGATCTTTTTTTCAACGCTAAATCCCAAACCAGTGGGTGTTTACCCCCCCCAGTCATGCTGAGCTCCTGGCTACCTCAGGATGACGGCCCCCATATTTATTGTTTCCTGGGAGGTGTATCAGTTAGCTTTCGCTGCATAACAACCCACCTCCAGCTGAAGGGCTTTAAACAGCACATGGTCCTTCATGAGTCCGTGGTTGGTGTTTCACATCGGGCTCAGCCGGGCTTCCTGCTCTGGGCGGGCTCTGCTATCTCCACCAGAGCTGGCTCGGAAGGGCACGACGGAGCTGGGATGGCTCTGGACAGCCGAGATGGCTGGACCCTCTCTCCCCGCGGCCCCTCGCGCAGCAGCACACTGGCCAGGGCTTGTGGACACGGTGCCACAAGGGTTCTCAGGACCGGGCAGAAGTCCCAGGGTGTCCAGGGGCCAGGGGACTCACACGTCAGTGCATCTGCAACCGTGTCCCGGTGCAGACTAGCTCGCAGGCCGGGCCCGGACTCAGGCTGGGAACACAGACCCTCCTCTTACCAGAGCGGCTGCAAAACCTCCGTGGCCACACTGACAATCACCTGACAAGGACAGAAGCCAGCCAAGGGCCCAGCCCTGAGCTCCCAGACAGAGATTAAGTCCACAGTGAGGAAACAGTCTGAAGCTAAGCACATTTAGTCAGTTGAGAAAGCATTTTCTCTAAACTTCCCGAGCTACCTTACTTACCCAGAACCAAACCTGGCATATTAAGGTCATCGAGCCCCCTCTCTAAGTCAAAAAGTCCAAGAGAAGGAGTGTAAGGGCATAAGAAAAGTTCCCACAGGGCACGGAGAGGAAGTGGGAAATGTTCCTGGCAATGGGGTGGGGTGGGGGGTGGGGGGGGGCGGTGGGGAGAAGTCAAAGGTGAGAATGAGTTCCACCTCTGAAGTCATTGCCTCCACCCACCCAACCCTCCTCTCGGTTCAACCTGCAGACGGAGAGCAGTAGAAAACCCCAAACGTTTGTAGGGGACTCTGCCAACAGTGCTCTCTGCGCCGGGTGCCGTTTGCTTCTGTGGGAGCAGACAGCTTCACAGGGGGCCTGTGTGGGTACCAGACAAGAAGGGGCACCGAGGCTGTTCAGGCAGAGGGGAGCCTGCGAGCCCACCCAGGTTCCGGGACCCGGATACCACGTGCAGATAAGCCAAGGGTTTCCACCGGCCCCAGGATTCCTAGTTGCAAGCCACAGCGGCAAAAGTGGGGCTCCTGGTGGGCTCGGACGGTTAAGCATCCGACTTCGGCTCAGGTCATGATCTCGCGGTCCGGGAGTTCGAGCCCCGCGTCGGGCGCTGTGCCGACGGCCCGGCGCCTGGAGCCTGCGTGGGACTCTGTGCCTCCCTCTCTCTCTGCCCCTCTCTTGCGGACACTCTGTCTCTTTCTCTCAAAAATAAACATTTTTTAAAAGTTTTTAAAGGAAACAAAAAGCAAAAGAACGTTGGTGAAAGGGTACAGGGAAGCCAGAGGCCCAGAACAAAGCCGGATGCGATGGCCAGCGCCATCATGAGGCTTCTTTATAGAAATGTCACTGGCCGGCAGAGACCTGGTGTCGCAGGCCGACACGCTGGAGGCTGACACAGGATACCGAAAGCTTGCCGCACACAGGCCATCAGGCCCAGAATGCCTCCACCAGCGCCTCGCACCGACAACACCCATAAAACAAATTCCTTCTCTCCTGCTTCTCCACCTGTCGCTCGGAACCAGTCTCTCCCGGGGTGGGGGGCGGGGGCGCATCTGAGGTGCATCTGAGCTTGAGTTACGTAGCCTTGGGCAGCGAGGAAGACCTGGGAATCAGGTCCAGGAAATAGGGTTTCTAAGAGGGGAAACTCCCTAGTTGCCAGAAGGGGGTTCCAATGACGCTGGACAGCCCGGCCATGACCGTTTCCACGGCTGAGAAGGAAGGGTCACCTTTGCCACCGAGGCGTTGCCCTGACCAGGGGTGGAGGCGGCAGAGCCGAGAGACCGGCCAGGGTTCGAGCCCCGCAGACGGTTCCGTGCTGACATCGTGGAACCTGCCGGTCTCTAAAGTCAACAGCGTGGCGGTGAAATGAATAAGCGGGCACCGTCTTTCCCTTTGCATGGGTGTGGGTCTATCTGCTGGAGAAGTTGCTAGGAGGAAATGGCTGGCTCAGGGGGTCTGGGCGTTTGTAATTTTTTTTTTAATTTTTTAAATCTTTATTTATTTTCGAGAGAGAGAGAGAGAGAGAGAGACAGAGCACGAGCAGGGGGTGGGGGGCAGAGAGAGAGAGACACACACACACGACCTGAACGGGGCTCCAGGCTCAGAGCTGTCAGCACAGAGCCCGACGCGGGGCTCGAACTCGGGAACCGGGAGATCATGACGTGATCGGAAGTCGGCCGCTCAACCGACTGAGCCACCCAGGCGCCCCCTTTGATGGAGTTTAATAAGCCACAGTCAAAGTGCTTATAACAGTTTACGCCCTGCACTCCCACCAGCAACAAGGAGGGCATTTTCCTCCCATCGCATCCAAAGTTTTGAACGTCTAGGTCTACCCCTCATCCGTTCTTGTATTCGGGTCGGGGTCCCAGCACCCCACGAGGAAGGCCTGACACTACTAACCCTCCGAAAAGAACCTGTCCCTTCCCACCAGTCCCTCCCACCGCCCCTGGCTGGCGCAAGCCACGCCCCTCCCACCTGCACACTGGGCATGCACCCCGGCTCACCTGCCGTCTGGTGTCTTCCTCCACCCTTCCCCACACAGCAGGTGGCCGGCCCTGACCGGCACCCATCGCCTGCTGAGCCAGGCGCGGAAAACAGGACAACCCCCGGTACAGGATCAAATCTGTTTTGTGCACTTGTGACGAGTTTGCCCTGCGGTAATGTCCGAGCCCACTGGAGTCCGAGGACCAAGTGGCTGCACCCGGGTGAGGGTTCAGACCATTGGTTCTTGAGTTTTGCCCAGAGGCGTCACAGACACCCCCCCCCCCCCCGATATGATCCTTGCATCCCTCTGTCCCATGCACGAACACCCGGGCTTGCTCTGGAGAAAGGAGAGCAAAACGTATTCGTTGCAGGCCACGTGTGCGGAGGGAAGGACTGGAAGGCCCCCCGAGGCCCCGCTAAGGATCAATTAATTTAGAATTCACTTCAGCAGATTGTTCTGCCAAGGGGAAGGAAATACAGCTAAAATGACGAACGGGCCCTGTGAGGCCTACGGGGCTCAGAGCCACCCGTGTCTCTGGGCTGGAGACCAGCAGGCAGAACTTATTACAAGAAACGTACAAAAAAACCAAAACAAGACCAAAAAAAACCCCAAAAGCAAAAAACTGGTTCTTTCAGTCCACGGGAGAGATCCAGGCGAAAAGACCCCTGTCCAGAGATCCACGTAATGGGAATGGAATAAGGACCCAAATTCCTGGCGCGTGGGGAAGGCCCCACATTAAATGGCGTGGTCGGTGTTGAATTTCACTTTCCCTGGGGCATTTGAAGGGGAAATTCTCAGAAACCTGGGCTGGTGATCATTTCCTTGACGGAGGTGCCACCAGAAATGGATGACCCTCATACTGTCACACCTGTCTGCCTGGCTGTTGTCCTGACTCCGAGGAAACAGGCACGGACTGTCCAAGGTCACCCTAGGCAAAACTGGAAGTTCAAGCCATGCGTCACAACTTTGAGGTCTACACATTCCCGGTACAGCAAGAGGCAGGGTCCACCCGACAGAAAGTGTGTGGAACTAAGCTGAAACTCCTGGGAACTGGGGGGTCCTGTAAAAACCCAAGTCCCAGGCTTTTAACGCAAGACCCTGTGACTCCAACGCCGACCGTGACTATATCGAGAATCGCAGAGAAATCCTTGTAAAGTGTTTAGAAGAAGAGCAGGGGCTTCACGCAGCGGCCCTCTTGCCCTCTTTCCCCATAACGCAATCCTCTCCCACGGGGTCTCCCCGGTGCATGAAGCAGAATCGGCCCAGGCTCACTGCTCCCCCTGGGTCTGCAGGCGCCCTGGGAGGGAGGGCAGAGAGCCCTCTCCACAGTTTGCCATCAGGGTGTGCCTCCTTTCCGTCGTGTCGGGGAGGTTCCCAGGCAAACAGGTGGAGGCCAAGGGCCACTCAGCCCAGGTGTCCCCGAGCTGGCTCCTTCCTGGCTGACACAGTCGCCTTGCTTCTTCCCACCTATCGGGAGCCCACCTGCCAGGGGAGCAGCCATGCCCTACCTCTATCGGGCCCCAGGGCCCCAGAAGCACCCGGTGCCCAAGGACGCCCGCGCCACCCACTCCTCGGGCCAGAGCTTCGAGCAGCTGAGGCAGGAGTGTGTGCAGAAGGGCATCCTGTTTGAGGATGCAGACTTCCCAGCCGACAGCTCCTCTCTCTTCTACAGTGAGAGGCCCCAGATCCCCTTCGTGTGGAAACGGCCAGGGGTGAGTACAGCAGGAACGGGGGGTGCAGGCAGGGGTGGGGCTCAGCAGCCCAGGAGAGGGGGTCCTGGGAGGGGGGGCTGCACACACACACACACACACACACCTGCCAGGCACATCGGCCGAATCCACTGTTGAGATGCTGGGCGGTTTGCACGGGAAACGACACACAGGGGGCACATATGGGCAGGTCAGGGATGCTCCCGGGTGTCTGGCTACACCCCACCCCCAGCTCTCTGACTCCCACCCAGGGGAGCCCGGGACTGGGGCCTGGCTCCAGAGAGGGGCCTGTCAGCCGGCCGCAAGTGGGGATCAAAGCGTATCCAAGCCAACTCTCCGGTGACACGTTTTCGCCGCATGGGCGCACGTGACGTGCCTGTAGCTTCTGGCCACAGCCGGGGTGCTCGGTGTGGATGGACAGTCGCTCAGCAAGCAAGTGCTCAGTAAGGGGATGCACGGGACGCACGGAACACAGGGCTTCTCTCCCCGAACCACGCATCTGCCTTCCCGGAGGGGAGCCGGTGTCCGAGCTGCCCCACCCCCAACAGTCTGGAGGAGATGGTCCCTAGGGGCGCCAGCACGAGGAGTCAATATTTGCTGTGCTGGTTAGTCAGGCCTTGACCTCTGCCCGGGCGCCGCTGGCCGTCATTCCCTCCAGGCGGGGACTGGCCTGGGAGCGGCTCCCGTGGGGACGGGTCGCCACGGGCAGGGCGAGCACAGAAAGGGCTGGGCTGAGACGCTGGGTGGACCCCCGCACAAAGAGTGACCGCAGGACATTTGTCAGTTTATCATGGGTGCCCTTGGGGCCAACACCTGTGGAAAGACGAGCAGGGGTGGGCGGAAGGAGCCCCGGGGGGCTGGGATAGGGCCCCACGAAGGCCTCGGCCAGCCGCACGGGGCGCTCTGGAGCTGGGATGGGCTCTCAGAGTCGCCTGGTGTGGGGGTGACCTGCCCACCTGTGTCTGTGCCCTTCACCGATGAGTCACGGGATGCGGTACCCCTGAAAGCCATGACCTTGGAAGAGGCAGCTTTTTCAGCACCCCCAACCGGGGGAACAAGACCCTCCCGGCTGCTGGGGGGTCTTTTGTCTTCCACAGAAGCGGGCGGGGGGGGGGCGGTAACGATGCTGCTTCCTGTGCTGGGCTGTTGCAAGGATTCCTGTGCTAATGTGTAGGGCACGCAGAAAGGGGCCTGTAAATAAGTGTCACTGTGATCGCTGCCCTCTGTCACTGTACCGGGACACCATCACCTCCCGGGCCCGGGAGGCCCCCTGCCCCCGCAGTCTGCCCCTCCACCCTCTGGCGTAACCTGTCATTCCGCTGCCTACAACTCCCCTTCTCTTGGCCAGAGCTGGACTTTCTCCAGCACGAAAGCTTGATGCGCACAGGCCAGGGCGGGGAGCACCTTTGTTCCCATTCCCGGAGGCGGGCCCCCCGCGGAACAAGGGCCACCGGGACCCCCGAGGGATCCCAGAGTCCCAGAGCTCAGCTCTAGGAGCTAGTCGTCTTCGCTACTGATCTCCCTTGGGATTGCCCCAAATGACGGGTGAGGCCGCCACCCACAGACCAGAGCCCCCGGCACACCCCAGCCCCTCTGCCCTCGGCCGAGGGCCCCAACGACGTCTTTATCTAACTCAGGTCGACTGGGTTGCTGTCCTTCCTGTGGACTTAATCTCAGAGTCTGTTCTGCCTTTCACTTCGCGTGCACCTAAGACAGACCTTCCCTTCTGTCCTCATTCCCAGAAACACACCTCTCTGCTTCCTCTCCGAGGGCTTTTGCAGACTTCTGTGAAATCGGGAGCAAGGGCCTGGGTGGGGGGTGAGGACTGATATTCCTCTTGCTGGACGGAGGTCCAGGGTCCCTGGCACAGGGCCGGGGGCCGGGGGGCAGCAGGGAAATGGCAGCAGTGTCCCTCCAGAAGGCCTGTGTGGCTGGGGTGCCGTTTGCATTTCCGCCCTGCACTTAGGTGGTGCCTGCTGGGGCTGCAAGTGCGGAGCTGCCCAGGGGGACCGTGGGGCGGGGTGCCCTCCCCAGCACCACCTTCTTGTCAAACACCGCTGTGCTTTGCAGGCCGGGCATGAGCACAGGAGCGGCCGGAATCAGAGAAGCCAGAGGGCGGTCCGCAGCCAGCCTTGCCCTCCAGGGAGCCCAGGGCAAGGGTGCACTGAAGGGGATCACCTGGGGGCCCGCAGTGGGGGGGGGGGGGTGACACGTTCTGCTTGGGGAGAAGGTGAGATCACCTCCAGGGGGCCGCCTGGAAAGGGCCGTGGGTCTGAGTGGGGAGGGGCGGGTCTCGGGCACGGAGGACCACGGTGCAGTCAACCAGGGGCCTGTCTTCCTGGGCCCCTGCAGCCCGACTTCCTTAGATCACAAGTGTCTCATCTGGCCTTTTTCTCCTCGATTCCCTGTCTGCCTGCGTCCATCTGCTTTCTTCTATGTGATCCCCTCCCTCACTTCGCAGCCTAAACCCCCGGCCGCACCTCCTTGTAAAGATGCCCACACCCCTCTAGCTTGGGTACACTGTGGCATGGGGCCATGACTGCCCCGCCCAGGCAGCTGGCCCCTACCCCTGTGCCTCCAGAGGCCGAGGGCTGTCCTGAGAAACCCCCCCCCCACCAACCCCGTGTCCCCACGTACCTCCGCGGCCCTGGGGAGCACACCCCTGTCAATCATAGGGCCCGGCCTCTCCAAATTTGTTAGAACTGTGACTTTGCCCCCTTTTAAATTGATTACTTGGTACAGAAAAGTCTATGCGTGAGGCTGAGCCCCTGATGATGTACCAAGTGAACCAAACAGGCCCTGAGCAAAAACATGCCTCCGGAACGAACCCCAGGCACACAGGCAGGGCACCCAGATACACACAGAGCCAGCACGCGCCTGAGACGTGTGCACGGGCCATCTGTGCCCCACGCCTACACGGGTCGCACACGTTTCACACGCGTGAAACTCACATCCGTCAACACGTGCGGTCACGTGGCACATGGCATCGAACACTTGGCCGCGCGGTGCCCCTTCTTTGGGCATGCGCATCCTCAGACCCTCCAGGACGGCGCCCGTACCGCCCGACCCCCGCCGCTCACGGGCACCCGGCAGGGACCGCTGCCCCGGCCGCGCATCCGGGGACCCCCGGGCTTGACACCGGCTGGCTGATGGGTGTTCACTTGGTGACAGTTTCTGAGGCTTCTCCCTTTGTATTTTCCTCCATCAAACCACAGTTTGGATGCAATTCGATAAAAGTCTCCTGGACAACAAGTGACTGCAAGATGCAGCCCAGAGGCCGCGGCAGCTGCGGGCGTAGGGGGTGCCGTTGGGGGGGGGGGGGGGATGGGCCGGCGGGAGGCGGGGGAGGGGACGGTCGAGAGAGGGAGCAGGCGGGGCCCGTCGCCCACGTCCCATCTGGCCTCCAGGCGGCCCGGCACCTGCCACAGCCTGCTGGGCAGAATCTGCCAAGCTTCAGTCCATTTTGCATCCACTATGGGAGTGAGCCACCGCGGCAGTGGGGGTCCTGCTTGCTGGGGCCCTATAGCGCCCCCTGAGGGCGGCTGGCTGCGCAGGGAGCGCCGTGGGAGGCCCCCGGGTGCCCCTTCGGGGCAGGGGCTCCAATACACGTTCCGTACCTGGCGCCGAATGTCCAAGGTGGAGGAGGGCGGTCTGTGTGTCGCGCGACAGAGGCTGGAGAGGTTAGATGGCCTGCGCCGAGCCCCTCTGCTGATCGGGGAGGGCTACCGCGGGGACCTCACCTTCCCACGGCCCAGCCCTGAGCTGCCTGCAAACCCCCTGGGGAACTGGGCTCACGGAGGGGACACAGCACGTGTGAGAGGGTCCCCACCGGCCTGGTTGAGGAGCTGTCCCCCACCACGTTGTGCTGCCCTTCCTGCCCTTCCGGAGATTGATTAGGGTGATCCAGTGACAGCCCCCCCCCCCCCCCTTCAGCCCGCCTGGAGCTAAGGACGGGACTGGAGGGGACTGCATTCTGGATGTTGCTCAGACCTCTGCTAGGCCTGGCGAACCCATGGCACGGTGTTCAGAAGTTCTCCTGGCCCGAGTTTCCTGAAATATTGGAAAATGAGGCCAAGCGGCGCTCTCTGGGCAGATGTTCTGGGGGTCGTCACCGTGCCAGGCGGGCGCATCCTGCGGGCTACAGAGAGAGCACCATCATTGTATACTTTGGCTCTTTGCCTTAAGAAGTCCTCCTCCCCGCAAAGAAATCGCCGTCCTCTGGTGATTGTTTGGGACACGGGCCAGAGGAGCAGCAGGGTCCCGGGGAGCTTGAGGAAACCCCTTCAGGGCAGAGCTGTCCCCTGAGGCATCCACCCCGGGACTGGTGAGGACCTCTCCTTCCAGTCCTGTTTCTGGAAATAAGCAGGAAAGCCCCTTACTCAGCCTGCACTCAGATCCAGTTAAAATGACCAAGCATCTGCTGTATGCCAGAACTTTCCTCTCTGTCTCATGATTTGTTGTTTCCTCTCCCTGGACCTTCACCCGACTCCCTACTCAACTGCCTGCTTCTCGGAGACGCCCTCCCTGACTGTTCCAGCTAAAATAGCCTGCGCCTCACGCCATCACTTTCCATCCCGGTGCTCAGCGCTCCTGAACTTGTATGTCTGCTCGCTTGTTTCCGGTCTGTCCCCCCTCACTGGGCAGGGGGCAGGGAGTTTCTCTGTCTTGGTCTTTGCCATAGTCCGTGCCAGGAATGGAGACTGGTGCCCCAGAAAACTGGAAAGAAAATATGAGTTTTATACAATTGCTTTCAAATGCCTTTTTGTTAATGTTTTATGCTTATCTCTCTGTATATATAAGTGTATGTATAAATAACTATGTATACACAATAATATAATATGTGAACTATATAATAGAATATATATAATGCACTGAGGTAAAGTGACATGAGAGATATATGCACATATCTCCCACTATATAGTGTGTATGTGCATGTGTATATGTGTGTGTGTGCATATATATATATATATATGGTAAAACCTTGAACTGCAAGTAACTTGTTCTGTGAGTATTCCACAAGGTGAGCAAACATTTCTAATAAATTTTAACTCTATAAACCAGCAATGTCTTGCAATACAAGTAGTACGTGATGCCCAACGTCACATGACCACAACTGAGCCAATGGTTCTCTCTCTCTGTCTCTCTCCCTCTCTCTCTGTCTCTCTGTCTCTCACCGCAGGATTGTGGGTGATCATCTCCCATGCTCAAACGCTCAGTCTCAGGCCATGGTGTTTGGCAGAAATCAGAGATTTTTCAGGATGTTGGAAAGTTCCCGCAACTGGGACTCGTGTATTTTTTGTCGCTTCTAAGCACCTAAGGACAGTCCTTTGCTTTTCCATACAAGAGTGAGCTTAGGAATGCTTTGCTTCATTCTGGGTCATTGGCTAGGTTCCTTGTTAAAGTTGCACCAAAAGAAAAAGATGCCATTGGACCAACAAACAGCCGTGATTCCATCAGTGATAGTGAAAGTCGTCCTACACAATAACCCTCCTCTCTCTTGTCTCCCTCACACCAGCCACGAAGCTTTTCAAAGGGAAGTACAGGTTAATTTGTTTATTTTTTCTTTATATTTTGCATTTTCCTTATTTTGTTATATCACAGTATTGTAATCATTCTTATATGAATATTTTTGGGTTGCAGAACAATCATCTGAGTTTCCATGATTTCTTATGGGGAAGTCCGGTTTGATATACAAGTGCTTTGGATTACAAGCATGTTTCCAGAACGAATTATGCTCGCAAACCAAGGTTTTACTGCATATATATATACACACAATACATATTTTAAAAAAGAAAGAAGCTGGGTGGGGAGAGTGGAAATTTGTATTTAATCCTAGACACCAGTGTGTGGCGTATTACCCCATTAAAAAAAAATTTTTTTTAATGTTTTTATTGATTTTTGAGACAGAGAGACAGAGCATGAGAACAGGGGAGGGTCAGAGAGAGAGGGAGACACAGAATCTGAAACAGGCTCCAGGCTCTGAGCTATCAGCACAGAGCCCGACGCGGGGCATGAACTCACGGACTGTGAGATCATGACCTGAGCCGAAGTAGGACGCTTAACCGACTGAGCCACCCAGGTGCCCCTGTATCACCCCATTTTAAGATGAGGCATTTGAAGCCCACAGAAGGTGTAATGCCCGTAAGCCGGGAGTCAGGATTCGAACTCATGCTCCCCCTAACTCCTAGCCCAGGGCCTGAGTGGCAGTGAGAACCTTCGGTTCCTGGTCCTGCTTTGCAGCCTGGCATGGCAGGAGTTGTCTGACCAGAGGACTGCACTGAGGGACCGCGCAGAGGGTAGGACCTCTCCCCAGGGGATGAGGGATGTCTCCCAGAGACAGGCCCAGGTTTGTGGCGTCCCTCCGTAGGAAAAGAATCAAATACAGGAAAGAGCCCTCTGCTCCCAGAACGGAGAGAGACCCTGCAGCTGCTCTAAGCACACCGGCCCAGGACGTGGCGGGCCTCACTTCAGTATCGCCTTTGTTCTTCCAGGAAATAGTGGAAAACCCAGAATTCATCCTTGGAGGGGCCACCAGGACAGATATCTGCCAGGGGGAGCTTGGTAAGTGGGGGAGATGGGGCATGGAGAGAGGGGGGTTGGACAGAGCACCCGTAGGGGCCAGCAGGAGAGGGCCTCTGAGCTGCCTCTGTGACAAGGGCAGCACGGGACCCTGGAAACCCAAGGGGCACAGGGTTTGGGGGAACAGCACTGCTGCCCCCTGCTGCTTCCTCCTCTCCTCCCTCCCAGTCTGCCAGTCTGTGCCCCCAGATGGAGCCCAGAAGACTCTGGGCGACTTGTACTCTTGTTCCCTGGGGGTGGGTGTGCCTACGGTGTGGGGCTCGCGACCCAGGAGTTTACAGAGAACAGAGATGCCCGGTGACGCCGGTCTGGCTCCCTGCACCATGACACAGCTAATGCATTAACTCATCACCATGTCAGCCTCCCAGTGACCTTTCCAATTTTATAAATGAGAACCCGAAGCTGAGGGAGGCTAAGTAACATGAGTCACAGGAGCGATAGCTGAGCAGTCGGGATCTGAACTTGCTCTTAACCATTATGCCGCCCAGGGGCTCAGACTTTGGGGCACCCCCCCCCACCCCGGAGCTTCACAATCTCCTTCCTACAATTGATCCGAGAGTGCTCCCCAGTCAGTTACATTGGATCTTGCATTTCAGGATTTAGTCCAAAATTGGACTGGGTTTACCTTTATTCTATTTATGGAAAAAAAAAAAAAGACCTTCTAAAAAAAAAAAAAAATACCAGTGGAGCTGTAAGCTTATGAGGCCCGGATTCACAGCTGACCGTGCTCAATGACCCAGCTACCCAAACATTGAACCCAGACTCACAAACCTAGAGGGATGTTAGTTGGTAGATAGATTGATAGATAGATAGATAGATAGATTGATAGATAGATAGAAGATACATAGACGATAGATAGATAGATAGATAGATAGAAGATACACAGATAGATAATAGATAGATAGATACATAGATACATAGAAGATACATAGATGATAGATAGATAGATACATAGATACATAGAAGATACATAGATAGATGATAGATAAGATACATAGATGATGATGATGATGAAGATAGATAGAAGATACATAGATGATAGATACATAGATACATAGATGATAGATACAAAGAGAGATACAATGATACAACATGAGTCCACTTACCCATGGATTTTTTTTTGTATAAATATAGTATTGTACTGCCAATGGATTTTCTCTTCCTCATGACTTTCTTACTAACATTTTCTTTTTTCTACCTTAAAACTTTTTTAAATGTTTACACTTAACATTTCAGAGAGACAGAGCACGAGCTGGGGAGAGGCAGAAAGGGAGAGGGAGACACAGAATCCGAAGCAGGCTCCAGGCTCCGAGCTGTCAGCACAGAGCCCGACGTGGGGCTCGAACCCACGACCCGTGAGATCATGACCTGAGCCGAAGTCGGACGCATAAGCGACCGAGCCACCCAGGCGCCCCTCTGGCTTACTTTATTGTAGGCGTGCAGTACAGGATACATATAACATTCAAAATATGTGTTAATCGACTTATCACTAAGGCCTTCAGTCAACAGTAGGCTACCGGTTGTTAATTTTAGGGGGAGCCAGAAGTTATACATGGATTCCCAGTTGTGCCAGGGATCGGTGCCCCTTACCCCCATGTTGTTCAAAGGTCAACTGTACATAGATGATAGAATTAGACAGCCTAGCTAGAACTTTGACCTTCTGAAACTATTTACATTCAGATTGGTCTTCACTTGTTGAGGGTAAGCCTTCTCCGGGAGACTCTGTCTGTCCCTTCCTCATCTTCTCTCTCATCTCACCCCCAAACTCTTCCTCTATCTCCCTTCACTGCCCCCTCGCTTAGAAAGTCATCGTACAGGCTTCTTTGTGTTTCAAAGTTTTGGTTTGTCACAGGAGTGCAAACACCCATTTGGAATTACAACTGCATATTTAACCTTAGCTGGTGTTGATTGTAACTATTATTTTGTTTTCTTTATTTTTTTAGTGTTTATATTTTTGAGAGAGAGAGAGAGAGAGAGAGAGAGAGAGAGAGAGAGAATGAGGGAGGGAGGGGCAGAGAGAGAGAGAGACACAGAATCCAAAGCAGGCTCCAGGCTCTGAGCCATCAGCACAGACCCCGACGCAGGGCTCGAACTCACAGACCGCGAGATCATGACCTGAGCTGAAGTCGGATGCTTAACTGAGCCACCCAGGTGCCCCTGTAACTAGTACTTTATAACAATTTTATTATTTCCAAATACTGTACATATGTGTGCACAATGAGGGCTAACAATAAAATGAACAGCTGTGAGTCTGCCACCCAAAATAAAAGCTAGAACATCACCATCTCCCACCTCTCCCGGTTGGCGGCCCCCTGCCTGCTATTGTCTGTTCATCCGGCTGCCCAACAAACTGACCTTGAGAGGGTACCCTTATTCTGGGCATAGCGCTGGGATAAGCAATACCCTGCATCCGTACGGGCCCAGCAGAGATAAAGCAATATTGCTTTGCTCTTGAGTTTTCCCCTTTGGTTTAAGTTGTGTGAATAGCCCGGCTTCTGAATCTCCTCCTTCAAACGCTCAGGGCATTCCTGGCTGAAGAGACACGATCTGCCACACTCTCAGGAAAAGAAAGGCATTTTCCTGCACCAGGCAAAGCCATAACTTGGAGAAGAGTGGGGAGGAGGTCAGCCCCACAGCAGGGGCCCCTCCATCAGACCCCAGAGCTGAAAGCAGGGACCGCCTCCCAGGAGGCACTCAGTGAACCTTGCTGAACAAGTGATCCTGTGTCCTTTCTCATTACCATCTCTCCAAGGCCGGACCCCAGGCTGCCAAAGAGCGGCTGAGGCATTCGAAACCTGTGGCCTGTGCCCCCTGGGGGACACCCTAGGGAAAGCCAGAAGCAGAGCGACTCTGGGAGTCGTTTCCCTGATGCTAGGCCTTCTGTGAGTCTCTCCTGCCTGTGCACAACAATCAGAAAGGGGTCATGGGGTATATGGTCTTTTCCAGAAATGTGAGCCCCGGGGAAACCCGGCTGAGGGCGACGGGGTCTTGAATTCCAACGACGGTGGTGGTATCTATGGCAAACAGATAGATCTGGGAGAAAACAGAGGGGTTCCTGTTGGTTAAATGGATACTTCCAAATATCTGCTCACCCCTAGTTCCCAAGCAGCAATGAAGAGAGGGGCTCATTCCATTCTCAACGCGGGCAAGTGGCTGCGTCCGTCTGGTACAGCGCAGATCACTATGGTCTGAGATCTGACTGCACCTTGCAGTTGTCCTCTAGATGTGTGTTATCATGAAGACATCGCTGCAGAAATCCGTAGATCAGTCAGCAAACCTTGACAATGAAAAATAATTGGAGGCGCGCCTGGGTGGCTCAGTCGGCTGAGCGTCCGACTTCAGCCCAGGTGGTGATCTCGCGGCTCGTGAGTTCGAGCCCCGCGTCGGGCTCTGGGCTGACAGCTCAGAGTCTGGAGCCTGCTTCGGATCCCGCGTCTCCCTCTCGCTCTGCCCCTAACCCACTCGCATTCTGTCTCTGCCTCTCTCATAAATAAACATTTTTTAAAAAGTTAAAAAATAATAATAATTGGAGCTACTGCGATCTCTAACTACACTGAGTCTGGGCTGTGGGGAGGCCTCGGTGCCGTAAATATACTCCCCAGGCACTTGCAAGGGCTATTTCTGAGGGCCCCCTAATTTCCTGGGCTGCGCTTATGAATTGCCTATTTACCCAGCGCACGCTGACACGGACATATGGAGGCTTCGCCCTCTGGAGGGGAAGTTTCTGGAACTGCACAGAGCTGATGCATAACGGAGCATATGTCTGAAACCCAAGTGAGCGTATCCTATAACGCTGGCCAGCCGACAACAGCTGTGCGTGATAAACCGGGCAAGGGAAGAGCCAGGAAGGGAGGCAGAAGGTGGCAGGGGCGGGGGGGTGGGGAGCAGAGGTCTTTGGTGGTATTCTGTCCGTTTCCTTAAACGCGGAAAAGACGCGGCCACATCTGGAACGCCCCCACTTCTGCTTCTGGCGTAGAGTTTCCCAATTTACTGTGAACTGGGCGATGAACACTGTGATTTATGGCCTTCATTTCGCAGGCGACTGCTGGCTATTAGCTGCCATCGCCTCCCTGACGCTGAATGAAAAAGCTCTGGTTCGAGTCGTCCCCCAGGACCAAAGCTTCGGACCCGGTTATGCCGGGATATTCCACTTCCAGGTAAGAGGGGGCCTTGGCCGGTAGAGCTAGGTCTTTGGGGTCCAATGTGACACCACCCGCCTCTTCAGCTGCTTGGTAATCCCGGGAGGAATGCGCCCCCATCTGTGGGAAAGCCGCACCCCAAACTGGGCTTTGTCAAGGGCTAACGTCTAAACGCACTCGAAGGACCGCGTTCGGAATATATCCAGAACTTTGGCAAGTCTGCAGGCCCACGCTACAGGTTTTCGTCTTTGGAATATCTTGTGCGTTCAGCGTAAATGGCCTAAAACCTTATACCTCTCAGGGAGTGGATTATTTCTCATATTTTTCTCAAACCGAGAGATTCTCCTTATTGACGAAACACAGATTTGGAAACGTGTGTGAGGGTAAGAAATAGAAACAGAGAGAAGCACTGAGACGTCACCTGCTGGGGTCCTGGCAGGACACGCGTCGCCCCCGTGGGACCCGCGCAGAGCCTCACGTGGGCACGGCCTGCCTGGGAATCCGTTTGCAGTTTTCTTTCTACTCTGTTCCCTGTCCTCTCCCCACCTCTCCCTGTAGTCCCTGTGCAGAGCTGCCCACCCACGGATGCCCGCCTGTCCCTGTGCCTATGTGGGTGACCTCAGGCAGATTTCCTAGGGACCCCGGCCTTCACAAGCTGTCTGGAGAAACAAGGACTGATATCGAGCTCGTGGGGTGTTCACAGAACTAAAAGGATCCGATGAAGGGGGCAGCACGGGGCAGGCACACATTGCTGTCCTGACATGCCTGGGCCAACCCCGTCCCCTCCATCCCCAAGGCCGGCAATCTGAGTTCTGACATGGATGCACTCACACACGTGTGCATGCATGCACACGAATGCACGCGTACACGTATGTGAACATATGCGCTCACACACGTACCTGGACTCGCTTATAGGTACGTGTGTGAACACACAAGAACGCATGCGCGCGTACATACGGGTGCATGCACGCTCACCTGGTGTCGGCACACGTGGCACGAGTGCGCCCCACCACAGCCTCTCTCTGTGTGTGAATGGCCAAAAGAGATCAGTTATAGAGTTTCCGCCCCCGGGCAAGGAGGCAACTCAAGAGGCAGGGACATCCAAGACAACCTGCGATTGGTGGAGAGAGGGACATGGAGAAGCGAGCTGCGCAGGAGCGGAGCAAACCCCACACGACCCCCTTCCCTCGGGAGAGAGGAGCTAACTCGGCCCACCCTGCAGTGTCCACGTGTGACCCTGGCTTTGATGGGTCGACACTGGGTCTCCAATCCGCTGCCAGCGGTGGGGTGGGATGCTTGGTGGACAAAGTCCAGGGGACCCATCATGGAACCCACGTGTGAGTTTCCTCAAGACCCTAAGGGAGGTTTGGTCGGAGGGAGGAAGTGCCAAGGGAACCCGGGGTGGGAGAAAGAGCCAAGCCTTTACAGATGGGGCTGGACTTCCCCTGTGCCTCACCCCCATGGTTTCCATCTCCATCCGGCCAACAGTTCTGGCAGCACAGCGAATGGCTGGATGTGGTCATCGATGACCGACTGCCCACCTTCAGGGACCGCCTGATCTTCCTCCACTCGGCCGACCACAGAGAGTTCTGGAGTGCCCTGCTGGAAAAAGCCTACGCCAAGTGAGTGCCCCCTGCAGGGCCAGGCCAAGGGCCAGGCAGGTCCAAGAAGTGGTCTCTATCCCCAGAGCCTTTTCAGAGAGCTTCAATGACCAGGGACACAGAGTTCACAGGTGTGGCCCCGTGTGGCCAACCCTCTAGGGGCTTGGTCAGGCTCGGAGGTGGAAAAGGAAAGTGTGGATAGTTTTCCTGTCATGGCTTAGCTGTGCCCAATCTTGGGCAGAGTGGTGACACACGTCCCTCTTCTCTCCCTGTGTCACGAATCTGGCCTTCCGAAGAGCTGGGAGGGGAGGTGGAAGAAACTCTGGATGTGTTGACAGATCTTGGCTCTCCCGACTTCCCACCGAGCGCTGTTACAGCTCAAACATCTGGGCTGTGGTAAAATTTACCATTTTAATCCTTTTTCAGTATACAGTGCCGTGGCATTCAGTGCCTTCACATTATTGTGCAACCGTCACCTCCAGGGGCCACAGCCTGTGCTTTCCAGGGCTGGGTGGGCATAGCTTCCTTCTCGGTGAGCCCAGCACAGGGTAATCCTCCCCCAGCAGCCCTGGAAAAGGCTTTGGGTCAAGAATTCCAGCTGGTAGGAGTCAGTGGAATATGAAGGGTATTCACTCAAAGAGTGAAGAATAAGTTTCCTAAAAAAGAAAATCTGTGTTTAGTTTTTGGTCATTAGAAGAGGCCCAAGATGATTGGGATACACCTCACCAAAAACATGGACAGGGGGCAAATAAACACATGGAAAGATGCTCAACATCATTTGTCACTGGGAAACTGTAAATTACAAACAATCGCGAAATACCACCACACACGTACAGCATCAATTTCTGACAAAGATGTGGGCAACAGGAACTCTCATTCATTGGTGGGAGGAGCCAATGAATGGCCATGGGGGGAGTCATGGTGGCCCAAATGGGTCATCCATTTTGGAAGACAAGTTGGCAGTTTCTTAGTAAATACATAGTATTTACTAAATAAATACATAGTATTTTATAGTATTTAGTATTAGTATTAGTATTAGTATTAGTAATTTATAGTATTTAGTAAATACATAGTATTTACTAAATAAATAGTAAATACATGATGCCATTCATTTACCAAACCCATAACCCTTTACGGCACAAACAATGAAGCTTAATACAAGAAGATTTAAAAATCATCGAGAAGGATGAAGAATCCCAGGATGAAATGCGGGCTATGCATTTCATCTAACTATATCACAAATTTATGAGACAAACTCACTGGAGGGTAGGAGAAAAGGGAGATAACCTGAGTAACGGTGGAGATGAGTGGGGTCTGTAAGATTAACGGCAAGAGGAATTGTACACGAGCATTCTACTCGGGCTGATAAAGTTGTTTCTCATGGGGCACAGGACAACATTCTGATACCATTATACATTTATAATTGTGTGTGTGTGTGTGTGTGTGTGTGTGTGTGATATATGTGCTATATATGTGTGTATATATATAATACATATATTATGCATATATACATGTATCATATATATGTTTTGTAATATATATGTTTCATATATACTATATGATACATGTATATAATTGTGAATTGAACAATTAAGGCAGGTGGTCGAGCTAGGTTCTTCACAGTTAGAGAGGAGGTTACAAAGAAGCAAGGGGAGGAGGCTGGAATAATGCATGTTGTCATGGGTTAGGACTGGCGACTCAGGCTGAACTCACGTCTTGTTTAAAAGAGATGGTTTCATAAAGATATATGTATATATACAGGGTCAGTGTATATACATTATTTCCCCGCTTTGTCAGCAGAGATGGCCTAGAAACAATGGCAGCCCCACAGCAACAAGCACTCCTACTTCTTGGGTCTTGGTCTCTAAATACCATTTTCCAATGAAAGGAACCAAGGCTCCGTGGAGATAAGGCTGATCGTAGGACAGGGGTGGGAAATTCATAAGACGAGCCTAGAGCGTCTTGCAGTAGTAAGGAGTGAGAACATGTTTTAGACACACACGCACACACACACGCACACACACACTGATGGGGTTATGTCAAAGGGACCCAGGAGCCAGCTGGAGAAGCTGAAAATAGCCAAACCTAGAACAGTGTGAGGAACAAAATAAGTAAAGTTGTATTGGATTATAAGCCAGAGTACGAAGCAAATACCCATGAGTCCATTCTGATATAAACAAATGACTGAATACATAAATCGGAGAAAAGAATAAATCTACCCTGTAGAAGAATTGCAAGTCATCTAAGATTGAGCAAAACTCCCTGCTCCTTAGCTGCACGTAATGACATCCTTCCAAAGGGGACGGCGTGGACAGGGGGAGAGAGAGTAACTATCTAGTGGAGAAACCTAACAGGCATGACCTCACCCAGGTGGTCAAGGCACCATGGGCAGCGATAAGTCATGGTGACATCTGGGCCCTGGATGTGACGTGATGAGAAGGACACCTTACTTCTGTGGTCTCCCTCCCCCAAACCCATAACCCCGGTCTAACCAATAGATAAACAACAGACAGATCCTAATTGAGAGAGATTCTACAAAACACCCGACAGTATTCCTCGTAATTGTCAAGGTCATAGAAAGCAGGGAAAGTCCGAGACACTGTCACAGCCAAGGAGACATGAGGACTAAGTGTGATGTGATATCTTGGATGGGATATCCTGTTCTTGGAACAGAAGAAGGATATTAGGTAAAAACTAAAGACATAAGAAGAAAGTAAGGACCTTAATAATAACAATGTATGGGTTCAGTCACCGGGAACAAGTACACCACACTAACGTAAGATGTTAACACTAGGGGAAATTGCGGGCGGGGGGGAGATGGGAACTTTCTGTACTATGTACAATTTTTTCCTTAAATCTGAAACTGTTCTAAATGGGAAAGTTTGTTTTAAAATTCAAGCAGGATGCCTATATGTGTGTGTATGTGTGTGTGTGCACGTATATTAATTATATTATATTATATTAACTTATATGAATATAAGTTATTATATTAATAATATTAATAAATATACAACTAATATTAATAGAAATTAACATAATAATATTAATATAAATTTATATATAATATATAAGCAGGCATAGGGCTTTACCTGATATGAATTTATATTAATAAAACTTATATTAATAAAAAATACAACTATGAGAAAAAAGGTTGGGATTATGCAAGACCAGAAAGGAAGAAAAAGATCTTCAACTTTGTCTCAGGTCTACATATAGCTGACACCTTCATGGTCAAGCCCTGTTCTGTGTAAGATGAGAGAGAAGGAGGGAGGGAGAGAGGGGAGGAGAGAGAGAGAGAGAGAGAGAGAGAGATAGAGACTCATTTAAACCTCACAGCAGTCCCAGGAGGGAGCATACACCACCCATCACTCCCATTCTGCAAATGAGGAAACTGAAGCATTGGGTAAGGGAGGTGTCCCCAGAACGCTCAGCTTGTACATTGTGGATCCAGCCCTTGAACCTGCAGCCGGTCAGGGACCAGAGTCCACGCCCTTTACCACCACAGCCAACTGCCTGTCTCACAGAGAGCCTGGATCCTTGGAGCTCCAGGGAAAGCCCTATGCCTGCTTCCCATCTTCCTTCCGCATCACCCAGCCAGGGCAAGGCCCTAAACGACGGTCCCTACAAGTTAGAAAATCTTTGGCCGAGGGGCGCCACCTGGTGGTCTTCCTGGTTCCCTGCAACGGTGTCCGTGCTTCCTTGCCGCCCTTGCAGGCTGAGCGGTAGCTATGAGGCTCTGAAGGGAGGCAGCGCCATCGAGGCCATGGAAGACTTCACCGGGGGTGTAGCAGAGAGCTTTGCAACTAAAGAGGCTCCAGAGAACTTCTATGAGATTCTGGAGAAGGCCTTGAAGAGGGGCTCTCTCGTGGGCTGCTCCATTGATGTAAGTCGTTCATTGGCTTGTTGACATGCCCGCCCCTGTCCTGGGGCTGGGGATCTGGGCCAGCTGCCCTGGCCTCGTGTGAGGAAGAACATAACTTTCAGGCAGTGGGAGGGTGGTGTCAATGTTTATTTATTTTCATTAAAACAGAGGTTTTAATTTCGTGTTTTCCAAATTACAAAGTTGGGGTGTACTTACTGTAGCCAGTGGGACAATCGTGCAATCTATAAAGGCAAATCCCTATCTCCCTCCCCAAGTCCCAGCCCTGTGACACCGGGTGTGTGCCCTTCACGCCTCGCTCTTTTTTGTACACACAGGCATGCGCATACATACACAACCACAGCAGAAGTTTAGTTTGGTTTTACTAAATGGAATCTTACTTTATACTTGCCTGAATTTTTTTTTTTTTTTTTTGCTTCGTATATCATTAAAAAATTCGTATCTGTAGAGAGGACTCTCAATGTCTTCATGCGTGCAAACACACACACACATATAATTTTATCCCAGCTAGTTGTTAGAGTCCTGTTCAAGCTTTCTGTCTCCTCTTGGGTCGACCTTGGGAATGTGTTCTTTGCTACTAAATTATCCATTTCGTCTGTGCTTTCAGGCGTGTGACATAGGGTTGTCTACTGTTAAATGCCGGCTATCCTCTCTTGGGTGTATGGGATCTTACTTCTATCTTGTGCCGTGCTGCATGATGGGGGCGGTCAAGTTGCTCTGTTTGGGCGCAAAAAGTGAACTTGTCGCGGGGTTCAGGGTCTCCTCACCCTGGCGCGAGGCTATGCTTCAGGCACGTGGCTCGAAGGGGCCAGCCCCGGCCTGGAGCTCGGTCTGGGCAGAGAGGGAAGGGTTAAGGTCCCCAATGGGTCCAGCGGTGCTCTTTTTGTGTTCCAGATCCGAAATGCTACAGAGTCTGAAGCCCGGACACCTTTTGGTCTCATTAAGGGCCATGCCTACAGTGTGACAGGAATTGACCAGGTAGGCGATGTGAACCCCTGTGCACAGGGTATAGGAATAGCCTCGGTCGTGCTAGTCCCTTGTACTTATTTAGTGTGTCACATTATATATATATTTTTTTTTAATTTTTTTTAACATTTTATTTATTTTTGAGACAGGGAGAGACAGAGCATGAACAGGGGAGGGTCAGAGAGAGGGAGACACAGAATCTGAAACAGGCTTCAGGCTCTGAGCTGTCAGCACAGAGCCCGACGCGGGGCTCGAACTCACGGACCGCGAGATCATGACCTGAGCCGAAGTCGGCCGCTTCACCGACTGAGCCACCCAGGCGCCCCTATATTTTTTCTTTTTAACATGGTTCCTCAGACACTTAGGCAAAACGTTTTGGAGGATGCATGCCCAGAGGTGGGACTGCGGGATCTGAGGCATGTACTTAATTGCCTAAATAGTGCCAGATTACTCTCCAGAATGGTAGCAACACGCTGCGATTCCACCAGGACACGTGTCAAATTGTCCCCTCCTCGAATTTCTGCCAACAGCCGGTCTTCGCATTTTGCCAAACAAACGGGTATGAGGTGATCTTGCATCATTGTTTTAATTTGTATGTATCCGACTGCCAATGACTTCGAGGGTTTTACATTTTATTTTATTTTTTCTGTTTTTAATTTAAATTTTAGTTAACATACCGTGCAATATGGGTTTCAGGAGTCGAATGCGGTGATTCTTCACTTACATACAACACCCAGCGCTCATGACAAGTGCCCTCTTTAATACCCCTCACCCATCTGGCCCATCCCCTCCCTCCCTCCCTCCCTCCCTCCCTCCCTCCATCAACCCTCAGCTTGTTCTCTGTCGTTAAGAGTGTGATCTCGTTAAGAGTACCCCTCCCATATTTTCATGTTTTGTTTCTTAAATTCCACATATGAGCGAACTCATATAGTATTTGACTTTCTCCGAGTGACCTATTTCACTTAGTATAATACACTCTAGCTCCACGTCGTTGCACATGACAAGATTTCCTTCTTTTTGATGACTGAATAATATTCCATTATATATATCACATCTTCTTTATCCATTCATCAGCCAATGGGCATTTGGGCTCTCTCCATAGTTTGGCTATTGTTGATAGCGCTGCTGTAAACATTGGGGTGCATGTACACCTTCCAATCTGTATTTTTCTATCCTTTGGTTAAATACCTAATAGTGCAATTGCTGGATCATATGGCAGTTCTATTTTCACTTTTTCGAGGAACCTCCATACTGTTTCCCAGGGTGGCCGCTCTGGTTTGCTTCCCACCAACAGCGCAAGAGGGTTCCCGTTTCTCCGCCTCCTCACCAACACCAGTTGTTTCTTGCGTGGTTAATTTCAGCCACTCTGACAAGTGTGAGGTGACGTCTCATTGTGGTTTTGATTTGTATTTCCCTGATGATGCCTCCAGGTTTTTTTTTTTTCTTTTTCAGGATGGTTTTCTTTTTCAGGGGTCTTTGTGGTTCCGTGCAAATTTTAGGATCGTTTATTCTAGCGCTGCAAAAAAATGCTGGTGGTATTTTGATAGGGATCGCATTAAATGTGTAGTATTTATTTTGGGTAGTATTGACATGTTAACAATTTGTTTTTCCAATCCATGAGCATGGAATACTCCCTGTTCTGTTCTACACATTCAAATGTCTACAAAGACATGGAATACTTTTCCATGTCTTTGCGTCCTCTTCAATTTCTTGCATAAGTCTTCTGTAGTTTTCAGAGTAAAGATCTTTTGCCCCTTTCGTTGGGTGGATTCCTAGGTATCTTACTGGTTTTGGTGCAACTGGAATTGGGATTGATTCCTTGATTTCTTTTTCTGCTGCTTCATTAGTGGTGTATAGAAATGCGACACATTTCTGTAGTTGATTTTATATCGTGCAACTGCTGAATTCATGTATGAGTTCTAGCGATTTTTTTGGTGGAGTCTTTCAGGCTTTCTACGTAGAGTATCATGTTGTCTGCAAATAATGAAAGTTTGATTTCTTCCATGCCGATTTGGATGCCTTTTATTTCTTTCTGTTGGCTGGTTGCCTGGTTAAGACTGGTTAAGACTTCCAGAACTACGTTAAATAGTAACAGTGAGAGTGGACATCCTTGTCTCGTTCCTGACCGTAGGGGAAAGGCTTTCAACTTTTCCCCATTGAGGATGATATTAGCTGTGGGTCTTTCATATGTGGCCTTTATGATGTTGAGATGTGTTCCATCTATCCCTACTTTGTTGAGGGTTTTTATCAAGAATGGATGCTGTGTTTTGCAAGTGCTTTTTTTGCATCTATTGACAGGATCATATGGTTCTTATTTCTTATACTTTCTTTTATTAATGTGGTGTATCCTACTGATTGATTTGTGAATCTTGAAGCAACCCTCAGGGCATCACAGTCTAAACCACACTTTCAGATATTTTTGAGGATGTCTCATCTAAAGGATGAGAGACAGCTGGAATTCAAGAGCAAAATAGGAGAGAGAGGGGGAGAGAGAGAGAGAGAGAGAGAGAGAGAGAGAGAGAGAGAGAAACATGTGATTCCACCAGAGTAACAACCTTGTTTAGCTGGTGTGGGAGCCTGGGCTTTGTTTTTTCTTTTTTTTCTACCCTAATTCTACCAGTCTTGTACTGGTCATAGTTCTCTAGAGAAACAAAACCAATAAGATATAGATAGATGAGGGGTGCCTGGGTGGCTGAGTCGGTTAAGTGCCCAACTCTTGATCTTGGCTCAGGTCATGATCTCACAGTCTGTGCTGACAGTACAGAGCCTGCTTGGGATTCTCTCTCTCCCTCTCTCTCTGCCCCTCCCCAGCTCATAGTCTGTCTCTCTCCTTCTCTCTCTCTCTCTTAAAATATACTTTAAAAACAATTTTAAAATATAGATAGATGATAGATAGATAATGAGGAATTGGGTCACATGATTATGGAGTCTGAGAAGTCCTGTGATCTGCCATTTGTAAGCTGGGGATGATGTTCTGGCCCAAGTCCAAAAGACTGAGAACCAGGAGAACCAAGGGTACATGTCCTGGTCTCAGAGCAAAAGAGGACCAAAGTCCAAGCTCAGCAGTTAGACACAGAGTGAATTCTCCCTTTCCTCCACCTTCTGTAGTTCTATTCAGACCTTCAAGTGATCAGATGAGGTCCACCCACACTGGGGAGGGCCATCTGCTTGACTCAGTCTACCTATCCTAATCTCCTCTAGAAACACCCTCACAGACACACCCAAAATGGTGTATAACCAAATATCTGGGCACCAGTGGCCAAGTCAGGGTGACGCATAAAATCAACCTTCAAAAGTCCTATTCTCTGCAGCTATAGTCCAGGGTGGAACTGATTCCCGGGGGCTTCCAGACCCAACGGCACACCATCCTGACTTCTAATGAGTGCTTGGTTTGGACAAGCGCTCCTGGGGGACACGTGGGAAAGAGAAGCAAAGGGGATGACCTGGAAGAGGAGGACAAGAAGCCAAGGGCTGTATCCTCTCAGGTTCAAGTTCAACGAAGTCCGAAGGCTTGTCTTTGCCCACTTCATGCTTCTGTTGGACAAGTCTCAAACCCGGTTTCTAGAGGACACCGGCACTTCTGGTCTCCTCCTGTTGCCACCCATGTTTTGAGAAACCCAGTCCAGAGGAGTGGGAAGTAAGGAGTGCAGAAGGAAGCCGGTCCTTCCTCCTCCCCAGGGGATACAGTTGCATTCTTTAGAATTAAAACTGTTTGCAAAGTGTTCTTACCTCCTCCTTCCCACCCATAATGCCTGGCCAATCACTCACTTGGGTAGGCAGGTGGTTTTTTTCTTTTTGGCAGGTGATTTTTAATGTTACATCTTCCAAATATTATTTTAAGAAATAGAAACCTTTCATCACATCTGTTCAGTTGTTTTTCCTTTCTCTCCACCTATAAGGGATTTACCTTCCGTGAACAATTCTCTTCATGGACATCTTACATGATGAGCTACGGGCTGCATCTTGGACCCTGGAGAGGTTACACTAACTTAATTTTTACACGTCAAAAATATAATTTGTGCCCAGTGCATGAGGGTAAAGAGTTTTGAGCTAAAATTTCTGGTTCACTGATGAACAAAAGTCATTTACTTCTACTCTCTTTCCTCCGAAATCTTTCTAAATGCACTGGCCCTCTCTCCTGGTCCAGGGCAGAGCATGAAGGCCATGACTGCATCATCCTTCTTTACCGGCCCAAGGGTTCTCCATATGGACAGCAGAAATCTTCACCTGACACCTGAAAGTGGGGGAAGATTGGGTTCAGAAGGCTTGCAAGTGGTTTTTGTTTATTCATTGTTTACATTTCCAGTGTGTGCTTGCATAATTTTCACTGATCCATGAGTAAGATGTTACGGATGAAGAAAACTCACTCCATGAGTACTTCTGGCCACTCTTTACCGCTCGCTGTGCTAGACGCTGAGGGTACACTGATAAATAAGACTTGGTCTCCGCGTCTAGGGAGAGTCCAGTCCAGACAGAAAACTCGTTCATCTGAAGATTCGTGTGGACTAGTTTCTTGTTATTTATAATTCTACGTTATTTCCCAGCTGCAGTGCAACCATCGTGGGTGATTGATATAACGGTGCTGGTAACGCTAGCCATTATGTTCACTAGGAACTAGAAAATTCCAAGGGCCAGTGAAGAGTTGATGAGTTTCGGGGCACCTGGGTGGCTCAGTCGCCAGAGCAGCAGACTCGGACTCAGGTCATGATCTCGCAGTTGACGAGTTGGAGCCCCGCACCGGGGTCTGTGCTGATGACAGCTTTGGATTCTGTCTCCCTCTCTCTCTGCCCCTCCCCCACTCATGCTCTGTCTCTCTCTGTCTCAAAAATAAATATAAACATTTAAAAATTAAAAAAAAAAAAGAATTGATGAGTTTGGACATGGCTTTAGCGTGTCACAGTCAAGAGGTTTTCAGTAAACCCAGCCCGGGCTGGAGGTGAAGCACTCTGAGGTCCACACATGAATATATAATCTCCCTGGTGTTTTTCCCCTCCAGGTAAACTTCCAAGGCCGGAACGTGGAGCTCATCAGAGTCCGGAACCCTTGGGGCCAGGTTGAGTGGAACGGGTCCTGGAGTGACAGGTCAGTCCCCACCTCCTTGCCTTCTGGGGCACAGAGGGGCCAGCACTGGTTTGTGCAGACGTATGAAGAAGGGGCCCTTGGTCTACAGCTCCCAGTTCCCTCCTGACTCTTGTTCAGGGTCCTGCTTCTGGGTGGCCTTACTTCCTCCCTTTTTAGCCCTCTGGTCCATCATGTAGTCAAAATGGAACACCCTTATAATGGCTTAAAAATTTTTTTTAATGTTTATTTATTTTTGAGAGAGAGAGGAGAGTGGGCGAGGGGCAGAGAGAGAGGGAGACACAGAATCTGAAGCAGGCTCCAGGTTCTGAGCCATCAGCACAGAACCCACAAACTGCGAGATCATGATCTGAGCCAAAGTCGGTCGCTTAACCGAATGAGCCACCCAGGTGCCCCTAATGTCTTTTTAAACTTTCCAATAATTGTATTTATGTCAGTGGATGTATTCCCTCCCATGGCAATAGTTCATATCCCCATGGTATTGTGAAAGGCTTGATCTCCAATTATGGTAGCTTTGATATTTGGTATGTATGTGTTTTGGGTGGGGGTGGGGTGGCAATGAGTATTTTGGGTGTGAGGATCCCTGAAATATCACCAGGCAGGTCACTCCAGGGTTCTCTCTCATTGGTCAGTGACCACTGGCCAGAGGCCCGGTGGCCCCGTGGAGAGACAGAGGAAGCGCGACAGGAAATCCATCCATTACAGAGCAGTCAGCCAGGGTTCTTTATTTGGTCCCCAGTTATAAAGAAAGTTTTGTTTTGCAGGTGTGTGTCCCCTCCTTGTCCCTCGGGAAGCGGCCCAGGTGACGGGGACCAGGGAATGTTTAGATATGCTTGGGCGGGGCCCACCCTGCCCCTGCCCCTGCCGTCTTGGGGTCCTGCTGTCCCAGCCCCGCCCGCTCATGGCTCGTGGGGCCCTGGGGAGACCTCCGGCAAGTCTCGAACCTGAATAGATCTTGAGCTCCTGTTTGTCCTCTGCTCACAACAAAGCCACCGCGGCACAATCGTCAGGGTGTCTGTGTCTCCGTTAACCTGACTCCAGCCCGAGGGCACAGCACACGCCCCCGAGGAGGCCAGGCCTCCCATTGCTGCTCTTGTCCCCCTACCTGCCGCCCCGGTTCGGCTCCTGCCTCCTCAGAGCCCGGGAGCTGTGGCCGAGATGGATTCACACCCGAGCAGCATCACAGGAGGGAAGAGAGCGGCCTCCCTCTCCTGGCAGAAATGGAAAGCACACAAATACTGAAACCCAAATGAACGAGACGGCTTCCTATCCTGCGTAGACTCATCCCGTCCTTCAGTTTAGAGAACACGCGGCGTAAAAGAGTGAGGGGCCCCTTTCTCCTTCTCCTGCGAAACACGCAGAGGGCGAAATAAGGAGAGTGCATTTACTGGGGTCAAGGCTGGACGCTCCCGCTCAGCCTTGGGGTGATGGAGGGCGGGTCCCCATCCTGATTCCTGATCCTGACCCCCTGTTACGACAGAAGTGCTGAAAGCGCTCCTTAGCCAGTCTGACCGCTATCAGGGGGGTGAGCCCCGTGGAAGGTAATGGTTCAAAAAGAACATAATGGCTCTTAGTTCTGCTGTTCCAACCCTGGCGGGCAGGACCTGGAGAGGGGCTCCTTCCTCCTGGAGAGGGGCCCATGCAGGGCGTGGGTGAGGCGGGCAGCCTTGGCTGAGCACCACACTGGTGGTGACTCGGCCTGAACTCTCTGGGGGTGGCTGCGGGGGTCGCGGAGACACAGCGAACTCGGAGGCGAGGTGGAACTCTTGGGTTTGGGGGCGGGTGGTGACGGCTGCCCACCTGGGTGCCCTGGTCCACGAAATGGGCCCGTGAACCTCACAGAACCCCACCTGGCTTCCTAGCACGGTCACGTAAAGAAGGTGTTTGACGCGTGGAATCTCAAGCCCAGGTGAACATAAGGCATTATTACCATCACCTGTCAAAACGTCGCTTACAAACGAAGAGGCGAGGCCAGGAGATGCTCCCGGGCACGCATTTCAGTCCACTCGTGGCTTCCAGTTGGAAGTTTCTGCTACCCTGCTGGTGTTCAACATCCTATGACGGCCCCATGAGAATCCCCCATGGAGGAGGTTCAAATGACCCCAAGGGCCTTTTCCATCGGCTGCTTTTGGACGCTCACTTTTCAACCAGCCTCCAGCTCCCCTGGGACATTTCTGGGGCCCAGAGAGCAGTCACTGACCGGGACCATTCCCCACATGGCCGCATGCCCTGCCTCCCCAGGAGGGACACTCCTCTCCACCAAGGCCAGTGTTGTTTCGGCTGCTGTGCAAGACCCTCCACCTAAAGCCTGACTTTGCTTATCCCTAGTTCCTCCGAGTGGCTTTCGGTCGGGCCAGCTGAGCAGAAGCGCCTGTGTCACACCTCTCTCGACGACGGGGAATTCTGGTACAGTGCTGGCCTCTGTTTTCCTTTCTGTATTAACGACATAACGGGTATGAGAGCGCCCTATGGCCCTTGGCTTACTTGCATGTTTCCCTTGTCTGTCTGTCTTTGTTTGATTTCTCTGGTAAAGCAAATGCATCCGTCTCAACCCCCTCGCATTCACCCAGGTTGGCAGAGAATTTGATTTGTACGTGCGGCCGAGCCTGGGTCTGCAGCCTGGCACCCCTCCCCCAAACTACCCACCAACCGAGTTTGCACCATGAATTTGAAGGCAGGCAGCCCCACTGCTCCCAGGGGCTACCCCTTCACCCCACTTGATGACAAGGACCCCTGAAGGCAGCGACCTTGAGAGCTGAATATAGACTGAAGTGGGCACAAAACATTCCTAATCTGGACTTTCCACAGGGTAGAATCTCTTTGCGTAACTGAAAGGTTTTGTTTTTTTTTTTAACGTTTATTTATTTATTTAGAGAGAGCACGCACGAGTGGGGGAGAGGCAGAGAGAGAGAGGGAGAGAGAATCCCGAGCAGGAGCTGCACTGTCAGCGCAGAGCCCGACGTGGTTTTCAATCCCCCGAAACCGTGAGGTCATGACCTGAGCCCAAATCAAGAGTCGGACGCTTAACCGACTGAGCCACCCAGGCGCCCCTAACTGAAAGTTTTTAATGGACCTTCATCTCTAGAAGCTTTTTTTTTTAATCGTATTTCTTCCTATGGGGTTCAGAAAACAGTTGGCTCTTCCCCTGTGTAAGACCACACATTTCGGATTTCTAGCTTTATTCCCTGGTGAGCAAACCAGTCAATTCTCACCTGAGCTCACCTCTTTCTTACATACCTTCTTAAACACCCTAAGCAAAAACCGGTACATATGAATATTCCAGCTTTTTCCATTCTCTTCCCCTGGAGTACAGCCTCTGTCTTCCATATTTTTACAGTTTTTTTAAATTTATTTTTTTAACGTTTATTTATTTTTGAGACAGAGAGAGAGACAGAGCATGAACGGGGGAGGGCCAGAGAGAGGGAGACACAGAATCTGAAACAGGCTCCAGGCTCCGAGCTGTCAGCACAGAGCCTGACGCGGAGCTCGAACTCACGGACCGCGAGATCCTGACCTGAGCCTAAGTCAGTCGCTTAACCGACTGAGCCAGCCAGGCGCCCCTATTTTTACAGTTTTAATAAATATATTGCCATTCCTAACATGAATATCTATTTTCTATCTCCAATATGTCCTTGAAACCTGCCCATATGCTAAGCTGATATCACATATTTTAGAATTCGGTCATGGCAGCTCCATGCTTCAAGGCACCAATGACTTAGGGTAACACCAGCTGCTGTCACAAATAGACTCAAGATGTATAAAGACTCAAATTCAATACAGTTTATCTCTCACTCATTATAACAGTCCAGGAAGACACCCTTATTCTGTGGGTGGCCCTTTCTGTGCAGTGATTCAGGGACCCAAGCCCCTTCTTCTGTATGGCTCCCCCCTCCCCTGGGGTCACACAGTCACCTGCAGGAAGCCAGCAGAAGAGGAAAAACAGGAAAGGTTGGAGAAGACACCCCCACTCCCAACAGCCTTGACCCACACATCACTGCTTACACCCCACTCTAGATGGAAGGAGTGGGTTGCAGTCCTTGGCCCCGTTTTGATGGGTGAACTTTGGTGGCCTGCTTCAGGAACCATGCGGTCATGAGTCAAAGAAATTTGTGGAAAACACATAGGATCCACAAGCTTGAGAGATTAACAAGCCATTCAGTTGGAAATTAGAGATGCATTTACCTTGAATTTTGAGTACAGAGGCTCTGGGTTTTCCTTACCTTTGTTTGTGCATTTTCTGTCTGCCCACACCTGAGTCTTGAGGACAGATGCAGACACTCACTAGTGGTCGGTTAGATGATTAAGCGATTGAGTGGATCATGGCATCACCATCACCTCCTACGCCTTGGTGTCTCTCCACCTTGTTGTAGGATGGCGTTTAGGGACTTCAAGACCCACTTTGACAAGGTAGAAATCTGCAACCTGACTCCTGACGCCCTGGAGGAGGATGCTGTCCACAAACGGGAGGTGACGGTCCATCAAGGAAGCTGGGTGCGGGGCTCCACCGCCGGGGGCTGCCGCAATTTTCTAGGTTGGTCGTCCACCTGTCACTCTCTGTCATTGCCAAGTGTCCAGTCCAACCTGGGGTACATCAGTGGATCAGGGCCAGGACCCTGGAGAAAGCCTGAAGTGTAGAGTTTAGACAGTAAGATTTCAGAGATGGCCGGTGAGGGCTGCAAAGAAAGAGGAGGAAGTTGGATAAGAATTGCTCAAGGAAACTCTCTTGTTTTCCCACTTAGGTTCTTTTCCATCACAAATAATAGAAAACACAACTCACGCTAGTTTAGCAATAAAAAGGGATTTTTCCCCTACATAACTGAAAAATTCAGAGGAGAAGCGGGGTGGCCTTCAGGCATAGTTCTGTCAACGCATTGGTTTGTAATCCTCTGCTCTGCCCTCTTCCCTCTGTTGACTTTTTCCTCAGTCTGGATTTCTTGAGAGTCACAGGAGGGCTGGCAGCAGCATTCAGGGCTTTCTGAGCCCTCGTTTGCATGAACAGTGAGAGCTCCCAAGGGTCATCCAACAGTAGTCCTCAACTCCCTTCTACTGGGAATTCCTTGAACCCATATTGCCTGGTGAATGGTACATGCTGGTTGGCTTTGTTCCAGTTGTCCGAGGCAACAGGGGCGAACATAAACCACTCAGTGTTCACCCTTGGAGCCAGAGTGGGGTGGCTTCTGCTCAAATTGCATAACTCCAAGGGCACCGCACTCTCCTTTGAAATACCACACGGACAAAATAAGATGGAATGAACTGTAGTTGAGTAGACCCAGAAGAATGTCTTTTAAAAGTTCTGTGGGAAATGGTTCAAGAGAAGGTGGAAATGAAAAGGGAGAGCACTTGGCATTCTCACTGGGATTATGGGAAGTAGGGCACGAGGGCCATCAGAACAGGGAGAGAAGAAATGAATGACTTTCTCAGGTTTGGGAGGTTGTGGTGGGGGTGGATGGTGCGTGTGTGTGTGTGTGTGTGTGTGTGTGTGTGTGTGTAGGGGGGTGTCCTTTGTGTTTTTCTAAAGGAAAGCAAAATAATTCACTTCTTTCAATGGCAGATACCTTCTGGACCAATCCACAGATAAAACTGTCCTTGATTGAGAAAGATGAGGGGCAGGAGGACTGCACTTTCCTTGTGGCCCTGATGCAGAAAGATCGAAGGAAACTCAAGAGGTTTGGTGCCAACATGCTGACCATTGGCTATGCCATTTACCAGGTAGGTAGGAACCAAGCTGAGCTTTAGAGCCCACCGCCTATGTCCTGGATTCTCAGCCACATGCCCGAGACTCAATGGTCAGTCCCCAAACTGTGTCCAAATACCCAAGACCAGTGGCCCTCCTTATAGAACCACCCTCTTATGTTCCCACTGCAGAGCCCCCGCAAAGACGAACACCTGAACAAAGACTTCTTCAGGTACCATGCTTCCCAGGCCAGAAGCAAAACGTTCATCAACCTGAGAGAAGTCTCTGACCGCTTCCAGCTGCCCCCTGGGGAGTATATCCTGATACCCAGCACTTTTGAGCCCCATCAGGAAGCTGATTTCTGCCTGAGGATCTTTACGGAGAAGAAAATTATCACCCAGTGAGTAACAGGTTCAAGAATCCCTCTTCATTTAGTGGTTCAATCCCCGAGAAGTCACCAGGGGACTGTTGGAGCCTTGACCCCTTTCTTCTCTTCTCCATGACACACCTGAGACAGCAGGCAGGAAGGTCTCTTAACCCATTTGCAAAGTGGGATACATTTCTATTTTGGTTCTGCTCCTTCCTTCCCTCAAACAGGCCACTGAAAAGCTGCTCTCTCCAACCACTTCCAGAATCATGCTCACCAGACCCCCTCGGGTGGAGCGCTTCATTTTCCAAACTCTATGTCCAAGAAGCTTCTGGAGTGGGACCCACATTTAGAAATGCTAGGACTTATTTCTGAGCAAAGTGAAGGGGGGTGGCTATTACAATGACCAGTTCCTTCTAGAACACGTTTCTAGAAAGTTTCTAGCATGACCTGCTCTTTCAGCGTCAGTTAATAAATATTGCCAAGTTGTTTGGGGTCGTCGGTCTCAGCCTAGGGACAGTGATGCCATCAGCTAGGAACATCTGAGGGCACTCTCCTGGGCCTGTACTCCCTTTGGGGAGCCCCCCCAGACGGTTCCCCAGCTGGAGCCAACGTTGAGGGCAGACACATCTCAGCAATGACCCAGGGAACCTGGAAAGGACAAGGTTTATTGCTCACAGGTTCTGGAAGATACACAGCACCCCTGGAGTCACACAGCAATATCTTGAGGGGAGAAAGAGAGAGAGAGAGAGAGAGCGTGCGCACAGGCCTGGGGTTCTGCCTTTATTGGGGTCGAGGGTAGGAGCCTAGAGTTTCAAAAGGGTCACTATTGGTGAATTAAAATGCTTGAAGGCAAAGGAAGCAGTGGGCCAAATGGTCTACTGGAGCTTTCTAAAAAAAAGGGCAACCTCATGGGTGGGGTAGCTGGGCTTTTTATCTAGCCATGTCGCTCACGATGTGTTTATTTGAGATGAGGGTCTTTGAAATGGATGCCTCGACAGTCCAGAACGTAATGTCAGGCGCTTACAATCACCAAAGCCAATGGTCAAGTGCTTACCTGACCCAAGGCTGCCCTCCATTTTATACACCCGACTTTCTGCCGCCTCCCCTTTGCGGCGTCTTAGCAAAAAATTAGACCGTATCAGATACTTCTAAGAAAAAATTTCCCGTTGCTGCCCTTTTCGCCATCAGGGCGACGTTCTAGCGGCATTCGAGGGATCGCAGAGAATTCTGTATTTGAGCTAGATGCACCCCCCCACTGAGGACCGACCTGAGAAAACAAGATGGATTCAGCGGTGACTTCGTGGCCTCCGGTTTTATCTTGTTTCGTGGTATGGAGTTGGACTGGTGGCGGGCGTTGAGAATACTCTCAGTTCTCAAGTCTGGCTGGGTTTCCCGAGCTGATTACAAAAGGCGTGGTTCTTTCCCATCAGCTAAATAGGGGCAATAAGATCTTAAATTTTTTTAAAAAATCCTGCTGGAGAGCTGTCCTCCGGCCTTCTCCCAGATGCCAGTGCAAGCTGAGGGTACATTTCCCCGTGTCTGTTCACGCAAGAGCACCTGTACGAGCCCCGTGTCTGTTCACGCAAGAGCACCTATACGAGAGGCGTGAAGATGGGCGATTTTTGTGGGCAGCCATAACAAGAGAGGGAAACCAGGCTGTGCCCATCCCTCATTTTATGCTCCCTGCCCCAGCAGTGGGGTGAGATCAGAGCCCGGGCATTCATAGAAGCCTCACACATGACAGAGCTAGGGTCCATACTCACGTTCGCCCTGAACACAGTACTTGAACTTTCTTTTTAAATATTTATTTATTTTTGAGAGACAGAGAGAGACAAAGTGTGAGCAGAGAAGGGGTAGAGAGAGAGAGAGGGAGACTCAGAATCCGAAGCAGGCTCCAGGCTCCGGGCCGTCAGCACAGAGCCCGACGTGGGTCTGGAACTCATGAACCGTGAGATCACGACCTGAGCCGAAGTCGGACGCTTAACCGACGGAGCCACCCAGGGGCCTCCAAACGAAGTACTTTCGTCTGCTGTGATCTCGAGCATACACACCAGCTCCGTAGCTCAGTAACTGAAGAACCACAGTGACCTCTACTGCCATTGGCCTCGTCCTCTTGAGAGGATCTTAAACAATTTAAAAAGTTCTGGAAGTGTTCTCTTGTGCATGCCCAGGGGATGGCCGGGACCCCAACGGGGTCAGGAGTCTGGCCTCCTTTGTCGCTCTTATCTGCAAAGTCCCACTAATTTAAATTAGTCCTTCCAGACTCTTCCCTGAAGAGCCTTCACAAGGACTCAGTCTGCAGTTCCTAATGCTACAGGCAGCGGCCAGTTCTGCCTCCCCGCCCCCCCAATCTGGGCTCCATTTTAATGTTTGATTATGGGTCTTCCCTCTGAATTTTTAGCAGTTTTCCTTGGGGAGTGCTTCGAGTTTCCTCTGTAAGATTGGATTCTCCCAAATGTTTTCGTCTCACTAAAAGCTGAAGCCCCCTCCTGCTGCCAATATTATTGCTTTCCAAACACTATCGGTTCCCCTAAATATGTGAACAGCAACCTTTCCATTAGTTCTCCTCTTTTCCCCAAACATAGGCACGTACACACACAGCCCAACCCTCACTTCATAAATATCCCTTGCGAAAGCGCATCCAGGAAACAGGCGGTGGTAGCTGGTAGTTTCTTTTACTTCTAGAAGTCCAGGATTTACGAGTTCTCCTCGGCTGATGGCTACACTGCCTCCCTCTCATTTTCGTGCTGGGCAGGGTCTGAGTGATAGGGGAGAGAGACGGAGGTCAACGCAGGGGGTCTGCAGACCCTGTGACACATAAACATCATGGAAAAAGAAGGGCTTCAATGGGCCAGAGCCTTCCAAGCCCTCTGGGGCCCCGTTAGTGCTGCAGATCCTAGGGAGGAAGTGAATCCACAAGTGAGTCGGTGTGTTTTCTGCCCCCCTCCCCGCCCCACCCAGGGACATGGATGGAGATGTGAACATTGACCTTCCCGAGGTGAGCCTTCTCATGTTACTCTGGAGGTTGGGATTCAGTGTCTGTCCTGAAAGCTTCCTTCAGTCACAGCATCATTCAAAACTTCGGAGTTTGGGGAGTGTCTTATCTGCGATCAGGTAAGTACCTCGATTCTAACCTCCTGGAGAAGAGGCTTTGTACCTTCTAAGTCTTTCGTATGCCTCCAGGACCAGGCACGGGGACGAGGTAGGTGCCCGGAAGGAAGCTCTGTTTGGACCGATCTTTCTCTGTGCTAACCAACTCGCTCTGTTCTCTGAGAGGTGGCTGCTGCCTCCGAAGGGGATGAATTATCTTTAAAGCGCGTTCAATTTAAGAAAAATAAGCGATAAGAAGAAAACGAGAGTAGCTGGTGGATTCTTTTACAGCGGACTTAGGGCAACATGTTACTTCTTCCTGACGATACGTGGGTGGGGAGGGGGAGAGGGAGGGGCGGGTTTTATACTTGTCCAAGGGCTCTAAGACTTTCGAGAGGTGCTGAGGTGTAGCCGGAACAGTCTGACGCTTCCCAAGTCAGCTCGGATCGGCACAGGACAAAACACCCAAAACATTTACTGAGCTCTTTCCACGCACGAGGCCCTGGGCTCCCGGCTAGAGACAGACTCCTGCCCTCAAAGAGTTTACCACCTGTCAACACAGATGGTGAAGCAAGTAAGAGTCAAGCAGTCAAGAGTGGTGAGGGTCAGACGGGGGGCTGTGGCCACCCTGGCCGGGACCCCAACTCGGTCAGGATTCTGGCCTCCTTTGTCGCTCTTACCTGCAAAGTCCCACTAATTAGTCCTTCCAGACTCTCCCTCTCAAGAGCCGTCGCAAGGAATCAGGCTGCCGTTCCTAATGCCACAGACGGTGGCCAGTTCTGTTCCCCACCCCCACCCCGCCCCACACAGCAGCGAGGTCCCAGCGTATCCCACGGGGCCACACCGTCTCCAGGGCGAGCCTCTTTTTCTCTTGCTATCTCTTTGGGAAAGCAAATGCCAAGTTCCTTTCTCATGGGGCCCAACGTGAGTTCTTCTGGTTGCTTTTTTAGCCTCCGAAGCCGACTCCAGCTGGCCAGGAGACAGACGAGCAACTGCAGTTCCGGGCCCTGTTTGAACAAGTTGCCGGCGAGGTAGGGCTGGCCGCAAGCTGCACTCGGCCTTGACCCTCTGCAGAGCTCAGGGGCCTGGTTTCCTCCGCCCAGGGATGCAGCAGGGTGCTGGTCAGCAACGCCTTCCGGGGGCCTGGCGGGCCTAGTTCCAACGTGAGGCCAGCCCAGGTCACTTGGAAGACCAGCCCCAGTCCCTTGAGAGGCTCTCAGGACCGCCTCCCCCTCCGCACTCTCACGCCAGTCTGCCACTGTCCGTGGGGTAATAGCACCCAAAGGAGCTCAGCCCGGCCCAGAGGCGTTCTGTGAAAGGCTAGAGACAGCTTGGAAGACGTGGCCCATTGAACTCTACCCATAGACCACCGCCATTAAAATGTTCTCTCTGCTCCGGGGGAGGGTGGTGCTGCTTGGATGTCACCGTTAAATTACAAACATGATTTCTGTCCAGTGACATCAGCAGCGTGACCGGGTTTGGCAGCTGGGCCGGGGCCAGCCACTGGGGAAGGAGAGGATCTGTCCCTCACCTCCCGCTCTCTGACCCCGACCCCATCCCTGCCCCCTCAGTACTTAGCTTGTTTGTTGGGGGCCCTGGGTATCTCCTGGCCCGGCCTCCTCCGTTCTCCTAGAAACTGTCCCCACCTGTGTTCCCTGGTAGCCATAAATAGAGTTAACCATTTCATGGCCGGTGCTAATGACCTCATTAGCTTCCTGCTCCAATGGGTCTCCTGAATGGTAAAACCCGTGTGACTCCTGCCCCTGGGGTCGAAGCCCTAACAGTGGGATTTCAAGCAGTGCCATAAACGGGAGGTCAGGGAGACCTGGGGACAACAGTCTGGGTGGAGAAAAGTGGGGGCCCGTGCAGGCAAAGCGGCCATCCGTTCTCCTTCCGGGGCTGATTGGCCCGGTGGGGAAGGGAGTGAATGGTTAACTTCCGGCATCTGATGCCATCCGGAGGACGGTCCTGGGTGAGCAACCCCTCCCAGCGTAGGAGGGACAGAAGTTGCTGGAACTGGAGATCCGGGTTGGAAAGGGAAGTGAGGAATGTTGCAGGAGATTCTCTCAAACTGTATTGACGACCAAAAAACACCTGCGCCTCAGAAGCTCCGGGGTGGAACCTGGGCAGGTGTGTGCGGAAGTAACTTCACAGGTGATTGTTTCGCATGCTGGTTCAAAATCCTGGACAGAAGGAGCCCTAAGTCCACGCTGCTCAGTCACGTACAGACACATCGCCTGAGCATCCTGGGAAAATGCAGATTTCCTCACCAGGAGGTCAGGGGCGGGGCCTGGACCTCCCCATCTCTAACCAGCTTCTCAGTGTCCTCGATGCCGAGATTTAGCGCACTGAGCAAACGGCCTTAGAGAAGCGGTTCTGAAATTCACCCTGGAGGTTTTGAAAACAATCCATGGGAATAATCCATGCCCGCATTTCTAATAATCTCCAGGCGGTTCTGCTGCACAGAGGCTTGGAGAACCAGACATCAATGTGCTCTGACATAAGCACCTGGGAACTTTAGCTCAGTGGGGTAGCTTGCCTTGTGGGGCCCAGCCTTCCCGTCCTTTCTGGGTTGGCCATCGTCCCTGAGAAGTTCAGCAGGCTGCAGTCACTCACCACGTGGGCACACGGGCCCGTGGCAAGGTCCTTGAAGGCCGGGCTATTGCTTGAGCCAAATCAAGCTCAGAACTGGAAACAACTCACAAAGAAGGTGCTATGGGCCATCAAAAGCAATTATCTCCCCTCCCACAGGACATGGAGGTAACTGCAGAGAAACTGGAATATGTTTTAAATGCTGTGCTGCAAAAGAGTAAGTGCTCATACCCACCACCCATCGGGGACCCCAGGGCTCCTATGGAGGGGACGTGTGACCTGTGACTGCATACCTCCTGGCTCTCCTCCAGCTCTCCCAGGTTCCCTGCTTTCCAGGGCTGGCCTTAGGTAGACTTTAAAAATAGCTTTTGTTGTTTCTTTCCTGATTACAAAAACGAAGACAGTTATGGCAGAAAATTCTAAAATATTCAGAAAAGCCCCAAGACAATGACCAAAGCCACCAATAATCAACTGCCCATAAATAAGCACTGTTAAGATACGTGTGTGTATCTTCATGTATGTGTATAGTGTATGTCGTCTGTATCTCTCAGTGTGTGGATATATGTGCACACACATAATTGTCATTAAATTATAGATCCAATTTTCATTTATTTTTTATTTTTTTAATGTTTATTTATTTTTGAAAGAGAGAGAGAGACAGAGCGCGAGGGGGGAAGGGGGCAGAGGGGGGGGGCACAGAATCCGAAGCAGGCTCCGGGCTCTGAGCTGTCAGCGCAGATGCGGGGCTCGAACTCGTGAACCTCGAGATCATGACCTGAGCCGAAGTCGGATGCTCAACCGACTCAGCCACCCAGGCGCCCCTTGACAATTTTATTTTTTAATGTCCCAGCTTTGAGATATAATTCACCTACTATACAATTCACCCCCGACGGGTTTTAGGATGTTCGGAAAATTGTGCGACCACCACCAAGTTTGGAACATTCCATCACTCCAAGAAGAAACCCTGTACCCAGTGGCTGTCACTCCCCATCGCCCCCATCCCATGGCAACCACCTATCTACTTTCTGTCTCTATTAGGCTGGCCTGTTCTGGACTTTTCATATAAAAAGAATCCTGTGGGGCGTCTGGGTGGCTCAGTCAGTTAAGCATCCGACGACTCTTGATCTCAGCTCAGGTCTTGATCTGAGGGTCGTGAGTTCAAGCCCCGTGTTGGGCTCCACGCTGGGCATGAAGCCTACTTAGGAAAAAAAAAAAATCATGTAATAGGGAGTCCTTTTTCATGGGCTTCTTTACTTAGCATAACATTCACAAAATCTATCCACGTTGTAGTATTTACCAGGATCACTGCATCCCTTTTTGTGGCCAGATAATGTTTTGTTGTAAGAATATACCAGGTGTCGTTTATTCCTTACGGGGAGACATTTGCATTGTTGCCCCTTTCCGTTCTAAATGTTTGCCATTATTAATGACCAAATGATAAAAAAAAAAAATCTTAATTTGTAATTCTTTGCTTGGGAGTCTTAAAACTAGGATAGGAATGGAAAGATATTCCCATTTTTAAGGCATCTTTTTTATATTTAGCAAATTTTCCTCACAAAGGGCCCTGTCAGTTTCCACTGTCACCAGCATCCTGGCAGTGACCACATGTCCCTCTCACCAGCCCCAGATCTGACCACACCGTAGGACTTCCAGCAGCTGGAAATAGGTTTATCTTATCACATGTCTCATGAATTCTGCTTTTGTGTGTGATTTCAGAAAAGGACGTCAAATTCAAGAAGCTCAGCCTGATTTCCTGTAAAAACATCATTTCTCTAATGGACGTATCCTTCCAAATTCATGGGCAGAAATAGCTGTGCTTTCCTGCGGTGCGGACCTTTCTAGAATGTGGCCTCCTTCACGGGTAGGATAGGCGTCTCCTCGGGGAACAACCCAAGATGGCCGCCCCTAGAATTGGAACCGAATCAAGAGGCCCGAACTGGCCAGTGGGGGGAAGGTTTTGAAGGGACTTGGGGATCTTGTTACCCCTTTGGGGTCCCCTCTAAGAGAATAAAGGGAGTTTTTTTTTATAATGTGCTTTTTCGAGCCTTCTGGTGCCCTCCCCATCTCACCCCTGCAGTTTGCATTCTTCAGAGATGCATGGTTTGTAATTAAGCCGCCTCCCTAAGAGCCCTGGATCTGTGTCCCCAGTCCCCCAGGCCAGCCCCTTGCCCCTTCGTCTCTGGAGTCCTACGAGGCACCGGGTTGAAACCCGGCTCACCTGCCTTCTTCCCTTCCTTCCTTAATGCTCTCGGCACAGACCAGCGGCAATGGGAAGCTGGAGTTCGCGGAGTTCAAAGTGTTCTGGGACAAGCTGCAGAAGTGGACGGTAAGTAACCCGGCCGGGGCCTGGCCTCTGGGGATTGCGCGAGCCTAGAGCAGGAGGGGGTTCTAAACGGTCAAGGTGCTGCCGGCCAGGAGAGGGCAGAAGGGAAGTAATTATGGTGGAATTTCCATTCCCAAGATCACGTCTCAGGCTTAGCAAAGTACCACAGCGCTGGCGCCCAAATTAAAAAGGGAAATCACAGGGACCCGCCTGCGTTGAAGGCCTCACCCGACCCTGTGAGGAGTCTGTCCTCCCTCGCTGGCTGTCACTGGCTGGCGCCCCTGGGTGCCCTCTGGTTCTCAATGCCTCTGTCCTCCCTGTAGAACCTGTTCCTTCAGTTCGATGCTGACAAGTCTGGCACCATGTCCTCCTATGAGCTGCGGACCGCCCTGAAAGCCACAGGTAAAGAAAAGCCTAGAAGAGACTAGAAGCCACTTGCTTCTGGTGCCCTAGAGGGTGGCCGGTCTTTAACCTGAGTTCATGCTTCTTTTTTTTTTTTTTTTTTAATTTTTTTTAATGTTTATTTATTTTTGAGACAGAGACAGACAGAGCATGAACAGGGGAGGGTCAGAGAGAGAGGGAGACACAGAACCCGAAGCGGGCTCCGGGCTCCGAGCTGTCGGCACAGAGCCCCACGCGGGGCTCGAACTCACGAACCGTGAGATCATGACCTGAGCCGAAGTCGGAGGCTCACCCGACTGAGCCACCCAGGCGCCCCTGAGTTCATGCTTCTTAAGAGCACAGCCCTGTCAGTGCCGGAGGCAGGCCTCGGGCTCAGGACTCGCTCCCGCACACCGGGACCTGTGTTTTAAACTGCTGTGCAATATTGGAGTCTTTCAAATGTACCCACTAGGGCTGAACTTAGCCTCACCCCCTCTCTCAGCCTCTGGCCGAGCTTCCTGGCCAAGCGGGGGTACATGTGGCCCTTTGGTGGCAGGCCGTGGTGCTTCCAAGCCTCTAATTGCACTTTAGGATGGTGATTATCATGGACGAGGCAGGGCACGCTGATCCCACGGTTGGGGGTCACAGATTTCCTCCGCCATCTGCCACCCTGTCCCTGGCTTTGTCACCAGCAGACTGAATCCAAACCAGATGATTCAGTCCTAACATCTACGAGCTCCCTACGCAAAGGACGGGATCCAGGGGGCGTCTCTCATCCCCCCGCAGTCCCCACCATGGCGATCTGAGTGTCTGGGGTTGGCCGTCCTTTGCACGTAGCCGTGGCCTTGAGGCCACTGCAGCCCACAGCCCCTGCCAAGCTGCGTGGTGCTTCTCACAGAGCATGCCTCACAGACAGGCCTCCCCCAGGCCCTGCCAGAGTTTTTAATGTGGTTCCCTCCCAGGTAAACCAAACATCCAGAAACATCGTCAGCTAGTGGAGACATGCAGTGTTTGAGGACGGCGGCCCCCCGCTGGGCCTGAGAACCCGCACTTTGCGGACAGAGCGCCGGGCGCTTCCCGAAGGTGCGCCCGCCCGCGGGGCCCGGCCTTTGATGGGCTGGGGTCTCCTCACTCTTCTCCGCAGGCTTCCAGCTGAGCGGTCGCCTCCTGCAGCTGATTGTCCTCAGGTACACAGACGAGAACCTCCAGCTGGGCTTTGATGACTTCCTCAACTGCCTGGTCCGGCTGGAGAACGCGAGCCGTGAGTGTCGTCGGGGCTGCACCCCCTGGGCCCCCAGGAGGGGGGCCACGGCCCCTGGGCTCCCTTCCAGGAGCTGGTGAGAGATAACCTGCCAGAAATCCTGGCGAGGACAGGCCACAGACGGCTGTCATCGTGTGATCTCTGCGCTGCGTGTGGTTAACTGAGGGGTGGGGGTGGAGGCGTCTTCGTGCACGACCCGTGGGTTATGGGCCCAGCACATTTCCGCTTGCTAAGAGCCATTCTCCTCGCGTGCATTCACAGTGTCCTCATGGGAGGACAGGGCCACGGGTGGGGGTGGGGGGGCTCCTGCCTCTTATCTGAGGAAGGCCCCATCTGAGGTCAAATCTATCACAGCACACAGAACCAAGGGAGTCCCTCCCCTTCTCCCTCTCCCTCTGTCCCCCTCCCTCCACCCTACCTTTGTGTCTTGTACTCAACACTGTCTTGTCCAAACACTTGTCTGAACGCTGACCCAGTTATCCCAGACAAGAGTTGTTACCTCAACAGATTATGTGCAGGGGGTCCTTAGGGCTTAACGGTTTCTCGTCACACTGTCACAAAGTTGAAGCTGAAAGAAACGCATCCGAGGGCTTGTAACCCAGGACCGGGGTGGCGAAATGCGCTGGCGCACAGGGCCCCGCACCCCTGAGGAGGCCCGCGCTTGGTTTAATGCTTTGACGTCGCCATCTTGAATTTTAATCATTTTTGTACAGGGGGCCCCACGTTTCCATTTTGCGCTGGGCCCCACAGATCAGGGCCCCGTTCTGCTTGGCATTTTCTAAAGGGTGCTCGCTTAGGTGACTTCAAGGCACTCGTTAAACCAAGGCAGGGTCCGTGCTCCTCGGCTCTAGGGCGCTGGGGCTCCCCCCTCGGCTTCTTTTGTGCCACTTAGGTCACAGGTGATTCCCTGCTGAGGCCTGTCTCCACCAGGCTGTCATCCCTGGGAGGGCTGGGCTTAGTAGACAAGCAAGACACTTCTGGCTGATCGTGGTGCTTTGAGAGAGGCAAGCAGGTCCTTGGCCTTGTACGCCAAGCCGGGAGGTTGCACCTTCTGTAGGCGGTCACCAGCAGCTGGTAAGAGGTGCATTTTAGGAAGGCGTCTCCCAAAAGATCGTCACTTAGTACAATTACGCAGTGGCCAAAACCGACCTAAAAATGATGAGACTTGGTAGCTTCTCTTCTCTCAACTGCCCCTGTCCTGAGTCCCCTTGGGCCGATCCTTCCCAGCAAGGGGTGCTCAACGTGTTCTTACAACGGAGGACTATTAGGGAGAAGGTACGGTTGCCCCAACACCCTCGACTCCGGGATCCTTGTTAGATTCGCCATCTGGAGACCGTTTTTAAAATATCAAGGCTAGGGTTTTACCCCAGGATCATTTAAACTTTTTACTCTAAAAATTTTTACTCATACATAGGTAGAAAGAATGACAATCGGTCCCCATGTGCCCTGCACCAGTGTTTCCAAACTTTGCCACCCACTACAAAGCCCCTCCCTGCCCCCGGGGAAGGGCTAGCATTTTTTGATGACTTGGGAGTGTGTGTGGGGGGGCGGGGGGGGGGGACGGGCACAATAGGAGAAGGGGATTAAAAGAAAAAATAATGTTTTGTGATGACCAGGCTGCCCAGGAGGCCAACTGAATAGAATCCGGGGGGTGACACACAGTGTCAGTATTTATAAAAATTCCCCCAGGGAGTTCTAGGGCCTTATACCAGCTTCAGCAACGATCGTTCTGCTGATCTTTCAGACGTCCTTCTAACGCATCCTTTTTTCCTGAATTATTTAATAACAGACCTCAGAAATTGAGTCCCTTCCCCTGTCGATATCTCTGACAGGCAGGCTCTCAGCGAGCCCTCAACCTCATCTAAGACCTGGCCCCTGCTCAACTTCTGCAGGCCGTCTTTCCACGTTGGCTTGCCGGTCTCGGGATGTACCCAACTGCATTGGGCTGTCGGGCCCTGTCTGTTTTGTTCTAGGACAGCCACCCTTCCCCCCTTTTGCTGTATTTCTCAAGTTCCCGGGTGACTCTCAGGGGAAGCCGGGGTTGAGTGGCTCGGCCACTTTGACTAAGATGGGGAGACTGAGGCCCAGAGAGGAAAGTAACCCCCAGGCTATTCAGTGCGTTAGCCTTGGCGTCCAGCTTAGAGGACTCTCTGTCCTACCTTTGCTCCTATGTGTGGGAGCAGCTGGGGGCTCATGTTCTTGTAAGGGGCTCATGGAGGCTGAACAGCTCTCAAGACTCAGGCAAAACTTTACATATGTGTGTTCTTTCTCTGGGAAGGAGGTCCATAGATTGCAGGGGATCGGTAGCTCCCCAAAAAGTTAGCATAGGGGAGATGTTTGGGGCCCGGGAGCTGGCCGGCTGACTGGCACATTGTAGATGACAACAGGTGCCACCCAATGGTAAGGCCACCAGCTCCGCCATCCCAGGAATTCAAGAGCCTCCCCCAGGCGCGAGAGATCCCCGCGGAGTCAGCCTGAGTCTGGCCTGCTGTTCTAGAAGACCCGTGCTCACCACCAGATGGAGCAGTTCCTCCACCAGCAGCCCGGCAGGCCCCAAGGTCACAGGAAATCCTTGAACCTGTTGAAGCAACCGTCCCCACAATGATGCCTTTCTCATGTCTCTCCCTGTTAGGGGTGTTCCAGGCGCTCAGTACAAAGAACAAGGAGTTCATTCATCTCAACATAAACGAGGTAGGAACCGGCCAGCGCGAGGCAGAGCCCATGCTGTGTAAACGTTTGCTGAATGCGCGACTGAATGTGAAGTTTACACTGAGCCACGGGGGCAGTGACAACAGTAAACTTGCTAATATGTTTAGGGACCCGTCGGTTAGCAGTCCATGCGATCATTGCCATAGCCCTGTGAGCTAAGGATTCATAGCATCCCTGTTTTGCAGAAGTGGAAACTGAGGCATAAAGAGCTTAATCACCTGAACAGAGCGAGCCAGCAAACCTTGACTTCTTCTCTGCCTTCTGCCATACGGGTTCCTCAGCCTGTCTGCCTTCCAGCCTCCAATTTGTTCACTCCCCTTGCTCACGCTGTCCTGCGGATCTCATGATTCTATGCACACGCGCGCACACACCTCAGAAACCCTGAGAAGGACACAGCTTGTGCCAGTGACAGGGGCTGACCACAGCCAAAGCGATGGAGGGCAGAACACGGATCAGAGTTTCAGAGGCTCGGAAGGGGCGCCCCAGGTGTAGACAGTCCTCTCCCCGCTGCCCAGAGCGTGGTCTGCCGACCCGCAGCGTGGGCATTACCGAGAAATGCAGAGGACCAAGCCCCACCCCCGACCTGCCGAGTCAGATCTTGTTTTAGGAGGATCCCCAGGGATTCCTACACGTACTAAGGTTTGCGAGTGCTGGCTGGTCATCCTCCTGCCCCAAGGCAGGGAGGGAGAAAATTATGGAGCGCTTTCCTCCAATGGTTCCCACGATTTTTATTTCCCGTTATTTTCCTTTCTCTCCCCGTGTCTTCCGCTCCAGCTCTGCCTTCCCTTGAACTTAACAGTAGCAGAGGAGGCAGCCTGTGTCTCCTTCCCATCCTTGGGCCCTTTCCCTCCCCTCCCTCTTTCACATTCACACCGGAGACACCCGGCTCCTTTCCAAATTCAACGGCAACTTTGGATTTGGGTTGCATTTTACTGACTATCAAGATGGAGAGGTTGATGGCCGTGTGGGCCGTGCTTTGACGCATTCACCTGCCCTGTGCCTCAGTGTCACCATTTGCAGAGAGATCAAGGCCTCAGCCTGAGGATTCCAAAGAAAGATGTGCGTACTCACCCTGTGCGTATCACACAAGAGGGACTCCTAGACAGATTTCTCAGTTTCGTCAGGGTTTGGCCTCTGCTAAGCCAGGGACACTTTCCGCCTGTCCCCAGTGTGGGGGGGAGAGTGGGCAGGTGTGGTACTCAATACCCTCTTAGCCAAAGGCCTCGAAGCCAAAGGCCACCTTCTGCAAGATAGAAGCATCCCACTGCCTCAGCGTCAAGGCGTCATTTCCAAACCGAGCGTCCACAGGTGTGGGGGCTGGAACGAGCTCTCTCTCCTGTCTGCCCTCCCCTCGGCAGACCCAAGCCATCTCGTGTAAGTTCCCGCCCCCGGCCCCTGTTGTTCACCTCCAAGACAACAGGGAGATGTCGAAGATCTTTGAGTCTTCTCCCTCTCTCTCCCTGCAAGCCCATCATCCTCAACTCCGGCGGCACATTAGCATCACCTGGGGGAGATTTCAAAACCCCAGTGGCCTGGCCATGACCCAGACCAAATAAGTCCAAATCTCTCGGGGTGGGGCACAAGCATTGATACATTTTTTTAGAGGGTGGGGGAGGGAGAGAGAGAGAGAGGATGGGAGAGGGGCAGAGGAAGAGGGAGACAGAATCTCAAGTAGGCTCTACACTCAGCACGGAGCCTGAGGTGGGGCTCGATCCCAGAGCCCTAGGACCATGACCTGAGCTAAAGTCAAGAGTCAGATGCTTAACCGACCGAGCCACCCAGGCATGCCCAAGCATTGATATTTTTTAAATTCCCTGATGAGTCCAATATACGGCCAAGTTCAAGAGCCACAATTGGGACCCCCCCCCCCATCCACCTAGGTAACAATGGATCCTTGCCCTGCCTGGGTTGGCCCCACCCACAGTTACTCTGCTAAAAGAGCCCGTGCGTCATCCAGCCGCCTTCCCTGACCCTGGCCTCGGCACATGCTGTGCCCAGGAAGAGGGGCAGAGAGGAGAGAAAACAACGCCCCACACAAGCACGGTCCCCCACGTCACCATGCTGTGATAGGAAAGCTGGGCTGGGGGGCGGGGAGGCAGAGGCAGGATGGAGGAAATGAGAATTGCATGCAACTTCTCCACCAGCTCACCTGTAAAGAGCCCGGATGCTGAGCCCGCAGCCTCCACATGATGGAGGACCACCTGTGTCCTCACCGCGAGGGGGGCCCTCGTCCAAGAGGAAACGGCTGAGGAGCCTCAGGAAAGCTGTCTGCTTTGCCAGGAGAAAGCACACTTCCCTCTCTCTCTCACCGCCTGCACTTGACTTGAGCCAATTCAGAACTCAGGACCTCTGGGAAAACAAAGTGCTGAGGATTCTTTTTTTTTTTTTTTTTTTAATATTTCATGTCGAAGCAGAAGTCCATACTCGCAGGCAAGGCAATCGCGTAGCAGAGTTGCCATGGACTCAACAAGCCAGTGCTGGCGGGGACCTAGAGGGATAACCAGCCCTTCTCTTTCTTTCTCCTTTTTGTTCCCAGTTCATCAAGCTGACAATGAACATCTGAGGCTTCCCTGGCAAGGACGCACTCTGTCCGGCTGAGTCTTGACTTCTGGACCACGAACTTCAGAACGTTTCTTGGTGCAGAGCTCTCCTCTCATGACCCAACCTTCCCCTCCCCCTGCCTCACCATCTTGATCTTGGAAGAATGAAATGGACACAGCTCTGGCCTCGGATTTTATGCTATTTCTCTGTACAATCACTTCCCGAAGATGGCTGGTGCCTTACCTTCAGGTTCAGGCATTCCCCCTTCCTTCTCCGAACCTCTTCCCACTACTAATTATCCAAAGTGTAACTTGGTGCATAGAACCCTGGCTTCAACGGAGCATCCATCATTATACTCAAACATCTGACACAGGACAACGTCTTGGTTTTTGTTTTCTTTTCTTTTCTTTTTAAGCTTATTTACTTTGAGAGAGAGAATGTGTGCGCATGCACGAGTGGGGAAGGGGCCGAGAGAAAAGGGAGAGCAGGCTCCACCCTGTCAGTGCAGAGCCTGATGCGGGGCTTGAACTCACAAACCCTGAGATCATGACCTGAGCCGAAATCGAGAGTCAGACACTTAACCAACTGAGCCACCCAGGTGCCACAGGACAATGTTTTTGTAAGTACGTTGGGGCCTGAGATGAGAAGGGAAAGGTGTGATGTCATAATTAAGCATTTTCTTCATCCTAGGTGTGTTTGCTTACTGGGGGCAAACATCAGGGAATTCCGGATGCTTACTTGTAGGAGCAGAACAACACGAAAATCTCTATTTCCTCCTCCAAGAGGTGGTAACTAATTCTCCATCCAGTCCAGACACTCTTTGTGTCTAAAGTTTTTGGGTCAGAAACGCCAAAGGCAATGTTATTTCTTCTCAGGAGTCCAGATTCAGGTCAGACTGGATTGCACTCATTTCCACCATGATGGGGGAAGAACAGAGTGGAGAAGCCTTGTTTTAGCTCCCTGACCCTGCATACGAAAATCCCACCAAACTGGATCATGGAAAATAACATGATAAGATGTTGCCTCAGTAAATGCTAAGTCTCGCTTTCTTATTTATATACCTGTGGCAGGTGAGGTGGCATGTAAGGTGTTCAGAGAGGGAAGGAGGAAGCATGGTTGGGATGAACATGAAGGTAGAAACAAAACCTCATCGAGAGCCCTGCCCCCTGGCTGAAGGTGTCAGGGAAACACGGTCTTCTCTCTCGCTTCCCAACCCTTCCCTGAGCTCACCCAGCAATGGATGCAGGACAGGAGCGACGTGCAACAGCCATATTTTCTAGTTTCTGCACTTGATCGTTGACACATTGAGGCCTTGCTGACCCTGGGGGGACTGCCCCTCTCGGGGCTAGTCAATTCCCAGAGAGAGCAAACAACTTGCATTGACAAGCCACCCAATCCAGAGCCCACACCCCAACCATCTCCTCTATGGGGCTTTCACACTCTAGGCCTCTACCCACCCCCACCCCCAATCACCACGGGGCCAGGTGCCATACAACTAGGGGCACGCCTATGCCCCAGAGCCTGCTGAAATTACTCTGCCTCACTCATTCTTCCCATGGAAACCACAGTTGAGACTCTTGCCCATGTTTTCCTCTTGCTCCCTCCACTTCCTGAGCAACCCCGGGGGGTCTCTGTATGGTCCTACATGGCAGGGCCCCTCCTCTTGGGATCTGTGAGTATAACAAGTTACCTTTTCAACAGCAACTGTCTCCTGATCTGTTGGCCTCACACCACATGATGACTCGACTGTGTCAGGAGAAATGAACAGCACTACAAATGGTATCTGTGGGCAAAGATAGAAGACTATACATATATGTTTTCTCTTTTCTCTTAATTTTGTTAAAAGACGTAAGATTATATAAAACGATAATTGTAACACTATATCCTTGGGGTTATAGCATTCTTGGAGATATAATAATTACACAAAAGAAAGGGAGGAAATTGAGATATATTGAAACAATATTGCTATATTTTACTGAAATTAAGCAAGTATTAACCCGAGGTAGATGGTATAAGTTATATGCATATCTTAATCTGTAAAGCAACCTCTAAGAAAATAACAAAAATGAAGTAAAGCAACAGAGGAATTGAAATGGCATACCTAGAAAAAAGTTGTTTAGCACAAAAGCAGTAAGGGGGAACACATTTTAAAAATGAGGAATAGAAAACAAAATGGCAGACCGAAATCCAACCACATCAATAATCATATTAAATGTAAATGGATAAACACTATAATCAAAAGGCAGTGATTATCAGAATGGATTAAAAAAAAATAAGATTCAATGGCTACTGTCTACATGAGACACACTTCACACAAAAAGACACAAATAGAAGTAAAATGATGAGGAAGGTATACCAGGCCAATGGTAGCCATAAGAGACCCAGAGTGATTATATTACTATCAAACAAAATTAACTTCCAGAAAAAAGTATTTCTAAAGACAAGGAAGGATATTGCATGATCATAAAGTGTGAATACATTAGGAATATATAACAATTATAAACGTAACACTACCTAACAGTATAGCCTCAAAATTTATGAAGCAAAAATGCATAGAATTGAAAGAACAGACAGTCTAACAATTAGATATTTCAATATCCCACTTCAGTGGGATTGATAGAACAGCTAGACAGAAAATCAGCAAAGATGCAGACACTTTAATAACACTACCAAGCAACTTGACTAATAGACATTTTAGAGCACTCTATCTAAAATAAATACACATTTTTTCAGAAGCAGATGGAACATTCTCCAGGTTACATCATATACTAGGCAATCAAACAAGTTTCAATGCATGTAGGTAATACTCCATACTAAGAGAATAAAGGACAAAAGCTTCATGATCATCTTAACATTTGCAGAAAAATCTCCAACAAAAGCCAACATCATTCATGATCAAAACTCTTGAAAGACTGAGAGAAAAAGGAAACGTTCTCAACTTTATAAAAGGCAGTTAAAAGAAACCCACAACTGTCATACTTACTGGTAAGAGCCATGGTAAAAGACTGAATCCTTTCCCCCAAAGATCAGGAATAAGGCAAAGATATCAGTGCTCACCATTTCTGTTCAACACTACACTAGAGGCTCTACCCAGTGTAACAGAGGCAAGAAAAAGCCATTAAATGCAAACAGACTGTAAAGGAAGGAGTAAACCTATTGACAGATTCATAGATGACCTGAATCTGTGCACAAAAACTCCTGAATATTGTGCATAAAATCTACCTAAAGAACAAAGTAAGAATACTTACTCTGCTTGATTTCAAAACTTAGTATGAGCTATAGTAATCAATAGAGTATGGTTTTGGCTTAAAGACAAACATGCAGATAAATTGAGCAGAAGTCAGGAAATAAATGCCTCCATTTATAGTCGACTGATTTTTTACAAAGGTGCCAAATCAATTCGATGGAGGAAAGGATAGTCTTTTCAACAAATGGGACTGGGATGATTGAATATCCATATAGCTATATACAAAAACAAAACCAGTTAGACTGTCATGTCATACCATATACAGAAATCGACTCAAAATGTGTCATACCTAAATGTAAGAACTAAAATGATCAATCTTTTAAAACAAAACATAGGAGGGGGCGCCTGGGTGGCGCAGTCGGTTAAGCGTCCGACTTCAGCCAGGTCACGATCTCGTGGTCCGTGAGTTCGAGCCCCGCGTCAGGCTCTGGGCTGATGGCTCGGAGCCTGGAACCTGTTTCCGATTCTGTGTCTCCCTCTCTCTCTGCCCCTCCCCCGTTCATGCTCTGTCTCTCTCTGTCCCAAAAATAAATAAAAAACGTTGAAAAATAAATAAATAAAACAAAACATAGGAGTCATTCTTTGTGATCTTAAATTAGGCAAAGATTTCTTAGATATGGCACCAAAAGCACAATTCATAAAAGAAAACTTTGGTAAATTAGACTTCATCGGAATTAAAATGTTTGCTTTTCAAAAGACACCATTATAATAATAAAAAGAAAAGCCACAAACTGGAAGAAAACATTTGCAAATCAGACGTCTGACAAATGATTCGTTTCCAGAATATGTAAGGAACTACAACTCAATAGGGAAACAAACAACCTGACTTTCTAATTTTTTTAAATATTTCTTTCTTTTTGAGAGAGGGTGGGGGAGGGGCAGAGAAGGGGGCACAGAATCCGAAGCAGGCTCCAGGCTCTGAGCTGTCAGCACAGAGCCCGATAAGAGGCTCAAACTCATGAACAGTGAGATCGTGACCTGAGCTGACATTGGATGCTTAACCAACTGGGCCACCCAGGTGCCCTCCCCTTTTTAAAAAAAAATTTTTTAATGTAAACAACCCAATTTTCTAAATGGGCTAAGATTTCACTAGACCTTTCTCTGAAGAAGATACGCCAATGGAAATAAGCACATGAAAAGATGCTGAATGTCACCAGTCATTAATGAAATGCACACATTGTCACATTGAAGCCATAGTGGGATACCACACAGACCCACTGGAATGGTTATCATGAAAAAGACTGACAACACCCAGGGCTGGTGAAGATGTATAGAAACTGCAACCCTCATCCATTGCTGGGGGGAAAGTAATGTACCATTACTTGAAAAACGGTTGGGTTTCCTTTAAAAGTTAAACACATACTTACCATGTCCATCAGCAAATCCACTCTCAATGACCTACCTAAGAAAAATGAAAATACATGATACACACACAAGACTTGTATATGATGCTCGGTAGAAGGTTTATTTATAAAGCCGGAAAGAAAAATGAACCCAACACATCACTGGGGAATAGCTTAACAAAATTCATCACAATGAAATGTAAATATTGTAAAATAAACTGTTGATATATGCTTTTTCAATTTCGCATGTGCATAAAACTCTTTTGAAAGGCAAACCCCTAGAGACAAAAAACAGATCTGCAGTCGCCGGGGGGCTAGAAACGGAAGTGAGGATTCACCTAGAAACGGAAGTGAGGATTCACGGAATAGCATGAGAACAATGTGGGGTGATGGAAATATTCTAAAATTGGATCGTGGCGATGGTTGTGAAACTCTATACATTTACTAAGGAGCATTTGTTTGTACTCTTACAGTGGGTGTGTTTTGTGATGTTTAAATTATACCTCAAGAGGGGCGCCTGGGTGGCCCAGGTCATTCAGCGTCTGACTCTTGATTTCAGATCAGATCATGATACCAGAGACGTGGGATCGAGCCCCGAGTCAGGCTCCACACTGTTTGTGGACCCTGCTTAAGATTCTCTCTCTCTGCCTCTACCCCTCCCCTGCTCACATGTGCACGCATGGTCTCTCACTCTCTTTATATATATATAAATAATAAATAGTAAAATAATAAATAAATAAATAAATAAATAAATACCTCGATAAAGCCTTTAGTAAAAAGTACATGATCTGTGAGACCAGAGAGAGACCTGAGAGAGAGCATAAGCAGATAAATAATATTGAATTAATTACCATCGACCTTAGTGACTGGTTTCTGTTAATTCAGTCAAAATGATAATGTGTGTTCGTGTTTTTTTCTTAGTTTCAAGAATACTTGCTTTCACTCATCTTTGATGGGACAAGAGTTCTTAGGGTGGTAGCCATCAATTTCACAAAACACAGTTTGAGCTGAGTTTGAGTACATTTAAGTAGGCTAATCTGTCCGTTAATTTCCAACTTTTTAATAGTAGAGACATCAGCTTGGTTGAGTGAAATATGTATATTTCTAGACAGGTCCCCACTCCTTCCCTGACTGTGAGGGTGATACCCCAAATCATTAACAACCACATGGACATTTGCTTGGACCCCCGTGTTCAGTGGATTCAGCTTCAGATTGCTCATCTGAACCTTGGACAAGACATTTTAATTACTGTATGGAGAGTGTGTTTCTTAACCTCCAATGCCAGCTGATTTATTACCTGGGGAAGACCAGTGACGGCAAGAGGCCCACCCGACTTCTCATCCAGGGTCGGGGATGAATGAGACCTAGTCTTTGAATGACAATGAAAGACAAAAATCAGGTTGCTTTCTGGGGCACCTGGGTAGTTCAGTCAGTCAAGCGTCTGACGCTTGATTTCGACTCAGGTCATGATCTCACGGTTCGTGAGTTCGAGCCCCGCGTCAGGCTCTGTGCCGATAGCGTGATTCTCTCTCCTCTCTCTCTGCCCCTCCCCCTGCTCACACACTCTCTCTCAAAAATAAATGAATTCATTTAAAGAAAGAAAGAAGATTGTTTTCTGATTTCACCCTACTCATTCAAAATATCAAGTCATACTTTACAAAGAGCTCATTTAATACTCAGGCAACCCTACACGTTTGGTTTTCTCATCCCGGTGAAACAGATTTTTAAACAACCCAAACCGGGCAGCTGAGAGTGATGAACACAATCCTGACTGCTCCCTGTTTGAGCAGAAGCTGAATAAAGATATTCAAGTCCTGGCTGGAGGAAGTGGAGTCCTTCTCAACCTTGAGATTCTATCATGCTATCAAGTAACCTGAAAATTATTCTTATAATAGTATAAATGACTAATGACACTTAAAAGGTATTATCATCTTGGGGCACCTGGGTAGTTCGGTCGGTTAAGCGTCCCGCTCTTGGTTTCAGCTCAGGTCATTCATTATTCATGGCTCGTGAGTTCGAGCCCCACATCAGGCTCCGTGCTGACAGTGCAGAGCCTGTTTGGTATTCTCTCTCTCTCTCTCTCTCTCTCTCAAAAATAAATAAGTAAACTTGTAAAGCAAGTATTGACATTTTGAAGCACCATGAGAGCTTTGAGCTTAAGGAGTGATGTTCCTCGGTGAGACTTCAGGTCCAGAGAGGAGGATACATGTTATCATGCAGCGAGGACTTCCTCCCCTGCGTGTGAGCAGCTGCCTGCTGACCTGGGCCAGCTTTGCACACGAAGGGTGGCTGTGCCCCGAGTATTTTAACTCTGCTGGATGCAAAGTCTACAATGGCCGATGGACTGAAATTCCTGTACGTGACAGCAGTGTTTGATGCGTTGTAAGCCCTCAATAAAGGACAATGTAAGGGGGGGGGGGTTCTCTAAATAAAGACGTGCATGGACTCTGAGGGAGACCTCAGAGAGCAGAGCTACCTCCCCACTGTCTCTGCTCACAGGGCTGCTCGCACCCCGCCCCCCCCCGCCCCAGCCCTGACATCAGTTGCCGCCCTGTGGTCACATGCAAAGAGCTGCACGCAACCCAGAGAGTGAAAATCTTTTCCCATAGATCCTTAGACCAAACCCCTCAGACCCTACCGGGAGGGAGCTGCGGGCCAGAGACACCTGTATCTGAAACACTCCAGGCTCTTCTCTGCCCTGCCCTGTGTGGAGCCACACAGTGCCCTGAGGTGCCGGGGCTTCAGAAAGTACCAGAGCAGGACACCGATTGGCACAAGTCCTGGGGTCAGTGGTGCCAGCTCGACTCAGTACTCCGGATCATTCATGGTAACAAAGCACCATTCTACGGCCAGCCAAGACGGCCTGCCAAGTGCCAGTGTGGGGGCTGTGGGGACACCACAGCTGTGAATCAGCAGGAGGCTGTGCTTGCCACTGATGCTCGCCTGGGGCACTTTCCCAGCCCCGCAGTGCCTTTCTGGAAGGGGACAAAGAGCCGAGGGGACAAGAGAGGGAGAGGGAGCGCGTGAGAGAAATACAGATAGGAGAGAGAGACTTAGAGACTCTTCCGCCATCCCTGAATGGTGGCCCTGGATGGAAGAACACAGCCCAGTGATGTTCTCAAGGAGGAGCTCTCTCTGTGCACCACCAATAGAACTCCGCCAGGAGGGAAATCGCTCTTTCCAGGGGCAGGCCGCTGAACCACGTGGAACAAATGTAGGATCATGTGACGCAGTGGCATTGGATTTAAAGTCTGGAGACCTGTATTCTAGTCTGCAGTTCACCTCCAGCTAGCTGTGTGATTCTAACCCTATCACTCAGCTTCTCTGGGCTGCCTTGCCCTGTGCAATTATGTGATTCCTTCTCTAAATCTGGGGCTTTGAAGGCAAGTCACATGTGGCTCAGTCCTGGTCCAATGGGGTGGATGGAGAGGCCGGTAGGATGCAGATGAGATGGGGCCGGCCAGCCTGAGACTTCACTGATCTGATTTTCCGACAAAGCCCAGCGTTCGGAGAAGAAGGAGACCATCCAGAGGAGTCTCTCCGGGCCACATCAGGACCTGGCTTCTAGGAAGTTGCCTGTCCTCCTCCTTCCTTTCAGCATGTCAACATGCTCCTCTGTCTTCCAAACTCATCAGAAGCCAAACATCCATACGATTTAGCTTCCTCTGTCGGCCCTCGCAGTTGACCTTCTAGGTTCTACAAAGACAGTCGGCCACCCAGAAGGTCTCCCCTGTGCTCACTTCTCAACACACTGCTGGAAGGAGTTTCCTCCTCCCACCACTGGGCTGGCACCGGTGCTGGGACAGCGCCAGCCCTGGGGACACCGGGGTCTTTCTCCCGTGGGAGGTCTCTGCAGCACCGGAGGCTCCCGGCCATGCCTCTTTTATGAACCCACTCCTTCGCTCTGGGCACGGTTACCCTCTGCCTTTCCCCTGCCTTCCCGGCCACGCTTGCCAGTCCCACGTCCGTGCTCTTCTCCTCTGTTTGGACTTGAACATTGGCGTCTTTGGCACTCAGTACTTTCATCCCACTCTGCACACACCTCATGTTGTGTGCTCGTGGATCTGTCACCATTTCTGCACCCGGCCCCGTGTCCCCTTCCTGGCCTCTCCTGAGCTCCTCGACAGCACACTGCAGAGGAGAATCGTGTCTGCGTGTGCCCCCACCCAGCTCCCAACTATGACAGGTGCTCTGTGACCCTCCTGCTTCAAATACAGTCAGGCCTCCTCCTTGCTCCCGGGAAAACGCCCAGAACTCAGTAGGGCCCTGCTCACCTCTCAGCGTGTTCTCGGGACGCAGCCCGGAGCCGGGTTGCTGTCCTCTCGCTTGGAACCATCCCCTAGCCTAGCTGGATCACAGTACTGCCTCTACTGTGCGTGCGCTCCTGCCCACTGTGGGTGTCCCCTGTAGACCAGGAATGACCTACCGGCGGGGACGGGGTCAAGTCCTACCCACCTCTGTGTTCCCCAAGTGCCCAGCACAGCTTCTGGCCCACGTTCATGTTTGGGCCTTCTGTCTCTAACGCGTGTGGACCACAAGCAGGGAGGAAAGGAAATCGGACCCAAGATACGTGCTCCTTAGATCCCTTTGCTCGGTCACAATAGGCTTAGCTTTTGTGGATACACAAAGGGCGTCCTGAGCATCTGTCTGTTAGCACGCGATACCAGCTCTCTTTGCTCAAAGAGCATGCACGGTGTTCTGCTCCAAGGGGTGGCAGGATGCCTTCCAGATACAAGAAACTTTGAGCGCACAGGGTGGCCTTTGCTGAAGCAAGGAGCACGATGGTGAAAACCGTTGATAGAAAACAGATGCCAGTCCCTTTTTCTAAATAAAAGGGTCGTCGTGCCGTCCACGGAACGTGCATGCTGTGTTCAATAATTACAAGTTTTTAAAAATCACCCTCTCCGAGCAGCATTCAGTTGCTTGGTTGAAAGTCCCGGGCAAAGTCAGAAAAGAGTCCCACAGAAACCTTGTCCCATGTTTATCTCTATTCTTGCATTTGGTAGAAATATATAAAAGTCAGTCTGTTTTTTGCAAAGCCGATATTTCTTTTGCCAGTAGCTGGCCACTGTATCTGCAGAAACAGAACGTCCTTGAGCCAGAAGCACAGGGACATATGTCGCCGTGGATGGCATCATTATCACAGGGCGTTACGCACAATAATAATTCATGGGGCTCTTGCCGAGCTGTTCCAAGGCTTCTTATAAGCCTTGACATTTCTAAAACCCATTCCAAAATTTGATTTATTTATTTATTTTTAAATGTTTTATTTATTTTTGAGAGAGAGAGCATGAGCAGGGGAGGGGCAGAGAGAGAAGGAGAGGGAGACAGGATCTGAAGCGGGCGGTGCGCTGACAACAGTGAGTCCGACTTGGGGCTCGAACTCACCAACAATGAGAGCATAACCTGAGCTGAAGTCCGATGCCCCACAATCCCAGACGCCCCCTATCCCAATATTTTTAGGGGTTCCGGGGTGGCTCAGCCAGTTGGGCGTCTGACTTCAGCTCAGGTCACAGTCTCACGGTTCATGAGTTTGAGCCCCACATCGGGCTGTCTGCTGTCATCTCGGGGCCTGCTTGGGATCCTGTCTCTCCCTCTCTCTGTGCCCCTCCCCCCTCTCAAAAATAAATAAACGTTTAAAAGAAAAACCGTTAGGGGTGCCTGTGTGACTCAGTCGGTTAAGTATCTGACTTCGACTCAGGTCATGGTCTCACAGTTGGTGGGTTTGAACCCCGCGTCGGGCTCTGTGCTGATGGCTCAGAGCCTGGAGCCTGCTTCAGATTCTGTGTCTCCTGCTCTCTCTGACCCTCCCCTGCTTGTGCTCAGTCTCTTTCTCTCTCTCTCTCAAAAACAAACATTAAAAAAAAATTCTTTTAAAGAAAAGAAAAACTGCTAGTTAAAAAAAAAAAAAGAAAGAAATGAAATCTTAAGGTGCTGAGGGAGAAAGGGGAAAACAGATACTGAGTGTCAAAACAAAAACCAAGTTTGTCTCCCAACAGCTGTTTGTCACTATAACATACTTCCTCCTCCTTTCTCAGGAATTTTGTGTGCTAGGCCTGAGAAATCATGAACCAAAAAAACCTCACTTATTCTTCTCAATGATAGCAGCGTATCTTAAAGCAAAATGGACCCTCATAAAAGCATAAATAAATAAATACACTTATCACTCAATAAAAGATACGGAGTAACGTCGAAGGTGGGTGACAGCCAAAATGAAACGCAGGAGAAGGTCCTAATTGCCTTGTTATTTGTGAATGAGCTGCCTTGATCATTCTATCCGAGGGGTTGTTTTCTCCCATAAAATTCTAGCGTTTCCATAAGTGGACGGAAATGGAAGGAGAGAATTGCAGAAATGGTGGCCTCCCCAAGTCAGGAAACCTCCAGTGGCCCCCTGCAGTCTTAGCGCGAGCTGACCTGAGAGATGAAGGACAAGGGAGCAAACAGCTCTAGGACGATATCAAAGGGTCGCATTGCCTGCTACTAAGGACACGGCGGCCCTGGTTTGACTCAGCCTCAGTATAAACTCAGAGCCAGGATCCACAGGAGGTAGAATTACCCCTAGAAACTAATGAGAAACATGTTTCCATAAGTCTCGATGGAGATACACGGATTTCGAACTGTGCCCGACCATAGACCACAGGCAGAGTGAAAGAGGTACTTAGGTCCAGGGCAGGATGACCCGGCGCCCACGGGATGACTCTCAGACATCTGGGCAAAAGCCTTCCGCAACGAGAGGGTCAAGTAACAGGACAGGCCGCCAAGGCCCCCGTTTGACAGAGTCCACGGGACACACAGGTGGGGAATGGAGGGTAATCCATACCGCGAATGAGGCTGAACACAATCACCCCAACTCTCATCATCCAGATAAAAATACCGTAGCCATTCGACACTAACTCCCCATTTCCCTGTCTCTATGAATCTGCCTATTCCAGGGACCTCCAATAAGTAGAATAATGCAAGTTTTGTCCTTTTGTATCTGGCTCATTTCACTTAGCATTACGTTTGCAAGATTCTTCCAAGCTGTAGCACATGTCAGCATTTCCTTCCTTTTTGCGGCTCAGTGTTTCGTAGTTACGTATACAGCACATGTTGTTTTTCCAACCTTCTGTTGACAGAGATTTGGGTGTTTCTGCATTTTGGCTATTGGAAACAATGCCACTTGCTACGAATGTGCGTGTGCGACAAATGTCTGATTGAACTTCTGCCTTCGATTCTTTTGGGGTATATACCTAGAAGTGGAATGGTTGGGTCACGTGATAATTCTATGCTTAGGTTTGGTTTTTTTTTTTTAATTTTTAAATGTTCATTTGTGAGAGAGAGAAAGACAGAGCACAAGTTGGGGAGGGGCAGAGAGAGAAGGAGACACAGAATCCGAAGCAGGCTCCAGGTTCTGAGCTGTCAGCACAGAGCCCGACGGGGGGCTCGAACTCACAAACCACCAGACCATGACCTGAGCCGAAGTCAGACCCTTAACCGGCTGAGCCACCCAAGTGCCCCTATGCTTAATTTTTTTAAGGGACAGCTAAGTTATTTTTCATTGTGCCTTCACCGTTTTATATGCCACAAGCGTTCCAATTTCCCCACATCCTCACCAACCCTTGTAATTTTCCTTTTTTTTTTTTTTTTGATAATAGCTATTTTATTTGATGTGGAGTAGTATCTTATCATGGTCTTGATTTACATTTTCCTAATGACTAATTATGTTGAGCATCTTCTTTTGAGAAATGTCTATTCAAGTCCTTTCCTATTTTTTGAATTGGGTTGTTTAGATTTTATTCTTCAGCTGGAGAAGTTATTATTCTAGATGTTAATTCCTTATCAAATATATGATTTGCAAACATATCCTCTCATTCTGTGGCTTGTCTTTTCCTTCTCCAGACAGCATGCTTTGATGAAACCAAGTTTTAACTTTTGATGAAGTCAAATGTATGTTTTTTTTTTTCTTTTGTTGCCTGAGCTTTTGATGGCATAACCAAGAGGTCAAGCCAAAACCAGTGCCGTGAAGATTTTCCCCTGTTTTCTACTAGGAGTTTTTATCGTTTTAGCCATTAAGTCTAGGTCCCTAGTCCATTTTGAGTCAAACTTTGTATATGGTGTAAGGTTAAGGTCCAACTTCATTCTTCTGCTTGTGAATATCCAGTTTTCCCAGCACTGTTTGTAGAAAAGACTGTCCTTTCCCCCACTGAATGATCTTAACATTCTTGCCAAAAATCAAGTGACCAAATATGTGACAGTTTATTTCTGGACTCTCCATTCCATACTACTGGTCTATATACATCTATCCTGAAGCCAGTCCCACATTGTTTGATCACTGTACCTCTGTAGTATGTTTTGAAACCAGGAAGTGTGAGTCCCCCAACTTTGTTCTTCTTTTTCAATAATGTGCTGGCTATCACTTTTGAAATTTCATATAAAATTTAGGATGGGTTCTTCTATTTCTGTAAAAAAAAAAAATGCCATTGGGACCTTCATAGGAACCGTGGTGGAACTGTGGATTGCTTTGGGTAGTACTGACATCTTATGTTTTCTAATCCATGAACATAAGATATCTTTCCATTTATGTCTACTTTCTTACAGTAATGTTTTTTCCAGTTTTCAGTGTACAAGTCTTTGGCCTCCTTGGCTAAATTGATCCCTAAGTATTTTATTCTTTTTGGTACTATTATAAATGGAATTATGTTTTTTTTTTATTTCCTTTTGGGGTTGTCCATTGCTAGTGTGTAGGAATACAACAGATTTTTACGTGTCGATTTTTGTTGTGTCCTACAATTTTGATGATTTCATTCATTAGTTTAACAGGGTTTTTTGTGGAATCTTTAAGGCTTTCTATGTATGAGATCAGACTCTCTGTAAAAAGAGATAATTTCACCTCTTCCTTTCCAGTGTGGGTGCTTTTTATTTCTTTTTCTTGCCTAATTGATCTGGCTAGGATTTCTAGGACTATGTTGAATAGAATTAGTGAAAGTAGGTATCCTTGTCTTATCCTGATTTTAATGGAAAAGCTTTTAGTCTTTTACCATTGACTATGGTGTTAGCTGTAGGTTTTTCATGTATGGATTTATCATGTGGAGGATGTTCCCTTCTATTCATAGTTATTGAATGTTTTTATCATTAAATCGTGTTGAATCTTGTCAAATATTTTTTCTGCATTTGAGATTACCATGTGAGGTTATTTTCTTCATTCTATTAATGTGGTGTGTCACATTAACTGGTTTTCATTTGTTGAAACATCCTTACACTCCAGGAGTATATCCCACTTGGTCATGGTGAATAATGATAATATGCCTCTGACTTTGGTTTGCAAGTATTTTGTTGAGGATTTACATATCACTATTCATCAGGGATATTGGCTTGTGGTGTCTTTGGCTTTGTATCAAGGTAATGCTGGCTTCATAAACTGAGTCAAGAAATGTTCCCTCCCTTCAAGTTTTTTGGAACAGTTTGAGAAGGATTCATGCTAAGTCTTTAAATGTTCGGTAGGATTCACTAGTAAAGCCTTCTACTCCCGGGCTTTTCTTTGTTGGGAGATTTTTTTTTTATTACAAATTCAATCTCGTTAACTTGTTAGAGTTCTATTCAGATTTTCTGTTCAGGAGTCAGTTTTGATAGATTTGCATTTTTTTAAAATTTTTTTTTAATGTTTATTTATTTTTGACAGAGACAGAGACAGAGACAGAGACAGAATGCAAGTGGGTTAGGGGCAGAGGGAGAGGGAGACACAGAAGCAGAAGTAGGCTCCAGGCTCTGAGCTGTCAGCACGGAGCCCGACCCGGGGCTCGAACTCACGAGCTGTGAGATCATGACCTGAGCCGAAGTCGGACGCTCAACCGACTGAGCCACCCAGGCGCCCCGATAGATTGTGCATTCCTGAAAATTTGCTCATTTCAGGCAAGGTATCCAATTGTCCCCTCATGCATTTCCAACTCTAGTAATTTGAGCCTTGCAATATCTCTGATAAGAAAGCTGTTTTCATCTTTATTTTTGTTTCCTTGTATATGATGTGTCCCTATCTTCTGGCTTCTTTTAAGACTTTTTTCTTTGTCACTTATAGCAAGCAGTGAGATTATATAGATATTATTATAGATTATATACAATATGTATATATAATTGCATTGCTTGCTACAACATATATATTATGTATTTTTTAATGTGTACGTATTTATTTTTGAGAGAGAACGCCTGAGAAAGCATAAGTCGGGGAGGGGCAGAGAGCGAGGAAACAGAGAATCCCAAGCAGGCTCCGAGCTGACAGCACAGAACCCAACAGGGGGCTTGAACCCACAAACTGTGAGATCATGACCTTAGCTAAAATCAAGAGAAGGATGCTCAGCTGACTAAACCATCCAAGCAAGCACCCTGCCAGCAATGTGATTGTAACGTATCTTTGTAGTTTCTTCCCACCAGCAATGTGATTATAATGTACCTTTGTAGTTTCTTTGGGTTTCTTGTGCTTAATGTGCATTGAACCTCTTGGGTCTGTGAGTTTACAGTTTTCACTGAATTTGGAGAGTGTTCAGTCTTTATTTTTTTTTTCTAATATTTTTGTCCTTTCACCCTTGAATTCTGCTTTGAGCACTTTAAGGTTTCTTGAAGTTGTCCTACAGCTTAGATGATCTATTTTTTTATTCGTCTTTTCTTTCTCTCATTGGGATAGTTTCTTTTGTTATGTCTTCAAATGTACTGCTTTACCTTACAGTTTACTCTGCTATTAATCCCATCCTGTATTTTTTTTTTTTCATCTAACCCATTGTGCTTTTCATCTCTAGAAGTTCATTCTGGGTCTTTTTACATTTTCCACGCATCTACTTAGCAGGTTCCATCTTTTCTGTAACTTCCTGAGCACATGGCGTATAGTTATAACAACATTTATGTTTTTTCTACTAATTCTATTATCTGTGTCAGCTCTGGGGCAGCTTCAACGGATTGATTTCTTTCCCTCATTACAGGATGTGCTTTCCTGCTTCTTTGCGTGACTGATAATCTTTTATTGAATGCTAAACATTATGACTTTTACCTCGGTTGCTAAATATTATTGTGTTCCCTATAAACACTCTGGAGGTCTGTTCAGGAGCATAGCTCTGTTACTCGAAATAAGCTTGATCCCTGTGAATCTCGGTTTTAAGCTCTATTAGCAGTTAGTTTATGGTTTATATTCCACACTCTACGGAAAACCTAGAATACAATGCCTATTTAACCTTAAGTACGTTTACAAAATCCCTTTTGCCGGGTCACATAACATGGCCACAGCTTTCTGGGATTAGGGCACGAAGACCTTTGAGGGGTTGTTATTACGCCTTACACAACTCACCTTCCCCCAGACTCGTGTCTGTTCCACATACGAAGCCTACAGGACCCAGGAGCCTTCCCGGGCTGGTGCACCACCGAAGGTCTCACAAAGATAGGAAACACCAGACAGGCGCTGCCTTCCCCCAGCCTCCCAGCCTCCAGATCATCCTGACCTCTGATCCAGCGTGACGCCTCTCTTGCTGTTCTTACAACTGCCGGGAATGCCACGCTGCCAGAACCAGAAATGGAAGGTTCTCCCTTCCTTCTGTGCTCTGATCGTCTCCCAGGCCTCTCTCCTGTTGGCAGTGCGAAATAGTTTACCGTCGCCTCGCCTGGCAGCCCGCAGTCTACAGAGGTGGGGCCGGGGCTGGAGCCTCTGGCTGCACTCACCTCTCCTGCTTCCGGCCAGTGGAAGCGATGCGCAAAGAGCAACAGGTGAAGTGTGAACAGGGAACCAGATGCGGTCGTCAGTGGGCGCACCCCCCAGCCCCCGAAGCGTTGCTAAAATCTGGATGGCAGTGGGTGAGGCCTCAGGGCAGCGTGGCATCTGAAGAGGGTGCCGTTAGGCTGGCTCTGCAAGGGTTGGGGAAGCTGCAAGCCGGCTTCTGCTGCTGCCGTAGGAGGGCCCTGCGGCCCTCCGGGTGGAGAGGTGTTGCAGGGGGACGCGCACAGGGGCAGCGAGTGCGCAGGACGCAGGCGGGCGGCAGGGAGTCCCGGCTCCCCCCACCCACGGGCCCTGCAGTCTCCGTGGAGACCCCCTACTGGCACGGCCCAACTGGGAGCAGCTGGCAAAGCAGAAATGGGTTTTGCAAAGAGCCAGCCTCAGCATCGGCGAGTGTGCCCCTGAGAGATAAGCGCCTTGCAACAAACGTGCCCTGCACGCGGGTCGGGCTGCAAATGCAGAGCCGGTGCCCAACCTCTGAATGCAGTGACCGTGCGGACGCCGGCCTGGGGATGCCGGTCCCCGAGTGATCCTATTACCCAGTCTTCCAGGGAACAGAGAGCCAGGGCGTGCAGGCAGAGCAGACTGCCTCCGCGGGGGGAGAGAGCACAGAAGTCCTCTGAGCCAGCACGCTGCCCCGTGAGGAGCGCCAAAACCTCCCCTCCTTTCCCAGCGGCCCAGGGCCCGGGCTTGGTGACGGTTGCGGAGCAAGGTGGCTCCCCAAGGACCTTTCCAACTCCGAGTAAAGATGCACCTTGGGTCGTGAAGGGGGGCCCTCTGGAGAGAACATGACCAAAGGGGTCTTTGGGGAGAAACACAAACATCGACTTGTAATTCCCCATCACGGGTGGCTATGTGCACGGGGTTGTTCATCCCAAGGATGAGAGTCTTCCAGAGAGAATTTCCTACACCACACCTATTCAGGTGAACAGTCCACCACCTCAGGCCTCAGGCATCTTTTTCTAGGCCCGAAGAGTCTCCTCTGAATGGATTCTTGTCGTCTTTCCACAAACAGCAGAAGGTACCTACAGGACTGGGGCGCCTGGGTGGCTCAGTCAGTTGGGGGGTCCGACTTGGGCTCAGGTCATGATCTCACGCTGTGGGTTCAAGCCCCATGTCGGGCTCTGCACTGACAGCTCAGGGCCTGGAGCCCGCTTCGGATTCTGTGTCTCTGTCTCTATCTCTCTGCCCCTTCCGTGTTCGTGCTCTGTCTCTCTCCCTCCCTCTCTCTCTCTCTCTCTCAAAAACAAACAAAAATATTACGAGAAAAAAAAAGTATTCACAGAATTGAATAACACCAAAAGCGAACCCTAATGTAAACTATGGACATTAGTTAATAATAATGTATCAACTCCGCTTCATCAGTCGTAACAAATGTACCACAACAATGCAAGATGTTAATAATAAGGAAAGTCAGGGGTGGAAGAGATATATGGGAACTCTCTGTACTTTCTGCTCAGTGTTTCTGTAAACATAAAATTGCTCGAAAAATAAAGTTTATTAAAACACTCAGACTATAAAAAGAACACTTCAATCGGGCGATTCCGAAGAACACTTGGGTGGGGGGAAGGGAGGGTGGATTTTGAAAAAATAGCTTTCTTGGGAAGATTTAGGGCCAATTTCCAAGAAACGGAGTCAAGGGAACTTGATTAATTAATAATTTTTTCTCCTCTTTATAAAAACTCACTTGCCTCAGTCGGTTAAGCATCTGACTCTTTTTTTCTAATTTTTTTAAACGTTTATATATTATTGAGAGACAGAGAGAGACAGCATGAGCATGGGAGGAGCAGAGAGAGGGAGACAGACTCGGAAGCAGGCTCCAGGCTCCGAGCGGTCGGCACAGAGCCCGATGCGGGGCTCAAACCCACAAACTGCAAGATCACGACCTGAGCCAAAGTCAGATTCTTAACTGAGCCACCCACGCGCCCCAAGCGTCCAACTCTTGATTTCCAGCACTCAGAAGAACCCTATTAGGTCAGGTTAGTCAGATCCCTCCTTATCCTGATGGGACCTCTTAGTTCTCCATGCACTGACCTCCCCACCCTGCTCCCTGCTGTAAGTTCCCGCTTTTCTCTGTTGTATTCAGAGTTGAGCCCCAAGGTTCTCCCCAACTTCAAGCTCCTATCACACTGGGCCTGCAGAAAATCTGCCTTATTGTCTTTGCCAAGTGCCACAAATAACTTTCCACGGACATCATGTCCTGCCCCCGCCCCTCCCACCCACATCAAGCCCCGCCTGGAGTGGGGGGCACCCGATCATCTGCTGCCCAGCCCTCCCCCGCAGCCGCGGCTCCTAAGTCCACAGCATGTATTTTCCAGACTAAAACTTTTCCTCAAACAAACCAAACCACAGGCACACATCGCCCAACGTATTTTTATCACCAAGGCACTGAAAGAAATATCTGGAGATTCACTGAGGCGCATATATGAAATGGAACAATGCACATAATCCCCGTGTACGAAAGCACTTAGAAGGAAGCTGAAGGACATTATGTGCCTATTAAATAATGGAAAATGAAATGTGCACTTTAAAAATAAGCCTTTCACCAAGATAAATGAGATCACTTTCTTGGAAAGAGCTCGGCCAGGAGTGGAAAAAATCCCACCCTCCTTCACAAATGTGAGGATGTCAAAAGGCCAGAGGCCAAGGCTTCTTGTGTTCATTCACGGCGGGTGTGGGGTTGGTGCTGCTTGTCATTCTCAAGGAGGAGAAAAGACAAGCCTGGGCAATTCTGTTTCTCGGTGTCTCTCTCTGTGCCCTTTACACCTTAACTCTCTGGGCACTGCCCGCAGTCTCGCTGACCAGATAGCCCAGACAAAACCCAGTCGGTACCTCATTCCCTCACCCTATAAATCCAGATACCGTAATGTTGTCTTTGGAAGCGGGAGGAAAATGTACCCATAAAAGATTACTTATTAGCGTTTCCACAACCTTCCAGAGTAGATGTGGCTTGCCGGTCCAAGCCCGACGGAAGAGAGAAAATGGGAGCAGTCATCACAGGGAGGAGGAAAGCAAGATGGCGGACGAGTGAACATGGAAAGGGCAGGGAAATGGCATAGCTAACCAAGATGGGTAAATCGGGCCAGGGAGCCTGTTTCCATTTGGGATTTGAGGTAATTATGGTGTACCAATATGAAACCAGCCTGACAGGAAGTGGGAATGAGGGAGTGGATCCTTAGTGGGAAAATTCCCACTAAGAGTTGGTCATTCAAATCTGGAAGATACCAATTTAGATAAGCCATTGACAAGTCAAGCTCTCACAAGAAAATGAGCATAAAAAGAGGACATCTGAGAGGCTAGGACCTTAAAGGAGCTTAACGTTAAGACACGGAAGGAAGGAGAAACTTTGAAGGGTAGAGAAAGAGAGAGTGAGAAGGAGACCGGCAAAGAAAAATGAGAACTATCCTGTGGCCCAGGGTTTTGTCGTGTGGAGGAGAGAGGGATCTGAACTGAATCCTGGTCTGTTCGAATCTAATGTCTGCTTTTCCCACCGCTGCTTCCAGACAAAAATGCAACCCCTCAACTCAACCCTTCCCTCTTTTGGGGTCCGTCTTCTAGAAGTGCAGAAAACCTGTGGGTCTTCAGCAAAGGAGTCTGGCTGAAGGTCTCGGGCGAGCAGTAGGAGTGAGCCAGCCATTAAGGCTCAGAGGAAACGAGGGTGCACCGTTCCCGGTCAAGAGTCACACAACCGGAAGGTGATAAGTCAGGATTCAAGATGGGTCTCTCTGAGGCCAGAGGCCAAGCTCTGTCCACAGTCTTATGCTGCCAGAAGGAGAACCTTTTGAAGAGGAGACGACCACATGTTGCTAACAAGGAAGAGAGGCTTCGAGATGCGGATGAGCAGTTTGTGGTAAAAGGTGCCCCAGTGGCTTTCAAAAGTCCAGTTACGGGTGGGCAAGGGGGTGTGGAGGAAGGGTGGTTCCAGACCGCACAGTCGAGCGACTTGATGATGAGGACGTGACACCACATCAGCGGGGGACTCAGAGTGGCGAGGGAAGCCACTTGACTCAAGATGAGAGAGGACATCTGTTTAAAAGCAGAGCATAACGAGCTCTTTGAGACCGAGATTGAGATGGGAGAACAAATTGCATTCAGTCAACCACAGGTGAGGACCTCAGGGGGCCGGCCCTGTGCTAAGGGGTGGAGACAAGATGTGAATAAAACGCCATTCCTGCCCCCACGGGAGCTGGAGCCTGAGGGCCAGTGGGCGAGGCAGAAGCCTCGATGGACCGCAATAACACAGACAGACCGATGCCCTCCCAGCCACATTTCGAAACGTGCTGTCTGGGGAGGGTTGCTTGCCTTGGCCCCACACTGCACCCTCCTGACCCCGTCACTAGGAACGCCTCCCCTTTGGCAATAGGACCAGTCACGCAACTTGCTCTGTGTCGGCCAATGGGACCCAACTGGAGGACTGAGAGGGCTCACACATGTGGGCTTGTTTGCCCCACCGAAAGAACCTTCTGGGCTAGCCTGGGGGTAGAGGAGAGATGCGTGGCCAGGTCACCCTGATGTCCTAATGCCACCTGACTGCAGACATGCCTGCTGGGACCCCCAAAACCCTAACCCCTACAGATCTGCGCACTAAAAAAATGCTTGTTGTTCTAAGTTACCGAATTGTGTTTTCGTGCCGTGTTTTGTGACCGTTGATAACTGATACACTATTTGAAGAGAAAAAAAAGGAGCCTTGTTTTGGTTTATCCTGGGGGGGCAGGACTGACCCAAAAAAAAGTAGGGGGGGAAGGATGCAGAGTTACACAAGCAAGATCATAGGGAGACAAAAGCACATGGAGTGGACAGTGGGGCGGCCATCGGTGAGGGCAGAGCTCGGGCCTGACGCAGGCAAGCGGCCTGCCTGTGAGGGGCCTGAAGCCACTCTCAAGAAGCTTGGATTTGGTCCTGTGGGGATGCGGAGAAGCCAGTCCTCCTGGGTGGGAGGGATGAACCAAGAGACTACGCGGAGGACAAGCTTTGAACAGTGTCGTCTCCGAAGGTTCCGGAATAAAGCAGCGCTCACTCCTTTTCTCTCACGGCGATGACTCCGGGCCGGGCCCTTCCCCGCTCCCTGCTACTCTGTCCTCACAGGAACAACTTAGAGCGGGCACTAGCATCACCCCTCACAGGTGAGGAAGGCAGGTCACGAAGGAGTTAGACGGCCGGCCCGCATCACATCGTAAGTGGCAGCGAGGGCGAGGGGAGGAGAGGAGAGCTGAGGCCAGGCAGCGGCCTCCCTTTCTAGAAATGCCAGAGGAAAGGCCTACGGAGGGAGAGAGCTGCAGAGGGGTGGACAGGGGACGGAGGGAGGGACTCTGAGGCGACCCGGCCGTCACGGGAAGGGAGGCGAGGCTTCCCTCAGAGGAGAATAAAGGAGAGGGTCAAGGGGCCCGTGCAGCTCTGTGCAGCAGCCCAGAGGCCAGAGCAAGGGGGCCATGGGGGGAGGTTTGGGGCCCGGGGCTTTAGCAGGAGACCCCACGGCCTAGGAATTGAAAGTGGGGGTGGGATGGGGAGTACATCTCTGGGGGAGGGGCGGAAGAAGCCAGGAAATCCAGCAGAGGGCTGAGGACCTGGCAAATGAAGAGCAGGCAAATGAGAAGGTTCCACGCGGAGCTGAGCGGGTGTGGGTGACGGGGGAAGAGGCCCCTTATAAGGAGGATGCGACCAGAGGCGGCACCTGTACCAGGGGGCGGGGATGCGGCCCTGCCCGCCGTCAGCTCTGCCCAGGTCACAGGAGAGAGCGTCCTGGCAAACTCCAAGGCAAAAGTCAGGGATGATGACTCCCCGGGGTCAGGTGACCCCAGGCGTCAGGACCCTAGGGATTTGTCCCTTCAAGATCTTTCTTTGATCTTTGATCTTCAAGATCTTTCTTTACGAGATCTTTCACCATGTGGGAGACGAGAAAATCCACCCAAGATTTGATGACATCCATGTGGCGAGGAAGAATCCGTCCTACTTCTCCTCTGATGCCTGGCTCCCGCCCTGCCCCAGGCCCGGGCCTGGCTGGTGGAAAGGCCAGTGTCAATGACGCGGCGGTAGTTTATGGCACAGGACTCAGGAGCTTGAGGTATGCTGGAAAAGGCTTTCTTGCTCATCTTGTCCAGGGAAAATATGGCCTCTGTCCTCGGGGACAGCTAGGTTCCGGCCGGCTGGTGAGGCCGCCCGGCGTCTGGCAGGGTATTAACCGTGAGGCCTTTGGGTGGAAAAATAAAACTCTCGACGTCTCCTGCCAGAAGGATATTCGAACTGGCAGGCCTGTTTTCAATGGGGGGCTAAGACTTGTCCGAGGAAAAACAAAACGTACAAAAAACGAGCCTGCAAGAGCGTGAATCCTGAAGCAGCAGCTCCAGGGTCCAAGGGACGGCTGGGCTGGCAGTCATGGGGACTGTGGGCTGGTTTGGCCTGGATTTCCAGAAACAGCAAGGGGGGGGGGCTTTTCTCCCCAGAAGACTGGGGAACCCATAGGTGGGATCATTTGCCTCTGGAGGTTCAAATATTTCTCTTTGTTTGCTTTCACCGGCGGCCGGCCGGCCCGGAGCTGAAGCCTGGCCAGGGTCTTGGCCGTGACGGGTGGGAGGCGCGAGACAAGAGAGGCCACCAGAGACTGGTTGTTCGTTTCATCCAGTTTGTGAGGCTGAGTCTCCCAGGCCCCGGGCTATCTCTGCTTATGGACCTCCGCCCTGTCCTGAGGACAGCAGGGAAAAAGACGGTTTTGTGGAGAAAACTGACAAAACCCTATCTGTGCATCCAGACGCTCGGGTGGCTTAGGGGGACAGTGAGCTATCACGGGCACCATTTTCTTCTCCACACCGGATCGCACCCTGAAGACGGGATGAGGGAGAGGGGACCTGGGGCCAGCTGCCGCCCAAGGAGACGCCCGTTGCCTGTGGCCAAGGAACAAAAGGAAATGGCTCTAACAGGAGCATCCGTGTCCAACTACTCAGGAAGAGCACAGCACTCTGGACAGTGCATTTTCTTCCACAACACAAGGAAGAAATCCAAGTGCGATCCAACAGACCCTCCCATTCGGTTTCCCCTCGGACTCACGTCTATCACCTGGGTCCCCTCAAGAGTCACCCCCCAACCCCCCCCCAGAGTACCACCCCCCCGGGGGACCTTGAGAGCCCTACTTGACAGGGGCCAGACTCAGACAATACCTCTATCGATTAGAAACCCGTAGACAGCATTGAGAGCCTGTAAGTCAGGAATCTAGAATGTATGTGATGGAAAGAAACCTGGGGATCACACTGTAGAGTGGTTCTTCTATTTCGGGGTCAGGGAGCCCTCTGAGAACCTGAAAAGAACATTATGGGCCCACAAAAATATGCGCATCATTCTCGAGCTCTCAGTTTCCCCGGAGCCTCACTATGGACGGCAGGTTAAACCCCTGTCGTCTGTTTTCCTGGAGTTGGAGATAGCGGTTGAGGCACAGCTATTTGCAGAGCAGGACTCAGGATCCAGCCCAGAGCCTTCTTTTCTTTTCCCGCTGCGTCCAGTCCATCGGCCTGATGGATTTCAGGGCCTTCTGAGGCCCAGTGGTCCTTTTTTGGAGGACCGGAAACTTCTCCGGCTCTGTACTAACCTTGGCTTCATCCACACCTGCCTCGAGAACTCCTGTCGGACCCTGCCACCCCTCCCACCTTTACGGCTTGCACGAATGGTTTGAGGGAGGGCCCAAGCCCCTAGGTAGGCAGCTGGGGTCACTTGGGGCTCAGACGTCAGCAGGCTCGTCCGGGAACAGCGGCCTCTCACAGGTGAGGCTTCATCTCGCCCGGGGCCGTAAGGGTCCCAAGGAAGCCACCGGGAAATGGTACATCACCTACGTCAATCGCTCTTCCCGTCCACGGATGATCTCTCCAACGTATCCGAAGGTCTGCTTAGGAGCAGTGACTCACTTTCTGGCACCAACGTCCCGCTCAAGCTGAGTTCGTTTCTGAGCGCACACTTGGCCTCCAGGGAAGCCCCTTTGCGCACTCCAGGTAACGGAAGGGCAAACTGCACCCCTCTGCTCGTTCTTTCTGTCCTGCCTCGGAGACGGCGCCAGCCCGCCTGCCACCCTTGTGGGGACCGATGGGTGAGCAGGAGGAGGAAGCGGAGAGCTGGAGAAGCCTGCCAGCAGAGAGGCTGACACGACAGATGCTACATGCCGACACAGCCCTGGAGGCCTCAGATTCTGCAAGCCTGACGGCGTCCCTGCCCCCAGGGAGCCGTCTAGGGGACACGCCGGTACAGGATGCTTTCAACTAGTAACGGGAAGGGGAACTGGCTTTGCGTACGACACGATTATCGAGACCACGGAGGCGCGGAGACTCCTCTCCATGCCGAGGCTTTACTAACGTTGAGTCCCGACAATGCGAGAATGAGTCACTTATCAGAACTGTGTTTCGGGGAAGATGGCAGGTGGCTCAGCCGAGAACGGCAGGCGGCGAGGAAAACGAGGGACACTTCAGACACCTAGCACCGGCAGCGTGTTCAACACCCATCTGCGGCTTGGGTTTGCATCTGCTACGTAAGATCAATCCTGAGACAGCGAAAACTGTGAGCAGTGAGCCAAGCTAGAGAATACGGATGTCACAAAACTGCAGGGGGAGAGAGGCGCAGGGGGTTCGATCTCAGGCTGCTCTCACCACGAGCTCGCTGCTGGCGATAATGCGGGTTAAGTGGCTGCCGCTGGCTTTATGTTTTCACCCCGTCCTCACACACCTGTTATTTTACCCACATGACACGTGAGGGACCTGGAGAGCAGAAAAATTAAGTGACGCGTCCTAATAAGGAGGCACTTAGGAACCCAGATTCGTTGCCGTAGGTCACGGGAGCAATTCATAATTGCGCCCCCGACAGGGAAAATGAGCGAAGGCGTGAGGGGCTGTGGGCGAGTGGTCTGGTTCTAGAAAGCAGGTCTCTCGTGGATTAGCGCCATCTCCTAAATGGCGCTGCGTGGGCACCGGCTGGTTTGGGAAGCAGGTCCACGAGAAATCACCTTTCTGCTTGCCGCCCAGGTGGCTGCACCGTGTGCCTCAGTGTACCACCAAAGCAGACCCCAAGCTGGAGGGAGGAGAGCCAAGGCCCGGTCCCCCGGGATCGACGCTGGGCCCCCGCCCCCAGCTCTGGCACCTGCCAGGCATGGAATACGTCTCGAGGAAGAGCTGAGCAGACGGGGGGGGGGGGGGGGCGGGGGCTGGAGGGTGGGAGCCGGCGTGCTGCGGGGGGCTCCAGCATGGCCCGAGACTGGCATCTGATACCCCCTCTGTAGAGTCAGCCCTCGGGAGTCGGGAAAATGGCACAGCAGGGAAGCCGGTCCTGCCTCGGGGAGCCTGGCCAGCAAGGTGGTGTGCAGAAGGCAGAGGAAAGTGCCCACTGGGGGCAGCCTGCAGACAGAGCTGAGTCACGCAAGGACATCATGCCCTCTCTCAAGAGGATCCCTCAGGGACGGGCGTTGCCTTGGACACGGTGGCCAGGAGAGGGACAGGGATACGGCTAGCTGTGTAGAAATCTCTTTTAGGCACCAAGAGGACAGCCACCCCCTTGCGCCCCTTCCCCTCCCACTGCTTCCCTGGGCCGTGAAATCAGGGCTGCTGGGTGCCGAGTGCTTACTACCTGCCAGGCATTATGTTAATAGCTTTCTCGTCCTTCCTCTCAGCGACCCCGTGAGGTCGATCTAGCAACCGTTGTATTAAAGAGGTCACGTAACCCACCAGGTCACGCAGCTGGGAAGGAGTCTCGGTCCGTGTGCCCCTTCCCCACCCAACCCTGAGCACTCAGGGGTGTGTTTGAAGCTGCGGGTTAGAGGATGTGGCTGCTCCCTGGATTGCTTACTCTGGAGCAAGCCATCCATCAACACCATCAGACGCCTCCACCAAGGGCCGTCTGGAATGGACGCTCCGGGCCCTGACATTGGCACTCCCATGGGACATGGGGGAAGGCTGAGTAAGGCACCACGCCCCGAGGCCATCTCACCCAGAAGGGCCGCTGACTCTTCTCCCAGACAGAGGGTGTGTCCAACCCACCAGTGTTTCAGAGACAACTCCTTCATGGAGCGCAAATGTCGTGGCCACTTCTCCGTGCAGGAGCCACCTCTTGCCACCTCTGTCACAGGCTGCCCTTGGCCAGCTGTTCGGCCTCTGCCTCGCACATGCCTGGGTGGCTCAGTCGGTTAAGCGTCTGACTCTTGATCTGGGCTCAGGTCATGATCTCGCAGTTCCCGAGATTGAGTCCCATGTTGGGCTCTGTGCTGACAGCACGTAGCTTGCTTAGGATTCTCTCTCTCTCTCTCTCTCTCTCTCTCTCTCTCTCTGCCCTTCCCTACTCACACTCTCTTCCTTCTCTCAAAATAAATAAATAAACATTAAAAAGAAAGAAAGTTGGCCTGGTAAAGATTCAAAACCCTTTGCTTATTTGCAAGCAAAGCTGTTTCATCGAGAAGCTGCTTAACCCAGGGCCAATTGGCACAATTCTTTGAGGTCAGTTTTGTTTATTTTCCTGACTCGAAATCCCAAAAGGTTGGGATGGGCCAAAGGGCAAATCTGCCCTTTGTAGGGGCCCTCTTCTCTCAAATTAATCTGACAAGTCACTGGAGCATCAGGTTGGGAGGGAGCCGATGTACAACCTTGACATTCATGGTGGACTCCCCGCTGAGGAGAGGAAGGGACGCTGGCCCAGTAGGGACAGGTCTCATGCCCAGCACGGGAACACCATTTCACTTCTCTGGGCCGGGCCTTCTCATCCTTGTGACACCCCTTCTGCACTGGAGGGTCCTGTACCTTGTCTGGTCTGAGCTTCCCAAGAACCCATGTGTGGCTACAGCAACCCCCATTTTACAGAGAAGGACACAGACGTGGTCCAAGTCACCGGGATCGGAAGCAGGATGAAATCTCAGCTTTCTGTCCACGTGACTCCTGGACATCCAGGACTCATCAACCTCAGCACAGAACTATTGTACAAGTCAGACGGAAGAAGGTACGCGAAGGCACTCCGGAAGGGGAGGAAGCTCTATACTATGCTGCCCAACAGAAATACAATGCGAGCCACAGACGCAAGTTTTTAAAAATCTGCGTCCGTTTCGCAAACCACCGCCCTCCCCACCTCTAGCAATTACCAATCTGCTCTCTATATCTGTGCATTCGGTGTTTTTAATTTTTAAATTTTTATTTCTTGTTTTTTTAAGTAGGCCCCACCCCCAGCATGGAGCCCAAGGCAGGGCTTGAACTCACAACCGTGAGATCACGACCTGAGCTGAGATGCTCGACTGACTGAGCCACCCAGGCGCCCCTGTGAGTTCCGTATTTTTGAGATTCCATGTATCTAAAATGATTATATGATCCATACGATCGATATTTGTCTTTCAAATATCTGACTTACCTTACTTAGCATAACTCCTTCCTGTTTCAACCATGGTGTCCCAAACGGTAGGATTTCCTTGTTTTGTATGGCCAAATGATACTCCATTGTAGACGTGCGCCAGGCTTTCTTTATCCATTCAGCTGTGAACGGACACTTAGGTTGTTTCGGCGTCTTGGTTATTGTAAATACTCCTACCAAGAGGGTGCAGATACCTTTTGGAGACAGTGATTTTGTTTTCTTTGGATAAATACCGAGCAATGCAGTTACTGGATCATATGGGAGTTCTTTTCTTAATTTTTCGAAGGACCCCGTACTGTTTTCCACCGTGGCTGCACCAAATTGACATTCCCACCAACAGAGCACGAGGGTTCTTTTTCTCTCCAGATCCTCGCTGACCCTTTCTTATTTCTTGTCTGTCTGGTAAGAGCCATCCTAACAGGTGCAAGGGGATATCCCACCGTGGTTTTAACTCGCACTTCCCTGAGAGTGACGTTAAGCACCTTTTCATGCGCCTCTTGGCCTGTGTATCTTCTTTGGGAAGTTTGTAATTTTCCGGTCACTACATTTAAAAACGTACAAAGAGGGGGTGCCGGAGTGGGCTCAGTTGGTTAAGCGTCTGACTTACCATGTCAGCTCAGGTCATAATCTCACAGGTTCATGAGTTCAAGCCCCGTATCAGGCTCCGCGCTGACAGAGTGGAACCTCCTTGGGATTCTGTCTCTCCCTCTCTCTCTGCCCCTTCCCTGCTTGCACTCTCTCTCGCTCTCTCAGAATAAATAAATAAACTTTAAAAAAAAAAAACATAAAAAGAAGTGGATGGAAGTGATTTCAAGGTTGTATTTGGTGAACCTTGTATACCCAAAATATTATGTCAACATGTCACCGATATAACTAGATTATCAATGAAATATTTTACCTTCTCTTTTTTTGTACGAAGCCTTCCCAATCCAGTACGTACCCTGTCCTCCTGGCACATCTCAAGTAACACTGGCCCCTGTCGAGTTCTGAGAAGCCACCTATGGCCAGTGGCTAATCTAAGGGACAGCTCGGCTCTGTCCCTTCTGTAAGGCCACATAATCTGGGGCAGAGCCGTGCACTTACACAAGGCCAGCTCAGAGGACTTGGAGAATGTGAGAAGCCAAAGCAACCTGAGCGCTTACACTGCCCAGTAGTTTCCAACCTTGATTTTTTTTTTCCACCGGAACCTTTTTCCATAACAAAGATCTGGACGCAAAGCTCTAATGTAGCAAAGAGATCAAATCAGGGCTCCCTAGTTGCAGAGGTCAGACTGACCAGCCAGCCTCTTCAAGGTGTCCCCTGAGGCACCCCTTGGAATTGTAAGAATTTAAAAATCACAGATTGCAAACCACTGGTGGAGGCCAGCCCCCCACCCCACCCCAGACGTGGCCATGACTCAGTGGTACCTCAAGAGCCAGGTGGGGAGTGCTGACGCCCACCAAGGCCCTGGGTTTGCAAACCTGTGCTTACAAAGCTTCGCTAACACACCGGGTGCCTGAATGGCTCAGTCGGTTGAGCATCCAACTTCGGCTCAGGTCACGATGTCACGGTTCTTGAGTTCGAGCCCCACATTGGGCTCACTGCTGTCAGCAAAGAGCCCGCTTCGGATCTTCTGTCCCTCTCTCTCTCGCTCTCTCTCTGTCCCTCTCCCGCTTGCAGTCTCTCGAAAATAAATAAACGTTAAAAACAACAACCACAAAGCCTCACTACGCAATGATTTGGACTCATTTTGCACAGAAGGAAGCAGAGGTGCAGGGAGGAAAAGTTACTTTTTCCAGATCATGCACACATCCACCTGTCTGCCTCAGGGGCCCCTGGGCTTCCGCCAGACCACCACGTGAGCCCCAGCAATCACGGTTAGAAGGAGTCTAAATGTGGGCCAGGCCCCGGCACCTGTCAGGATATTCAGATTTCTGAAGTCTGAAGATACACAAGTTTCTAACATGCGTCCTAGGCTGCGTAATCCGGGCTTTGAAATAAATACATGTGCTCTGTAACATCTAAAGCACTATCCAATTTAAAAATGTTATTTTGGGGGCGCCTGGGTGGGCTCAGTCGGTTGAGCGTCCGACTTGGGCTCAGGTCATGATCTCGCAGCTCGTGAGTTCGAGCCCTGCGTCGGGCTCTGGGCTGACGGCTCAGAGCCTGGAGCCAGCTTCGGATTCCGTGTCTCCCTCTCTCTCTGCCCCTAACCCACTCGCATTCTGTCTCTGTCTCTCTCAAAAATAAACATTAAAAAAGTTTTTTTAAATGTTATTTTTAAATGTCTCATGGGTAGATATATTTGGCGAGGGGCATATTTAAACGCACCTCCGGGCCTGAAACCATGATATCAGGGAGTGTGGCTTCATCTAACACTGACTGGGTGACTATTCTGTGCCAGAAAGTTCAAAAATGTGGTAACATGCTCACACTAATTTGCAGAGAAGGGTAACAAAGCTCACAGAGGGGAGATGATTGGATAAAGTTCTGGAAGCTAGGACGAGAGCAGGTCCGGGCCAGCCACTCCCGCTGTTGATTTGGTGGCACATTCTGGTGACCGTCCTCCTGAGCTGAGCCACTCGGCCCTGAGAGGAGGTGGTGTTTTCTCCTCCCAGAGGTGTTCTGTGGATACCGGTCCCCTCTCCCCGTGACAGGCACGGCCACAGTGCGCCTCCATTGTGGGCACTCAGCAGAAGCCACCGAGGACCCCGTGGAGGACCAGGGAACGACGGCATTTATTTAAGGGGAAAAACAAAAAGATCAACACTCGACAAGCAAGTTGGGTGTGAAAGTGACCAGGTTAATTTTTCACTTTGTAATAAATAAGCAGGAGAAAAGAAGGACCAGTGCGATGCTCAGGAAAATGAGTTCTTTGTAGCTTTTGTGCTCTGCGAGGAGAAAGGACGTGCACGTTTTATGAATCGCAGCTCGGTGAATTTGATGTTTATAAAAGAAGAAGCACAAAGACGTTTCGGAGTCAACTGATTTCTGTTTTAGGAAAGGGTTACATCGTTGAGTTCAAAGGGCAGTATGGCCTTTGCTGAATGGTCACGCAAGTGATGGAAGTCAGATGGACGGGGGCTTGAATCCCCGTTTGGTCACTTACTAAGCTGTGGTTAAGAAGTCCCTTAACCAAGGGGTGCCTGGGTAGCTCAGTCAGTTAAGCATCTGGCTTCGGCTCAGGTCATGATCTTGCCGTCTGCGAGTTCGAGCCCCGCGTCAGGCTCTGTGCTAACAGCTCGGAGACTGGAGCCTGCTTCAGATTCTGTGTCTCCCTCTCTCTCTGCCCTTCCCATGGCCACGCTCTGTCTCTCTCTCTCCCAAAAATAAATAACAAAACATTAAAAAAAGAGAGAGAGGGGCGCCTGGGTGGCTCAGTCGGTTAAGCGTCCGACTTCGGCTCAGGTCACGATCTCGCGGTCCGTGAGTTCGAGCCCCGCGTCGGGCTCTGTGCTGACAGCTCAGAGCCTGGAGACTGTTTCAGATTCTGTGTCTCCCTCTCTCTCTGACCCTCCCCCGTTCATGCTCTGTCTCTCTCTGTCTCAAAAATAAAGAAACGTTAAAAAAAATTTTAAAAAAACAAAAATAAAAAAAGAGAGAGAGAGAGAAGAAGTTCCTTAACCAATCTGAACCTCAGTTTCATGATCTGTACAATGGGATTAATAAAAACACCAACCTCACAGGTAGTATTAAAGTATTAAAGTATATAAGGATTAAATGACACATAATAAAATGTCAGTTGCACTTGTTAGATGTTTAATAAATGATAGCTCTTATTAGAGTAATTCCGGAGTATCAGAGAGCTCTTGCCGTCTCAGCCACAAATGATGAGCCACACACACCACTCTATAGTCACGGGGAACATGCCAACTTGCTTCCCGAGGCAGTTCCACCAAGAGGAACTCAAAAGTAGCACAGAGGGGCGCCTGGGCAGCTCAGTTGGTTAAACGTCTGACTCGATATCAGCTCGGGTCACGATCTCATGGTTCATGAGATCAAGTCCCTCATCGGGCTCTGTGCTGAGCTTGGCGCCTGCTTGGGATTCTCCCTCCCTCGCTCTCTCTGCCCCTGCCCTGCTCGCACTCTCTCTCTCTCTCAAAATAAATACATAAACATCTTTTTAAAGTAGCATAGAAAGTGAAATCCTGTTTCTTCTGTGGAGCCTCCCCGCCACCCTCCACCCCTGTTCTCTGTTCTGTGACTTTTCTCTAGATCTCAAGCGTTGACAGGTGCAGGTTAGTAGCTGACAGTGACTTACAGCCACACAGAGGGTAACAGCAAACTCCTTTCCACCGGCAGCTCAGTCTAGCTGACTTCCCAGGAGCAGGGATAGCACGTCAAGGCGTCTCTGTGTTCCGCCAAGGTTCCGGCCCTAGGGGAGTGTGCACCCGCTGGTCGTCTAACCCCCTTAGCACAGAGTCACCAGCCCCCAGCAACTCTGTCAGGGGCCTTCCTCATCATCCCAGGCTCCTTCTCTGCCTACAGCCCAGGTGGGCGCCGTCTGTCATCTCAGTAATGGACAGAGACGAAGGCAAGTGCCTTGTACATGGCCACGACCCTCCAAGGGTGGGACGGGCTGTGCATCTATCCGTGTATCATCACTAAATGAACCACAGTGCAAATAATCACTGAGCGCTTCTGTTGCACAAGGCATTTATCTGGTTAGACAAGGTAGCTTCAGCTTTTTGCTACGTATGTGTGTATGTATTCCGCCCTTTTCAAAACATAACCTCCTTGTCGGCTTTGGGTGAGGTGGAGTCGTGGGAAAAGCAGATGAGTTATCTGGCTGTCCGTCAAGCCACACTGACGTTCAGCAGCTTACAGCAGCAGGCATTTACTTGCTCGTGACTCCGTGGGTTGGTGTTTGGGCAGGGGTCAGCTGGATCGGTTCCTCTCAGTTCCTCGGTTGGTGTTACGAACAGCATGTCTATGTCCTCCCCAACCAAGTTCATATGTTGAGGCCCTAACTCCCAATAGGGTGGCGTTGGCAGGCAGGGCCTTTGGCAGGAACTGGGTCATGAAAGATGAGCCCCCGTGATGGATTAGTGTCCTCATAAGAAGAGGAAGAAACCCAGCCCGCTCTCCTCCACGGGAGGACACGGTGAGAAGATGGCCTTCACCATGCTGGGACCCGGATCATGACTCTCCAGTCTCTGGGACTTCAAGCAATAAAAGTTCATGGTTCATGCCACCCGGCCAACCGTAATGCGTTAGAACAGCCTGAGCCAAGACAGTTAGCCAGCAGGAGACCGGCTGGTCCCGATGTCCTTGCTCACTCGTAAGGCAGTTGGCTTGGTCTACTGACTGAGTTGGCTCTCTTGCAAAGCCACCCATCCACCAGAAGTCCACTCTCTGTACAGGGGTGGAAACACTTCAAGAGAGCAAGAGCGTTGGCAGCCCGCTTTCTGGAGGCTGAGGCTCAGAAGTCACACGACATAATTTCCACCATATTCCTTTAGCCACAGCGAGTCTGGGGGTCAGCCCGGATCCCAAGGGAGGGGAAATGGACTCCGTCCCTTGCTGGGAGGGACTGATATTGTGATCAGGGATGCAAGGAATTGCTGGAAGCCACCTTTGCAAACGATCGATCAAGTGCTTTTGTTTCCCAGGTAAATAATATGCAGGATGAAACCTGACAGTGACAAGCAGGCTTGGCTAAGAGCCTACTGCTGATGAAATGGCTCTATTTTCTGTCTGGCCTTGACTCTGGGGGATCGGGTCAGCTTGAATCTAGACATTATCTCCTCCCAATCAAAACTGAGGGTCTCATCTGTGTTTGTGGAGGATGATAATAGGTCCCATCGCTCTGGAGTAGTGACTCATTCTGTCAAGTTGCCCCCCAAATGTCCCTTAAATCCGTTTTTCTCCATCTCCACCACTGCCCATCTGGGCCACATGTTATCATTACTTCTTGCCTAAACTACTGACTGCGACCATTTTCCAACTACTCACCTGGTTTAAATGTCCCTTCCTCAGGAACATTCTGGCGATCTTACCAGGTAATTAAAACCATGTCCTGTGGTTGGCAGACTAACGCTACCCCCAACATATTCATCCCAGTCCCTGGAATCTGTGACTGTTTCATAGCAAAAGGGAATGAAGCTTGCAGACAGAATTAAGGCTGCTGATCAGCTGACCTTGAGACAGGAAGACGTTTCCTGAATTTTCCAAGTGGGCCTCATGTCATCAAGAAGGTTCTTAGAAGTGGAAGAAGGAAGCAGAAGAGAAGAGTCAAAGGGATTGAAATACACTACTGGCTTTGAAGATGCAGGAAGGGGGTCATGAGCCAAGGAAGGCGGGAGACTTTAGAAACTGGAAAAGGGAAGGATGGATTCTCCCACAGAGCCTCCAGAATGGAATGAAGCCCTGATGACGCCTTGATTTTAGCTCATGAGATGTGTATTCCACTTTTGACCTACAAGAGTGTAAGATAATAAATTTAAAGCACCAAGTTTGTGGTGATTTTTTTTTTTTTTATATAGCATCAATAGAAAACCAACACATATCCTCAACCAATTCATGGGCCTCACCCCACTGCAGATGCCCACCTTAGGGGTGATCACTGGGAGTGAGAGATGGGGTAAGGTCCCTGGAAGGCACACTTATCAACAATGAATGGCGATTTTCATAGTAATACAGACATTTTCATGCAGCTGTGTTCGAATAGCTCCTTCAAAATCAAAAGGTCTTTCATCAAACTGGCTATGCAAAAAAGCTCCACCAGAGTGTCTGGCTCAATAAACCAGCCTATTCACATTCAATTTAACTGAAATATAAGGAGGAAGGGTCCTGATAGGCCACCTCGTCCCTCACCATGCCTTCAAGTGGATGCAAATCAGGTCGGTTGGGTTGTTGGGGCCCAGCCCCTGCTTGACGCTCCCAGCTTGAACTACCAAGAGCTTTCTCTCCATTCACCTGGTCCACTCAGCTGGGACCAGCCTTCCAGGAGTTGGGAAAAATTCAGCTGCCATTATCATGTGCTAAGATCAGCTTCAAGTTTCCTTTTTTCATGTTCCCTTTCAGGCTTTTAGGGATATTTCTGGGATCAGGATCTGCCTAAGGGCAAACCCCATGAAGTTCTAGGGAAGCATGACAAGTGGAAGTAAAGAAAATTACCTCCTATGACCTAAGTAAGATAAACATCTATATCCGGCACTGTAGCTCAAGGTGAGTGAACCTACTTACCTGAGGTGATGGGAAAAAAATATTCAAGTGTTAAATTGCAAAGTGCCCGTTAATACTCCGTAAATGGTATCCCTCCAACCCAACTCCAGCCCTACCCCACTCTTCTCTGGAGATCTGCTGGAGTGATACGTCCTGACATCTCCTGGTGACAGTTGACACAAATTAAGAAGCACAGACCAGAGTGGACCATCCACCATGGGTGGGGAGTGGGTTATGAATCTGGGCACACTGCTATATCCCTTGGCCACGTGGATCAAAAGCTTTCTTCTCTCTTTTGTCTCTCTCCCCAGAATTTACTAATTGGTTGGAAGGCGGCTGGAGTCAAACCAACTTTTGCCGACACCCTGGGGAAAGACCATGCATACACTGCATACCATGAGATTTTTCTGACCCAACCTCCTTTGCGTCTGTCTTTGCACAGGTTAGAACTGCACTGTCACCCAGTGGTTCTCCCAGGCCAGCCCCTTCCCATTTTCCCTCACAGACATTTCTCCCATACATCTCTTATAGGGCTCATCTTATCTTGGAGCCTGCTTTTCAGAGGACCAAAGCTGACAGCCCTAGAATGCCCCATATTCTGGTCTTGTCCGTGTGCTTTTCTGTGGTGCCATGAATCTTGTCTCTCTCCCCTCTGGCTTTTCCTATTGATGGAGGTTAGCTCTAGAGGCTTGGTTAGATTTAGATTTAAATTTGGGGAGGAGTGGGGGCAGGCTCCTTCACAGGTGGTGCTGTGTACTTTCTCCCACATCCTAGAAAGAAGATCCCAGAGTCCTCATGGCAGAGGCCCACTGAACTGCCTAGTTCCTGACCCTCCCCAGGGCCAATTTGTTCAGTCTCCCTACATCATGGTGGTGGGTTCTCCCAGCATCCTTCCAGTATGTACAACTACCACTTCCTTCTATGTTTTCTTCCAGACATAGTTTTTGTTTTTCTGTTTCCATTTATATTCCATTTGAAGTTAATGTTTATATATGGTGTGAGGTAAGGGTCAAGACAGTTGTTGTTTTTGTTTTTTGTTTTTTCCCAAATGGATATTCTTGTAGCACTTGTTGAAAAGTCTGTCCTTTCTGCATTAAATTATTTTGCATATTTGCCCCCAAAATTCAAGTATATATGCCTGAGGCTATTTTTGGACTTCTCATTGCTTAATTATCCTTATGCTAATTCCACACTATCTTGATGCTGTAGATTTACAGTTAAGTCTTGAAATCAGACTAAGTCCTCTAACTTTGTTCTTCTCAAAATTGTTTTGGCTATTCTAGGTCATTTGAATGTCCATATACAAATAGAATTGGCTTGGGGCGCCTGGGTGGCGCAGTCGGTTAAGCGTCCGACTTCAACCAGGTCACGATCTCGCGGTCCGTGAGTTCGAGCCCCGCGTCAGGTTCTGGGCTGATGGCTCGGAGCCTGGAGCCTGCTTCCGATTCTGTGTCTCCCTCTCTCTCTGCCCCTCCCCCGTTCATGCTCTGTCTCTCTCTGTCCCAAAAATAAATTAAAAAAAAAAAAAAGTTGAAAAACAAATAGAATTGGCTTGTCAATTTCTACACAAAAACAATGACAACAACAAGAAAAAAACCTGCTAGGATTTCATTTGGATGACATTGAATCTGTAGATATAGATCAATTTGGAAAGAACTAATATCTTAACAATACTGAATTTTCCGAAGAATTAACATAGTATATTTAATTATTTAGTTAGGTATTTTTAAATTTCAGCAATGTTTTGTAGTTTTTAGTATATATACCTTGCACATATTTATAATTCTGTGGTTTTTGATGATCTTGTAAATGACATTTAAAATTTTATTTTCCAATTTATTGCTAGTATATAGAAATACAATTGGCTTTTGTACATTTACCTTCTTTGCTGTGATATTTCTAAATTTTCACATTTTTTCTGGTAGATTTTCTGTGGATTCCTTAGGCATCCACATGTATATCCTATGCGTATGGTCATGTCAACAGCAAACAAATAGAACTTTACTTTTTTCAATTTCATGCCATTTATTTATATCTCGTCCTACGGAGCTGGCTAGGACTGCCAACAAAATGTTGAATGGAAGTGGTGAGAGTAGATATCCTTGCTTATTCCTAATCTTAGGGGAAAATCATTCAGCCTTTCTCAAATATGTTAGCTGTATGATTTCCATAGGTGCCCTTTATCAGGTTGAGAACGTTCCTTTTTATTTCTCGTCTGCTGAGAACTTTTCTCATGATTGGGTGTTGACTTTTGTCAAATACTTTTCCTGCAGAATCTGAAGCAGGCTCCAGGCCCTGAGCTGTCAGCACAGAGCCCGATGGGGGGGTCAAACTCATGAACCGCGAGATCATGACCTGAGCTGAAGTCAGACGCTTAACTGACGTAGCCATCCAGGTGCCCCTTGAGTCACTTTTAGTAGGTTGTGTCTTTCAGTGAAGCAGTCCCTTCCATTTAACTTATATGATTTGGCATTAGATTGTTTACAATAATCTTTCATTGTCCTTTTAATATTCAAAGGATCTATAGTGGTGTCCCTTTTTCATTCCTGATATTACTAGTTTGTGCTTCAATGCATGTGTGTGTAAATGAGGTGTCTCTCTTTTTAAATTAGCCTATCCAGCATTTTATCAATTTTACTAATTGTTGTCAAAGACCTAGATTTTGAAATATCAACTATTTCACTGTTGCTGGACCATTTTCTGTTTAATTGATTTCTGCTCTTTATTATTTCCCTCCTTTGCTTAAGTTGTTCTTCTAGTTTCTTACGGTAAAAGCCTAGAGAATTAACTTTTTAGATCTTTCTTCTTTTCTAATGTAAGCATTTAAGCTATAATTTTCCCTCTAAGCACTACTTTAGCTGTGTATCACTGATTTTGATATGCCGTATTTTCAGTTCATCCTGTTTTCTAATTTTTCCTTGTGATTTCTTCTTTGGCCCATGAATTATTTTAAAATATAATATTTAATATCTAAATATGTGAGGGTTTTCCAGACATCTTCCAGCTCTGATTCTCTGATTTAATGCGTTTCAATCAGAGACCATACTCTGGATGAGTTCAATCCTAATTTTATTGAGACTTATATGACCCAGCACATATTGTATCTTGGTGAATTTTTCACCTCCCCTTGAAAAAAAATTGTATTCTGTGGTTGCTGGGAAGAGTGTTCTACAAATGTCAATTATGTCAAATTGATTCATGATATTCTCTTATATCCTCACTGATCTTCCATCTCCTGATTCTATCAATTGCTGAAAGCGTTGTAACCTCAAACTCTACGTGTTAATTTGTCTATTTCTCTTTTTGCTTTTTTCATTTTGTTTCCTGTATTCTGACACTCTGTTGTTGGCTGCATACAGTTAAAGAATGCTATGTGCTCTTTATTAACAGAGCCCCCCGTAATGATGAAATGTACTTTTTACCCCCTGACGATATTCATGGTACTAAGTCTAATTTGTCTGACAAAAATATATCCACTTCCGCTTTCTGGTGATTAGCAGCTACCTGGGAGATTCTTTTCTGTCCTTTCACTTCTCGTTTATCTGTGTCTTTGTATTAGCGTGCATTTCTTGTAGACACCATCTAGTTGGGACTTGCTTTTTTATCCAGTCTAAAAATTTTGCTTTTAAAAAAAAATTAAGTTTTATTTATTTTGAGAGAGAGCGAGAGAGAGAGCGAGAGAGAGAGAGAGAGAGAGCATGAGCAGGGGAGGAGCAGAGAGGGAGAGAGAGAATCCCAAGCAGGAGCTCAGTGCCGGGCTTGAACTCAGGCACCGTGAGATCATGACCTGTTAGCAGTTCCTACGTGGTTTACACTGTGCACGTTTAACTTCTCCGTCTTACTTTAAATAATATGACATCACTTTATGTATAATGTAAGCTCTTTACAGCAGTATATTTCTATTTTTCCCTCTCATCTCTTCAATTATTGCCACACATTTTACTTCTACATGTTATAAATGTCACAATCCATTGTTATTATTTCTGCCTCAAACAACCATCTTCCTAAAAGTTTTTAAATCTGAAAAAAAAAAAAGGCTTTTACCCGCCTATTTACTTTTTTCTGTACTCTTCCTTTCTTTGTGCAGGTTCGAACTTCTAAGTATCATTTTCCTTTCGTCCAAATAACTTTAATATTTCTTGTAATGCAGGCCAGCTGGTGATAGATTTTCTCAGTGTGTGTGTGTGTGTGTGTGTGTGTGTGTGTGTGTGTGTATAAAGTACTTTGCCTTCAATTTTAAAGGACTTTTTTTTTGCCGGTTGTTAAATTCTAGGTCAATAACTCTATTTTTCTTTTCAGCACTTTAAAGATGTTGTTCCATTTACTGAAGCTTGGGAGAAGACTTTTTTTTTTCTTCTGGCTGTTTTTTGGGGTTTTTTTTGTTTGTTTGTTTGTTTTGTTTTTGTTTTTTTGTTTTACAAATGTTCTCTTTCTTACTGATTTTCAGTTATTTGGGGCATGGTGTGTGTGTGTGTGTGTGTGTGTGTGTGTGTGTCCTACCCGGGGCTTAATGAACTTCTTGAATCTGTGGGTTTATAGTTTTTATCAATTTGGGAAATTTTGGCCATTATTTCTTCAAATATTTTTTCCATCCCTCTCGTCTCCTTCTGGGATTTTGATTACTTATAACTGGATCACTTAGTATCTTCCCACATGACTCTGCAGTTCATTTTCCCCCCTATCGTTTTGCTTCATTTTGGATAGAATCTACTGCTGTCTCCCCGTTCATTTATTTCTGCAGTGTATCATCCAATTTTATTCTACTCCAGTGAAATTTTCATTTCAGGGAGTTTCATCTCAGTTCTGTTCCTCTCTTCTTTATATTTTACATTACGTCCTCGAGGATAAGGATCATATTTATTAATAGTGGCTTGGAAATCCTGTCTGCTGCTTCCATCATCTGCCGTTTCTGGGTTGGTCTATTGACTGGTTGTTCTGTGTGGGAGTCCTATTTCCCTGCCTATTTGTATGTCTAGTAATTTTTGATTGCTGGCTGAACAGTGTGAATTTTGGGTTTACTGCTAGATTTGGTAGTATTCCTATAGAGTTCTAGTTGGACATATTCTGGTGACAGCTAAGTTATTTGTGAATTGGTTTGATCCTTTCACGTCTTGTTTTAGAACTCCTTCAGGGAAGATTTGGAGCATCCTTTATTCTAAGGCTAATTTAGCCCTGTCTCTAGTGCAAGCTTCTTCTAGGATCTCTGGTGAGGGCCCCACAGACTCAACTTGGCCTATACTCTACCTGGAGGGAACCTGACTGATTCCTGGCCTCAGGTGAACTGGGGGAGGCCATTCTTGCCTACCTTTCACTCCACACATGCACAGGTTGGCCAAAGAGGCCTTTTTGTTTTGTTTTCTTAAGTTTATTTGAGAGAGTGAGTGAGAGCGTGAGCACATGCATGAGCAGGGAAGGGCCGGAGAGACAGGGAGAGAGAGAGAGAGAGAGAGAGAGAGAGAGAGAGAGAATCCCAAGCAGGCTCCACACTATCACTGTGGAGCCCGACACGGGGTTCAATCTCACAAACCACGAGATCATGGCCTGAGCCAATAACCGAGAGTCAGACACTTTACCAACTGAGCCGCCCAGGTGCCCCCTGGCTTTCGCCAGAGACTTAAGGGAGCCCCTGTGCAGACCTCTGGAGATCTTACTCTCCGGAACTCTGCCTTTTCAATTCTAGCCCTCTTGGCCTCCCCAGTCTCATTCTCTTCATTTCAGCAAGATAGCCAGTCTCTGTCCGGATCCCCCCTTGCGGGGCTGCAGTCCAGAAACTGTCTCCAACATACTCAAGGGGAATCCTAAGGCATGTTTCTGGAGCTTCTTCTCTGCACAGTTCTCTCCTGCAAATTCCAGCCATCTGTTCCCCCCCGCCCCGCCCCCCCCAACTCTTTCTCCTCAGCTGGGTGAGACTTCTGCAACGTGGTCTAGAAAACGCCTCAAGGTAGAAAGCCAGGACAATCCCAAGGCTTACTCCCCTTGCTTTCCTTCTTTTGGGATCACAGTCCTGCAATGCCTGCTGTCCAGTCCACACATAGTTGTCACCTATTGTCTCCAGTGTTCTAGTTGTTTATAACAAGGGGGTTAAGTCTCATGTGGATTACTTTATCATGGGTAGAAGCAGAAATCTCGTTTACTTCTCAGTGGTTTTCAACCATAAAATTGTGGGGTCGTATGCTCAGTCGGCCTCCTCCAGGAGAATGTAAGCCCCATGAGGGTAGCAACTGTGTTACTGAATGCACAGTGCCCAACACCGGGCTGCAACACGGTAAGAACTGTGAAGCAAACGACGGATTATTGTAACCCTGGGGCTAGGTGTTGGCCCGAATCGGCGGAGGGAGACACGATGAGGGGGTGGAGGGAGGGAAGCGGCACAGAGAGAACTGCCAGGGCCCATGTGGTTGCCAGACTTGCATTTGGATCTCATTTCCAGCCAGGACCATTCCCACATGCTTACTTGGACCCGGACATTTTTCACCATACGAGACTGGCAAAAAAAAAAAAAAAAGTTCGTTCTGTGTTAAAGCAGTAGACTGTGTTTTCCACACGTTCTGTAACATAGTTAGAAAATTTTTAAATAATTTTTAGAGACCCTCACACATATTACTGTCTATGGTTTTATTGCCTAACGAGTTCTTGGTGGGCATAAACTTCAGATGGCTGTGGTAAAGGCAGCCAAGTGACGGAATCATCTTCTCTGCAGTGTCCTCCCAATGTCACACAGCCCGTGTGACTTCTGTCCCCCAAGGACCAGGGCGTCAGGTACCACTAACTCCTGCCCTCCCTCTCCTCCCAATCTGCTCAGTGGCCCCCGGCTGGTGTTACAGAAGTACCTGGATTAATCCAGTAGGCTTTATAGGTGTTGGCTGATGTGCAACTTCAGTTGCACCAAATGCAACCAGAGACGAGCCACAAAAGAGCTAACCAATGCTGGCCACGGGCCACCTCTGACCTAACCCACCAGCTGAACAAATGAGTCTCTTGTCTGAAGTGAGAGATCAGAACAGACCTCGATTATGAGAGATATCAAATTTCATGCAAGCAGGCACTTATGGCATGCGATCGCCACTGGTGCACTCCAGATCTGCTGTCTGTCTTTCTCTTTTTTTTTTTTTAAATATTTATTTATTTTCTGAGAGCGAGCGACAGAGTATGAGCTGGGGAGGGGCAGAGAGAGAGGGAGACACAGAATCTGAGGCAGATTCCAGGCTCCGAGCTGTCAGCACAGAGGCCGGCGTGGGGCTTAAACCCGCAAACTCGTGAGATCATGACCTGTGCCGAAGTCAGCCGCTCAGCCAACTGAGCCACCCAGGTGCCCCGATCTGCTGTATTTCTTTCTGCTGCCCTACTTCCCACCTCCCATCCTCCCACAGGCAACCAATCCATTTAACTCTCCGTGGTGTGCTTTGCTGAGAGAAATCCTACACTTTCAGGTAGGAGTTTCCTCAATACGTTGCTTTACGGTTAGTAAACTTTTATGCAAGAAGTCTTCCCTGAGGTGCCTGGGTGGCTCAGTCGGTTGAGTGTCCGACTTCAGCTCGGGTCACGATCTCGCGGTCCGGGAGTTCGAGCCCCGCGTCGGGCTCTGTGCTGACTGCTCAGAGCCTGGAGCCGGCTTTGGATTCTGTGTCTCCCTCTCTCTCTGCCCCTCCCCTGCTCATGCTCTGTCTCTGTCTCAAAAATAAATAAAAACATTAAAAAAAAAAAAAGTCTTCCTTGCTCTGGGTCACAAGGCACTTCCCTCTCTTAGCTTTACACCTTTATCTTTCATCCTTTGGTCTTGAATCCAAATGGAGCCCATCTTCTTCTTCTTCTTCTTCTTTTTTTAATTTTTTTCTTAATGTTTATTTATTTTAAAGGTTTTTTTTTTTAATGTTTATTTATTTTTTAGAGAGACAGAGACAGAACATGAGCAGGGGAGGGGGAGGGAGAGAGGGAGACACAGTATCCGAAGCAGGTTCCAGGCTCCGAGCTGTCAGCACAGAGCCCGACGCGGGGCTCGAACTCACGGACCATGAGATCATGACCTGAGCCGAAGCCAGAAGCCCAACCGACGGAGCCACCCAGGCGCCCCAATGTTTCTTTCTTTTTGAGAGAAAGCGAGCACCAGCAGGGGAGGGGCAAAGAGAGAGAGAGACGGAGACGCAGAATCCGAAGTAGGAGCCCATCTTCCATACAGCGTTGGGTAAGAATCTGTGCTCACATCTCTCCCTGGGGTGAGCCTCCCTCCTGCCAGTCTGTCGTGCCACTTTGACCCTCAACGGAGGTCTCATATACACACGGCTTTGTCCCGAGCTCCCTACCCTATTTCACTGATTTGATCATCTATCCTCAAACCAATACCCACAAACAACATTTCGATGGCCTTCTAACGTGTTCCTAAGTGACACAGCAAGTCCCCCCCTCTTATACCTCAGTGAGCTATCATTTCTCCATCCACGACTTTGTGCCAATTTGTCCAATTTCTCAAAATATCCAACCATGATTTTGGTTCACGTTGCGCTAACTCTTACAAAATGATTCGGAGGGAATGAACGTTTTGATATCACAACATTAGCCCAGCCGGGATCGTTCAGATCTTTTTTCTACGTCTTCTGTCTCCTTTTCACCGTTTGAAAGAAGTTTTTGTATACCTGTTGAAGTTGATTCCTGGATACTTTATGTGTTTGACGGCCATCAGGAGTTGGTATGTTTCTCCTTAAGTTTCTAGTTGGTATTGCCACTCTAGACGCAGAAGTTGATCTTCTATCCAGGGCTGCTCACTCGTTCGCTGCCTGACTTTGGATTCAGAATCACTGAGGAAACACCCCCCAAGGTGTTTCCCTCTTGGTATCGAGGCACCTGCAAGGCTGATAAGTTCATCAGGAAATTGCATATGAGCACAGGCTCAGACTGGAGAAAATGCTGGAAAAGCACCATGAATACCCCCACCCCAACAAAGGATATCCTTGTCCCCCCAGATTCAACATCTTCTTCCTGCCTCCACAACGCATCCAGGTATATTCTGCCTCTACGTTGATGGCTCCTTCCGGCAGAGAAACTTTATACATACGTGTATGTAATATAGGGATATTAGTATCACATACTGAACTATCGTAAGCTGTCAAACCTACGAGCCCGGGAGTTATTCTGCCTCCTCTCACAATGCGTCCACACGATAATCCAAATACTTGCGGGTCTCAGAACCTTCACCATAATCAGCAAGTCAGCAAGTATAGTCACTTGCTGGAATCTTGGGCCCACGGTGCAGGATCGTAAGGCAGAAGTCTGTCGGCCTGGATCACCATTTTCCTGAGAGGTATTAGTTTTAAAAGTTTTTTTTGATCTGGAAAATTGACATCTAAAAATTCCCTTCCGGGGCGCCCGGGGGGCTCAGTCGGTTGAGCGTCCGACTTCGGCTCGGGTCACGATCTCACGGTTCGTGGGTTCGAGCCCCGCGCCTGGCTCTGTGCTGATGGCTCGGAGCCTGGAGCCTGCTTCGGATTCTGGGTCTCCCTCTGTCTCTGCCCCATCCCCGCTCATGCTCTGTCTCTCTCTGCCTTAAAAATAAATAAAAACATTAAAAAGAATCTTTTTTTTTAATTCCCTTCCATCTGTAGTTGGTAACTTACCACCTGCACTTTAACGGATGCAATAGGACTCATCGGCCATGCTTAATCTTGTTATTTTTTCCAAGGAAAATCCATTTCAACCAGATTCAAGGTAAAAGCTTTCTGGGAGATACCATCTGCTCTTCAGTCAGTCATTGGATGCGATAAGCTCATCTCTGGGAACCCCTGCCTTGGCTTCCTGGTCACCTGGGGGCTGTACAGGAGCCCTCCCTCTGGGGTCCGGTCTACCCTTCAGCTACGGGCCTGTGCACCTCGGCCACCGCCTCCCACCACCCTGCAGGGGGCGCCGCGTCAGGCCCGTGCCCGGTGGGCTTCTCGAAGCCCACGCTTGCTTAACTAGCACCAACCCTCTCTTCTCTGTGTGCAACAGCAGTCATCCGGAGGGGCTTCCTGACTCGAGTAGAGCCCCCAAACAGACACACCTCACATATTTTAAATGGCTTTATTAAAGGCTATTAATATAAAATACAACCAAGTTACAAGTCGTAAGAATTCTTTCATTTTTTGGAAAACGTGTATCAAAGAAAGGGAGGCGCGAAGAAAGGGAGGGGGGCTCTGACATCCACGTGGGGTCCGGCGCACGGTGAGGGCTGGGCGACAGACCCCAGCTGTTCCCAAGTGGACAGCACTCCCAAACCCAGAGAGCGGGGTGGGGACCCTCCCCCTCCCCCCAAGTGGAAGAACGGAAACTGGTTTCTGACTTCCTGGGGGAGAGTTTATGAAACACCCAAAGTCACCCGAAGCAAGATGCTAAATCCTTGAGCTAAATCCCAGGTGCGCAGAAGGGGGGGCGGGGGACACCCCAAAACCAAATACCGGCTTCAGCTGAAAAGTGTGTCTTTTTAAAATAATAAATATAAACGTCTGGTTCTAGGAACTTCATCCTGACACAGGGGGTGGGGAGGAGGTGGCCAACCTAAGAGCTGAATTTTTCCTTACTGACCATCTTTACAAAGACCGCCCAGGGTTACGACCAGGATCCGCAGGTCAGGCGGGATGGGGATTCGCCAGCCTGTGTCCTCCGGGCCCCTTCACGTCTCCTTCTCAGAAGCGGAGCAAAGCCACACGGCTTGAGGATTTCCTAAGTTGTGACTTTACATTTCATCTCAGGAGGCTGCCCCATCATGAAACATTAAGCCCTGTCGTAAGAGATAACTAAACACTCGGGGTAGCGGGCCCTGGGCGGCACCGGGTGACGCAGAGACTTTCAACAACCCCCTGCGTCCCCGCAGCCCCCTGGGGTGGGGGGCGGGGCGGGGGGACGTGAAAGGAATAACCGGGCTTTAGGAGAAAGTCGGAAAGGCCTCAGAATTGTCTCGCAAGAGGACAGACACATCACTGTGGGCTAACTGTCCCCAGGTGCAGTTCCTCCCTGGCCACATCAGCGTCAACGAATATAAACTCACACCTGGACATCTCTCTCTCTCTCTCTCTCTCTCTCTGTCTTTTAAGGAACCCTGTTTTCAAGCGCAGGCTCTAAAACAGTGCACTGCCCTCCAGGCTGGAAGTGGAGGCAGGTGGGAAGCCCGGCTCTGAGGCTCAGTGGCTGACTCGAGGGGCTGGCACCCCGGCTGGGATTTCTAAGTTCCCTTTTCCGTCCCCGTCACGTTCTGAGCCTTTTTTTTTGCCCTTGGACGTTTCAACTAGCCTCAAATGGTACAAGAAGAAATCTGTATTTGCCATAACGCAGCCAGTCACCAACGTAGGAAGGTCACATCCACAACCCCAAGGGGCCAAATGAGGTTCAGGGACATAATGCGATTGGCAGAAACCCAGCCAAAAGTTGGCCAGGCCGCAGCTTTGGCAGGAATATTCCTGGGGAAAGTAAGGCGCCACGTGCTTTACCCTGGACGCCGTGGAAACCACTTAAGGATGTCGTATGAGACAGAAACGTATTTTGAAAAAGACACACCTTGGTACTGAAACCGGGCGCCCACTCGCAGGACTCACAGGGGTTAAGGCTTCAGGTGAGGAGAACACAGTGAGAGGCAACGTGTAGATCACGCTCGGGCACGTCCAGCAGGGGGCGCAGCTCGGGGCCAACGGGCAGGGCGCAGGCTTCCCAGGGTAAGGGCCACTCTCCTCCTCGCCCTGCCCCACCCACGCCTGGGGCATGGGCCACCTTGCCCAGGCAGCCTGGGGGCCACCTCCATCTGAACCGCAGCGGGCAGCAGTCTGGCTCCAAGAGACACCGTGGACAGGACCGCAAGGGTCTCCAGGGGGCGCTGCAGAGACGACTCCTTCTGCTGGTGGTCGGGGATGGCAGAGAGATCCATCAGCAGAGTCTAAGCAGTCCTTGGGATGAAGGACGTCCACTGCCCCTGCCAGCCTCCTGCTGGAAGGTTCTACCGCAACCGATCAGAAGGGCTCTGTCCTCCAACACCTGCCACCTGCCCTTCATTCCTGCAGATGCCCCGGACCCGGGAACACCCACCGGGGCCACAGGAGGAGCAAAGAACCTCCAAACGGAAACCAGTCCACGCCCAAGAAGAAATGGAGCCTCACAACCTCTAACTCTACATACAAAATAATGACAAGTTAATACAAAACTTTTAAACATGCAACTCTTCTTAAACGACGATGAACAGCTTGAGTACGTATCAGGGTGGCTTAAAGACCATCTCTGCTATGTGCCAACAGTGGGGTTCCTGGAAATGACATGAGGGTAGAGCGTGGCACACGATGCAAGGGGCGTGGCGTCAGGAAGCCCTGGGCATCCGGGAATGCTGGGTGGGGAGGAATCTTCCCGAGGTCACGGCCAGCCCGGCACACTGAGGCCACCACAGCCGAGGGCATCACCGACAGCCACCCAGCAAAGCGCACGCCGCTCATTTCAAAAGGGGAGAGGCTAAAGGAGAAAGATGGAAATCGCTTTTATGGTTTTGGGGACATCGATGAGAAAACTCTTTCTCCGGGGAGGGGGGAAAACCGGGTGGAATTGGGAACAGAGGCTTTATTCACGAGACCTACTCAATGCCTTAACGGTCGTTTAAAAATTCCAAATGTAAAACTTCTGTTTATCAAATCACTGAAAATAGCATATATATCTGGCCTTACCAAAAAAGAGAAAAATCTGGAAATCCGGACAAGGCGATATTTACCAGTTTCCAAATGATTAAGAAAAGAGCGTACAGAAACCAGGAAAATACACAGGGAAATATTGCCCTTTTTTTTTTTATCCTCCTCCGCCACACCACTTTGGAAAACATTTAGGGGTTCTTGGTTTTATTCTTATTATTTGGTTGTCTGATACATTTTACCAGTTGTCCAGAAAATCAAATCCTGTCTTCAAGACGACATTACTTGAGGTGACCTGCGGAAGGGACAGAAACACAGCAAAGTAAGATACATTTTTTTTTTTTTTTTTAGTTATGTATAATCTAAAAACAGCATCTCATTTAAATTGACCCAAATGAGATGCCTTGCTTTTATCTCGGAGGCTCCCTGACCTCAATTTGCCTCGGTGCTTGGCACCAGAAAATGAAATAAACTTCAGGGTGAGCTACTCGCTCCGGGATCCAACACTTCTCCCCCCTCCGTCCCCAGGCAGGTCTGAGAGCAAGTTTACAGACCTACCCACAGAGAAGAGGAGAAAAATGTATGTCCTCTGTCCGTGCAGGGACAGGCATGTTGGAATTGAGTCATCATGGAATAAGAGGACAAATGACAAAGACAGTCTTTCTACTGCTTTCTAGCACAAGCACGGGGGTCCGCCGGCGGGCTGCAGCCCTCCCGGGTGAGGACAGGACACCGTGACACCCCACCCTCCACGTAACTGGCCAATGGCAAACTGCCTATGTGGAGACAACGAGGCAAAGGACTAAGCACATTCACAGGAAGCCTGTCTCGGGCCGGTTTGGCCACATCCGACACTGATGCAAAGTGGGCCTTCAGGCAAGCCGTCCTCTCTCTGCTTTCCTACCGGTTTCTTCGGTGAGGTTGGCCATTTCCCTCTCTGCTTTGCACTCAGGAATCCGTTCTTCCCGAGGATTTCACGTGCCGTCTCTGACTCTGCCCTCCCCCTCCACTTTCCTACGTCTCTGCGATTACGACTCTCTCATACTCTACACGTCAGAGGAAGAGCCAGGTGCCGGGTATGAGAGAAAGATCACTGCGGAGGCACGGAGGCCAGCCTGGCACGTGTGCCAGAAGGAGGAGGCGGGCGAGAAGGGTAGAGACACAGAATGGAGCCAAGAGATGGGGCAGGGTACCACAGGAGGCAGGGCAGGGAGGGGCCGAGAACGCTGGCTCAAGACGGTGGGGACTCTGAAAGAACGAGCTAGAAAGCGGAGGTGCGGCTGGCGGAAGGCAGGCGGAGCTCCTATCACAGGGCCCCCCCCCCCTTCTTCGGGAGGACAACTCACAAGGCCACCTGCTGAGAGAGGAGCGGAGGCACCCGGAACCCCATTCCGGGAAACACCCAGAGGACGACCACAGCTCAACGTGACAAGACACAGCTGCTAGAACTGGACAAGGGATCGGAAGAGACGTGCCTCCAAAAAAGAGATACACAAATGGCCAAGAAGCCACATGGAAAGAGAGTCGACATCGCCGAGTACTGGAGGCCTGCGAATCCAAACCACGAGGAGACCCACAGATACCATATCCCAGCCATTAGGGTGGCTACGACCAAGAAGGAGAGAGAACACGTGGCGGTGAGGATGCGGAAAACGCGGCCTTCTTGCACACTGTCGTGGGGAAGCAAAATGGCACAGCCACTGCTGGAAACAGTATGGCGGTTCCTCAGGAAGTTAGGCACAGAATTACCATACGATCTACCAGTTCCTCTTCTGGCGATATATCCCAAAGAATGGAAAGCAGGGACTTGGGACAGATACTCGTACGGCCGCGTTCACAAGGAGCATTATTCACAAACGGCCAGGCAACGGAAGCCACCCAAGCGTCCATCAGCAGAGTGAATGGACAAACAATGCAGGTAAATCCATACGGTGGAATATTATTCGGCCTTCAGAAGGAAGGCAATTCTGACCCATGGCACGACGTGGGTGAACCCCGAGGCCATGACGCGGAGGGCAACAGGCCGGTCACAAAGAGATGGACGCTGTCTGATTCCGCTTACGTGAGACGCGAAGAGTAGTCAAATTCGCGAAAATATAAAGTAGGATGGCGGCTGCCAGGGGCTGGGGGAGGAGGGAATAGGGAGTCGGCCGATGGGTGTGGAGTTTCATCTTCCCAGATGAAAGAGTTCTGTGGATGGATGGCAGCGATGGCTGCGTAATAACGCGAACGCATCTCGTGTCACGACCCCTGGGTCTACAGAATACTCAATATGGCACATGGTATGTTACATGTATTTAACCACAACAGACATTCTTTTACATATGAGTTAACAAGGGGAAAAAAAAAAAAAAAAGACAGCCAAAGAGTCTGCTAACATGGAGAAAACCAGCAAGGCACACACAGAGAAGGGCTTGTGGTGGGGTGGCCCCCAGGCGTGTCCATCTGCCTGGCCAATAAGTAACTTCCCCAGGCTCCAAAATCCAGACCCAATCCTAAAGACCACTCTTTTCCTCCCTCTAGCCATCCTCGAGTGGGAGCAGGTGGTCTCTTTTGATCCCTCCTGCCCTCCCTGCCTCGGGACTCACACAACGTGTCTGACTGCCAAGAAGCACTAATGTTCCCCGGGGTGTGCCGTCCATCTCTGAGATGGACGGGACACAGGACCTTGTCTGTGGTCTCACCCACGTACGTGAGCTATCCATGATTTCCCCCCAGAAATGGTTCTCAGCCATGCCTGCACCCAAACTATGGCTTTGTTCATCGTAAACCCACGTCTCAAAACCAAGGCTTCCCGGGGCGCCTGGGTGGCTCAGCCGGCAAAGCGTCCGACTTCGCCTCAGGTCATGATCTCACGGGTCGTGGGTTCGAGCCCCGCGTCCAGCTCTGTGCTGACACCTAGCTCAGAGCCTGGAGCCTGTCTTTGGATTCTGTGTCTCCCTCTCTCTCTCTCTCTCTCTCTCTGTCCCTCCCGTGCTTTCTCTCTCTCAAAAATACATTAAAAAAAAAAAACATTAAAAAAAATTAAAAAAAAAACAAAACCAAGGCTTCCCAGGAATTTGAAATATAATGACTTTTGGGGTTGTTTTGTTTGTTTGTTTGATGCAATCCTCCAACACTAGATCCCTTTAAAGTCCTAACCAAACACTGGGCTTTCTCTTCACTGTCTCAGACCAACTGGTAAAGACAATGGTCGATTTCTTCCACAAAGAAATGGGAAAACACTCAGAAGGCACTCGCCCTTATTCTCCTACACCCTTATTCGCCTTCACGACATACTCCTCCTCCTCACCCGGTGACCCTCTCAGATCTTTCTTTTGCTTCCCCCCCAAAAGAAGTCCTTCCTTAGGATTCCTCGCTGGACACATAACCCTACCCTGCTTGGAAACGAGTAGCCGCCAATCACTCCTTGAAGCGAGAGTTTCCTGCGGCAGTGTGGCCGCTCTTGGGGGAGGCTCAGGGGTCCTGCCTGCTTCCTCCGTGCCCCCTTTGGGGCATCCGCCGGTCCCCTCCTCCCCAACACCCAGCCCAACTTTATAGACCCCTCGGTGGAGGGGGGCGTCCGAACCCCTCCCACACTGACCGCCTCCCCCCTGCGAGCTCCTGTGTTCACCGCCCTCCTGCGGTCCCTCCCCTACCTGCCCTCACACACGTGGGGAAAGGCAGCTGGCATCTGCGGCACACCACGAGTAACGGGCAACCAAGTCATGGCACCGAGATGGACCCACAAAACACGCCCCTGGTGGATTGGTCGGTCGCCGCTCTCCCGATCCCAAAAGTCGCCCAAGGAGTGGGCAGCGGGAGGAAGGGGGAGGGGAAGAAGCAAGCATCTGTGGCCCAGATGCCCCAGATGCCCAGGGAGGGGCGTCTGTGGCCCACCCGTCTTGTGGGAGGCCTCCCGGGGTCCCCCCCGGAGGAGGCGGCCACTCACCTGTGTAGGCACGGGTTCCGAGAACAGAGAGTCTTCTACGTCCTCTACGTCCTCCCGCCTGGCCTCGGGAGAGGCAAGCTTCCCCTCGGGCTCGGACGGGGTGGTGCTGGGGCGGGCCTGGACGGGCTGGGGTCTCTCGGGCTCGATGCTGACGCAGGGGAGGCTGCGCTGCTCCTGGCGGAGGTTGCCGGGCCTTTCGGCCTTGGCCTCCCTGTCCTTCAGGGCGGGGTCCTGCCGGTAACAGGCAGGCAAGACCTTTTCACCCTTCTCCATGGACTTGATCTGGCTGGGGGTCAGCGACTGGAACTCGGCCTCAGGCCCCTCTCCCCGGGAGCGCTCGGCGTTGATCTTCCAGAAGGAAGCTTCCTCTTCCTTCCGGGCGGGACCCAGGGCATCCAGGCTGGAGGACTTGCCGCCCTGGGAGGGCCGGAGGGCCTGCGAGCCCTGGGAGGCTTTAGACTGCCTCGGCTCGCCGCCCGGGCCGCTGCCCGGCTCTTGGATAGACAAGGAGCACACGCTGAACTCCATCTGACTCTGCAGCGGGGACACAGAAAGGAGAGAGCCAGCCTTACGATCCGGTGCAAGGGCTGCACCAGCTCACACCTCTGTGCGCCCGGCAACATCAACACTGGGTGTCGTCCATCTGCCGAAACCGTCTGCCCCTCAGGACGGCCATCGGCCAACCCACCGCACGGGAGCGCGGCCACCCAGGCCCCCAACGGCGCAGAGGCTCTGACTCACTGATGACTGAGGCCTCACTGCCTGGGGAGCAGAGCACCCCCTTGTCTTGTCGGGACTGATTCCAGTGCCTTCCAGAGGAGCAGCTGTCTGGCGGTGACCGCCCTCCCTGGGAAGGTGATTGAGAAGGTGCACGGCCCAGCCGGGCACAGCACGGCCGTGAAGGTCAACACCCGGCCCCCACTGCCCAGGCCCTTCGCTCCTGACCTAGGGCGGCGGGGGGTGGGGGGGGTGGGGAGGGGGGAGAACAAGCGTGAAAGAAACCAACCGAGCCAGACCCTGCTTTCCTGGACAAAACCACGAAGGTCAAGGGTGGGCCTGAGTGCAGCCTCGGAGACCCGACCCACCCGGCCTCGCCCGCTCTGGCTTCTCGAAGCCTGCTACAGAATGCACACCTGTGTGCCCCAATTCTCCCACGGAAGCCCTAACTCCCAAAGTGACGGTAACAGGAGGTGGGGCCTTTGAGAGGTGATCAGTCTGAGATGAGGTCATGAGAGTGGGGCCCCCCACGATGAGACCGGTGTCCTTATCAACACAGACACAAGGGCAAGGATCTCTCTCCCACCGCTCACGGACACGAGGAGGCGGCTGTCCTGCAAGCTAGGAAAGCGGGTTCTCACCAGAACCCCGTCGCACTGTCACCCTGACCTCCGGGCCTCTACGACTGTGCGAAATGAACGTCTGCTGTTTGACCCCCACCCCCCGCCCCCGTATTTGTTGTGGCCTCACAAGCCAAGCAAGACCGTGTGTCATGCAGAGGGGTCCTCTGCTGGGACGCTCCCCGCTCAGCAGGGCTCTGCAGCTCTGACCTCGTCCTGGTCCTGGAAGCCGGATGCCATCGCCCACCTGTGAGCCTAGGTCCCCGAGGCCAGGGCAGCACCCCCACCCGGCCCGACTGTCCCAGAAATGCCTTCCTTGGTCCGAGACTGCTCAGCACAGCGGCCTCTAAAAACGCCAGTGCTGCTCTGTCCTGGAGAACAAATCATTAGACGGAAGGAATCCCAAGCCCCATCTCCAGGCCAGAGCACACGGACGGGGCCTCCCGGGCCTGCACAGCAAGCAGTCTCCCGCCTCAACCATCTCTAAAATCAATCTCGAACAATCTTGAACATTCCTCTCTTCCTCCCCACTTTGCTCTCAGATCCTCTTCTTTTTTTTTTTAATAAAAGCAATGAAACCGCACTGATAATGCGCAGAGTCGAGGAATCAGGAAAAAAGCATTTTCTTTCTACCTTTTGCATTTTGGGGGAGCCATTTTCGTACACGTATCATATGAGGCGGTGGTTCTGTTACGCATGTGATACGGGGTGTTGTGTTTTCACTTACTCGTGAGCGCGGCCCATGGGGTTATGTGGCCTTTGTGACCATTATTTGTACTGCGTACAAGCTACTTCCCTGAGGAGCTGCCTCACCGTCTACTTAGCCGTTTTCTCACTCGCGGACAACCTGCATCTTCTGACCTGTGTTCTTACCATTAAGGCTGCCACAACCACCTTCGTGCCTACAGCGCCCGCCCGTGTGGACTTCGTTTCTTCAGATCGGCTTCCCGAAGTGAAATGTCAAGACACAAAAGCTTTACACCTTCCCTCTCTTGCGGTTCTAGGCGCATACCAGCCAGCTTGTTTTCCAGGGCTGCCCTGATTTCTAACGCCACCAGCCCAGCGATGTATCGGAGGATATTTTCAGTTACTGTTTCCACGTGGACACAGTGGAATTCAAAACGGTGCTAACTTAATGTACAAAACACGGCTCTTCGTTACTTGAAGGCATATGCCTTCGCTTGGTTTCACAAACTGGCCTGCGGTCTCAGTCTGACACTTCTCCAAAAGCCTGGGCTCTGGTGGCCACAGGTCACTACTCAAGGCTTGTAAATGAGATGTGATAAAGCCACGAGAAAAAACTACGTTCCAATCACGAGCACAGGTGCCCTGAAGCTCGCCGTTACACCAAGGAAAAGACGTCAAAGCTCTGACGGTCGCGGGTGCTCGAGTGCGTCTAATGCATTGGGCACTTTTTCGTTGTTGTTGGACTGGGTTTGGTTTTTTGTTTTTTGTTTTTTTTAAGTTTATTCATCTTGAGACAGAGGGAGTGTGAGCGGGGAAGGGGCAGAGAGGGAGAGGGAGAATCCCAAGCAGGCTCCGCGTGGTAAGCGCACTGAGTCCGACGCAGGGCTCGAACTCCCGAAACCGTGAGATCGTGACTTGAGCTGAAATCAAGCAGCAGACTGAACCACCCAGGAGCCCCTTGGGCTGGGTGTTTTGTTTTTTGTTTTAATTTTCATTCTACAGATGAGCAAACGGGACATTGGGAGCAATTCAGTGAACTGTCCAACCTGGATCCGGTCGTGCTGGGCATCATGCCAGGTACAGAAACCAGCGGCCACCAGGGATGACATCCACATAGACACCGGAGAGCCTTGCACACAGCAGGCCTTCCGTAAGTATGTTGATGATCTAATCTGACTTTCTAAAGGGCTGTTTTTGAATGAACCATTCTCAGTACTCTGCATATTTCCAAATTCCACAGTAGAATACAGGGAGACTGTGGGCATAGAGAGGACGGGTTTCTTTAAGTAAGCAAGTTGCTAAAGATACCTCGGAAGTGGAGACCAAGGCTTAGAATGGAGTTGACTTTGATCTGGAAATTGCAACGTAAGGAAGGCACTTAAAAGCGAACACTTCATCAAGCCTCGGGCTTTTTTAGGATCAGCAATTTCTCCAGTGGGATCTCTGCTCAGAAGGCTCTGGAAGGCTAGGCTGAGCAACTGTCTACGTGGAAGGCAGCCACGGACCGAGCCAGGGATGCTGTGGAGAGGAGGCAGTCACAGTGGTTCCCAGACTGCTTCGGGCCATCGCTGGAAAGGCGCCCAAGCAGCACTGGCTGGATGTGACATCCTCGAACGCAACGACAGAATGACGGAGGCTGTGCCCATGGCGCCTTGGGCAATCGGAGACCGAGCGGCACTCCTCGAGGGACAGTGCCACCTGCACGGGGCGTTGGCAATAGTCCCAGTGGGTCCCCTCTGGGCTCTGGCTCCTCTCACGCCTTCCTGCACGCCTTCCTCTGGTCACCAGGGGCCTGGCTCATGGTACCTGTTGTCCACAGCAGGGACACGTAGCACAGCCGGGGTGAATGCTACTCTGGAGCCCCCATTTTGGGTGCCCAGTGTCAGGTCATGGAGTCTGGGCTGCAAAGCTCCCCCCCAAGTAGTGTGGCCAAGCCACCGTCCTGTCCCGTGGACTTCGTCAGAGCCTGCAGTCCGGAGACTGCTGGGGACTGTCCCCCTTGCCTTCCACCAGGCCTCTGAAGGCTATGCCATAGCAGAGGTTCTGAGAGACAGGTGTGAGGGGTGCCCTTCTGACACTGGAATGGGTCAGTGAGCAGGACGGGGACGGCCCTGCCTCGTGGAACTGACAGGTCTAATAAGGGGGCCTCTTGTGGACCCCGTGATGACCACCGGAAGGTGGAAAGCACAAGGATAACGAAGTTCCAGATGCCGCTTTCTTATTTCTGGGAAGAAGGCTGTTTTTCTTGGGGTGGAGAAAGCACCCTTGGGAAGGGAGGCGGCGTCGGCCGCGTCCACCAACGCTGGGCGACATCGAGCCGGGGCCCGGCAGAAGGACGCGGCCTGGGAAGAGCAGCCAACGGGTCAATGACTCCAGCTCGCCCACCCGGGGACAGACGGGAAGTCAGGGTGGGGGAATCCGACTCTGCAGTCTCACGCAATCTTTGAGACGGGAGATGGGGGAGTAAAGGGGAAACCCCCCCCCGGCCCCCGTCGCAGCAACGGTGACAGCTCATCACCCCCCACCCCCACGTCCCGGGCACTAGCTAAAGCCCGAGGGAGGACGGCGCGGGAGGATCTCGTCCGGCCAAGCCAGGACTGGGCGTCAGTCACCCCATGTGGGGAACTGGGTCTCAGCTGGCCGCGTCCGTTCTAAAAACAGAAAGACCACAACCGAGCCCAGGATCTATTTTTACGCCCCGCTCACTGGAGAGGAATGTGTAATATTTCAGTAAAGGGGGAGTGCGTGCAGCCAAAACTAACTGTTGGGCTTGGCAGCGTCCGACCCATCGAAATTGTTGAGACAAAGGCTACAGAAGCATTGTCAGGAAACATCCTAGTTTACTGGAGCAAATCTGAATAAGCCCACAAGCCATCTAGCATTTATTCTCCCACCTCCTCCTCCAAAGAAGGAAAGAGGAGGAGAAGGTACGAAAAACTTTTAGAATCACAAAACCAGGAGAAGTGACAGCCTGACAGGGAAGGCACGGCAAGACTTGGCCACTGAGGGGTGTCAGACCCTCCGGGCCCACGGAGGGGGGGGGGGGGGGAAGGGCCTGGTGGATTCCCCGCCCCCCAATCCCCAGGCACTGGGCTAGGACCAGGGGCTAAATTACATACTCCTATGCTTTTCCCAGGGAGCAAGGGGACCTACAGACGCGTGGATTAATCCTGCTCCAGCCCCCATGCCCGTATGTCGGGCAGAGTGAGCCTGGGGAAAAACCCAACAGAGGCCCAACAGCTGGGAGGTGCACCGGGGCCCCGGGTGCCGAGTTTCCAAGGTTCAGGGGCCAATGACAGCCTCCACTGCCCTCCCCCCCCCCGCCAGGGGCTCATCATCTCACGGGGACAACAATAGTAATGCCACATTTTCATCTAAGAGGCAGCCAGGTTGCTACGGCACAGCTTATGTATACGGTCCTGGGCTCGGATGTCTAGTCCACACCCCGCATTCTATGCCTTGATTTTCTTATCTGTAAAACGGGGCCGTTGCGAGGCTTACACGAGAGAAGGCACGGCAGGTGCTCAGCAAAGATGGGGGGCATGGGAGCCGTGGGAATCAGAAGAACGCGGGTTTGCGGCGGGTCTGGAGGGACAGACTGGATCCTCACAGATGGATGGGGTGGGGGGTGAGCAATGGCACTGAGGCAGGAAAGGCCATGGCTCCTGGTGCAGGAGAGCATGGTGTCTGGGGCACGGGGCTGAGGGCCACAGGACATACCAGCCGGAAAGACCCCTGGGGCCAGAGGTGCAGGGCTAGGGCCACTGGGCTGAAGGAAGACACATCCCTCCACACACAGAGACCCAGGAAAGGTCAGGGTGCCACAGGGCTCAGCTCTGACTCTCAGGAAGGTGAGCCAGGGTCAGAACGGGTGCTGGGGGGCAACGAGGAGGGAGCCGTGACTGCTGGGCAGAGATGGGGGTCTCGGCAAAGAAGGTCCGGGGACCTCAAGCAGCACAGGAGTCAGGCTGGGACGGGGGCACAGGGTGGCTCCAAACTGTCACTGGCAGTAAGGAGAGAAGGCAAGCAGAGCTACAGGCTGGAAGCAAGGGACTCCTCTAGGCACTGAACACCCTGACGGGATGCCCTTCTGTCCCGCCACGGGCAGGAGCCACCCGCAAGCCAAACGGACTTGCGCTCCAATCTCTCTCCGTGGATTCAAGCCGCCTGCCAGTTACAGCGTTCTTCGAGCCCCTGCCCAAAACCCTGACCCAGAGCAAGAGCAGGGACACTGATCTCCCAGGGGCGTAAGAATTCAACGTGAGTGCACATCCCGGACCCAGAGCACACAGCATGCAGGAAGTGTGATATCATTCACGGATCTTTCAAAAATTCAGCACAAAGCCTCCTAAGCGCCTACTCTTCTTCCCAAGGAAGGGGCGGGAAGGCCTCCCTACTCTGGGAATGGTTTATATTGGCCCTCAGAGACCTTTTGATGCAGAAGGAAATCAACGAACCGATCCCCACCAGCCAACTTACCATCCCCAAATAGGCAATGCACGCTGGGAGGAGGACCAAGACGGACAGAAAGAAGCCAGACATCTGGGGCAGGGGGAGGGGCGCATGCTTTGAAGGGGGTTGTCCCTAGAGCCCAGCAACCCAGCGCCAGGGCCTGACCTGCCTCTGCAGACATCTCCTCTAAATTCCCCAGCCCAGACCCACTGGGGAATGCCAAGAATCCTCTCTGCTCCCTGCCTCCCCTCTCTGGAGCATTCCAAGCGCTAAGTTTCTTCCTCTCAAAAGATCAGTAGCATGAGAAAGGAATCCACCAAGGGGGGCCCACAAGCTGACAGATGGGTGGGAAAGATAACGGGCTGCTCACCCCCAGCTGGGGCGGGCAGTTCTCCCTCTGAGCCTCTCCTCCGTGCTGGAAGAGGGCAGAGAAACAGGGGCGCCAGGGCAGCTCAGTCTCAGAAGGACGCGCCCCAGGCAGGGAGGGCTGGGCTGGAAGACAAAGCAGGACTTGAACAAGGGGGTACTCTTCCACAGACCATTCTGCACTTGGCCCCCAGCCCTCAAGGGCACTCCCGATCACAGCTGCGTTCCGCTGGGGAGGGGACTCCTGGCCCCCAAGCACAGGGCCAGCTCACTCTCCGTGGGTGGCACCCCCATGGGCTGGCCTAAACGGAGGAGCCCACACAGAGTTAACAACGATCGGTCAAGCCCCTGGCATTCTCAGTTCTGCCAACAGTCAAGACCCTCGGTCAGGCTGACCCTGGCCTCGGATGACATGACTGCCAGGCTAAGAAGTCAGAGCAGAGAAAGAGTTGGTGAGTGAACAAGGCCAACAGAAGAACGGCTGGGGGAGCCCTGCCCAGCCTGCTAAGCCCCAGAATCATAAGCAAATAAATGTCTGCTTTGGGCCATGGAGCTGTGGGGTAGTCTGTTATGCATCAACAGATAACTACTGGAGAGCAAGAGAACCCACTGCTGGGCCCCGAATCCCACGCCTGGAGATCAGGGCCGCCTAAAACCACCTCCTGTTCGCAGCTCTCCAAAGAGGTTCTCACCAGTCCTCAGGGAGAGTGCGATGACGCCCGAAAAGCAAGGAGGCAGGGTGCTCCAAGTTCAGGCCAGGGAGGTGAGTGGTGGCACTTTCTAGAACTCAACGCTGACTTGTGCAAACAGAGTGGAGCCGAGCCTCTCTGCTCTCTGGAATGGTCTCTGCTTTGTCTCTACAAGGTTCTAACGCTAAACTCTGTAAGTCCAACTTCAAGAGATCAAACCAAAAGGTGAAGACCCCGAGTGAGCCCTCCCGTTGGTTACGTAAGCTGGTTCTCTGCAAAGGGGGCAACACCGATGAACTTCCAGAGGCTTCTCGACTGACAAGGTGCCTGGGGGACCTGGCTGGCAGATGTGGACCCTCAGCACCAGCACAGGGTGTGATCTATGTGGGACAGTTAGCTGTCCTCGTTCTCGTTCACCTATGCCCCACACTGGCCCCGGTGGCTGAGCCCCATCTCGGCACCTGCTCCAACCACCGCCCATCCTTGTCCCAGACTGTCATTGCAGCAAGTTAATAACAGATGGCGTGTCCTGCCCCCAAAATAGCAGGTTCAGTAATATTTCACAAGGTAAATTCTTAATAGAGCTGATATTCTCATGGGGCATGAGACGGACGCAGAGCGTAGGGCGTCATCACTCTTTTGACCTCTGTGCCTTCGTCGCTGTGATATCCTCAAACGTAGGACCCGGTCTGGGGAAGTCTGTCCTGCTTTCTGAGCTACTGCGTCCGAGGCTGCTTGGTCCCACCCTGCAGAGCGTCTATTTGTCTGTTACCGGTAGATATCACCGGCAGGGTTAGTGCTCCTCAGTTATTCACCGGGGAGCCCAAAAAGAAGACTGCGGCTCCTGGCTGAACGCCAACGTGACGATGCAGTCTCTACCCACCCACAGCTTCCCTGACAGTGTCACTAGACAGGGGATTCCTCGCTGGTTTCAGGAGCCACTGTGTTTCCAGGCTGCTCCTGGATGTCCTTCGACCGGGGTCCAGATCCCTAGGGAGACCCCAGCTTCCAGGCACACCGTTTCGCTCGTGCCGCCCTCTGCACAGACCTAGGTTACTCATCTGCAGTGGGAATAAAACACGGGCACATGCTGGGTGCAGACGTAGGATGTTCAGGACCCCACGTAAAGGTGCGCTAAAGGCAGCGGGCATCCGCGCCCGCCAGGTGGACGCGTGCACCTGCACTGACAACACGTATTTCCAAAACCGCCTCCCAGCTCTCAAGTGAGGACCGGATCGTGCACCTCCCCATCTGGGGACGGCTCAGGTCACACGGGGCCCACTCAGCAGCTCTGCCTGTAGGCAACAGCGCCCCCTGTCCTCGTCCGCTGGAACCCTGTCAAATGTTCCATTTTCAGACACAGGTCCCCCCACATGAGGGCCTCCCGGGTGTCTTGTGGACCCCCTCGCTGCCCTGCCCCGCTCTGACCCACCCTCTCTGCAGGCCCCTGCGTGCCCATTTCCGCTGGGATGAGCAATGTGGGCCCGGCCAACAAGCCCCTGCAACAACAGGCACTTCAGAGCCCTGATCTGACCTCAAGTCTGAGCCCCGTTCCAGGCACACTGCCGTCCTCGGCACCCCATTATGGGGAGAACCCTCCGACACGCAGCACTAAACGTTCTAGACTCTTGCTCGTTTTAGTTGGGTTACAGACACCTGCCTTTTGGTTGCTCTGCCCCCTACTAACGCACTTCTACCGGAGCAGCGAGGCAGGATGGGGGGAAATAGACAAAACCAGTTAAGCTTGACACCATGAATCAACTCTAGCAATAATCATCATCTAGCATCATCATCACCATCAAAGTGAACAAGGGACTAGGGGTTAGCGACCCAAGCTGCACTGTACTGCTAACACCTGTCCATGTGTATCCACTGCCTCATCAACTTCACAGGCTTCCAAGAGCGTATGTCCTTTTTTCCTCCCCACCCGCCGCCCCCAGGACTGTCACGCCTCCAGGCAGACTCTTGCAGGCAATTTTGATAGATCTGCAGTCTCATCTCTGCCACTGTCCCTCTCCTGCCCCTACCCTGAGTTCATTTTAATAACGCCTGCCCCCCCTCTAAAGCTTCTCTCCAAGCTTTGCTTTACGGAGCGCCCCCACTAAGGTGCTGAGTATTGGTCAGCAGAGCCAGGAGCAGAGAAAGCCCCGAATGGGGCTGACTCTGCTTTCCCAGGACGGCCGGGGTCCTGGTCAAGGGGCGACCACTTTAATTCCCTCACGATGCCTCCCCACAGGTTTCCTAGCTCATCTCCACGGTCTTCCCTCCTCTCCTTTTCCACCAGCAGGGGGGCATCACCTGCAGCAGGATGGTGGGGCCTCTGCCTTCTGAGTCCACCGAGAGCTACAAGAAAAATACACAACCATGCCATTCTTTTTCAAAAGGACAAACAAATCTAAATTTAATCCAACTTACCCTCGTTTCCCAGGAGAAAGGGGCAGAGTGCTCATCTTGCCAAGTTATGTCCTGAAATAAAAATGCGAGAATAAATCTGAAACCCAAACCCAAACATACCCCATGCAAACATCCACCCGAGGCCACAGGGTAAGTAAGACTTAGGACTCGTCCCAACTCCTGGCTTGGAGCAAGCCTGATGTTTGGATGCTCTGCATAGACTGCGCTGACCTTCTCAGTCTGGCCTCACCCTCACTTTTTTGGAGGTGGCCAGGCACGCCCCTCCCCCACCCAAAGGAGGCTCAGTGAATGAATGGGAGGGAGGCCCTGGGGGTGGGGGGGCAAAGGGGGAGGAAATCGATGACTGGGATGTGAGCAGAAAGGGGAAGGGGCTTTACAGACTTGAGCCTCAGCTCTAGGAGGACTAGACGTTATGGGAAGATGAGGCAGCCTTCGGAGAATCACGCTTCCCTTGCAGGGCTGTTGTAACGATCAACATGGGAACAGAATGTCAGGCAATAACCCTCCAGCCAAAGCCAGTGCAGCTGAGCCTCCGTGCCCCCCCGCCCCCATGTGCCCAGCAGAGATCTCGAGAGGGCCGACTGGCAACATCAATGAACATCCCCATTTAGTACAGGTGCCTACTGGTAAGGAGAGCTCTGAAGTCACCCCCACACTCCCCCGCAGCACACGATGGAAAGCCCCCTCCAGAACCGGAACTGAGAATCTGACCTCGGATCCAACATGTTTTGCACACTGGCCTGAACAAAGGAGGGGAACATCGCCTTTTCCCGGCTACCCCCTCCGAGCCCCCAGCCGTCTTCCTGTGCTACCAAACGTGTCCTCTGTGCCTGCTTCCACTGGGGATATTTTCGGAACCGAAAGTTGGGACACGCTGAAAATGGGTTAAAGTATTTTAAATTGGGACGGTCCTGGGGGCGCCTGGGTGGCTCAGTCGGTTGAGCATCCGGCTTCAACTCAGGTCACGGTCTCACAGTTTGCGAGTTCGAGCCCCATAGCGGGCTCGCCGCTGTCAGCCTGTCAGCACAGAGCCCGCTCCGTCTGTCCCTCTCCCGCTTGTGCTCTCCCCCAAAATAAATAAATATTAAAAAAAAAAAATTGGGACGGCCCTTGCTTAAAGCACCCCTGCTAAGAGAAGTCCTCCCCCCAGAGGTGCTCCCACCCCCAGAGTTAGGCCATCAGGCTCTGTCCCCCTCTGGGTCTGCTGATGCCCTACTTTGGTAGCAGCGCTGTCCCCACCTTAGCCTCTGGGCTGGTTTGCATCGGCCCCATGAGCCTGGCTGTCCGGGCAAAAACTACTAATGAGCTAGAACGTGGGCCACTGCCCTGCCATTTGGAGCTCCAGCTAAACCCCAGGTTTACAAACTCAGTTTACAAACTCTTGTCCCTCCAAAAACGGAAGTGGGCCACCAGGAGGAATGTGAACCAACGGGCCTTTGTGACAAGAGATAGGGGCTGCAGGCCTAGCTTCAGCGGCAGGGGATTCCTGCGTCCAGCCCAGCCTGTGTGTGCAGGGGGGTGGCTGGCGGAGGGCACGGCCGAGCCAAATGACCTGAAAGTCTCCCAAAGTCTATGAGCTCAGGAAGCTCTAAGCTCGTCCTAGAATAACAAAACAAGAAGGATTTTTTTCCTATGTGGGGAAAGTGAAGGAGGCTCATGGCACTTACGTATCATTTATTCTGGATTTGGAGCTGTGGGGGCAAAGGAAAGGGAAATCCACTGGCAAACGTGGTCCTTCCAACCCGAGGTGGGACAGCCCAGGGGGGGCCGCCCCAGTGGACAGAGGAGGTGTGCGGAGATTAACTGGGCAGGCAGAGCACAGAAGGGAGCAGACCCAGTGGCCAAGGGCATGCTGGAGCAGGACTCCCCTTATCATGGGCTATGACCTAGCCTTAAATATTAGCTACACGGCTGAGATCAGCCAAAATTAAAACACAGCTTTTGGCTTTGCAAGGAAAATGAGCGCAGACTCACAGGAGCACGGACTGAGCCGGGAGGCTGGTGAGCCAGCAGTCAACAGTGGCTGCAGCCCATGTTAGCTGAAATTCCAAGGGGGTCGAAGACAGAGAGGGGGGTCACACCGTGAACCCTCCCCAACTTGGTGTCAGGTCAACAGTCTTTTGTTTGCGGCCAGCAAGAAACTCAGTCGAGGGGCAAATTCCTTAGATTTCTGCAATCCTGAGCTCATAAAAATACTAAAACGCCTTACAAGAATAAACACGCCGAGCACAAATGTTGCGGAAGTTCTGATGTCAGCCGAGGCTGTGCGCTCCAGCGCTGGAAAGAGGCTCCCCGGGCAGCTGGATGCAAAAGGGCCTCAGAACTGCAGAGTGGCGGTGCGGGCACACACAGTGTTCTCTTTTCTTCCAGTCCTGCGATGACCGGCAGGCAACCAAAACGTGGCCAGGCACGCACTGGTGGATGCCCACACGTGCTTTCTGTAGGGGTTGCTTGCGAGGCGCCCCCGCCAGCCCTCCTGGTGCCCAAAACCTGAAACGCTCAAAGCACCAAACCACGCCTGCCGCTTAGACCACGGGATGTCATGGAGTGGGGGCTCGGTCGTGGCCCAGAGTTACCCTCACAGTCAAATTCCTCTCCACGAGGGAGGTCTGTGCCAGAGACAGCGCTGCATCTCTCTGGAAACGACTTCCTCTCTGCACCACGGCACAGGAAGAAGCCTACAAGTCACTAGATCCCAAAAGAGCAGGGCAAAAAGCAGAAGGGAAGCCACCGAGAGCACAGGACACACAGCCCCTGGAAATTAACACGTGGGAGGCTCTGCTCTTCGCCACGTGGCTCCAAGGACTCCCGGATGCACAGGCACCAACTAGTCTTTCCTCTGACATCCCAGAGGCCCTGGTTCGCTCTTGCTGGAAAATATTCGCCCAATGTAATGTTCACCTCCCAATGGAGAAAGTACTTTAAAAAAAATAAATAAATAAAAAAGAATGTCTATTCTCTGCCCGTAGTACCAGAACGCATATTTGCACAAAATCTCCGGCATTTACTTTACTGTTTGGGAAAAGAATGGAGGCCGGAGTGTTTTAAGATCTCTGTGGGGCCCCCCTTTCGGAGGCCGCAGTCAGCCGTGGGCCGGAGTGGGCTCGCGCCAACCCACGCAGAAGTGGACTGTGAGACGTTTAGGGATTTTTGAACCTGGTGTTAAACATAGCCATTGTTATTATTTTTTTTTTTTAATTTTTTTTTAACGTTTATTTATTTTTGAGACAGAGAGAGACAGAGCATGAACGGGGGAGGCGCAGAGAGAGGGAGACACAGAATCTGAAACAGGCTCCAGGCTCTGAGCAGTCAGCACAGAGCCCGACGCGGGGCTCGAACTCACGGGCCGCGAGATCATGACCTCACCCAGGCGCCCCAGCCATTGCTATTATTAAAAGAATTAGGGGCACCTGGGTGGCTCAGTCGGTTAAGCATCCGACTTCGGCTCAGATCATGATCTCACGAAGCAGCCACCTGAACAGATGCTCGAACACCGGTACGCACGGCCGAGTTACGCGCGCGGGAGCCAGAACGTGAAAACAACGCAAACGTCCGTCAACAGATGAACACACAAAATGGGACAAACACATCCGGTAGCAGAATACTACTCAGCTTTCAAAAGGAAGGAAATTCTGAATCAGGCTACAACCTGGATGAATCCTGAAGACATTCTGCTAAATGAACGTGCCAGTCACCCAAGGGCAGATGTCATATGCCAGCTATTTGAGGTACCCAGATGAGGCAAATTCACGGAGACAGGAAGGAGAATAGAGCTCACCAGGGGGGCAGCTGGAATGGGAAATCATTGTTTAAAGGATTCAAAGTTTCTTTTTTTTTTTTTAATGTTTACTTATTTTGAGAGAAAGAGAGGCAGAGAGAGAGGCAGAGAGAGAGAGAGAGAGAGAGAGAGACAGAGAGAGGGAGAGAGAGAATCCCAAGCAGGCACCACCCTTTCACTGCAGAGCCTGACGCAGGGCTCCATCCCACGAACTGTGAGATCATGACCTGAGTGGAAATCAAGAGTTACTCTTAACCGACTGAGCCGCCCAAGCAGCCCTGGATTCGGAGTTTCTGACGGGCGATGGTAAAGTTCTAGAAACGGAGAGTGCTAATGGCTGCACAGCAGTGCGAATATACTAAACGTATACTTAAAAATGGTTAGAAGGGTCCACTTTATGTTATGTATATTCTCCCACAGTAAAGAGATCTGAAAAGGCTACGTACTAGATGAGTCCAACTGTATGAGTTCTGGAAAAGGCAAAATTACAAAGACAGTAAAAAGACCTGTGGTCGCTGGAGTTCGAGAGAGGGCAGAGCGCAGAGGATTTAAGAGCAATGAAAACACTCCATACCATATACTGTAGCGATGGATCCTGTTCTCAAAACCTACAGAATGTGCCCCATCAAGAATAAACCCCAATGTCAACCACAGGCTTTGGGCAACGACAACGTGTCGAGCAGGCTCATCCACTGTAAAAAACGTTCCACTCTGGCGGCCGATGTTGACAGTGGGGGGGGCTGTGCACGTGTGGAGGGAGGGGTTTTCCACTCGTTTTGCTAAGAACCTATCTCTAAAAAATAAAATCTGTTTTTCAAAAAAAAAAAAGTCCCCCCTGAAAAAAAAAACCCTACAAAAGTCAAGAATGCTCAAAACTCATCACTTCCTAATTAATTACCGTGGTGCCTCTGGCTACTACCTATGGTCTTCGGGTTAAAAGTCGTGGTCAGAGAATGATTTCTCTGTGAAAGTCATGACTATTCTAAAATTATTCCGGAATGAGAAACTCTGGACTTAAAATTGACTTCAAGTATGGTGAAATTTTACAAATATCAACCTTTCCTCTTAATGAACCGGGTTAGACACTACTGAGCATTTATTCTTTTGTAACTTTCTTTCCGCTTTCAGGGCCAGTGAATTTTATCGTTGCGTCTCAAGCGTGTGGGGCCGATGGCACCTGTGGACAGCACTGTCTGCATTGGGTGTCCCTTAGGTCCTCTACAGGCCCACCCTAAGAAGGAGGCCGACCCGGAGGCACGGGCTATCTGAGGTGGCCTCTGATCTCCCACCGCACAAGGCCAGGCCACTAGGGGCCAGCAGACAGGAAGCTGCACCTTTCCTGGAACATCTGAAAAACCGTTTCCGAGACCCTGCAGCACTTGGGAGGTCTAGGCTACACCCTGGGCCTCTCTGAAGGCTGGGGGCCTGTCTGCCACCTTGGCCCGAACAAACTGCACCCTCTCTGTGGCAGGCACACCTGTCCCAGGTATTCGATGGGAATGGCTCCTTCCCATGTGCCTGGGGTTCATGCAGGCCCCGATCACAGACACCAGACTCCAGACGCTCTCGAGGGGGCCTGTACCCCAGCCGTTCCCGGGCCTGACTGTAAATTGGCGTCCCCTAGGGTGCTGTTACAACCGGCAGAACCTGCAGGTCCCTTCTGCCCCAGTTTTACAACGCTAACAACTCCCTAGGTAATTCTAATGTCGCCGTTCCGCGGGGCGGCTTACCTGGTTCCGCTCGCCATGAGACGCCAGGCTCCCCGCACATCGTGAGCGTTTGGCCACAGGGCCACCCCAGGCTGCCCGTGCCTGCGGACCTCCGGGGCGCAGGGGCCCGCCTCTGTCTGCCCAGTCCACACCACGGGCAGCGGTGCCCTCGGTCACTACTGCCAGGTGGCTCTCATCATCCCCAGACAGGACCTCCTCCCAAACCCACCCAGGGTTCAAGCTGCTCTCACGAGAAGCCCGGGGCTTCTGGGCCAGCTCTCTCCCATCCTACTCTGGAGCAAGGCGAGATCAGGGCTCTGCGCATTAGTATAATCACCCGAGGCAAATGAACAGTCTCCTGATATGCTGCAAGGCTCCAGCATAATGCAATTCGCATTTGAAAACATTCGTTCCCTTATTCCTCCATATGCATTCAAAGATGACCTACGAAACGAGTGCGGCTGCATTTCTAACGACGCTGTTGCATACCTACGAGAAGTATGCAACCGTTACGGACGAAACACTCTCATTTGCTGGAGTCAGAACGTCCTCAGAATGTAGGAACACGGTGCACGATTGGCTCAATTTCAGTGCCGACGGGAGTTAGAATCCCAACCACCGAGCATCCCAGAAATAGATGTGCTCCTTGAGTAATTCAAAAGCAGTGTCAGGATCCCGGAACGTGGCAAGGTGCTCACTGGAACCACACGTCGTCACTGTGCTCCTGAAGTCCCTAAATTAGAGGAGATTCTGGTTGACAGATGGTGGCATCTTGGCTTAAAGGTAAAAAATTTAAACTGTGAGATACCACAGGTAGGAGAAATCAGGCTCAGCCGGCAGAGCCTGGAGAAGGGGACAGAAACTCCCCTCTGTCGCTGACTGTCGCGGCCCTCTAGTGATGTCACGTGGTCTGGGCTTCCCGGCACATCCAGCACGGAGCACATTGTCCCTGGGGAGCTGTTCCGTGTCAGCAGCAGCACGGTAGAAGCGGGTGAGACAATCCCACTCCGTGGTATGCAACCAGACAAGTTGAAAACCTACATCCGCACAGAAACCGGCACGCGGATGTTTACAGCAGCTTCACTCGTAATTTCCAAGACTTGGAAGCAACGGAGATGTCCCTCAGCAGGTGCATGATAAGTACACCGTGGTTCCCCCAGACAATGGGTTGTTATTCGGCGCTACAAAGAAATGAGCTATCAAGCTGTGAAAGGGCCTGCGACGCGTATTACTCAATGATAGAAGCCAATCTGAAAATGCTACAGACTCTACGGCTCCAACTACGTGACATTCTGGAAAAGGCCAAACTATGGAGACAGTACCGAGAGCGGGGCGTGGGGATGGGAGGGATGACCGGGCGGAGCACAGGATGTTTAGGGCGGTAAACTATGCCGTATGATGGCTACGTGTTGTCATACGTTTGGCCTGACCCACTGAACGCTCGCAAGAGTCAGCCCCGATGTAAAATACTGACTCTGGCGGATGCTGATGCATCAGTGCGGGTTCATCCAAGGTAACAGGTGCACCACTCTGAGCGGGGCTGTTGGGGGGGGGGGGGTGCGGGTGCTGTGTGTACGTGGGGGCAGGGAGAATACAAGAAATCTCTACTTTCTGCTCAGTTTTGCTCTCAACCTAAAACTGCTCTAGAAAACAAAGTTTACTTTAAAAAAAAAAAAGACAGGGGAGTGAGGAAGAAGAACGATTAAAATATGCCCTTTTTTTCAACCAACGCCTTCTTTTTAGGGACCATTATTTAACTATTTATGGAATCGATGCTTTTCCCTCTGACTTGTCATATATTTAACTCTGCTGAGATAGGAGGGTTTCCATAAACGCAAGGACAAAACTGCAGTCCCCACAACAGAAAGGCAGCTAGGACTGAACTAGCAGGCAGGTTCCACAGGGAATACAAAGTCAGACACGAAAGCTGGGTGCCATGGAGGTAATGCGAGCAGGGGGAGGTGGAAGAGAGTTTGAAGGCAACAGACAGAAAGGTCTAGGGGCACCTGGGTGGCTCAGTGTGTTAAGCATCCGACTTCGGCTCAAGTCATCATCTCATGGTTCCTGAGTTCAAGCCCAGTGTCAGGTTCTCTGCTGTCAGCACAGAGCCTGCTTCAGATCCTGTGTCTCCCTCTCTCTCTGCCCCTCCCCAGCTTGTTCTCACTCACTCTCAAAAATAAATAAACATTAAAACATTTTTAAAAAAGACAGGTCTGGTCTTTATCATTTAAAAAAAAAAAAAAAAAAAAAAAGGATTTTCTTCTCCAGAATTAAGGGACTCTCTTGAGAGTGTGAAAATGACTCCTGTCAATGAGACAGGACTCCAGACCTGCCCACATACTTCCCAGCTCTGCCCCACCCCTTCCCTGCACACCCTGCCACAGGAGCCAGGGAGAGGACCACAGGCTCCCTTAGCTCCCAGGGCCCACCTGCTCAGTACCCTTCCTCTCCTACGTGGGGTAGCAGGCCAGGTGCTAATCCCGGCAAAGAACCTTCCCAAAGGGGAAGCGTGCGGCGGAGGCCCAGCAGCCTCCCCCTCGCGGCCCAGGAAACGGATGTGAACTCAGGGCCACATTCTCAACTCCTGCCCAGAGCCGGGGCACAGAAACCCAGGTCCCAGGATGCGAAAAGCCACGTGGACCCTGTCATCTTTTCTAAAAAATGCATGGCTCTACCAGACAGAAGGTGGGAATCGTAATTACACATTCCACCTTCCTTAAAGAACAAATCCCAAATACTGAGAAAGCAACTCTCAGATTTCCCCCTTATTTTTTTAGTTTCTTATTTTTTATTTTCTGCCAAAGGCTGAAACAGGAAAAGACCAAACTGCTCGAGGGGAAGGGTCAGAGGGGTCCGCGCACGTTACGGGTCCGCTGTCAGGCCATCACGTATCCAACCTCAAACCTGATGAAGGTGTTAGTACTTGAGGAAAGTTCTAGAAGGACACTACCAACCGCTTCACAATGCTGCTCCTGCATGGTTTGGATTTCTTAACAGTAACGTACAGGTACACAATTTTACGTATTTTGTAACAATTTAATTAGTTAATTTTTTTAAAAACACAAGCAAGGGGTGCCTGGCTGGCTCCGTCAGCAGAGTGTGTGGCTCTTGATCTAAGGGTCATTGAGTTCGGGCCCTAAGTTGGGTATCGCGGTTACTAAGAAAAATAAATAAACTTAACAACAAAAAAAGAAAAAACCTAGGCTGGCCAGCCTGGACCCTGAGGAGGAGGAAAAAGCCCCGAGGACGCTGAGCACAGACAGCAGCTTCACCAGGTTTGCCGAACCGGGATGTTCCATGCTGACCCCCTGGCCTCGGAGCCCCCCCCCCCGCCCCCCGCAATCACTTCTGGGAAAGGCTGGGAGCAAGAGCGAGAGGGGTGGGGGAGGGGGGGTTGGCAAGGCATGGACCCCCAGAGGCCCGAGAAGTGCAGGCCGTGCAGAGGGTGTCAAGGGAGTCAGGGAGGCCAAGGCTCAGCCCCAGAAAAGGAGGTGAAGGTGGAGGGGGCCGAGAGGGCAGCCAGCCAGCCCCCAGATCCCTGTGGGAGGGGGCCGGAGGCGGGTGCCCAGGAGGGACACTTCCTTCCCACAGCGGCTGGTCTTGCTCAGCTGTTCGAGAGGGGGTGGCGCTGTGTGGCCCCAGGGCCCTAAACCTCTGTGTTCTGCAACGTGCAAAATCCAGATCAGGGTCGCGGGGGGCTGGCACACGGCAACACCCTTCCTACCCAGCTTCACCTACTTTACGCGAGGCGGGAGGCACAAGTGGGTCTGGGAGAAGTCAACACACCAAATTTCCAGGCTTACCTGCTGGGTCCCTGTGTGGAGCCTAGAACGTGACCCAGATCCTGCGAGACGGGTGGCAAGGGGTTTGGGAGTGGTCGCAAACATTCAGCTTTTGGGGGTTTTTTCTCCCCCCTACTTGATAATGGGAAGCAGCAGAAGCAGACTGAGTGATCTCGAAAACCTTCTAAAACGAAGACCTCTCATCTCCCAGAGTAAGCCATTCCCCAGACTTTACTGCTAAAGGATGGCAGGGGAAGTCGGACTGAGAAAGGCATCCGCTTGCAAACACGCCTTAACGTTCATACCACGTACGGGACCAGAAGGGCATGTCCCAGCATCTGTGTCGCTCCAAGGCAGGACTGCCACTCATTTCATGAAGGGAGACCTATGCCCTGAGCAGGGGTCGCCTTGCTGGTGACACGGCCGGAATGGAAGCCAGGTCTGGGGACACTCCGTTTCTTTTGCTAGGAGAGACGTATGCCGCCAGCAGGAGCTCCAGATTCTCTGACAGGAGCTGCTTGGGGACAGGATGGGGGGCAGGAGGGGCTGGCGGCCTGATGTGGAAACTGTATGAAGATCATATGTCCGAGGGGGGAGTTTTTAAAGGAGGTGGTGAAAATTACGGGCAGCCTAAGCAGTCCTAAAGCCAGAGGGCCTCTAGTTTCTAACATAATAGGCTGAGAAACATTTGCCGAATTGAGTCCCAAGGAAGTAAAAACTGAAAACTGACGGGTCCCTTCCTGGCCAATGCACAAAGGCAGCCAATCTCCTCCTGCGCCAGGCTGGTCATCCTGGCAAGGGTGGGGATCTGAGCCCTGGTCTTCTCTCTGTACAGACAGTGAGGGTACAAATGAACACAGATGCCACAGTGCTGAACAGTCCTACACAGAGCAGTCCGCCCTGACCATACTCGTGGCCACCAAAATCGATGGCCATCATTATGCAATCAGGTTTCAGAGCGCCTGGGTGGCTCAGTCACTTAAGCGTCTGACTTCGGCTGAGGTCATGATCTCACGGTTCCGGAGTTCTGGCCTCATGTCAGGCTCTGTGCTGACAGCTCGGAGCCTGGAGCCTGCTTTGGAGTCTGTGTCTCCCTCTCTCTCTGCCCCTCCCCTGTTCACGCTCTGTTGAATGCTCTCTCAAAAATAAATGAACATTAAAAAAAATGTGTGTATATAAATACCTATCTATCTATCTATATTTACACACACACACACACACACACACACACACACACACAATCAGGTTTCTAATGACTAGACGCTGGTCACATAAGACTTAAAATGTGGGATACAAAAATGTTACTGGCAACGGGGGACAGGGTATTCAGAGAAACAGGTGATGTCCTTGTCTTTCAGGGTAGCTGAAAGGGTGGGGTGGCACAATCTGAGGCTGATGTGACCGCCGATCCGGAGACAGGCCACATCATGGCCAGGCTGTGGACAGAGCAAACCAAAGCTTCAAATACGTGCCCCAAAGCACAGCACCAGAGCCCCCCAGGACAGAGCTCCCTCTCACATGGACAACTCTGACTGGACAACCCCAACTGGACAACCCCAGGCTTAGCAGCAGCAAGAATATGTTTATTTCATAATAATGATTTTTGTAAGTGGAAACAGAGACTGGCTAATACAGTTGCCGCTTGAACAGCACCGGGGTTAGGGACACCTGTGCAGTTAAAAATCCACATGTAATCTTCCAACTCCCCAAAAACTTAACTAATAGCTTACTATCGACCAGAAGCCTTGCCGATCACATCAGCAGTCGATTAACATGTATTTCGTGAGTTATGTGTGTTTACCGTATTCTTCCAAGAGAGTAAGAGAAAAGAAAACGTTATGCAGAAATTCCTAAGGAAGAGAAGACACATTTACAGGACTGCGCTGATCAGGAAAAAAATCTGCATATAAATGGACCCACGCGCTTCAAACCCATGTTGGCCAAGGGTCAATGGCATTCTCACCGTCTTGTAAGCCCACAGGCCCTTCGTGGACATTCGCTCTCTACTCATCCTGTTAATGTCACTCCCATCGCAAAGGTGAGAACGCTGAAGCTCAGAGAGGTCTGTGATTTCACCCCGGTCAAAAAGCTGGGGGAGCCAAAACTCAAGACTGACTGCAAAGCCCAGAGTCCTCCTACTTCAGCCTTAGGAAACGGCCTCAAAAGCCAGGAGGCCAGTGATCTTTCACTGAAGTACTAAAAATAGTCCCTGCTCATCGTCTAGGGTCAGACAGCAGCTCCAGAGAGAGCTGATTCACCCAAAGCACCCAGCCATCAGAGGTCTGTCTGTAGATGTGGGGCAGGGAGTGCGGGGGGGGGGGGGGGGGGGGAGTTGAGAGGGTAGGACGCTGGAGGGCCCTGGAGAGCATTCTCCCCCATTCCATGATTGGCTGCCGAGGCCCCTGGGACACCAGAAGACAGATCAAGTGGGAAGGGACAGAGTGCCCTACTCACTCTGGTTTAGGGCCCTTCTGGACAAACCTGGGTCACCTATTTGGGCCACTCTGTCTGGCAGCCTACCCACGGTCACTCCCCACCCCGTCTCCATCCATCGTCCCTTGTGTCTAGGAGCCAGCCCTCTCCATGAACAGCTCTCCTCCTGGACCACCAACTAGTCTGGGGCCAACCTCCTGCCAGGTCTCGGGAAATGCATTTTAAACCCCCTAGTCCCATTAATCCACACAGCCACCACAGGCAAAAATACCCCACGGGCCATGTTCCTAAGTACCCCTCCTCTAATTCGGTGTCTCCTGTCTCTCTGCCCATCTGCGCTAAAGTTGGTCAGAGCCATGTCAGGGCACGTTCCCAGCCCGTTTTGTAAAGCTGAGTTCAAGTGTAAAAAGCAGGGCAGGTTTGCTCCTGGAGAAGCGTGCAGGTCCCACACTGAACAGTTCCAATTGCTTTTAAATCACACTGGGTTTACAGACTCAGAAACAGCTCAGTCTGGTACCCAGTTAAGGAACTGGAGCACAAAATGAACTTGGCCACATCTTTCCTTATCAGTGATACTGAGCCCTTATATGGCAAGGGCCTTTTAATGATGAGCAGGCATGCGGGTATTCTTAGCCGGACACCAAGCTAAGGAAAAATGACAGTCACTCTTCAACATCTGTTAAATACTTACAAGTTTACTTCCTCTCATATGTACTTACTCATGACTTTTCCAAAGAGAGAATGCATGTGTTTTCATCGCTCGAACCTGAGCACACACACTTGCAAACATTTGCATACACATGCGGATTTTCACACGGAAAATGTTTCAGCTCTCAAATACATTTTGAACCTATATTTTCATGCCTCCAGTTTACCACACCCTTGTTTTTCCTGGCAAAGCCTTCAGAGTTTCAAGTGCAATGGAGACTTTACTTTGAATTCAGTCAGAAGAAGGCAGTGGTGCCAGCGCCTTTCACACATCCCTCACATGTAAGTGGGTTTATGACCGCAAACATTTTGTACTAATAAATGTCTCAGCACACCCAAGTCTGAAAATCAGATTTAGAACTCGCCGTCCTTTCCTTCCCCAATCCACGACACCCTCCGAAAAAGTTGCCAAGCGCAGCACCCCTCCTTGAGGCTCACAGCCTTAACAAATGCGGGTTTCATTTGTATACTTCTTTTTATACTTCTAGCTCCTTTTGACTTCGCCCTTCATGGTAAAAGTTCAGTGTGAAAGGCCAGCCAGCCACAGTGCCAATTCTAATGGCACCAAAGAGGCTTCAGTGGAACAAACAAAGAAGGAGAAAAAGAAGAAAAGAAAAAGACCAAGTTTCCAAGCGGCACTGAACACCCAGGCCTCCGTGACTTAGAAGGGGGCATCCCTGAGTTTTTTCCTGTATGGTTTACAGTGTTTCTCTCCTCTAGAAGTGTGGGCACAGTGTCCAGATCAGAGATGCAGACATGCCCTTATATGTAGCAAAGGCTTGCTGGAGCCCATTTAAACTCATCCCGTAGTTTCTTGATGGAAGAACGGGGCTCTGTGCTCACCCCAAACCAAAGCTGCACAGCGTGCTCACCCGGAAAACATTTTAGGGAAACATCTTCGGTTTTGCCTCCTAACCCTGGAAGGCACCTCTTCCTTCTCCTTATCTTGCTTGACAATTTCAACTGCCCCATACAGCTCATCACAAATATTAACATTAATACATAGAACTTTCTGAGTGCCTTCCCTGGCAGGCACGGGGTGGGTATCATTATCTCCGGTTTACACCAGGAAGGGGGGTGGGGACTGAGGCTCTAGGAGGTTAAGTCACCCATGGCCATACAGCCAAGTAGCAAAGTGGATCAGAACTCAGGCTTGGCTGGCTGAAAATTCCTTGCTGTTTCCACTCTGGTCCGCCTCGCTTAAGAGCAGCCGCCTATGGCTCGGAGAAGTCTCTGGATCTGGTGAGGCCCAGCAGAGCAAGTCTAGATGGAGGGTCTTTAAGACCCCCTCCTCACGGCGATTCTCAAACTCCCCCTGGGGAGCCCCTAGCCCCGCGGCCCCGGCCCTGGGACGCCCCTCGCGCCCACTCCCATCTCCGCGCCTTCTTGCCAGCCCGGACCCCCGCGACCTGCAGGGGCCACGAGGGGAGGGGAGAGGGTCCCCGGCCCCGCCCGCACCTACCTCGTCCCCGAAGCGCACCACCTTCTGGCCCGTGGGCCCGCGCAGGCCGGGGAAGCGCGCCAGCTCCTCGGAGTCCCCGGGGTCCCCGGGGGCGCGGGGCGCCGGGGCGCCCGGCCCCACCAGGCACCGGTCGATGATCTCGTCCTGCTGTGCGGGCGGCAGCCGCGCCCACTCGGGCCCGTACTTCTCGCGGATCTTCTCCTTGTCCTGCATGATCTTCCTGGCCATGGGGCTCAGCGACGAGAAGTAGGTGAAGCGCTTCCGCTCCCGGTCGTCCAGAGGCCGGTTCCCGCTCATGACCGCCGAGCGCGAGGCCGCGATCGCCGCCGCCATCGACGCCATGCCCGGCCTGCCCGCCGCTCCCCCCACCCGCGCCCCTCCCCGCGCCGCGCCGCCCCCGCAGCCCGGAGCCCCGCCCCGCGAGCCCCGCCCCCTCCCCGCCCGCGAGCGCGGCGCCCTTCCGCCCCCAGCCCCGCCCCCGCGCCCGCCCGACCCGGGAACCCCGCGGCCCCGGGAATCGCCCTCCGCGCCCGCACCCCCGGGGACGCCGCCCTCCCGCACACCCGACAGGACCCTGCCCCCCGAGCCCGGCCACCCCCGGGAACCCCGCCTCCCGACAAACTCCCAGTCCCTGAAACCCCTCGCCTCGCACCCCCGTGTACCCCCGCTCTCCCGACACCCCCGAGGACCCTGCCTCTCGAGCCCGCCCACCCCCCGGAACCCCGCCCTCCGCAACCTCCCCGCCCTCGGGCACTCCGCCCTCCGCGCCCGCCCAATTCTGGGAACCCCGCGCACCCCTAACCCCGAGTACTCCGCGCTCCGCCCCCTCCCGGCCCGGGGGAGCCCCGCGACCTCACGCTAGCCCCCCGCGGTACCCCGCCCTCTCCACCCCGACCCCCGAGAACCCCGCCCACCGAGCCCGGCCCACCACGGGAACCCCGCCTCCGAACCCGCCCACTCCCGGGGATCCTGCCCACCGCCACCTCCCGGACCCGCCCCCTCTCGCGAACCCCACCCTCCGCGCCCCCCACTCCCGGAACCCCGCCCTCCACGCCACTCTACCGGGCCTTTATTGCTCTCGTGCTTTCCTGCCGCTCCCCCACTTTTCAGGGCTCCCCTTGGGCCGCTCAGCAGATGGCGGGCGCGCCCCCAAGTCCGCGGCCCGCGGTCTGACGGGGTTGCTGGTGGTGACCGCCATAGCGCCACGTGGTCACTTGTTTGACAAAGGAAAGTTTTCTCCCTCCCGTGTGCCAAGAAAGCCCGATTTCAGGACCGAGCCACCGGCCGCCTGATCCCTGTCCTGCCCCTTTCCTTGATGAGCCATCTTCCTCGCCTTCTTGGAGTCCAGCCAAGACACGGGGGCAGGGTCCGGGCGCCACGAGCGACAGAGAAGGGGTGGGCGCCGGGCGGGCGGCTAGGAGGCCGAAGGGGACGACCTGCGGAGACTGGACTAGAGTCCGGGCGGTCGAAGAAAATTACTTCCCGCTCCTCTTAAAGAGACGGAGACGTGAAATGAAGTGTTCACAGTGCCTTTCCCTAAATGAACTGCAGGACAGGTGTAGGAGCCGGCGGCCAGCACACCTGTACTTGGTCTTGCCCTTGCACGTGAACAGGTTTTCCCCGAGCGGCTGCGTGGTCTTTGCTTCCTCCCAAACCACGGATGAAATAAATGACAGGCTTTACTTTGGAATCTCAGAAATCACAAGAACTCTCAGCAGCTCGCTATTTGCAAACTGAAGAGGCACGGAAAGTTTTCGTAGGCAGAAAAGCAACAATAGCGGGGCCAGGTTTGTCATTTTGAAGTGTGTTCCAGACCACAACAATTACAATTATACAGAGCCCTCATCCGCCTTACCATCTTGCTGTTTTGTACAAGACAATAACAGGTCTCAGATGAGAATTTAGAACTCTTCGAACAAAAAATGTGCATTTCAGCTGCTACTTACGGTCTTTGCCTCTAAAGTAGTACTTGGATAATTCTGAACACAGTCCTGGAAATAACTTGCAAAGTTCTGTTTTAAATGTGAGGTAGCCTTATCATATTCTGGCCCAGAAATCCTAAGAAGATATTTTTGGAATGTCATCAGTGTGACAAGATCTATGAGAAAAGTTATTGCTATGGGGCGCCTGGGTGGCTCAGTAGGTTGAGCAACCGACTTCAGCTCAGGGCATGATCTCGCCGGTTCATGAGTTCCAGCCCTGCTTTGGGCTCTGTGCTGACAGCTCAGAGCCTGGAGCCTGCTTCCGATTCTGTGTCTCCCTCTCTTTCTGCCCCTCCCCTGCGCGCGTGCTCTCTCTCTCTCTCTAAAAAAAAAAAAAAAAAAAAAAAAAATTGCTATCAACAATGTTATCAGCATAATATATTGAAGCAGTGGGAAAAGCCACCAGATAATAGTCTGGGTTACAGGGTATGTGAATGACTCTGAAGCCACCAGGTTGAGAAGAGTTTGGTATTATTATTCTCTCTATTGAAGTCAATGCTATGTATATGCTCAGTTCACTAACCTGAATCCACTGAACCTTATCTCTCTTGTTTATTGCGAGGAACAAGAAAGCCTGGTTCAGAGTAAGTGCTCACTGACTATTTGTTGAATGAATCATGAATAAATGAATGAATGAATGTTTCATAGTTAGCATCATTATCCCCGTAATCTTTGTTTCATATGGGGTGTGGGTGATGCTTAAAGATGTATTCTGGAAATTTAACTAACATCTTTGAACTTGCTTTGAAATTCACGTAGGAAGGCTTCTGTGCTACTAAAGCTTGGTCCCATGTGGTTTTCCAAGCAGTTGCAAAAATAAATGTTGCCTTCAAAAAAGCACAACCCAATTATGTATATTTCAGATCAAATATAATTTACTGCCAGAGAAATCATAATAGAAATATGATATGAGATAAATCGGGGCCATCAGCCAAAGTATGTGAAGTCCATGCTCTGGGTGATAAGGGATAACTAAAGAAAACTTCCAGATTATAAGAAACTCATAGGAATTAAATCGCTGTGATAGAAGACTTAACTGAAACTGAAGGAGAAAATTATTTATATATGTATATAAATATAAATATATATATATATATATATATATATATTTATAAAGCTATATTTGTCATATTTACCTACATGGAAGGTTTCTTGGTGTTTATGTGTGGCTATTTCAGGACTTTGATCATCTATTTTTTTTTTTTAATTTTTTTTAACGTTTATTTATTTTTGAGACAGAGAGAGACAGAGCATGAACAGGGGAGGAGCCGAGAGAGAGGGAGACACAGAATCTGAAACAGGCTCCAGGCTCTGAGCTGTCAGCACAGAGCCCGACGCGGGGCTCGAACTCATGGACCGTGAGATCATGACCTGAGCCGAAGTCGGACACTTAACCAACCAAGCCACCCAGGCGCCCCTGATCTTCTTTCTTGAAGATAGGGGCAGGGCTCCTTTCTTTCTGTTGCCTGTCCCAAAGTCTCTCCTGTACAGCTGAATAGGCTGTCAGTACAAATGTCTGTTGAATGGATTTGTTGTCCCAAGCAAGTAATTTGTGAGGGTTTTTGGTTTGTTTGTTTTCTTTTTTAATGTTTGTTTACATTATTTTGAGAGAGAGAGCATGCCAGGAAGGGGCAGAGAGAGGGAGAGAGAAGAGAGAGAATCCCAAGCAGCATGTAGGCCCAGAGCCCCACTTGGGGCTCGATCTCCCAAAACATGAGGTCATGACCTGAGCCAATATCAAGAGTCAGATGCCTAACTGAGACACACAGGCGCCCCCCACCCACGCAATCTGTGTGCCCACTCCCCCCATGGAGATGCCCTGCAGGGTAATGGAAAACCACAGGACAAACATTCTAGCTCTGCTTCCAAGAGGTGATTGACCAGCTCGGTTGCTGAACCTAATGGTGAAATTCCAGACACTGTGGCAAACAGCTGACAGTTTGGGGAAGGGATTCTTTTGATGACGTGACAGGGCAGTGTACCGGTGGATAAAGCCAGCCTTCCTTACAGATGCTTTCAGCTTGGTTGCAGGCAGGCTCCCTGAGCATGATGATTCATTCCTACATCTGTTACTAGTTATTCCAGATGCTACCCTGCAAGAGGACTGTTCTCTGCTATTCACTCCCACACCCAGAAAGAATGGGCAATGGGCCAGAGTGCTTCTGGTTTATTTAGAAGACTAGTACCCTGGCCATTGGAGGGCAACGCTCATGCTAAGACAAGGGAGAACGAAGGAAAGACAAGGAGATGAGTTTACAAATCTTCTGTTGGCAGAAAAAAATGTGCTTGGGTTATTTTTCCGGCCATAGGGAGAGCTTTCACTGAGACAACCATGGTCTGTCACCAAGTCCAGGCAGGTGTGAGGCACTCCCTGCCCCTTCAGGAGCACAATCATCTTCTCCAGGCAAAGCCACATGACCCGCATGAGGCTCAAAAGTGGATCTTTCTCTGTTGACATCGTATTTTACATAGCAAAGACGACCAGCTTAACTGCTCTGAAAATGCTAAAAGGCTTCTCGAAAACAACAACAAATATCTCCTAGTTGCTTGAAAATACACCTTTGGAAAGCCTCTGAGATTTTCAGCCCTCTATAAGAATCTGAATAAGTCTAGAAGCAACTGTTCATTCTTTTTTTTCCCCTTCATCTGAAATTCCCACCCCACCATCTCTAAAAATAGAAATCCCATCTTTAAGATCTATCTCAAATACCCCCTTCTTCATGAAGTCTTCAAGATTGCCATCACTCAAAAATAGTGGGTAGAGGGGTGCCTGGGTGACTGTCGGTTAAGCGCCTGACTCTTGGTTTGGGGTAAGGTCATGATCTTACTGTTTGTGAGTTCTAGCCCCACATTGGGCTCTTCCCCTCCCCACTTCTCTCTCTCTCAAAATAAATAAATAAACTTAAAAAAAAATTTTTTTTTTAAGTAGCAGTAGACACGAAAGAAACAGTTCATCTCCTTTATAGCTTGATCTCAGATTAACTTCAGTGTCCATCCAAATTCCTGTGTTGAGGGGCGCCTGGGTGGCTTGGTTGGTTAAGCGTCCGACTTCGGCTCAGGTCACGATCTCGCAGTCCGTGAGTTCGAGCCCCGCGTCAGGCTCTGTGCCGACAGCTCAGAGCCTGGAGCCTGTTTCAGATTCTGTGTCTCCCTCTCTCTGTGACCCTCCCCCGTTCATGCTCTGTCTCTCTCTGTCTCAAAAATAAATAAACGTTAAAAAAAAAATTAAAAAACAAAACAAAACAAATTCCTGTGTTGAATCCCTAATCCCCAGTGTCTGGCATCTGGAGGTGGGGCTCTCAGGAGGCGATTAAGTCATGAGGATGGGGCCCCCATGATGGTATATTGCCTTCATAAGAAAATGGGAAATCGCATGCCTCTCTCGTTGCTCTCCACCACATGAGGGAGAAGGCAGCCATCTGCAAACCAAGAAGCGGGCCTCCCCAGATACCCACATCTCGGCCTTCCCAGTTTCCAGAGCCATGGGAATAAATGTTTGTTGTGCAAGCCCCCAAATCCATGGTATTATTGTTAGAGCAGCCTGAACTGAACTAAGACAATGTGAAAACGGCTTCAAATTCATATAAAGTCTTTGGTTTAACAAGAACGTATAAATGTTGTGAGAGGGAGAGAGAATGGGAGAGATAAAAATGGCTGCTGGGGAAGAAGGTATAAAAGAATGGGCAGTGATTTATTGACTGAGAAGTCAAGGAAATTCCGCTCGCTCTTCTAAACTGCTCTCGACACCTAAGCACTCTTTGATGGGGAATGCATTTTCCTGCCTTCTCTTCAGGCTGCCCCGACATTAGTTAAATGGGCTCCTGGCTCTTGGCTTGTGCACGTCACCACTTTGGGATCTGTAGATGGTCATCCCAGCTCTCTTGGGGAGTTCAGTGGAATCCACTAGAGCTCTCTGCTTGGCAGGAGATGCGAGTCTGTTTGTTTTTGTACCTCTTTCATCATTAGCCAGAGCTCAGGGACTTGGTCAAAACTTCATGCAATAAAAAAGATAGCCTTCTGGCTCTCATAATATTTCACTATACTGTCCCTGCTTGGATTGAATCCGTGTCCTCGAATCCCTTGAACCAGATATGCCATTGAAATACCAAGATGTTACAAAAAAAAAAAAAAAAAGGAAACAGATATGGAAAAGTGAAAACGGTTGTCTGTTCGGTTTCCAAGATTGTATTTTATTTTTTTAATTTCTGTGAAAATATGGATTTAAATTCTCTGAAAATATAGATACATTGAAATTATCAAGTGCCATGAGTTATTCACATTTCTAGAGGGTGAGACGCTTCAGAACACTGAATGTATGAAATATGTGTTGGTATCCATGAACCTGATGCTTGTCTAATGCAAGACAGGAAAGGAGGGTGGCTCACACCTCTTTTAAGGGCTCCCTCTTCCGAGCAAATGAAAGTCACTGGCCGGTGCCCAAGGGGAGACCTTAATAAGTACTTTTTTTTTTTGAGAGGGAGAGAGAGAGAGAATCCTAAACAGGGTCCGTGCTCAGTGGAGCCCGACGTGGGGCTCGATCTCACCACCTTGGGATCATGACCTGAGCTGAAATCAAGAGTCAGACACTCAACTGACTGAGCCACCCAGGTGCCCCAATAAATACTTTGTAAATGAATGAGAGGTGGATGAAAGGGAAAAACTTGCCAGTAACTTGGATGTCTCCCTTTTTGTTACCACTTTAGACCTAAATTCTCTCTGGACTTCACTGGCCTCCCTGCCTCCCAGCACATCACCAAAGCCTCAGACGGGCAGGTGCATTCTCCCTCCTGGCTCTGTGCCCATCAGTCCATTTGGTTGGAAAGCCCTTCTTCCTCATTCCCACCCATCCAAATTCTACTGACTCTTGAACATTTGTTTTAAATGCCATCTGGCCACACGTCACCACATCCCCTCTCCTGTTGACTGCCCCGTAAGGACAATGGTCAAGTGGCTCCAGGGGCAGCCAAGAGACTTCAAGAAGGCCATAGTGGTCACACAGGTGGCCCAGGGAGCCTCTCTGCCCACCTCTTTGTCCCTTCTCTCTGCTGGTCTGGTGCCTCCAGCCTGCCACCTTGCACACGGCCAAGGTGAACTCCCTGTCCACAGGGTATGGTGGAGCTCCTTTGGTCGCTAGAAGGGGAATGGGCTCTGTCCTCGTGGCTTAAGACCTCACCCCTGGGGGAGACCGCAGGACATTCTCCATTCTGGCTGAAGACCCAGCAATATGGACAACCCCGATTAAGCTGTTTTGAAAACATCATAAAATAGAGACCAGAGAGGTCAGGAAAGCTACATTTCAGAAGTATTACTCATGTTCCTACATCAATTACCAATAGCTAGATAGCATCAACTGTGTCTAATCTCTGCACTCTTTTCTAAACCCGTCACAAAGAGCAAAAGCCAGGCTTTCTGTGTATCATATATTTGGGGGCAAAGTCAAGGAACTTCCTGAAATGAATCCTATGTGTTTAGTAGAAACTTTCATCTAAGAAATTCTGAGCGCTATAGACATGCTGACATGCCTGTTAAGCAGAAGATAGTTGCTGGGGCACCCTGGGTGGCTCAGTCGGTTGAGCGTCCGACTTCGGCTCAGGTCATGATCTCGCAGTTCGTGAGTTCGAGCCCCGCATCGGGCTCTGTGCTGACAGCTCAAGAACCTAGAGCCCGCTTCGGATTCTGTGTCTCCCTCTCTCTGCCCCTTCCCTGCTCATGCTCCGTCCCTCTCTGTCTCTTAAAGACGAATAAACGTTAAAAAAAAATTTAAGAAGAAGAAAGTTGCATTTCTCTCCCCCAATGGTTGGGGAAACTAGCGTAGACAGAGAAAAGTGATTTGCTCAAACTCATAGATTACAGTGTTGAAATGGGAATCCCCAGCTAGCGTGCCAACACAGCGTGTCACTTGGTAAGCATTCATTCATTCATTCACTCACTCACTCACTCACTCGGTCACTCACCCCATACGTGCCGGACTCTGTGCTACTCGCTGCGAGACAACACTGGCTAGACCCTGCCCTCACCAAGCTTATCGCCGAATGGGTGAGGCAGAAAACGAACAGCAGACAGAATTCCCAGAATGTGTGGGAAGGAAACACGTATCTCCTGAATCCTTACTGCGCTCTCATTGATAGCATCTCCGTGTGCCCAGGATCTGACGTGGGAGCACACAGAAGCCCGAAAAGGTCAGGCCCGGGTCCAAAGCCTCCCCCTTAGTCAGTGCAGAACAGGAATCTGACCCACTGCTGTCGACCCCCAACATCCGCCCACCATGGAGCCAAAGTGACCTCACCCTACTCACAGGACCTGCCTCCAGAAGGCAGCCAGAGAAGCCCAGGGTCTGGGCAACAGCTCCCTGCTTTTTCTTAGCAGTTAGTGGGATGAGTCTCTTCTTCCCCATTCGTGGGCTCTGTCCTCACCGCCTTGGGGGAGACGGCAGGACACTCTCCAAACTCCCTCTCCAAAGAATAAGCCAGCAGAGCAAGAGCAGATCCTTGGACGTTCCCTGAAGCCCCACTGGGTCTCCACAGTCTGGTGAGAGCAAGCGGGGCTGGTGGCGTTCTCCTCTGGGCGCTCTGCCTCCTCCACCCCTCCTTCTGGAACAGTGAGCCTTCCTGCTCCCTGCGTCGCCACCGCTGGGGCTTGGAGCTGGGGCCAAGCTCTACACATAAAGCGTTGGCCTCGTGACGTTCGGCGCTAAGCCGCTGAAATGACACAAAACAAAAACTCCTTTCTCCTGTATACACGTGGAGCCTGGTACCCAGAGACCGAGTGCATCTTGCTTGTCAACGTTCCTGCTGTGTCTATGAGCTTTAAACGTGTTGAGAAAGACACTTGGCCCTTTGTTCTGTTGGGTGCTTTCGTGGCTCGCCATCCTTGGTGCCCGTCATTCCCCAGCCACAGGGCTGTGGGTCCCTCCCTTCCTGGGGGAGAAGGTGGCCGGCTGGAAGGGAAGGCGACCTCACAGAGGCAGGGGCTGGGCTCTGGAGCCACACCGCCTGCCCGCCACTCCTTGCATCTCTTGGCACGCGTGGCGTGACGCGATTTCCTTCCCGGTGCCTCAGTTTCTGTAGGTGTTCTGCAAGGATAACAATTCGGAATCAACCGTTTCCCAAAGTTTGGGTTTGGGTTAATGGAGAGAAGCCACGTATGTAAAAACACTTAAGGGAGTTCCCGGCACATAGCGCTGAAAGCTATGAGGCTCACGAAATTCTGTTCCACCACACGCCCAGAGCAGATGTGGCTGGATGGCCTGTGTTTACAAGGCGATGGCCTGTGTTTACAAGGCCTGCCCCGCCCCCTCTCGCCCTCCTCCCCCCAACCCCCCCTAATTCCCCACTCTTAGGGATCAGAGAGGAAGCGTGGGAGCTGCTTTCAGATAAGCTTTAAAGGCTTCACATAAGCTATAAAGAGGCTCTGAAGGGTGGAGGAGGCAAGCAGTCCAAGAAGAGATTGGGATCATGGGAGGAGGGTGGGAAGGAAGGGAGGACGATTTCCCAGGAGGAGGGCTGCCCGCCACAGAGCAGGGAGGCCGGAGCTGAGGATGGGCGCCCAGAGGAGCTATGTGGAATGCGTCTAACAGGTGACCTCAGGACCTTAGGCAAAGGATGTGGCCCCCAGGAAGGTCCTCAGGCGGCACCCACCTCAAGGAGCACCGCCTTCTGCCGTGGATCCTGTCCTAGCTTCCTCAGCCCCAGAATGTCTTTCCTTAGCCCAGCAAAAAGCGGGCACAGGAGGAAGGTCCCCTGTGGCTCAGCTGGGGGAGCCTCTGAAGGCTCAGGGGTGTGGACCCAAGGGGAAGGCACACGCTGTGGACATGGCAGCCTGATGTGGGCAGAAGCGTGGGGTGCCAGGGGTCATTCTAGGAGGGCCAGGCATTTATACCTTGCGAGGAACCCAAGCTGCCCATCTGTCTCCAGGTGACAAAGATTATTTGCTCGACCAAACTTTAGTCAGGCTCCTGAGCCTTCTCCTAGGTTCATCTGTGTGCTTGTAAAATCAGATTTCAGCTAGAAAGAACCCTGCTGAGTCAGTTTAACCAGAACCCCCTCGGTATCGAATGGGGTTCCTCATGCCCCTCCCCCAGGGGACACTGGATCGCCCTGGCTTGTCTTCAGCAAGAATCCTGTTGAATCTGTTCAGGCAGAACCCCCACCCCCACCCCGATGTCTCCTCTTAGTAATAATTTCCATCCACTGACCCCACCCCCCCCCCCCACCTCACCTGCTCCTTGGCTGTAAATCCCCACTGACCCATATTGTATTTAGAACTGCGCCCGGGTCTGTGCTGAGGTCTCTTTTCCCTGTTGCAACAGTCCTGAATAGGATCTGTTTTAACCGCTTTAACTACTGCCCAGCTCTGGTTTGCGTGGACATAGGCTGTGTGCTCTCCCTCTGCCAAGACTCTTCTCTGCATCCTGAGCAGCACAGGGCTGCTTGGGTGGCATTCGGTCCCTTTCCCATTCAAATGTGTGTGCAACTTTTCCTGTTTCCATTATCCACTTCGTCTCATTTTCTTAAAACTTCCAGGCTCTCATCTTCTCCACCTGCCCTCTGTCCCTAAAGCCAAGGCCTCCTTCCACATCACTGGCTGTCATTCTCTGCCCCCTGAGTGCCCAGCTTCAGGGCTCCTCTAGCCCTCACCCTCCTCAGCCCTCTCTGCTGGATGAGACAGAGACCTCTTGGTGGCTCTGGTCCTGGGAGGTAACTCTTCTCTCAGGATCGTGCTGCTCTCCTTCCCTTCTCTTCTCATCTCTCATCACCTTCCCTGCTTCAGGATTACTATAGCATCGATGGCCTCTCCTCCAGCATTTCCCAAATGCGTCCCTGAGAGTTCCGAGGAAAAGTGAATGTTGTTACTCAGGCAGCGGAGGGCCTGCATTTTCACCAAGCTTCCAGTCGATGCTGATGCTGAGGACCTGTGAACCTTAGTGAGTAGCAAGGGTTGAGAATTCAGGGTGCCATGCACACATCTAAATTCTCTGCCTAGCAAAATCAGGAGCATTTGGGGTTTCCTTGCAGCGTAAAAGGGTCTGGGAGAGAGAGCCAGAAGGACCCAGAAGATATGGAGAGAGAGAGAGAGAGAGAGAGAGAGAGAATAGCCATAGGACTTCCCACAATTCCTACCCACAATTTGAAGATGTGTGTGCTGTGTCGTTGTGCAGTAAAGCCCCCACTGCTGTTTTGCCCTCTGGTTCAGGAAAATGTGTTGCATATGGCCAGCCATCCTGATGTTCATGAGGGCCAGAGCAAGAATACAGAGAGGGGCTCATCTACCATATGTCTAAATAGCTAAAAGTTATCAATCAGGGTACCAAAAATTTACATATGAAAAATTATATATTATATTCTCTTAACTTGAAAAATATTCCTATATAAAGACCTAGAAGACCAAGTTTGAATTTAGAAGTTTTGAAATCCTTGGAGTTCACCTGAATTGGTGGCGCAGGGTGGCAGGCCCCAGGTACCTTCTCTGCCCACCCAGGTCTGACCAGCACTGTGAGGGGCCTCACATGCAGGCGTGGGACACACTGGCCCACCTACCTGAGCGGTGTCAGCAAAACCTGTGCTTGATTCCCTCCTATCGAATTACAGCTGCATAGCAAATATTTTTTAAGAATTTAAAGGACGGGGCCAGTATGGGAGATGTGACATGACATCCTTTCCATAAGCATGTGCCCAGAGTGAGCATGAATCAGCTGTGCTCTGGGTTAATCCTGAAGGGTGGCAGAATATGCCCGCCCCCAGAAACCCAGTGGCATAAGGATTATTTTTAGCTAAAGGCAATTGAAAAGAAGCTGATACAAGAAAGGCTCCCTGGCCTCCCTCTCTTTGCCTGAAAGCAGGATATAAATTTACAAAGGCATCCCTTCTCCCTGCCCTGAGGAAAGACAAAGGCTAATCCCCTGAAATAACATTAAACCCTTATCCCTGGAGAAGATACAGATGCAGATCTGCATAACAAACCTTACTCTTGTTTTCTGTGCTTTTCCTAGTAACTGCTAAATACTCTCCTCCCCCATACCTTTTTTTTTTCCTTGTCATTAGTTGAAGATGGTCTTTAAGCCAGAGTTCTAAGCCACCTCAGAGTGTTACTCATTTTTTCCTGAGTATCTTCCATGTATACATGCGCTATACTGTCAATAAATCTCTGTTTGATTTTTTTTTCTTGTTTTTTTTTTTTATTATTATTACAGGAATCTCAGCCAAGAACTGAGAGTGGTAGAGGGGAAATTATTTTTCCTCCCCTACGTTTCAAGTCTTTCTTGTTCACCTTTAATAGAAGGAATATTTAAAAATACATTTTCCCTCCCAAAATAAGTCCAAAGTACAAGTCAACTATATTACGTAGTGCTGGACAGAAGAAAGCACAATCTATTCCCACGTTGGAAGAAAACAATTGTGTTTAATTATTGTTGTTGCTGTTGGACTTTTGGAGAGATGGTTTGTCAGACTCCAATATGGGATCTTCCTAAGGGACTTTCAAAAGTAATTTGGACTATGCTCAATATTTACGTTACATGTGGTCCTCTATAATCAAGACAGAATAGAAACTATACCAGAATAGGACCATCCAGGAGAGCCACTGGAGACTTGAGACCCCAGCTGGATGCTGTTGTTCCTATAACAGAATCAAAACGTGGAGAGGGTCTCAGGTAGGATGGTTGCAGTTAGACTGGGAAGGCACAGATGTCAGAAATCACAAAGAAATCTTGACAGACTTGAAAATGGGCTAAACATGAGGACCAAAAGAAGGTGGCGGTAACAGCCAGCAAGCTCTAAGCTCAGGAAACTTGGAGAATGGTGGGACAAAGGGCAGAAATGAAGAGTCAGGGGGAAGAATGGAGTGTTGGGGGAAGGATTTAAAGAGTGTGGCTACTATACGCATGTTGAGTTTGAGGGGCTGGGGGTGCATGCAGGTACATAGAGTTAGTAGCACCTGGAAATGCAAGGTTAGGGTTGACAGGGAGGTCAGTGCCAGAAATTGCATCAGGATGATGGTTAAACCATGAGAACAGATGTGGGACAAGAAAAGGCCTAGGTCAAAACCATGGAAGAACAGCAGAACGTAGTCCCCGTTAAGGATCTGGCTGGGGAACGAGAAGGCTGAGGCTGCAAAAAAGGAGTCAGGGATAGGGGCCAAGGCCCCCTGCCCTCTTTCAGCCAGCCTTGGTGATGTAGCCTAATGATCTTTGTAAGCAAATCTGATCAAATCCTTCCCACACTTTAAAATCTACCTTCAGATGAAGCCCCTGGGTGGCTCAGTCGATTAAGTGTCTGACTTCAGCTCAGGTCATGATCTCACGGTCCGTGAGTTCGAGCCCCGCGTCGGGCTCTGTGCTGACAGCTCAGAGCCTGGAGCCTGTTTCAGATTCTGTGTCTCCCTCTCTCTCTGCCCCTCCCCCATTCATGCTCTGTCTCTCTCTGTCTCAAAAATAAACAAACGTTAAAAAAAAAAATAAAAACAGGGGCGCCTGGGTGGCTCAGTCGATTAAGTGTCTGACTTCGGCTCAGGTCACGATCTCGCGGTCCGTGAGTTCGAGACCCGTGTCGGGCTCTGGGCTGATCGCTCAGAGCCTGGAGCCTGCTTCCGATTCTGTGTCTCCCTCTCTCTCTGCCCCTCCCCCGTTCATGCTCTGTCTCTCTCTGTCTCAAAAATAAATAAAAAACGTTAAAAATTTTTTTAAAAAAATAAATAAATAAATAAAAAATAAAAACAAATAAAATCTACCTTCAGAGAATGAAGTCGAAATTTCTTACCACAACTGCAAGACTCTCCACCTTCTTCTGCTCCATGCTTCCATCTACAAGCCATCCCAAGGATGCCATGCACTTTTTCACCTCTGATTCTTTTTTTCCCAGTTTTTCTTCTGGGAAGTTCCTTCCATCCTACCTGGCAAACTTTTACTTACCCGCCAAGATACCAAACACTCATCACCTCCTCTGGTTAGCCAGCTCCCAGCAATCCACTGCAGGTAGAAATAATTAGGTCCTTTTGGTTTTCCCACAATACTTTTTATGTTGTTTTTAACACTCACTGTTGTTTTGTGTATTATTATTATTATTATTATTATGTCTTCTTTCTGAATCAAGCCCAAGATCAAGCAGTCCAGATTAGGGAAGCAAGAAAAGGCACCCAAAGAAGCCAGCAGAAGCCAGGGCAACGCTAGGACCATGGACAGAGGAAGAGAAGGCATCAAATCAGAGGCTAAGGGGTGCCTGGGTAGCTCAGTTAGGTGAGCCTCTGTCATGGCTTGTGGGTTCGAGCCCTGCATCAGGCTCTGTGCTGACAGCTCAGAGCCCGGAGCCTGCTTCAGATTCTGTGTCTCCCTCTCTTTCTACCAGTTTCCTGCGCTCTCTCTCTCTCTTTCTCTCTCTCTCTCAAAAAAATGAATAAACATTAAAAAAAACCAACAAATCAGAGGTTCAGATGAGAGACCACCTAAAGCTGATCCTGGAACATGCTTTAGAACTGGTAGATCTGGGAGTGAGTGACAGCATTTGGACTTTGAATTACTTTGATTAGCTGGTGAGAAGGGCTTCTTGAAGTCCTCTCTGATCTTCCAGAAGCTCTGCCCTCATGGGATTGGGGAACAGAATGAGGCCTGACATACTAGTCTCTTCTGAGATTTGATAACATACTTTTCTAACTCATGTTGATGCTTTTGCTGATCTTTTCCAGATTTGGTCACATCCCCAAGACTCCTAGTAAAATCTGTACCCAAACCTCCTATAGGAGGCTCCCATCAATGGCTTTATTCTTTGGGAGGCTTCAAGTGCCAGTTAAGCAATGGGAGAAGGGTCCATTTAACTCAACCCCTCTGTTAGGGCTCATCAACTGAGAAACTCCCTCTGCATGGTTCTCTCACTTCACTGTAAAGAAAGAAAAACCAGTGATTTAGGTGGAACAAGGTGATTGTCATCTTACCCTCAAATATGTTTCCCTTTCTGACTTGCCCACATTTTTTCAATAGTATCTATCACTAGATTTATTATTCCTAAGTTGCATGCGATGTTTAAGTTGTGTCGTAAATACTAAAGACACAGCTCTTTGAGCTGATTTCTCAAACAAGGTAATTACAGGCTGGGAGCTTTTTCAAAATCTTGACTTTAAAAGAAGCATTTAAATAGGACATTACAAAACTTTAAAGCAGTTAATTATTTCCTCAAAGGGTTCCTAAAAAGAGCCACTTACACTTTTTTTTAATGTTTATTTTTATTTATTTTGAGAGAGAGAGGGAGAGAGAGAACCTCAAGCAAGCTCTGTGCTGTCGGTACAGAGCCCAACACGGGGCTTAATCCCATGACCATGAGATCATGACCTGAGCCGAAATCAAGAGTTGGACCCTTAACTGAGTAAGCCACCCAGGCTCCCCAAGCCACCTACTCTTTTTAGGTAAACTTTATTAAACTTACTTCTGGGGGCACCTGGGTGGCTCAGTCAGTTAAGTGTCCGACTTCAGCTCAGGTCATGATCTCACAGTCCGTGAGTTCAAGCCCTGCGTCGGGCTCTGTGCTGACAGCTCAGAGCCTGGAGCCTGCTTTGGATTCTGTGTCTCTTCCTCTCTCTGCCCCTCCCCTGCTCATGCTCTGTCTCTCTCTGTCTCAAAAATAAATAAAAACATTAAAAAAATTTAAACTTCTGTGATTTTAAAAACTACAAAATATCTGATTCAGGATATAAGTTGAGGTGTTTTTTTTTTTTCATTTCCATCTCAGGCAATTTTACTTATATCATTTGTCAATTAATTAGTTTAAAAATTAATTTTGGGGCGCCTAGGTGGCTTAGTCGGTTGAGCGTCCAACTTCAGCTCAGGTCATGATCTCGCCACTGGTGACTTTGAGCTCCGCATCGGGATCTGTGCTGACAGCTCAGAGCCAGGAGCCTGCTTAAGATTCTGTGTCTTCCTTGCTTTCTGCCCCTCCCCTGCTTGCTCTCTCTCTCTCTCTCTCTCTCTCTCAAAAATAAATAAACATTAAAAAAAAATTAAAAAATTAACTTTGATCATAAAAGTAATAAACGTCAACATAAAAATATTTGAGAAATAGAGAAAACACACGCACACAATATAACTATGTAAACATTCTATTTTGTACACTGGTCTTCTCTCCATGCATATGTATACAAACTAGACATATGAGTAAAATTATTTTCATTATATAATCAAGTTCTTTTTATTACGTAATATAAAATTAAATATTACTCTGTGACTTGCCCCTTACACTCAAGAATATTCTGAGCATTTTTCTAATTTTGTTAAATATTCTGAAACATGATCTTAATAGTCAGTATTCCAAAATGAGGGAATACATAATTTATTCAACCAAGACCATATGTTGGAACTTGTATAAATGCCAGAAGGAAGGTCCTTATTAGCACAATTCACTTTTCTTGAAACCGTATCTCCCTCTCCCTCCGTGGATAGGCCATGGTTTTGTACCTGTGACCCTGTCTCCTTGGCAACGGAGCAGGGCCAATCAGAGCACTGTACATAGGAACCCAAAACTGGGGCTGAGAGACAGGTGAGACAATCCCTGGGCAGTAAAGATTCACACACACACACACACACACACACACACAGAGTCCTATTCTTTGAAAACGTGGTTTCAGGGAGAGGACATAAACATCCCGGCTTCTCTATAGCCACCCCGTCACTTCTGGTCCTTTCCTGGGGCCTGGCTATAGCCAACGCAAGGACCGTATTTTGTCCTTGTAGGAAATTCTCCCCTTTTTCCTAAGCTAACTTGGATAGGTTTCTATTTCTTGCCATCCAAAGGGTTCTATATAATGATAAAGGAGCAAACATTTTTAAACACACGTATTGTAACGCTTTCCTCCAAAAAGTCACGTCTACCTCGTGAGTTTCTTGAGTTTTGGCACAGAGGATCTTTACTGGAGACAGGTCTTGCTCAGAAGCAAGTCCACTGTTTAATATTAAGTGCTAGCAGAGGGCAAGAGGCGAACATATCCATTTGCAAGGTATCAACAGAGACTTAACTTGCATTTACAGGGATGCATGCTATAATCGTAGTTGACATGCGTAGGCACAGGACTCAGAGTATAGGAGGAATTTTCCTTTTGAGGGGCTGAGGTGGGGGGTAATTCTCCCCACGAATTTGAAACAGAGAACTGTTCCCGTAGATTGTAGTAATCCGAGCCCATGTGCCAAGAGGCAAAGACTTAGGGGCTTGTTTCTGTCATGAAATGTTACATCCTGGTTCCTGGTAAGGGGGTCCCGCCGGAGAAGGACCGAAACAGCATAGAGCGGAGGCGGGTTTCTGCAGAGCCTTTCATAGCCACCCCCACCACACGGACTATAGATGTTATGCTCCCTTGTTCATGAGGCCTCATAGTCAGACCTTCCATGACTTGCTCTTTTGTTAACTTGCCGCCTTGCTCTCGTGATTTCCACCCGTTTGTTTAGTAGCTGGGCACTCTGACTTTACACGGAGGCAAAGTAAAGAACGCTGAGGGAAAGGACCTCACGTACGTAATTATTAGGGTCTGGCTGGACCATACCACTCAGGTTGCTTGCCTCACGTTCCATTTATTTCTTTATTATTCATTCATTCATTCATTCATTCATTCAAGTGGATTTATTTATGAGAGAGAGAGAGAAAGCACGTGCAAATGGAAGGATAGAGAGAGGAGGAGAGAGAGAATCCCAAGCAAGCTCCACACGGTCAGCACAGAGCCCGACACAGGGCTCAAACCCACGAACTGGGAGATCTGAGCCAGAACCACGAGTCAGATGCTCACCCAACCGAGCCACCCAGGCACCCCTCCTCATGTCCCTTTTAAAAGGAGAGATTCCTCTGCAGCTCCCCGGGGTCTCAACGTATCGGCGCAGGGACATCTAGCAGGAATCACCTGCGTTTCGCCAACAGGGAATCTCTCTATTGCCAAAGTTAGCAATGTTGGTGCATCACCTTTTCCCCAGGCCTTGAAACTAGCTTGTTTATAATGCCCCGACACCAAATTAATGAAAGGAAATGAATACCAGAAGTCTCTGTTAGGGCATGGACTGAATCACCTGTCTACGCTTGAGATAAGAGGTGTCTCGTTGAACCCTATTACCAAGCCACCCTCGAAGAAGCATTTCAAGATGCCCGCATCCCATGGTACCTTTCACCCTCTGTCATCGCCCTCTCCCATTCGATCCTAATGACCGATTTCCTTCAGTGACGATTGCTGAAGTTTGTAAAGATACATAGGCTCTGGCTCAGTCTGCCACGGGTCAAATCCCAGCTCCGTGATCTTGTGTTTCTTCTGCTTCCCTTTTTTTCATAGGTGCTATTCGATGTCCCATGCGGCATGTCTCACGTGAGGACCAAATGAAATAACAGAAGCAAGTGCTTCGTCCAGTGGTCTGCCAGAGAGTAAATGCTCAACAATTCTGAGCTCTTATTATTATTATTGTTGTTTACTTGTCTATTATCTTAACTCTGCTATGGGTGGGCAGGGACTGTGTCTTTCTTGGTTTTATTCCCCAGCATTTAGCTCAGTGCCTGACACTTAAGGTGGGTTCTCAACAAACATTTGTTGGTTGGGGGAAGGAAGGAAGGAAGGAAGGAAGGAAGGAAGGAAGGAAAGGAAAGGAGGAAGGAAGAGACAAACTTGTGTAAGCAGGGTCCACGTCCCCCATCTTGTTGCTTTCCTTATATTGGAAAGACATGTGCAACACTGAGAATGGAGTACAGAGAAAGGTTTTCATGGCATGTAGGGCTCTTCTGCACCTCTGTTAGGTAGACAGTATGTCCCTTGTCTGTTATGTGATGACCTGAGAACCATCTTTTTGCCGCAATCACCAATGGTTTTCCCTAGACAAAACTTAATGGTCTGCATCTATGATGAAGAAGGTAGGAGAAGTAGCGAGCTACATATAGGGTTTAAGCCATCTCATGGAAAGCATGGTTCTCCAGGATCTGTTTTCTAATGATGCAAATTGCTACAGAGATAGCCATAGGCAAAAAAGAAATAGGAGAGAAACCTACACGTGTAGTAAAAATATAAAGAGATGCATGGGCCCCATGATCTCAGAACTTAGGGTCAAGGTTACCTCTTGGGCATGGCAAGGGCTGCTCATGAGAATGAGGGAGAGTGCACGGTGGGGGATGGTTTCTGAAGCCAGGTGGTGAGCCTCTGGGGGTTCATGTATCATTTTTTATACGCCTTGTGTGTTTCAAATATTTCTTAATAAATCGAAAGCAGTGGCCAAAGATCACGAAGACGGTTCAGAAAAGAAGTACAAATTGCCAGTAAACACATGAAGAGATGTTCAAGTTGGGTGGGGGATGAAGAGGGAGAGAGAGAGAGAGATCAAGCAGAGAAAAACCCTAGACAAAGCAGATAATCGCTCTACCAACCACAGGAAGTAGCCCGCAGCATTAGCTTTCCTCTTCGTTGTGCTTCTGGAAGGATCAAGGAGGACAGGGCAATGAGTCAGACCCACACACTTTGCCTCCAACTGAAATTGAGGACAGAGTGAGGGATTTGAAAGCCTCTCCTGAGGGTGCTTGAGTTTTGCTTGTCTACTCTGGGGAGGGAGAGGGGGGAGAAGTAAAGTTTAGACTGTGACATTATTTCTGGCCCTTACACCCAACACAATCTGGTTTAAGGAAAGTAAGAGCCATAACTATTATTCTACAACAGTTTTCCTGTGGTTGGTCTCCCCTGTATCTTCCACACAGGATTCAAAATGCAGAGGCTGTTTGATAAAGTCTGTATCAGTGTAAAAGCCTTTGTGGCTATACCAAATGCATATACAAAAGAAACTATTTTATTTTTATTTTTTTTAATTCATTTATTTCTGAGAGAGAGCAGGGGAGGGGCAGAGAGAGAGAGAGAGAGAGAGAGAATGAATCCCAAGCAAGCTCCATCTCGTGAACCGAACGTGAGATCACGACCTGAGCCGAAATCAAGAGTCTGACACTTAACTGACTGAGCCACCCAGATGCCCCAGGAGAAACTATTTTAAATTGGCTCTGAGTTTTCCAAGAGAGTCTTCTCAAATTAGCTAATTCATTAGCGATAATTTGATTTAAGGATTTGTAGTTAGCTCACTATACCACAAATGGAAAATTTAAAGCTGGAAGAAAGGCTGTGGATTTAGTTTCACAGTTGCATTTTCCAGATAAATTAAGGCCAGGGAGATTAAGCGATTTGCCTGATGGTAGGCAGCCGGGCTGGCATCGGAGCCCAGGTCACCACACCAAACACTTTGTGTGGTTTGTGTCCCTTCCTTGGTTCTAGATCAGTCTCAGGGGGATGCCGACTATGAAATCTGGCAGGTGCCTCTTCCTGGGACTCGAGGGCATTCTGGGGGTCCTACCTGTGGCACAAGCACATCCCACCCGGCTCTCTTGACTACAGGCACTTGAGGCATCTGCTCCAGGACTGACGTTGGGGATGACGTGGCCCACGTTCATGGTCAGAAAGCCATCCTGGATACGATTCGCCCACCAGCAATCATCTGAGCAATGATGAACTTCTTGGTTTTCGATTAGGTAGCTAATAAAAATAAGAGGCATCTCCCAATATGCCAAAGTCACCAATGTGGAGATTCATGTCACCTGGTCCAATGTTTTATCCCTTATTGGGTCTTTCTCAATTTTTTTCAAGCAGAGCTCCTCCCTCCTCCTCTGTTTGCACCAGATTTCTTAGGCTGTATTATAATGACCTAATTTGTGTCGTTTCTCCTAGTGGAACCAAGAGCCCCTTCAAGACAGGGTTTCTGACTTACTCAGCTGCATCTCCAGCAGCTAGAACCCTGCTTGGCCTCTAGCGGTTCTTGGGACCAAATGATGGCCAGCAGGGTCTTGGAGGAAGGTGGCACGTGGGCCGAACAGGAATTCAAATGAACGTTCACACTACCAAACATAAAGTCACTAAAATTAGGGGCATCATATGCATTATCACCTAAACCAGTATACCCTTGAATGAGGAGGGACACTACCGATAATTACAATGAGACAACTGGCATAAATCGAGACTGTTCCCAGAAAACTGGGGTGGACAGCTATCCTTCTAACCTAGGTTTAAAAAGTTTTACCTCTGGACATTACATTCCACGGGAGACCCACTACTAAATGCATGACCTGAAAACCACTAAGAAGAGGTCTGCTGAACCACATTCTAATGAATCCATAAAACCACATTCTATCAACACGTACTGGACAAATCGGAGTGCCAGCCCAGACCCTGCCCGGATCTTGCCTTTCCGTCCTTGCTACAAGGTTATCACGTGACTCTACCCTGTGGTGGGGATTGATGGGTCTGAGTGGTCACCTGACCTGAGATGGCCCAATCAGAGCCCTCCCCCTGAGATTCCGGGCCTACAGCCGAGGGGGACCGGATGTCTTTGGGCCCCTGATGCAAATGCTCGTGGTAGCCATGCACCCACCACGTGGGGACGGGGCGGGGCTGCCAGAGGACTAGAAGCGACAGACAGAGACGGGCCCCTGTGGCCCACCTCTAACGTTGTGAGGGCCCCAAGCAAGACTACGATGGAAGTCTACGTGTTTAAACACTTGGAAATCGTACATCCCTTGTCAAATAGAATATGTTCTGTCCTCCTAGCGGAATGCATTTTTATGACAACAAAGATAGATAAATATGTAAGGCGACAGGTTTTATATATTCAGAAATTTGCACAATACCAAAAACAGTTGAATGTAGTCATAATTACACATGTCTGGGTGCTCCCACAGACTGAGAAGTCCACCTGAGTAATACAGACATGCATGATTCATAAATCGTATTAATTCCATAAAATTATACTTCTTGCCTTTTTAAAAAAATTTTTTTAATGTTTATTTATTTTTGAGACAGAGAGAGACAGAGCATGAGCAGGGGAGGGTCAGAGAGGGAGGGAGACACAGAATCCAAAGCAGGCTCCAGGCTCTGAGCTGTCAGCACAGAGCCCCACGCGGGGCTCAAACCCATGAACCGTGAGATCATGACCTGAGTCGAAGTCAGATGCTCAACCGACTGAGCCACCCAGGTGCCCCTTTCTTGCCTTCTTTTAATACAATCAGTAGTGTCATGGTCAAGATTTTCACTTAATTTGTGCTCTAGTAATAATCTAAAGGATTAAAGGTTTGGAAGATGTAATTGAAGTCAACGTATACAAAATTTGCATATATTTTCATAAAGTGTCAGTTAAAGTCAATGTAAAAATGTTGTAAACAAAATATTTGGTTCTCAACGTTTTCTTCTACAATGCTCAGCATCATCTAATGCAATTAAAGGCAATAGAGTTCATAAATATCAAATTTAAAACCAAACTTCTGTAGAGCTGAATTTTTCATTTAGTTTTGAAATATAGCTTCAATTTTAAATATAAAAACGTGCAGCTCTAGGGGCACCTGGGTGGCTCAGTCGGTTAAGCATCCAACTTCGGCTCAGGTCATGATCTCACGGTTCATGGGTTTGAGCCCCGCGTGGGGCTCTGTGCTGACAGCTCAGGGCCTGGAGACTGTCTGGGATTCTGTGTCTCCCTCTCTCTCTGCCCCTTCCCCACTCACACTCTGTCTCTCAAAAATAAATAAATGTTAAAAAAAATTAAAAAAAAAAAAAAAAAGAAACGTGCAGTTCTAGGGGCACCTGGGTAGCTCAGCCTGTTAAGCATCCGACTTGGGCTCAGGCCACGATCTCTTGGTCTGTGAGTTCGAGCCCCACGTCGGACTCTGTGCCAACAGCTCGGAGCCCGGAGCCTGCTTGGGATTCTGTGTCTCCCTCTCCCTCTGCCCCTCCCCTGCTCACACTGTGAAGAATTGGTATCATGTTCTGTGTAAGTTGTGCCTTGCCAGCATAGCTTACCAGTTATCACGAGCAACTGTCACAAAGGCCGTGAGATCATGAGAGCCTCTGGAGTCAGGCACTGCTAAGAAAAGACACCTCCCCGCGGAAGAATTCACACTATGTGAAGGGAAGAATTTGACAAGACAGGTTTTCTCTTTTATCTAAGATATTGACTGCTTAAAAAAGTTCCAAGAGAAATGTTGTAGGGCGTAATCTCAATGCTGCCTGGCCTCATCACATGCACAGGGTATTGGGAAGCTTGGGGTGGCTCAGGCTGTACCAGGCCAAGTTCACTAGGTGATCTGCAGCTGCACTACTGGGCATGTATGTTACCCATTTTCTGACCCAAGATATAGACATTAGAGGGGTCAAGCAGCATGGGGATGGACAGATGAAGATCTTTTTTTTTAATGTTTGTTTATTTTGGAGACAGAGAGAGACAGAGCATGAGCGGGGGAGGGGCAGAGAGAGAGGGAGACACAGAATTGGAAGCAGGCTCCAGGCTCTGAGCTGTCAGCACAGAGCCCGACGCGGGGCTCGAACTCACAAACCGCGAGATCATGACCTGAGCCGAAGTTGGACGCTTAACCGACTGAGCCACCCAGGCGCCCCAGATGAAGATCTTTTTAATGAAAATGTGGATACTAAATGAATTGCAGCAGCCAAGATTTTACTGGTTACCTAAAGGCACTGAAGACGCAAATGTTCATAGGCAGTACATTTTTAAAATCACAATCAGAAATAGAATATCAGTTATGTCATGTTAGAAGAACTTTAGAAAAATGTTTTAGGGGTGCCTGGGTGGGTCAGTCGGTTAAGCGTCCAACTCCGGCTCAGGTCATGATCTCGCGGTTCGTGAGTTCGAGCCCCGCATAGGGCCCTGTGCTGACAGTTCAGATCCTGGATCCTGCTTGGGATTCTGTGTCTCCCTCTCTCTCTGCCCCTTCCCCGTTCATGCTCTGTCTCTCTCTGCCTCAAAAATAAATAAACGTTAAAAAAAATTTTTTTTTTTAAAGAAATGTTTTAGAGGCATAAGGTCTGGAATAAGCCTGAGAGAACATACGCTTTTTCTTATTGGACTAATCCCACTAAGAAATCATTTATTGCCGACACAAAACTGAAAGGGTAGGTAGGTAATGCACTGGGTGTCAGCCAGACTCTGCCATGTATTGAAAAAAATGAAAACATCTGTAAGGAAGAATGGACCGATGTTAATAAGATGATGCATTATGGAGAAGAGCAAATGGCTTCATAAAGCCTTTGTAAAGGCTTTAGAAAACAAATGTAGTTCACAGCCAGGGAAGGAAGACTTAGGTCAGAAGGTTTTAACTGACTTGGGTCAATAGTGTGATGAAATGGCATTAAAGAGCTGCTTGTAGCCTTCGTTACATTTCTATAGAATTTATGACCTGTATTCATGGATGCCTGTATACGCAGGTGGATGTAAACTTCTGGGGGTGCTGGTAACATGCTGCTTCTTCATCTCGATGGTGGCTATAAAGGTGGGTTGGGTTTGTGGCGTTTCCTCAGTGCGTAAACGTACGTGTGCCTTCTTCAAACGTGTGCGGTACTTGCCTCGAGATTTTGAGAGAGAAAAGAATGGCTCCTTCACACTCCACACTGGCCGCGCAGCATCAGGACTGTTATTGTTACGTACAAGTGTTTCCTCTTAAGAAGTACGGAGACGAGGTGGAAGGAGAAAGTGAATGGCCAAGAGCACTATGGGGGGGGGGGGGCGGGGCTCTTTAGCCTGAAACCGATAAGGCCCGCGATTGGGGCAGAGTGGAGGTCGGGGGCGGGATTCTTGGGGACGTTCTGTGCGACAGGATGGGCGATGGTGCCAACTTACTGTAGGCTGCCACCGGCCCTATCGGCCCCGCTCGCGTGACCTTGAGAAGCCATTCAAGTGCTAGAAACATGACAAGGTGTCTATACAAAACACGTTTAAGCGTACAGTTTATGGAGTTATTGTTCCGCCGCTGATATTATTCTTTGGTGTCATATGTATCTGTACGCGTTATTTTAAACCTTTGTGAAGTGGGGTGGGTAAACACACATATTTGCCTGAAGCAGAAGGTTGCTTTACTTCGGAAGTTACTTCTACACCAAACCGGTAATTTAGGACTTAATGTGCATGTATAGAACGCTCTAGACTTAACGCCTGCTAATGAAAGGATTCACCGATTCAGAATCCATTTCTGGACAGAGATGTATTATTTTAAATTCTGACCCTAGTAAGTGACAATTCCTAGTCCTGGCTGAGATCATAAGCCTTGACAAATTTGCTCCTTTTTACGGTATCTGTAGAGTTGCATTTAATAATAATAAAGAGTGAGCCCGTGAAACCCTACGTCCTCCCATCCTCAACCCCAATAAGAGCAGAACCCTAGGCCCATGCTTGCTGGACCTTGCCACAACCTTGTTGCGTGGTTCTGTGTGTCCTATGTAAATTTTAGGTCCTGTAAATAATAAACCTTGGTTTTTTCAGAGTTCCTCAATGGTTATCGCTGAAGGGCCCCTGAAATCACAGTAAGAACCACAAGGGCTGGTCCAACCTTAACATTGGTCATTGACAGACTATGACAGGCACACATTAATTACCTCATGGGGGTTTTCAAGAGGATTAAAGAAGCTAATAATGTACAACGCTAAGAAAAATGCCAACCTGGGTACCTAAGTGCTACAATGTGTTAGTTCCAAAAGGGTCTCTCACCCTGTAGAGGGAAGCATCAGGTTTGAGTCCCCCCAGGAAAGATGGCGGCAAACCTTGGCACTGAGAATGGAGAAGCGATGGCCAACAGGGGAACCTCCACAGCAGTTGGACAGTTCGGCCCAGTCCTGCAGGTCATCATGGCGCCCGGTAGACGCCAGGACTCTGCCAGCAGCTGGAAGAGGGAAGGGGAATGGGCGGTGTATGCCTGGACTCGCTTCCAACCACAGGGACTCCCACTGTAATTACTGTCCCACAGAAATGTGGAGGGGCTGTTCCTCTCTTTAGGGTGACAGCACCACCCAGTAGAACTTTCTGTGATGATGGGAATGTCCTGGATCTGCCCTTCCCAATACTGAGCACTTGAAATGGGGCTAGTGCAGGTGAGGGAAAAGCATTCACTTTTAATTTTTAAAAGTAACCTCGACGCTAATGTGGGGCTAGAAGTCATGGTCCTGAGATCAAGAGCCACATGCTCTACCCGTGGATCCAGCCAGGTGCCCCTACTTTTATTTAATTTTAAAGAACATTTAAATAGCTTAGGCTGGGGCAGGACTGCAGTGACGGCTAGACATGAACCTTTCTGGGGTATTTAGAGAAGTAAATTGTATTGGATGGGATGTGGAACTGGGTGGTGATTTGGAAACTAGGGAAGAGCCAGTGTAGACCCAAGGAGGCCACCTGGGTTTCTGGCTGGAGCCACTGGGTGGAAGGATGCCATTTATGAAAGAGGAAGAGTGGGGAAGGGACAGACTTCAGGGCAAGGAATGAGCAGCTCCATTATGGACAACTTAAGCTATGTTCATGAATACGGCCAAATCTGGTTGGGGACATACTGGCCTTTTAATCTCTGGTCTGATCCACATAAATCTCACTTCCTTATTTCCAAATTACTGGAAGATAAGTATATTAGGAAAATTCCACATAAAATTCCTACTTGACCAACACGTCTTATCTAGAAGATCTTTTTAAGTCTTTGGAAAGTTTGCATCTTTTGTTTCTTAGGAGCAATTTTACAAATAAAGCTCAGCTACTCCTACAAGTTCTGTGACATTGAGTTCATAATAATATTAGTTACCACCAGAGAACATCACTTGGGAATATTTCTGTGGAAAAAACTTTAATCCTAAAGTCTAATTAGGGTCTCTCCAGGCTGTGTCATCCCATATAATAGCCACTAGCTACCTGTGGCCCGACCTGCAGGGCATTGGGAACACAGCCTCTCACTCGCATCTGACCTGGGCAGAGATGACCTCAAACATGGGATTTCCAGTTCATCACGGAGGTGGAGGGGGACGAGGCTGAGGGTATCACACACCTATCAGGAAGGGCTTAACATTATGCCATAAACCAAAAGGATACGTGTAGCTACCAAGATAAAAACGAAACAGATAAAACAAACAGCAGTCTTGTTTCCTCAGAATGATCAAAAGGTTTTGATGTGAAATTTTAAGGATAAAAGCAAACCAAATTCTGACTTTTAAGACAGAGATTTATGTTCTGTAAAAAAGCTTTAAACAGAGAATAACTTGCATGATGCAACTCTGGTTGATTTTTAGGCACAGTTTTTCAATTTAATAGAAGAGGCGAAAACTTGAAATATCATGATATAAAAATGCATTCCAAAGCTTCTCGTGACAGCGCCCCAGCGGTTAGTACCTTCTTGGCCACCAAACAAAACTGCACGTAACACAGTTCGGACCACAGTCAACTTGGCCCAAGCGTTGTGGGACTTGGGGCAGGAGACGGAATGTTTTCCCAAAACATCTTGAAATCACAGAATTTAGCACGTCAGTATTTCTGATGATGTGATAATCACCTTACTTGAATGAAGCGAAACGGGGCTATTGAAATAAAAATGCAAAGGTAGGCATTTGGAGTTGGTAAACCAAGTTTCAAGAAAGATATATTCCAATTCTGGGGGTTCGACGCATCGTTGCATTTTAGAAAAGTCAGCTAATTTATTTGGACCATTTCCCCCAGTTGAAACATCGGTATCTCGTAATTCAAAATCTTAAAGAGCGAGCAATAAAGTGAAGGGAGGTCTTTGATAAAAGTGAAGAATTCTGGCTTTGAGAAAATAAGCAAAAAGGGCAGAAAGGTTAAAAGCCTGTACCTTTCTACTTTGTTTAACCCCCGCCAGCGCCATCCTGCTGTGCAACGCACAGCATCTCTGGAGGAGCTCTTTTGTGGTTTCAGAGTCTGCAGGTAGACCCGTCTGCTCGAACAGCATGAAGCTGAGAGTACAAAGAAACGGAATATATGGGACTTTGCACGGTGCCGTGTGACATCGTCTCTGAGTCTTGGGAGAAGCCCGAGGATTGAGTCTGTGGTTCCGGAGACCGTGGTGGGGCAAGGCAGGCCCTGGGTTTAGCGAGGACCATGGCTTCACCAGCTCGATCTCTTGGGAGAGTCATTCCCGGCCCAGAGCCTCAACTCCCTCCCCCTGTGGAATGAGAACAGACGCTTGCCCTCTGTGGGCGCAATGCCGGCGTCAGGAGAAGACTGACCTGTGGAGGCGAAATCTGTTCACAAGATGGGGTGTGCCTGACAACGTAGACCCTTATTCCCTCCCCTTCTGGTGGCCACCAGATGAGACACGAACGGGAGCCACACTCAGTGGCTGCTGTGAAGCCGTGTCAACGCGTGGACAGCGTGTGTCCGAAGGACAGGTCACCTTGATCAAAAGCTGGGTTCTACCGAGCCGGGCACATAACGGCTCACGTCCAGCGTCACTAAAGTCAAGCACGATGTCCTGGCGTGCTACCCCTTACGTGAGATTTCAAGACAAGGAGTAAATAGCAGGGAGCAGCGAACAGTTTCTGATCTGGAAATGGCAACAATTTAATGAACCCATTTTACTGTCATTTACCCTGCCTCGGGTGGTGGTGGGGGGGAATCATTCATTTCCCGAAGGTTTTTACACCTGTAAGTGACACTAGTTCGCAGAATAAAAACATACGTAATCCAGTGTCAAAAACCGGTGAGTTATAGAAACCACCCCTCGTTTATTTTTTCCAACACAGAGAAAAAAAAAAAAAAAACAACAACAACGAAACAAAACATGGTTCCATAATCCAGTGTTTGGGTCACTGGCAATACAGTCTGCATCAGTCACAACAGACGTCCCTGGCCGTGAGCGCTGTGGGGCACGGTGGTGGCCCGCGAGTGTCCTATCGTTCGAATAAAACGGGGGTCGCACGCGTGAAGGTCACGTGAGGGGAAACAAGATGGCCTACCACGATGTGCACATAAAGGAGGTCTTTGAAAAATACCCAGATCTCTAAAGGAATGGAAACACTCCTGTGCTGTGGCCGGTTTTGTTCCTTTTAATGACCGATGTTTGGCTTTTCAAGTGAACTTCTCGGCCGTAAGGAAGGAGCCGTATGACGTTGTGGGTGGAAGCCGACGAGGCTGGTGACCTCTAGACACGCTTTCCTGCCCTGACACGGAGCCAGCTCTCTTCCCCCCAAAACCCTCTTCCGTGATTTTTGTTATGGTTCACAAAAGTAAAGAAAATGATTTCAAGTATTCAATTCCTATCAAAAATTGGTATCAAAAGTAATAAAGGACCTAGTTTCTTTAGAATGCCATGTTTTAAAAAATAACTTAGGAAGCAAGAGGTCCGGCCCTTTACTTGTATAAATACCACAGCGTGACTAGAGTTTCTTAAGACAACGTGGAGAGGAGTCAGTGTTTAGCACCTCGATCATTGATCTTAACGTTGGGAACGCCTCTGACACGGATGGGAGACTCTTATAAGAAGGTGAAATACTGCAAAAGAGAAACACAAAGAAGGAAGAGAAAAATTAACACAGATTTACCAAAAACGGCAAAGCTTATATTTATTCCTATGACATTATTCTCTTTCCAACAACCCCATGTGTGTAACGTCAGAGGCGCTGTGAACAGAACGGATGTCTCTACTGCGGTGGGCTGGGATACCTGTCGGCTCCCATAACGAGCTGCTCGCAGAGTGTAACCAGAGTCTTCGGGAAGGAAAATTAAACTCTGATGTACATGTGACTGTGACACACACACGTCCCGTCGGGGCGTGTGCTAGACTTGAATCAGAGACACGGGGCCCAGGCCCACCTCGCTCCTTATTGGCAAGGGGGCTTTCTCCAGCCCCTGCTCTTATCAGTAGCAATGGGGACAGTCTCCTTAACTCACAGAGTCACCCTGAGCAAAGGAGGAGACAATGGATGCCAACGGGTGGGGTGAAAGGGCACCTGCTCAGTGAGAGGTAGTTTTTTATTCATTCCTTAAAGACTTGTTGAAGGGTTAACACTGTGAAACCGTGTTAACAGAAGCCAGATCATTGACCTTCTGGTCCTCTTACTAAAACATGTGGGAAGAGCAATCCTGAAACGAGAATATACTGGAACGAAGGGTGACCGTTAGCAGCGATCGTTACAAAGCTAATAGAATACTTACAAATCGAACAAGAGTGCACTACAGACATGGATTTCTCTGTCTGAAACAGAGCGCAAATCACCCAGCAATTTTTAGAGCAGCTGTTATGTCTAATAGATGGGACAGGCAAAGTTGGAGGTGACATAAAACACACGGGGAAGGAGCAAGAATAAATGGGGTCAAACAGTGAGATTTGCTTGTTGTTCATGAACTATTAAAGCACCTACGAGGTTAATTTCGTCCCAAATTTCCTGGAAACAAGAATCGGGAAAGGGCAGGAGGGTGCTGGACTTCTCCTGGTAGCCGCTGGGGATGATGTCCGGTTAGCATTTACTAGTATTTACTAACCACTCACGTGTATTCCTTGCCTACGTTACAATGCAGTGCCACCTTCTCAAAGTCTACAGTGCAGTAAAAATGCGGCTGAACGGGCAAAGTGCACCCACTCAGAGTAAGTCTGAAATGGGTCCAGCTCACCCTCCTCCAATTCCCTCCTGAACCCTAGGAGTTTGGGATAAAGGGTAAAAATTAGCCAAGAGAGACAAATCCCTGATTATATAAGGAAGACGTTTGTAGCTTTTCTCTCCCACACCAGTGCCCTTGCCTTTTACTCGTTATTTGTTTTTCATCCGTGGACTCCCCCTTTTCAGGGGGTCTTACACGCCCCCTGGCAACGTGGATTCCATCACAGGCAGAGTGAGAACTCGCGAAGGGAGCACAGCCCCAGTCTCGCACAGCCCCAAAAGGAGCAGGAAGTCCCCTCCCTACTTCGGAGGAAACGTCTTTTTGTTGACCCCCCACCAAACAGTTACCTTTTCAGGTTCATCCAGCTTTTGGCTATTTTGCTAAAGGCTTCTGAACCCGGGGCTGTCATAGCTTCAAAGTCGACTAACTGAAAAAGAAGGAAGTTGAGGGATGGCATTAGTGTGGGGGAGAAAGGCTCCCTCGGAGATCTGTTTAACTTCTGGACCGCACCGCAAAAACCCAAGGACTGGAATTTCAGCACTCAGCCCGCCATCCGCCCTTCCAGCGTCAACGTACCTTCCCTTTGGGAATTTTTCCTGTTACTTCCTTTCCACTTGCCATCAACGCTCCCACGATCACGGAGTAAGCTATCACACTGTTTAAACAAAGAACAACGACCAGTCAGTCAGTCCCAGTCCACGGACAGGTATTGTGTGAAACCTCATTATGGATTTTCCACCATGGAAGACGGCATTTTATCTCTTTTAAGAATTCTCTAGAAATTAAACTTCAAAATAGTTTGTCTTAAAATATTTACTAATTTACTCCAATAAAAATATTTACAGATTCGCTATTTTAAGGGTAAATGTGACTCGGGACATTCTTCTTTTTTTTTTTCTCAATGTTTATTTATTTTTGAAGGAGAGAGAGAGAGAGAACAAGAAGGAGAGGGGCAGAGAGAGGGAGACAGAGAATCCCAAGCAGGCTCCGTTCTGTCAGTGCAGAACCTGATGCTGGGCTTGAACCCAGGAACCGTGAGATCATGACCTGAGCTGAAATCAAGGGTTGGACGCTCAACCAACTGAGCCACCCAGGCGCCCCCAGAATATTCTTTTTCTGAGGAAAAAGTGTTTCTTTTATTTAGCAGTTTTCTTCCCACCTGGCTTTTCTATTCTTATAAAGTAATGAATTAGAAAATGTGTCTGCTTCTATTTCCAGCAACTGCACCCAGTGTGGCTTTTAAAATGCATATATACAATACACTTTGTAATATAAACATATTAATCGTATTGTTTAAGCATTAAAACCTTTGGCCCACAAAGAAGAAAAGCAGAACACCTTCTCAGATTGCGCTAACAGCCTGCTTGGAAAATTGACGCGTCATGTAAATTTCCTTCCTGGCATGTAACAGACTCTCTCTTGCTTCTGACATTTAGTACACACCGACTATGTGTGCCCCTGTGCAGGGCACCCTGGGCGAAGATAACCAGCATGAGGCTCTGGCCTCTGAGAGCAAGCAGCCAGACCTGGGAGGCAGACAGCAAGAGAGCTGCAGACAAAGCCTCCTGTGTGCAGTGAGCGAAGCCTGGGGGTCACCCAAGGGGACGACCCCACGGAGGCCAAGGGCATGCATGCAGGCTACACCTTCAGGGCTGGGGTGGAGCAAAGGGGGCAGAGAAGAAGGAAGGGAAGTAGCTGGCGCAGAGGGAGAGCACGCGTGGACACGAAGGGGTGAGGCATGGCGGGCAGCCGCGCAGGACAGGGCAACGGGAAGACCCTCGAGAAGCTCCGCAGGGCAGTAAAAGGGCAGAGGAGGCCAAGGCAAGCTAGGATCAGATGGGACGGGCACTGTGCGTGACGACCCCGAGTTTGCACCTGAGCCGCTAGGTACGAAGAACGGGGGCAGAGAGGCTGAATCACTGTGTTGTTCACCTGAAACCAGGGTAACATTGTAGGTTACCTGTACTGGAATTAAAACCAACCAACCAAACAAACAAAAGAACTGGGGCAGAGAGGGGAAGGAGGAAAGCCTGGAAGAAGGGAGACTAGCCAGAAAGGTACGGGTGACGAGGGTTTGAACTGTGGCAGTAGCTGCGAGCAGTAGAGAGGACAGACCCAACCGGATTAGGGACTGAACACATGTAGGCTCCGGGGGGGGGGTGGGGGCGGGTGGGGGGAGAAGTGCAGGTGATTATAGTTGTATGTCACCCCCCTCCTGTGTCACCACGAGCCAGCAGAGCTGCTGTGAGGACAAAAGGGAAGATGCTGGCTATCCTCGCGGAGCCTGCTTAGGTGGTTGATAAAAGGGGGCGGGCAGGGGCGTGCTCACATCACACGTTCAGTGCGCACCCTAATAACAGTTAGGCTGAGGTCACAATATTTATGCTCTTGGTTTGTCTCCATGCCTTCTCAACACAGCAAAACTTACTTCCATGTTTAGGAGAGCTTTACTTTTAAAGTATTGAAGCTAAGGACATTCAAGTATATTATTTTGGCCAAAATATCGTGAATTCAAGTCTGTGCCAGCAACAGCACATGCCCCTTCCCTGATCTACGGCTCAGAGAATAAACAGAAAACTCTGCAGACTCACCCCTCCGTCTTAATGACACCTGAAAGGCCCCTGATGGATTCATAAGTAGTGAGAATTTGTTCACAATAATAAAAGTAGTATGGAATGGTTGGTAATCAAAAAGTGTAAAACTGATGGGCAAAAACTGGGAGGAAGGGGAGAAGAAGGAAGGGTAACAGTCTGGGCCGATACGAGAAGTTAAAATACAGTGAGTACAACGCATGCACATAGTAGGCCTTCAATATACTTGTGTTGAATGAATGAATCCCTGACCTGTAAAACTTTTTTTTTTTAAGATTTTTTTCAGGTGTGTTTATTTTGAGAGAGAGACAGAGAGCGAGAACGAGCAGGGGAGGGGCAGAAAGAGAGGGGGAGAGAGACAATCCCAAGCAGGTTCCGCCCTGTCAGCACGGAGCCCAGGGCATGGTTCAATCTCATGAACTGTGAGATCATGACCTGAGCCGAAATCAAGAGTTGGACAGTCAACCGACCGAGCCCCCCAGGCGCCCCCCTAACCTGTAAAACTTAAGCACACTATCTTCGAACAATTTTTCATAATTCTTTAAATGATATGGTAGATTGAGGACATAATATCTGGGTGGATTTTGGAAAAGACAAAAGGGAGTTTCTTGCCATTGCCTGGGGGTATGTAGTGCAAGCAAAAAAGAGTATGTTTTTTCAATGTAAAAACTTTTATTTAAAAACAGTTTTAAATTATAGGGTATCACTCACCTGGATCCTCGAGAGAGTGGCATTAAATTATAAAAGTAGTAAACCAAGGATAAGATTAAGTTGCAAACAGCATCAGCTTCCTAGGGGAAAAAAAAAAAAAGACATGTGCTCATGAATTTAAATACTAGATTATACACTAGTTTTTTACGAGGTGACAAGACATAAGAATCGTTTACATCAAGGAAAGGGTTATTTCATGCCTCTCCTACAGGAACCTACGTTCCCATTCTTGAATACTTCATACTCTTTGCTGCCATTTTTTCCTTTTATTAAAAAAAAATGCTTTTAAGTTTATTTATTTATTTTGAGAGAGAGCGTGTGTGTGTGAGCAGGGGAAGGGCAGAAAGAAAGGGAGAGAGAATCCCAAGCAGGCTCCCCGCGGTCAGTGCAGAGCCCGACGTGGGGCTTGAATTCATGAACTGCGAGATCGTGACCTGAGCCAGACCAAGAGTCGGGCGCTTAACCGACTGAGCCACCCAGGCGCCCGCTACCACTTCTTCCTAATGAAAGGGTATGCATACAGTTTGGTTTCGAGCAATATTTTCTGAGCTGTTGTTAAAACTGAAACCTTCTCTGATAAACATAAAAATCTCAGCCTCCTTTAATGTTACTTGACACGTCAAAATATATATTAAGATTTAAACAAAACAAAGCGCTTATTAATGCTGAGGATGGTTTCCCAAGATTCTGATAGGCACACCCTCTGCGCCGAGATTTAGGTGATAAATACACTTAATTACGTAAAAACCTGAATGCTTAATTGTAGGCATGCACTGATTGAATGCACGAGAAATGAACGGACTTCCCAAGGACCACGGATATCCACTCCAGAATGCGGATACTCTCAGCACAGCAGTAGCTGCTATCACCAAGGGGGCAGGCCAGATCCTGCCTCCAAGGAGACCCCTCGAGTTGGGGTGGGACCCGGAGGGAAGAGGTCACAGACCAGGAAAGGCCCACTGAGTGCAGCATGGGCCGCTGTCACTCTGGACCGACTTGTTCACTTCAATCTTGAGAAAGCCCAGACTTATAGCAACTATATAAATGTATCATTGCCCTTCCTCAGTCACTATCATTACTAAATACAGTAATGGTTTCCATAAGAATATTAAAAAGAAGTATTTATAGGTCATCAATGAAAACCGATCTCAAGCATAAGGTGCACGCACAATACCAGCGAAAGGGTAGAGGCTTTAAAAAGGTTACAAAAGAATCCTAGGAAGCATGGATAAAATGGATAAAATGGAAAAAACCAAAAAACCAAAAAACCTACCCCAAATTCTGATGAAAGGATCAGTACTTTTCCTTTTGCTGTTAGATCTTTATAAAGTGCATCTATTTCGGCATGATATAATTGTGTTCTTTCTTCTGTGGTTTGTGTTTCCACAGAAAACAGTATGTTGCCAACCCTAAAAATACAACAATGTGTGTCAGAGGCACGTATCATACAATTCAAAGAGCCAAACACAGAAAGCAAAAAAAAAAAAAAAAAAAAAAGGAAGGAACCAGTAGGTCGATGTGGCACAAGACGTGTGAGAGTGTGAGTGTATCCCACCTAACTACAGCCAGATTAAGGCGTGTTCCCTAAGCATGCAATTTTTTCACAAAATACAATATTCTGTTCAGTCTAACCACGTGTACCTATTATAGGAGCTTAAGCTAATATAGAAGGAAACTACACATCGTAAAAATGAGGGCATAGTAAATATTTTCTCAGACAGCCACCCTATTATGACTGAAGATCGGGAGCCAGCACTGTGCGCAGAAGAAGTTCAAGGACTCCAAGATGTCTTTTCAAGCTTTTGCTGCACACCTGGCTACACGTCAGGCACTACGGAGGATAGAAAGTTGAGGCAACAGGCGTTTATCATATAACTAAACAGTTCTTAGATCTTGTAAAGAAGAACACAGCACAGCTGTTGCATTTACTGGGAAAGGGACAGAGCCCTGAGGCCATCAATCATTATAAGACCATATGCATCACCTAGTTCGTCAGGGTTCAAAAGAGGGAGATTAGGTCTAATTTGGAAAGACATGGACGAAAACAGGAAATGCTTCATGGAGGAAGGGGCCTGAATTTGAAAATCAGGACGGGAGTGAGAGAGGCTCAGAAGCAGGGGGTGGGAGGTGACCGCAGGGAACAAGCAGCCCAGCTGAATCAGCAGGCCAAGTTCAAGCAGGAAATGTTGCTCGAGGCTGCATCACAAAAGGCTTTCGTGTCTGGCAGGGGAGGTGGTCTCGGTATCTACAGGCAGTGGAGGGTCTGCAGTGGGGAGCCACCAGGAGACGGGGACGGACGGGACGGAGACACCAGTTTTGAATCTACTTGTGCTGTGGGGGAGGGTGGCACATGGGTTGGGGGGGGTACACCCAAAATTCAAGGGATATGGAGGCTCCTAGGTGAAGCTTGGAGTTCAGATATAAGTAAGACTGGTTAATGAAAACGGTCACTGCAGTGCTATATGTTATAAAGTGAAAATGAGAAACACTCTAAATGGTCAGTAACAGAAAAGTAGTAAGAGAAACTCAAAAATATCCATCAAATGAAATACTCTGTAATCATTACAAATGCTTATAAGAGTATGAGAAAATGTTCATGATCAGGTAATGGTAAGGGTAGAAAAGAAACAGGTTATAAAACAATGTGGAGTACAACCTCAGTTTTTAAGGAAAACAACCTAATGATTTTCTTTTTTATCTTTGCCTATCTGTGCATTCTAAATTTTTTTTTTAACGTTTATTTATTTTTGAGACAGAGAGAGACAGAGCATGAACGGGGGAGGGTCAGAGAGAGAGAGGGAGACACAGAATCGGAAACAGGCTCCAGGCTCTGAGCTGTCAGCACAGAGGCCGACGTGGGGCTTGAACTCACGAACGGCGAGATCATGACCTGAGCCGAAGTCGGAGGCTTAACCGACTGAGCCACCCAGGCGCCCCTCTAAATTTTCCATAATAAGGCTGCACTAATCTCATAACATATTAAAACCTATATCCAAAAAAATCTTACAATGGCTTTCTATCTGCCGATCTGTCATCTTTTTTCGTTTTGTCATTAAGAGTGTTGCCCACAAGGAACTTTAAGAACCCAGAAGAATGCTTTCCACGAAGCACATTAGACATTATACTTAATATCTAGAAAGCTGTTAGATAGCAGCACAGTCGAATGTCTGCTGGCGTAATACTCTAAAAGTCACGTTAAAAACATAACTGGCTATAGCTGCACTCTGGACCTTGACAATTTTCATTTCAGGATAAAGCAAAAGTCTGGTAGGTCTAACCTCCCGTGGCAATAATCAGGTGCATGCGCACTTCGTCACACCAGCCCGCCTTCACGCCCACGCTTAGGAAGCATACGTACTTGTCCCCCGTAATCGTGATTGTGAATCCATCGTATTCCTTGCCTTGATCTTTGAGGCTGGGAACTTTCGTGTTCACAGTGAACCCATCCTTTGTTTTAGTATTAAACTGCTTTCGGGGAAAACAAATTCACATTACTAGTGTATAACTCATTGTAAACCCCCAACTGCTATTCTGTAGCATTGACTCTGACTTCCGTGTTTTGAAGTTTATTTATTTATTTACTTATTTGAGAGAGAGAGAGAGAGAGAGAGAGAGAGAGCGCAAGCAGGGGAAGGGCAGAGAGAGAAGGAGATTCCCAAGCAGGGCGGAGCCAGTTGTAAGGCTCATGACCTAAGCTGAAACCGAGAATCGGACGATTAACCGACCAGCCACCCAGGCGCCCCCTGATTTCCATGTTTTTCAGAAGGGTCACCGAAGTTCCCGACACAAGTGACCATGACCACGCCTACCTCTACAGTGACCGAGGGCCCTCTGCCAGTCCCTATGGCCCCACACAGAGCCCAGGGTCAAGTTGCACTGCCCCGGGGCCCCCACGAGAGGCCAGCACAGAAGCTCAGCACACCAGGCTCACAGCTCCCCGAGTCAGCGGGCGCGCTGCTCACTTCTGAGAGCGCCTTTGGGTTTCTCATCATCTTAACTGGCAGCACCTTGGGATTCTTAGCAGGACAGTTGTGCCTAATACCCCCAAAACTCGAAAAACACCTTGTGCTCATGCTCGCGCTCCTTCGAGGCAGTCTGATTTGTCCCGAAAAGTACTCAGAATTCCATCTGTCAAATCGAGAATTTCACACATGTGCACACACAGCTCTGCAGACCACAGAAAAGTATGTTAGAGGGACGACACAGGGCCAAGAATGGCCTTCAGGGGTGACAAGTAGGAAGGCAGTTTCAGAGGAAAATATTTTTGGCAAAACCAAAATGCTAATAGATTTTGTCACCAGTCCGGAAAAATCCTCCCCAGGTTCAATTATTTAGTGTTGCCAGCTGTTTTTGTTCGAACTGATAAGGAACCAAGGATAAAATAAGAAGACGCTGTGCTTTACATAAGCCACTACCAGGGGAAAGGTTGTCTAAACTAGGCAGACCCCGCGGGTGGTCACTAATGGTCCAGAGAAGGACCTCGGTCAAACAGACATGAGGCACAGGTGATCAGAGCCAGCACTGGGAACAGGAACAGGAACTCTTCCATGAAGAAAGGGCTTTTATTTTATTTTCTTAAAGTTTATTTTTTTAAAAAAAATTTTTTTTAATGTTTATTTATTTTTGAGACAGAGCGTGAGTGGGGGAGGGGCGGAGAGAGAGAGGGAGACCCAGAATCCGAAACAGGCCCCAGGCTCTGAGCGGTCAGCACAGAGCCCGACCCTGGGCTCCAACCCACGAACTGTGAGATCATGACCTGAGCCGAAGTCGGTCGCTTAACCGACTGAGACACCCAGGCGCCCTAAAGTTTATTTTGAGAAAGAGAGACAGTGTGTGTGAGCACTTCAGCAGGGCAGGACAGAGAGAGAGAGGGAGAGAGAGAATCCCAAGCTGACTCCACGCTCAGTGCAGAGCCGGACGTGGGGCTCGATCTCACAGATCACGAGATCAAGACCTGAGCCAAAATCAAGAGTCGGACACTTAACCAACTGAGCCACCCAGGCGCCCCAAGAAAGGACTTTTAGGGGAAGAAATGCGTTAACACTTATTTTCTCATCTGATGCTTACAACATACCGGTAAGACAGGTATGTTTCCTGGCATAGTCTCAATCCTGCAGAGGAGGAAACCAGCTGGGAGGGGAGGGCCCGGCAGGAGTTACTGAGCCGGGAGTGGCAGTGGCCTCCAGACCACATTATATGCTGATAAGCTGCCTCAAGGGAAGCTGAGGTAGCCAGTGGACCCTGAACAACGTGATGGGCAGCTGACTGATAACATAAAAGCTGGATTAACACACGTTTTGTATGTTGTATGGATCCTGTATTCTTACAATAAAGTAAGCTAGAAAAAGGAAAATCCCAAGGAAGATACAGTTACAGCACTGTGCCACCTTTAGAGATAAAAAATCCACATAAGTGGTCTCACGCAGTTCAAACCCATGTTGTTCAACAGTCAATTGTACTTTAACTTGGTTTGTCACTGAAAGCAGGTTTCAGTGGAAGCTGTCGTGACATCACATCGCACCAAGCACTGGAGAACCAAAGGTGTTTTATATGCTTCCATGCGTGCCCTTAAAAATATCAATATGCCCACAGTCCCGGGTGAAAGCTGGGTGTCCAGGGCCCCGACGGAATGGTCACTTCCGGACCACGGTCAGACAGGCGGGGACCTCACACCGGGCGGGCGCCCGGCCTCTTGGCGGCACCCTGAGTAAATTGCAGGCTTGGAGTCCACTATGCTTTTCTTTTTAAACAAAGAGAATATAAAGTTAAAATCCCCCTAGGCTGCTTTGGTATTCTTCCCAAAAGAGTAAGTTTAAAAGCCTAAAGTACCAACAAGAGGGAGATTAAAAACGAAGACATGCGCCAGTTTTCTTTCTGTACAGGATGTCCCAGCGGCCCTCAGTGGAGCGGTTCTGCCCTCTGGGGGGCATCTGGGGAATTTATGGGAGAGTCTGGTGGCTACAGCGTGGGGGTGGCGGGGAGGCTACCACCGGAACTTAGCAGGTGGGGCTGAAAACACTACATGTCCCGGGGGGAGGGGGTCAGGGAACAGTCACGCGTTATGCATGACTGCCAATGCCCCACTGGACTGCCACGTAGATGACGAACTTATTTACAATTTAATAATTCCTGGGGCGCTTGGGTGGCTCAGTCCGTTAAGTGTCTGTCTTCGGCTCAGGTCATGATCTCCAGGTCTGTGAGTTCGAGCCCTGCATTGGGCTCTGTGCTGACAGCTCAGGGCCTGGAGCCTGCTTCCGATTCTGTGTCTCCCTCCGCCCCTCCCCTACTCGCACGCGCACGCACACACACATACACACACACTGTCTCTCTCTCTCTCTCTCAAAAATAAAATAAACATTAAAAACATTTAAAATAATATTTTAATAGTTACTTGGGCCTAGAACCAGACTCTATTTCACACTTAGACACTAAACATTTGTTAACATAGTTTTAATCCACGCTGAATTTTCCATGAAGGCGAATAGCACATCCAACTGGGGAAACAGGATATTAGGCACTGTTTGGAAGTTTACCATTTCAAAAAACGCTGTCACCAGCAGCTCGTGATACCAGAGTCAGCAAATCACACTGATGTGGGGCTGCGTTTGTAGCTGCCCTGTTCACCCCCCTTTTTCCGCAGGTGTAGTAAGCAACCAGCTACTTCTTTCTGGCTTCTGTGAAGACGTGCCTGAATCCAACATCCTAACACAGACGCTATTCTATTACAAATGATTTACCATTTAGACCTCCTTTATGGCACTACGTTGGCCTTTTAAAGAATTATTTTGCGTAGGTGTGATATATTCTCTATGAATTTCATTTGAATGCAGTGAAGAAGGCGTCTGATACTAGAATAGATTTTTTTTTTTTAAGTTTATTTTGAGAGAGAGAGAGAGAGAGAGGGAGAGAGGGAATCCCAAGCAGGCTCCAAGCTCTTCAGTGAGGACAGAGCTTGACGTGGGGCTTGATCCCACAAACCGCAAGGTCATGGCCTGAGATGAAATCAAGAGTCGGGCACTTAAGCAATTGAGCCACCCAGGCACCCCAATACTACAGTAGCTTTGAGAAGGTTGGGAACCACTGCGTCAGTGCATCAGGCCCTTGCAATAACCCCTGAAACAGGCCTGGACAGAATCAGTGCTCTTAGCAGACAAGAGCCTGGGACTTAGACAGTGGAAGAGGTGAATGTGGACCCTGGTGTGCAGAGGATTAGCTCGCTGCTTTGTTCATGACCTGATCCTTCCTGCTCTCATTCCTCAGAAATGGGTAAGATCAGAGGGCACCTGGGCGGCTCGGTCGGTTGAGCGTCTAACTTCAGCTCAGGTCATGATATCATGGTTGGTGGGTTTGAGCCCCGTGTCGGGCTCTGTGCTGTCAGGATGGAGCCTGCTTGGAATCCTCTGTCCCCCTCCTTCGCTGCCCCTCCCCTATCATGCTCTCTCTCACAAAAATAAATAAACATTTAAAAAAAAGAAAGAAAGAAATGGAGGGACGCTTGGGTGGTTTAGTTGGTAGAGCACCCGACTCTTGGTTCCGGCTCAGGCCATCTCACGGTTCCTGAGTTCGAGCCCCGCAATCGGGCTCCACGCTGGCGGTGTGGAGCCTGCTTGGGATTCTCTCTCTCCCTCTCTCTCTTCCCCTCCCCCACGCACGCTGTCTCTCTCTCAAAATAACCTAATAAACTTAAAAAAAACAAAAGAAATGGATAAGTTCTGGTTCTTCATGTCAATTTCTTAAATTTCATCTGATGTACATCAAACCTCTCTACTATAGCTACAAGGAGAACACTGATTCACGTTTTAAAGTTCAAACCATTAATTGAAAAAAAAAATATCCACCTTCTGTTGCCAAATTGTTGAGTAGTTATAATCTGGGGTAGAGGCAATGTTTGTAAAATTGTAACTTCTTAATAGATTATATTTTTAAACAATGATTTCTGTCCCCGTAAGTGTACTTCATCTTGAATTGCAATATTTCTGATAGCGACATGCTACACTCACATTCTCTTTTCATTAGCATTTGCCTGGTACGCCTTTCTCCCTGCAAACAGCGTGTAGCTGGACTTTAAAAAACCAATCCGAAACCCTCAGTCTTTCACTGAGGGGATCAATTATAACACCACGTTGACTTGTCACTGTCATTCCCTACATTTCCTAGCCCACCCTTTTTTATCCCCCTCTTTTTCTAAGCTTTGAGTTGAATTGACATTGTTTTCTTTATGCCGTTTTCCTGCCTTCTACAGGTCTAGACGATGATACGTCGCATCTCTGTTGTTTCAGTGTTTGCCTTTAAATTTTTAGTATAGATATTTTAAACACGCATTTTTCTGTCGATATCATGGGTCAGTGATTATACTGTCTCACTGAAAAAACAAATACCTTAGTAACAGTTTTACTTCCTTTCTCTACTTTCTCTAACCTCTAATGTTGACATTATCCAGTATTTTAATTCCGGACATACATATTTTTAAACATCAGGTGTTAACAACTCATTTCATTGGTTTATTTGTTCACCACGATTTCTTACATCTCGTGTTTTCTTCTCTCTTGGGCTTATTTGATGAGAGTATATATGCCCTTCAATCATTTTGACAAAGAAAATCTACACTTGGTGAAATTCCTAAATAACTGTATGTTTGAAACAGTTTTTATTTTACCCTCACACTTGAACGCTGGTAGAGTAGGTTCAAATAAATTTCCCTTCGTTGTCTTCTAGAATCCACTACTGCTGCTGGAAGGAAGTTGGGCATCAGTGAAATTCTCCTTCCTTAGTTTTTCTTTCTTTCTTTCTTTCTTTCTTTCTTTCTTTCTTTCTTTCTTTCTTCTTTCTTTCTTTCTTTCTTTCTTTCTTTCTTTCTCTTTCTTTTCTGGAAGCCTGAAGATGTTCTTTTTACTCTTTGTGTGTTAAAATAAATATGTAACATAAAATTTGCCACTGTAACCATTTGTGAATGTATAGATCAATGGCATTAAGAACGTTCAGACCTCATCAAGATAAAAAGTGTCTGCACAGTGAAGGAAACAATCAGCAAAACCAACAGGAGTAGGAGAAGGCAACCAACGGAATAGGAGAAGATATTTGCAAATGACCTATCAGATAAAGGGCGAGTATCCAAAATCTTAAAGATCTTACCAAACTCAACACCGAAAAAACAAATCATCCAGTGAAGAAATGGGCAAAGGACATGAATAGACACTTTTCCAAAGAAGACACCCAGATGGCTAACAGACACATGAAAAAAATGCTCAACATCACTCATCATCAGGGAAATACAAACCAAGACCACAACGAGATAGCACCTCACACCTGTCAGAATGGCTAACATTAACAACTCAGGCAACATCAGATGTTGGCCAGGATGCAGAGAAGGAGGAACCCTTTTGCACTGCTGGTGGGAATGCAAACTGGTGCAGCCTCTCTGGAAAACAGCATGGAGGCTCCTCAAAAAATTAAAAATAGAACTACCCTACGACCCAGCAATTGCACTACTAATGGAATATTACTTGGTGATCAAAAAGAATAAAATCCTTCCACTTGCAACAATGTGAATGGAACTAGAGTGTGTTATGCTAAGTGAAATAAGTTAGTCAGAGAAAGACAAATACCATATGACTTCACCCATAAGGGGAATTTAAGATGAACATGAGGGAAGGGAAACAAAAATAATATAAAAACAGAGAAGGAGACAAACCATGAGAGACCTCTAAATATAGAGAACAAACTGAGGGTTGCTGGAGGGGTGCTGGGTGGGGGGGGACGGGCTAACTGGGTGACGGGCATTAAGGAGGGCACTTGTGATAAGCGCTGGGTGTTATATGTAAGTAAGTGATGAACAACTAAATTCTATTCCTGAAATCATTATTACACTATATGTTAACTTGGGATTTAAATAAAATAATAGCAGTAAAAGGAAAAGTTCACATTGTTTGCAACCATCACCACTAACCTTCCACAGAACTTTTTTCATCATCCCAAATAGAAGCTCTGTCTCCCTCCCCCAACCCCTGGCAACCATCTTTCTACTTTCTGTCTCTATGAATTTGACTCCTCTGGACACCTCATATAAGTGGAATCGTAGGGTATTTGTCCTTTTGTGACTGGTTTATTTCACTCTGCCTAATGTCCTCAAGCTTCATCCGTGCTATAGCCTGTGTTAGAATTCCCTTCCTTCTTCAGGCTGAATAATACCCCATCGTATGGCCATGCCACATATTATTTATCCATTCATCCATTAATGGCCCCTTGGGTTGCTTCTGTCTCTTGGCTACTGTGAATAATACTGCCATGAACGTGGGTGTACAAATATCCGAGTCCCTGCTTTTAATTCTTTTGAATATACACCTAGAAGGGGAGTTTTTGGATCTTATCATAATTCTATGTCTAATTTTTTACCTTTATTTATTTATTTATTTTTGAGAAAGGAGTCAGAGGGAGGGGCAGGGAGAAAGGAAGAGAGAGAGAGAGAGAGAGAGAGAGGGAATTCTAAGCAGGCTCCACATTCAGCACAAAGATCATGACTGGAGCCGAAATCAAGAATCAGACTCTCAACTGACTGAGCTACCCAGGCTCCCCTCTACATCTAATTTTTTTGAGGAACTCTCTTTAATCTTGAAGTCCCCAAATTTTATCAGAATGTGTCTAGGTGTCAATATTGAGCATCATGCTGAACATCTAGGAGGCCCTGCATTGATCTTTTCATCTCTCCACAAGCTTTCCTTCTATTATTTTGTTGACTAACCGCTCTGTTTCTTTATCTTTCTTCTCTCCTTTCTGATCTCTATCAGGTCCGTTCTTCATCTTCTGCATTCATCGTCTCTCATATTTTATATTTCTTTGTCCTTGTATACTATATTCTGGGAGAATTTACTGATTGGATTTTCCAGCTCACATGTATTTGATATTCAACTGTCTTGAATCTACTAGTCTTAACTAGCGGAGATTTTTTTTTTTTTTAATCATGAGTATTCTATTTCCTTTTTATTGCTACTATCTGTCTACCTATCTACCTATCATATGATACTGGCTCGAATCTCTCAGAAAATTAATTTATGTATGTTTCATTGAGGTAAAATTTATATACAATGAACCTCATGTGTATTGTGTATAATTTGATGCATTTTGACAAATATATACACCCATGTATCCACTATTCTAGTCAAGATATAGTGTAGTTTCATCATTCTGGAAAGTTTTCTCCTACCCCTTTCAGGTAAACCTCACTCCTCAGAAGCCATCACTGTTCTGCTGTCTCTCTAGATCAGTCAAACTTCTTACAAATGGAATCATACTCTTCTGTATGCGACTTCCTTTGCCCCACATGTTTCTAAAGTTCCCCCTGCTGCTGTGTGTTAGCAGTACCCTTTCTCCGTATTATTATTGAGTAGTGTGTTCCATCTCTGGCCTCCTCTGAGGAACGACGACTGACCCTCATAAGGCGTCCTGACCTGGAAGACAGCCTCTGGACAAGGAAAGCTGAGGACTGGCACACAAACCTGGGGCCATTTGCAAAACTAAAGTAGTGTTTTCTCTGACACCACTGACTTTCGTGTCCTCCAATTTTCTTTTGGTTCTTTTTATAGTTTCCATTCTCCTGCTCAGGTTCTTCATCATTGTGCTCATGTTTTCCTTTAAGTCCTCGAACATGTTAATGAAACAAAGACTTTAAAAGAGTTCATTGCAACTTCTGGATCTCCTGGGGTCTGTTCCTGTTAACTGGTTTTGGTTTCTTGGTTATGGATCACGTTCTCCTGCTTCTTCCTTTGCCTAATAATTAAGAAGTCTAGACTATGTTTCCTTCCTTTAAAGGGTGTTGAGTTTTGTTTTGGCAGGCAATCCAATCACTAGCAGATCCATTTAATCCTCTTAGGCTTGGTTTTCTGTTAGGGTGATCTATTCAGAAATTGTCCTTCGGGGCGCCTGGGTGGCTCAGTCTGTTAAGCGTCCAACTTGGCTCTGGTCATAATTTCACAGTTGGTGGGTTCGAGCTCTGCATAGGGGTTTGTGCTGACAGCTCAGAGCCTGGAGCCTGCTTCAGATTCTGTATCTCCCTCTCTCTCTGCCCCTCCCCTGCTCACACTCTCTCTCTCTCAGGAAATGAACATAAAAAAAGAAAAAGAAAAAGAAATTGTCCTTTGTCCTAGAATGTGGACCTCATTCTAGGTGGTCTTATACCTACGGTGTGTCCTTTCTGGGGTTGTGAGTAAATGCCCAGGGTGCTCCCAGGATCCCTCCATTCTGGCAAGGTCACAACTCCAATGTCTCTCAGTGGTGTAAAACTGAGGCTACCTCCCTTCGGCTCTCACACCCTGGTGTAAAACCGCTCATACCTCCGTTCAGCTCTCACGCCCATAGCAGCCACTGTCTGCAGGGCCTCTGGGTCTCACCGAGCGAGCAGAGCTCAGCTCTCAGCCAAGCGTGACAAGGAATGCCCATGCTGACCTCTGGGGACTTCTCACCTGGAGCAGCTCTCTCCTCTTCTGTACTCTGCCCTGTAAACTCCAGCCACTTCGGCAGACCCCAACCCCAATCTCTGCCTCCTTAGCCCAACAAGACCGCCAAACTCTGTTTAGGCTCCACATACACAGCGGTTTAGTAAATAATCCCAGGTAGAAGGCTGGGGTGAACACGGGGCTCACAGAAAGTGTTTCCCTTTCCTCAAAAATCAGTCTTGTAATTGCCAACCCCTGAAAACAGGTGCCTTGTATTTTGTGGAGTTTTATAACTGTTATAGTATGGAAAGGAGGTCAACTATCAAGTACTCCACTGTGACCAGAAGCAGAATTCAACGGTATATACTTTTAAGTTGCCTTCTGTTTCCTGTATCAACTGCTTCCTCACAGCCTTGCTTTTATGTTTGAGACTGATGCCTGTGTTTTATGTGATTTGGGTTATTATTCAGAGGGTGTTTACGTTAGTGTTTTCAGAATGCTTATAATTTTATTATTATTATCTTTTAACATTTATTTATTTATTTTTTTTTAATTTTTTTTAACGTTTATTTTTGAGACAGAGAGAGACAGAGCATGAACGGGGGAGGGGCAGAGACAGAGGGAGACACAGAATCGGAAGCAGGCTCCAGGCTCTGAGCTGTCAGCCCAGAGCCCGACGTGGGGCTCGAACTCACGGACCGTGAGATCGTGACTTGAGCTGAAGTCGGAGGCTTAACCGACTGAGCCACCCAGGCGCCCCAACATTTATTTATTTTTGAGAGAAAGAGATAGAGCGTGAGGAGAGGGGCAGAGAGAGAGGGAGACACAGAATCCGAAGCAGGCTCCAGGCTCTGAGCTGTCAGCACAGAGCCCGATGCGGGGCTTGAACTTACGAGCGGTGAGACCACGACCTGAGCCGAAGTGGGACGCACCCCCGACTGAGCCGCATAGGTGCCCCTCAGAATGCTTATAATTTTAAAGTGCTTCTAGCACACTATTAATACACATGCATTAAACGGTTATGAGCTCTTCTTTAAAAAGTGCTCTAGTTGTGTTTTTTCCCTAAAAACACCTACCAGGATTCTGATGATAAACTTACCTTCATAATTGGCAGGAGATCTTCTACTTTGTGCACCTTTTCCAGAGCCTCTCTGACTTCCAACAATCCTTTAGGATTATTAGCTCTTGAAGAGAGAAAAAGAGACAGAGACAGAGGCAGATGGCAAGTAAAATTAATACAGAAATGTAATATACAATCCTATTACTTGCTATTACCTTAAGCTTTAATGAATCAACCTCAATTATGAGTAGCTCCATAGTCAAAATGGTGGGCCCAAACAAAAGTTTCTAAATATGGGGATGGTTTAATCCTAATGAATTTGGGGCCGCAGATGACAATTAAGAAAACAGATAGAAGCCCATCTAGAAGGTGAAACGGAGAAACAGAACAGATTGCTGGCTGGTGGTCGTATATACATGCACGGGTCTCTGGTCATAATCTGGTGATGAAGCCTTCATTCTCATAGACCAATTTTGAAATTAGAAGTGATTTTTTTTTTTCCTTTCTACAGTTGCTCAAACGGAAATATCCTGCTAGGTTTTTGTGCCACTTTTATATTTACTTGGTGATAACTATCCATTCAGAATTCTTTCTTCCCCATGTTCTGTTCACTGTGGGTTCACTCTATGGCCTTTCAGGTGAGAGAGAATGAATATTACGGCTGAAACCCCTAATAAAGAAATTCAAAGAAACGTCCTGCTTTTCAGAGAAGGAGATGAGAAAAGTCACAGTATCGTAAGATTAAAACATTTCATGGATTCTGTAAACCTGTTAAAAGAAGGCTGGTAAGTCATTACCGAAAGGCTTTACGACTCCAAACACTGTGTCGACATTTGATAGACTTTGTTTAGTCTGTCAATAGGCTTAGTTTTCAAGTTTCACAGATACAACTGCTGTAAACTCTACCAAAGCTAGCGATTACCGTGAAAAAGAAAATTGAAGGATTACCCGTGATAAACAAGAATCCTATCTTTAATAAAATGAAGAATTTTCTCAAAATATTCCAGGTATCTCATGTTGATCACCTGGCCCCTGAAAGAAAAAAAAAAAAAAAATTAAGAATCGTTTTAGAAAGGACTGTATCGGAAACATCTAACTTCCAAGTGAATTCAAGAGAACGGTAAGAGAGCTGTGAGAATAGTGTAGCAAAACAGTCTGGAAACTGTGCTTATTTGCACCCGGTGCATGGAAGAAGCAGAGAACTGTCTTGGCAGGATTGCCCGTCAGCTCTTGCAGCTTTTCCTGGTAGGAGAGGCACCAAACTCAGGCCCGGAGATGCCAAAATGAGGAGAAAAATCCTCAAGTACTTCTACGACGTTCAGCCTTTTTATGCCAATTTCCTTCATGAATCCCTGGACTTTTTCTCCTCTCCTTTGGTTCTCCTGGTAGTTCTCCTGTGGTCCAGCTCACACACAGGCTTCATCTCCTCTGCCCACTCTAAATATTATTTTACTCAGGGCACCTGGGTGGCTCAGTCGGTTAAGTGTCCGACTTCAGCTCAGGTCACGATCTCGTGGTTCATGGGTTCGAGCCGGGCGTCGGGCTCTGGGCTGACAGCTCGGAGCCTGGAGCCTGCTTCGGATTCCGTGTCTCCCTCTCTTTCTCTGCCCCTCCCCTGCTAGCGCTCTGTCTTTCTCTCAAAAGTGAAATAAATAAATAAATTTTACTCACATTTCTGTCCCCGCCTCCTAGTTTTCAAACTCTCTCCCAGAACTTCATGTACAGCCGACATACTGATGGACACATCCAACCGGCATGCGTGTGTACAACGTGTTACACACCCAACCGCTCCCTGGGCATCGCTCCCCAGATTCCCTACAGACATCTCAGACCTGAGGTTCGTAACCGTGCACAGGAAGTCACTCCCGTACCCTGCACTTCCCCCCCAGTGCCAGCCCCCAAATGTGGCCATCTCCTTTCTGTCCTATTGTCACCTGGCCTATTGGAAGGACCTCGCACCTGAGCCAGAGAGGGGACCGCCTCCCTGTGGGTCCCTACGCTCTCCTCCATTTCCAACCTGGTGCCAGTGCTCCTGATTCTGCACTCTCTCCTCCGTCTCTTCCGCTCCCCCTCCCTTGCACACTTGTTCACCTGAATTATCACACAGTCTCTTCCTAAGAGGAGAGACTGGAGAGGGAACATGGCACGCACTTCATTCTTCCTGCAGCTGGACTCACTCTAAGGAGTGCAGGCAGGACCCTGCAGGTACAGAACTAATCCGTGTGGGCCCTTTTCAAAAAGTCCCCGGGAGAGGATCAAGGGTCGTTCGTCCACGGTCTCCATGACCTGTCTATTTAGAACAAACTCCTGTGCAAACAGGAAAGATGCACAAAGGGTTCCTACCTGATTAAATTGATGTGGTTGTTAAAACCTCTGCTAAGACTTCGTGCTGGCATCTGATCTAACCACAGCACCGGCTGGTCCGGGTCAGCAATCCTGTAAACCAGAGCTTGTTAAAGATGGAGGCCTTATAAAACCTAGAAATGTTCAAAAGCATTACCAATGAAACAGGATGAGTCTTTGCAAAGAGTGGGGAGAAAGCAAGTACTCGGCCCATTATCTAAAAGTATGCCGCACCAACCTGCTAACTCCAAATAAATGTTCCAATTGGAGCCAGTAGGAAGTCAGTATAGGTTTACTAGAAGAGTAGTATTTTTCTCATGTCAATGAATATCAGTAGCTCCCCCCAAGCCATAGCTGGTTAGCCAGGCACACACTTCAACTATCAAGGGACCAGTACACTACAGTTCATTCAAAGGTACACCCCAGATAATGCGTTCTTTCCAAGAGACTGCTTTTTCTAAAACACTTCGCTTAAAAATGTGCTCGGAAACTTGAGAGCAGTCAGTTCCTATATTTCGTAAACATCGGCTGAAGGCGTTTCAGAGAATAATGATGCCAGCAATTTCCGACAAACTGTAGAGAGGAAAAAGTAACTTACAAGGCATACTGTTAGTAATCAAAACAGAATTCAAAACCCGTCAACTGAGTGGGAGGGGCAGGCTCCCAGTAATGGAATGAATATGTCATGGGGGTGCAAGGTACAGCGTAAGGACCACAGTCAGTCCTACTGTAAAGGTGTTGCGTGGGACAGACGGGAGCTACATCTGTGGTGAACACAGCGTAATGTACAGATGTGCCTAGACTCGCGTAATACCTCATGTCGGCTCCACTAGCCAAAGACACCTGTTACCCAGAGGAGCCTTCTATTATTTTACAATGATAACCCTTCTAGTTTATTTTCATTTAAACATGAGTTTAATTAGTTACCGTCTCCACTTTACTGCAATGTCAAACATGTCTCTCCACTGCATCAGCCGTGTTTTCCCATTCATTCGAACTTTCGAGTTGGTCCACGTACGCTGTACAGCTTGCATGACTTCCAACGCTGCCAAGCCCATGGCTAAAAGAAGGAAATATTGAGAAAACAAGGGTTTGTGAGTTCACTTCCGAGGGACTGATGTTCACCTACTCTGCAGAGTCTCGGTGATAACTTGAGCCACCGTATAAAAAAAGAATTGTAGGGCGCCTGGGTGGCTCAGTCGGTTAAGCGTCCGACTTCAGCTCAGGTCATGATCTCGCGGTCCGTGAGTTCAAGCCCCGCGTCGGGCTCTGGGCTGATGGCTCGGAGCCTGGAGCCTGCTTGATTCTGTGTCTCCCTCTCTCTCTGCCCCTCCCCCATTCATGCTCTGTCTGTCTCTGTCTCAAAAATAAATAAACTTAAAAAAAAAAAAAGAATTGTACGTATTGGTAATTTAACAAGACCAGAGATACGCTACAATCGTGTCAGTCTTCATAAAACTAACATCTATCAGAGGAAATTAGAGGCACCCCCCCCCCCGCCGAAGCTGTCTCCTCCCAGCTCTGCCTCCTAAACAACTGGAGATTCAAATTCTCCCTCGCTCCCACACTAAGCAAACCGCTCCCGTGGACGAGCCATCGCATCCACAGCCACAACTGAAGACCCATATTCTACATCAACAGGGTGGCGACAGCACCAAGGCCACACGGGAAGCTCTCTTTCAGAATTCAATGTGAATGAATCTCTACGGTTTTGTCTGGATCAAATGGGGATTTATGAGTTGGCACAAATGATTTTTTTTTTTTTACGCGCAACATGGTTTGACGATTCTTGCTCTTATGTCAGCAACCTGTCCGTTTTCGGATGGTTTCAGGATACCTCTGTGTATTCTCTTGTTTGGCAGGAAGCCAGGTGTTTCATACTGCATCAGGGATCCCAAACGATCAGCTACACAGATCAGCTCTTGTACCTCTGGCTTATAACTCTCAAAGTTCTGATGTAACACGTCTCTGGAAGGAACACGACATACGCGGTTAGGGACTTTACAACAGAGGTCTGCTAATCCAATTTTACCTGTAGAGCAGTCATTTCCTCCACTGGAGAACTGATCGAGAAACCTATGACCACAGAATCTTGACCCCAGTGCTTGGCACCCAATCTTACACAAATTAGAAGAATCTTTACGCGTGTATGCGCACAATTATTATCACATGCTTGTGAGTAACACTGGTAACTAGAGTGCAATTCAGAAGGCACTTCTGGCCATTACTTGCTTCATAAACTTCCCCAGGATACATAACCTGCATGGACTGACTTTATCAACAAGCAACCAGATCTCTGCCCTATGTCTCTCCCTATGTCTCTCTGATCTGTGGTCCACCTTTGCCATATATCCAGGCTCTCTAGGGGTGCTTGGGTGGCTCAGTGGGTTAAACATCCAGGGCCATGGGATCGAACTCCGTGTCAGGCTCCATGCTAGATGTGGAGCTGGCTTAAGATTCTCTTTTTTCCTCTGCCCCTCTCTCCCACTTGTGCTCTAAAATTACAAAAAACAAAAAACAAAAAACAAAAAACAAAAAACAAAAAACTAGGCTCTCTAGATAAATGCTTCTAAGCTCTCTATCGTACTCCTTTGGTCTACCTGGCCACCCCTGCTCCAATATCACTCTGTCTTCATTACTATCTTGAGCCTCGCTGTCTGGTAGAGTAAGAGCCCTCCCCTCCAAGCCTAGGCATCATCTTCTTCAGGAGTATCCTGATTACTCTTGGTTCTTTGTTCTTCCATGCAATTTATACAATTAGTTTATCAAGTCCCTCAAAAAACTGTTGGGATTTGGAATCACATTTTATTGATTCTAGAATTAATTTGCAGAGAACTGACCCATCGATACTACTGAATTTCTTATTCTTGAACATAGTATTTCTCCTTGTTTTCTCTTAGTAACTTCCAATAAAGTTACTAAAAAACTATAAAATAAGTTTTATAATGATTTCCATACAGGTTTTGCATATCATCTGTAAGATACATTCCTAAGTACTTACTGCTATTATAAATGGTATGTTTGTTTGTTGCTAGTGTATAGAAATGCAAATGACTTTTATAAGTACATTAACTATAATCAACCACCTTGTGAAATTACCATTTCTTGTAATTCGTTTATGGATATTTTTTTGTAAATAAATCATGCAATCTGCAAATCTATATAAATTTGATTTGTCTTCTGTTATACATTATCTAAAACCTCTACTTCCCTGCTGAAGAGAAGCAATGATTTTAGACTTTTTGGTCTTGCTCCTGATTTTAATGTGATTATATCTAACACTTTATTAATTAAAATGATGTTTGCTGTAGGTTTATGATAGTTATCACTTATCAGGCTAAGAAAATACAGTAGTGCCCCCCAACCCCATCCGTTGTTTTGCTTTCTGAAGTTTCGGTCACCTGGGATCCTGTGCAGTACAAAAATATTAAATAAAAAATTCTAGAAATAAACAATAAGTTTTAAATGGCATATAGCTTCTATTATGTACCCTATTATAACTGTTCTATTATTAGCTGCTGTTGTTAATCTCTTATTGTGCCTACTTTATTTATCACAGGCCTACATGTACATGAAAAAACATGGGTACAGTTGGCCCAAACAATGTCAGTGTTAGAAGCATGGGCATGACCTCCACTCCCCTGCAGTTGAAAACCCGTGTGTAACTTTTGATTCCTCCAAAACTTAACTACTACTAGTCTACTGTTGACTGCAGGCTTACCAATAACAAAAACAGATGCTTAACACATACTCTTTATGTTATATGTGTTCTAGACGGTGTTCTTACAATAAAGAAAATCATAGAAAGAAAATACATTTACACCATTTATCCAAAAAAATCCAAATAAAAGTGGATCTGTGCAGTCCAAACCCATAAGGTGTTCAAAAGTCAACTGTATACATAGGGTTCAGTACTATCCACAGTTTCAGGCATCCACTGGGGGTCTTGGGACATATCCCCTACACATAAGAGGGGAGGACTATTGTACTGTGGTTTTCCAGATGAATTTTTTTTTTAAGTGTAGATGGTTATTTTTTTTCTTCTACTTGGTTTTCTCTATCTTTTGGCATAATTAATGTGGTTTTTCTCCTTTAATCGATTAACTGGAAATTATATTTATACATCTTCTGAATTAGATCCCCTTTTTATTCCTAGGAAAAACCCAATTTGGCATGATAGTATCTTTCCTATACACAGGTGAGTTTGGTTTACCAGTATTTTGTTTAGGATTCTTACATCCACACTTAAGAGTAAGAATGGCCCATGCGCCTGGGTGGCTCAGTCGGTTAAGCGGCCGACTTCGGCTCAGGTCATGATCTCGCAGTCCGTGAGTTCGAGCCCCACGTCGGGCTCTGTGCTGACAGCTCAGAGCCTGGAGCCTGTTTCAGATTCTGTGTCTCCCTCTCTCTGACCCTCCCCTGTTCATGCTCTGTCTCTCCCTATCTCAAAAATAAATAAAACGTTAAAAAAAAATTTTTTTTAAGAATGGCCCCTAATTTTCCTTTCATGTACAATACTCGTCAGATTTGGGATCATTGTTCTATTAGCCTCACAAAATGATTTGGGAATACTAACCTTCTAGTCTCCTAAAAGTTTGATAGAATACTTCTGTGATACCATTTGGGTTTGGTGATTTTGGTTTAAGTGGGGATATTTTTAAATACCAATTCAAGGGGCACCTGGGTGGCTCAGTCAGTTAAGCGTCTGACTTCAGCTCAGGTCATGATCTCAGGGTTCATGAGTTCGAGACCCGCAATGGGGAAGGCTCTCTGCTGTCAGCTTGGAGCCCACTTTGGATCCTCTGTCTTCCTCTCTCTCTGCCCCTCCTCAACTTGTATGTGCACATACTCTCTCTCTCAAAAATAAGCAAACATTAAAAAAATTAAATAAAATAAATACCAATTCGATATCTTTAATAATTATAGAACTATTCAGGTTTTTTTTTATTTCTTCTCAAGTCAGTTTGACAAATTGTGACTTTCTAGGAATCAGTCCATTTATTTTTTGTGTTTAAATTTATGTGCATGTAAATTTTCATGGCATCCTCAGCATTTTAATATTGGCACATCTGTGGTTATTTTTCTTTTTATAATTTCTAAGTTTGAGTTTTTTAGTTATTTTCATTAAAAAAAATCTGACCAGAAATTTCTATTAGTAAAAAAAGACAAAGTTTTACCTTTGATAAAAGTCTGGTTTACATTTAGTTTTCATTAATTTCTCTCCTCAGCTTTATTTTTCCTTCTTTCTGCTTTCTTTGCTGTTTTTCCTACTTCTTAATTTTTATACTTATCTATTAGCTTGTTTTTTCTGGTATTCTATTCTATTCTATTCTATTCTATTCTATTCTATTCTATTCTAGATTCTGTGAGCAGGAGAGGAGTAGAGGGAGAGAGAGACAGAGAGAATCTTAAGCAGGCTCCATGCTTAGCACGGAGCCCAACGTGGGGTTCGACCCCACAACCCCGGGATCATGACCTGAGCCAAAATCAAGAGTCAGACACTCAACGATCGAGCCACCTCGGCTCCCCTTTAGTATAACATCTAAAGATATTAACGTTTTATACAATAATGGTCTCACTGCTTCCACAAGTATTGGTATGTGGAGTTTTCATCTTTTTTTGTTTTTAAAGTATATTCAAATTTCCAGAGTGGATTTTATCTTTAATCTATATTTTAATATGTGTGCTTTTAAATTTCCAAATAACGAAAATTTTACCATAATCTACTATGGCACCAGTTATTTGAAATGTATTTAAATATGAGTGAGTGGTCAGTCTTTATTTATTTATTTATTTATTTATTTATTTATTTATTTTTTTTTACCGTTTTTTTTTTTTTTTATTTATTTTCGAGACAGAGAGAGACACAGCATGAACGGGGGAGGGGCAGAGAGAGAGGGAGACACAGAATCGGAAGCAGGCTCCAGGCTCTGAGCCATCAGCCCAGAGCCCGACGCGGGGCTCGAACTCGCGGACCGCGAGATCGTGACCTGAGCTGAAGTCGGGCGCCCAACCGACTGAGCCACCCAGGTGCCCCAAGTGGTCAGTCTTTATAAATGACCAAAGTGTACTTGAAAAGACTATGTATTCTTTGATTATTGGGTACACAGTTCTATAGCAGAATAATAGGCCAAGTCTGTTAATCATGACGTTCAGAAAGTCTAAATCTTTACTAGTTTTGTGTGTGTGTGTGACTGATAAAAAATTAGAATCTCTCATTAGGATACTGAATCTATTGATTTCTCTGTGTATTTCTATCAATTTGTAAAGTTATTTTAGTAGGTGTATATAAGTTTAAATTTACATCTTTCCTGGTGATTTGAACCTCTGTCCTTATGTAGTAACAACCTTTGTTCTTAGTAATTAAAACAAATTTTAAATCCATTAATATAAACATACCCACATCAGGAATCTTTTAGTGTTTCCCATGTAGAATTCTTTCCATCCCTTTACTTTCAATCTTTCTGTGTCCTTAGGCATTACATGTCTCTTGTAGAAAGCATTTAACTGGATTTTTAAAACAGTCAGGGGTGCCTGGGTGGCTCAGAGGTTAAGCGTCCAACTTGGGCTCAGGTCATGATCTCGCAGTTCGTAGGTTTGAGCTCCTCATCGGGCTCTGTGCTGACAGCTCAGAGCCTGGAGCCTGCTTCAGATTCTGTGTCTCCCTCTCTCTCGGCCCCTCCCAGATTCACGCTCTGTCCCTCTCTCTCAAAAACAAATCAACATTAAAAAAAAAAATTCAAATCCAACTATGTCTGTCTTTTGACATTTAAAAATCCATTTATATTGATTGTCATTATTAATATACCTGGTTTATTTCAACCTATTCTTACTTTTTTCTTTTTATTTGCCCTACTTTTTTATGCTTCCTCTCTTTCCCCTTTTTTCTGGTTGATTGTAGACTTTAGTTTTTATTTTTTTACTCGTCCACTAATATAGAAGCTATACACTTTGTTTCTAACTTTTAGTACTCATTCTAGTATTTTAAATATTTATGTATAACTTAAAGCTTCAACATAATATTTAACTCATATTCCCTCAGCATACTTAATTCTTACTGTCTCTCAACTTACTTGCTATTGTTCCCAGTATTTTATTTCTGTCCATTTTATAAAGCCCCCAAACCAGGCATTATTTTAAATAGACAATACTTATTTAGACTTACCAATTTATCATGCTTACCATTTTTCTTTTCTCATTATTCCTTCTTGTATCTCAAATTTTGCCTGTGGCCAACTACCTTTTTCTTTAATTACATTCCTTAAGAGATTTTTAGTGAATGGCAGGTGATGGTTAGTTCAGTTTTTGATTATGGAATATATATTTATTTGGTCTATATTCATAAAAGATAGTTTTGCTGGGTACAGAACTTTAGGTTGAAAGTTATTTTTTTTCTTGCAGCACTTTGAAGATAGTCTATTATCTTCTCACTGCCATTTTGATGTTGAGGGGTTTATAGTCAGTCCAATTATTGACCATAAGAAGGTGATAGGATTTTTCTGTTTAAAAAATTTTCTCCTTATGTGTTCTCCTATTACTTATGGTGTGTCTGGATATGGATTTCTTGTCATTTATGCAACTTTTTAAAAAAAATCTATGGATTTATATTTCCTTAGTTCTGGGAAATTGTTAGCTATTATTTCTTCAAAAACTGCCTCTCCTCCATTCTCTTCTCCCAAGATTTCAATCAGATATATGCTAGACATTCTTACATCTTCCACATCTTCTATATCATGTTTTCTAACACCTGGACTCTCTGTGCCACAGTTTAGATTAATTCCTAATGCTCCACCTTCCAATTAAACAAGTTTTTCTCACCTATGTCTAATTTGCTGTTAAGCTTACATACTGAATTCTTCATTTCAGTATTTCCTATTTTTAAAGCTTCCAATTTATTTTTAATCTGCCTGGTCATTTTTGATAATCTCTTATTTCTTGCTCATGTTTCTGATTTCTTCATAATTTCTCTCAACAATTTCATTTGGTGTCAGAGACTGTATTCAACAATTCCAATACTTGAAGCCCTTGAGAGTCTAAGTCTGTTGTTTGTTATTCCTGTTGATTTTGACATATGGTTTTGGTGATCTTGGTTTTTGACTCTCATTCTAATGATCTTAATCTGCGGAAATACTTGGACCCCAAATTGGCACTACTTTCTTTCCACGCAGGTTTGCATTTGCTCTTGTTGAGATCCTGTGAATATGGTCCCCCAATATGGGGCTGCTTTAGCTCCTTGAAAAAGTTTAGCAAGCCTATCTGGCTTAGACCTTAAGGCCTCCCACTGTAGTGGCTGTTACATGCCTTTACCTCCAGGACACTTTTTGCTTTTCAAATGTGCTTATCATTCACCACTCTAGTTTGAATCTGCCACCAACAACCCCCCCCCCACCCCAGCTTGTCTTTCTTTTTACAGCATGAGGGGATCGATCTTTGCAGATTTTTCTTAATTTTTAAGGCACTGCTAGACTCCCAGGAATTAATTTCTGTTCTAATTGTTTTTGTAATGGGATAGCCCTTTAGCCTGAATGTTTTGCCATAATGCAAGCAGTAGTTGACCAGCAGTGTAATTTCAAACTTCTGGCTTTAAGTAATTTGTTTCAAAAGTAACATGGTGGGGCATCTGGGTGGCTCAGCAGGTTAAGCGTCTGACTTCAGCTCAGGTCATGATCTCACGGTTCGTGGGTTTGAGCCCCACGTCGGGCTTTCTGCTGACAGCTGGGAGCCTGGAGCCCGCTTCAGATTGTGTCTCCCTCTCTCTCTGCCCCTCCCCTGCTCATGCTCATGCTCATGCTCCGTCTCTCTCAAAAATAAAATAAAATAAAATAAAATAAAAACTAACATGGTAATAATAATGCATATCAAAAACTGCCAGTAAGTACATTTGAAGTTTGAAGATTGCATAAAATTAGCAGGGAAGGCCAGGCTAGCAGGAGAGATGATATCCAAAGGTAAGTTTCAAGGTGCCGTATAAAACTAAACTATTTGCAGACATATCAAATCCAAAAATAAATACTTGAGAGACGTGGATAGAAAGCCGTTTACTGAGCAAGAGATATCATGATAAGCTTATAGTTCAGTCTTGAAAAAAGTCATTTTATTTAAAGCACTTACTTTATGTGGGGCTGTAACCCTGGCTGCTCTTCATAATCTTCTATGAGGAAAGGCAGATTTTTAGCCCAGTGGTCTTTAAAGCTTCCAGGCAGATCCACATCAATGTTATATTCCGTAAGGGGAGTATCGAGGTGTGCGTGAAGATACCGAGAATACTCTGCAGGTATGAGACGAGATCTGACACACCCACATCGGACACACGCCCCCAAATATCGCTCCAGAAGTATTTCTTCTTGCTGGCTGTCATACAACTGCTCTGTGACAAACTGTTAATTCCCAGAATCCTAAAGGGTGGCTCCAAATTTTAGAAAGTTGCTATCATCACATGATACAGGGTAACTCAAGTTACCAGGGTCAAATATAAGCCAGTCAATCAGGGTCCACTTTGGCTAAATTTTAATCATCCTTCCATGGACACCATCAAAGATCTCACTTTTTAGCTGCAGAGTCTGAGAATCCGAGTTCAGTGTCGGAGGCTGGTTTTCTGTCAACTGATATGAATCAACTGACCATGTACATGATTTCATCAACTGACTGCTGCTTATCTCTACGGAAGCAGTGCAGAAAAAGACCAGGACATGGAGTGCCCCTCCTTCAATCTACAGCTCCCATGTTCTACTCACCCGAGAAACAAGAGGAAATTGTAATTTACAGTGAGGAGCTATGCTGTCCAGTAGGCAGCCCCCAGCCACCTAGCTAGTGAACACTTAAAATGTGGCCAGTGTAACCAAGAAACTGTATTTTAAATGTTAATTTAATTACTCTAAACCTAAAACCTGATATTTGAGTCAATTATTAGAAAACTTTAGTCTATTTGGAACAACTCCCATGTATGAACCTACTTTTCAACTTTAAATTTTACTTTTAAATTTAGAATTTAAAATTTAAAATTTAGACTTCAAATTAAGAATTTCCAACAAAAATTCGGGGCGCCTGGGTGGCTCAGCCAGTTAAGCATCAGACTCTTGACTTTGGCTCAGCTCATGATCTCACGGTTTCGTGAGTCCCATCCCGACGTCAAGCTCCATGCTGGCACTGAGGAGCATGCTTGGGATTCTCTCTCTCCCTCTCTCGCTGCCCCTCCCCACACTCTAAAAAACTTAAGAAAAAAAAGTTTTTGACAAAAAAAAAGGTATCTGACAAAAGAACTTCCAATAAAAATTTAACATCCAATGTAAGTATAAAGATGTAAGTATAAGATGTGTAAATATAAAATATACACATTTCAGAAACTTAGTAAAAAAAAATAATGTAAAATATCTAATGATACTAACAAATAGTGTTTTCATAATAATTACATGTTGAACTGATATTATGCATACACCGCATCAAATAAAATGTATTATAAAATGAATTCCACCTGTTTATTTTTACTTTTTTTAACGTGACTACTAAAAACTTAAAACTGCAGGGCTCATAAATTTTTACAGTTGGGCAGTAGTGGTATGAGAGGGTTTTTGATGACAAAGGAAAGAGGAAAAAGGGGAGTAAAGATCTGAGCTCTGCACGAACAACAAAAATGTTATATCGTGATGAGCACTGAAAGTATACAGAATCGTCAAATCATTGCACCGTGTGCCTAGAACAAATATAACACTGTATGTTAAGTATGCTTCAATAAAAAACAAATCCATTTTGGAACAAAACAAAAAAACAACAAAACAAAAATATAGTTTTATATGGCAGAGAAAAGGTGAGATTCTGCCTAATCAAAAGATGACACAAAGATTTGCTTTCTTCCTCATCCCAACTGAATATCTCCAAAGTAGGTGAGAATTCTGATATGAAGGAGATACGTCAAAGCTACCAAGTTTACATTTAACAACAAAAACCTCAGAAAATGTTACTTTCCTATTACTCCTATGTCTCCAGACCAGGTGTAATGAGACCCATCCCATAACCAGATGGTTGTCCCATTTAGCTCAAAATAGGTTTCTTTTGACTTGAGTAAAATTTTTTTAACTTTTTTAACATTAAAGAGAAAAAAAAAATCCATAGGAAGTGATAGGCAAAGTACGCGACTGGTCTCTAGAAGACAGGGGTCTTATCTAGTCCACCAAGGGATGGCCGTGTTCATGTTTCCTAGTGCCTTCGAGACTCAGCTGTCTCGTACGACACAAGCGACAAGCAATATGATTTATGTGGCTCTGAGCATCCAAATTCAATGCTTCAGCAATTTTGTGACTTACCTCGGAGATATTTCACTTTCAGATACTCTGGGCTAGCCTTCTGGCCTGGAAGAGGATCATTTAGCATAACTTTAGTTTGTGCTTTTATTCCTTCGTAAAACTGTCCCATCGCAACATGGCTGAGTCCTTTCATATACTGGCACACCTCATTATAGGGTTCTAGCTGCAGACATCGCTGAGGCATGGAGGGAGAAAACGCCCCATTAGTTTCAATACAGCTGCAGATAACTCTTAAGTGCTTTATTCTTCAATCTGGAATTAGAAGGGCCTTCCCTCCAGGCTAAATCCGACCAAATGCATGCTCTGTACATCAGTCTCTAGGACACAGCAGTGGTTTTTTTTCTCTTTCTTTTTGCGGGGGTATAAACATTACCTTGCCCTTCTCTCTAGTCGTTTCACTAAATTTTGTTGCAGAATGATCCCAGGGGCGCCTGGGTGGCTCAGTCAGTCGAGTGTCTGACTCTTGATTTGGGCACACATCACGATCCATGCAGTTCGTGGCATCGAGCCCTGCATCGGGCTCTGCACCGACAGCGTGGAGCCTGCTTGGGATTCTCTCTCTCCCTCAACCTCTCTCAAAGTCAATAAACAGTTAAAAAAAAAAAAAGAAAGAAAAAGAAAAGAAAAAGACTCCACGAGCTGCTACAGTGCTTCTCACTTATGGATGCTCACCTTGAAGTTCTTAAGGGCCTCCTGCAGGCTGCCGTGGTGATAGAGCATCATTCCCCGCAGCTGCAGGGTCTGTACGTGATTTTGGTTGAGCAACAGCGCCTTCTGAAAGCTCTCGGTGGCGGCTTCAAAATTGCCCAGTTCTCTAGGTATTTGACAACAGTTATGAGCACAGTGCAGAACGTTTCAGTAAACACACAGAACAAGTTAGCCTCAGAATTGCATCCCATATGAGAATCAGATACCTTGATAGGGATTCCCTTTTCTATTTTACCACTTTTCACTTTGACACATCACATCTCACTTACTTTTCTCAAATTTTACTCGACTGCAGGATAACCACAAAGCCCTTAAAATTCTTTGGGGAAAATGAATTTATTGCTTTCCAAAAGCAAGTGCTTATTCAAATCCTTTTCCCCAATTCATGACGAGCTCCAACCCTTAAAAAAACTATGTGTAGATTTTAGTATTTAGATAAAATCATGGTTCTCCTTTGCGGGGGGGGGGGGTGGTGGGGGGGGAGTATGTAGGTTACAATCATACATAGGTATATCATTCTGAATCAAATTCATAGGCTGAAAATTGTATTTTTCCTGTCACAGAAGTTACTTCCCTTAAAATCCAGTAAATCATTTTGTAATTTAAAACATCAGAAAGAAAGTATATTTTAGGATAGTAATCATTTCAGAGTAGAAATATTATTAGGCTTCTTTTACCTATCAAATTTTTTACAAATAACAAAAACACCTTAAAAACATGCCATGTGTCTATTTTTTGTAAATAATATTTTTTAAAAATATACTACCCATTTACATTTACATATCACTTTACTGGTTACTCTAGGTGCTTTCAAATCTGTTTTCAACGTATGTCCTGAACCATTCTGTGGGACAGCAAGGATAAATATCATCATTTAAATTAAAAACGAATGCAAAGACACTTTCTTCAAGTTAGTGGTAAGAGAGCTTCTCCAATGACTGCATCAGATAAATAAGCTCTTGAATTCAATCCTTCCTGGGGGAGGTGACTAACAGCTCTGACAAGGATCTCGGTTACTGTCTCTTTCCTAACTTTCACAGAACCTCGTAAGGGAGAACCCTGACGCTCAGGGAAGGTGAGGAGACACAAGTGTGGAATGGACCATCTGGAACCAGAACCGAATCTCTTGACTCCTGAATCCCGAGCCCTTCCGTCAAGCCATGCAATCTCCTTTTCAGGTCAGACCGTAAAGATTTTTGAAAGCCAAAAGTCAAAGTAGCTCTACTGGTCAGGGTAACACCAGGAGTCAGGACGCCAGGGTCAAAGCACAACTTCTCACTCCTGATAGAGATGCACAGTGACTGTATATCATAGTTGATCATATTGATGGTCATCGATATCATCCTATGCAGCATAATTTTCCATCCTTTTAATCAAGGAATCTTCAAACGAATCACAGTGATGTGGGAATTAACCTTATTTACGGTCTAGAAAAGCATCAGTGTCTATGACTCAACCAGCATATAATGCTGCTATTCAAAACAATAAATTTTGAAGGACGAACATTTTCTAGACCAATATATACAAAGTGAAGTCGTTTTAAAAGATGATATATACGTCATGATACCCTCTGACCCACGGGTCTTTCTATATTCCAGAGAAGCTCTCAACAAGCATATTAATGCCTATGTGATTTAGAAGGACAATCTCTTCTGGTTAAGAAATACAATTTCTTTTAAAATATCACTATTATGACAGGGTGCCTGGGCGGCTCAGTCAGTTGAGCGTCCAACTTCAGCTCAGGTCATGATCTTGTGGTTCGTGAGTTCGAGCCCCATGTCGGGCTTTGTACTGACAGCTCAGGGCCTGGAGCCTGCCTGCTTCAGATTCTGTGTCTCCCTCTCTTTATGCTTCTCCCCTGCTCACACCCTCTCTCTCTCAAGAATAAAGATTAAAAAAGTTTTTTTTAATAAAATATCACTATTATGTGAGGCTCTCTTGTCTCCCCACTCTACACCCTCCCTCCTACCCTGACTACTGTTCCTTTTCTTACCTATAGGCCTGTCCCAGACTTTTGTACGCATCGATAAAATCAACTTTCTGCTTCAAGGCTTCTTTGAAGGACTCAATAGCTTCCTGAAAAAAGTATGTGGGAAATTATGTCATGTGCATGACTATTAAAATTGAGTTTCACTTAAATCACTAATGGACTTAAATATATAATGTACACGGTCTTGGAGCGATTTTCCTTTTTTAATATGAGGACTTCACAAAAAGAGGTAGAGAGCCTGACAAACTGAGTCAGGAGGATTTGATTTCAACAGTAAACAAATGCTCTGCTGTGGGCAATAACAGAGCCTTGCAAGTTTCTCCCCTTTCAGAACGGGGAAACGGCTTCCCTCCATCTACTTCATCAGGTAACGATATCACCTTTGTGTCAATATCATTTGTTTAATCAACAAAGGCCTTGTGGAATAAAAGTAAGCCTACTAGCTGTATACAATTTTAAATGATCAAACTAGCAGCATTTAAACTGAACCAGTGAAAGAGACAAAAAAGCAAGCCCAAAGTGAGATTGTTCATTAAAAAAAGACAAAAGGCACCAAGGCTCCTAGATGGACTCTGTGAATGAATCTCATGATCTATAGGAAAAAGATACAGTAAAACAAAACAGAGACCTTGAGGTGGGGGCGTCTGGGGGGACCTAGTTTTCTGCCAGCACCACTCCGGGTCTGTGGCTGACGGAGTGAGAAGGTGGCACGGGTGTTACGCTCTAGGGAGCAGCCTGCCGGGAATGCACAGTGCACCTGGCCGCTGTGGAATCCTCTGGAAACTGTTACTACAATGCACCAGTCTGCTTCCCAGTAAACATCCTGGGCTTACACTGTATTCAGGGTGCTCTCCATTATGACTTGATTATTTACTGTGATAAAAAGTGATGAAGACATTTCACACATTTCCCAAGGAAAAGATGTGTCTTACTTAAGTTAATGGCTACAAAGGATCTCTGAAGGCTTTCAAGAGAAAGACTTTAAAACTTCTGTGTATTTCACACCTGATTAGATAATTCATAGCACAAAAACTACTAACATGTCAAATGCCTTGCACATGGTAGGCACTCAATAAATATTTAGTGATCTGGTAGGCACATAATCCTAATTCTTTTCTAAAAAAAATCATTCATTCCCTGCTTCTTGATTTTCTCTGTAGGAGGCAGCAGGGTAGGAGGGGCGGGCTTTCAAACCTTCCTCAGGTGACAACGGGGACAACAACCTACTCATTAAGGAGTCCCACTGACTGTACTGTTCAGCGGAAGGATGAGAACAGATAAATGTTAACACTTAAATGTGAAAGACTACTCTTCATTAGGCTTCTGGCCCTGGCACAGTCTAGATCCTCTGAGTTTTTTTACAACTACGTTTTCAATTCAACAAACATGTATTGAGCGCCTACTATGTGCCGGGGGCAGGGTGAGGCACAGGGGACACAAAGCCGAGCAAATCACTCTCTGTCCTCGAAGAACTCAGTCTAGTTAGAAAGCCAATTACTTAACCAGGTTATTAGAATATAAACTAAGAGCTACAAGAGAGATACAAGTAAGAGTCTCTGCGAATAAAGAAGAAGGAACACCTAACTGAGCCTGGGACACCGGGACAGGCTTCACCAGGAGGGCAAATGACAACTGAGCTGGGTCTGGGAGAATGAGAAGGAGGGTGGCAGAGAAAGAGGGCATCTTGGACGGGGGGGTGGGGGTGCACAGCGGTGGGGGAGGCAGGACGGCAAGAGTGCGGGTGCCTGGGTGGGAGTGGAGGGAAGGAAGAGACAGGGGGCCAGGCCCTGCGGCGAGCCGGGGCCAGAGGGGAAGGGCCTCTGGCGTGCTCTGCAGTGGGGGCGTCACCCTGCCAGCAATGAGGACTGGGGGCTGAGTAGGTGTGCGGCCTCACAAAACTGACTCTAGAGATGACTGCCACTGGCCACAACAGAGCAGGCGGGTGGGACAGGGGAGGGGACGAAGCCCAGTGAGGAGGTGACTGCAGGAGCCCAGGCAGGAGAAAGCTCAAACTGAGACGGTGTCTCTGAGGACAGAAAAGAAGGGTCACACTCAGGAGGTATCCTGAAAGGCAAACTAAGAATCCAGTGGCCGTGGGTAGGGGGTGGTGAGGGAGAAGGGAGGGCAGGAAGCTTAGGAGCTGAAGAGCCCGGGTGAAAGGCGAGAGCGTTAGCCAACGTGAGGAAGTAGGGGGGCCGGCTGCAGGGCAGGGGTGGGAGGAGGTGATGAGTCCAGCTGGGGCGTGGGAAGTCTGGGGTGTTTGTGGACGTCTGGGGGAGATGCCCGGGCGACATCTGCTGCCCACTGCACTTACAGCACGCTGGGACGCCACAGTTCTTCAAAGTCTGATTTCTCTTCAGCTTTTAAGAGTCTTTGGTTTCGGGGTTCCTGTCTAATCACTGCACAGCTCTCTACCTCATTCTGCCAAAGAGGGGACATAGCAGAATCAAGATTTGAAGCCACTCGGAACAAAGAAACTACGTTCGAAATGAATCAGTCTCCAAGCACACGAACCGGCTCGGGGTTTGTTTGCGCAGCGCGGGTGGGCATCACCCCACCTGGGCCGCCATCTTCCTCCCTCACCAGTGGTGGGTGGCCATCACTCCGGCCTTCCTGCTTCGTTACAACGAAGAGAACAGTTGCAGGGACCTCTCGAAGCGAAGGCTGATAAAAAAACATGCGCTCGGAGTGTACCATATTTGAAATATCCTTGCGACACAAATATGAGACAAGCGTTTGCTGTGTTTTCCCCAGAGAAATCCAAAATGGCTGACAGATCTACCAAGCTGGACGGCTGCGAAATCTGTCCGGTCATATCGCCTGCAGAATTTCTCATGTATTACCTCATTAAGTAAAGAAGCAAACCACCCCCGTAATTCATTTCTGAATTGCCGCTGACCTGGGCAGACCAGCTTCAGGATATAAAGACAGCGCCAATTCATGGGTCCGTTTAACACGTTGTCTCTACAGTTAACAAGAGACCTAAAGATATCTACACTAAGTTCATTAGTTTAAGGAAGAGGTGTCACCGCTAGTTTTCCACTCTGTGTAACTGGGACACCCTCTGCCCCTTCTATGTACTTCGTGGGGATGCCGTTGGGACGAGTGAGACAATACGTCAACACTCTGACCTCCTCGGACAGCAGATCTATAAAAATGCAAAGGAAAGGTTCCCATCCATTACACACGTTCATGCTGGGTTTACGAGCACACCGAAGAGGAGAAAGCACCACGTAGTTCGGCGAGGTTGCTACTCGAGGGACAGACTTTGCATCTGGTGTTGTGACCGTGAGGTTTTTTTAAAATTTAAGGTAACTGAGAGAAGGTGAGAGGCAGATGCAAAATAAAACTGGAAACGCCCATCTGGCAGCTGCTCAAAGCACATTTTAAATAACTGCTCTCTACACCCAGGGCTGCTGGCCTGAGTCCTGGGGGGCGGGGGGAGACGGGAGGTCTGTGAGGACCACCCACCACACCCCGGCAGGAAGGACGGGAGGCGGACGAAAGAAAATCTCCCCGGTTCCCTCTGGTTTGGTAGTTTGTGGATGGGAGTTATTTTTTTAAGGTCTATGACACTTAGATGAAATTAAATGTTCACATGTAACACGATCTATAATAACTAATACCTGATTCGTGCTCATAGCTCTTAAAGTACCTTTCACACACATTGTTTTATTGAACCCCTTCAAGAGGCAGACGGCAGAATCATCTCTACATGACAGATAAGGGAAGGAGCGGCTGAAAAAGGTTTAAGCAGCTTGTCCAGTGGGACAGTTCACAGGGTTCAGAGCGGGAGCTCCAGCCACGGCCTTCCAACTCCAAACCCAACGCTCTGTCCTTGAAATTCATTCAGTCCACTAGTACTTATTGAGCACCTACTATGTGACAGGCACCGCCCATGATGCTGAGGGTTTACAACATGTGGCCTTTTTAAAGGTCAACTGTGCCTACCCCCCAAGAGTGTGGGCGTGATCCTCGGAACCACATTCCGTAATAAAATGCACGTTCTTTCTGCCAGAGCACTCTTTCCTGCCACGCGCTCCTGAGATTCGTCACAGCTTTCAAAGTTAAGGTAAAGAACAACCTTCTCTTTTGCAGGCTCTCTTGACCTGCCAGACAGCATTAAGCGTTTTTCACCTACCCAGGCTGACTCTTAGGCCGGCCTGTCTTCAAACGGACGGCTCGGGTGGGTCCTGCACCAGAGCTCTGACCCTGTGCCGGCTGTGGGCGCCGAGGAGGCCACGGTGAGAGACCAGAGCTCCCCTCCCGACTCCCAGCCAGGTCTCTGCCCCAAGATAAGGCTCTTGCACCATAGGTCCTCAACACGCCCAGAGAGTGCCAGGCCAAGGACAGGAGGCAGGGCCAGGCCAGAGGTGACACTGCCTCTCCACACATCAATCGGCTTGGACGACACCTTTTCTATTTCCTTCAACTCCTTGCCCCCAACAGCAATCTCCAGGCGGCAGCAGCAATGTGCTCGTTGTAGTAATGTCTCCAGACCCACTCTTGGAGCCCCCAGGAGTCCGATCAGGTCTCCAGCTACCCGTGTCTCCCCGTGGTCCTCTGCCCCTAAGCCCCCCAGCCACTGGGTTGTCAGAATCCACATCCTAAATAGCAGATTGGGTCTCAATGACATCCTTTCCCCCAAAGCTAGATTTTACAGCTCTCTGGGCCTACAAATTAAAATCAAGATGCTCAGCATAGCACTCTAGACACTTTGCCGACCTGACAGCTCAACTCCCTTCCACTCAAATCTCCTTGCTACGCCGCAAACTGGCCGTACCTCCATGTTCTATGCCAGCACTCATGCTTTCTCTCTGCCTGAAGTAGCTGGCTGTCCCCAATCCGCTCCGCCTGCAAGGCCGAGGACAACGTCCACTTGCTCTCTGGAACCTTCTCTAACCCCGCAGCTTAAGTGAATCCTTCCTATCCCTGTTTCCAAAGCGCTTTGTTTACACTACTTTTTTTCGTGTATTTACCATATGATAAATTATACGTCGGGGGGGTGGGGGGGAGAGGGGAACTTGGTGAACTGTATCCTTCCTAAGCATAAAGTGCAAAGAATTCTTTCTCCCTATTTATCCTTTTCCCGTCTGCACCAGATAGTAGGAGCTCAATAAATACACTGACTCAAACTCCTTCCTAAAATAAACCAATTAGGTGGACACGTGAGATGCCATTTGCAAACAGGCCAAGTGGAATCCCATTAAAGTCTTCCCACCCTCGAGAGAAAAGCAGAATCATTATATGGTGCACATATTGTGTAATACTTTCACCTTCAAAAGTCCTCTGTGAAAGAAAGTTAGACCTTTGTATAGCATAGCTATAGGCTGGTTTTTGTTCAGCTCTAGGGACTGCTGAAAATCTTCGTGGGCGGTCGCATAGTCCTACAGAAAGGAGAGCAAGGGAAAAAAAGAGAGTAGCATTCATTAGATATTTAGACATTTCCTACTTTTGATTGGTAGAGGGAAAAAAAAATCCCATTTCATTCTATGCCCTCTTCGGCTTTAAAGGGAACATTTCATGACCATAAATATCAGCTGAATGCTTATCCTATTCGTTGAAACACTGGGTTTTCTTAAGAAAGTGATGGGGAAAATCCTGCAAAGGTTTAATTTAAATATGCTGTCTCAACTACAAAAAGATTATTTATGGTCTCTCTGCCCCTGCCCCTCCCCTGCTCATGCTCTGTCTCTCTCTCTCTCTCTCTCAAAAATAAATAAACATTAAAAAAAAGATTATTTATAAAAACAGTATTAAAGTCATAATCTGTCAGAGAAACTTAACAAATTATTTTCTGGTCCTAGCATCTTACTACACTGAACACTTCTAAAACGATCGTGCCATAGGTCAACCTTAACGTGTGTTATGCTGAGACTGTTTTCATACCCATTTTCTCTTGCAATAGAAAATTGTTCCTGAAGTTACGTAAACCCACGCAAATAATGGCGGCAATCAGAGATACCACCATGATGATAAAAGATAATCTTGCCAGATCTGGGTCACTGCCACCGGCAAGCTACGGTCTGAGAAGCCACGTTGGTTCCAGTTATGGCTCTTGCTCCCCGAGGAAATTCCAAGTGTGCCTTTCAGTTTCACAATCACGTCGGTAACATGTGCACCTGTTTCCCTGTGCTGACATGTGCAAAAAAGGCTGAAGTACAATCAATGAACCAAATCTCTTCATTTTCTCTTTCTTTTTCCCCGAGTCTAGAATTAGTCACTGCTGACAGTTCAAACAAGACAATGTACTCTTGGTACTTAACGTTTCTCCGCTGGGTTCAATTTCAGCTAAAGAAAGTGCTTTTATGACTGTCTTGTGTCACAAGCATATTATTATGCAGCCCCGAACCCACATCTATCAAAGAGCAGCTTTCTGAAGTGAACAGAAAAGCGAAGTCTCTATTATCACAAAAGAAACATTTCAAGGCAAAAATAACTCACCTCTGATATGAAGTACAGGGTCCCCCGGTGTCTGTACAGCCGTGCTGAGGGCTGCAGCTGAATAGCTTTGGTGAGATCATTCACTGCTTCATTAATTCGTCCCAGAGGGGACAGAATCTATAAACCCAAACATGTCATTAGCGGAGAAATCTTCCAGTGACAAACCCCCAAACTGCCAACGTTCTTGACTTTTCAATTCCACCTCACCACACCCCACTCACAAGATTACTTTCCCGGCAGCAAGAATCCTTGACCCCACATACTACGCAGTGACGTTCAAAGTCAACAGGCCGAGGGGCTGCCGATCTTTGTCCCGCAGACGGGGAGGCTGACAAACTAGAACTACAGCAATGGCTTTGTCACGGTTTCGTGGTCTGGGTCACAACAGATGTCGCTTTTCTTGAAATGTGACCCTTTTTTTCTCAACCTATCCTTATCTTTCAAAACAAAATTTAGCATTTCAAAGTTAATCTGAAGGATGACTTTGAGCCATTAAGAGCAGAGAAACTGACAGACACAGATTAGAGTCCTTCATGGTCTTTAGCTATGACCTCTGTGGCACTAAGGGCTGACTGACAATCTAAGACTCCAGGTGTTTTGGGAGTCCCTTTGTGTTAGCTCTCAGCTCATCGGTCAAGATCTGCACGGCGGAAGAACAAAGGTCCACAGGCTTGTTTGGGAAACCCTGGTGATGCAGCAGTCAGCTGTGTGCAGGTGACAATGACAACACAGAAGACAGCTGAGAATGCAAAACTACACCAAGAGGACGTGAGAAAATCCAAAATGGGTTATCAGGACTCATGCAATCAAGCTCAAGCATTTCATCCTGAGCAAATGTCCTGAAATTCGGGTTAATTTTGCTCTTAGAATATAGGTCATTTCCATCAGGTTCTACTACGTGGTTTCCTACTCTGCAGGAACCGAAAACCAGCAAAAGAGAGAGGATTCTGGCAGGCACATCACCAGTGGCAAGAATGGAAGCTCAGAAACAGGAAAGAAAGAAATTACGGAATATACACCTGAGAATTCAAAAAGCCTAGCAGTCTGGGGTTAGATTTTGGGAGAAAGAACATCCCTACCTAGTTCATAACCCCTATGTACGTAACTGAATCACCACACCTCAGCACAATAATCAACATTCATAATAATGACCTGAGTAACTCAAAAAAGGTTGAATGATGTTCATTAAACACAGACTATCGCAGCAAGGATGAAAGAGAAAGATTTCTCATCAAATAATTTCAGACGTATGTAAACGGTAAGCTGTAATTTAGCTAGAAAAACCACTTTGTAGTGATATCGTTGCCCAATGATGCCAGGAAAGAGGAATATCACTATATATATTGAAGATCCTTGAAAATTACTTTTTGGATTACCAATATCACTTTTGGGTACACGACTAGCTTTTGAGTACATATGAGAAGCTTTTTGAGTAGCTTTTGAGAAACTTCTGAAGCTGCTGAACAAGTCTTCTTTCTATGCACACTTAATGAATTCATGCTTTACCGTAACATTTTAACATGACATCAGAGTAATGGAGGGAAAGAGCATCAGCACCCCTCCCCAGAGCAGATATCACCAAATCTCACCCTAAATACCAACAAGGCTCTCGTGCAGTAACGAACAAATTACAGTCCCTTAACCCTTACGGTTACAATCCAAAATAGACAAGAGATAAGGAATTATATCATTAACTGAGAAAGAATGTTATTCAGAAACCCAAATTCCCAATAAGACATAAAATTCACTTTGTGAGACTGAACTATAACTTTAGACACTGTAATTTTGAGAATACAAACATCGCAAATACAGTTGTTAAATTACTAACACATTTAGTGTTTTCTTTACTTCTAAGTTTTCTCCCCCATAAGAGGAAACAAGTCATTTTTCCTTTAGTTCAACTATGAAATCCCATTATGTCAGATGACTAAAAGTTAAGTTTTAGCCAGTGTGAACACATTAACAAATTCTAAAGCATTTGATATGGTTAAATGAGCGGTAAAATGAAATCTGGGTAGTTTATAATTATATTATGCAAACGGTAAGAGGAACACATTTTATTAAAAGGAATGCCTCACCACACGCTCCCTTCTCTGATCTGAATACCCTTTCTCCACCTTGTCCCCCAAGACGTGGGCTCTGATTGGCTCTAGCATCATCTGTTCAGTGAGGCCTCAGCAGACACACCCCCACCCTGCCCTTGCCAGCCTCCCCCAAGCTCTGACACACCACGTCTCTCTGTTCCCGAAGAAGCATTTCGTCTTCCCGTCTCCCATCACAAATACTACCTGGTGTTTTCACCAAGTTATTTCTGTCTCCACTTCAAGTCCTAAGTTCCTTCAAGGTCTGGTTTTGGTCACCCTTACCTGCTCTATGTCTCTATGTAGGTAAGTACATCTCCCAAGAATTGTACATAAGCGTATACACACACACACACACACACGCACGCACGCACGCACTTGTAATGGTTATAAATTTCATTCTGACCAAACTGTCATACTGTTTGACTAAAGTATGTCATAGATAGAGTAAACATGAACACTGACAGTAATAGTACATGTTATAACCACATATTTTAATACTAAATATTACTATTAAATGTTAAATCAGGAGTATCTCTCAGTCAGTCCATAATTTTCTAGTAATTTCAACCACGTTTAAAGGCATAAAGTACCTATGGAGGAAAAATGCAATAGATAAGGGAGCTTTAAAATGTATAAGTCATAAAATAATAGGAAAAAAAATCTGAGATTCAACTAATCCAATAACGACAGAGGGAAAAAGAAAACCGCACTCACTTCTGCTCGCTGTTCAAATACCTCTGGACGATCTGGTTCCAAGGTAATTACTCGGCTCAATTCGAACAGAGCAAGTTCAGCATTCTTAATGTCCTTGAAAAGGCATTAGCTTAGTATGAGATACACTGTTACTCAAAATCAGGTTCAATAGTTTTTCTGAAAAAACTAAAAATTTAGTAAAGATATAACTACTTACTTAGAAGTAAATATGAACTTAGCTTCTAGATAAAGAGCTGCTGGTTTAAATTCAGTTATGATTATTTAACTCACTCAAGTCTACCTACCCATCAGTAGCCCATTAGACCTGGCTACATATCACAAGTTCCACTGATGGTAGGTTATTTTCTAAATTGAACCTATTTAAACACTGAATCAACGAATTTCAATGGATGAGTATGTGGATGGATAGCAGCATGCAAAATGATGCTGACCAGTGACAACATGGGGGTACAAAGGGACCGAGTCAGTGTCCGTCAAAACCCCTAAGCCTCCATACCTATGCCTTAGGAAGTCCAGGTAAGTTGTCTTTAAAATTTGCATGTTATTTTTATATTAGAAATATGAGCATGTCACTTTTACATTAAAAATGCATTAAAGATACAAGGAAATTTCATGTCGAGATATAAAATTAAAAGAGAGGAGAATTGGGAAGAAGCTCATCGCTGACAACTTCTGTCATTTATTGATGCTCTGAATGTAACACTGCTTCCTTCCTAAACACCTCTGTCATTCCCAGATCTGAGTTCGTTCTCAGTCCTCTATGTCTGAGAAGTATACAAATATTATATAAAATTTCACCAATAGGCCAGCACCTGATTCGTACAATTTTTTAAATTGGCAAAGACAAAAGTGATGCTTCTCCTTCAATCATCATTAATTTGAGTATTTCTAATATACAATAGGACAACAGAATAGTTTGTGTATAATATTCTAACTGAAAATACAAAGATTGGAATCTTAAACTATTTCCTTATTTACCGTATAGTCTCAGGAAAATCTTCATGTTTATACCATGGTGCCTTTGTTGAGTAAGATATGTCTATTACAACCCTCCTTCTGCATTCCCCGGAGAAATAAGGGGAAGAAGGTGAAAACGATATACTTATCTGGGGGAGAGTATAATACATGATAACAAATAAAAATAATCTTTATCAAAAAAAAAAAACCAAACAAACCCTTTTGGTCTTTTATCCAACCTTTAAAAATTGTAAAAGAAACTCAGATTCTAAGTCCTCCTGCATGATGCATCCCTAGACTCCACTTCTACCAATGAATATTTCTTGGGAATTCAGTTAAGGTCTCATACTTTCCTTGCTCTATGTCCAGCTCATCATGAAGTACAATTTAGGCTGGCAAGGCTGTCCTTTTAGAGCACATGGCAAGACGGACCCCCAGGAGCCCTGGGTAGAGATCCCCAGTCCCCCGCTCCCACCTTCCTGGCCATGTGATGTTGAGTACATTCTCTAAAGCCACGTTCTCAGGCGGGAACTGGCGTGCCCCCACTGTGTGTCCGTCGGCACTCAATCAACAGGGAGAGGTTCTGTCGGAACCCTGGTCCAGGTCAGGTCATGTTAGGCACTATGGCAAGAGGAGCTATTCCATACTCACATGTAATCCCTTCTTTCCATAGGCTATCCCTCGGCCATAAATTGCACTAACCAGATCAGGCTCCTCCTAGTCAGACCAAAACAGAAACACGTCAAAAACTATAAACAAAACAAAACAAAACAAATCAGTTTCTGCGTAAAGCGCGTGAACGCCGCAAGCAACAAGCTCTAGTTTATGCTACTGCCACACATACGTCCACACGCGGTCCCCAACCAGAAGAGTCAGTGTGCTTGGGGCTCATTTGAATGAGACACGTGATGAAGGTTCTTTGCGTTAAAAAAAATAATAAAGAGAACCAACATTAACGAGCCCTGTGCTAGTTTCTGTCTCACGGTCATCTCCTTTAAAACATCCTCTCAACAACCCTATGACCCGCAGCGTCCGCGATCGTGTGCTCTGGGTGGGGAAACGGAGGCCTGGGGAAATAAACGGTTAGGCGCGAAGCACTGGGCAATGCTTCTTCCCAGTTTGTCCCCTCGCACAGTCATGAAATCATCTGAAAAGGGAAGAACCTCCCAGTGCCAACTCCATCGAGCAACAAGAAACGAGTCCACTCCACAATCGGTTGGGGTGAATGCAGTCCTTTATGCTGTATGTCAGAATAGGAATCAGACCCTTTCTGCAAGCTGCCCCCTGATGGACTAGATGAAACCCTCCTCAGGCCCAAGGACAGGGTCCTCTGCCTCGCCACCAGGTCCCCACAAACAGGTCAGTGGTATGAAGCATCCCACTTCCTGAGGGAAATGTCTCTCTTCTACATTTAGCCTCTGCAATTTCTACCTCTTCTCGGAATCCTTCCTCTGCATTTAAGAAAGAAGATACAGCTTCTGGCTATATCGTCCGGGGTGAAACTCTTGATGCTGCTAAAGAATTGAACAGAACTGGGGGCGCCTGGGTGGCGCAGTCGGTTAAGCGTCCGACTTCAGCCAGGTCACGATCTCGCGGTCCGTGAGTTCGAGCCCCGCGTCAGGCTCTGGGCTGATGGCTCGGAGCCTGGAGCCTGTTTCCGATTCTGTGTCTCCCTCTCTCTCTGCCCCTCCCCCGTTCATGCTCTGTCTCTCTCTGTCCCAAAAATAAATAAAAAACGTTGAAAAAAGAATTGAACAGAATTGTACCAGATGAGGCACTTTGTAGACTAGTCTATCATTCGGTTTCAAATGTGAGATAGGTTGTCTGCCCGCATTGCAGAAAAAGACACAGCAACTCCAACAATAACGAGAAAAAATAAACGAGAAGATTCCATATATTGGAAAACAAAAAAGACTACTTGAAACAGAATCAGGTACACCCGTATCAAGCAGCAAACTGGTGCATCAGTGGCCTCAACCCAGCCGGCAGACTGGCTCACGGTGTATAAAAATGGGAAAAATTCAAGTAAACAGTGAAAGATCTCTAGCTTCACTTGAAAAATCAAAACATGCAGCAAAGATAAGCCCATATTTTTTGCATTCTCTCATGAAAAAAAAAAAAACTAGAGCTAAGTACTGGCGGCTTCCTTAGATGAGGGGTGTGTACTCATCAGTTTCCCGGAAGCCCACCCATCACCTCTACGTCACAGCAGTCCACTTTGCTCACTTAAACCACTTTCCTGGCTCCAGACGGTTCTGTTTGGAGTTGGGATTTATAACTTATATGTGACTGGCATGAAGGGCTCCATGCTATGCATTACATGGGAAAAAAGTCCAAGTTATAGCACTGCAGGGGAATGCCACTTCCTTTTATAAACAGTACTTATAAATGATTTGTGTGGGTCCGTACGTGCACAGAAAAGAATGCTCCAAAATGCTAACAGCAATTTTCTCTTGGGAGTGGGATTACGAGCTATGTTCCCACTCTACTTACTACTATCCCTTTTCCTTGTTCAAGACAAACATGTATACATTTATAGTCGGAAAAAGATGTTTTAAGTAATATGCGTTATAGAATATCGACATGTTTATTATAAACAAAACATTTTATTCAAATAAATAGTTGGAATACTTGTTATAAACTACAGCAAAATCTAGAAAATGAGGAAAAGCACAAAGGAGAAGGGCACCCCATAATCCTGCCACCCAGAGATAATAACACTTCAAACATTTAAATATCCTCCCTGGCTGGAAAATAAAAAAGGCAGAGAGTGGGGCACCTGGGTGGCTCAGTCGGTTGAGCGTCCGACTTCGGCTCAGGTATGATCTCACGGTTCGTGGGTTCGAGCCCCGCGTTGGGCTCTGTGCTGACAGCTCGGAGCCTGGAGCCTGCTTTGGATTCTGTGTCTCCCCCTCTCTCTCTGCCTCTCCCCTATGCACTCTCTGTCTCTCTCTCAAATATAAAAAAATAAATAAAAATAAAAAAGGCAGAGAGGCTAGTTTGGAGGGAGAGGGATACAGGCATGGAGGGAGAGGAAGAGCAGGGAAAACAGTTTCCTGATGAGGAATTAAGGTAAGATTGACTTCATGTGTTTCCATAGCAATACCACCTGCCAAGAGACAGAACAGTCCACAGAAAGTAGTACAGGCTGGGGCAGGGGGCAGTGAGCCCACATGGCTCTTCCCCTCTGAGGACATTCTCCAGTGAGAGGAACACCTGCTCTCAGATGTGTAATGTCTCAAAATATATGATCTAAGAAGCTTTTCTCCTAAAACTGAAAAAAAAAAAAATTATAAGGGGCAAATCAGAAAAAAAAAAAAGTTTACGTAAATAAATAGTTCTTCTACTGAAGTGGCATCTCCATACACCCTATATACCTACAACAGCCACATTCAAACATACTGTGGCTCTAACTCATAGTAAAATGCCTTTTACGTCGTTACCCAGGATACACATACATTATGTCCGTGACATGCACGCGCACACACATACACGCATTAGAAATGAGAGTTGCACTAAGTCAAACCTAGTCTTCCTATTGACATGCAGTCTTCTAGTTTCTATTCTAGTGTGTTTCATTTTTTTAAAAGGTGTTTGTCCTCACTTGCCAATCAATTTCAGGCCCTACTAAAAGGCAGCAACTCACAATTTGAAAAACAATGAGATAACATCTAAATGCTTTGGTAGAAAATATCGGTCATTTTCTTGCCTTGTTCAGTCTCATCTCCTTCCACTTTCCACTCATAATTCGTACTCTGTAGACGAGTACTACTTCATAGCTCCCCAGATACAAGACGCTCTCCCAAGCTCAGCGTGCTACACATGCTAGTCCCTCTGCCAGGAACACTCACCCACCGCCTCAGCTCAAACACCACCTCTCCCCTGACTCCTTCCAGACTCCCCTGGAAAATAAATAAGCTCCTTTGCCTTGGTCCCTACTGTATACCGTACAGACATTAGTCATTTGGTCAACAAATACTTAGGGCCAGCTTTCAGCCATGTCTGGTTTCATGTGTGAGGAATACCATAGTCACCAAAAACAAAGACAGAAGGTAAGATTCTTGCCTTCTTGGAGTTTAGCCAAAGAATCGCAAACATAAATGTAAAGTTACATGGGTTCAGTAAGAACGAGAGTAGTAAATAGTGCTGTTAGCAAATGCATAAAGACTAGACACGGTTAGGAAGGTTTCCCCAGGAAGAGGTGCCTTGGATGAAATGTGTCACAGGTGAGGGCATCTCAGAGTAGCTGGTCCAGGCAGAGGGAGCCAAAGGCCCCAAGGCAAGCAGGAAGTATAGCATCTGCTCCAAGATGAGTTTGGAGAGGTAGACAGGGACGTTATTAAGGATTTTAATCTTTAAGCTAAAAACAACAGCAAAGTACGTGTGTGTTTTAAAGTGCAAAAGTGTACGTGTATGGATGGCGTGCATGTGTGTGGAGAGTGTGAGGTGATAAGCCAGACAACCATGCCTGCACCGGCTATCTGGCAGGTGACAGTGGCTTGGCTGTGGTTTGACCAGAGGCAGGAGAAGCAGAGGGACAGGAGAGGTCCTTTGGGAGCTATCCAGAGAGAGTTGGTGCTGAAATCAGCAGCACACAGATGTGTGGAGCAGGTGGACTCACGTATGCCAGTGAAGAGGGTGCCACCCATTGATCCGGGCGGCACTGGCACACAACTAGGGATTCCTTCTCAGTTATGGGTAGGGGTGTGTGGAGGGATCAGGCGAAAGCATGCAGTCGAGTTGGAGCCTCTTAACGGATATAATTCCATTGAAGTCATTCTCTTATTACTCATTATACTGTATCTGCACATTTGTCACCCATGGTGACAATCTCCTCAAGGGAATGTATCCTCATGTTGGGATTTGTGACACTTAGTCTTAGCCTGACACGTGAGTCTTAATATGTAGCAGTTGTTAGTTAACAACAATCACTGGCCATTTTTTAGGCAGACAAGAAGATTTTAATGAGTATTAAAGACTATCAGATCAAAGTCAGCTTGGCCTGGCCTCCTCTTCTCATAGGGGGAGCAAGCAGATGACCTGGCCAGAAACAATGGGGTACCGTGATTGGAAAAAAAGCCAATTCATAGTTCCATAAGGCAAAGCAGGGTGACACGTGTGCCATTGGAATGGCTCCAGGTGGGCCACCAGCAATCACAGCTATAATATTTTATAGCAATAAAAGATTTCAAGCCTTTAAAAGATAGCCATTAAACAGTTTGTAACAGTTCAAATATCTGAACACTGACAACTTCCTGAATTTGGTCATCATTATTTTGGCCCTTAGGATTTTATATGTGGCTGCCACTGGCAGAGAACCCTACAGTGGCCCCACGTGCCTCACTTCCCCAGCCCTCCCTCTGGGTCACCCACGTGGTCTGATGCTTGTGGCGGTGACTTTCAGTTCTGCCAGTGACAGATAACAAGTTGTATCAATCAAGACGAGTAACAAAATCTATTATTTAACAACAACAGTAATTATACATCCTGCTATACTGTTTAAAAAGAAATTCTAGGGCACCTGGGTGGCACAGTCAGTTAAACATCTGACCCTTGGTCTCAGCTCAGGTCATGATCTCACAGTTCATGAGTTGGAGCCCCGCATCAGGCTCTGCGTGGAGCCTGCTTGGGATTCTGTCTCTCTTTCTCTCTGCACCACCCTTCCCTCCCACCCCCCACCACCGCTTGTGCGCTCACTCTCTCTCAAAATAAATAAATAAACTTAAAAAAAATAAAAAGAAATTCTAGAGGCCACTGGCTGGCCAACGAACTCACAAGTGTCAGTAGTGTTCTACATAAGGGGCAAGTCTTTCCCTAACACCATGAGAGTCTCTGGTCCAGTGAGTGGAGTTTGATAGTAATTCTTGCCACATGTAAAAAAAAAAAAAAAAAAAAAAAAAAGTAATTCTAAAAAAAAAAGTAAATTGAATACAGAAACCTAAATAGTGTGTGAATCTGTAAGGGATTATTGTGGTTGTTATTTCAGTTACAATCTAGTATTAAGAGGTCCTAAATTTAAAGGGCAGATTTTCTTACCTTTCTTGATTGATACAAGTTTATTATTTTGTCTATCATGGGCTTTGGATGTTAACAAGAAGTCAAAGATCTTTAAGAAATGTCATAATGCATTATATTTTCAGATAAAAACCAATGTTTACTTCTAAAAACAAATTGGGCTCAGAACACCCATTTTTCAAAAGATTTTTGAGACTACAAGTCTAATAATATTTACGTTTTGTCAAATGTTCAGCATTTTACTTTATTTTTTTAAATATTTATTTATTTTGAGGAGAGTACAAGCAGGAGAGGGGCAGAGAGAGGGACACAGAGGATCTGAAGCGGGCTCTGCACTGACAGGCTGACAGGAGAGAGCCTGATGTGGGGCTCGAACTCACGAACCACAAGACCATCATCTGAACCGAAGTTGGATGCTCAACAGACAGAGCCACCCAGGTGCCCCTAAGTGTTCTGAATTTGAAATGACTTCAATGAAAACTAAGATTTCAATCTTCCAATATTACTTACTTTATGCGGATGCACAATCATTGTATAATAAGATAGTTACATTACTGGAATCATGTACACTTAGATGTCTCAAGTCCCAAGACATCGATCTCCTTAAATTCAGAAAGGTCTAATTTACTATCCTCATTATACCATTTATAGAGTGGCTTTAAATTTTACAAATATTTATTTTTCCACTACCAAGCCTGGCCTTCTGATTAAAACTCAAAAGTCACTGGATCAAAGACAAATAAGTCAAAAAAGTCAGTGCACAGCAAGGTAATGAGGACTGAGTTTTGCCCGAGCTGCAGACCCACATACATAATTACATGAAGGATGTTCACAAATCACACAGAGAGGCATGTTTCCTATTTTGTCTGCTCGTGTGAAATAAGAAACATTTTTATGGATTCAGTTCCACCCGAAGCAGATGAGCTCAAGCCCACACAATTAATAACAAAGGCCAATGGCTTCATAAAACTTCTGTAGCACTTAGCTTACCGAGCCCCGCCTGGGGACCAAAGAAGCACAGGGAATGGTTCTGCTTTTCAAAAACACGGTCTTTGATGCACGGACATGCGGAAGGACACTCAGAGAGAGCACTAATTCACAAGCTTTTAAACCAAGAATTTTCAGTGCAGTCTGATAGATCTATCAAGCTTTGAAATTATGCTCAGTTAGAAACCTGGATGCTTGAGGAGTTTTTTTTTTTCCTCCCTTTATAGCTGTACCAAGTACCCCCTAGTTAGAGAACTACTCAAATACCTCACGGCAACAGAAACTGTGGAAACATCTTGTAAGTTTGCCCCTCATGGTGCAGCTAAGAAAAAAAGGTTTAAAAGCTTTACATCAAAAGGTCACGCTGGAATTTAAGTAGCCCACATGCACAGATCCAAATTGCACATTAAACGATCTTATAAAAACGATAAATCTCATATAATCCAAGCCCTCATGGTCCCATTTGTTTTCAGCTTTCTGTGAAAGGAATCAGGTTCCACACTCTGCTGCTGGATACTGGAGGAGCTCACGGGCTGTCCAAACGAAAAGTCTTGCCAAGCGTTCAGGAGCTCAAAACCCCTGAAACGCTTGTGTGCAAACAGTTACCACTGCAGGTTTGCTAGAGGACGTGTGCTGGCTTACAGAGTTTCTGCCCGTGCAAAGGGTCCTGCAGGGAACAGGTGAACACCCACTGGCACGTACTGACAAAAATGGTCCTGCAGTGGTACTCAGTCCAGTCCTAACATGGACAGGGAAAGGCAAGAGGGCAGCATCCATGCAGCAGTGGTGAGCAAACCGCTCTTCAGGACCCTGGACACGGAAAAGTTTTGTCCTGAAAGGCAGGACTGAGTTTCTCATTTAAAAAAATAACAAATTTTTAAATGTTTGTGTATTTTTGAGAGAGAGAGACACACACAGCGTGAGCAGGGGAGGGCCAGACACAGAATCCGAAACAGGCTCCAGGCTCTGGGCTGTCAGCACAGAGCCCGATGCGGGGCTCGAACCCACGGACCGTGAGATCATGACCTGAGCTGAAGTCAGATGCTCAGCCGACTGAGCCACCTAGGTGCCCCTCTCATTAAAATTTTTGAAAAGAATTTTAGCATTTTTTAACCAATCTTTATATCCTGTGTTTCTCGTAGTTATGGAACACGAAGACATCGTAACAAATTTTCACTGAGCTCTATCCAAATGCCTCTGCGTTTGCTCTTGTTTACTCCAGTGTGTTGTGCGAATAGGCTTTTCCACACGTGTCCTGATGTGGATAAGGCTGGGAAGCACCGAGACAAAGGCACAGAAGACAGAAGTCACCAAGAACAGCACGAGCAGGAAAGCCAGAGGCATTCTTGTTCCTACATCAAAATGTTTCTAAGCGGTCACCCGGGTCTGTCCTCTGTGAGCCCATAGTATTTGAATTTCTGCTGTTCCCCATTCTCTGTTCCTGCCCCATCAATAGCCTGAATCACCAGAAAAGGAGTCCAACTGTATAAACCACACATGCTCAAAGAAAACTTTCCCACTTGAAAGCAGCCCATTGTATCCCAGACTGATAAAAATGCTATGTCAAATACCCGTATATTAAGACCTTGCCTGGACATATAGAAATTTTGATCTACTTTCTGAATGCAATGGCAAGAGAAATACGTTTTAAAACAATAAACAGATAAGACGAGGAGTAGCATAGAGCCAACGGAAGCATAAGATTACAGAGACTTACTGAAAAACATTTACAGTATAAAATTCAGTGAAAAGTAATATGAAATATTACGTGTATTCAGATTATAAAACACGAATGCATACACGCTTTGAAAGGTCATACGCAAAACAACTTCAATGAACGGTACAGTGGCAGAATTAGGAAATTTTTTGTTAAAGTTTTTCTTTATGACTCTTATACTGCCTTCAACTACAATGGTAAAAGTAGTTTTCAAAAAGTTGAATGAATTGATAATATGTCTGAAAGCTCTCACTGTTTTCTGCTATCAGTTACCAGAGATTAACTGACATTTGCTTCTATAAAAGTACCAAAACCTCCCTCTCAAACCAGGGCCAAGTGCTAACTGTGTGAAGTGCTCGCTTATATTTTCCAATATTGCAAGGCTTCACAGAAAGGCGATTTTTAACATTAGTAATCTACCCTTCATCCTTCAAACTCTGCTGAAGAATGGTATTCCATATGAGCACTCAAACACACGACGGCTTGAATCTCTGTGATTTCGAGGATGAAGGCACGATTGTCAATATAATCAATTCGAAAAAGAAAACAAAAGTGGTGCAGAAACTCCCAAATGAGTATTCTAAAATTCAGTTTACCTGCTGGATTGTAAATTATCTGTTGGTTCTCACTGTATTGGCACAGACGAACATGCTAGAATGCTGCTTTGAGTAACTAAAAGGAACTGAGCACTTACTCTGTGCCAGGCACTGAGTCCTAAGTACTTTACAGAATATGTCATTTAAACCTAACAAGAATATTTTTGGAGGTAATGGTTATTATCCCCATATGCCAGGAGGTTAAATAACCTGCTAGCAACCAGCAGAGGGGATTAGAACATGGGTATAAGTCTTTAACTCTAAAGACCATGCTTCTTCACTACACTACTCTACTGGACACACGCACATCGACAATCGGCAATGGTCAGCATCTACAAGAACACCGTTAAATAAAGATAAGGGTGTAAGGCTAACAACGTTGGGCTATTTTACGGGTCTCCACTGCAACTCTTACACATGTTTGTTTAAGCCTTTTATCTTAACCAGATTTTAATGCAGCCATCAATCAGTGAAGGCTCAATGCGGCCACTGAGGAGTCTCACAATTATACTTCAAGGGGAGAAACAAACCCACGAGTGGAACCATGCAGATCACCTCCTGCACGGAAAGTGAACCTGAATGTCCAGCATCCGTATCTTATGGGGGATGGCATGGTACAGAGCAAAGTGAACGGAAGCTAATGGTTTTCTTTTCTTTTAAACTTGCATTTGAGTCCCATCTCTTCTAGCTGATGGTGGGGAGACTCTCAGCAAATTGCTTGACCTCCTTTGATCTCATTTTCCTCCTTTAAAATAAAGTAAAACTGCAAAGATGACATGAGAGCAGTGTTTCAAGGCCCGCGCCAAGAAAGTGCTCAGTCAGGGCTGATTTCTTTCACTTTCTCACATAACCTTAAAGTCAATGTATTCTTGTAGCGCTTTACGCATAAGCCTGTATTTCTGTCGTGACTATAAGCTTGAAATTACATAATTAAGAAGAGAAATTACCTGAAGCATTGTTGAAAAATGTCTTATGGCTTCATCATAGAGACCACTGCCAATCAACACATAAGCAATAGCTATGAAACAAAATACAAAAATATTAAAAGAAAGAACAAAGGATCTCACACCAGAATCGGTGACTAAATGCTTTGCTGAATCCTAAAAGGCAGCTCCAAGGGCTAGAAGCAGTTAAAGAAAACCTGGAAGTTAAGAAGATGTAATTGAATTCCTTCCACCACTCGCCACTTGCTATCAGTCTTCTGGTGCTTTCTAGATTTAAATTATTAAAGCCATCTATAAAACATTGCCTACAGAAGTAATTATCTTTTTCTAAGCCCATTGTTCACTTTCAAATACCAAATAACCTTTATGATGTTTCCCACCTATACATCAAAAGAGGTAGTAATAAGCCTCAACAAAACCCACATAACACGACAATGTGGTTTTATGGTGAAAGTTAAGAGAAACACCCAAATAGCAGCACAAGTCTCAATTCTGGGGCGGGGGGGGGGGGGGGGCAGGGGGGCGGTGGTGGTGCTGAACTCACTGCCAGTTGCCCAGTAAGAACAAAAACAGAGGCTCAAATTAATACATATGAGCAGAATGCTTCATTGTAGCCAATTCACAACAGTGCAGTGCAACAGTCTTTTTCCTACTTCTTGTATTCAAAATAGGGCCAAAACACTACTCTAAATATACACTAAAGATGAATAGTTTCCAGTCAAATTGTGTAGGTAAGCGGTATTTTGAAATTAGAGCCATGACAACCTCCTAAAACACAGCAATATTTGGACTCCATTTTTTCACCTGTCCAAACTAGAATACATTATTGATATTCTATATTACATTTCATCTCTAAAACTTGCCCTAACTCCCTAAATCCCCAAATATCCCTCAAAAAACTGTATTCCTCGCTCAAAACAATACTATTTTGGTCACATTTCTTTGCAAATAAAGCTTTACTGCAACACTCTGATTCTAGGCCCTAACAGGTGTTCAAGGAGACAAGCAACTAAATCTTTTCTTGTCCTGAAGAGCTTAAATTTCCTGCCAGTTAAAAGCAGTGAAAACATTCAATGCAGAAAGAGACTAAGTATCCTTATAGTTAACCTGAAAAAGGCAAATTTCAAAAGCACTGAATGTCATAACAAGACAAGAGCTTTGGGGGCATTCTTCAAAACGAAGAGGGCTGTCTTTGTCATAATTTCTTTGAAAAGAGAAATTACGGTCAAACTCATATTCAGAATAATAAGAATGGATATCATTCAGATGTATCAGATGACCAGATGACCAGAGACACCCTTGGGGTGCGGGCCAGGAGCAGCTGGCGGGAAAAACAACAAGAGTAATAGGTGACGTGCATGGCACTCTGTACATTTCCATGTATTAAGTCATTTGCTCCTTGAGTGCAGTGAGGCAGGTACGAAGATTATCCCCATTCAAAGACAAGGAAATGAAACTTAGTGCAGTTAAACAAACTGTCTGAAGAGAATGCGCAGTGACACAGGTCCCAGGCTGCCCGCTCTGGGACCCACCCTTCAGACACATACCCTGCCATAGACCACGGCTGTACCGAAACTGCCGTGTGCCGGGCTGGCCTGCAAAACGGTTTGACTTTCCTGATGATTACATGAACAGGGACTGAAATATAAACATATCCTGTTTGGAATGCAGGAGGATGGTGATGTTTTGGAAGGCCAAGATAGGCGCTCAGGTTCTCGTTCTGCCAAACACCGGTGATCACGGGAACCTCAGTCACTTCTCATTACTCTCTGGGTCTTGCCTAACAAGCCTGCAGAACATTTTCTTAGGTTCCTTTCAGATCTAAATTTTTCGAATTTCCTACCCATCTCCCCATAATCAGTAAATATCTGTTGAGTGAACAAAAGAATAAGCGACCCATAAAAACAAATATAGTGTGAGGGGATAAATACTGTACTTGGGGACATGTTTCAATTGTTCTCCGTGGCTCGGCTGTTGAACCCCACTCAAATAAAATCAAACACAGCTCTCAAATCTTTCTAAGAGTAAATGTGTTTTGAGAAAAGCCCAAAAGAATCCATTAAAAAAAAAATCCAAATCTTGGGGCACCTGGGTGGCTTAGTTGGTCAAGCGTCCGACTTCGGCTCGGGTCATGATCTCATGGTTCGTGAGTTCGGGCCCTGCTTTGGATTCTGTGTCTCCCTCTCTTTCTCTCTGCCCCTGCCCTGCTCGTGCTGTTTCTGTCTCTCAAAAATGAATGAACGTTAAAAAAAAAAATTTTTTTTAATCCAAATCTTGCAAAGATATAAATAAGTATTAGGGCCAAATGTTGCTGTGGCAGTACAAAGACATAAAGAGAACACCGGAATTCTCACAGAAATCATTACTGACCAGAATTCTACATCTCCTGGCAATGTGTGTGTTGACAGAAGCTGTTCTTCCAAGAAAAAAAATGCTGTGATATGAAAGATCCTAAGCCATGTCAGGGCCTATACTATCCAGATCCACTAGGATTAGTCTTAGACCCCATACCAGGCCTTTAATTACATCACTTAGTATGTGAATACAGGGCTGAACAGATCCAAGGATTTCAGAAAAGGCCAAATCTGATTTAACAGGTAATTAATTCTCAAAGCCCACTCAAAGAATAACACCAAGAAGTGATTAATACTTTTAAAAGAGTCAACTCTTTGCTTGCACAAACAGAGCAAAGAAGCCAATACAAGAAGCACTCAATCTTTATTTTTTTAAGTGAGCTCTAGGCCCAATGTGGGGCTTGAACTCACGACCCCGAAATCAGGAGTCGCGTGCTCTCCCGACTCAGCCAGCCACACGTCCTGAAGTGCTTAGTCTTAATATAAAATGCATATGGCCACAGAAAGGATAAAATAATTATGTATAAAGATAGAAAAAATTCCCAAAGGTGCCTCGGGTCACCAGGTACCAGGTAGGAACACGTGCTTATGGGAAGTCCATCCAGCTGCACCATTCAGTCTGGTCTTCAATTTTGTTTCCACTCCTTCAAGTGTAAGCTGACTAGGCAATGAATGAGACACACCCAAAGCACGTCAGACACTGGTGAAACCAGACTATTTTAAAACATGCCACGACCCAGCCAACTTGCAGGACCCCTTTGCAGATCTGAATGAACTCAACTTTTCTGCACTCACAACAATAACTGACTGGCCTCACGGTAAAATTAACCCACACCTAGCTATTTTATTACACAGAAGATTAAGTAGGTGTGAGTCCCCTCGGCTTTCACTGCTGTGCGGCTCCGATTTGATGACAGCCCAAGTGACCTTTTAATGAATGACAACCGTTCCTAAGGGCTCATGACCATCATTATTACTTTCCAGAGAAACACAGAGGTCAACACGTCCCTACCGATCATTTCCTCCAAACCTTGTACGGTAAAACCTTGGTTGGCGAGCATAACCCACTCTAGAAACACGCTTGTAATCCAAAGCACTTGTGTATCAAAGTGAATTTCAGTAACAACTGGTTCAGTTGTGATCATGTGACATTCGGCATCACGTAATACTCGTATTGCAAGACAACTGCTCGTTTATCAAGTTAAAATTTATTAGAAATGTTTGCTCGTCTTGCGAAACACTCGCAGAACAAGTTACTCGCCATCCAAGGTTTTACTGTATTTTCTCTATTTCATGTTATCCTGACATAGGGTGCACGGACCCACACAAGGGCTGAACGTCCCCTACCCGACACCACACCACTCATGTTGGCAGAGCCGGTGTCTGTGTTCTTCCCACCCCACCACCTTGCCTACCTGCTCGGCATCGAATCATAAAGTCTAGGCAAATACCCCAGGAACCGCCCCCTCCCCCAGATTCAAATCTCACCTAGCTCTTCGTTTGTGCTGTCATTATCCGTGGCAAAAGGGAATCTCTTTTGTTCTGCAATAGACTTGGCCTGGCTCTGAAATAAAAACAAACAAACGTACACGTTAGCTTCTCACAAACGAAGACGAGGCTTGCAATGAAAACCTGTATTTTTACAAAGTGAAGCTACATTTGATTCATACAGAAGTGAGAAAAGGTTCACTTTAAGTCATGCCAATTGTGTACTTCAAGCACATAGCTTATGGTGTAACTGATTTGCCTCCTCCCTACCATTAGTGGTTCTGTTTCTAAGAACAAGTTTCTTTTCGCTCCCATAGGGATTTATCCTGCTGGCTGCTCCATCTCCCTCCATGTTTTCAGAGACTATTTAATGGCCTCGATTAGGTTACGAGGATCACGTTCTAGCGATCGGTCCTCCGATGCGGCTGGATGATAGAATATTGCTTTTTAAACTCTAAAAATACTTTAGAAAAAAGAGCTACCAGTTGTCCAGAGATGACGCCAGAAAGGGACCCACAAAATCTGAGCAGGAAACAAGACATTCTAGTAGAAAGTGCACAGCAGATGGTGAACATCTCCATCCTGCTCAATGCAGTAAATTGCCTACAAAGAATTGCTGCAGACATACGCCCATTTGGCAGGAAAACGGACCCAAAAGTGGAAACTAGGGGCAGACAAAATGAGTAAGTTTGCTTAGTAACCGGAGTGATTTTACAAGCAGCACGGGAAATGACGGCTCTATAGGGTGCCGGAGACAAATCACGTCGGATGCTACAGCGGCCACTTCCCCAGAAGATTTAACTGCTGATGCTAAGTTGGGATATGCTTAGCCTCCGGGGTACATGTTAAAATGATTACTTCATGTGAGATTCACCTAAGACACAATTAAAACTTGTACATACACAGAGACAGGAGAAGCTAAGACAGTGAGGGACTAAAGATTTGCGGCTTTGGGCAAGACCACAGGATTAGAACTCAGTGGCATCCTAATTAACTGAGTTCTTCTGTTTTAAAAATGCATAGTACGGATGCCTATAGGCATATATGATGGCCAACTAATTTTACAGGAGAGTCTCTCCTAATTGCTGTTTGTGCTTTCCAGCTCATCATTGGTGGTCATTAGCAGATGACGAACTGTGGCCTCTTGGACTTCATGGACTCAAATAACAGAGTAACAAGGCAGTTCCGCTTATACTCCCTTTACTCTCAAAATCTAGAGTGATACTCAGATACGGCGTGGTATTTAGTCTGCCTATGAAACAGGTCAAGAATAATCTACCTCTGGTTAAAACACTGGTTGAAAGCTAGAGGCCAGAAGGGCATCCCATGTCGGGATGAATGCGCACTTCATTCCATGCAGGACTCCAGACAAAATGGAACGTCTGAAACTTCTACCACTATGGGAATGTTTAACACTGAATGTTAAACCTGATGACTAGACAGGAAGTCTCTCAGCTCTTTCGCATTTTGCTCTATAGCTGGAAGCTTCCACACAGCTATGGGGAGCCTTACAGTGAGACCCTCGAGAGACTTAAGAAGCGGCAGATTTAACAACATGTGAAGGCATCACAGTACATACATCCCGTGTGACCAGACACAAGGCTCTCCTCTTTGTCAGGCGGTCACAGATAAGCACGCAGATGTAAAATACTTTTCCGCTTAGTAAGTTACATATAGCCAAGGAAAGGAGTCTATGAATATTGCTTTTAGTACTTAAAAAGTCTAATCGTTTCATCCAGTACTCAATGAGAGTTTCCCATTTGCCAAGGCTCTGGGCAGAAAGGCACAGGAAGAAAACAAAAATGAAATCCCATAAAAGGATATCATTTACTTGGAGCGCCTGGTGGCTCAGTCAGTTAAGCGTCCAACTTTTGGTTTCAACTCAGGTCGTGATCTCACAGTCCTGTGTTGGGCTCTGCACTGTCAGTGTTGAGCCTGCTTGGGGTTTCCCTCTCTCCCTCTCTCTGCCCTTCCCCTACTCTCCCTCTGTCTCTGTCTCTCTCTCTCTCAAAATAAATAAATAAACTTAAAAAAAAAAAAAGAAATCATTACCAAGCAACATCAAGAGTATACTGAAGAGCATATCTGAGTTAAAGTGTTTTTATTTTACTAGAAATAACATCTAACAGAAGTGGGCAGAAAAGTATAATATGGACAAATTAACTTCTTGATCAAAAAGAGTCTTTCCCACTTCTTTTTTTTATTAAAAAAATTTTTTTATAATCTTTATTTATTTTTGAAATAGAGAGAGAGAGAGCATGAGCAGGGAAGTAACAGGAGAGAGAAGGAGACAAAGAATCTGAAGCGGGCTCCAGGCTCTGGGCTGTCAGCACAGAGCCCGACGTGGGGCTCAAACCCACGAACTGCGAGATCGGGACCTGAGCCGAAGTCAGACGCTTAACTGACTGAGCCACCCAAGCGCCCCGAGTCTTTCCCACCTAATACTGCATCTGTAGATATCTTCTGTGGACAGCGGGGAGAAGCTCCAATCAAAGACGTTAATGCACACAGCCCCACTTTGCTGGGACACCAACTCCAACCCATCCTCAGGTCACTGTTTACGCTTCAAGTTCTGAAAGCTGTCCTACCTGATCCCCCTAATTTAAAGGGAGATTATGTTGATCTTTTGCTATACCTCTATGTTTATTTGTATAATTATCTGGTTAGTGACTAGGAGTCACGAGTGCAGGGACTGAGGCTAGCTGGCTCACTGTGGCATTATTCCCAGTACTTACTTAGCACAACGCCTGGCACATAATAGGTGCAAAATAAATATCTGGAGAATTAATGAAGAAATGAATAGTCGAACTCCCATATTTTCAACCTAGGGAAAATGAAAGGCCAAGATTGATGAGCTTTCTCCCATTGGTCACTAGCTAGTGCCATCTTAAACTAGAAATGCAACACGGAGAAAATATTTGAATTACTGTCAGTAAGACGGTAGGTCCCTAATAATTCTAAGAATCTAATCCCCTCCCCAAGGTGGGGATTACCCAATTTCTACTTAAGTGCTTTCATTGGTGGCCAACTCACTACAAGCTAGCCCATTCTGGTTGGGGACCAGTCTAATTCAAGTTCTTCCATATATCGAGTTGATCGCTATGCAATGAGTTAGGTAACATCTGTTGATCATTCTTTGGCTTGCAAACTCTACCCATTTTCAGTAGTTTCTCACATGCAAAGGCAAAGCTTTATCTGGAGAAGAGAGAGCAACCTAAAGGGAAATTTTAAACACAAGAAGCAAACAGTATCTATGTGGATGCTGAAGGAAAAGGCCTGGAGAAAAAAATATGTTCACCTTGGGCACTGAAAGAACAACTCAGCCTCAGAGAATTAAGTGTGAACAACAACAACAACAACAAAAAAAAGAGCCTTGCACCTGAGGCAGCTAGGCTGGAGGAGTGTCCGTGCTAACGTGAACAGGCAGAGACAGATGTTATGTAGTGCCAGGAACTCATCCCTGGAGTGGAGAGGCCTCCTATACAGTTCAGCGGGTACTGACAGTTAAAAACATAGATATAAAAGATATCCACACAGGCAAAAGCTGGAAGAATAATATATTATACCTTAAAATACATTAGGTTCCTAGAAGCAAGGCTCAGCCATTATCTCCCCTTTATTCCTTGGAACTGAGAAGTAAAAAGGCCAAGGTCTAGAATGATCAACCATCCAATCCATAAGTCATAATAATGTAACGTGACAAAATACCAGATGACCTATCTTTATCTTATGCAAATAGGACCACCTAGAACCAACTCCTAGTTGGTAAACAGAGGTGACCTGTGCCTTTTGAAACATGTATCATTGTACTTTAGGTCATAAAGACAGAAGCATGGACAGAAGATGCGTACCAGGATCTTTTCAGTGTTGAGGGAAAGCAGTGAGTCACAGGGTGGCGGCCCTTTGGGTTCACAGTCTGAGTCGTGGAAGTTCAGAAAGGATGACTCTGAAAAGCAAACATCCCTGGTTATTCTCCGAACCTGAAACTTATGGTTCTTAGGTTCTTAACTATGAATTATAATGTTAGGAACACACACATGTGCGCGCACGCGCGCGCACACACACACACACACACACACACACACACACACACAATCTACCAAACCAAAATAAGGACAAGGCAAAAAAGCACCAAAAGGGGCATCTTGCCTTCCACCTTACAGCTGTGTCACATTCTACAGTTTCCAAATACCTTGCATAGCTGTCATGACTGTCCTCACAACCAGTCATTAATACGATACTTGTTAAGATCCCTTTTTCAGACATCTCCTACCTGGCAGCGTTTACCATAGGTTAAAAAATATTACAAAAGGGAGAACAAAGTCGAGCCAGGGAGATCTAATGTTAAAAGATATGTACCAGGGGTCTAGAATCCAGAATATATAAATAAGTCCTGATTTCAACAACAAAAAGACAACCCAATTAAAAAATGGGCAAAGGACTGGAATAGGCAATTCTCCAAAGAAGATACACAAATGGCCACTGAATACATGGAAAGATGCTCTACATCATTATTGATTAGGGATGTAAATCAAACCACAATGAGGTTTGCCACAATAACGGCTTTTTTTTTTTTTTTATTGTCGAGGCAAACAAGTGTTGGCAAGGATGTAGAAAAATTAGAGCCCTTGTACATTGCTGTGTAAAATGGTGTGGCCACTGTGGAAGATAGTTTACTGGTTCATCCAAAAGTTGAACATAGAATTACCATATGGTCCTACTATTCCATCCCAAGGAATATACCCAAAAGAACTAAAAACAGGAACTCAAACAAGTATGTGAACATGCATCTTCACAGAAGCAATATTTAACAATAACCAAATGGTAGAAACAGCCCAAATGTCCATCAACAAACAATGGACAAACTGTGGTATATACATACAGTGGAACACTATTCAGCCTTAAAACAGAATAAAGTACTACAACCACCATTAATTAGTACACTTTACTCTTCAAATAATAAATCTACATTTATACTTTAACCATTTCAAAATTTGGAGACTTTTCACTCTAAGCTACATCTAAAATGCTAGCCTATATTTGGAAACATTCAAATATTAAAAATAAATTTTTTAAAAAAGAATGAAATACTTTACATGTTCATATAACATGAAAGAACCTCCAAAATGTAATGAGTAAGAACCTCCAAAACAAAAACTAAGTGAAAGAAGCCAGACACAAAAAGTCACATATTGTGTGAGCTCACTGATACGAAATAACCAGAAAAGGTAAATCCATAGAGACAGAATGCACATCCATGGCTGAAGGAGGGAAGAGGAAGAAACTGCTGAGGGGTGAGGGGCTTACTTTGGAGTGATGGAAAGGTTTTGGGGTGGTTGCACAACATTGTGACTGTACTCAATGCCACAGAGCTGTTCATAGGAAAACATTTAATTTTATGTTATGTGAATTTTGCCTCAACAATTATTTTTAAACCTATACTGTAATTCAGCAGTCACTAAAGAGCATCAAATTGTGTTCAAGCGACCATGTGAACCGACAGAGATAAATTCTCATTTGTGTCTGTCTTAACAGCTGGAGACTAGAGCTAATATACCAAAGAAGCTCTGGATGGTGAGTGATTTCTGAAGCTGGAAGGTTAAATTTCACAAGGCCCAAGCAGAGTTTAAACGGATGGGTGGGGGCACCTGGGTGGCTCAGTCGGTTGAGCGTCCGACTTCAGCTCAGGTCACGATCTTGTAGTCCGTGAGTTCGAGCCCCGCGTCAGGCTCTGGGATGGCCCAGAGCCTGGAGCCTGCTTCCGATTCTGTGTCTCCCTCTCTCTCTGCCCCTCCCCCGTTCATGCTCTGTCTCTCTCTGTCTCAAAGATAAATAAATGTTAAAAAAAAAAAAATTAAAAAAATAAATAAATAAATAAACGGATGGGTGGGTTCTGCTAATATCATCCTCAATGGGGAAAAACTGAGCGCTTTTCCCCTAAGGTCAAGAACACGACAGGGATGTCCACTCTCACTGTGTTATTCAACACAGTATTGGAAGTTCTAGCCTCAACAATCAGACAACACAAAGAAATAAAACGCATCTAAATCAGCAAGGAGGAAATCAAACTTTCACTCTTCACAGACAACATGATACTCCATGGAAAACCCAAAAGATTCCACCAAAAAACTACTAGAACAGATGCATGAATTCAGCAAAGTCGCAGGATATAAAATCAATGCACAGAAATTGGTTGCATTTCTATACACCAATAATGAAGCAACAAAAGGAGAAATCAAGGTATCAATCACATTTACAATTGCACCAAAACCCATTAAATACCTAGGAATAAACCTAAGACGTGAAAAATCTATACACTGAAAACTATAAAAAGCTTATAAAAGAAACTGAAGAAGTCACCAAAAAATGGAAAAATATTCCATGCTCATGGATTGGAGGAACAAATATTGCTAAAATGTCGATACTACTCAAAGCAATCTACATATTCAATGCAATCCCTATCAAAATAACAGCAGCATTCTTCACAGAGCTAGTACAAACAATCCCAAAATTTGTATGGAACCAGAAAAGACATCAAATAACAAAAGCAATCCTGAAAAAGAAAACCAAAGCTGGAGGCATCACAATTCCGGACTTCAAGATGTATTACAAAGCTGTAATCATCAAGACAGTATGGTACTGGCACAAAAACAGACACTTAGATCAATGGAACAGAATAGAGAACCCAGAAATGGACCCACAAACGTAAGTCCAGCTAATCTTTGACAAAGCAGGAAATAATATCCAATGGAATAAAGACATTCTCTTCAGTGAATGCTGTTGGGAAAACTGGACAGAGACATGCAGAAGAATGAACCTGGACAACTTTCTTACACCCTACACAAAAATAAACTCAAAATGGATGAAAAACCTAAGCATAAGACAGGAGGCCGTCAAAATCCTAGAGGAGAAAGCAGGCAACAACCTCTTTGACCTTGGCCACAGCAACTTCTTACTCAACATGTCTCTGGAGGCAAGGGAAACAAAAGCAAAAATGAACTATCGTGACCTCATCAAGATAAAAAGCTTCTGCACAGCAAAGGAAACAATCAGCAAAACTAAAAGGCAACTGACGGAATGGGAAAAGATATTTGCAAATTACACACCTGATAAAGGGTTAGTATCCTAAATCTATAAAGAACTTATCAAACTCAACACCGAAAAAACAAATAATCCAGTGAAGAAATGGGCAAAAGACATGAATCGACACTTCTCCAAAGACATCCAGATGGCTAACAGATGCATAAAAAAATGCTCAACATCACTCATCATCAGGCAAATATAAATCAAAGCCACAGTGAGATACTACCTCACACTTGTCAGAATATCTAAAATTAACAACTCAGGCAGCAACAGATGTTGGTGAGGATGCAGAGAAAAAGGAATCCTTTTGCACTGCTGGTGGGAATGCAAGCTGGTGCAGCCAGTCTGGAAAACAGTATGGAGGTGCCTCAAAAAATTAAAAATAGAATTATCTTATGGCCCAGCAATTGCAGTGCTAGGTATTTATCCAAAGGATACAGGTATGCTGTTTTTATGGGGCACATGCACCCCAATGTTCATAGCAGTGCTGTTGACAATAGTCAAAGGAAGGAAAGAGCCCAAATGTCCATTGACAGATGAATGGATAAAGAAGAAGTGGTATATACATACAATGGAATATTACTCAGCAATCAAAAAGAATGAAATCTTGCCATTTGCAACATTGTGGATGGAGTGTGTTATGCTAAGTGAAATTAGTCAGAGAAAGACAAGTATCATATGACCTCACTCATATGTAGAATTTAAGATACAAAACAGATGAACATAAGGGAAGGGAAGCAAAAATAATATAAAAACAGGGAGGGGGACAAAACAGAAGAGACTCAAATACAGAGCACTAAGGGTTGCTGGAGGGGAGGAGGGTGGAGGGATGGGCTAAATGGGGAAGGGGCATTAGGAGGACACGTGCTGGGATGAGCACTGGGTGTTATACGTAGGCGGTAGATCACTGGATTCCACTCCTGCATCATTATTGCACTATGTGCTGACTTGGATATAAATGTAAAAAATTAAGTAAATAATAAGAGGATGGGTGGGTTCAGACTGGGGAACAGAGAGAATGGGTATTCCGAGTGGGATGAGTGGTGTACACAGAAGTATAAAGGTAAGAAAATGCGAAGGAGCAGTAAGCAGGCGACCCTGGCTAGAGGGAGCTGGTGTTGGAAAATAAAAGATGGAAGGTTGGAACGTGAGTGGTCAGACTGGGGAGTCTTGGAGCCAAGAGAAAGGCTTTAGTCTCACCAGAGTGAGGAGGCAGTAATGGTTGTTGGAAATAACATTAATTTCTAACCTATTTCTTCTTAAAGCTAACGTTTGAGGCCTTGCCATATGCAAAGCGCTGCAGTAAGCATTGCATATACGTGGCCTCATTCTGTTCTAACAATCCCTCCACTTGGTGGGATTCACTGAGGTTTCAATAAACACGCATCGGTATAATTGTAAGTGGATGCACTCATTCCCTTCTGTGAAACCTAACCATCTTTGGGTAATTAGGCTGTCCTCTCCCCCTTCTGATAAATAGTATTTTACAAGTATGCTTGACCTGTATTTTTTAAATTCACCCAATCTGGCAATTAAATTCTAACCAATACAATTGCCGAGGCAAAGGGTGTAAATAACTTTAAGGCCTTTCACATATGCTGCCCCGTTTCCCTCCCAGGATGTAATAATAATTTCATTCCCACCCAACAGTGTAGAAGATGGTCTATTTCACTCTGCTCAGAGTATTCTGTTCTTTTCATCTCTTCCTAATCTGACAATAGCACTAGGGAGACCAAACTTTTGGTTTACTGCCCATTTGTATCTCTTCTTTTGTAAATCACGTGTTTCCTCTGCTAATTTTTAAGTCATTTTATCTATTCCGGCCTAAGGTATAGAAGCGAATGTCTATCTATTTTCCAGTTCTCTCAGAACGATTTTGAACACCGCCTGTACGATACATTATAGTCACTGGGGTCTTAAAGGGAGCTTTGAGATAAGTTATATCCAACTAAAATAGCTCTCACAGATGACTATTCAATCTATACAGGCACTGATGTTTAAAATATTACAGTAGGACTTCATGTTCATTCTGGAAAATAGAAAAAAAATCACAAAACATAAAAAAAAAGTCATTTAGAATACTACCGTACATTGAGATCCACTGTGAAAATCTTGGCGTTAATTACTGTAATTAAGAGGGACAATTCTTGAAATCAGACAGACTCGGTTTGAATTCCCGTTCTCTGCAACTACTTACTAGCTCTTGGCCACTGATCTAGCGGCCTCATCAATCTTCGGTTTCTTCATTTGTAAAACAGGGTCGCTGATGGTATCTACTTCACAGGAGTGGTTGATTTAAACAAGATTATAGGGGCACCTGGGTGGCTCAGTGAGTTAAGTGTCCATCTGTTGATTTCGGCTCATGTCAGGATCTCCGGGTTCATGGGATCCAGCCCCACGTCAGGCTGTTTGCTGACAGCACAGAGTCTGCCTGGATTCTCTCTTTCCCTCTCTCTCTCTCTCTCAAAATCAGTAAATAAACTTTAAAAAAATAAACAAGGAGATATAAGTAAAGTATTTGGTACAGTTTCTGGCACAAAGAAGGAGACAGAGGATGTTTGCTATTGTTACCATTAGGTTGTGAGGAGATACACTGTTTTGTAACCTGCCCTTTTAACGTAACAATATAATATAAACACTTCCCCATTTGATTAAACTTTCTTCTGCAAACTATTTAAATTTAAACTTAGTGAGATTATATATCATTTTTTTAAATTTTTTGTTTTAACGTTTATTTATTTTTGGGACAGAGAGAGACAGAGCATGAACGGGGGAGGGGCAGAGAGAGAGGGAGACGCAGAATTGGAAGCAGGCTCCAGGCTCTGAGCCATCAGCCCAGAGCCCGACGCAGGGCTCGGACTCACGGACCTCGAGATCGTGACCTGAGCTGAAGTCGGACGCTTAACCGACCGAGCCACTCAGGCGCCCCGATTATATATCATTTTTAATTTAATATCTTTAGGATTTCAGTGCTCTACGATAAACCTGTATTTTGTTGTTTCTAGACTAACTCCTTCTAATGATCTGCCTATTGACTTCAATAGTTTCACAACGTATCCTTAAAATAGATGCACACATTTTAACGTAAAGGAAAGCCTCATCAATTTTTTTTCCCAAAAGTTTCTTGGCTATTTGGATCAACATTCTTCCTTCAAATAAACTTGTCATTAAGGATCCAAAACCAAAAAGTCCCTCTTGTGATTTTTATTAGAATTGTTAAAACCGTAGGGGGACCTGAGTGGCTCGGTCAGTTTGGTGTCCAACTTCGGCTCAGGTCACGATCTCATGGTTGGTGAGTTTGGGCCCCACCTCAGGCTCTGTGCTGACAGCTCAGAGCCTGGAGCCTGCTTTGGATTCTGTCTCCCTCAAAAATAAATAAGCACTAAAAAAATTTTTTTTTAATAAATAAAAAAGGAAAACAACCAAATAGGAGAATCCTTCCTTCGTATGGTAAAATGCATCCACGTTAACCCACAGCCATATAGAGCATCTTCCCACTGGATGCTCATGTTAAAAGTCTTATCAAAAGGTGAAATTCTGGGTCAGTAAATGAAGTATTAATGTCAGGAATAAGCAGGAATACTAGTACTGAACACTTTTTTGGAGGTTTTCTCTAGTTCAACGAGATGCTAAATGAGTATAAATACTAAAAAGACCCTGATATCATTACGTGTAGAGGATGCAATCACCCACTGAATAAATGGAAGCATGAAAAGAGCTGCTAGGAATTCAGTGATGCTGTTGTTCACATCCGCAGGAAACACCCCGAGCCAGCCGCTTCCCCTGACTCTGCTCTAGTTCGTAGGGTCTTTAAGCTGCCGTGATTTCACATTTCTGTGTGATTTCGCTTACTGTTGGTTTCCCTCCCTGAACTATAGTATTTGCAGACAAGGACAGGGGTCATTTCTGGTTTTGCGGACCACTGAGCAGTGAATAGAACAAGGTAGATGTGCAACAAACACGTAATCAATGGCCATCCACCAATTTTCTTTTCAATCACAACAAATTTGAATGTATAAATTCTATAGAAAAATTGTAAAATTTCACATAGGCCAATAAAACACTTGAATAGATTAAATTTTGTAAAGTACTCCTCTGCTCGTTAATCTACAGTTTTAGCAATTCTTTTAAAAAAAATTTTTTTTTAATGTTTACTTTTCAGAGAGAGAGAGAGAGAGAGAGAGAGAGAGCATGAGCAGGGGAGGGGCAGAGAGAGAGGGAGTCACAGAATCTGAAACAGGCTCCAGGCTCTGAGCTGTCAGCACAGAGCCTGACACAAGGCTCCAACTCACAAACCGTGAGATCATGAGTTTAACCAAATGAGCCACCCAGGTGTCCCTTCTTACTCCTTATTTTACCAAAAATTTTTAAATCAGGAAAGCTGGCTGAACTTTATCAAGTGCTTTTGGAATTTCTTTAAGGTAATCATATGATTTTTCTCCATACTAAGGTGATTAATTCAATTTTTTTTTTTTTTAAGTTGAACCACCTTTGCACTTCTAAAATAAATTCTAATTGGTCAAGGCACATCATTACTTTAATTTCTGGTTTCAACTTATTAATATTTTACTTAGGATTTTTATAACTGTGCTATAGTTTTCTACCCATACTTGCCACTATATTAAGTTCTGTCATCAATGTTTTTCACTGATTTGAGAAGGTCTGTAAGAGAAAAACAGCTTATTACAGTTGTACCTAGACTTCTCTGGGAACAGGTTAAATTTCTTCTTTGATCTAAAACTGTTTTGTTCGATATGGCTTTAATTGTCTAACAATAACAACCCAACAATCTATGTTTAGATGGAATAGGTTTTCATACAATTAGGAAAAGCCTCTGTTTTCCTCCTTGCTCAGATAATGCAAGTAAAATTTAAAGATAATTACTATGTGGGGCGCCTGGGTGGCTCAGTCAATTAAGTGTCTGACTTCAGTTCAGGTCATTATCTCATAGTTGGTGAGTTCAAGCCCCGCATCGGGCTCTGTGCTGACAGCCCAGGGCTTGCAGCCTGCTTTGGATTCTGTCTCCCTCTCTCTCTACCCCTCCCCCACACTCTCTCTCTCTCTCTCAAAAATAAATAAACATTTAAAAAAATTACTATAGAAATATTCTCAAAACACATTACAGAATCTCATCTTTTTCTTCCAGATCATCTTCCTGGACATTTATTTATTGCTTCATATTTTTGACCTTATTAGCAGGAATTTCTTCACATTTGTCTCTTCATTCTAATGGCCTCTACCACTGTCCACACAGCCCCTCATTCCTAAGGTACGTTTGCATTTGCTCACCTATTTATGTGTTAGCCTTATCAGGTTTATCTATTTTCTTCTTTTTTGAAAAAAAAGAAAAAAACAACTCTTGGATCGATTTATCAATACCGTTGTTGCTCTGTTTCGAATTCATTTATTCTGGCTTTGTTCTAGACAAGCTTCCAATTTCCCAATCGTTTTCTTGTTGCTCAAGCTTAGTACCCAGTTCATTTATTCCCGTCTTTCTTCGATACCAAGAAGCCACGGAAGGCTCCAGCAGAAGAAAGATCACGGAAGGTTGTGTGAGGAGAGAGAGAGAAGGGCCGGAAGACTAGCAAGGAGGCCATGGCCAGCTGAAACAGGGAAAAAGTGCAAACATAGAGGCCACCGGGTTGAAAAGGGAGGGTCAGACTCCAAAGAGATATATGAGGAAAAAAAAAAAAAAGCCAGGGCTTTGAGAAAAAGTAGGCATGGGAAGAGGACAAAGGCATGGCTTTCCATTTTGTGTAGCAACAAGAGGGGAAGTGCCATTAACTGAAATGGCAAGTTTGAGAGGAAAAGTGGTTCTAGGGGGCAGTCAAGGGCCAACTCCAGAGAAAGGCAAGAGCTACAGATATGAATGTGATGACCATTAACTTAAGATGGATGAGTGAACAGGCGGTGTAGGTAGGATCTCTGCCAGCTCAGGAAGCTTAAATGTAATAAGAAAAGAGCTGACCCTGGTGGGGACGAGATATTTAAAAGGAGGGCAAATCGATGACCTTTTTCTAAAGAACTGTCTAGAGTCATTTCTTTGAGGGCCGCCTGGGTGGCTCAGTCGGCTGAGCGCCTAACTCGATTTTCACTCAGGTCATGATCCCAGGCAGGGTCGTGGGATCGAGCCCCACATCGGACTCTGTGCTGAGTACGGAGCTGACTTAAGTTTCTCTCTTTCTCCCTCTGCCCCTCTCCCCTGCTCGCATACGTACCCTCTCTCTAAAACATGGAAAGAAAAACAGAATTACTTTTTTTGAATTGTTCTGCAGCCTTGCCATAAAACTACACACAGAGTTATTATAATGATTTTCATTCTTCATTATACTCCCTTATTCCTGAAGTCAAGTATTTGTTTCTTCTCATTTTCCTTGACCAGCCTTGCGAGGTAACTGCCTAAACTTCACCAGTACTTTCGAAGAACCAGCTCTGATAGTGAAATTTGATTCAATCTGAAGTCAGAGAAAGAGTAATTAGTGTGGAGGCAAAGTCGGAGAGTCGTTCAGAGTGCGGGCTGTGGAGCCGGACTGACCCGGCTCAGATGCCTAACTGGTTGACTTGGCACAAGTCCTTCTGTATCTCGTAGCCTCAGTTTCCTCACTTATAGAACAGGAACGACTACCCCCACATACCCTCACAGGCCTATTACGAGGAATAGACGTGATGCCCACAGTTCACAGGAAATGGTTGTCACAGGTTGGTAGGGCCGGCCCTTGAACCACACGGGATTGAACTGCGTGGGTCCACTTACATGCAGGTTTTTTAAAATAAACATAGATATTGCTGCAAACGTATTTTCTCTTCGTGATTTTCGTAACCACGGTTCCTTCTCTCTAGCTTATTTTAGTCTAAGAATACAGAATGTAATACATATACAAAATATGTGTTCCTCGACTGCTTGTTATTAGTAAGGCTTCCGGTCAACAGTAGGCTATTAGCAGTTAAGTTTTGGGGGAGTCGGAAGTGGCACATGGACTTTTGATGGTGTGGGGGGCAGGGGGGAATTGGTTGGTGCCCCTAACCCCCTAAGGGTCCACTATATACATATCTCAGAAATTGCCATTTTTTTCTGTTAATTTCTTCTTCCTTCTTAAGATTATTTTGGTCTTCGCAGAACTTGACAGCTTTCGAAATGCCCTCGCAACACTCTGTCCACTGGTCCTCCCTCCTCTGAGGCAGGGAGGACACGCCTTAGGCGGATCACACACGTGGGGAAACGAGGTCAGTGTTAACGCGCGTGTTTAAGTCACAAGACGAAGAAATTGCCCGCATCTGTGCTCCGGGACACATCAACAGAGGTGCACGGTCCGCTTGTCACCACTCATTCTGCCCCTGCTGGGTCCTAGCAACGCCCTCAGGCTTCCTTCCTGTCCTCCCAAACCCCACAGACCACTGATTTTAAGAAGAGCGGTTTCGGTAAAGACACGAGGGGCCAACTGCAGTAGCTTCGGCAAAGGATGGGAGATGGGGAGACAGTGCACAGAAGCATCTCCTCTGAGGAATTCTGCTGTAAAGGAAGCGGAGAGAGAGACACAAGAGGTGGATGGAGGGGCAGGGAGTCCTGTCCTGGTTTCTTGTGTTTTCCAGACAGGAGCTCTCAGAGCCATCTGTATGCTGACGGAAGACAAGAGGGAATGAGCGCTCCCGCACAGGGAGCGTGCCCCGCTCCGCAGAGGCTCCCACAGCTCCGCACAGCGCCAGGACCAAAGGCAGAAGCTATCCTAGGGCTGCAGGCACGCTGCAGCTGTGATGGTGGGAAGCACGGAAGTTCTCTGCTGATTGCATCTTCCTCAATCAAATTACCTCCTAGGGAGGAGAGGAGACTCGGGGGTGGCGGGGGGGTGGGCGGGGGGCATTGGAAGTACCACGTATTTGTCATACAGTCATGTCGGCAGGTGAAAGGGCCTGAAAGTTTGCAAGCAGCACGCTCAGAGCCGATCCCTGAAGGAAGACGTTTTATAAGGGATTCAACAGCTGCTGGGCTGCACTTACCACCGTGCCCTAGTTAGAACAGTGGGCCAAGTTCACCTGGAAACCAGGATGACGGGGCCTTTCCCACCGATGGGCTGGAACGTGGGAGTCAGACGCCAGATACTTACTGGCAATTCTAGTCCTAGGTGTGGGGTGACCTGGGAAGAGCAGAAATAATTACTGTGGCTGGAGGCGCGACCTGAAGGCCAAGGGGCTGATACGCAGCATCAGTTATACTGTCTGTTGCTTTGATCAATTTCTGCATTTGTAAGACAACCACCGTTGAGGACGTTCCACATCACCTTGGTTGATGGTCCCAAAAGGTAAATTTCTTTTAGAATGTGGTAACAGGAAAAGTAATAGGAAGAGTTCTCCTCAGAATTCATACGCTTCTTTTGTTCTAACAAAATCGCATTCATCAGTACCTCAGATGTGTAAGTTATCATAAAACAACTTGCAAATAGAGGCTGCCCACTGGGAACGAGATTATAAAGCCAACGTATAATTAATCCACCAGAACAAAGATCTGCAAAAGCCATCTTTCGCAGTTTTATAACAAAGCATGACCATAATCTGATCAAAGCTGTATTAACCTTAACAAAAGTATTAACAGGTGTAAAGAATGTATAAAACCTTAAGAAAAAAAAAAAAAGGAGCTGGTCAGCTGCACAAAATGGAAAAAGAGGGAAGGAAGTAAATCGTGTAGCACTGACCCAAGAGCAGAACCGGGGGGGGCGGGGGGGGGGGGCGCTGTAGCCACAAAGGCTATTCACTTAGCCTGGGGTCGTAACATGGATTACACACGCATCAGATGCTCAAGGTGGCACATACTTTTAAGAGCTGAAGACTCTGTCCATAAACCTATACGTGATGTCAAATACCATCAACTCCACTGGGAAAGCAATGCTGTGAAACCATTAGTGAAAAGGGAACAGGGTCACTTTGAACATTCCACGGCGAGCGAACTCAACTGGCCTTTCGCATCGAAGAGGCGGACCGTCTGACCCAGGATTTCTGAGTGTCTACGTAAAGGGCGCCGGCACCCGAGTCAGAGCAAATCTCACCGTGCTGGTTCCTGAATCAGACATAAAGCCATACCAAATTACCTCCAAACCAAACTGGAGGAACGGGGGAGGAGACTTCATTAGCAAAGCTTAAACACAGATACCAGTTATGTACTGGGGACCCCCTCCGGTTATGCAGATGGTTCAGTTTGTGAAAACAGCTGTGATACGTTTTTCTACATAGACGTCATGTTTCGATAAAAGGCAAAAATAAAAAAGATAAGAGAATGAAAATGTCAGAAAGCATTAACCCCGAAGTGAGAAGTATTCAAATTCTGCTACTTCAATGAATTTTGTCTTTATTCTATCTGCAAGATAACAGGCCCGAACAAAAAAGATAAAATGGCCTCTTTGAAACACCATATTGTGAAAAGGGGAAGCTTCAGAGGCCGGTCAGTCCGCCAAGTGTTTAGGGAGTCCAGTGACGCCAGGCCGTGTCTACGCGCCGTAGAACTTCTTGAAAAGTCCGTATACCCAAAGTGCTCTGCCGTTCCTGTAGGCATGTTTCATGCAGGGTAGGTTCTAAAACCCAGGCCCCATTATCCTTTGCCCTCATCCAGAGAGCGACGACCCCGCATGACCCAAAGCAGAACACTGGTCTACTGGGGTACAGACCGTTCAAAAGGTAAATGTAATTTTTAAGAACAATAGATCTATTTGAGAAATTTTCACAAGTCTGCAAATAGCAGAGCTGTCATCCTCATAGGGCTCATGCTATAAAAAGCAACTCTTAAACCAGAAGACTGTCTGAAAGATGCAAAAGAGGCAAGCAGTCTCCAGGCGATGCCCAGTGGCCAGGGCCGGGGGAGACGATACAGAAATCTCTTTCTCACTCTATGCCTCAGTCTCTGTTACTCAAAATAAGCGAGTTATCTTATACTGGCAAACTTACTTCTGTAGACCTTAAGGAAAAGACTAGAAGAGATTTGCCACAAAACTGGATGTGATAACATGCACAGAGAATCAGGGCTGAGGGTAAAAAAGGGATCAAGCAAATCTACTAACAGTAAGGGTTACCACAGTTAACCATGACTGGGCTTAAAATGTGGTTCTTAACTTCCTCATAGCCAGAACAAAAAAAGGAAATAGCGCTCATTATAAAAGTTTCCCTCTACTGATTCCCTGCCACCGTTAAGGCACAGCAATGATTTAAGTGCTGTGAGCAAGACTGATTTCATGTATTTTAAATAACTGCCTCCTTTAGTTAGAAAGATACAGACAATCTTTAGGTCTTACTGTCAAAAACACAACCAGGTTCGTAGTTACTTCCTTATTTTTGTGACAGTTAACAGCTCCCGAATCAGACACGAATTCCCTTTTCTTCACACAGAACCGTGGGGAAATAAACTCAAATCTTGGATTATTAATCTCAATAAACTAAGGAAAATTACTTCAGGTTGTAAATTAACCGTCAAACTTCATTGAGACATTAAGCGTAGAGAGAACTAATGCTGCTGGCTAGATGAAGGTGGCCATTTCAAAGGTTCCAGAAAGACATCAGGTACAAGGACTGCCTAACTTTTAGGAGCAGACAAAAGTCTCAAGAAGGCAGGAAAAAGGGAAAAAAAAAAAAATCCGAAATCACTGTTGTTATAAATACTGCATTTTCAAAGAAGGAAAATGAAAGTGTTTTCAAAACAGTGACTAGAGGGGCACCTGGGTGGCTCAGTCGGTGAAGCGTCCAACTTCGGCTCAGGTCATGATCTCGCGGTTCGTGAGTTCAAGCCCCGCGTCAGGCTCTGTGCTGATGGCTCAGAGCCTGGAGCCTGTTTCAGATTCTGTGTCTCCCTCTTTGACCCTCCCCCGTTCATGCTCTGTCTCTCTCTGTCTCAAAAATAAACGTTAAAAAAAAAAGTTAAAAAAAAACAGTGACTAGAGGTGCACAGGTTCGAACTATTACAATACATCCTGGTCCATAAAGGACACACAAAGATGTATTTCACACGGGACGAACGCCGCCTTTGAAGAAAGACGCAAGGTGGCTTTCCCAGGAAGAGCAGAGGGGACACAGATGAATTCTTAAGGGACAGGTTACAGCTTATCTAGCCCTTAACTTGCCTGATCTGTAACATTACGGTGCCAAGTTAAGGGGTAAGACCTCTCCCAAGCTCGCTCTGCTCTGGTCCCTGTTGATGCCACCTTATCAGAGGCCTTCCCTGGCCCCCCTCAAGGCAGCAAAGCCCTCTTCCTTCTTCAGGGCACTTAGCAGCGGGCCTACTGAACACTGGTCTCTACCTGCACCGGCACAGGCTCCACTTGGGGGAAGCCAGCCACTGCTACTGTATCCCCAAGGATCCAAAACACTGAGCAAGTGGGAGGCACACAGATAGCTTCCCCGCAAAAGAACAGAGCCATCCTAGCTCTACCGTCCAAAATATTCGGTGCAGTGAAGCATCCTTCCATGTACGTAAACAAAAAAATTCTAGAAGTTACTTAAGAATGTAACTTTCAACAAACGTGAAGACAGTGGGACTTGATCAGTAATAAGAAAGTATACTGAGCAGCAGATATTACTAAGGAAATAATGCACAAAAGGTCGGGAGGCCAGGTTCAAACCCTGGCTCTGCACTCCTCTGTGGGACCTTCCCCAACTTCTCTTTGCCTCAGTTTCACCTTAGGTAAAATGGGGATAAAAACAGTACCTGCTGCAGTGTCGAGGATTAAATAACATACAGTGCGTATACACATAAAACCAGGGGGAAAAATTGGGGGAAAACCTTCTGTTCCTTATTTCTTCCTGCAATTCCAAACTACAAACAGGGCAAAGGTAGCAAGGAAGGGAAAATGATTTTTTTTTTTAATGTTTATTTATTTTTGAGAGAAAGAGAGAGAGATACTGTGGGGTGGGGGGGTAAGGGACAGAGACAGAGACAGAGACAGAATCTGAAGCAGGCTCTGCACTGTCAGTGCTAAGTTCGACTCGGGGCTCAAACTCATGAACCATGAGATCATGACATGAGCCAAAGTCAGATGCTTAACCGACTGAGCCACCCAGCTGCCCCGGGAAATTGATTTTTATTTGAAAAATATGTACATTACAGTGTTCACTTTTTTAAAAAAGATTATTTTTCCCACAGGAAAACAGATGACCTGATGTTTGTGGCTATACATGTTTTTCAAATAAAATACAAAAACGTGCCAGGGGAGAAAGTTGAAGGGGGCCTGGGAACAGCAAAGTCAGGCTGAGACCGCTGGTGCCCCAGTCATCCATGCTTATCTGTGCAGCTGGACCTCGATGGGGTTCAGCCCACTGAGCTCGAGGCTGATCCCAGAGCACTGGATTCCATTTGATGGTGGTCCACACAGCACAATCAGCCATTGCCAGTGCGCTGTTCAGACCTATGGGCTCCCACCATAGGAAGACACACATTGTCTTTGGCCCTGTAATCACTGGGGGTTCGGTCTTACGAGAATACCCATACAGCTCATTGGAAGGTGTGCAGATTTAGACCCAAGCAGGTGTCAATTCAGCCATTTGAATCCGAAAGCTGTGGGAAGGCTTCTGAAAAGTGGCGGTGCTTCTGTGTCTGTCCTCTGCATACGGACTGGCTTGACACGGACAGGCTCGTGGCTGGAAAGGCCAGCAAGTGATGACGATGTGATGAATGGATGGTGAGGCTCTCAAGAACTGATTCGTTCTGGATCCTGGCACTTATCTAGACCCTTCTGTTGATCAGAAGGGGGTTCTGGATTCAGAACCTCTGGGCTATGATATGATTAGTTGTAAATCCTGAATTTGTTCCCACATCTGTTCTTCTTAGGACAGTGAGGGAATGGGGCAGTTTCACAGGGTCCAGCTTCTACCTACTCGTCCAAAATGAAGAGGGAGAAATGAGAGACATTTGGGGAGTCTCTACCATGACAGAGATGGCTCCTGTCACGTCCCACAGCTGGAGTGCCAAGTAGCATAAGCAGTTGCCTTTGGGAATTATTAACTGGGAACAGCAGCAGCAGCCAAGTGACTTCGGCGCCTGTCAGCAACTGCGGGACATTCACGTCACCCCAGGGGAGGCTGGCTCAAAGACTCATGCCACACATTTCCAACAGCACATGTGGAATGCCAAACTAAGAAACCGAGTACTAAGAAACTACATGGGGGGAGATAAATGAAAAACTGAAACATTTGACCAATTATGCTTAAAGCCTCATTAAGATTGCGTTCATCCTTTGACGCAAAGAACTCTGGATAATGGTTTCCACATATGAGGGAATGGTAGAATGGACAGGAAAACTCCTCCGAACGCCCGGTTCATGAAAACTTATATTACCTAGGGGAAAAGCATAATACAGGTCAGAGTTGGCCCAAATAAGGACTCCAAAGACTGGCATAAGCTATGGAGTGAAATGAGCCACCTAGATCAATACTATCAATCAATTTCATAATATAAATCAATTTGTAACTTCTACTGCCTAGAATCTGTGCCTTCTTGAGCCAGTGAGCATCACATGACCATACAAGGGCAGGGGAAATGAAGATTTACATAACGTCCTATATGCTAGCACTCACTACAGATGTGTTCTTCTACCTATAATGACTTAGTGTCTAAGACAAAGCTTTGTCTGGAGCCTGACCACCTGGCCTCGTCCCTTTACAGCGGTGGGCCCGCAGGAAAGGTGATGATTTCACCGTGTCGCAGTTTCCTCATCTGAGGAAAAGGAGCTACCATTCAATGAGGTAGTGACGGGTGTTCCAAAAGACTTAAGAAAATAGGCTAACCAACCTACTCTTACGACAGCACCTGGCATACGGCAAGCACTCCATATTATGTTGGCTATTTCTCACTTTCCCCGCAGCACTCTTGTGAAGAAAATGAAACCCGGTAATTAGGTAACAGTGTCTTCAACTTACAGAGGCGGCAATTTCGCTTGCCAAGACAAGCAATTAACTTGTTCAGAGTCACAGGAAGCCACAGAGGTAAAAAGCCATTCTTTTCCCACTATACAATGCCCGCCGAGTTTTTTACGCTGTTACTAGCCAAGGCCCACTACAAAACAAAGTCAATGAGTGAGACTTCCTCAAGGGAGTCAGATTGTGCTAAAAGGAAATCAGAGTGTGCTAATCTTGACATCTCTCAACTAAAAAATGCTTATTGTCTTCCCAGTTACACAATGTTCAAGAACACAGCTGTCCGGGCTGCAAAAGCAACCAGCCAGCTTCTAGTGAATTAGGTAGACCCAGAGCTTTCAAAAGCAAGCCTTGAGGGAATTAGGGGGAAGAGGAAAAGGAAAGGAAGGGGAGGGGATTGAAGGGTGAAAAGATCCGATGGAAATGTCAAAACAAAAAGCCACAAGCATGTATTTGCCCCTAAGGCATCTGCCACGACTTACTAAATTGGGGGCAAAAGCGCCCAACTTAATCAATGAGATGGCCTAGTTCCAATACCCGGGCTCTGACTTACACAGGCTGAAGGCCTGCGGGGCCCTCTTACTCACTGGGAGATACCGGACAGGTCACAGGTCACTCTTAAATAACTGGCAGCAAGATGTCATCGAGCAGATAAAATAGGCTTACTCTTGTCTTCCCTTCTTTCTTCCAGGGATCGAATTTGGAGAGATAATGTTTAATACAAGACATCAAACCCAGGTCAGAGAACCTGATTTCCAGGCCTAAGAAGGGCCAGACGACCCCCACTCCGGGCGCGGGCCCCCCACTGGGCCCCGGTGCTCCTCCGTCCTTCCGTTTTCCCCTCCCTCGCTCCCCCCGGCAACCGTGGGGCACAGAGCGGGAACCGGGGCTGCCCCAGGCCACTTGCCATCTCCTCCTCCACCCTTTCGACAATTGCTGCAACTCCGAAGAGACCGCCCTGGTCCCCAGGAACATGCTTCAGCTCTTTTCTCTATTCACCACCCTCCCCACGGCAGCTACCAGAGAAGGGCGCGCAGCGGCGTGGGTGCGAGCGGCGGGAAGCGGCCCCAGGATGACACCTCGCCGAGCCGGCTCCCCCAGGAGCACACGCCGCACCGCGGCCGACGGCGGCGAGGCCCGGGCCGCCCGCACATCGGCCCCCGGGAGCCCGCCGTCCCCACGGCCCCGCCGTCCCCGCGGCCCCGGGCGACCCGGACGCCCGCCCGCCGCCCACTCACCGCCGCACTCGACCGAGTACTGGTCTCCCCAGTCCCCGGACTGCGGGCTGCAGCCGCCGCCTGCCTGGGCCTCCTGCTGCTGCCGATGCTGCAGCTCCTGCTTGAGCAGGGACAGCGGCGAGTAGTGCTCAGTGGCCAGCGCACCCGGGCGCGGCCCGACGGACAGGACCCCCAGCAACAGCAGCATCAGGACGCGCCGGGCGGCGTCCGCGGCGGCCACAGCGCCGCCCCAGCAGCAGTAGCAGCAGCAGCAGCAGCCGGCAGGTGCCATCTTTCCTCAAGGCGCATGTGCGGCGGCCCTCGCCGCACGCTGCGGCCTCCCAGCCTTAACCCGCGGCGGGCAGGTGGGCCGTGGCAAGGGGGAGGGAAGGGGTGTGGCGTTGCCTGCTGGGAGTTGTAGTCCCGGCTCGGCCAGCCGCGAGTCCCCTTTCCGAGGCTGAGACTACGAATCCCAGCAAGCACCGCAAGGGACAGGCTTTCCGGTCTGATGTCTGACGTCTTTCCCCGCCACTGAATCGGAAGTTCTCGGCTGCAGTTGCGTGGAAATGGGCACCGGTGGGCGGTATGGGCTACGGCCAGGCAAGGGCAACGCAGAAGGGGTGGTCGCGGGCAAGGGGAACACCGATGGGGTTGCAGCTACTCCCACTCCCACTGCTGCCTCGGCCTCTTGCCAGTACAGGTGCATCGAATGCAACCAAGAGGCCAAGGAGTTGTACCGAGACTATAACCACGGAGTGCTGAAGATAACCATCTGCGTGAGTTGTCAGGCGTGGGGTGTCCTGGGGAAGAAAATGGCGTGGCGGGATTTGGGGACCATGAGAGGCAGTGGGATATGTATGTCAGCGTTTTAGGGCAGAAAAATCAACGAGTTTCAGGGTCCTGTAATACAGTCTTCAGTTTAATACTTGACATTCCTGTCCGGAGTCAGTCGAGCCTTTGCGGTTATCCATAGTGTTAAAGAATTCACTACCCTGCAGTGGTTTTCTCATACCCGTCGTTTTTGCTGGTGAGACCTAACGCGGCGGACGGATTCTCGAATGGAGATGGATGTAGGCGTTGTGCAGAGAAATTTAAAAATCGGATTATGTTGACATTTGAGTTCACGCCCAAACTCTTTAAGTTTTAGCTGTTCACCCTTGCACTGGTAAATGTTATCATCCATACACTCCATAACCTGTATTAAATTTTCCTAGAACACTTTATGTCGGGTTCATCCTTTGCGATGATCGAATGTATAGTTTGTGTTGTGTGCAAAGCACTAAGCTGGACGTTGGTGACACAAAAACCAAAAATGACGAGTTAACAGGACTTTTTATGTTTAAAAAGTCACAAAATTGGAGGTTCTTTTTGCGGTATTAGCAAAGAACCAGCCGCATAGTAGGCAGTCAATAGGTTTTTGTCCCATTTCTGATCTGATGATTTGCTAGTAATAATCCTCATTCGGAACACATGGCCTGGTGTTAATACACAGGGAGCAGACAAAGTAGGAACGTGTACCTATTTAATCTGTTGTCAGCCGACATTATCACTGTTCCGGTCTCAAGTGCTTTCCCTCACTTGGCAAAATTGCAACCCTGGTTGAGTCCAGCATATTGTCTGATCTGTCTCCTCACCCTTGCAGCTGTATTTCACTGAGGAAAAAGACACCTAAATTCATGACCACCAACCTCACGTAGCCCATGATACCATCTGACCATCACATTGCATTTCACTGATCTATGCACCATTCCCACAAACCTTTTCGCTCCTCAGGTTTCCCCACATATGCTGCCCTCTTTGCTAAAAAAAAAAAAGAAAAGAAAAGAGGAGACCTTCCACAAGCTTTGCAACCACATAAATCCATTCCTAGCACCCTTTATTCATATGCTCTGTCTTCCCTGCTGTTAGGATGGATGAACTGTTCAGTATACCTGTCCAAAACCAATGTGCTCATGTGCACTAGACTTCCCTGTCGTCTTCCATTAGGGACATCTCTGTGACTATAATCTTCTGCTCTCCACTGGATCATTCCCACCGATACATGTACAGTCTTTCCTTAATTTAAACACACACACACACACACACACACACACACACACACACACAACTTGACTGCACTTCCTCCTTTGTTTGGGCTCCCGCTCTTTTTCCCCTTCCCTTTGACAGCAAAAGTCCTTTAAGAGATATTTTTAATTGCTATCTCGATTTCCTTTCCTAGTTTCTCTTGAATCTTCTTCAGACACACTTTCTTCCCACCCAGCATTTCACTAGAAACTGTTCTTAAGATCACAGACCTCTACTTTGCTAAACCCAATAGTCTATTCTCAGTGAACTGTCAGCAACACTTGACCTTATTACTTTCCCCTGGACACGCTGCGTGCACTTGCCAGGACACCAGGCTCTTCAGTTTTCTTACCTTGTTGGCTGTTTCCTCTCAATCTCCTTTCTGGTTCTGTGTCACCCGCCTCACCTCTTAGCCGTGAGGCTCAGTTCTTGGGCCTCTTCTCTACACACTCTCCTTTGAAGAGCTCATTCTGGCTCATGGCTTTAAAGACCATCTACACTTTGACAGTTCCCAAGTTTGAACCTCTAGCCTGAACCTCTTCCTTGAATTCCAGAACACAAATGTCCAACTGACGACTTGATTTCTCCAGTTGGATATTTCTAGTTAATCTCAAACGTTCACAGTTAATGGCGGCTCTGCCGTGTTAGTTCCTAAGACGAAACAAGTTTGGAGTCATCCTTGATTCCTTTCTCCCGCATTTATTTCCTTATTCGGGTGCTCGGCGGGTCCTGTTAATTCTGCCTTCAGATCGTGTTCAGAATCCTCTGCTTTTTCACCACCTCTGCTGCTACAGCGCTGGTCCATGCTGCCATCATGTCTCACCGGGATTATTGTCATAATTCTTAACCTGTAGCACCCTTGAACGTCTTGAGCCTCTTCACACAGCAGCCAAAGTGTTCCTCTTCAGATGTAAGTTAGACAGGGCGCCTGGGTGGCTCAGTCGATTAAGCATCTGAGTTGGGCTCAGGTCATGATCTCGTGGTTCACGAGTTCGAGCCCCGCGTCGGGCTCTGTGCCGACAGCTCGGAGCCTGGAGCCCGCTTCCGATTCTGGGTCTGCCTCTCTCTCTGCCCCTCCCCCGCTCACACTGTGTCTGTCTTTCTCGTGAAAATAAATTAAAACATATAAAATTCTTTGTTAATGTAAGGTAGAGGAGCACCTGGCCGGCTCAGGCAGTAGAGCATGAGACTCCTCATCTCCAGATTGTGAGTGCAAGCTGCATGTTGGGCATGGCGCCTACTTAAAAAATAAATAAATAAAAAATAAAATAAAATTGAAGTTTTCTCAAGCTTCCCAGTGATTTTCCATCTCACTCAGAATTAAGGTCAGGATCCTTGCACTGGTTTATAAGGCTCATGTAGTCTTGCTACTCTTCCATTATTCTACTGCAGTTTCATTGCCTCCTGATAGTTTTGTTATTGTTGTTGTTTTGGTTTTTTGGGGTTTTTTTTTTTTTTTGAGAGGGAGAAAGAGAGGATCCCAAGCAGGTGCCGTGCTGTCAGCATGGAACTCAACACATGGCTCAGTCCCACGACCATGAGATCATGACCTGGGCCAAAATCAAGAGTTGGATGCTCAACCAACTGGAGGCAGGCACCCCTGCCTCCAGATAGCTCTTAAACCAGGCAAGTTCCTTCCTCAGGGCCTTTGCACTGTGCCTGGAACACTCTTCTGTCAGGATCTGACATGGCTAATTCCCTCACCTCCTTCAAGTATTTTTATTGGCCTCTCAGAGAGGTCTATTCTGACCACCCTATTACAAATTGTGGTTCCCCCTGCCAGGTCTGGTATGCCTTATCACCTCTCCCTGCATTATCTTTCCCATAGCACCTATCATCTTTGAATATTCTGTAAAACTGACTTATTTGTTGTTTATTGCTTGTCTCTTCCCGCTGAAATACAAGCTACACAAGAGATTACATATAATTTATTCATTAATGTAGCTAGATCATCCAGAACAGTGCCTAACACGTAGTAAGTATGCAATAAATATTTGTTGAATGAACGAGCCATTTCTATGTTTTTAGATGGTGATATCCCTGGCCATCCTAGTACAAGGGAGAGAATAGTAAGTTATATGGGATCTAAACTTAATAATTTTTGGACTGGCACAATTAAGTCATCTGTCTTAAAGATGACAACCACATAACCATCTAACTAAAGTTAGTAATCTTTAATAATATAATATATATAACAAATTATTATATATAAATTAATCTCTATTTTTTTAAATTCTTGGCATTAAACTAACAAAATCCTTTTCCTAATCATCAGATGCTGGCTTCTCTATACCTTATTTATGGAAAGTAATTTTATGGAAAATAATTATTGGATAGCTGTTTAGGTCAGCTGCTACACTCTCATCTGGCTCCCCACCCGTTCCCCCAACATTGCCCCCTCTCACCTAGGAGACAGATTTTAGAATTATATTTGGGGTAATGAATGGTGGTACAGTACATATTGTACACAGCCATTTCCTGATGAGATAAGAGTGGGTAATCTCCTTTATCATGATAATGCATAGTAATATGCATAGTAGCATTATTTTTTTTTATTTATTTTTTTTAATGTTTATTTATTTTCAAGAGAGACAGAGACAGAGTGTGAACAGGGGAGGGGCAGAGGGAGGGAGACACAGACTCCGAAACAGGCTCCAGGCTCCGAGCCATCAGCCCAGAGCCCGACGCGGGGCTCGAACCCACAAACCGTGAGATCATGACCTGAGCCGTAGTCGGACACTTAACCGACTGAGCCACCCAGGCGCCTCTGCATAGTAGCATTATTTAGGGAAAATCACTTCGTTGATGCTGGGCTCTGAAAATTAAATTGCAAAATAATTTTTTAAAGGCCCTCCAAGTCGTGAGAGTAAAAAGTAAACAGTTCTTACACATCGGGCTATTTGTTCTGGAAAAATAGCCACAGTTGCTATAAGCTGGTGACTCACGCATGCTTCGGTCCCTTAGCTACCAGCAATATACTCGGCCTGATCTCCTACCTGTATTTCTCATCCTTACCTCCCTTCCCTTTGCTCTTATCTCTCCAGTGCCGTCCCCCGCAGCTTGCCCCTGTGTCTCCCGAATTTTTCTCCATCTAATGGAAGCATGTCACTTGCTTTCAGCCACTCCCTCTCCTTCAGCTTTTCACGGTTTCTTATAAGTAGGCTTAAAGATACAGTGCTTTTGACATCCTATAGTGCCCAGATAGTTTTGTGTGCTCAGATACTTGATAGGTTCACGATGGTAACAAGACAAGACTCCATTGAGATCCTCACAAGTTTGAGTTCTGTCCAGTGCGAACAGTATGGAGCCTCCACCCTTACATGCTGGATGCAGAGATGGATGAGAGGGTATCCTAACCCTGAAGAGCTTCAAGTCTAGGGGCCTCCAGTTTTAAGATCCATGTTTTGCTGATTGTGGAGCTAAAATGGAACAGGTTTGAGAATGAGTGGGGAAGGGGACGGCCCTAGAGATGATGGGGAGGAAGAAGCAGCAAGAACGTTCATAAAATATCGGCCAGCTTATATGCTGAAGGAGAGGTGATTTCCCAGGGCACTGAAGAACATAGCAGCAGAAAGTAATTCGTATCCATGGTAACATAGAGGTGGCGGAAATATCTGCGTTTCTGGGATGTGCATAGTCCCTTGTGCTTACGGATTTCTCAGAGGACAACTTTCTCTTTCGCGATACTCGTCCAGTCAGTAGTAAAGGGAGCGGAACGATTTTGCCAGAGTAAGAAAACATAATCTAAACGTAGCCATCTGCCACTAGGATGTTTTACTGTGTGTTTGTTTTGTGCCTGTGTGGGTTTCCTCCTTGCATTCAAGGTGGAGGGAGCCCTCGTGGGAGAAGCAAGTAGCAGAGGCAGAACAGGGACAAATTAGGCTTAACCTGATAGGGAGGGAACCAGTGGGCTCTAATGAACTTTCAGTGCTTGTAAAATACTCAGAATGCTAGGAAGGGAAGGTGGGCGTAGCACATCACAGGGCACGTGACACCAGGAGCCGCCCCTCCTATGGGGATTCTTGTCACCCTGTGTCCTTTCCATTGTAGTGTTTGCAGTAGCGTGCTTATGCGTCCTCTTCTAAACTGTAAGGTCCTTGAGGATAGGGACTGACCTCTCAAGGGGAGTGTCTAGCATCCTGGAAGTGCCTGGTCCATAGAAATGGCTGGGAGAGCTGTTGCAATGAACGCTGTGGCCGCGACAGACACATCTGTCGGCCAAGTGATTGTAAAAGGGAAAACTGGGCTGCTGTCTTCTGCCACTTCCTCCCAAAAATTGTCCAAATCCTGGCTCAGCTCGACTTGCACTGCCGCCTCCATACATACGGGTTTTAGGAAACTTTTTTTTAAAGTTTTATTTGTTTATTCTTGGGAGAGAGCGAGAGCGAGAGAGAACAAGCAGGAAGAGAGAGAGAACAAGCAGGAGAGGGAGAGGGGCAGAGGGAGAGAGAATCCCAAGCAGGCTCCATGCTGTCAGTGCAGAACCTCACATGGGACTCGAACCCATGAATCGGGAGATCATGGCCTAAGCTGAAACCAGGAGGCAGTCACTTAACCCACTGAGCCACCCAGGTGCCCTTGAGGGAACTTGTAACGGACAGAGATAAGACCCTTGACCAGCCAGCGGTTCCATTTTACGATGGAGTAGCATCTCCCGGTGTTGCAGTGTTGTTTGTAGAGAGGAGGTGTTTTGCCCAGGGGCAGCCCAGGCAGGGTGTCTAGAAAACAGCTCTTCGTCATGAATATAGGATGTCTGATTCCGCGGCTTCTGTCTAGACACTGGCTTACTCTTTGCCCAGCTGAAAAACTGTGAAATCGTTAACATCTTATGCCTCGGTGTGATTAGGTGTATTTAAATGAGGTAATAGCACGTCTCTCTTCATTGGTTCACTTGATGACTTAAAAACATACGCGTTTCTTGTAAATGACACGAATGAAGTGGAGAAACTCTTTCAGTCGGAAGTGGTTTTTCTTCACCTTTGGAATGCGGGGTTGATATCTTTCAACGCCCTTCGTTTTTTTCCCCTAGCACTTTGATGTAATTAAAAGGCCATCCCAGTATGTTTGCATATCCATCACTTCCATTTTTATTTTATCTTTTCAGAATTTCAAAATGTTTTATGTTTGAATTGTAGCTATTAGAACAGTTGCCTTAACTCAACTTTGTAACCAAAACTCTTTGAAATGTCACATTTCTAATGAGCTTGTTCTCTTTTTTAAAATATTTTTTATTAAAAATATTTTTTTAATGTTTATTTATTTTTGAGAGAGAGAGCATACATGCGGAAGGCGCAGAGAGAGGGGGGGACAGAAGATCCAAAGCGGGCTCTGCTGACAGCAGAGAGCCCCATGTAGGGCTCAAACTCACGGACCGTGAAATCATGACCTGACGCTTAACAGCAGACTGAGCCACCCAAGCACCCCTCTGATGAGCTCGTTCTTGTACACCTGTTTTATGTGTTCTGCCGGTGTTGGACTTTGATAACATTGTAATCACCTGTGTCCAAAAAAGTTAATGTAGTAGGAATTACTGAGAGCCCAGGTGTCTTGCTTCCGGTAACCTGGAACCAAGCTGCACCCCATTTGCTTATGTATAGCTCAGCATTTTCCAGCGTTTTCACCATTGTTCATCACAGAGAAAGAGCATTTTCCTCCCATATTCTCAATGTTAATTGGAGGCGGGGGAAGAAAAGAGCTTCTCAGTATCTGCCACATTCTTTACTTGCTTTTAGCTCTCAGAATCTCCGCGTGCAGGCTTACTTCTCTGAACCCCTTTCTCCAAGTCATGTTTCAAGAACCGCAGAGTTGGTGGCCATCTAGCCAATAGGCAACAGTTTATCAATGGAAGTACATTATAAATGTATTTCTTTATTTTATAACAAGTCCTACAAAGTGAAAGCATTTTCTGGGATACTTTTCTGCCTAATCCAGTCTTTAAATCAAATATTTTTGGGGCTCCTGGGTGGCTCAGTTGGTTAAGTGTCCGATTTTAGCTCAGGTCATGGTCTCGCTATTTCATGAAGTCGAGCCCCACGTCGGGCTTGGTGCTGACAGCTCAGAGCCTGGAACCTGCTTCAGATTCTGTGTCTCCCTCTCTCTCTGCCCCTCACCTGCTCATTCGCTCACGCTCTCTCTCTCTCTCTCAATCTCTCAGGAATAAATAAACATTAAGAAAATATTTTCTAAAAAAAATCAAATATTTTTTTAGCTTCCTTACATATGAGATTAAAATATTAATATTTCTGGGGTGCCTGGGTGGCTCAGTTGGTTAGGCATCCGACTTCAGCTCAGGTCATGATCTCACAGTGAGTTCCAGCCCCACGTCGGGCTCTGTGCTGACAACTCAGAGCCTGGAGCCTGCTTCGGATTCTGTGTCTCCCTCTCTCTCTGCCCCTCCCCTGCTCATGCTCTGTCTCTCTCTGTCTCAAAAATAAATAAAAACATTAAGAAAATATTTTAAAAAAAAGATTAATATTTCTAGCCTAGAAGATTGCATTTAGTCATTTCTGAAACCAGAGCTTATGTGCACATTTTGTATCTGAAGAGAAGTTAATTTAAATAAATGCTGACATGTCCTTATTGCTATACAAGTCCAAAATAGACTCTACTAGTTCAGAATCCTTTAAGATTTCAGAATGTATGAGTTTGCTTGTTCTAATATTATCTTGCATTATTTCAGAAATCCTGCCAGAAACCTGTAGACAAATATATCGAGTATGATCCTGTTATCATCTTGATTAATGCTATTTTATGCAAAGCCCAGGCCTACAGACATATTCTTTTCAATACGAAAATAAACGTAAGTTGTGCTAATTTTTTTATTTTCTAATTTTACTTGATAATGCTCTTGCATTTTTAAAGAATAATTTGAACGGAATTAAAGAACATTATTTTAAAAAGAAAGTCTATTAAGCATGGGTCTTTTATCTCAACAGTGTCTGGAAGTTTCTAGAAATAGCAGGCATTGATAAACAAGGCACACAATGTTTAGTGAATATTTAAGAATACACTCACTGGGAGGAAATTGAAAAACTATAATCTATATTGCCTTTTAGTGGATTTCCTTTTGAAACAGATACCAGTTATTTCTACCAGAATAAAATTAAATATATCCAGGTAAGGAGACAAATATAGCTAGAGGAAGTAAGCGACCATTAAAAGAGAAATATTTTAATACAATGTATTACATTTTATATCCTATTGAGGGCATTCCTTCCCCTCCCCCACGTTAAATAACCAGGGCAGAAACTAATTTGACAATAAATTTCATATATTGAAAAAAAATAAAAAATAAAAATAAAATAAATAAAAATAAATAACCAGGGCAGTTTTTAAATTGCTAGAGCATTGATTCCCAAACTTTGGTACACAATGGAATCACCTGGGAGAGAGAGGGTGGATAGCAGTTCATCCTTCCAAGCCGAGGCCTCGCCCAGAATCGGTTACATCAGAATCTTTGGGGATGAGTTCAGGCATCAGTATTTCTTAAAACCCCCAGGTAATTCTGAAGTGCAGCCAGGAGAACCACTGTGCCAACTAGAAGAACCTCAGAAGCCCACACTGATGCCTATCCTGGGACTGCATTGCATTTGCACACACTTTCTTTTCCCCGCTTTATATTGATATAGAAAGTCCAATGGGTATTGGGTTTTATTTTATTTTTTAAAGTTTACTTATTTTGAGAGAGTGAGGGGCAGAGAGAGAGAGAGGGACAGAGAATCCCAAGCAGGCTCCACACTGTCAGCACAGAAACCTGAGGCAAGGCTCAAACTCCCAAACCGTGAGATCATGACCTGAGCTGAAACCAAGAGTTGGACGCTTAACCGACTGAGCCACCCAGGCACCCCAGGAGAAACGTGTTGTAAAAAGCCAGTTCTTGTTACCTGATAATTTTTATTTTTGCCAAAATTTCAGACTCTTTAGAACTTGCAGCTTTAAAAATTTCTACCTTTTAATTGCTGTTTTTTCCACATATTAATTGACACTCATCCAGCATAGGGCCATTTTTTAAAAATTTGTGTTCAGAATAGATGTGGGCGAGGACGGGGAGAAAGAGGATCTCTTTTGTACTGCTGATGGGAACGCAAACTGGCGCAGCCATTCTGGAAAGCAGTATGGAGGTTCCTCGAAAAATTAAAAATAGAAATACCCTATGACCCAGCAATTGCACGACTAGGTACTTACCCAAGGGATACAGGTGTGCTGTTTCGAAAGGGCACATGCACCCCAGTGTTTATAGAAGCACTATCAACAGTAGCCAAAGAATGGAAAGAGCCCAAATGTCCATCGATGGAGGAATGGATAAAGAAGATGTGGTATATATATACAATGGAGTATTACTCGGCATTCAAAAAGAATGAAATCTTGTCATTTGCAACTACGTGGATGGAATTGGAGGGTATGATGCTAAGCAAAATTAGTCAGAAAAAGACAAATATCATATGATTTCACTCACATGAGGAATTTAAGAGACAAAACAGGTGAACATAAGGAAAGGGAAGCAAAAGTAATATAAAAACAGGAAAGGGGATAAAACATAAAGACTCTTAAATACAGAGAACAAACAGAGGGTTGCTGGAGGGGTTCTGGGAGGGGGGGATGGTCTAAATGGGTAAGGGGCAATAAGGAATCTACTCCTGAAATCAGTTGTTGCACTATATGGTAACTAACTTGGATGTAAATTAAACAATAAATTAAAAAATAAAATAAAATAAATAAAAGTAAACATTTTTAAAAAACATAAAACTTTAAATAAACAAAATAAAAATAAAAATTTATGTTCAGACTAGTAGTTTCCTATGTGGTATGATGGAATCTTCAGGTTAAAATGTGTTCTCATTGCTGCTTCTGCCTGTCCACGAGTCACATGAATTCTGTGCTTGCTTCTGTGTATAGGACAGATGCTGAAAATAGAGTGTGAAGGGTGAACTACTCTTTAGAGCGGTATTTCTTAGCGAAGGGCATACATCAGAATCCCGCCTTGCCCCCAGGACTGTTTCCAAATTGCATGTGTAGGATTTACTTCCCAAGATTCTGAGTCAGGACTGGGGCCTCGACATTTGCAATCTGAAAAGTCTCCCCTTGTGATTCTGATGGTCATTGCTGATGAGGAGCCATCGGGTTTACAGGCAACACAATTACACGCTTAACCGGGCAGTCCTGAATTTGAAAAGCTGTGGGATGGGAGGTTCTTCAAAACCACAAGTACTTAGCTACGTCTGTGCCTACTCGATATTACGTGTAATTAGGTGTTTCTCTACCCAGTAAATGGCATTGTCTTTTTGACTACCAGATGCACGGGAAACTCTGCATATTTTGTTTGCTTTGCGAAGCATACCTGAGATGGTGGCAGCTTCAAGATTCAAACCAGAACACTGATCCCGACGACTTCATCAGATATGCCAAGGAGTGGGATTTCTATAGAATGTTCGCAATTGCTTCTCTAGGTACGAAGAAGCCACGCTTTCTGTTCTCAGCCAACGAGTCCCCACTATTCTGATCACAAGTGAAGTGGGTGGGCTTAATCATTGGTAAGAGGAGGGGGTTAACATAGGACTTGAGACTTAAACGTTCAGCTCTACTGCTAAGCTGCTAGATGAGTTTGTCTAAATTATGTGCTCGCTTGCTTTTTTATTTGTTACCACACATCTGCTACGGAAATGGTTAGGTTTATCAGATTAGAGAGTTTCGTAAAATATGTCGAGGCATACCATCGTCGATAAAATTCTTAAATTTAATTTCTGATTGTCCAGTTGAAAGACTCCCCAGGGGCGCCTGGGTGGCTCAGTCGGTTGAGCGGCCGACTTCGGCTCAGGTCATGATCTCGCGGTCCTCGAGTTCGAGCCCCGCGTCGGGCTCTGTGCTGACAGCTCAGAGCCTGGAGCCTGTTTCGGATTCTGTGTCTCCCTCTCTCTGACCCTTCCCCGTTCATGCTCTGTCTCTCTGTCTCAAAAATAAATACACGTTAAAAAAAAATTTAAAAAAAAAAAGAAAGACTCCCCAGGTCTCATCTTTATTAAAACAGACTGATAATTGCCAGACCTTATCCAATGTGTTGTGCTAATTGCATTGAACTCATGCAATCTGTTTAATAGGGAAAACTTGTTCTTTCTCTGACTGCATTCAGGAAAAGTGACTCCTGTCCCACGTTCCTTAAGTTCAAGGAACTGCTTTTCTCCAGGATTCGAGTTTGTGACTGAGGTCAGAATTGTGTTGAATTAATTTCTGCCACTGTTTTCTTACTTACAGGCTTCCATGCTCTGCTTCTAAAACTCTTTGATTATAATGAAATATTGTTTTAGCAATATTGAGTCTCCGGTGCACTGCAGTGTCATATTCCTGGACTGTGTGTCCTCTTTTGTCCCATTTTCTTCTGTTTGTTCTCACTTCCTTGGTCCTCTCATCCGTTTCCGAGGTTTTAAAATTTACATTTTAAGAATTCGCAAACGTATATAATAATATTAAAAACATCCTTGAGAACGTTGCCTACGCCAGGAACTAGAACCTAATGTAATTTTAAGCTTTAAAGCAAAACCTCTTAAAATTTCTGAGGATAAGCTCCTGTGTGTCCGTAATTTTTAATATAAAAAATAAACCAGGCTTATTTTCAAATAGTTCAGAATTGCTGTAGCACCTACTCTATAGTGGATATTTTGACACTCAGAAATTTTTTTCTACTGTTACTTTTTTAATCCACTATTAGGTTCTGACCCCCTAAAATAGGTTATTAAAAAATGCCCTACATAAATATAGCATTTTATAATTTAAACACTGCTTTTACGATTTTATCAACTTAATGTTCACAACCATCCTCTTTGGTAGATAGGTTAGGTTCTCCCGTGGAGACATAGAAGCAGGAAGGCAATGATTTCCCCAAAATCCCACCGCAGGTTAGGTCAGCACTGAGACAGGTGGCTCCCCGGGCTCCCCATCTGGTGTTTTCTCCGTGCAGCACTCTGTAGGCAGGGGAGGTCCTCCTGAACCCGGCTGATCCATGAAAGCCTCATAGTATCTGCCTTGTGAAAGACTGTGCAGAGCCCAAGGGCTGGTGCAAACACATAAATCTCTCAAGTTCTGAGTTAGATAGATGTGGAGGTTATCTGGTCCACCCTTCTCTCCAGTGCTAGAAATCCTTCCCTCAGCTCTGCAAAATGATCTAGCTTTGTTTGAGTACCTCCAGCCACAGGAAACAACCCACTATTAGATCGTTCTTGTTGTTAGGGAATTCTTTGTTGCTTTTATTACTTTCTTGGTCCAAATCTGAGGCTATAAGATCAGCCTATTTGAGCAGGTCTTTGCAGTTGACAAGCCCTTGGTGTCCCTGTCATGTAGGTCAACCGGCCAAAATTATTTTTGATTCTAATCACCTATGTTTGGAACCTCTTTAGTTTGACTCTGGTTATAAAACATTTTAGGAAGGATACAGTTGTCTCTCCTATAAGATGACACGTGTTCCAGAAAAACCAGATTCTGCAGAAACCTACATAACATAGCTTATGGGAAAAAATAGAATTAGGGACAGATCACTCAAAACGTATGCAGCTGGGTAATCAGAGGACTAAGAGTCTGAATAAAAATAATACCACAGTCAAAAGAAATGTTAAAATCCTAGTTAATGGGAATAGAACAGCCCGTGCTCTGTTCTGTGGACCCAGTGGAACTGTGGCTTCTCCTGTACTGGACTCTGTCTATGAATACTTTCTGGAAGGATAAGGAATTGCACTCAGAAAGCTTGTTAACATGAATTAAGGAAGTTTTAAATTTAGATAACAGTATTCAAAATCTTGTAGATACTAGGTACTCAATAAATCGTGGAAGAATGAGCAAAGAAAAACATCTTCATATGCAATTCTTAGGCTGGGTCCCATCTTTCGGACTTAAAAAAAAAACCTCCGTATTCCTGTATTATTCTTTCTGTGGAGGCCTCGAACACTGAAAATACCTAAACAGAGTCTTACTTCCTAGAAAGAACTTCAGAGAGCTGATGATCACAATCCTAACGGACTGACTTTTGCTTCGGTGGGTGATGAAATACTCCACGAAAGAACTGTTGAACTATGTTTCTGAAATCATACCAGCAGGATTTGACACAAAAGGCAGGGGCTTATTTAAAAAAAAAAAAAGGAGAGAGGAAAAAGAAAATTTGATCTTGATAAAGCAATTCTAATGAAGTCAGCCAGTAAGTTGTATTTTGGAATTGTGGCTTATTTGGTTTTAGAGGGATATGGTTCAGATAGGGACATTCATGTGTTTGTCCTCCGTTCCCTCCTTAGAACAAGCTGCCTTTTTTACTGGCATCTTTACTTTCCTGTGGGTAGAACGACCGACGACAGTGAAAAAAAAGCCCGACTTCATTTTGCTGCTGAAAGCATTATTGTTGTCGAGCTACGGAAAACTCTTGCTGATTCCAGCCGTCATTTGGGAGCACGACTACACATCCCTGTGCCTCAGACTCATCAAAGTATTTGTCCTTACATCCAATTTTCAGGCAATCAGAGGTATGTTTATGTTTTATTCCTTCTCCTCCTCGTTCAGCCCACACACAAGCTTAAAGCCTTGCACCTCCGACACGCTCTTGCCAAACCTGTTAAACTCTGGAATTCTTCATAGAATAATAACAGGGCCTGGCACTCCTCTAATGCCTTATTCAGAGCGCATAGTCGGTATTTGTTCACGTTAACCACGTGGTATTTTTTAGTTCTCAAAATGCCTTCATGTGCAACATCTCAGTGCCGTGGGGTTAGTAGGGCAGCCGTCATTAACCTCCGCCTTGCGGATGACTTGTCCAAATGTACGTGGCGGGGCAGTCGTCAAGCCAGGAAGCACAGCTCCTACCACACCAAAGAAGGGATGAGCAGCCTTGGGGGTCTTCGTTTTCCCCATCCATTGTGAGAACGAAGGGTTATTTTAAATGAGCCTGCTACCTGATACCTTTTATCGTAGTGCTTACTGTTAAACGGAGAGTCTCCGGGTTGGTTTGTTTTTGTTTTGTTTTGTCGATCTCTTTATAACCTTAAAATCTGTTCTTAATTTTCTCCCTCAGTATTCATGGAAATCTGTGTCTTGATTTCAGGAGGAGAAACTTCGTGGGTTTGTTATCGGCACATGCTTTGTTTCTCTCCAGAGGTCTGTAGATTTTAAAAAAGTGGGAGAGGATACCAGCACCAATTAATAAGAACAAATAGAGATTTTTCTCAAAAACAGCTTTACAAAAGAGTTCCATTCAGAATGCCACGTACTTTACATGCTGACATCACTTAAACTCTTAAGGACTTACTAGTTGTCTGTTCTTTTCCAGTGACCCTGAATATCAGCCGAAAGCTCTCCTTTCTGGCCATCGTGAGTGGCTTACTGGTGGAAAGCACCATGGTCTACTTCTTCCAGAGGATGGAATGGGACGTGGGAAGTGATTGCACCATCTATAAATCTCAAGACTTTTGAAGAGGGTACAAAAGCCTCTTAGCTTTCACACACTCAGACGGGCGTCCTCCTCAAATGAGACCAACGCCATCGCAGAATCCGTAGATGCCCTTACGTGACCCAGCCCCTGACTGCCTCTGGGTCACCTCAGCCGCCCCCCTCGAGGACTTCAGTGCACATCCTTCTGGGTCCTTCACTTTAGGTCAAGGACATCCACATCCGTGCTTTGCTGCTTCCTGGGGCCCTATTCCCCGCCTCTCTGACACCGGCACGCCATGTCGCTTGTAGCGGGACCTGACTCCGAAATCTGCCCCATTGGCCGCTGTCCCCCCCCCACCCCACCCCAGTCCCTCGTCCTCCCTTCCACGGTCCCTGCTGTGGGCTGCCTCTTCACCTTGCCTCGACCTCCACTTCTGACCGGCCTGGCTTCGCTTTTTACCCACCTGCAAATGTAGGCAGCTGCCGATTCATCCCCATTAGTCCCCGAACCCATCAGCCCCTTGCCTTTCTGCCGGCCGCGCCTCATTCGAGCCGTTGGGGTGAGTCCGCGGCCGTCTTCCCCACGAGGCCAGCGCTGCGCGTGCACAGAGCCTCAGCTGGACCTCCGTGATGCCCCTCTGCCTTCATGGTCACCTCCAGTGAACCTCCCCCATGCTCCTCCCTCCCGAGTCTGCCCTCCCGTTGCTGAGAGTCAAGCTGGTTACGCTATTGCTAGAGCTTTGTTCCTTCTTCAGCTCAAAACTCGTTTGGTCGCCTGCCTTCTTCTCTCCTTCCCTCCCTCTGGTCCTGGACCCATGCTTGTCTTCCTCTCTGGGCTGTTTGCTCCCTGGAAGCGTCCTTCCCCCCCACCCCCCCCCCCCCCCCCACCCCCCACCCCCCCCGCGCCAGGTCACAGTCAGGCTCCGGCCCACAGCCTGGCCCTCCCTGCAGCCTGTGCTGGCCGCGGGGGGCCTGGAGCAGACCCAATGGGCAGTTTGGGGGTGGGGGTGCAGGCAGCGAGGGAAGCACAAAAGTGGCAGGAGAGCACCCCAGGTCCGAACCTTCTCCACTGCGGAAAGGCCATCCTCCCTCCTGTGACCTCACTCTCCCCTCATGCTCAGCCAATGCTCTTCCTTTCCAGGTCTTCAGACACAGCTCTTTTCATTGTCCTCTCCCGTGCCCTGGCTGCTTCTCCTCTGCAAACCGTACACGCACAGCTCTCTGTTCTAGAACAACGGGTCAAGCCTGCTTCTTCACCACCTTTCCTCTTTGTAAGACATACTTTCTCCCATAGTCTCCTGACTCTGCCCTCCTAAAAATCAGAGGGAAGCCAGTTGCCAGGTCTTTGTCAGACTCCTCCCTTAGCTCTGCTCTGGAAGCTCACCCAGAGCCCCTCCTTCTGAGACCAGCCGCCCATTCCGTCGGTCTTTTGTTCACCGGCTTCCCAGCCCCGGGACTCTGACCTCAGCTTCTCTCCTCTCTCTTGCCGTTCACGTTCAGCTCCCAGGACGTAGGCTTCCCAGACCCAGCACCTCCAGCTTGCCCCTCTGCCCGTCCACTGCCTCCCAGGCAGTGCCAGCACGGCCCCGCCTTTCCCTCTGAAGCTGAACTCCCATCTCACCGCCCTGTACCCACCCAAACAGAATCCTTGCCCGAAGCTTTTCTCTGGAAATGTCCCTTTTCACTCAGACTCCGGGTCAGCTCTTGTCTCCTGCCCCAAAGGTTACAACAGCCTCCTCCCAGGCCCTCCACCCAGACCGGCGCCACGCACCGTGGTGGCGTCCCTCCGTGTCTGTCATCGTCTCTTACTGCTGACCCTGGAGGTTCTTGTCTCTTCCTGAGGAACGACTTTGTGTGTTCTCTTAGCATAAGCGTGGTCCTCAATGTTCCGGTCCCAGTTCGTTCTCCGCAGACGTGTTCCTACCCCCATCTTCTATTACAGCCTCTGCACTTCCCCATATGTCTTCTGCTCTCCCCGGGGCCTGGAGTGGCCTCGTCTCTGCCCAACCAGATAGAGTCAGTCATCTTGGTTTCTCTGTGGAAGGAAGGCTTTCCAAAAACTCGAGTCTGTGGGCTCACTCCCGTTGACCCCCTCCTCCCCCAGGGCCCAGCCCAGCACCACAGCGGTCGTATCCAGGATTTCCGGAGACTGTTCTGGTCCTCCTTCCCCAGGTGCTTCCACTTGTCACGCGATCCACTGTAATTTCCAGTCAGGAAAACAAAGTCACCTGCCTCGCAACCGTTTGAAAACCATTGTCCTCCTATTACGTTACCTCATGTTTTATATTGTCCACATCTTCTATTCCAATTCCAAGCGTTTATGCCTGACTCCCCCAGCCTGGGTAAAAGGTTGGTTCTGGGAGAGACTGGGTGGTTTATACATGAGGAAACAGCATGTTTCCCAAAGTACAGGGCCTGCCCCAAGAAGAATTTGTGGAGTTGATTTTGAGCAGAATGTGTCACCCTACATACTTCTTTTACTGCCCCCAGTTGTGTTCTTTATTAATCTGTGGCACAACCAACTGCCCTTGCAACAGAGAAGACATAAAATACAAACCAAGCTCCTCATTTCTGTTGAGCAAAATGACGCAAAGATTTGGATACACTTCCTGAAAAAGAAAGCTATGGTTATGGCATCGGAAACCCCCCAAACTACCACATAGCCCCCATAAGAAACAACCGAACCACATATAGGCACAGACCCAGGCAAGCTCAGAGCCCGGGGTGCTGCCTGGGGAATGAGGGAGAGGACAAGGGGAGAGTCCTACTTTAGACCACTTCGGGGAAGCTCTGGAAATGGAGGAGGAACGTGAATCCATGAGCCACACATAATAAAAGATCTACGTTTCATTCCTTTGACATGTTTGTATCTTTTTAATTTAAATGGTAAGTTACTGGCTATAAATAAGGTATTTAGTATTGTGTTCTTACAACAGCAGAAATATTTTTCTCTTAATAAAGTCAAACAGCTTTTGTGAATTTTTCATGAATTCAGTATTTTCCCCTGTGACTAAGCTACTGTTTAAAAATGGCTGACCCAGGGGCGTCTGGGTGGCTCAGCAGGTTAAGCATCCGACTCTTGATTTCAGCTCAGGTCGTGATCTCACAGTTTGTGATTTTGAGCCCCGGGTCGGGATCCACTCTGACAGTGCGGGGCCGACTTGGGATTCTCTCTCTGTCTCCCCCTCCCCTTCTTTATCTCTCTCTCTCTCTCTCTCAAAATAAGAATAAACATTAAAAAAAAATTTTTTTTAATGGCTGATCCCAAACTAAATAACACCACTGAGCTCGACACTTTACAGGGGTGGATTCTATCTCCATAAAACTGATATTAGATAAAAGCAAGATAATCTTGCCTTTAGATAAGATAGCACTCCCCCCACTTTCTCTCTCCCTGTTTCGTTTACCCTTTTGTTCATCATTCACTTATTCATGTGACATATTATGGAGCTCCTACTATGTGCATCAGATGGTATAGATGCAGGGCTGAGTAGGCCTCTTAAAGTTTACAGAAGTAGTGATAGATTTGGAAACCTGAGAAGGTATTTGCAGTGGAGCATGGGTAAGTGCTATAAAGGGGATCTAGGGAAATGCAGAGTAGGAACACCTGTTCCGGCCTTAGAAGTCGAGAAGGTCCTCTGAGAGGAGGGGGAAAGGAAAGGAACTTTCCAGTGTCCCTGGAGGGAAAATAACCATGCATGCCAAGCCCTGGAGGGCAGAGAATGTAACGTGTGCAGGGAACCGAAGAGCCCACACAACTGGGTGGAGCATGGGTGCTGGGGGTTTTTAAAATGAGCTTAGGAAGCTACGTAAGGTCAGATAACAGAGGGCCTCGGGAATTGTAATTTATCCTAAGGATGATGAAACCAACACAGAACGCTAAAAAGACGCCAAGGTAAAAAGTAAAACCAACTGGAATGACCTCGCATAATAGCCATAGGATGGAGCCTGTAGAAAAAAAAATGACAATGTAATATGCTGGTCACAGCTTTTCGAATCTTTGACCTGTCAGCTCGTCAGTGAAGACGAACACATCACTGATCTTTTAATCCACACCCGATACATCCCCAACCTTTCTTGAGCACCATAAAGGTATTTATTTTTATGAAAACAACTATTAGAAGCCCTTTCCCTGAGGGGCGCCTGGGTGACTCAGTCGATTGCGCATCTGACTTTTCATTTCGGCTCAGGTCGCAATCTCACGGTTCCTGGGTTCGAGCCCTGCATTGGGGTTTTGTGCTGACAGTGCGGACCCCTACCCCGCTTGCTCTCTCTCTCAAAATAAATAAATAAACTTTAAAAAAAAAATATATATATATATATATATTTTTTTTTTTTTTTTTTTTTTAAACCCTTTCCTTGGTGTTGGTGAGCCGGTCAGCTAAAGGCTGTGCAAGGTATGGTAGAAGACTACAGAGGAGACCCATCTGATCCAAATCTGCACTCGGAGTCCACCCAGCATATTGGTTATTACATCCTCCTTGGACCGAGCCCAGAAAGGGTAAGACTCCAGGAACACCGCAGAGAGGCCACCCACAGGTGCCCGGCAGGTGCACTTGAACTAGTGATGAGTTCTCCCCCACCCCCACGGAGTTCATCTTTCTCGCCTGTCAGCAGCCCTACGTATTTTTCAACATGTTTTAATGAAAAAGAGTTCAACGATACAAAAAAGTTACAAGGATTCTGCAGCGAAAACCCATATATCCACCACCTACATTTTACAGTTGTGACATTTTTCCCTGACTTCTTTTCAGGTTTGTTTATATGATAAGTCCTGAGACGGCAGAATCGCTCAGTTAGTTACACTGGGAAGTTACAAGGTAGCGGTGGTACTTGGAGCTTTAGAAAGGCGCCTGTGATTTCCAAGACACCCCTTCCCTGCAAGATCGAGATGTGGTCTCACAACGACAGCAAAACGTATTTATATGCAAATCCACTGGAAGCTATAAAAATCAAATCCCTTTCAGATAGCCCCACTTTCATTGAAAAGTATATGTATTCAAGCCACCAAAGAAAACCTGCCCCCTACTCACAGTCTGATGGGTTATGGTCACACGGTGGCTACTCTGACAGACCCCAGCGCTGGCCCTGGAGTGTTCCACGTCACCCAGAACCAGAGGAAAGCGCCCAATTTATGAGAGCACAATATAGACTAATCAGGCACATGGAAAATAGACAGTGGTCTTGTCAATAGACTTCTAGCGGGGCGCCCGGGTGGCTCAGTCGGTTGGGCGGCCGACTTTGGCTCAGGTCATGATCTCGCGGTCCGTGAGTTCGAGCCCCGCGTCGGGCTCTATGCTGACAGCTCAGAGCCTGGAGCCTGTTTTGGATTCTGTGTCTCCCTGTCTCTGACCCTCCCCCACTCATGCTCTGTCTCTCTCTCTCTCTCTCTATCTCAAAAATAAAGAAACGTTAAAAAAAATTAAAAAAAAAAAAGACTTCTAGCAAAGTGAATGAAGCCCTTTGAACTAAGTTGGGACAAAAGCACTGTATACAAGAGTCACAGAAGGCATTTTTTTAGATATTTGTAAGACAAAGAGGCATCAATCAGAAAAGTTAGACATTTTTAAAAATGTTTTCTAATGTTTATTTTTTGATGGGGGGAGAGGCAGAGAGAGAGAGGGAGACACAGAATCTGAAGCAGGCCCCAGGCACTGAGCTGTCAGCACAGAGCCTGACACAGGACTCGAACCCACGAACCGCGAGATCGTGACCTGTCCCAAGTCAGACGCCTGAGCCACCCAGGAGCCCCTACAGGTATTTTTTTGAATCACAGTCTTCTATGAAGAAACTGAAGCTTAGATTGGTAAAGGGATTTGCTCAAGGTCACAAGCAGATAACTGACAGAGTTGGGACTAAACCCTTGGCCTCTGCTAGCATAACTAGGGCCCTGGGGCTGTGCTGGTCTGCACCCCTGTCTGATGGTGCATCCATCAGAGCCCAACACAGGGCTCCATCTCACAAACTGTGAGATCATGACCTGAGCCGAAATGAAGAGTCAGACGCTTAACTGACTGAGCCACCGAGGAGCCCCTAGGACTGGATTCAGATATTAGTCTCCAAGGGAAGACACTGTAGACAGAGAGGAGCATTTTACCATAGACTTTTCTCCGTGGGACAGCTGTGAGCCTTAAAACTTGGATTGTCTCTTTCTGGTATGTAACACATCTAGCCATAACCTTTCCTTATAACATTGGGCACACGTTCTGAAGGGAAATGTTATGAACCCAAGACTAAATTTAAAATGCTCTCTGGCTCCCGAAGAGTCAACAGAGGAAAAGCACTACAAAAGCAAAAACCCCAGGACCCCAAACAGGATCCTATTTATTTATTCCGACTTGACAAATATTTATATACGCTCTGAGCTGAGCACTGTATATATTTACCTGGAGCCAGGCACTATTTTAGGGGCTTTATAATTAATAAGTCCTTTTATCCTTATATTAACGCTAGAAGACGTCTGTGGACTAAAATGACTCCAAGAGCCCATCAGGAAACGTATCTGAATCCATTGGAGGAGTTAGCACGTCGTGTTCAGCCAGCAGATTGAGTGATGATGTCCCCGGGTGACACACATAAATAGAAAAGGCAGGGAAGAACCGAACAGTACCCCGAAATGTGTGTTAGTTTTCTGTGGTCACGGCAACAAATTACCACAAGCTTGGGGGCTTAAGACAACATATTTAGGGGCGCCTGGGTGGCTCAGTCGGTTAAAGCCCGACTTCAGCTCAGGTCATGATCTCACAGTTCGTGAGTTCGAACCCCGCGTCGGGCTCTGTGCTGACAGTTCAGCGCCTGGAGCCTGCTCCGGATTCTGTGTCTCCCTCTCTCTCTCTGCCCCACGCCCCCGGCCCCATTGCATTCTCCCTGTCTCTCTCAAAAGTAAACGTTAAAAAAAAAATTTTTTTTTTTTAAAGACGACATATTTATCCGCTCACAAATCTAGAGGCAGAAAGAACAAAGTCCGGCCTCAGGTTCACAGGTGTTGGTAGGGCCCTGCTCCCCCTAGAGGCTACAGGGGGGAATGCACCCTTGCCTCTCCCAGCTCTGGGTGGCTGCTGCGGTTCCAAGGCTGTGGCCAAGTCGCTCCCATGTCCCTTCCAGCCCCACATCGCCTGCTCCTCCCTTGTGTCAAGCCTCCCTCTGCTTTTCTCTTACAAGGCCACTTGTGATGGCATTTAGGACCCACCCGGATAATCCAGGATACTCCGGCGACCTCAAGATCCTTAATCACGTCTTTTATAAAGGCCTTTTCCAAACACAGTAACATTCACAAGTTCCAGAGATTCTGTCTTTAGGCCAGATGTTTTCGGGGGGACAATTTTCAGCCTGCCACAAAACTGCCTGGCTAATAGCAGCCCCCTCCCCCTAGCATCCCCACGTCGCCCCCACACACATACAAATACCCTCGCCCTCCCACGCTTGAATAGGATTCTCCCGTGAAGCCTAACCCTTTATCTGTAACTTCATCAAAGGGAAAGCAGACGTCAGGGCCCTACAAGGAACTCTCTGACAGTCACCTTACTGCACAGCTTCCTGTTTTGGGAGCTGTTGCAGCAGAAGCTCCGAGACTAGATGTGGGTCGCGGGGGAGATCCCTACAGCGGTTGGGAGTGGATCCCGGTGACTCTCGCGATTCCCTTGCAAACATTTAAAGGATGCTCTTCTGACTCGTCCCCACATTTTCCAGAAGTCGACTCGCTTAGACACACTCGGCAGGGAAACACCAAAGTAAACACTTGCCTGAGAGCTGAGCATTTTCACGCCGTATCTGCCCCGTTTGTGCTCTGCTAGCAAATAGGACAACTTGCATTCCTCACAGGTGAGTCTTGTGCTGATTTTACAGCTGGCTTCCTCTTCTCTGTCCTGCCCTTGTATTCCCTTTGTGCTGATTTCTTTTTCTTTTTTTAACGTTTATTTATTTTTGAGAAACAGAGAGAGACAGAGCATGAACAGGGGAGGGGCAGAGAGAGAGACGCACAGAAACAGGAGCAGGCTCCAGGCTCTGAGCTGTCAGCACAGAGTCTGACACGGGGATTCGAACTCACGAACCGTGAGATCACGACCTGAGCCGAAGTCGGACGCTTAACCCACTGAGCCACCCAGGCGCCCGTCTTTTTTTTTTTTTTTTTTTATGCTTATTCATTTTGAGAAAGAGAGAGAGAGAGAGACAATGAATCCCAAGTAGGCTCTGAGCTGTCAGGCAGGGCTCAATTTCACAAACCATGAGATCATGACCTGAGCCAAAACCAAGAGTCTCACACTTAACGGACTGAGCCACCGAGGTGCCCCAGCTTTGTGCCGATTTCTAAACCCACTTTTTAAAAAAAAAAAATGGCATTTTGGGAGCGCCTGGGTGGCTCAGTTGGTTAAACATCCGGCTTCGGCTCAGGTCGTGATCTCACGGTTCGTGAGTTCGAATCCCCGTGTCAGACTCTGTGCTGACAGCTCAGAGCCTGGAGCCTGCTTCGGATTCGGTCTCCCTCTCTCTCTGCCCCTCCCCCACTCCCACTCTGTCTCTCCAAAATGAATAAACGTTAAAAAAAAATTGTTTTAATGGCATTTTATTGTATTGTGTGAATTTTTATAAAGACCCAAGGTGGTATATACATCGTATCAATCCATTTAAGACAAAGAAGTGTATGACCTAGCACATATGGGTCCCAGTTTGTCTCCTGCCCTATGGGGTGTGTTTCCATCCTTTCTTCTACGGTAGGGCGAGGTAAACTCAACTTCCAGGTCTTATGCCAGGCTCCTTCCAGCTTGAGGTCCTGGCACAGTGAAAATGCATTGGTAGGAGTGGCTGGGCCTCTGTAGGTTTATTCCTCAGGGAGGCAGTCATCAGGGCGTGTCCGATAGAAGCTTGTTGAAAGGAATCAGTCGCACACGGTGACGGTGGCGTATGACCACAGGGGGACGGAGCTGAACCTGTCTTCCCTGGTATTTCTGCCGGCAGGGCAAGTAGGGATCAGCCACAGAGAGGACCCGTGCCCCGGAGGGCGTGTTGCCGGCCTTGACATGCTGGGCACACACTGCAAGTGGAGTCTGGTGACTGAGCGCCGTCCTCAGTCCCCAAATTCATCTCCATCTAGATCCCTGGCTTCTCTGCAGAGGGACACACGGGAGAAATGGGCGGGCACAGTCACCAGCTTGCCCTTCAACCTCAAATCCGGGCTGTTTTCCCACCCTTGTGCTAGACTTAGGGGTTTCAAAGGTGCTTTCTTCTTGTTTCTAACACAATATTTTTTAGAGGCCATCTTTTTTTTTTTTTTTTTTTTTCCCCAAGCAGGTTCTGCGCTCGTCATCAGTGCAGAGCCCAGCACGGGGCTCGAACTCACGAACCGTGAGATCGCGACCTGAGCTGAAATCAAGAGTCAGATGCTTAACTGACTGAGGCACCCAGGTGCCCGTAGAGGCCATCGTAATGGTCTCCCCTTTCACCCTTTCTCCCAGAGCCCCACCCTGGCGTCGCATCATCCTGAGGACAGGAGAAAGAAAGGGAATGAAGGGGAAGGTGCTCTCTTCCCTAAGTCCTGGGACAGAGCCCGACTAAGTCCTCACTTCCCTTCTCCTAGGCTGCTCCCTCTGAAGGAAACCGGGGCGTGCTCTCGGCCACGAGGTGACTGTGGCTTTGACCACGTCTATTTCTAACACAAGTGCTCCTCCCACCAAAACCCGCCTTCCCAATAACAACGGTCTCTGTGTTCCTGTGGGACTTTCATTGGAGCTTCTCCATCTTGGAGCCCGAACAAGAAGCAGGGACGGGGGGGGGGGGGGGGGGTGGTCTCCGGGCTTGTCCCTGAGGTTGACATGTGCCCCTGTGCTCTCTCCTCTCTCTGGCATCGGCTCCCTAGGGCCATAACTCCTCCTTACTGACTTGCTTCATGCTTTTCGTTTTGCTAACATCGCCCCGTTAGTGTATCTAATAAAGGTTTTGCTCAACCTTCTGTAGGTACTCGGTTTGTGCACATTCTTCAGGGAGTCAGAAGCAGACAGGGATCTGGGTATCTAGGGACCTGTCCTCAGTTGACCGGAAGCCAGAGAAATGAGGTGGAAACGTAATGCATTCTCACAGTTGGCTAGAACAAAGGCACCAGGTCCACTTCCAGAGCCTGTCCTCCCTGGGTGGTCGCGAGGCCCACCGGCTCCCGTCGCATTTTCACCCATGGAACTGTGACCCAGGTGTCAGCTGTCCCTCACGTGGAGCCTGCAGGTGTCATCTTTGCGACAGAAGCCCTACCACCTCCGTGTAGAATCGGCTCAGATGCATCTCTCCGAACTCAAAGTACAATCTGCCCCGAAGACAAGTAGACCAGACATGTTTGGGCTTTTACAATCAGTCAGTTTTCTTTGGACAGAAGGATGAAATCAAATGGATACCTGGCCTGACGTTGGTTGCTAAAGAGCCTTTCCGTCACCCGTGCGCTTGGCCATACCTATGTCTATAATCACGGGCTCTGAAAGAAATGAGGCGTGTGCACGGAGAAGTCAGAGCAAGATCCAGGAGAGAGCACTGCACGGTAAATCGTGAAATAACGCGCTGTGATTTAAGATCGAGGGGCTACAGCACGTTATTCCAACACCTGCTTGGGTCTTAAGCGTAAATGGAGCCCAAACCTCATTTGAGAACTCCAGTTCCCTTAGCCATGACCTTCTGGGCCTCAGGGGCCCCTCGTACTTCCCTGATCGTAGTATTTACCCGCACACGTTAGGTGTTTGTAGAAGGGGGATCTGCCAGAGACCCTCCAGGTTCTGCATTGTGCTCTCAGTGCCTGCCTCAGCGCGACCCAAAATAGGACTAAGTACATGTCAGCCGAATGAATGACATCAACCTAGGTTACAGAAAAACGAAAGCAAGGAATCAGGCTGGTTAATTGACTCTGAGAGCCACTTAGGGACATGAGAGGAACTGCATCATTTGTGAATGGCAAGGCTTAAATTATCAACAACTCTGGGTTCACTGCACATGTGCCCTAGAAAGCGAAAGGTGCCTTTCTCTATCTGCTCTGTACATTGCCATACAGATTACAGCTTCTTCAGCAAAAATTGGACTGTTTTACTGCCTACCAGGCCCTCCATTGGCCACTCTGTTGGAGTAGCAAAATAGCCCCACTCCAAACATAGAGGTGATGACTTATGCCAGGGAGCAATAAAGGGCAGTGGCTGAATTTAATTACTTATTTATTTTGAGAGTAAGAGAGAGAGTGCACGCAAGAGTGTGCAAGTGGGGAAGGAGCAGAGAGGAGAGAGAGAGAGAGAGAGAGAGAGAGAGAATCCCAAGCAGGCTCCGTGCTGTCAGCACAGAGCCCAATGCGGGTCTCGATCCCACGAACCGAGAGATCATGACCTGAGCCGAAATCAAGAGTTTGACACTTAACCTACTGAGCCACCCAGGAGCCTCCCCCCCCACCCCAGCAGAATTTATTTTCTAATCATTTGCAGGACCTTTGTAAGGTGAGTGTATTAGAAAACATTTTATAGTTTGGGAAATTTTAATATTCCTTGCCAAGATATATTTACACTATATTTGGAGTAAGAGAAAGTTTGGGGCAATTTATATAGATTTCAAATGGACTACTAAGGCCTGCAGTGGTTTATGTATATTTGCCACGTCACCATCGGGGTGAGGAACGTGTCAGCCCTTCCCCACAGTAAGGGAGAGGCCCCTTGCTTACCTGGATTCACTCCACTTCTAGCTTTGGTAGCCTATCCCCCCAATACTGACATGAGGGTCCCCAAACTCAAAGGCACTGTGAATCTGTGGTTGCAGTTCCAGAAGAGTCCAGAGGCAGCAGACCCAGGGAAGCTGTGCATTCTCGATTTTTTTTTTTTTTAACATTTATTTATTTTTGAAAGAGAGAGAGAGAGAGCAGGGGAGGGGCAGAGAAAGAGGGAGACACAGAATCCGAACCAGGCTCCGGGCTCTAAGCTGTCAGCACAGAGCCTGATGCAGGACTCAAACCCACGAACCGTGAGACCATGACCTGAGCTTAAGTCGGATGCTTAACCGACTGAGCAACCCAGGCACCCAGAAGCTGTGCATTCTAAACTGGGGGGCTCCCCCTCGCCTGAGCTTCACTCCCTGCAAGCTTCACTCCCTGGCTGCGGGTGCCCATCCTGAGAGGACAGAGTCTCCTGGCCATTGTCCGGGGCTCCAAGAAGATGCTGCTTCCCGGGCCAGTGTGAACACTGGATGGCAACTGGATCTGCGTTAGAATCACCTGGGGGACTTCTAGAAGTGTGCAGAGACCCAGGCCTCACTCCTGACTAATTAAATCAGAATGGAGATGGGGGTTCTTGAGCCAGACTCAATATTCTTCCGAAAGCCCCCCACGTGATCTTAACGTGGTCAGGGTTGAGAACAGCTGACCTGAGGTTCGACTCCTTGTTAAGTAGGGGCCCCACCTCAAAGATTCCGGGAGATGACCAGACTGCACCAGTCCTGCCACTTTTAATTCTCTTGTCCCCCCCTGAACGATTGAGCCACATACTGGAGGCAGTTTGCCGTCTCTCATTTAACTACTACTTTCAACACAGGAGATCAGCAGGAATGCTCTTCCTTCTCTGTATGCCTCACCCCAGTTCCCAACACACGGTCCGATCCCGTACATAGCAGGCTGTCAACTGTTGGTTCCTGGGGATTAGTTTTCCCTCCTCTCTCTAACCCGAAAGAGACGCTAGTAAGCAATTATCACGTCAAAAGAAAGAAGAGGGCAGGGGATCTGAAGTGGTCAGAGACAGAGCAGCGCTGAGACCCAACTGCGTGGTCCAAGAATAAATCAACAGAGGAATGAAGCGTCTTTCAAATTCTCAACGGCAAGAAAAGATACTGTAATTCTCTTTCAGTAGTTGACTGGATTCAATGCATTCAAGTTCTGGAAACGGACGATTCGGCGTTCAGACCAAAAGAACACACAACCCCAGTCAGAGAGTCTAGCATTTTATCCTCATTTTTAACCTACAAAGTGTAAAGTGTTCGTGAAGGATTTTAATAAATATATTAAGGCTTAAGGTGATCGTTGTTTTTGAGTGGAAGAGGCAGGATCGCTAATATTCTAGCTCACGTTCAGAATCTTTCAGAACAAAAACGTTTGCCACCACCTTTCAGTGAATGACACAAAACATGAGCTTGCCCCAGCTTCCCACGTTCACACATCTCCGTATTAGCTCCCTCCCTCCTCCATAGAATAGACAAAGAACGATAGGAATTGTTTCGACAGGTGAAGAGAATGCAGTCGATGGGTAGGACCTGAAATGTTTACTTTTTTGGTAAAAAGCTTCCACTGAGTCACCTGGGCAGCTAGCAGTGCGGCTTACAGAGAAATAAAGCCCAACCCAGGGCCTTAAACGCTCACAAGACAGAAACGAGAAAGGCTGCCGAATGCATAGAGGCAGGGGAGCGGCGAAATGCTAGTTTCCCTGCGTTGCAAATTGGACGCAGTTCCTACAACACAGAGGGTGCAAATCGTCCACCACCCCGTAAGGAAGTAACGAACCAGTAAAAGTTGCCTTGCGCAAAACGCCCCGAAAGGTGTCCCCCGGGGGAAAGGATGGAGGAAGAACCTTCCTCGGCAGGCGCACCTGAGTACCACAGAGCCGAGGATGTGGCTGGGCACCTCTGGATCGCCCAGGCACAAACTCCGGCCACCAGAACACCCTGCCACGTGTGTCGTCCAGATTAAATTGACAGCACCGGCCGCTGGCGCCCGACGACCGCCCACGATGGAGGAGAGGAGCTTTCTTCAGAGGAGAGGCAAATGCTGGTGGTCCGGTAGCAGCAGTGGCCTCTCGGCGGAGAGCCCTTTCTAGATGGATTCGAGAATCCAGTCGCTGCTGGAGAGCGGGGAGACGGGCAGCGGCAGGTCCCGTGGAGGGCCCCGCTCCCTCCCATCGTGGAGGGTGTTCTGCTCCTGGAAATAGTCCTCCTCCTCCTCGAAGAAGCCGTTCTCCAGGCCGTAGGTGCAGTCCGGGCTGGAGGCTGCCTGACACGCTCCCTTATATTCCTGAATGGACTCGTACAGGCTGTAGAGTTGGCAGAGCAAGGACATGTCCAGCTGGCGGAGGCCAACCTTGAGGGGAGCGGGGGGAGAGGGGGAGGGAAAAACAAGAAGTCAGCACTGGAGTTTAATTTTAGTCGAACGCTCAGCCAGCAATCTGCTCGTGCCAGCACATTCTTTCCGTACCGTGGACGACACAGGGCATCACTCGGATGCTTTGGATTTTCCAATTTGGAGAAAACCTTAATTGTGGGATGCCCACACCTCAGACGTTACTCAGTGTGTCAGGGCAGGATCGCACCGTCGGGGCTGCGGGCCCCAGCCTGTGGAATTCACCCTGGCACCCGGGCGTGCCCCGGGAAGGAACAGTGCTACGCATTCTGGTGGCCCCGACTGGTTACCCTTTGGATGCCAAGATACAAGTGTGGCCTTTCCTCATGATCAGACTCAAGAGGGGACCCGCGTGTGCCCTCCCTGATACCAAAATCATTCTCAACTCTCTGGGACAAGAGTCCCCTTGCCAGTGACAGCGGTTCGCCTGTCAGTGTCACACACTGCGCCCTGGAGCACCCACCCTCTGACCGGCTCAGCCTCCGGGCCCCCAAGAGAAGTGTTCCGACTCCCTCTCTTCCGACAAGGTCAGTCTTACCCAAAGATGGTTGTGGGATCACTCCCCAGAGCAGGCGACTGAGTAAGTCTAGTGAGACCTGGGGGCCTCCACGGATTCTCCTGGGAACCACTTTCACCACTGGTGGCTTATCAAGGAACAGTTGAAAGTCACCTATTTGTTCACCTTCAAGTTCCCTTCTTCCCACGGCCTTGTCCCAAGGGAAAGAGCACAAGTCAGCCAGGGAAATGGAGTGTTTCCATCAGTCCCAAAGACCGAAGGGTTAATCCAGTTGGAAATGCAGCCCAGCCCAGTGCATCCGACGCCACTGCATGAGAATCACCTGCGGTGATTGTTAACCGTGCGGCCTCGGGTCCAGCGGGTGTGGGGCCGCTGGTGACAGAGCTGCTGAGCTGTAGACCTCCCTGCGAGTCGTAAGGGGAGACACTCTACATAGATGCTAGGAGACCTGCCTCCTGCTTCTTGGCCCTTTTGCAAGCCATGCATCAGCTCTAAGCCTTGGCTGATGACAAGAGGGAATAATCATTTCTCTTACGGGGCTACCGGGAGGGCTCCAATGAGCTACCCATCCATTTTAATAAACAGTCATCAAATGTCTCCTGTGCAGCAAGGGCTAAAGCACCGAAGAGGCATGGGAATGTGCACACAGAAAACCGAGAAAGACAAGATCTACAGCCTAATTATCCAGCGACGAGACCCGCCATATAAGACGGTCCGACTTTCACACAAGGGAAGCTGGGGTCCAGAAAGCAGCATTCATCTCATGACTAAGACTGGGTGTTAAGTCCCAGATTTTTCTTCACGCCCTTCAACCACGCTAAACTGCCGAGGAAACACTGGCTATCTCCCTGCTCTAGCTGAGTAGACCACAGAAATAGGACCAAGGCACCTTGACTTAGCATATTTTGCCAAGACGTTCAGGGAAGAAAGACTTCAGGAGAGAGGGTCTGAGAGGGCAGAGTTGGCTGGATGGCATCCACTGTCAGAAGTCCACCCTGACTAGGTAAGTCGTGGGTAAGCCAAAAGACGCCCAGGCCACAGGGCCACATCCTAGAGTCGGACACCAACACTCTTGTTCCTGATCAGCTTGTGCACACGTCGTCATGAGGAAAAGCGGGCTCCCGACCTTTGTGTTTGGAAAATTACCCAGACGATCTTGACATCCAGTTCTGGCGCCGAAGCCAGTGTTCTTGACACAAGTATCTGTCTTCCCTGGGCCCCTTGTATTTATTCTCCTGTGAGCACTGACTTTCAGGCCAGCCAGGCAGAAGAGCACGGAACACAGCGCGGGTTCTGGAGCCTGCCTGCTTGGGTTCAAATGCTGGCTCTGCCACTCCCTAGCTGTGAGACCAGGGACATCCTGTTCAACTTCTGGAAAGGGTGACAGCTGCTACTGTTGTTACTATGTTCATGATTCTTTCCACTCTGCCAGCCTGCAGAATGCCATCTTGGAAAGGAACGGCAGGAACAGGATGTACCAGGCAGCCCGTGTGGAGCCATATTCCTCCTGCCCCAACTCAATCCCGCAGACAGAGCAGCAACCACCTGACCATCTTTGGTAGAAGATGGTCACCTGCCAGGGCAGTCACAAGCCAGCTGGAAATTAACCAGCAAACCTGCTTCTTGAGGACCAGGGTGCTCACTGCAGACTCTCGAACAGGAAAGGACCTCAAATGTCTTACTTCAAACCCTCCAAAGGAGGACCTTCCAGGCCAGCTCATTCATTTTCCAACAGCCATAATTCTTCAGCATGCCAAGTCAAAATCTCCCAGCCCTTAGGTTCTAGGTCCCCTGATGCTAGGTGTGACCATTATGCAACGCACACAAATCTCATTTCTCTTAACCACCTTTTAAATACTTGAAGGTAATTTTCGGTCTGCCACCTCTAACCCCTGAAAAAAACGATTTGTTTTCTCCAGCCAGTAGCTTCGGGTCTTTCAACTATTCGCAATGATGCCCTGGTCCGTTAACCAACTAGTCCCTTCCCCAGGGACTTGCTCCTTTTTTCCCAGGGCTCCTCCATAGTGTCCGGGTCTGAATACAGTAACCAAACTGCAAGACTCTGACTTGGCAAGTTCACACATACCTACTGTCCGTGCTAGGATTTAATACAAGGAATGGAAACTCTAATAAAGAAAGCCACACCCTCTTAGAGTCTTAGTAGTATTTGCTTAAAAAGTCATAAACTAGGGGCGCCTGGGTGGCTCAGTCAGTTGGGCATCTGACTTCAGCTCAGGTCACGATCTCATGGTTTGTGGGTTCAAGCCCGTCGGGCTCTGTGCCGACAGCTTGCAGCCTGGAGCCTGCAGCCTGCTTTGGATTCTGTCTCTGTCTTTCTCTCTGCCCCTCCCCCGCTCACACTCTGTCTCTCTCAAAAATAAACCAACATTTTTTTTTAAATTTTTTTTAACGTTTATTTTTTATTTTTGAGACAGAGAGAGACAGAGCATGAATGGGGGAGGGGCAGAGAGAGAGGGAGACACAGAATCGGAAGCAGGCTCCAGGCTCTGAGCCATCAGCCCAGAGCCCAACGCGGGGCTCAAACTCACGGACCGTGAGATCATGACCTGAGCTGAAGTCGGACGCTTAACCGACTGAGCCACCCAGGCGCCCCTAAACCAACGTTTTTAAAAAAGTCATAAACTAATACAACCCTGGATGTTAACTAGCCTGGAATTATAAAAAAAAAAAAAAAAAAAAAAAAAAAAAGTCATAGAGAAGATTCATCTGGAATCCTGAAGCGATTTCTACCGAGTCACTCTAATACCAGTAGGGCTGGGCAATCCCAAAACTGTTTCCCACCCTGGAAATGAATGAGGAAAAACCAGAAGGAGCAGTACCGGACCAGGCCTGGCCTTCATCTTCTGGGCAGGGTGGGCGTGGGCCCAGGGGGGCGCAGGGGAACACGGGGCTCTACAGCCCTAACAACCGCTAACCGGGTTTCTGAGGCTCTAACTTCCTCTGACTCCACACAACTCAAAGACCTGTGGTCCCAGGCTTTTCTCTTCAGGTGCCCTGTCCAAGGTCTTCCAGGCCCCGAGTCAGGATCATGTCCTGGACCTTTCTGGGCGGCAGCAGCTGGAATGACGCACCAAGTTGCCCTGTCATCGGGTGGAACGCTGGCCTAGAAACGGAGGTCGGACCCGCCTAGGAATACAGCTCCGTCCTGCACACACCTATTACCCTGCTGAACAGACGCCAAGTGCCTAGACTAAGTTAACAGGGATTTAAGCACACACACGTGCATGCACATGCCTACACACACCCTGGTTTCTCAGTGCCTTCTGCAGGCACTAGACCAAACTCCTCGGAGTTACCAGCCATCCTCCAAATGAACTCGGCGGGCAGGAGGGAAGTAGCTACATGAGCAAGTCAGTTTCCCCGCTGGGCGCCTCTCCCTCGGCGGTGGCTGATTCAACACTTTAACTTACATTTTCTAGAGGCAAACTGAAAATCCCTAGGCAGTGTTCTATAATCTGGTCTGAATCTGCGCTCTCCTACCTGCACCTCATGCAATGGTTGGCTGGAAGTCCCTTCTTCCCCAGACTGTCCCGGACCTGTCCCCACTGTGTTAAAGCCTCTTTGCTTGCCCGGCCCAACGCCAGCTTCTCCTCCGCTCTTTGGACCTTGGCTGAGGCACCGGTGCTCCCCAGTTCCCCCCACCTTCTCTGCCTGCCTTGTGCTGCCAGTAAGCACATGGGTCTGCTTTCTTCTAATGTAGGACAAGCCCACATGCAGTGACCCAGCTACTGTCTGCATCAGGGAGAGAGACTCAGGACAGCTCCAGAAATCAAACTCACTCTCAACCTTGAAGGTCGGGGGGAAGGGATGGGTGCCTGAGAATATGGAAGGGGAGAGAGGGACCATGCAAGAGAACTCAACTGCAGAGTGGTTTCAGAACATGATTAAATCACCCACGAACAAGAACCTGTCCTTCCAGAAAAAAGGACTGGGGTGGGGGCAAGCCCTCAGCAAGCCCACTAACCCCCCCACCACTGTCCCCATACTACAAGCAGGGGAAGCCTGTCACCTTAGTGATCTGTTCCCACATGTCCCTGAAGGCCAGCTGATCTAATTCATGGCTGGATTCAGAAAATACAGCTCTTCTGTGAAAGCAGATTGCAAAACTTCAGATAATTGAAGAAAACTACAGAATATTCTAAGACCGTGTAATTTGTAGCCCTTATTCTAGACCTTCAAGACAATTAAGAACAATCAGCTAGCTTCCATTGCTTTAAACTGCTAATGCCATTCCTTCCTCTCTCTGTCTGGGCTTCCTGCTTAACTTCCTGGTCATGTTCTTCTCTTTTCCCCTGCACAGAGCTCCCCACCACCCCCCACCCCTGCTGCAACGCACAGGTGGCTCAGCAACCCACATCTCCAACAATGGGGCTCAACAATCCTGAATCACCCTCGAAATGGTCTCAAAGACGCCCAACAGACTGACCACATGAATACAAGTCACATCGGACAGGGTACTGGTTCCCAGCCGGGTTTCGGGGTGCTAAGTTTCTACCTTTGGAAGGTGCCGTGGGTCAGAGTGTTGTTCCCAACTTTCACACAATTCCAGCAGGTACGTGACCATTCGGATACAAGGCTCGGAAGATGAAAGGAACTTTTTAAAAGGAAGCTTTTGATGACTGAAAACAAAGCATCACAAAAAACTTTAGGGTATTTTTTTTTAGAAATAAGTGGTAGTTAAGAAAAATAGTTTTAAGAAACTACAGTGTCCGACTTCAGCTCAGGTCACGATCTCGCGGTCCACGAGTTCGAGCCCCGCGTCGGGCTCTGGGCTGATGGCTCAGAGCCTGGAGCCTGCTTCCGATTCTGTGTCTCCCTCTCTCTCTGCCCCTCCCCCATTCATGCTCTGTCTCTTTCTGTCTCAAAAATAAATAAAATGTTAAAAAAAAAAAAATTAAAAAAAAAAAAAAGAAACTACAAGCTGGGGTGACTCACCAGTACATAAACAAAAGCAACTTCTTCCCAAATCCAGCAATAAGTAGGAAACACAACAGAGACAAAAAGAATCGGTTTTGTTTATGTTTGCTCCATAGCCGCAGCCGGCTCTGTGCGTGGGGCTGGGGAGAAGCAGGTCAACGTGGGGGGATGGGTTAGTTCAGTAAATCATACTGGGACCGGCTCTGAAATGACCCCCCCACTGCCACACCAGACCATTATCTCCCCACCGCATTCCTCAACCTAAGATGGGCAGGGTTTCACAGATGGGCAGGGTTGCACAGATTCCAAGTGAAACTAAAGAATCATGAGCTATAATATAGGCGGGGAGGGGGGTGGTGTGAAATACGGGGACAGATGCAAAAAAAGGTTTGTTGGATGAAAATTCACATCGAAACATAAGGAGGTAAGGACTTGGTTTTGAAAAGTAGGGTAAAGTCATACAATAAAAACTAGGCAGTCATTTCAAAGGGTGACAGCTGGGTACAACAGAGACCCACAACAGTGACCCACGTGTGCTGCTGAGCACAAAAGCTCAGGTTACCAAACAGTACATGGTAGGAATTCACTTTATATGCATAAGCACACATGGGCAAGCTTCTGACCGGAAGAGAAAAGGTCTGTTAGCAGAACTTACCTCTAGAAAGTGGGACTGGGAATTTATAGCCTTCTGCACTGCTTAATTTTTTTCTCAACGAGCACGATGCTCTCAATTTTAAAACCTAGGAATAACGGGCGCCTGGGCAGCTCAGGTAAGCGTCCGGCTTTGGCTCATGCTCTCACGGTTTGTGGGTTCGAGCCCAGCGTCGGGTAGGTGCTGACAACTCAGAGCCCGGAGCCTGCTACGATTCTCTGTCTCCCTTTCTCCCTGTCCCTCCCCCGCTTGCAGGTGCTCTCACACTCTCTCAATTTATAAACGTTAAAAAAAAAAAACTAGTAACAATAAAAAAGCATATCATGTAGGCAACACCACACAGGGCTGCATGCCTGTGAAACCTGCGCGGCGGTCTGACTGGTAACGGCAACAAAAGCCTTAAAATAGCACACAACTTTTAACCAGCTAACTGTTCCCTTCTAGGGATTGACCAGAGAGAAGAAAATCTCGGTGGTGCACAAATACATAATCTCCTCCTTGTTCTGTGTGGTAGGTGCCGATTCTGTTATGATGAGGAAATTGGGGCCCGGAAAGATGAAGGCTCTTGATGGAGGGCATACGGTAGGAGGGCAGGGAGCAGCACCCATGTTTAGGACTCCAAGGTCAGCGCTTTGACCACCAGCCTGTACTGCCCGCACAGCTGACCCGGGCAAAGAGGTGTCGCCGTGTCAGCTGGGATAGCAGCTTGCTAGCTGCTAACATCACAGGTGACTTGTATTTGGCTTTTCTGAACTTTCTGGATTTTCTACTATGAATATGTATTAACTCACAATGAGACCATTTTCAAAGTTACCTTTCAAAAACGGAATGAATGACTAAGCACACACGGATGGCTTGTGAACGAATTTATTTTACAGAAGACCTGGGAAATGCCCCCAAGTCTGATCCAGGTGTCCAGCGGGTATCTGCGAGGCTGGAATGCAATAAAGCAGTGACCTGATGGATCGTAACCTGATTTTTGAAAAAAGGACGCGGTGACCGAAGGACGCTGACCTGCATACTCTTTTGCAAAGGAAAACCGAAGAGAAAGACTTCTTTGGTGTTGATCCAGTAGGAGAAGGGGCTATTAACTTGGCAGCTCAGGTTGGACTGAGATTCCCCTGAAGGACTTTTTTTTTGTTTTATTTTTTATATTTGAGAGACAGAGAGCAAGTAGGGGAGGGGCACAGAGACAGAATAGGAAGCAGGCTCCAGGCTCCGAGCTGCCGGCACACAAGCCCGACGCAGGGCTCGAACCCACGAACTGTGAGATCATGACCTGAGCCAAAGTCGGACGCTGAACCGACTGAGCCACCCAGGCGCCCGGCCCCTGAAGGACTTCTAAACTCGCCGGTGGCCCGTAATTCTGTGCCCACTAAGCAAGCTTCCAGTCCATCATGTGGCCCCTACGTGGCACTGTCCTCTCCTGGGTGGAAAAGCATTTGGGTTACTTGGTCTCCTTCGTCTCCTGTGCGGGCCCTAGGCTCACCGGGCTGAGAACTACACTCTGAAGAGTCAGGGTGATTCAGAGACAGAAAACAGACCAGGCTGCGTGGCTGCACCCCCAGATTAAGCCACACCCACAGTTCCTGCAGCTTTACACTCGCCCATACGCCCTCTCTACCACGTAAGGTGGTTTCAGTGTGTTTACTGCTCACAGCTAAAGGCGTCCACACTGACGGAGCCCATTCTGCAACCTCTTCCAGGCCACACTGGCTTCCCTCGAACCTAAACTAATATTGGTACCAATGAAGTGATGGCTTTGCACATTCTTTTACTTTTTCCCCATTATAAAAATAAAACGTTCTAGTCATATTAAAACGTCAATGGTTCATAATTATGTGAACCATAATTCCCTCCTCCCATGTTCTAAAGCAGCTGTCTCCAAATGTTTTGGTCTTGGGACCTCTAACTATTGAGGGCCCCTAAGAGCTGTCATTTATGTGTATTATACCTGTCAACATTTACCTTATTAGGAATTGAGACTGAGTTTTCATATTGATCCATTTAAACATAAATAATATACCCATTACATGTGAACATAACTTTTTTTTAATGTTTATTTATTTTTGACAGAGAGAGAGAGAGAGAGAGACAGAGCATGAGTGGGGGAGGGACAGAGTGGGAGACACAGAATCCGAAGCAGGCTCCAGGCTTCGAGCTGTCAGCACAGAGCCAGATGCGGGGCTCGAACCCACGGACCGCGAGGGCATGACCTGAGCCAAAGTCGGACGCTCAACCGACTGAGCCCCCCAGGCGCCCCAACATAACGTTTTTATGAACGCCACCACTTTGTACATCTTTTTAATGCCTGGCTTATCTCTTGCATTTGATCCTTTGTGACACGTTGCTTTGGTTGAAGTAAATGAAGAAACTCTGGCCTCACACAGATATGTAATAGCCTTTTAGAAAACAGTGGGTTTTCTTCTTGGACACTACCCTTCAGTTGGCTGCAGTGTGGAATTTGAAACTATGCCAATGGACTTTTTATACTGTTACATTAAAATCCATCAGGGGCGCCTGGGTGGCTCAGTCGGTTAAGCATCCGACTTTGGCTCAGGTCATGATCTCACGGGGTTTGTGGGTTCGAGCCCCGCGTTGGGCTCTGTGCTGACCGCTCAGAGCCTGGAGCCTTCTTCGGAATCTGTGTCTCCCTCTCTCTCTGCCCCACCCCTGCTCATGCTGTCTCTCTCTGTCTCAAAAATAAATAAACATTAAAAAAATCTTTTAAAATCTATCAGTCGTGCACTTTGAATGGATCTTTTAACCAGGTGTGATTTTGTAACAGCAAGCATTAGTGCTATGAAAACTGTGAAATATTGACTCACTGAATTATGCAGACCTTCCAAATGTTGATACATTTCCCTCGGTAATTTTTTTTTTTTTTTTTTTTTTTTTAAGTAGGCTCCACACCCAGCCCGGGCCTTAAACTCATGACCCTGAGACCAAGACCTCTGCTGGGATGGAGTCAATACTTAACCGACTAAGCCACCCAAGTGCCCCCTCCTTAGGTAATATTTTAAAACAACTCATTTATCAATATGACAACCACATAACTATGGACACTGAAAAGGATCTAGGGACCCCTAAATGTCCCCCAGCCCACACTTTAAGAGCAGTTTTAGGGGGCGCCTGGGTGGCTCATTCAGTTAAGCATCTGACTTCAGCTCAGGTCATGATCTCACAGTTCGTGAGTTCAAGCCCCGCATCGGGCTCTGTGCTGATGGCTCAGAGCTTGGAGCCTGCTTCCGATTCTATGTCTCCCTCTCTCTCCCTGCTCCTCCTCTGCTCGTGCTCTATCTCTATGTCTCTCAAAAACAAATAAAATGTTAAAAAATTAAAAAAAAAAAAGAACTGTTTTAAAGATACCCACTTTTAGCAGTTTAGTATGTATCCCTCGAGACACCATGTTTATGCAAGCTGTTTAGCTAGATACCACATATACACACGTCTGTGCAACTTACTTTTTTATACTGTGAACATCTAGGTTCATATAGTTATCACACGCTTTTCAGTGAGTTTCGATCACTATTCTATATCACTGCAAGACACATCTGAGTACAAGTATCATTACCCACTGTGTGACTATTACTGTAAGAAAAATTTATAAAAATAAAATTGCAGAAGGGGTTGAGAAAGGAAAAGGATGCTTTCCTTCCAATCCCTCCCCAGTCCTGGGCCTGCAAACAGGAGACCATTCCTCAAGGGTTTGTATCCAAAGCCTAAAAAAAGGCCATTGCCCAAGATAATGAGTGAAACATGGACACAACTGATGTTGAAATCAGGTGGGACTGGAGGAAAAAACATGACCCAAGGGCCCCTGACAACACGCTGGAACTCAACATGCATCTGAAGGTTGGTTTGTGTTGTCATTTTCTTGAATGATATCCAATTAACTGGAACTCCCCCTCTGCAAGAGTAGATGCAGTTCGGGGAGCAAATCTGAAGCTAAAATCAAAACCAAGTTCTTGGACAATATATAGAAAGCCTCATGTCAGTTGCCAGAGTTTTTCAGACAACTGACATAAAAAGCAAAAGAGATTCGGTTTTTATGGTGTTTATATCCCCAAATCCTCACCATTACTATGATCATTTTTTTTCAATCTCTGCTATTTTTTTTTTTTTTTTTGAGACAGCGAGAGAGCACAAGCAGGTTAGAGGGGCAGAGGGAGACAGAGAATCTTAAGCAGGCTCCACTCCCAGCACATAACCTAACATGGTAACATGGGGCTCGATCCCATGACCTTGGGATCATGACCTGAAACGAAATCAAGAGTTGGACGCTCAACCAACCGAGCCACCCAGGTGTCCCTCTGCTGGTCTTTTAGATAAAACATGACACCTTATTGTTTTACTTTGCCTATCTGTGGTTATGAGAGTTGTTAAACACCTTACCATTTCTCTTTAACTGCAATGACCTTGGCTATTTTATCTCTAATTCTAAGTGCAGTCAACAACCTAAGAACATACCAAACATCCTCTTTCAAATGTATTTCGGTAATCCTCAGTCCAGCCTCTCTAGGCTGCGACAGGCCTGGGGTATTTCGGTAATCCTCAGTCCAGCCTCTCTAGGCTGCGACAGGCCTGGGGTCCCCCAGAGGCTGCCTCTCCCCTGGAGAGCACTGGTCAGAGGACAGAGGCTCTCCCTCCCCACCCCTCCTTCTCCGGTCAAGGGCAGTGCTTCCTGCCAGAATCCTTGCAGACGAGATTGTATAAAATCAGGCCAGTGCATGGCTCTTAGAGCCAATCAGAGAAGTGAGCTGAAAGCACTCAAAAACAGAAAAGGCCACATGCCTGAATGAATTTCAGTAGAACCATAAGGAGGCCTAAGGGTTTTTCTGTCTCCAAAGCTCCTGGAGGAGGATGTACATCTCTGGGTTAAGGGTCTATGAGGGAACGAGCAATAGGAAAGAAAAGAACAACCTCTATGAGCCCTGCCTACTAATCACCTGGAAACATCTGGAGCCCGTGGGCAATGAATGAGATGAATAGAAGGTCGGGGCTCTGGAGAAAGACACTGGGTAATTGGGGGGCAAATATCTGACGCAGCCAGTCTCACGGCTGGTTTCCTGTTCGTGCAGTCTGTGGTCCGTCCGCCTGTAGGGTTTCATACACAGGATCGTGAAAAATGTAGCTTTTCAAGCCGAGGTCTGAAGTCTCCATGGAGTTCAGGTGGGCATTCCAGGAGCAAGGTCGCAAAGCCTCCAAATGCTGCTTGGTGGGCGGGAAGTGCATGCACAAGGGCCAATGTCCTCTCTTTGAGCCCTCCCTGAACTCCCTCCCTGAACCTCCTTGGCCGTGCAGCCTCCAAGATCTACAGACACGCTGGCCCAGAGCAACACAGAAATGCTCCAGCACTTACTGGCTCGAGGCCCTCTGCATGTGACCAGGTGCCCAAAGTGCCAACAACCGGGGCACTTTCGCATTCCCAGAATGCCCTTAACCGGAAGTGGGGGAAAAGCAGAAGGGCTGTGCTTCCGGCAAGATATCCATTTCTGATCTCTACAGGTTGGGGGGGGAGGGGGGGAGGGGGGCGGGGCGGGTAATACATAAAAGTTAAAGTGGTATGAAAAAAATATCTTTCAATCTCTATACTGTCACATCTTGGGACCAGAAGTGTAACCTCACTTAGAGATAACCTCAAAAGCGAATGAAACCAGACCAGTGAGCCCACAGCCCGCCCCTGCTGCACCTGCCCCCACCCCACAAACTATGATACATATACACCTTTCTAGTTGTGCTTTTATTTGGTGGATCCTGGGGTGGGGACAAGTACTATACAGAGTAATTACAGCCTAAACAGCCTAATTTAAAAAAAAATTTTTTTTTTAATGTTTATTCATTTTTTGAGAGAGAGAGCATGTGCGTGGTGGGGTTGGGGCGGGGAGAGGCAGAGAGCGAGAGGCAGACACAGAATCGGAAGCAGGCTCCAGGCTCCGCGAGCTGTCAGCACAGAGCCCGACGCGGGGCTCGAACTCCCAACTGCGAGATCATGACCTGAGCTGAAGTCCAACATTTAGCCGACTGAGCCGCCCAGGCGCCCCTAGACAGCTTAATTTTTGATGAACACGGTCCAAGAACAACAACCTTGTGCTGCTCTTCCTTTTCTTTGTAGAATTTACAGACACCACGTGGTGTCCTCAGGGACACCAAGCACATGGCAATAGGTAGGTCCTGTACTTGTGCCTACACTATTTTTTTTTTTTAACGTTTTTATTTATTTTTGAGACAGAGAGAGACACAGCATGAACGGGGGAGGGTCAGAGAGAGAGGGAGACACAGAATCGGAAGCAGGCTCCAAGCTCTGAGCCATCAGCCCAGAGCCCGATGCGGGGCTCGAACTCGCGGACCGCGAGATCGTGACCTGAGCTGAAGTCGGACGCTTAACCGACTGAGCCACCCAGGCGCCCCACCTACACTATTTTATGACAGAGTAAACTTCTGCAGGCACCATCAAGACCCACATAGGCAGGAGGGGGAAAGAATTATATTGTTATAGCCAAAAGGAGCCTATATGGCATTTAATTCTCATTTTCCCCATAAGGGACCTCTAGCTGAAAATAGCAAAGTGCTTGCTTCAATTATACCACATAATCTAACAACAGAATTGGGGCTCTTGATGCCTGGTTCAGGAGCTTCCCAAATCTTTCTTTTAATATATTTTTTTAAGTTTATTTATTTTGAGAGAGTGAGAGAGCACGGGAGCAGGGGAGGGGCAGAGAGAGAGAGAGGCGGAGAGAAAGAGAGAGAATCCCAAGCAGGCTCCACGCTGTCAGCATGGAGCCTGACTCAGGGCTCGATCCCACCAACCGTGAGATCATGACCTGAGCCGAAATCACGGGTAGGATGTAACTGACTGCACCACCCAGGTGCCCCAGGAGCTACCCAATTCTTAAACAGCTTGTTCAAAATGCAGATTCTGTCTTCTCCTAGTCTGATACTGCTGGTATAGGAAGAGGCCCGGGAATTAGCATTTTAGCAAGCAGCCCGGAGGATTCTGGGGCTGGTGATCCATTTTTCGGGGAACACAATACACAAAGACGGTATTAAAGGCCACCAGACATTCCGCTCTCCTATGATCAACATCAATCAAGAATGCTGTACCGGAGGCTAATGCTGTTATTCCAGATGGCATTTCACAGGCCTGACTTTGGGACTGGACCTTTACCATAAACCCTTTTAAAGACTAAAATCCCCTAACACACCGGCTTCACGTGCAGGATAAGAGCTGAAATCCACGGGAATGCGGGCTATTCAAGCTAACACACATCTCCTGGAATACAGTTCACTGAACAAACTCATTGGACATGCACTTGTTCTCTCAACTAAAACGCAGGGAAGAGAAGCATTGCTGGTCTCAGAAATCTAGCTTTATTGAATCAGATTAAATTCTTCGCCTAAACCACCGCAGCCCAGGCACTCAAAGGTTCTGTGTGGATGACTTCCCACTCACGCCCGGGTTGGTGACCAAAATAGCTATTTGACAGCTTTAAGGGGGGGGGGGGGGAACATGAAAAAAAAAAAGAGGTTCCAAATCAATGCTGCTAGAACCTGCCCCTGATGGTGTAAGAGGTGGACCCCAAGAATCCCTACGATGGCAGCCCCTCAAAGATGTCCTGCCCCCCATATCTGAGAATCTGCTGTCCACGCTTTCGTGTGACTCTCTGGGGTGTTCAAACTTGATGAGCTAATGTCACGGAGCCGCTGAATGGGTGGTCCGTGTACAAACATCAAGGAAAGTGTGTGTCGGGGGTCCCGGCTGACACTGAGAGTCAAGGGTGTCCTGCAGCCACACGCAAGGATTTGAAAAGCCAACCCAGATCCAGTGAGCAAATATGGCTTTATCCGCTTAGCAGGTAAGAGTCTATTAAACTGGGGGGGGCCCTTCAGGGCAAAGTATTTTTACGTAGAAAGAGGTCTGGGATACATAGTTTGTCCAGCAGCCCCCTGCTCTATTTCTGCTAACTGGCCTTTCTTTGCGGGGGGATCTCCAGCACCCCCACCCCACCCCTACCCCATCCACATGGTCACACTATCTTAGTAAAATGCGATCCTGTCCTCAGTCACTACTAGCTGGCCCACGCTGGCCAGACCACCCAAGCTGGGCCCGCTGGCGTCCTTCCACACAGTATTTACCAACTGGAACTAAGAAGCATGGCCGAAACTGAGTGTGGACCCTGTTAACAGCCACGGTCCAAAACGTGGGAAAAAAATAAAATGATGCGGGGGGGAGGGGGGAGGGGAGGAGAATACGGTGGGCTTCCCGGATGCCCCATCGGCCCTGGTTCCAGTCTGTCTCTGTATATATCCAGCCCTTCGAGAGTTTTCTTCAGCAAGAGCTGGTTCAGACCGAGTTACTATCACTCACACGGAGAGCCCAGGCATGAAAACTGAGAGGTGATCCACGCTACAGCACTCCTATCGGCGTAAAGATGACCACATCTCCCAGATGGTATAACGCTCCTGAAATGGCTAGAGAGTTTCCTTGGATCTCCATAGCATTTTACACCTAACACGCACCCAACGAACATCTGTTGAATGTGATTCTAAAAGATCCTCTGATGTTTCAAAAAAACAAAAACAAAAAACCAACAAACTCAGCTTCTGGTCTTAAAGGACTTTTTTCCGGTCTATAGAGCAGGTAAGCTATAGAGCGCAGTATTATCTGTGTGACCCTCCCCGCATCCCAAATGGCCCCACTCCCCCCACCCGCCCCGGGGCAGGGCGGGGACCACAGCAGCAGGACAAAGCTTCACCGAGCAGGGTTCCTAGAACAGGAAGTGCTAACTCAGGGGGGTACAGCGGGCACCATGCGGGGCAGGGAACCACCAAGTCCACACAGCTCCCCTGCCCTCAGAGCCCAGACTGCCCTGGACCCATCCCCCCCACCCCTCACTGTCTTATCACCAGGTCCAAGCCTCTTTTCCAGCCTCCAGCTCCTCATTTTTAAATGTGTAACATACTCCTCCACTGATGTAATGACAAACCACCTTTCCCTCTAAAGGAGCCACCCCTCCTGACTCCCCCGTTGCTGCAATGAACCCCAGCTTCCCAATGATGGATTAGCAAGGTTACTGCTCTCCTGCACAATGGCAGACTCTGCAGTTACTGAAGACATTGTAACATGTGTTGACTAGGAAAACCTTTGCAAGATGTGCTCCTGAAAATGCAGCTAAGAATGTATAATGCGATCCGTGTGTATTTGTGTCGGTGGGAGTGCCTGTGCATGCGAGCAGTACAATGCAAGGGTTAAAACAAAGCTTTGGGACACATCTGGTTGAATCTGTGATCTTAGGGGAATTAAATTCTGAGTGATTTTTTAAAATATATGGAAATAGGGTGGACCTTAGAGAGGATTATGCGAAGTGAAGTAAGTCAGACACAGAACGACAAATACCATATGATTGCACTTACATGTGGAATCTAAAAGGCAAAACATGCACAAACTAACGAAAAGCAGAAACAGACCCAAGAATACAGAGAACAGACCAATGGTTGCCAGAGGAGACAGAGTGGGGGGGATGGGCAAAATGGGTGAAGGTCCAGGAGGTACAGGTTTCCAGTTCTGGAATGAGTTGAGTCACAGGGATGAAAGGCACAGCATAGAGAATATAGTCAGTGGCATCGTAATAGCGCTGTGTCGTGACAGATAGTAGCCACGCTTGTAGTGAGCATCCCAGAACACAGAGACTTGAGTCACTGTGTGGTACACCTGAAACTAATGTTAACGTTGTGTGTCAAGCATACAGGAAGGGAGGGAGGGAGGGAGGAAGGAAAGAGGGAGGGAGGAAGGAAGGAAAGAGGGAGGGAGGAAGGAAGGAAGGAAGGAAGGAAGGAAGGAAGGAAGGAAGAAGGAAAGAGGAAGGAAGGAAGGAAGGAAGGAAGGAAGGAAGGAAGGAAGAGGAAGAAAGGAAGGAAGGAAGGAGGAAGGAAGTTAGGAAGGAAGGAGGAAGGAAAGAAGGAAGGAAGGAGGGAGGGAAGAAGGAGGAAGGAAGTTAGGAAGGAAGGAGGAAGGAAAGAAGGAAGGAAGGAGGGAGGGAGGGAGGGAGGAAGGAAGGAAGGAAGGAAGAAGGAAAGAAGGAAGGAAGGAGGGAGGGAAGAAGGAAGGAAAGAGGGAGGAAGGAAGGAAGGAGGGAGGGAAGAAGGAAAGAGGGAGGAAGGAAGGAAGGAAAGAAGGAAGGAGGAGGGAGGGAGGGAGGGAGGGAGGGAGGAAGGAAAGAAGGAAGGAAGGAAGGAAGGAAGGAAGGAAGGAAGGAAGGAAGAAATTAGGAAGGAAGGAGGAAGGAAGGAGGAAGGAAAGAAGGAAGGAAGGAGGGAGGAAGGAAAGGAAGGAAGAGGAAGGAAGGAGGAAGGAAGTTAGGAAGGAAGGAGGAAGGAAAGAAGGAATGAAGGAGGGAGGGAGGGAGGAAGGAAGGAAAGAAGGAAAGAAGGAAGGAAGGAAGGAGGAAGGAAAGAAGGAAGGAGGGAGGGAGGGAGGGAGGGAGGGAGGGAGGGAGGGAGAGAGGAAGGAAGGAAGGAAAGAAGGAAGGAAGGAAGGAAGGAAGGAAGGAAGGAGGAAGGAAAGAAGGAAGGAGGGAGGGAGGGAGGGAGGGAGGGAGGGAGGGAGAGAGGAAGGAAGGAAGGAAAGAAGGAAGGAAGGAAGGAAGGAAGGAAGGAAGGAGGAAGGAAAGAAGGAAGGAGGGAGGGAGGGAGGGAGGGAGGGAGAGAGAAAGGAAGGAAGGAAGGAAGGAAGGAAGGAGGAAAGAAGGAAGGAAGGAGGGAGGAAGGAAGGAAGGAAAGAGGGAGGAAGGAAGGAAAGAAGGGAGGAAGGAGGGAGGGAGGAAGGGAGGAAGGAAGGAAGGAAGAAGGAAAGAAGGAAGGAGGGAGGGAGGGAGGAAGGAAGGAAGGAAGGAGGGAGGGAGGGAGAGAGGAAGGAAGGAAGGAAGGAAAGAAGGAAGGAAGGAGGGAGGGAGGGAGGAAGGAAGGAAGGAAGGAAGAAGGAAAGAAGGAAGGAAGGAGGGAGGAAGGAAGGGAGGAGGGAGGGAGGAGGGAGGGAGGGAGGAAGGAAGGAGGAAGGAAAAATAAAGAGAAGAAAAGAAAGGGAGAGAGAAAAAAGAGGGAGGTAAGAAGGAAGGAAGAAAGAATTTGGGTATCCATCTCATGGAGAAGTTCTGATGTACAGAAAGCATTTACATTGTGCCTACACAGGAAATATCCCAAACTATTAACAGTGATTATCTCCGGGTGCTAGGTCTATGAGGAACTTTTCATTGTTTTGCTTAGCTGCACTTTCCATAAAAAAGCTTAACGTCTCCTCCCAGACTCTAATAGTTAACTGGCAACTCCTGCATTTTCTGCTTCAGAGAAGTGTCTCCCATTTGCTTCTTGTTTCCCGGTCACTGGCCTCCACCCCGCTGGAGGCTCTCACCTTCTCCAAGCACACCTCTAGCACCCCCCACTTCCTGCTTCCTCTGCACCCTGCTATCAATTCCTCAAAGTCCGATTCTGTGCCAGTCTTCCACTTCAACCCTTCCCACGCTACTTGAGGCTCTCTGGAACCCACCTTCCCAGTGCCCGCTCCCTCTTTAAGGTACAATCTGCGCTATTCCCTTGTTGATTATCAGAGAGGCCTTGTGACACCACCACTGCTGGCTTGCACAGGACTTTCAAAAAAAAAAAAAAAAAAAAGGATTAATCACAGGAATCTGTGACTGCACAGGACTTTTTCAAAAAGGGATTAATCACATTCTGCCAGGACTTCTAGTACACCCCTCGACACAGATTTGACCTCGGGGCCTTCCAATGAAATAGATCAACACAAATTATTCCAGATAATTCAGGAATGAACTCCGTTTAAGTTACTACTTGGACCCCACTGCCCCAGGCTAGTAAATCTCTTAAAGCCCAAACACCCAGAGGGGCGCCTGGGTGGCTCAGCCGGTTAAGCTTCGGCCTTCAGCTCAGGTCATGATCTCACAGCTCGTGGGTTCGAGCCCCGCGTTGGGCTCTGTGCTGACAGCTGGGAGCCTGAAGCCTGCTTCGGATTCTGTGTCTCCCTTTCACTCTGCCCCTTCCCCTGCTCACACTGTCTCTCTCTCTCTCTCAAAAATAAATAAACATTAACAAAAAAAACAAAAACAAAAAAAGCCCAAACACCTGGAGTACTTTTAAAGACCTTGGGGCATTCTGTGAAAGAACTTGTCAAGGCCTGTAGCCATATCTTATCTTTATCTCAGCTAAATATCAGACGGACCAAAGATAGTAGTTTATTTTTCCTTGTATTTCAAATACTTAGAGTTCTGGTCCAAGGCATAATTATAAGGTTGTGGCTGTTCTCCATCTGAACCAGGAGGGACCTGGAAAAATACTTCTGGGAATAGCACATCGACTCCCAAGCCACTAGAGTGTGTTTATGAACCAGAGCTTCAGAAAAGGAGTGGCCCTGAGGTTTTCCTGTCTGTTCCAGTGTCGAACTTAACCCGGGATGAGTACTCCCATTTCACCCCCGTATTTGTGCCACATCTAAATCCCAACTGTAAACATCCTAGATGTGGATTTATCTACTTAAAATGCAGCTCACTAGCTGTGCAATGCTGGTGTCAATTAATGTTTATTAATAAATCAAAAATGGTTGTCTTGGAATTTGAGTCATTCTGTAAGAAGCTTAGAAAATCTATTCAGAGAGAACTGGAAATCACAATTTCAGTGCCAGCCACAGAGTGGGAAGACAATATCTAATTGATTAAAAAACAAGACTGCTTTTCCAGATTTAATTAAGTCTCACTTTTCAGAATGGATATGCTCCTGAAAAAAAAAAGAAAGAAAGACATAAGTTGTTTCTAAACAGTATCTTAACGTACCAGATGCATCTACAAAGGATTTCTGTGATAAGTTTTTTGGCAAATTGAGTCTTAGGAAAAAAAGCAGCTTTCGTGTATTAGATTTCCTTAATAAAGTTTCTACCTGTACTTAAAAGAGGATAAGAACCTGCACTAAGTGAAAGGAAGGGGCCGATTCCAAGATGAAAGCCCGGTGGCCAGGGGTAGGTGGTCAGGGCCCAGCGGGAAGTTAGAAAGGAGGGAAGTTTGTTCTCCGCTGGCCTAGCCTAAGCCTGTTGAAGAAAGCTGGAGAAAGGCTCGAGGTCACCTAAATCCCAGCCCTTGCCCTGTTTTGGCGTCACCTGAAATCCTGTGTCCCGGTCCACATCACCAAATGTACTTCCAAAGGACTGAAAAAAGCTAAGCCCCATTGTCTGGCGCCCAGACACGACCCGAAGAACCCACACGGGCTTCACCCAGACGGGGAAGCGGGTTGGGGGATTCGGTTCCACCACGCTGAGAGGGGATGGGCCGAGCGCTCGCCTTCACAGCCATCTGAGGCTGGAGCCATCCCGAAGTAATCGGATTCTGCACGCGCCGCCTGGGGCGCGGGGGAGGGGGGCGAGGGCTGTTCCAATCTGCTGTCTACACTCGTGCGGAAAAAAACTGTCCTCTCCCAGGCAGCAAAACAGTCGCACACAGCCCTTCACCCCGCAGCCGAAGTGAAAGCCCTTCCCTGACCCCGGAGGTCTGTTTCACTCGGGAGAGGAGTGACCGCGGCGCGCCGCGTCCGCCCAGAGGCCACGAGCGAACCCCACAACGCGCCTCCCGTTTCCGAGCCAGCTGGGGCCGGACCTGGGGCGCCCGGGCTCCGAAAACTGCCTTTTGGGTGGGGACCCTCCCCGGGTGAGGGTTGCACCGTGGGCAGAGAGGACAGGATCCCTCACTCGGCGCCGGCTCCAGGAGCAAAAGAGCCAGAAAAGGGCGGGTGGGCGCGCGGACTTCCGGAGCAGAGCGCGGGTCCCGGCGAACTTTCCCGGGACAGCGAGCCCGGACGGGGAACCCCCCCCCCTCGCCCCGACCCGCGGAGCCCCCCTTACCATCTCCTTGCGGAGCAGGGCCAACGCGGCGTCCAGGTTGGGAGGCTTGGCGGGCAGCCCCGCGGCCCGGGCCCCGCCGCCGCCCGCGCCCCCGCGGCTCAGCTCGTCCTGGATGCGCGACTTCTGCGCGTACAGACGCTCCAGGTGTCGCCAGCCCCCCGACGCGCCGCCGCCCGACGCCGAGTGCAGCAACCCGCTCAGGCTCTTGGGCAGCGGGGGCAGTCCGTCCACCCGCAGCCCCCGGACCGCGTCCGCCGCCCCCGGAGCGGCTCCGGCCCCGCTCATCGCGCCGGACCCGGCCACGCGCCTGTCCCGCCGCCGCCGCCGCCACCCGGGCCCCAAGCCTCCTCGGGTCCGCCCCCTTCCCGGTGGCGCCCCACCCACTTCCCCTCCCCGCCTCCCGGCCTCCGCCTCCGCCCCCGCCCCGCCTCCCCGCCTCACGCCCGGACCCCCCTGGCGGCCCCCGCCCCGGCCCGGCTCACCCCCCCCAGCCCCGCCCATTTGCCCCCAGGCCCCCTACGCCTGTGTCCGCCCCCGCATCCCTGCTCACTTCCAACTTTGCCCCCTTACTTTTCGCCCCGCCCCCACTCCCGAGCACCGCCCCGCGCCCCGCCTCACCTCAGGCCCCTCCCTGGACTCCCCCCTCACCTGCCCACAGTCCTGGGGGACGGCTCCATTGGCGAGGTGGCCTTCCCACCGGCCGCCAAAGCTGCTTGTAATTACCGAGGGAGCCCCCACGTCCGATGCAACCCGACGGACGGCTCGTGAGGGGGTGGGGGACAAAGGCTCCCGCTCAGAGAGAAGGTCAGGCAGTGCTGGAGGACCCCCCCCGCCCGCGGTCTTCGTCCCCAGAGGCCAGGGCCCTACAGGCAGAGTCCCGGCCAAATGAGGTGGGGGAGGCGGGGCTCTGGCCACAGGACCCCTGCCCCTCCCCCAGGCCTGAATCGGGACCTCCTTTTAAGTCCAGCTCGCTGCCTGGAGGGTTGGGACACCCAGACCGGAGCGAGTCGCTTGTTCCCTCCAGGGCACGCTGGCCTCAGTCAGTGACAATGTCCAGCCCTACGGACAGCAGCCAAGAAGAGCTCTAGGTCCACTTTTGGAACTTCAAACCGCAAACAAACACGCCTTTCAGCCTGGCCGTGAGCACAAGAGTAATTCTCGATGGAAATGTTGACAAAAGTAGGGAAAACTTAAATCTCAGAAACTATCCGTCAGCTCTGAGGCGAAAAGAAACACGACTCACACCTCTGGGAGAGAAAAGGGAGAGAGAAACAAGCTGTATCCTTTCTAGGCAGAATAAAAATGACAGTTACAACCAGATTAGAGATAGAAAGGTAAGGAAGTAAGGACCGATTAGCAGACAACAGTCCCTCCACGGACTAAAAGCCAATGCAGTGCATATAGAGCGGATAAATTTAATGCCCGCTGAGTATTGATTTTAATTATCAAAGAGATTTAATTGTTCTAAATACCCAATAGGATCATAATTATAAAGTGTTCTGAGTGCTTCAGACACCCAACGTAAAAGAGGCCTGCATTTTGGGGGGTCTTTTCCCCTTTAACCTACCACCCTGTAGAGTCCGCCCCATGATCAGTGTGTTTAACATTGGCGGGTGTTCTCTGCTGGACCCTTGCCACAGGTTGATATTGACCCTAAGAAGCCTCAGGGCAGGCAGTGTGATTTGAGAGCATCAGGAAGGCTTCCCACCCCACCCACTGCCCAGAATTTTCCATCTCCTCACTGTGCCTCACCTTCCACTAATTACCTAGTCACATTTCCGGATTTCAGGTATTCATTCATTAGCCTCTTTAAACAGAGGGCCTCTTTGGGAAAGTTACAAATTGCTGGTGTGGGGGACTAAGGGAGAGGAGAGGGTGGGAAACGTTTTGATCTTGGGTCACACCCTGGCATGAATTCCTTTAATTTCATGTGTCGCATTGCTGTCTGTCCTACAGGGCCTAGCAGAGGGGTAAGTTGTAGTCCTCAGGCACTCCTCAGGCACTCCTGGCTGCCTGAGGACAAAGGAAAGGAAAGAAAACAAATGGTTAACTGATAGAGATCACAGTCATACAGGATGTGAGTCTCTGTCAGTTTACAAATATCTTAGTAAATTACGAGAAAAAGGCAATCTTATCAATAGCCTAATCTCCAGAAGCCTCCAGACTCAGTTTCCTGGAGCCCCAACATCCCCTTCCCTTCCATAGTGATATTGGGAACAAAGGCAAGAAGAAAAAAACAGGTAAAATCCAATTTCCTTGCAACCTGCAGCCCATTGACAAATACTTCAGGCAAATACAGAGCATAACATTTCTCCCTACTGTCTTAATGTTAATAAGGCTTTGCTAGAGAGGAAAACAACCTTAGCTTGACAATAGCTAGGCTACCGGTAATCTGTGAGTCTTTAGCATATGAAAATCTCTTTGGAAACTTCCTTTTTGACTTTACCTCCCCCAGCCCCATAGTATATAAGGAGCCACTCTTCACAACTCCAGTGCACCTCTTTCTGCCCACGGGTCCTGTCCCCATGCCTTAATAAAATCACCTTTTTGCACCAAAGACATCTTCAAGAATTCTTTCTTGGCCATCAGCTCCGGACCCCCCACCATCACCCCCAATAGTTCGTCACCAGGTCATAAGGGGCAGCTCGGATGATGCCAACCCCCCAGTTTTAAAGGCAGGCTCTGTGTTCTGGCATATACTCAGTGAGGTGAACATATTGAAATAGGCCCCCCTTACATCAGAAATAACATCCCAGCGTGAACAGAAATTTCTATAGAATGTCTATGATGCTAAGACTTTATTTGTATAAACGCAAAACGTAATTATGTAAGAGCCCACCCAATGTTTTAACACCCTGGAAAATGTCAGTCAGTGCCTGCATATTCCGCCAATATAAGGTACCTTTTAAAGTTCATGCTTATAACAGGAATGAAGTAATAAATAACTTCTGAAAATACAGTTAACCCTTGAACAACGTGGGGGTTAGGCGCGCCAACCACAGCGAAAATCTGTGTATAACTTTTGATTCCTCCAAAACTTAATTACTATTGACTGCAGGCCATGCCAATAACATAAACAGTCAATGAACACATATTTTGTATGTTTATGTGTTCTATACTGTAGTCTTATAATAAAGCTAGAGAAAAGAAAATGTCATGAAAATCACAAAGAAGAGAAAATACATTTATAGTACTGTACTGTAGTTCTAGAAAAAAAAATCTGCATCTGAGTAGACTGGTGAAGTTCAAACCTGTGTTGTTCAAGGCTGACTGTATGGGGTTTTTTGGTTTTTTGGTTTGTTTGTTTTTTGGTTTTTTTTGCTCTTATTCAATTCTGAAACACTGGTATTCTGACTTGAAGCCAGAATGAGGACCGGCCATCTCCTATTCAGCTAAATCAACTTTTTTTTCATATCTGTTTGTTTTTGTTTTTGTTTTGTTATTCACAAGTTCCTGGAGGTCGGGGAATGCAGACGTTTAATCTAGGGCTTTATTCAGTAACCCACACCTCTTCTTAGATTTTGTAGGTCAAGGTCTGGGACCTGGGCCTTGCAACACAGACTTCAAAGTCACTGACATCTGACACCATTCACCAAGAGGCAGTCTCTTCCCTGCATTCTGTCCTTCCTCTAATCCAACCACTTCTTCATTCCCACCCTGAATTCCTACCCACTTGGCATGTGCTTTCTGGAACATCACAGAATCTTTCTGTGCTTTTCTTCATAGTTCTAAAACCTGAATAACTTAGGTTGTGGATAGAATAGAAGGAAGCTGAAAAGCACATTAAGTCTGATTGAGCTTTCTTTTTTTTTTTTTTTAAGTTTATTTAATTATTTTGAGAGAGACAGAGAGAGAGCATGCAGGAGGGGCAGAGAGAGAGAGAGAGAGAATCCCAAGCAGGCTCCATATTGTCAGTGTGGAGTCTGACTCAGGGCTTGAAGCCATGAACCATGAGATCATGACCTGAGCCAAAATCAAAATCAAGAGTGGGTCGCTTAACCAACTGAGCTACCCAGGCATCCCTGAGCTTTCTTTTTTGAGAATTTAATGACCTTAAATTCTGCCAGCCATTGAGAAGTGTACCTTCTTGTCCACAGTAGCTGTTTTCCCTTTGTGGCAGAACCTAAAATTAGAATACTTTGAGACCACTTGTGCAATGTATTTGGCAAAAACTTTAGCACATGTATTTAATTCTAGACTCTTTGATGTAGTTTTTTCTTTTTTTAAGTTGGTGCTTTATCACCTCAAAATGTTGACAAAGAAATAATTCACTGAAAATTAAAGCACACGGACATTCGTTTGAGCAATTAGAGTTGCAATTTGGGAGACACAGATTCAGGTAGCAACCTGACTTGTGCTCTGAAGAAGACAATGAGGGAGGCAGAATGGCACCTGAGTGGCTCGCTCGGTTTAGTGTCCAATTTCGGCTCAGGTCTCCCGGTTCGTGGGTTTGAGCCCCGCGTCGGGCTCTGTGCTGCCAGCTCGGAGCCTGGAGCCTGTTTCCAATTCTACGTCTCCCTCTCTCTCTGCCCCTCCCCCACTCACTCTCTGTCTCTGTCTCTCTCTCTCTCTCTCTCAAAAATAAATGAACATTAAAGGAAATTTATGGAAAAAAAGAGAGAGAGAAGAGACTCTGAGCTAGACTCGCTCCATGTTGAGGTCTCCTTTTACAAAGCCTGAAGTTCATGTAGTCTGGAATAAGGGCATGGCTTTTTTTTTTTTTTTTTTTTTAGGAAGTTTATTGAGGGAGGAAAAGGTATTTGGTTGTGTTTCTTTGAAGCTTTTGTTTAAATCCCACTTAGTGAGCATACAGTGTAACGTTAGTTTCAGGTGTACAATATAGTGATTCAACAACCCTTCCGTACATCACGTGGCGTTTGTCACAAGTGCGCTCCCTAATCCCTGCCACCTATTTAACCCATCCCCCACTTCTCTCCCCCTTCAACCTTCAGTATGTTCTCTGTAACTAAGAGTCTGTTTCTTGGTTTGCCTCTCTTTTGTTTTCCCTATAATCATTTGTTTCTTAAATTCCACGTATGAGTGAAATCATATGGTATTTGTCTTTCTCTGACTGACTTGTTTTGCTCTGTATAATACTCTCTGGCTCCATCCAGATTGTTCCAAATGGTAAGATTCCATTCTTTTTTATGGCTGAGTAACATTCCACTGTGTGTGTGTGTGTGTGTGTGTGTGTGTGTGTGTGTGTACATATCACATCTTCTTTATCCACTCATCAGTCCATGGGCATTTGGGCTGTTTCCATAATTTGGCTATTGTAGATAATGCTGGTCGACACAAAGTGGTACACACATCCCTTTGAATTAGTGTTTTTGTATTCTTTGGGTAAATACTGGTACAATTGCTGGATGATGGGGTAGTTCTATTTTTAAGGGTATTTGGTTTTTCGGTTTTTTTTTTTTTTTCAGTAAGCTCTATGCCCAATGTGGGGTATGAACACACAACCCCAAAATTAAGGATTGCGTGCTGTACTGACGCAGCCAGCCAGGTGCGCCTCCAGGCTTTTCTTGTAGCTGCTGTAGCACCCAGCACAATGCTAGGCACTTAGTGATCTAAAAATTCTTTGAAAAAAAATCATTACTTAAATATATCATCACTGTAAAAAAAAAGAAACGTAGACAATCTGGACGGACATTTGCATCTCCTGATGTATGTATCTTGGTCAGCTTCCCTACACGCTCACCTAATTGCTTATATACTTTCTAAAGTATACATTTTTATTTTTTCTAGTTTTTTTTTTATCTTTATTTCTGAGACAGAGAGAGACAGAGCATGAGTGGGGGAGGGGCAGAGAGAAAGGGAGACACAGAATCAGAAGCAGGCTCCAGGCTCCGAGCTGTCAGCACAGAGCCTGACGCGGGGCTCGAACTCACAAACCGAGAGATCGTGACCCGAGCCGAAGTCAGTCATTCAACCGACTGAGCCACCCAGGTGCCCCATACAGTATGCATTTGTAAATGTTAGCCTGTTAATTTACTCCTGATTATCAAGTATTACCAGTGTTGGGTTATTAGAAGCACACAATATCTAGTAAACTGTCATAGGTTTCCCATAATTTCACTTTTTTTTTGTTTCAGTTTCTCTTTCGGCATAGAAAGATTTATCAGACAGAATTGCTGCTTTGGGGAAATGATTTTCCTGAAATTTGCATGAGGATCGGTGAAAAAAATGACTCCATTATTTGGTCTTAATTTTCTTAACACTTTTTCATTCGCAAAGCTACTGGAATATAGCTAGTTTAAAAAACTTATTTGATGTGTGTTCACTTAAATTGGGCTTGACTTTGAACAAGGGAGGTGAGGTTGGCGAGGCGCAGGGAGAGTGCTGGTCAGTTAGAAGGGGGGGTGCTTTGGGGATCAAAAGGTAGAGAGGCCGGAACACCGGTTTTCGTACCAGGCTGGGGAGGGTTTCAAAGTGCATGCTGTGACGTTTGGATTCTGTCTCTTATGTAATGGGAAGCTATTGAGCGCTTTAGTTATTTATGTTTTTTTATTTTAAGTGTTTATTTTAATTATATTGAGCGCTTCAAAGGACTAAAACCTGAGCTTTGGAGGGATCAGTCAGGGGGCGCCTGGATGGCTGAGTCAGTTGAGCGTCCCACTCTTGATTTCCGCTCAGGTGAGCTCCCAGCCAGCGTCCTGGGATCAAGCCCTGCATCAGGGTCTGTGCTGAGGGTGGAGCCTGCTTGAGATTCTTTCTCCCTCTCCCTCCGCCCCTCTCCCCTGCTCTCTCTCTCTCTAATTTTTTTTTAAAGGTTCTTAAACAAAACAAAGATCATTCAGGCACTTCCACGTCCAATAGGTTGGAGGGAGATACAGAGCTTAGAGGCAGGGAGAGTAGTTGAGAGGTTAACACATCTTTGAATCGAGAGGCAAGGAAGGTCCCAACTAGGTGGCAGAAAGCAAGGGATAGGAAAAAGAAATAAAAATAACCAACGCTTGGTTCGTTGTAAAGCACTTTCTCATGTGAGCCAAGAAATCCCTGGGAGGTACTTCCCAGAGTTCCCTCTAAGGAATGAGGGAGAAAGGGGTTCATCAAAGGTATTTGCTTAGCTAATAAGCAGTGGGACCTCCCCGCGGGGCCACTGTCTTCTTACTGGGGAGGTGCCTGAGGCAGAATCCAGGGAGCTATTTGGTTGTGGAAGGGCCGGGAGGGTCTGCACTAACGAGTGATGGTCACAATACCTAGAAGAGGTACATCACAGGGAGAGCAAGCCCAACCAGGACTTAGAAACCCTGTCATTCAATACTAGCCCTTTGAAGTTACAGAGAACGGCCAAGGAGAGTGCAGAAACCTAGAAAGTGCAGCAAGTGAATTACAGCATTTGGGAAGGACCTGCCACAAGTTGGCTTTTCTGGAGTGCAAGGTGAAGTGCCTCGCCCAGGAGGCTTCCCCAGACGATAAAATGCCCCTTGGGAGAGGAGAAGAAGGATCGCAAGAGTTTTCAGCAGTAACTGAACCTAGTGGAAGAGAACGGAAAAGTGGGGTAGAGGAATAGAGTGGTAGACGTGAAAAATCAAGGCAAAAGGAGACTGTGAAATTAGAACGGGCAAGCTGGTGGGATGCTGGAGTTAATATCACTCATTCCTCCCTCCCTCCCTCCCTCTCTCCCTCCCTCCCTTCCTCCCTCTCCCTCCCCCTCCTCTCTCCCTCCCTTACTCTCCCTCCTTCTCTCCTTCCCTCTCGCCCTCTCTCCTTCCTTTCTTCTATTTTAATCTATTTTGCACCTGGCAAGGAGCCAGGCTCAAAGACACAAATAAATTCCTCTGACATAATGAATGAAATGCATTGAAGAACATGGCAGTTATTTTCGCGAATGGAGTACGAGCCTCTCCTTAAAATCTGAGATGATTGGGGGGACTACACTTGGTCACGCATTCACACTTCAGACCCTTCTGATTTTTAGAAATAATATTCCTCCCTGGCGGCTTCTAATTTAAAAAAGCCCCTTTCCTGCTCACTTATCTCCACCAAAGTCCCTACTTAGTCAAAATATGCCTTCCCAACAGTTCAAACCCTGGTTACACCCTGCTCGCTGAGGTTGTCTGGATGGCTATTTTCACTCCCATTGAATGGCTAACACACTCCTCTGAGATACCCTTTCCGTGGGGATAACATCCTTAGGCCCTACAGCTGGTCGTCTGTGAAGATATGGTTTTGAATTACTTTGCCCCCTTAATCACTCTCTGCCAGACACGGAGCACTTTGTCTGTGTTTTTCTTAAAAGGTAGTGTCCCTCTGTGAGTGAAAGCTTCCAGATGTGTTGGGCGAGTTCTAAATAGCTCTGGAGTGTTTCCTTCATTTTACTGTTAGCCTCCTTTGTTTGAAGCTTAAAATCAAAGTCGGAGTTGACACATCACATTTCTGAAAAATAGTGACCTCATCATGCATCTCAACTTACATTTTAACTCCTTTTCAAATAAGTTGCAAAGAGAGTCTGTCCCCGTAAGTGTTAGCATTAAGAAAAGATAAACGAGTATATGTTTATTTAGGCAGAGGACGTTTCTGGAAGGACATGTACCAAAGCAGGAGTGGGAAAAGGGGGATTCTGAGAGGGGGATTTTTAACCTTTTGCTTTACACTCTTTTGTACTGTTTGCATCGTACATGAAATATTTAATAAAATAAAAAGTATAATCATAATTTTATTCTTAACTATATTTTGTCAATGAATAATCACATGACTCTTTTTGTATGGGCTACGGTGAATCTGAAAGCTTATTTTTGTGTAGGTGGATTTTTTAAAATTTTTTTAAAAATTAGTTATTTTTTAAAAATTTATTTAAGTAATCTCTACACCCAACACGGGGCTCAAACTCACAACCCTGAGATGAAGACTTGCACTCTCCACCAACTGAGCCAGCCAGGCCACCCCTGTGTGGCTGGACTTTTTAACCCAAATGCAACACTTCAACTAATCTATATTAGATTTCATTTTATTTTATTCAGCCTATGGAATCCCATCTGGGAAAACCCTTTTGAATCTTGATTTTTTTTTAATGTGTCTTTATTTTTGAGGAGGTGGCGGGGGAGGGGGGGCATTGAGTGGCAGAAGGACAGAGAAAAAGGGAGACAGAGCAGGCTCCATGCTGACGGCAGAGAACCCGATGTAGGGCTCGGACTCAGGAACTGCAAAATCGTGACCTGAGCCAAAGTCCAACACTTACCCGACTGAGCCACCCAGGCGCCCCTTGGATCTTGATTTTTCAATCTAACTTAAAGACCTAGCTTTCCCCGAGTTACCTCATCTGCCAAATTAATAAAAATACCATTTATGGTAATGATAATGGCAGTAAAACCTAACATTTTGAAGGGCTTAATATGTTCTGTGTACTGGGGTAAGCATTTTACAGGCGGGATCTAATTTACTCTCCACAAAGGTCCTTTGAGGTTGGTGTAATTATCCCCATTTATGGATGACGAAACCCAAGTTAAGAGAAGAAAATTAACTTGCTCATATTCACGCGTGTATATCTTGGTGGAGCCAAGATTTGCAATTAAGCTCTCTCTGACTCAGACCAAGTGTTCTTTTTTTTTTTTTTAATTGTGATGAAAAATACATAATGTGAATCCACCCTCTTTTTTTTTTTTTAAAGCGTCTTTAAACCACAGGGTTCTGTTAGCTTCACACGTACGATACAATGATTCGACAATTCTACGCATTTCTCAGTGCTCCTCTGAAGTCCATCCTTGTAACAAGCGTTTAAGGGCACGATACAGTATTGTTGGCTATGTGCGCATTACACAGCGGCTGTTCTTAATCGCTGTAGTATCCACACCGTCAATGAAAGCGATGAATAGAACAGGGTCAAGGACGGAAACTTGTGCCTCTAGAGACCCTCCTCCTCCTCCAGTGAGACAGCAGTGTGTTGACTCCCAGTGTTTGTGTACATTTTACTGTCACTCAACTGTGCGCGGTAGCAGGCCCTAGGAGGACTTAAAGCCAATATGAAAGTCCACCATGAAAGCCACTCGCCCCGAAGGGCTACTGATCACCTGAAATGTGGCTAGTCCAAAGTGAGGTGTGCCGTAGGTATAAAATGCACACCGGACTCCAAAGACAGTATGAAATGAAGAACTTAAGACATCTCAGCGACAGTTGGTCACGTTGATTGCATGTTAGAGAGGTAATATTTGAGGTATATTTGGTTAAAGAAAATATATCATTAAAAATTAATCTCACCTGTTTATTTTAATATGTGGCTACTAGAAAATTTGTAATTACAGACGAGGCTGGCATTTGTGGCTCACATTATTTTTCTGTTGGCCAACACTGGCCTAAAACTGGTCCTGGGCTCCCAAGGGCTTACAATTCATACATACATACATGAAAAGGTTAAAAACAATAACAAGCATTATATTATGAATATAAGTACCAAGCCAGAGTGCTACAGGCTCCAGGAGTTCGCAAAGGGGGGACCCTCACTAGAAAAGGGCCGAGGGGAGGGAGTTGAACTTTTCTGGACCTTTAAGGAGAAACAGAGGCTGGTTTTCCAGGACAGGGGCCACCATGAGGCACAACGTGGAGATGGGCAGTGGGCCTGTGAGCAATAGTGAAGATGATGATCTGAACAGAGCAGGTAATAAAGCCGGGGACCCTGCAGAGACCAGGTGGGATCATTAACTGTGAAGTAAGTGATAGGGTCCTTGGACTTGTTTTTCAACAGAGAGGAAGCATGGATATTCGTGCAGGAATGATGAAATCTGTGGTGTGTTTTTCCCCCAGATCTCACATATTCATCACTGAACCAAACGACTACTATGGAGAAGCGTAGAAACAAAGAGAAAAATCTTCCTAAGAAAACATGGCCAATTGTCCAGAGATGGTGATGCTTTCCACTTCATACGGTAAGACGCTAGTGACCTTGACATGGCACAAATATGTGTGCATCTCAGGACGCCTGGATGGCTCAGTTAGTTAAGCGTCCAACTTCAGCTCAGGTCATGACTTCACAGTTCATGGGTTCAAACCCTACATTGGGCTCTGTGCTGGCAGCTTGGGATTCTCTCTCTTCTGCCCCTTTCTCTCTCTCTCTCTCTCTCTCTCTCTCTCTCTCTCTCAAAATAAATAAACTTAAACAAGAAAAAAACAAATACAGGTGCATCTCATGTGGGATTCCTTATAGACCCAGCTTGGTTCTTCTCCACTGTCTCTTCTTGTAGTTGGACCTGATTCTATTACCAGTTTTTTGGGACAATTCTGCTTTTGTTTCTTGGCCAGGAATCTCACGATCCTGAAAAGTCTTGTGAGAAGCCCCAGGGAACAGAGTCAACCGCACACACCACGGTGGTGGAGAAAGGGAGAGAAGGAAATCTGGCTTTGAGCCCTGACAAGGCAGAGGTACAGGATGGATTAGTGGGGGAGAGGGGAGGAGCTGAGCCACTGAAAGAAGGAAAGAACAATTAAGAAGCTAATGTTTTGGTCCATGCAGAGGTTAAAGCTGGCCCCTAGACCAAGGGCCTGGCTGTGAGTCTAGAGTGGAGAGGAGGTATATGGGACATGATTAAAAAATAATAATAATAACCAAAACAACCAAGCTGGGACCTGTAGTGCTTGGTGACTTTCTGTGTGGAGTTGAGAATTAGCCTCAGAGGCTATGTATGCACCCTTTCTTTTTTTAGCCTGAATAAATGAGAGTTGAGAGAATAACTTATCGCAGTCAGTGGGACTGTCACACACAATAAACGCCGTTCAGCTGACATGGTTCAAGTTGAAACAAGCCATTCAAAAGCTCCCTTGATAACGGCCAGCATTTCCAAGAATCCTTTGGTGGGAACACTTATTTGCAGATAACAGCTTAACTGAAACCAAAAAGCATGGGGTTTCCCCATGTGGCATTGCTCGGTCTTTAAATGAATATCAGATAATGGGGTTAAAACTCACCGCACAAGAGAGTGGAGGAAGGACCAAAAGCTCTCAGTACACACTGGCCGGGAATCCGCACAAAGAGCAAAGGGGAATCGGAATGTAAATAGAATGGGAGCATCAGACAGAATTTCGACAAAGTCATCAGTATCCGACGCAGCAGAGTGCAAGCCAACTGGGCTTTATTCAACTCTACAAGTTAACCAAACCGAATGACAATGAGTGGTATGGTCCTTTTCTTATCCTTCTGGTGGGTAGTACCAGAGCTTAATCGCCAGTTAAATAGATTTATGCACTCACTGCAGGCCAGTTTATTAAGAGTAAATTGAAAATAACTTTTAAAATAATGGCCCACCTGTCATCTATCCCAGATGCCATGATCCACCATTGTTCATTTGTTTTTTCACTTCGTGGGTTTGTTCACTTATTTTTTTTTTCAAATGTGCTATTTATTAAACACCTACCATGTGCCAGCCACTGTGTTAGGTGGTAAGAATATAAGCAAATGGTTTTTTCGCCCAAGAATCACCAGAGACTGGCATATAAACTCAGAAGTTAAATAGAAATACCGGGTCCTGCGATTGAAGAGGAAACCAAGTTCCCGGGGGGCAATGGTAAGTCATTGAAGGCTTGGTGGGGGGAGGGAGGTGACGTGATTGAGTGTTAGGGTTCATCCTCACTATTCACGGGTTCTGTATTTGTGGATTCCGGATGTGCGAATTTGCCTACTTGCTGAAATTCATTTGTGACCTCAAAATCAACACTTGTGGCACCTCCATAGTCATTTGTGGGCATGTACAGAGAGCTGAAAATTTTGAGTCTCTCAGTGCACAGGCTCTCAGCTGAGGTCAAACAGGATGCTCTGTCTTCCTGTTTTAGGTCACACTGTAAACCAGTGTCCCTTTTGTGGTCTATTTAGTGCCGTGTAGTTTGCATTTCTTTTGGTTTCTGTTGGTGATTGCATTGTTTAACACAGCCCCCAAGCTCCGTGCTGAAATGTTGTCTAGCGTTCCTAATGCAAGAAGGCTGTGATGTGCTGTATGGAGAAAATACTTGCGTTAGATGAGGTCCATTCGGGCACGAGTAGCAGTGCTGGTGAGTTCAATGTTAATGAATCAGTGATATATATATCAAATAAGGCATCTTTGAACAGAAACACCCATAAACCAAGGCTATGCATTAACAGGTTGAGGAAAATGTTGTGACCAAAAGACTCTCAGGAACCCGATCCTGTATCTCCCCTTAGAAGGAATGGTTCAGGGGCACCGAGGTGGCTCAGTCGGTTAAGCACCTGACTTTGCCTCAGGTCATGATCTCATGGTTCATGAGTTCTCTCTGTGTGGACAGCTTCGAGCCTGGAACCTACTTCTGATTCCATGTCTCCCTCTCTCTCTGTCCTCCCCTGCTTGCACTCTGTCTGTCTGTCTCTCTCTCCAAAATAGATGAACGTTAAAAAAAAAAAATGTTTGAAGAATTAAAAAAAACAAGGAACGGTTCAGCATTCACTAATTCAGCGTCCGCGGCAACCTCATAGAACATAATGAATAACAAATATTGGATGTGTTTTGGAAAGATCCCTGTGGCAGCGTTGTCGTCAATGGATTTGAGCGTTTTCTGCTTGCCATCCTTGAATCTAGTTAGACTATCATAACAGTTCATTTGATAAGATGAGGGCCTAGAGCAAGAGAGTAGCAAGAATGAAGATTCATTCATTCATTCGGTAACTATCTCTTGAGCACCTATTCTATGGGGGATATAGCTGAGCACAAGGCAGGCAAAACCACTGAATCATGAAGCTCACTTGGGAGGGTGAAAAGAAGGGGTCTGACTGACAGATATCAGTGAGGGATCAGGTATGAGAGAAGAGAGAGAAGAGGTCCAGGGTGAGCCCGGATTTCTGTTTCGGGCAGCAGGGTGAATGGTGCTGATTCTCTTGAGGAGAAGGAAGGTAAGGAGGACACAATGGAGAAGTCAGTTGGGTACATGTCGAGTTTTTTTGAGGTAATGGGGGAAGGTCCAATCAGAAGTCCAGTGGCTGGGGGGTGTGGGGGGGGGCTAGGTGACTTAGTCGGTTGAGCATCTGACTCTTGATTTCAGCTCAGGTCATGATCTCACAGTCGTGAGATCGAGCCTTGCATCAGGCTCGCGCTGACAGCATAGAGCCCGCTTGGGATTCTCTCTCTCCCCCCCTCTCTCTCTGTGCCTCCCGCATGCTCTCTCTCTCTCTGAAAATAAATAAATAAACTTAAAAAACAAAGTCCAGTGGCAGGTAAATATACGGGCTTGGAGGCGGAGAAAGCAGTCTCTTCTCTTGCCCCTCCCAAGATGGACTCCAAGCAAAACTATGAAGTACAAAAAGACCTCTCAGAGCTTTCCTGATTCTTGGAACCCACTGGAGGATAACTGCAGAGGCTCTGGACCTCTAGGTGTAAATCTATCTTTTAAACTAATGCTTTTGGGGAAACGAGTGGCTGGGGGAGTTGAATTTATTAATTGTTTGTATACGCACCTCATCTCCTCCGCCAGTTTTCAGCTGCTTGGTGGTAGAAGTTGTGCTTTGCTCCTGATTGGAATCATCCTCAGCGTCTGGCGCAGTGCAAAGGACTCAGTAGCTGGTGGAAAAAAATGTGTAGAATCAATCCTAAAAGTGGGGAGTTGAAAGTCGAGAAGAAGGAAGGGTGATGTCAGGGCAGGTGGTACGGTGAGAGATATCGCTTAAATTGTACGTTCTAGGTCACTACTGATTTTTATTTTTACCAGGAAGCAGGGACTTTGACATCTTGTTCCCTCCTGTAGCCCCGGGGCCAAATGAAAACCTGGCATAGAGTGGGCATTCGGTAATTCTCGGCTGAATCAGTTCTCCCTCCATTTTGCTCTATAACTTAACCACTGGTGTTATAAGAGATACAAAGAGCACTATGTGTCCATTCCGCGGTCACCAAATTTCTAATCCAGAGTGGGAACAGTCTCTTTTAGGGAATGAAGGCTCTAGCTTCCAAAATTTAAGGACTTTCTGACTGTGGCCATATGGGGGTCACTGGTTCCAGAGTTGCTCTCCAGCCTTGAACAGCTGGCAAACTGAACAAACCCTAGGAACCAGATGGTTTCAGATCTTAGGCAACAGGCGACAGATGACTGGTCCCTGAGAGAGAGAGAGCAATCCCAGATAGGGAGAGTCCTATAATTTCCCTGGTTTTCTGTCCGGAGGCACTTTCCAGAAGCCAGGTGGGATGGGAGGTGGAGACGCCGGAGAAGTCAGGATGGACATTTGGAGAGACAGAGGCAGCTGGTACGGGCAGGACACTGGAGAGGAGAGAGCTGTGCAGAGTCGTCCCCAAATCAACAAGGGGCGACCTTGAAGTCAGCTGAACACTCAGCTGTGCGTGCATGGGATGTGACACCAAAGAGCCACTACAAGGGGCTGTCTGCTGAACTGTTGCCGGGACCGCCACGGGGCTAGGAGACGCTGTGTTCCCACCGGCCAGAGGGGACAGACGCTCTTGAACCTGTACATCCGGTGCAGAAACTGGAGGCTCGCTTCTTAGCTGTAGGACTCTACTACTAGCTTTACATTAAGACATTTGCTGTATTTTAATTAACCAAATTTCCAAGAACTGGCTTTGTCCTTAGGACCAAGAAAAGTCTTATTTTCCTGTTTCTATTTTTCTTTATTTTTAAAAAATTTTTTTAAAGTAAACTCTACGCCCAACATGGGGCTCGAACTCACAACCCTGAGATCTAGAGTCACCTTCTCTGTCCAGCGAGCCAGCCAGGTGCCCCCTATTTCTGTTTTTCTTAGTGTTTAAATATAGAGCTTAACTATTTTCTACGTGCTCAGATCCCCCAGCAACACCCTGACACCATCGGTATGAAACTTACAAGTTAGAAATTTGTGCATTTTATTAGGAAACGGTATAAAATTAGAGCAACATCAAAAGAAGGTTAATTTTTATTTGTACTCATGCAGCTCTGCATCCTTTCATTTTAAAATCAATGACATTTGGGGCGCCTGGCTGTCTTGGTCAGCAGAGCATATGACTCTTGATCTCAGGGCTGCGAGTTTGAGCCCCACGTTGGGCGTGGAGCCTACTTGAAAAAGAAAACGGAAAACAGAAAACATATATGACATTTAACAAAAATTAAAGGAAATTAAACGCTATTTTTAAAAAAGTGTTTATTTATTTTGAGAGAGTGTGCGCATTCGTGTGCGAGTGGGAGATGGGCAGAGAGAGAGAGAGAGAGAGAGAGGGAGAGAGAATCCCAAGCAGGCTCATGCCATCGGCTTAGAGACCGATGCAGGGTTTGATCCCACAAACTGGGAGATCCTGATCTGAGCCCAAATTAAAAGCCAGACACCCAACTGACTGTGCCCCACAGGCGCCCCTTAAAAGTTATTCTTTAAAGTATAAATTATATAACAGAGAGAAGAAAACATGTGGGAGAAACGAAAAGTTGGCCTATAATCCTGTCGCTCGCAGATAACCATTCTTTGTACTGTGTCTTTTTAAAGAACACTTTCTCATACATTATCTTGTTTGGTCATCACAACAACCGATTAGGCACACAGAGTGCATATTATCCCCAGTTTATGGATGTCATTAAGTGGCTTGCCTAAGGACCCACGGCTTAATGGCCAGGAAGCCAGATCTGGGCTCAGATATTCCGACTGTAGATGCTTCTAGGCTCTGGGACCTGTGCTTCCCAAGGCACTATTCCCCAGCCTTCACTTAGCCTTTCCAATAAAGTAGAAAAGAGGCCACGAAAACAGTTCAACTGTAACTATCAAATACACATTTTAGGCTTAAAGAGTTAAGAGGCACCTTTTGGGAAAACAAAGGGAAACGTATTCAAAAGAAGTCATCTTTCCTTGAGTCAAAGGAAGAAGCTGGGTTTCATTTTACTTTTGGATAGAAGATTTTTTTTTTTTAACATTTATTTATTATTCAAAGACAGAGCGTGAGCAGGGGAGGGGCAGAGAGAGAGGGAGACACAGAATCCGAAGCAGGCTCCAGGCTCTGAGCGGTCAGCACAGAGCCTGACGCGGGGCTCGAACTCACAAACCGTGAGATCATGATCTGAGCCAAAGTCGGATCCTTAAGCGACTGAGGCACCCAGGTGCCCCTTGGGTAGAAGATTTTAAGATAAAGAGGAGGGCTTCCTAGTTTCTATGCCACACTCTGACCAAGTAGATTTCCAGTGGGTGAGAGAGCAAGGTGGCCCAGATCAAGATTTATACTGAGATAATTTCAGGATGCATAAGGAAGTAGGGGAAGGGGACATCTGAAATTTAAATTGTCATTTTGTGACTCTAAGAAGAATAAAGCATTCTCCTATTTCCTAAATCCGCTATTTTTTAAAAAATTTTTTTATTTGACGTTTATTTATTTTTGAGACATAGAGAGACAGAGCATGAACGGGGGAGGGTCAGAGAGAGAGGGAGACACAGAATCTGAAACAGGCTCCAAGCTGTCAGCACAGAGCCCGATGCGGCGCTCAAACTCACGGACTGTGAGATCATGACCCGAGCCGAAGTCGGTCGCCCAACCGACTGAGCCACCCAGGCGCCCCTTCCGCAATTTTTTTAAAACAGGATTCTTCAGCGAGTCTGCCCTTCTTCGAATGATTCTTCCAGTTGTATTTTGGTCTTCCTTGCCTTTTAAAGCAGCATGGGAAATTCTATGCAGCCTAGCTCCTTCCCAGACGTTGGCTTGTCCTTTTAGGTACTCAGAACCTAAAACCCTTTCTCGAATTACAAGGTTACCCTTCTAGCCAGAGGGAGTTAGTAGCGGAGTCAATCAAATGCACACAGGAGACAAAAAGTTTTGTCTTCGGCTTCCTCCTCACCCTGTTTGCAATCCCTGTTTTAAGAGAAATTTTCTGCTTAACCAGAAAACAAGCCAACAGGCAAATGGCCATCAGCTTTGCACTAGGTCAGATGTTTACACCTGAAGAGGGACACGGGGTAGATCACCAATACTTGGACGAGAGGGCCATCTCCACCCTGGTTCAGGGTCCCCATGCCTCGTTCTGCTCTTCTTCCACTGGGTTCCCATTCCTAAATGGGGTTTCTGTTGAGGGTAGGAGGACTCTCTGTTTCCAAAGCATTCCAAAATTATGAACTCCCCAAAATGCATATTTACTCTCCGTGTGTATATTTAACTTTCTTATCTGGAGCTACCTGGAAAGCCCTGGTGAGCACAGTGAATTTTGCCATCTGGGCGGATTTTGCCTCTGCCAAGAGAGCATGTTCTAGAGGCTAAGTGAGTTTGTTACAAGATTATTTTCCTGCCTCAGTCTGAAGATATTGTCCACCAACCCGTAGGATTAAGTTTGTGCTTTTCTTTTTATTTCAAAAGATTTTTTTACGTTTATGTATTTATCTTTGAGAGAGAGAGAGAATGGGGGAGGGGCAGAGAGAGAAAGGGATAGAGAGAATCCCAAGCAGGCTCTGCACTGTCAGCGCAGAGCCTGATGTGGGGCTCAAACTCACGAACCTTGAGATCGTGACCTGAACCAAAATTCAGTCAGACACTTAAGTGACTGAGCTACCCAGGCACCCCGAGTCTGCGTTTTTCTAAAGTTTCTGACACATCATTCATGAACAGAGGTCAGATCGTTATGAATTTCCTCTTCTTCAAGTAATAGAAGAAGAATACCAAGGTTCTAGGTATTATAGTGATGAGTAGGGATATGTACGGGAGGAAGTAACAGGATTTCATAGGAGAAATGTTGTATATCTTCAATGTGTAACAAAGATCATCCAGCAGAGGAAGCCAGCACATTTAAAGACCCTAAAACCAGGTTGGCAGAACAAACCTGGAAGACTTAGGCTTCCCAATTGTAAAATCTACTACAAATCTCCACAAGACAAAATACGGTGGGACTGGTGTAGAGACAGACATATGGACCAATGAAAGAGAATGGAGAAGGCACAAATAAACCCTCATGTCCACGGTCAACTGACTTTTCCACAAGGGTGCCAAGACCATTCAAGAAGGAAAGCACAGTCTCCTCAGCGAGTGGTGCTGGGAAAATGGGACATCCACATGCAACATCCATGTGTGCTCCCTTGTGCCGTATACAAGAATTAACTCGCAGTGGATCAAGGACAGCAATAAATGGGTCAAAGACTTAAATGGAAGAGATAAAACTAGAAAACTCTTAGAAGAAAACAGAGGGGAAACCTTCATGACCTTGGATCTGGCGATGCGTTCTCCGGTACGACACCAAAAAGCATAGGCGACAAAGACAAAATAAATTGGAATTTGTTAAAACTGAAAACTTTTGTTTTCAAGCAACACCATCAAGAGAATTAAAAGACAACCCACAGAATAGGAGAAAATATTTGCAAACTATCCATCTGACAAGGCTTAATATTTAGAATATATAAAGAGCTCCTTCACGTCAACAACAGAAAGACAAACAAACCAACTTAAAAGCGGGCAAAGGCCTTGAGCAGACACTTCTCCAAAGAAGATACACAAATGGAAAAGCATGTGGAATAATGCTGGGCATATTTGCTATTAGGAAAACGCAAATCAAAACTGCAGTGAGCTGCTAATTCACACCTGCGAGGGTGCCTGTAATTAAAAACAAAAACCAAAAAAACAGACAATAGCAAGTGTTGGCAAAGATGTAGAGAAATTGGAGCCCTCATACACTGCAGACGAGAATGTAAAATGGCACAGCCACTGGATCGAGAGAGAGAGAGAGAGAGAGAGGGTAGTAAGTTCTTGGCGTCTCGTGATCCCCGTGAAGTTGCGTCTCATATACAAATATGTAGACAGGCTTATGATAATTGCGAAGGCCAATGTGGAGGATTGTTGGAGGGCTAATCTTAACTCATGAAAGGCCCTTTCATGTTTAGACCCCCAGGGGAGAGGTTCGGCTATCGAGGAGTTGGTTAAGTCATTTAGTGCCCTGGCAATTTCACAGGAGCTGGAAGTCACTGTCGGCAGCAGCCAGTGAGACCCAGGAATCTTCTTACTTGTCTCTTATTTGCTGGCCTGGGAAAGTTTTGAAGGTCCTGCAGTATGTCTGAAGTCAGGATTTGTCTCCTTAAGATAAAGCACGTCCCAGGAAATGAATCTCACTTTGACCAAATTGTGACTTCTCTTTGGAAACCCATGTCCTTTCTGAGGAGGAAGATGGAATCAGTCTTGGATCTCACCTCGTCTCTAGAACAAGCAAAAGCTCATTATATATTGGGTAAGCATAGGATATAGGGAAATGGAAGGTTCTTGGGGCCCTGGTTGAAGATGACTGAGAGGCGGAAAGAGTAAATTGTCCAGGCACACTGCAAATTCCCCAGGGGAACATAAATGAGTTTTGACCGCTTCGATCTAAAGGGACACTAAGGAAAGCAAATCGGCAGCCGTTAACTACGTAGCTGCAGGAGGCACCCATGTGAAATTAGATTTGGGTTTGGTACAATAACAAAGCAAGGGATGTCTATCCCATTGGTGGCCCTGAAGTCCTGAGTGCATCTGTATCTTGGCTTTCGGACTTTTCGACGAGGGACGGTAGGAGTGTTATGTGGACTGGTACAAGCCACGAGTGATAAGCGTTTTCTCTGGGAGGTCTTCACCAAGTTCTTTAGTTTTAGTTCTTTTTTAGCTTCCGGTTTAACAGAATGCTGCAGAGTTTGGATAGAGACTTAGATAAAGCATTCTGAACCTTACTTGTTTTCACTCCCAAATCCCGCCTGCGTCGAAAAATGTTTTTGTGTCTCCTTGACCGATTTAGATTTGACTCAGATACTGGAGTAATAGTAAATCAACGGGGAAATTAGTTATGGTCTCACTGTGAACAGGGGCATTTTCAGGGATTTCCAGGAAGAGACCTTCAGGAGAACAAGGAACTTGGTGTTTTTATTGGCCGTGTGAACCCCTCCTTATCAAGTTAGTGCTGTTGTGTCACAAGAAGGAAGGAATGTTCTTAGGTTAAAGGTCTGAGGACGGCTGTTATTAGCATTGGGAATGTTTGAGGGTGTTGTTTTTTTTATTTCCAGTTTTTATTTAAATTCTAGTTGGTTAACATAGATGGTCAAAATTGGTTTCAGATGTAGAATGTAGTGATTCATCACTTACCCATAATACCCAGTGCTCATCACAACAAGTGCCCGGGGTTTGAGGATTATTTAGAGATACCCATCATCTGACTTTTGTAAATCCATGTATCTATTCTGAGCCTTGTTGTTTCTTTTAAAGCATTCGGCAAGGAGCCGGAGGTCTGGCAATGGGCTCTTCCCTGCTCTAGCTTTTGCTTGTGTATTAAGTCCCCTATTTCTGGACTAAGGCCATTTCCAAAAGCCAGGAGAGAGCTGGAGTCACATCTGCTGACCAATCTACTTCCAAACGCCGTTGCAGTCTGCAAGGGGCCTCATCCTCTCTTTGCCTAAGGGCCGACTCAGATCCCCATGTGGTTTCACTGGAAAGATCTGGGGATAGCTTCCAAAAGATCTTGTCCAACATCTACAACTTTTCTCAATCCCTCTGGTTTCCTCCACCGTCTTAAGCCACACTCGGTTCTTCCCGTTCTGGCCTTGGTGACCCACTGTTTTGGCAAAGGAGGTTCCTACTAATATCTGAACTAATTGGGATAGAACAGTGAGTTCTGGATGACATATTCATAGACTGTTCTAAACTCCTCTGTAAATTTGCGTCCATTGAGTCATATTTCTCCAAAGACTTTGGGAAAATTTTGACAACGGCTCTCAGCGCGGGCAAAAAACGGGGCTTAACATCAACTGTAGGGATTTTCTCTGTTCCAAGGAGGATTTAATTTGAAAAGATAATTGAACTTGAAAGTTTCTGGTGGTTCAGGAGGGAAGCAGGCAGATCAGGCGAGAAGGAGGGGCAGAAGGAGATGGAACAGAGAATGGAGAAAGGAATAGGAAGAATCAAGGCTCTTCGATATGAGTTGTGATTAAGGGATTAAAAAGAGACACGTTTTTATGTTTTTCACATTTTTCTTTGCCATGGCCAAGGACTCTCTCTTTTTTTAAATGTTTTATTTATTTATTTATTTATTTTTGAGAGCGAGCGAACATGATTGGGGGAGGAGCAAAGAGCAAGGGGGACAGAGTACCTGAAGGGGGCTCCGCACTGACAGGCTGACAGGCTGACAGCAGTGAGCCCGATGTGGGACTTGAACCCACAAACTGTGAGGTCATGACCTGAGCTGAAGTCAGAAGCTCAACCAACTGATCCACCCAGGCACCCCTGTGGCCAAGGAATCTCTTAAGGAAGCAGCTTTAAAACCTAAATTTCTTTCAGATGCTCTCTCATACCAATCAAAAAATATATAGATAGATAGATAGATAGATAGATAGATAACATTGGATAGTTAGAAAGATTTCCTTCTCATTCATCTCTCAAATGATTTTGTGACTATCAAAAGTTCCCTAAAGTGGCTCCCATAATGCTAAGTTATTGGTGAAATGATGCCATTTAGAATGATATGTACATGAATTTGAGTTATAACACAAATACAGATATGGCCTAGAGGGGATGGGCACATAGGCTGAGCCCAGCGGAGTCTGGTCCAAATTACCGCTTATACATCTGTCACAGGTTCTCCAGGCGACGGGCCGAGCTGTAAAATTACAATCCCAGCATATCTGCAGTTCCCAGAGGGTGAAAGATTTGGAAAGGAAATCTCTCCCAGAACCAGACTGTCATGGAGAAAACAAGGTAAGACTGGGGAAAGTTCTCATAAGGATTCTTATAAACAGTGTTACTGAGGTACAGATGATACATTACAAAGTCTATCTATCATAAGTGTACAATTTGATATTTTTAGTAAATTTGCGAAATTGTGCAACCATCCATGCAATCCAATTTTAGAACATTCCATCACTCTGAAAAGTAACTTCTTGGGGTGCCTGGGTGGCTCAGTCGGTTAATTCTCCGACTTTGGTTCAGGTCGTGACCTCATGGCTTGTGAGTTCAAGCCCTGCATCGGGCTCTGTGCCGACAGCTCAGAGCCTGGAGCCTGATTCAGATTCTGTGTGGAGGCTGATTCTCTCTCTGTCCCTCTCCTGTTCACGCTCTGTCTCTGTCTCTCAGTCTCTCAAAATAATTAATTAATTAATGTATTTATTATTATTATTTTTTAAGTAACTTCTTGTCCATTTGCAGTCAATTCCTGTTCCCACTCCCAGCCCTAGGTGACCACTAATTTACCTTCTGTCTGGGGCACCTGGGTGACTCAGTTGTTTGAGTGTCTGACTCTTGGCTTTGGCTCAGGTTGTGATCCTAGGGTCATGGGATCGAGCCCCATGTCAGGCTCCGTGCTGAGCATGGAGGCTGTTTAAGATTCTCTCTCTCTCCCTTTGCCCCTCTCCCTGGCTCTCTCTCTCTCTCTCTCAAATTAAGAAAAAAATTTACCTTTGTCTCTGTGTACTTCCCTATTCTGGACATTTCATATAAATGGAATCATATAATATATGGCCCTTTGTGTCTGATGTCTTTCACTTTGCATAATGCTTTCGAGTCTCATTTCATAAGGTTTTGATGAGTGACCAAGCACAGTTTGTCCAAAGGATGCCGGCATAAGTTGAAGACTTCTGAATTTCTCCGTCTCAGGGCCGACTTGAGAAATGTACGTATTGGAATCTATCCTCCCTTTGAATTTTCTTCTTACGGTCATGCGACAAACAGCAAAGACAGAGACAAATAGCAACATTATTAGTGATAAGGCAGATTTCTGCCAAGGTTAAAGTTTTTCCAAATCTGACCAGATAACCAAAGATTACTTCTAAAAAGGGGTTTTTACTCATAGGAAACAAAACAAACTCAGCAGCTCCACAAAAAGAAATCAGAGCCAATATTATCCTGACACATAACAAGGGCTACATAAATGCTGGCTGTTATCATTCATTCAATAGGCGCCGAATGCCCATCATATGTAAGGCTCGGTGCCTAGGAATTAGCGATACAATGCATAAAGTTAGTTCTAGGAAGAAAAGGGAAAGGGACAAGTAGACAAATGGATGCAATTGAGTGTGATCAGTGCAATGATAGAAGGAAGCTGCTAGATGGAGAAGAAGACCTCTGAAGGGACTAGAGTTTTCCCAGAAGGATGAGCCCTAGGATCGTACAGAGGGAGGTGGTGGGAAGGAGGAGGCATGAGGTCAGGTGGTGGGAGCCATCTTGCTTACATAAAGGAGCAGTGAGCAGAGAAAGCCTGGCTCGTTTGGAAACATCAGAGAGTTCAGCATGGTGGAGACGAGGAAAGTTGGGTGAGCAGGGTCAAGAGATGGGGTCAGAGAAGCAAGGGCGCTGGCCATGTGTGCCTTGCCAAGGAAATTGAGGGTAACTGAAATATTGCAATCAGAGCAATTAAATGATCAGATGTCTGAGTACCGTATTCCAGGCACCGTACTCATTACTTTATATGTGTTCTCTTATTTAAGTTACTTCACCTCCCAAAGTTAGACCTTTCCTCTATTCTACCAATGAGAAAACCAAGACTTGTGGAGATGAAGCACCTTGACCAAAGTCACACAGTTATGAAGCGGCAGAATTGGAATTTCAATCCAGACCTTCCAGAGCCCAAAGCACGATGTTGTTTATCTCTCACCCGTGATATTCGCCATGATATTGCCCTGCACCCATGGGTTTCAGGACCCCATGGGGGAACACTGGAGGGTGGAGTCCAGTACAGTACCAATGAAGGAAGAGAGACTGGAGTGTACTCACGATGTCCTAACGAAGTAGAATCTGCAGGAATCGGTAAATTGAAAGGGAGGGCGGCAGATTGATGATGGTGCCATTTGACCAACAGGGACTAGAGAGGAGGAGGAGCAGGATTTAGAGCAAGGTGATGGTTTCTGCTTGGGTCATGTGGAGTTCAAATTACCTGTGGGAAAATTAAGTGGAAAGTGTTGTAGTCAGAAGGCTCGGGGTCAAAGCTCAGAAGAGAGACACCAGCTAGAGAAGCAGATGAGGGAAATGTGAGCTTGGGTGTGCGAGGTGAAGCCCGATGGGGGGGTGTAGCGGGCGAAGAGAAAGCTGGTGACAAACTTGGGCCTTGTCATCAAGGCGGAAATACTTAGCGTTGTTGATTTCCTAGACAATGGTCTAAGGAATTGAATTTCCATTAGTATATGCAGAGATGAGTCGCACGTCTTTTCTTCAATGAGATTACAAATTTCTTACTTCCTAGAGTGGGTCACACAGAAATTCTTTTTTTTTTAATGTTTATTTATTTTTGAGAGCGAGAGACAGAGAGAAACAGAGCCCGAGCGGGGGAGGGGCGGAGAGAGAAAGGGAGACACAGAATCCGAAGCGGGCTCCAGGCTCCGAGCTGTCAGCACAGAGCCCAATGTGGGGCTTGAACCCACAAACTGTGAGATCATGACCTGACACGAAGTTGGATGCTTAACCGGCTGAGCCACCTAGGTGCCCCCACGCAAGCAATTCTTATGGTATAATGAATAATCCTGCTTTATATGATCTTAATGCCTTTGTTTGTAAGATCTCGTAAAACCCAATGGAAGAGTCTCGTCAAGAAAGAAACAAAATTAACAGTCCCTGACATGGAAGAATGCACTGCTCCAAGATACACATTCGATTCAGACCCATAAATGGCAACCTCTGACCCAGAAGCCCATCACATGGTCTTCCCCATATGCAAGTCTATTAACAGAAGTCTTAAGTGCTTAAGGGATCTCTTTAGCCTTTATTCATCACTTCCATGCATTAATTTATGAAGTCCTATGAGGTCATTACGTAAGCATCAAAAGAGAAAATGCATTTCAGGGTTTACCACAGCGTTTCCCATAATATGCTATGCAAGATAACAACTTCCCGTGCAACAGGCCAAAGAGTCCTCAAGTGGCATAGGTAGAGGTGGTCAGATGGGGTTTTTTTTTTTCCCAGCACTCTGGAATGTTCTGGAATGTGAAAGTCAAAAGACCAGTACAATTTTTATCAAAAGTTGTAGGCTGAATTACATCCCTCCAAAATTCATATGTTGAAGCCCTAACCCTTAGTGTCTAAGAACGTAACAGTATTTGGAGAAAGGTCTTTAAAGGAGTCATTAAGTTTAAATGAGGTCATTGGGATGGGCCTTTATCCAATGTGGCTGGGGTCTTTCTAAGAAGATGAAATTTGGGGGGGGGCGCCTGGGTGGCTCAGTCAGTTGAGCAATTGACTCTTGATTTCAGCTCAGGTCATGATCTCACGGTTCATGAGTTCGAGCCCCACGTTGGGCTCTGCTGATAGCTCGGAGCCTGCTTGGGATTCTCTCTCCCTCTCTCTCTGCTCCTCCCCCCTTTTCTTACTCTCTCTCTTTTCTTACTCTGTCTTATTAAAAAAAAAGGAAAGGAACTTTGGGCACAGACACACATTCCCTGTGAGAACCATGTGAAGACTCAGGAAGAAGACAGCCATCCACGAGCCAAAGAGAGAGGCCTCAGGAGAAACCAAACCCGCCGATATACCTTGATCTCAGACTTCTAGTTTCCAGATCCGTCAGGAAATAGGCTCCTGTTGTGTAAGTGGCTCAGTCTGTGGCACTCTGTTATGGCAGCCGACAGCCCCCAGCACACGAATACACTAAAAAAAAAAAAAAAAAAAAAAAAAGAAAGTTATTTTTTTCCCTACACAACTACAAAAGCAACAAAGGGCTGGACATAAGGGAAGAATTCTGGCCGCCTGCAGTGGTTTTGTGACGCGAGCCATAGAAGTGGATGCCACCTTAGAAATGGCAGCTTTTGAGGCTTGTGTGATTGTCGCAAATGCAATGCTTCAGTCCAGGAAAAAAAAAGACAAAGCCGCTTTCAGAGGCGGGCAGGAAGCGGGAACCTGAAACCCTGGCTGTGCAAAGGCCACAAATAAAAGCAGATGTGTCCGCAATACGGTTTGCCTTCTGCCTGAATTTTCTTTGGTCAAAGCTTGGTAACTTGGTACAATCTCTGTGTGCCATTTACGGGCCATTGCTGGCAACAGGGAGAGGCAGACATCCCAGACAGGTGAGGGGGTGGGGGGGGGGCAGGACGGTGGATGAGGGACGGGTCCGCGATGCTCACCGCTTGGCCCCGTCCATAGGCCTTTGCTTGAAAAAGATGCAATTTCTCTCACCAGACTTGGCTGAAAGAGAGCTCTGTTTATCGTCCTCCCGTGCTAAGATTAAAGCCCTTTCAGGAGTAGGCAGGAAGGAATTTTAATCTGCTGCCTCGTCTCTCTTTGAATGTGTTTCCTACAGGCAAATCTAGTGAGCCGATTTTGAAAAAGATGGATATGTATGTAGTTTTGGTTCTCTGGGTTATAACATGTTTTCTCCTCTCTATGGGTTGTAATTGTGGACTGGTTTCCTTTTTCTTCTTTTTCTCCTTCTTTTCGCCTTCCCCCTATCCCTTCCCTTCTCTTTAAACAGGGACTATCTTGGGTGGCTCAGTGGGTTGAGCCTGTGACTCCTGGTTTCGGCTCAGGTCATGATTTCACAGTTTGTGGGTTCAAGCCCCGCGTCGAGCTCTGTGCTGACAGTGCGAAGCCTGCTTGGGATTCTCTCTCCCTGTCTCTGCCCCTCCCCTGCTCATGCTCTCTCTCTCTCTCAAAATAAATAAGTAAAACTTAAAAAAAAAAAACATTTAAACAGGGGCTATCTTTAACATGCCTATCAAAAAACACGAGTCACTGCATAGCTCAGAATCTTGCCACATTATCTGTAAACCCCAATCTTGCCCATAGATTGTCAGATGCGGGGTCTCCCACAGCAGGGTTGAAATGTGATGTCTCCTGGGCCCCCCCAAAGTCACAGAAATCATTCACCCACGGATGGTAAGGAGCGAGGGAGTTGGAGGGAGTGACTACTGAGGAATACCTATCGAGAGTCTCCTTGCTTTTGCTCTGACCATCCTCTATCCACATTCTTCACCAGCTACTGTCCTGGGTGGTGTTCTGGTCTAATCTGAGCTAATGCCCGTAGCCCGTAGATGTCAATGCTGTTGTCTAAGGCCAAAATGATTCTTCTGTTTGGGCCCAGACCTGTCTGCCTGGGCCTGAGCCACCCCCAGGGATCGTTGGAAAGTCTGCTGCTCTGATCACGTTCTTTAACCAGGCACAGGGCCAGTGGTGGGGAAGTGGCCCCAGGGGCTGCCCCACCCCAACCTCCCCAAAGCACTGGAAATGTAGACCCAGCTGTTAGAGGAAATCCCACAAGACTGGGGAGGGGACCTAGGAGGAAAGGCTGTGGGTCACCTATTGTGCCTAAGAACAAAGAAAACAGCTCCAGAGGGAGGGAAAACAGCTCCCGAGCCTTCCGGATGCAGGACAGGAAAGGGGAGGAGGCTGGGGGCACAGAGAAGACAGCGAAGGGGCAAGAAACGATGGAGAAAGCAAATACACTGAGTCACCCCCAGCTGCAGAAAGTTCTATGGCAAAAGGTGCGCCTCGGGGACCAGGGGTGCTTTTTCTGGAGGAGCTGGGCTCCAAGAGCCGTTCCTTGGAATTCAAGGTCATGGGTCTGAGTCCTTGTGCGGCGACTTGCCACCAGTGAGACCGTGGGGATCTCATCTGACAGCAGAAGCTACAAGCCTGCTGTAGAGGTAAGTATCGTGTGACAGCCTTCGCACCACCATCGTGCATCTGGACCCAAGGGTGCTGTGAGCGCCTAACCAAAGAGCAGGGTCTGAGTGCACAAACACCAGGGAGACCGCACCCCTCCCCCACCTCGGCCATCCCCCGGAAGTCCGTCTTCCGGGCCCAGCTGCAAACACGACTCTGTATACAACCAGCGTGTACATATCTGGGGCTGGAGGATGGAGTGAGAGTGCTTTCCAGGAGACGACGCCACCGAGTCGGGTAGGTATTAGCCCAGGTACGTTAGGAAGAGTCTTGAGCCAAATACGATCTGGCACAGGCTAATGGTCAAGGTCACACCGGTAGAGAGAACAGGATCACTGGGTACCTCCCAGCTGACTTACCGCTGAACCAAAGCAGAGGATGTCCCGGTCCTTTGAGTTCAGGCTGGTGGGATTGGAGGGCCCCAGACCTCTCTGTGCCCCCTTGGTGATGCTGATGTTGTCACCCTCGCTTGTAACCCTTGTGTCTGCTTTATGTGGCTCAGCGGCCAGAAGGAGCCCAGTGATTACCTGGGACACCAAGTCCCCTTGATGGTAGAGTCACTGCCTTTTGCAGTGGTTTTTAAACTGCTTCCAAGGGAACCCCTCAAAGGCACCCAAGCAGAGGACACAGGGGCTGACAGAACGTCCCTGGCTTCAACCGAACAGCCACAGTGTCATTTCTTCTTTTCTGTTTTTTTAATTTTTAAAAAATGTTTATTTTTGAGAGAAAGAGAGAGCACAAAACAGGGGAGAGGCAGAATCCGAAGCATGCTCCAGGCTCTGAGCTGTCAGCCCAGAGCCGGACGCGAGGCTCGAACTCACGCACGACGAGATCATGACCTGAGCCACCCAAGTGCCCCATCTCTTCTTTATGTATATTGGGCTCTAGATAAGACTTTATTTCAATAAAGGCCTTAGTAGAGGTTGTTTGGTTGAAAGCTACAGAAACCCGCTCAGGCTGCTAAGCAAAGCCAGGATTTATTGGGGGTGTGTGGGTCTCACCTCAAGAAGCAGCGTCTGCAGGGCTCGGCAGGAGGGCTTGTCCATGTCTCTGCGGCTGGGGGTGACGCACTCAGACCAAAACTCCATCACCACCTCACCCTCACAAGTGTGTGAGGCCACAGCAAGCCCGCATGAACCACACGGGGTTGAAGCTGGGGGTCAAAGATAACAAGCACCATGCCAAACACCTTGGAGATCACCATGATTAGAAGAGAACGGTCATAAAGTCAGCCACCTGCTCACTCCTCTGACCTCCCCGACCCCCTCAAGATGGGAGAAGACAGCTGTCCCTAGGTGTGTGTGAGACTTGCTGCTTCCCTGATGCGGTGCGAGAGCCAGTGTCCCAGCCGACAGGGAAATTGACTCTCTCCAGGCCTTTCTAGGCCTTGCCTTAGGGAACCACCGGTCACCTCTACTGTTCCCAACCCCACCAATCCCACACCAGAATGCTTGAAAAGCTTTCCTAATGCAGCACGGGAAAGGGGAGGGGGCTGGGGGCACAGATAGCACAGCGTGGGGACAAGAGACAGAGGGTAGAGGAAGGAAACATATCGTCACCACCCGCTGCAGAAAGTGTCTTTCACTTACAAAAGGCAAAAGTGTGACCCTGGCTTCCCTGAAGGTGTGGCTATGCCCCACAGAGGGCAATAAAGAGCCAGATGGCTGTCAAGACTGAGCCAGCTGTGCAGAATGCCAGGGGTGCGTTCAAGAACATTCACTGGGACGGTAGCTCAGTCGGTTAAGCATCTGACTTCATCTCAGGTCACGATCTCACAGTTGGCGGGTTCAAGCCCCATGTCAGAGCCTGCTTCGATTCTGCGTCTCCCTCTTTCTCTGCCCCTCCCCTGCTCATGCTCTGTCTCTCTCAAAAATAAATAAACATTTAAAAATTAAAAAAAAAAAAAAACGAACATTCACTGGGGGTGCCTGGGTGGCTCATTCGGTTAAGCATCTGACCCTCGATTTTAGCTCAGGTCACGATCTCGTGGTTCGTGGGTCCGAGCCCCACGTTGGGCTCTTTGCTGTCAGCACAGAGCTTGCTTCGGATCCTCTGGCCCCTCTCTCTCGGCCCCTCACCTCCCCCCCCAAGTAAACATTAAAAAATTTTTTTAAAACATTAGGAACACGCACTGTAAGCCTGCAATGAGATAGACTGCTCTCAGGTCAAATCCTTCCAGAGACAAGCTGGGAAGGCTGCACGCAGAATTCGCCTCCTTCTAATGAAATAAGAACAAAAACTCAGCATGACCCGTCGCCCCTTTGTCGTGACTGTAACCTCCTTTCTCTTGACTGCCGACTCCTAAATTAAGCTTTACCAAGAGTCATTGGACGTCTCTACAGGTGTTCTATCACCTGGAGGGTAGAAAGGATGGAGCTTTGGGATCCAGATCAGGGCCTCCCCGATTTCTGGACTCCTCTAGAACCTCTTGCTGGCCCATTCAGATTTGTGTAGAGGCCTCAGTGGTGGTGAGTGTCTCATGTGAGTGTGTATTAACCTCCCTCCCCCCAGTGCCAGGCCCGAAACATCAGAAACCATGCTCCCCAGGGCCATCCTAGCTCATTTGCCCTGGGCACGCAAGCAATAGAAAGCTCCAGTAACCGGGTTTAATTGTATCTTTCCTTGCGAGGTCAGATGAGGTCTTCCTTAAAAGCTTCTCTGAATTTAGAAAAGGGGCAAACGTTTAGGTGCACCTTCGTCCCACTGAGGAGAGTTTAACTGCGGCCGCTCTCTCGAATGGAGGCAAGACCGCATCAATTCCTGCTTTTGCCTTTAGCCTTCTCTCACTGATACAACTCACACTGGTCTCCCCGGAGGCCTGATCGTCGATAGACTGGGGTATTTTAACCATTTCGCTCTCTATTGCCTATTTGACTTCTACTTACTTGCTCACATTCCACTCTGTTCCAGGAAGGATTTAAAGCGATGGCTGAGAATGGGGTCATAGGGGAAGTTGAAAGTAGTGGAACTAATCCCAGACCGAGATTTAGAAACTCAGAGTATAGGGTTGCCTGGCTGGTTCAGTTGGAAAAGCGTGTGACTCTTTTTTTTTTTTTTTAATTTTTTAAAAAATGTTTTTCTTTATTTTTGAGAGAGAGAGACAGAGCACAAGTGGGGGAGGGCCAGAGAGAGAGGGAGACACAGGATCCGAAGCAGGCTCCAGGCTCTGAGCTGTCAGCACAGAGTCGGATGCGGGGCTAGAACTCGTGAACTGCAAGATCATGACCTGAGCCGAAGTTGGATGCTTAGCGGACTGAGCCACCCAGGTGCCCCGAGCATGCTACTCTTTTTTTTATTTTATTTTATTTTTTTTATTAAAAAAATTTTTTTAACGTTTATTTATTTTTGAGACAGAGAGAGACAGAGCATGAACGGGGGAGGGTCAGAGAGAGAGGGAGACACAGAATCTGAAACAGGCTCCAGGCTCTGAGCTGTCAGCACAGAGCCCGACGCGGGGCTCGAACTCACAGACTGCGAGATCGTGACCTGAGCCGAAGTCGGACGCCCAACCGACTGAGCCACCCAGGCGCCACCCGAGCATGCTACTCTTAATCTCAGGGTCCTGAGTTCGAGCCCCACCTTGGGTGTAGAGATTACTCAAATAAATTTTTGAAAGGTTAAAAAAAAAAAAGAAAGAAAAGAAAAGAAACTCAGCATGTAGTCTAACCACTCACCACTGTGTGACCTGCTCAGCTAGAAAATGAGGAATTTGCATTTCCAGCTCTAATATTCAATGCTTTGAGATACGAAGCCAAAATGACAAGGGTCTAAAAAAATGGGATATGAACTGAGGAATCTGTACCCCACTGCAGGGCATCTTGGCATCCTGGAACCTTAGACTGGTTTCCAATTTTTCCAAGGGACAGAAGTGGAGCTGTATAGAAATACATGGCTTGGGACTCTATCCCATCCTCCAATCAAAAAAAAAAAAAAAAACAAAAACCTTCTTATTCCCACCAGATGTATATACATCGCCCTTTTGAGATGATGCAAGCAGAGAGCATTTCTGCGATTCATTATGTCCCAATAAACACGTTGGAAAAAAGAAAACAGCTGCCTCCCCCCTTCAAAAGGTGATTTTATGCAAGTCACTGCTAATAAATACACTTTTAAAGAGCCAGAACCCCTTTGAATATTTGTTTTTCTAACTCTCGTCTCTGAAGCTGCCGTCAAACTCAAGAAGAAAGCAGTTCAACACAAGCTACTCCATCTAGAGGCAGAGCTGCTAAGCCACCCCTCACCAGCAACCCCCCCCCCCCCGGTGCTGCTGACTGCTCATTAGAAGTCTCTGGAGCCCGATGGGTTCGCCACAGGACCCTGACCTCCTTCCTGAGCACGTGTATTCTTCCACAGCACTTCTAACACGTCCGCTCAGCAAAGGCTGTGTTCCTCCCCTGGGCGATGGAGACACCAAGAACCAGAGTTTCTGCCCTTCAGGACTTCACAGTCTAGCCCAGCGTGGGAGCCGGATGACAAAAAAATACCACGACGCATGACAGCATAGCTGTGGGCTGAATTTTGTGTCCCTCTCAAACTGATGTGCCGAAGTCCTAACCCCCAGTCACTCAGACAGAATGTGACTGGATGAGAAAGTGCTTTTTTTTTTTTTTAATTTTTTTTTTTTAACGTTTATTTATTTTTGAGACAGAGAGAGACAGAGCATGAACGGGGGAGGGTCAGAGAGAGAGGGAGACACAGAATCTGAAACAGGCTCCAGGCTCTGAGCTGTCAGCACAGAGCCCGACGCGGGGCTCGAACTCACAGACCGCGAGATCGTGACCTGAGCCGAAGTCGGCCGCTTAACCGACTGAGCCACCCAGGCACCCCAGAGGAAGTGCTTTTAAGGAAGCAATCCGGTCAAAATGAGGTGTCCTTCCAAGAAGGGATTAGGATTAGACAGACACACAGAAGGAAGACCGTGTGAGGGCCCAGAGAGAGGACGGCCCTCTGGCACGCCAAGGAGAGAGGCCCCAGGAGGAGCCAATACCTTATTTATTTACAACCCACGTCGTTCTGAAAATTATTTCAAAAGTATAAACAGTATTGTGGAGACTAGGACGATGAACCCAGAGGAGTTTAGAAATCTTCACAGAGATGAATTTCATAGACAGATGAGCTAGGGCCACCTTATAACTTTAACGGGCTCTAGGCACTTGTGCCTTTACGGGCTCCCTTCTCCACACACAAAAATGTTTTGTTATGTTTCACTAATGGAACTGGTAAAGACACATATTACATATTAAAACATTTTCTTTGATCATTTTTTCTTCCTTGATTTTGAAAGAAGTTAAAACAGGGGCCCCTGGGTGGCTCAGTCGGTTAAGCGTCCGACTTCGGCTCAGGTCATGATCTCGCGGTCCGTGAGTTCCAGCCCCGAGTCGGGCTCTGTGCTGACCGCTCAGAGTCCAGAGCCTGCTTCGGATTCTGGGTCTCTCTCTCTCTCTGCCCCTCCCCCACTCACGCTCTGTCTCCGTCTCTCTCTCTCAAAAATAAATAAAAGCATTTAAAACAATTTTTAAAGAAATTGAAATAGTACCCTAAAGCTATGGATTCTAGGCATTGTGACTCTGCCCTGATGTGGAAGTCAGCCTTCGAGGTGAGGGAAAAGGCATTTTTCTGTTAAGAACTCAGGGCCAGGAGACAGTACAGCACACTTGTCGAATTGCAATTTCATTGTGGCTAGGGCTACAGGGGAGCTAAGGGAAGGAGGAGAAGCTGGAGAGGCCAACCTGGGCCAACTGGGAAAGGTCTAGAACGCTACACAGCAGGGTACCGGTTAATGCTTCACAACTGGTGTCGGGAGGAGAAAAGGCTCTGATTTGTAGCCTTTGCCGGTTTTCTGTGTGCAAACGCTCCCTTGCGACGGTTTTCAAGCTGCCACCCTGGTGTCACTGAACAGAACGGGGGAGGGTGGGCGCCATCGTTCTCACGGGCCACGTAGCAGGGCTCCAGCGCGGTCTGCGCTGAGGAGTGATTCTGTCTCCAAGAGTGGAAAGGCTGTAAGTGGGAGATTTATACAACCGGGTTTTTAGTTTAACTCACGCTGTGTCTCTGATAGAGTCCATTTGGCTGCAAGTAACACAAAAGCCAACTAAAATTGGCTTCAACTCGTAGGAAATCTGCTGCCTCGCGCGGTAAGACGTCCAGAGGTGACAGAGGCCTGTTAACCCCGCCGAAGGCGCCCTTTCTGTCTCTCCCCTCTGCCGTCCACAGTTGGCTTCATTTTAAAGCTGGCTCTTTTCGTGGTTGAAGAATGCCTACCAGGACCAGTTGGAACTCAATGCTCCCTTGTTCACATCCGCTGGGTGGTTTCCCACGGCCCTTTAAGAAGAAAAAGAAGCAGTTTCCTAGAGGCTTCCAGCAAGTCTCTCTCATGGTTTCCTTGGGCAGAATCAGCCACATGACCATTCCTACCGAGTCACTGACAATGGAGAGGGATGCTCCTTGTATGATCCCAATTCCTGGGACCAGGGTTGGGGGGGGGGGTGTCACCGTCCCTTGAGGCCCAGGGGCTATATGGGGTGGGCGGGACCCTTTGTAACTGACAGGGTAAGCTGAATACAAACGGTGATCACAAAGAGGGTGCAGAGATCAATTCAGGAAATGTGTAAGAGATAGAATTAACAGGACTCGGAGCCTCACTAGCGGAAGAATTAGGAGTTCTCAGCAGTGTGTGGAGACACCAGCCAAGGCGGGGAACTCAGACCAACACAGCTGAGGGTGAAGGTTTTATGTATTTTGACCACACCTGGTTCCGTGTATTTTGATCATACCATGTTCCATACTGAATTGAAAAATAAGGGACTGAACTTGGAAACGAGGCAGGAACCAATGGGCTCTCACATTAGAGATGTGCTTGCGGAAGCTGCAGGTCTGGAGGATATTTCCTTGGAAAAACACGTAGGCTGAGCAAAGAGGGTGAGGTGAGAACTCTGTTGAATACAAATAAAGAGGGGAGTGGTGGGAAATAACAAATAACCTGGATTTGGGGTACTCCCTGGCCTTAGAGATCTAGACAGGATTGTTTTCAACCCCACCCTTCGGATTCTTGTGCTCGGTCCGGCTTCTACAAGCTTCCAGGGACTACCTCTGTCCTGGCTGCACCTGGCTCGTCCCGGAGGTGGCCCCCGTGATCACTGTCACTGGACTGGGAGACTCAGCACCTCCCGTTCCCAGCTCTAGACCAGGAGGAGTAATGAGACCATGGATTTGGTGGCTCAGTCGGTTAAGCGTCCCACTTCGGCTCAGGTCATGCCCTCACGATCCATGGGTTTGAGCCCCGTGTCACCCTCTGTGCTGACAGCTCAGAGCCTGGAGCCTGCTTCAGCTTCTTTTTTTTGAATGCTTATTTATTTTTGAGAAAGAGAGAGTGGGAGAGGGGCAGAGAGAAGAGGGAGACCCAGAATCTGAAGCAGGTTCGATTTTGTGTCTCCCTCTCCTCTCTGCCCCTTCCCCACTTGTGCTCTGTCTCTCTCTCTCAAAAAAAAAAAACAAAAAAAACCCATTAAAAATTAAAAAAAAAGTAGAACGTAGATTTCACAGAAGATTTAGAAGAAGAGATGACCGGGGGCTTAAAATCTATATGGTAGTGGATATTTCTGTTCTCCTAAAGTCCTATTGGGATTCACTACCTTTTGTTAAAGAACAAAAAATCCAACTGAGTAAACATGAAGGTCTAATTGGTCTTATTAAGCGATTCATGAATGGGGCAGCATCTCATCCTTGGAGGCTGCTCCAGAGTTGTACAAAATGGAAGGTTTTTACAGGAAGGAGGGCGGGGTGGGGGGGGGGGGGGGGTGGGGAGGGAGAAAGTTACGAACAAATGAAAAACAAAGGATTGTTCTAGGCAAGGGGGTCTTATTAAGTGGATGACCTCATCTTCCTTGGGGGAACTGGAGAGGGCCCCAGCAACGGATTGCCTCCCTGGTGCTGACCAGGAAATTCCTGACTGACCAGTTAAGACTTCACGTTTCTGGGGGAAGTTGAAACTGCGATTTAAGTGACGCGTTCAGGCCTTGTTCGGCAAGATGGCGTAAGCGATGCCATTTTGGGCCTGGGGTTCTCTTTCTCAACACTGCCATAGCCCCAGCTCCTGGATATGACAAGAGCTCAATTGAGCTCAATTTATTCAAGCTGAATAAATTGATTAATGAAGGTTATTCTTTGTGGTCCTTCCCCTAAACCAGGCCCCAGATTTCTCTTTCTCCTGCCCAGAGTCCAACTTGGCTCAAAAACCTTCAGAGTTATTGCTAACGTGTGCACATTCAGTTCTCTGGCTTTCACCCTCGAATTGGCGCTCACGAAGCCATCGAGCGGCTTAGCAGAACGAAGGACTTGTGTTTGTCTTCTCCTGATTCCTCCTTAGATGTCAGTTAGGGTTATAAAAAGCAAACCACATTTTCTGATCACGAAAGAAAAAGAGAAAAGCAATGTTACACAGCGTAGGCCACTCATACTGAGTAAATACAGTTTGAAAGTATGCGATGACCACACATGAGTTTTGTCAGAATCAAGACAGCAGCGTGTGGGTGACTGATTTCCTGGAAAGACGAAAGCGGTGGCTGTCAACCCTGGCTACACACTAGAACCTCCTGGAAGGCCCTAACCCCCCCCCCCCCAAGCCCAGACCTCCCCAGACCCCTCCTGTCAGAACCTCTGCGGCCGGGACCTAGGCACCCAGAGGCTGAGACAGATGAATGCAGCCGTGAGCTGGCAGAAGCAACGTCAAAAATGAGGCTGTCAGACCCTGGGTCCTCCCTGCAGGATTCAATCTGGGATCTGGCCACTTACAAATTTAGCAAATAAACAGTGTATAACTCTATGAGGATTAATGAGAGTAAATACCATGTCATCACTATCTGCATGAACTCTCCCCTGGCGAGGGTGGGCTAATTCTTTCGTGTATATGTCACAACAAGGCTGGAGGGTGATAAGGACAGAGGAAGGTGGACTTTGAATGACAGAGGCCTGAATTAGCAGGCTGTAGGAACGTGACGTTCTCATTGATGTCTAGGAAACTTACTTCCCAAACTTTACAGCACAGGGCACCGCCCTCAGAATGTACAGCCCATGCCTGTCTCTTTGGCTCGGATCCAATAATTTCTCTCACCATAATTCAGTGGATCAATTTTCTAAAGAGAAGATGGCAACAACAACAACAAAAAAAAGGAATTCTTCTTTTGGTTGTCAAACTGTTCAGTCTTTTCTTCTTGGTAGACCCAAATCCTTAACCCTTCATTCACTTCAATTACCTCCATCCATATAACCCTCTCAGACACAGGCATATCTGATCCCATTTTCAAAGCAGACAATCTCTCTCCACCAAAGTCCCAGGGGAATGTGAGCTCCATTTAGACAAAGTCTTCTCTTTGAGTCTTTAGCACCAGGCTTTCAAGACATGAATAATTCAGAGTCACTGGTTTGCTGGGTGGTTTGTCAAAACTTGACGCCCACTTTCCCCTTTATGTGCTAAGAACTCACGTTGTAGCTGAACTCAAGGGGTTCGCTGCTTGGGGCACATCAAACTGAGCACAACCCGAGGAAAGGTTGGATGCAAAGCATTTTTTATTACTTGTCACAAGTAAGGAGACAGGATGATAGCTCTCAAAGCACTGTCTCCCCATGGGGTTAGTACAGAAGCTTTTAATTTTTTTAATGTTTATTTTTGAGAGAGAGAGAAAGAGAGAGAGCAAGCAGGGTAGGGGCAAAGAGAGAGGGAGACAGGATCCAAAGCGAGCTCTGCGCTGACAGCAGAGAGCTCCTATGCAGGGCTCGAACCCACAAACCTAGAGATCATGACCTGAGTCCAAGTCGGATGCTCAACCGACTGAGCCCTCCAGGCGCCCCACTTTTATTCAGTGTATTAGGAACTTTTGGTTCGTTTAGGTGCTCATGCCTAACACGTCCCTGTGCTAATGCATACACGTATGTTCATAAATTAGTGGAAAACTCCGCCCATAGGAGGAGATCTTAGTATTATAATGAGCTAAAGGTAGCTTTAGGACAACTCAGGGGGCTTCTGCACAGGTCCTCTGCTCCCGTCTGGCTCCAACTGGCTCATGTAAGGGCTATCAGGTGAAATACGTAGTTGAGCTTCTCGGCTGGAACCGTTGATTCTGCAAAGCAGAATAGCCCTCCCCTACTTTTGTCCCTTCCCCCGCACCCTTTTGCCGATAGCTTTCAGCCCTCTTAAGTAACTCCCCGTTGCATCCTGGCTAACAGCGTCTCTATTCTTTTGTGGATATTTTCCAGCAGTGAAATTGCTGGATCACATGGTAATGCTGTGTTTAATCTTTTCAGGAACTGCCATACTGTTTTTCACAAGGGAAACTCCGTGTATTGTTTTTTAGTGCCAAAAACTCATTACTTTTTTGAAAAGATGATGAAAACTGCAAACAGCATGGTCCTTAGTAGGTCTCTTCATAAAGCGGAAAGTCCAAAGATAAGTTGTTCCCTAAGAAGGAAGGAAATTATGGGGTGCCTGGGTGGCTCAGTCGGTTAAGTGTCCGACTTCAGCTCAGCTCATGATCTCGTGGTTCACGAGTTCGAGCCTCTGTGCTGAGGGTTAAGTGTCCGACTTTGGCTCAGGTCATGATTTCACAATTTGTGAGTTCGAGCCCGGCGTCGGGCTCTGTGCTGACAGCTCAGAGCCTGGAGCCTGCTTCGGATTCTGTGTCTCCCTCTCTTTCTGCCCCTCCCCTGCTCTCACTCTCTCTCTCTCTCTCTCTCAAAAATAAATACACATTAAAAAAATTTTTTAAAGAAGGAAGGAAATTATGACATACGATACAGCATGGATGGACCTGAAGGACATCATGCTGAGTGAAATAAGCCAGTCACAGAAAGACAAGTACCATATGATTCCATTTCTATGAAGAACCCAGAAGAGTCAAACTCACAGAGACAGAAGGCAGAATGGTGGTTGCCAAAGGCTGGGAGAAAGGGTTTTGGGGCTCTGTTGTTTAGTGGGGATAGAGTTTCGGTTTGTGAGCGCAACAGTGTGAATGTGCTTAATGCTCCTGAACTGTGCATTGAAAAATAGTCAGGATGTATGCAAGTGTTGAATCACTATATTGTACACCTGAAACTAATACAACACTGCGTGTTAACCAACTGGAATTCAAATAAAAAATAAATGAGATAAAAAAATAAAAGGAGTCAAGATGGTAAATTTTATGCTCTGTGTATTTTACACAATATAAATCAGTACAAATAAAAACATATTAGTTGCAGAAAAGTTTGAAGAAAGGGAATGAAACCAATCATGATCTCACCATTCAGACATAGCTATTAACATTTTGGTGTATTTCCTTCCAGTCTTTTTTCAGAAGTCATGTTAGTGCCCTAAGTTTGTGAGCATACGTGGATGCACGGACATTTAAATGTGCACACTGTGTCCGTATATGGAGGCACTTATATATTTTCGTATAAAATTAAGATTACACTGCTATTTAGTTTTTATTTAGCCGTTTTAACTTGACATTATATTCTTTTTTAAAACCTTTTTTCCTTCTAAAAACATTTTAGGGGTGCCTGGGTGGCTCAGTCAGTTAAGCGTCTGACCCTTGATCTGGCTCAGGTCATGATCCTGATCTCGCAATCATGAGATCGAGCCCTGAGTCATGCTCTATGCTGAGCGTGGAGCCTGCTTGGCATTGTCTCTCTATCCCTCTCTCTCTGCCCCTCCCCTGCTTGTGCTCTCTCTCTCTCTCTCTCAAAATAAATTTAAAAAAACATTAAAAAATTAATTCCAGTATAGTTAACATATGTTGTTATATTAACACTTCCCTACCTAACTCAGTGTTCATCAAGATTAACCCCCTTCATCCATTTCACCCATCTCCCCCCCCCCCCCCCCCCTTCCCCCGGTAACCATCAGTTTGTTCTCTACAGTTCAGAGCCTTTTTTTGTTTGTTTGTCTCTTTCTTCTTCGTTTGATTTGTTTCTTAAATTCCACCTATGAGTGAAATTGTATGGTGTCTGTCTTTATCTGACTAACTTATTTTCTTCAGCATTATACCCCCTAGCTCCATCCATGTCATTGTAAATGGCAAGATTTCATTCTTTTTTATTGCTGAGTAATATTCCATTGTGTCTATATGTGTATATATTATATACACACATATACATTATATATACCTGCACATTATGTACATGTACATATTATACATGTGTGCATATATGTATAATATATACATTATGTATACACATACATATACATTATATATATCCACACATACACATAGATACACACACATATGTGTGTGTGTGTGTGTGTGTGTGTGTGTATTTCTTCTTTGTCCATTCATTGATCAGTGGACACTTGGTCTGCTTCTATAATTTGGCTATTATAAGTAATGCTGCAATAAACTTAGGAATGCATATGTCTTTTCAAATTAGTGCTTTTGTATTCTTATTATTTTAAATTTATTTAACGTTTATTTTTGAGAAAGAGAAAGGCAGACTGCAAGTGGGCGAGGGGCAGAGAGAGAGAGGGAGACACAGAATCCGAAGCAGGCTCCAGGCTCTGAGCTGTCAGCACAGAGCCCGATGTGGGGCTCAAACCCATAAACTGTGAGATCATGACCTGAGCTGAAGTCGGATGCTTAACCGACTGAGCCACCCAGGATCCCCAGTGCTTTTGTATTTTTTGGGTAAATACCCAATATGGAATTAGTGGATCATATGGTAGTTCTTTTTTTTTTTTAATTTTTTTTTTTTTAAGTGTTTATTTATTTTTGAGAGATAGGAGAGACAGCATGAGAGGGAGAGGGCAGAGAGAGAGAGAGAGGGAGACCCAGAATATGAAGCAGGCTCCAGGCTCTGAGCTGTCAACCCAGAGCCCGACGCGGGGCTCGAACTCACAGACCGTGAGATCATGACCTGAGCTGAAGTTGAACGTTCAACCGACTGAGCCACCCAGGCGCCCCGGTAGTTCTAACTTTTTGAGGAACCTTCGTGTTGTTTTCCACAGTGGACACACCGATTTGCATTCCTACCAAGAGTGTACGAGATTCCTTTCTCTCCACATCGTCATCAATACTTGCTGTTTCTTGTGTTTTTTATTTTACTCTTTATGTCGGGTGTGACGTGACATCTCATTGTGGTTTTCATGTGCATTTCCCTGATGGTCAGTGATGTTGAGCATCTCTTCATGTGTCTGTTGGCCATCTGGAGGTCTACTTTGCACTATTCATGTCTTCTGCCCATTGTCTAATTGGATTATTTGTTGTTTGGAATATTATATTCTTCAAAACATCTTTTTTCATGGTATATTCAGTGTCAGTACTACAGTCTTAATTATTCTAGCTTAGAAAATTATAGCTTAATTATGATATTTGGTAGGTAGGTCTCCTTACCTTGTTCCTTTTAAGGAGAGTTGTGGCTATTCCTGACCCTTGTTCATCCATATAGATTTTAGAATAAGATTGTCAGCTTTTCTTAAATAAGAAAGAAGAGAAGAAAGAGGAGGGGCTGGAGGTAGAGAAGGGAGTTGGAAGGAGGGGGAGGAGGAGTGAAGAAGATAAAGAAGAGAGAGAAGCAGCGAGAAAGAAAACCATGTCGCAGTTTTTATTGGAATTGTGTTAAAACAGAGCTTGATTTGAGGGGAAATTACATTTTAAGATTTTGCAGGAAGCACATCGTTTTAAACCTCTTACTAATTTTAGATTAGTACCTGTAGATTCTTTGGGGTTTTCGATATAGGCGATCGTAGCAGGTTCACACAATGACAGCTTGTTTTTCCCTGTCCAGTCCCTGTGTCCCTGCACGCCCAGGCTGGCTTCACCGCACGGGCAAAGAAGTTAACTGCATCCTTACCTTGTTCCTGGCCTTAACAAGATCATTTTAACATGTCACTTTTAAGTACAACGTTTGCTGTGTCTTTAACTACTTTCTTAAAAAAAACAAAATCAATCTAAGGAAGATGCTCTGACTCCTTGCTTGCTAACATGTTTTTTTTTTTAAATCATGAATGAGTATGAATATTATAAAATAATTTGGCTGTATCTATTGAGATCATTATATACTTTTTCCTTTGATCTCCATAAAACCACAACAATAATACCTAATATATATGATATTAATAAATAAAATAGAACTAAAATACAGGCCTACCTCAGCATACGCTTGGGAAGGTCCATGCTGAGTTAAATCAGTCTGGCCTTTCTGTTGTTGAGGAAGAAGTAAGGATTTTTGTTTACTTTAGACTTTGTTAAGTGAAATGCGTATGTCTAATAATTCAGTGTAGTCTCTAAACCAGTGGTGTCCAACAGAAATATGTTAGCCACAAATACAAATATTCACAAAATTTAAAAATTTTCAGTAGCCACATTAAAAAAGGAAACAAGAAAACAGGTACAACTAATTTTAATACTATCTTTTATTTAACCCAATAGATCTAAAATATTATCATTTCAACATGTAATTAAAATCCAAACTATTATTAAGACTTTTATATTCTTTTGTCTTCAAAGCCTAATGGGTATTTTATACTTACAGAACATCTCAGTTTGGACTGGATATTTCTTTTTTTTTTTTTTAATTTTTTTTTTAACGTTTATTTATTTTTGAGACAGAGAGAGACAGAGCATGAGCAGGGGAGGGTCAGAGAGAGAGGGAGACACAGAATCTGAAACGGGCTCCAGGTTCTGAGCCGTCAGCACAGAGTCCAACGCGGGGCTTGAACTCACGGACCGTGAGATCATGACCTGAGCCGAAGTCGGCCACTTAACCAACTGAGCCACCCAGGCGCCCCAAGGACTGGATATTTCAAGTGCTTAATGATTACATGTGGCTACTGGCTGCTTAATTAGGCAATTCGACTTTAATGATATTATTACAGCAAATTTCTAAACCGTTAGAGTAAAAATAAATACAATAATAAAAAGAAAAGGAAAGACAGAGGAGGCCATTTGAAGCAAAAGAAGGCAAGAAAAAAAACAAAAAGGAAATTTAAAAATAAGGAAAAATAGCATGAATAAATTCAAATATATCAATAATCACAATAAATGAAAATGGATTAGACTATGAAATTAGAAGACAAACATTGATTAAATTTTAAAAATCCCGCTATGTATTGTATGCTGTTTTCAAGAGACTTATTTAAAATTCAGAAGGAAATCCTGAAAGTAAAAAGACATAGAAGTATATACTAGGCAAATTCTAACCAAAATAGACCTAAAAATATAAGGACAACATAGACATTAGTGGACATACAAAAGGAAACAACATAATAATAAAGGATTGAACTCATCGGGAAGATATAACAATCTTAAAACACGTGTGAATAATAAAATCACATTACAATTTGTGAAGCAATAATTAACAGAACAGTAGGGAGAAAACTTCAAATCTGTCATCAAAAACGGGAAACTCTATCTCTCTTAATAATTGACAGATTAGGGGCGCCTGGGTGGCTCAGTCGGTAGGTGTCTGACTTAGGCTCAGGTCATGATCTCACACGACTTGTGAGTTCAAGCCCCACGTCGGGCTCTGTGCTGACAGCTCAGAGCCTGGAGCCTGCTTCGGATTCTGCGTCTCCCTCTCTCTCTGCCCCAGCCCCGCTAACGTTCTGTTTCTCTCGCTCTCAAAAATAAGCATTAAAAAAAATGTTTTTTAAATGATTGGCAGATGAGGCAGACAAAAAAAATCTATAAGGATATAGGAGATTTGAGCAGGCACGTTAATAAACCTAATGAATATATAACGAACATTACGCACAATAATTAGAGGATATAAGTTATTTTCAAGCACACATTTCTCAAAAACTGGCCACGGGCTAGGTCATAGAGCAAAGTTCAACTAATTTCAAAACACTAGACTCATACAGATCAGGTGTACCAACAGTTCAGTTAAATCCATGACAGAAAAGATCCCAAGAAAAAATCTCCAGTCTATAAAGGAGAGCAAAGAACACACAGTTCAAAGGTCAAAAAGGCAGTCATAATTGAAAATTTAAAAATTAGTGCTGAATAGCACACATAAGAACTTGTGGAGTCACAGAAAACATACTTTGAAGGACATGTAGTCTTAAATGTTTCCAAAAGAAAAGAAGAAAAGCCCAAACTGACTGAGCTAAATGTCCAAATAAGAAGTGTAAAAAAAGAATAGTAGAAAAAACCCCAAGAATAAGAAAGAAAATAGGGGCGCCTGGGTGGCTCAGTGGGTTAAGTGTCTAACTCTTGATTTCGGCTCAGGTCATGACCTCGAGGTTGTGGGATTGAGCTCCGCGTTGGGATTATGTCTCTCCCTCTCTCTCTCTGCCCCTCCCTCACTCGCACGCACACACACTCTCTCCCAAAATAAATAAATAAACATTTTTAAAAAAGAGAAAATAATAACGGTAGCAGAGATTTACATAAAACATAACAATTACACAAATAGAAAGAATTAATGAGGCTAAGAAGTTGTTCTTTAAAACACTAATCAAATAGATCAAACTGGCAATATTAATCAAGGAAATAAAGAAGAAAGTACAAATAAGTTAGATTAGTGATAAAGAGGGGTTATGACAATAAATGCAGCATAGATTTAAAATACAATATGAGTAATTTCATGCCAATAAATTTTAAAACTTAGATGAAATAGATAAATGCCAAGGAAAATGCAAATTACCAAGTACGACTCAAAAAGGAATAGAAAATCTTTATTGTGCCATTATCAGGAAAGGACTAAAACTGTAGTTAAAAAATCCATTACAGACCCAGATGCTTTATAGGCAAATTTTCTCATTTAAAGACAGACAGGGTATGTCAACCTTACACAAAAAAAGGAGAGAACATTTCTCACATCGTGTTGTGACAGCAGCAAAACCTTGATCCTGAAATTAGACAAAGACAGTCCAGAGAAAGAATATTACAGATGGTTCTCATTCACGAAATGAAAATGGCAACATTAAATATTAGCAAACAAAATCCAGCCATGAGCTTAAATACATATATGTATTCTTCCCCCAGGAATGCAAGCTTGTTTTAAAATGAGAAATCTGATTAATGTGATTTTCCACATGGATAAGCCAATTCATTACATCTATAATAAGCATCTGACATTGCTTTCAGATAAATTGGAAACACGCCTTCACCCCCACTTGCTACACTACCCCGACTGAAAAGTGTTCCTTGGAGTTGGCGCAGAGGGGACACAGATTAGTGAGAACAGTGTCAGTGGCACATGGGGAGGCAGGGCGGAAATGAGCCGGTGGGCGGCTGAAGACAAAGGACAGTGAGGGCATTTCCACTGCGAGGCTGTCTAGACTCGAAGACCGTGGAGCCAAGAGGCAGATACTGTCTCCCAGCTTCCGAGGCCCCGATGCAACCCCCAGGTTTGCCTGCGCTCCTTCCGTCCTTCCCGTTTCACTTTGCAATTTCACCTGCGTTTATTCCAATCCATTTCTGCTCCAGTAACGGTTGCCTAAGGTAACCGCCTTCTCTGCCTGGGAATTCCTACATGTCTTTAAGACGAAGCTCAAATGTCAGCTTCTGTGGCACGTTCCTCCACTCCCCCAGACACGTCTGCCTGCTTCTTCCTATGTGATCCTGTAGTACTAGGTATGTAACCCCCTTTTCTCGCCTAAATCCAATGCTGTATGCGAAGCAGCACCTGCCACACTGTGTGACGATGATTTTTTCAGATACTGATCTCTTCCGGTGCCTGGCATAGAGTATTTGTGGAATACACAATAACAGACGTGTGCCAGGCACTGTCTTCAGTTTCTTGCACATCGTCTCATCTAACTTTTAGAACTGTAAGATAGATACCTGTTTTTACAATTTTTTAATGTGTATTTATTTTTGAGAGGAAGGGAGTGAGAGCTCGAGCAGGGGAGGGGCAGAGAGAGAGGGAGACAGAGAATCCAAAGCAGGCTCCAGGCTCCATCTGTCAGCACAGAGCCCGACGCGGGGCTTGAACCCACGAACCGTAAGATCGTGACCTGAGCCGAAGTTGGATGCTCAACCGACTGAGCCACCCAGACACCCCCATAAGATAGATATTTTTATTGTCCATGTAATAAACTACAGAGGAACAGAGAAGTTAAGGAACTTGCCCCAGTTCACACAGGCAGGCAGGTGGATAGCTAGAGGAGGATTCAGACCCAAGCAGTAGTCAGTTTCCAGAACCCCAGCTCTTAGGATGCCCCTGCTATGGTATGGACACCCACTCATCTTAGTTTGAAACACTTCTCACATTAGAGAAAGAGTTTTCAAAAGGAGCCTGTGAAAACAGGGGGAAGCTACAATTTACCTACACACTATTTACATCTTGCACATCAGTGACTACCGTGGAAGGCTGGAAGGACCTCTTCTCGGACCCCGCTGGGGTGAGCGGAGCTACCCTGAGGACCGCGGCTGGTAGCCGTGACGGTGACATAGAGCTTCGGAAGCAGGGTAGGTGAGCAACACTGTTTTCTAAGCCAAATTTTACTCCGTATTGCGTGCGCGTATAGTGGGGCTGTGGTTCTTCTCTGTTTCTTTCTCCTTGGAGGATTTTTTTTTTTTTATGTCTGTTTTGAAAATGACATTCGCTAGTGATGCAGTACTCACGGTGTTGAGTAGTTGTGCAGGCATTGCACTGGACACTATTATTTCACGCTACCCTTGGATCAATGTTGTGAGGTAGGTGCTGCTGGGGAGGAAGCAGGGCTGAGAAATAAATCCCGTGTGTGAATTCCACCCCCATGGGAGGAGCCAGGATGGACTCACAAATGCTCAAGCTGAGCACCTGCCCTTCCTGAACTCTAGTGGTCTGAGGTTGGTCCCAACACTGTGCAGCCCCCCGGTCCCCACAGAGCCCCATCTGGGCCCTGCTGGATGTCAGGTTATCACCGACACGGATGGAAACAAAAATCGTCGCCTGCTCTTCCGGAGCGGTGACCGGTCTTTGTGTTCAGTGTCTGTGAAATCCGCTCTCCTGGAAGCGCAGCGAGCACGGGCTTGTCAGTGGTCTCTGCTTGGATGTCCGGGTGCATGGAGAGGTGGTCTCTGGGGGCTCTGGGGTCACCACGAGACCCGCGGGCTCTGGGGTCACCACGAGATTCCAGGCAGATTCCGCCCCCTCTGAAACAAAGACCGCTCCGCTTTGGGATCGCTGGAGAACACATTTCCGCCCTGTTTGGGATCACGAAGGGATCTTATTTAAAACGGAATGGAGTGTAGGTACGAGTGAGCCCAGTGATACAGAAAAGACACCTTGCAGATTTTGTGGAGGTGACAGGCAAGGGGTGGAGGAGAGTACACCGGGGTCAACTTCTGACGTCCTCAGTTGCTAGTTCTATTAAATGGTAAGTTATTCAATTGCTCCTTGGTTGTTGTTTGTTTGTTTTTTTTCCCAGTTCATTGATTGCCTTGCTTTTCCCATCTATAAAATCAGGTTAGGAATGCTTAATTTGCAATCGTGGAAACTCCACGAGAAGACACAGCCAACACGGTTCAGTTGTTCAGTTACTGATGGTTATCGTTATTAGAGCATTTGTCAGATCGAGGTATGATGTAGAGACATAAACACAGGTATCTGTTTCACAATTCCAAGTGTAGCTGCCAAAACGAAGGAAAATAAACGTCCAAGGGAAATAACTTTATCTCTTGAACGTGTTTCTTTAAAAAAAAAAAATGCACAAAGCCCAATTTAGGTCACACCGTATGGATTAATAGCTGAGTGTTACAAAGGCACAGAAATTGAAGAGCCCAGTTACCCCCGGTCACCTTCAAAATAAAGGCAGTTAAACCCTCCCTCCTAGAAGAATTTCTGGATGCTTTCTAATTAAGGACGGCGCTCGGCTCCCGAGAACCTAGCGGCTCAGTTTCTCACTCGTCTGCTCCCTGGTCCTGGAATGGAAGTGCTGCATTAATAAAAATCGCTACCAGCATCACATGGTTTCCTTTGTCTTTCTACCCTTAAAACCTCCGAATTCGGTGGTCTGACCCACAGATCTAGGGGGAAAAGGCCTCCAGGAGAAAAATATTGGTGGGCATTTTGCACTGGAGTAGCAGAAATCACCATTGGTCCTGTAAGGGCATCGTAAAGGGCATCAGTTGGTGAAGGAGGGAATGCATACATTCTTAAAGGGAAAAAACCATCCAAGCAACTCACCGGGGCCTCTGTCATGTACACATCCCTGCTCTTCTCTCCTTCCTTCCCTATTTTGCCAGGCTCTGCCAGCTTCCTGCACATGGAGCCTGCTCCATGTGTCCCCACACTGCTCTGTGGGGCTGGTGACCTCGAGCTGCCCTCGGTCCTGGGCTCCCATTCAGCCAGAAATTCCCATTAGACGCCCACTCGGAAGACGGGACCTCGCTGGCAGGTATTGTGCCCGGCTGAATTGGCCCAGCTGCTCTGTGGCATTTTGATTGATGTGAGTCCGGATGAGACCTTTTAAAACCCAATTTCCTTTGGAAAGGCAGCTTGGAAAATCACTCCACGCTCTGTGTGTGTGTGTGTGTGTGTGTTTTCATGTGTGTGTACCCCACACAATCTAAATGCCTCTCAAATACAAAAGATATTGAATTTAATGAAATTCAATTAATTTGAATTCAATTTAGGGGATCTCCAATGTTAAGGAACAAAGCAAATTTCACATCCCTGAGTTTTTGATGTAGGAGTGATCCAGACCTTTCCATGCCAAAAGCACACATATTCGTAATTTTACCCTGGATCAAAGCTTCTTCAAAATAAACAGATTTAGGGGCACCAGGGTGGCTCAGTTGGTGAAGCATCTGACTTTGGCTCAGGTCATGATCTCGCGGTTTGTGGGATCGAGCCCCGCGTCGGGCTGTCCTGACAGCTCAGAGTCTGGAGTCTGCTTTGGATTCTGTGTCTCCCTCTCTCTCTGTACCTTCTCTGCTTGCACTCTCTCTCTCTCTCTCTCAAAAATGAATAAACGTTAAAAAAATTTTTAATATTCGAAATAAACAGGTTTAGCAAATTTCCAAGATGCCCCCAGAATGTCTCCAGCTCCAGAGGCTCACCGCTGTGCCTGCCCCTCCAAGAAGCACAAAAAGTACAGCTTCGTCTTACGGGACATCAGACAGAAAGTCCAACCCCGCATTTGTCCCCAGCTACAGCCGAAAAGAAGGCCGAGGAAAGTTGCATCTGTATAATCCAGTGAATAATCCACCATTAGACTCACAGCCACTGCCAACCAGACCAGTTCGTCCGGGTGTTTGCCTCGAGAAACTGTTTTATAAAAGCAAATGGTTCTGAGTGACCTCCTCCTTGCCTTTCACAGGAGCCTTTTGACATTTCTTTTCGAATCAGAAAGATGTGAGGACACAGAGTAAGGTCCTCCCAGTTCTCGGCAACCCATCTCGTTAGTTTATAGTCTTTCTCATGGGGCGCCTGGGTAGCTCAGTCAATTAAGCGTCCAACTTCAGGTCATGTCATGATTTCACAGTTCGTGGGTTCGAGCCCCGCATCGGGCTCTGTGCTGACAGCTCGGAGCCTGCTTTGGATTCTGTGTCTCCCTCTCTCTCTGCCCCTTTCCTGGTTCCTCTCTCTCTTTCTCTCTCTCTCTGTCTCAAAAATAAATAAACATTAAAAATAAATAAATAAATAAATAACTTACAGTCTTTCTCATTACAGTGTTCTCAAACAAGGATGTTCCTCTCTCTTACACAGTTCCTACTCAGTGCTATATTTCAAAAGACATTTGTGGTGACCCCACAACGAGAAGCTCTTAGGATTTGGAGAAAGGGCCACCATTTGAAAAGACACAGGTGAAAAGGCAACACACCCATGATACAGGAGCCACGTGCCCCCTCAGAGAGGTTTCTAGGCCACTGAAGAGACGGGAACATCCGGTACGATGAGCAGCTCATATCCTTAGGGCTGGAATATAACGCCAAATGTGTGTCCTAATTGATTTTGGTGATTCCAGATCTGAATACAAGACATACTAAGAAAAGGGGTGGTCCGCATGTGGAACATGAAAGAAATGGGGAGGCAGAGTGTCAGAATGTGGGTCCTCCTCTGCCAGGCGAGGGGAGGGTGTTCTAATTCCAGAACACTCTTGTTCCTCAGCCAGAATGCCTCCGGGAGAGAGAAGGGCATGTCTTCAGCCTGCTGGAAATGGCTAGAAACGTCCCTTGGTAACTGTCTGTTCCACCTGCTTTAATTTTGTGCTCAAAGCACAGCTTCTGAGCTGGGAGCTGGCGTCTTGAGCCATTCACCCCTTGGAGTGTCCCAGGGAGGAGCTGCCCACGTTGTCCATCTGTGAACACCCCTCGTTCTGAGGACAGCAGTGGCCTGCCAATCTGAGCACGTGAATTTGGCTAGCGAGCCTGTCCGCCAGAGGTTCACCAACTCGAAGCGGAGGATAAAATGACATTTCTGGACTTTTAAACCGAGACTCTGGACTTTGAACCTTGGAGACTGTATGCAAAGGACTGCCTGGCCAGGGGCATGGCCCAAAGCACATAGTAGGTCTCCCTACAAGGAGAGAGCACACGCTCAGCTGTAACAGGTGTGTGTGCTCTGCTTTGTTGGATTTGATGTTCCTGAACTTGGAAGTCATGAGTTCAATCCCTACAGTTTTTCACATGGAAACTCTGATGGATTCAGATTGCACTGCTGTTCTTGTTTGTTTTTTATTTGATTTGTTTTTTTGGTTTTTTGTTTTAATTTTTTTTTAGTGTTTTATTTATTTTTGAGACAGAGAGAGAGACAGAGCATGAGCAAGGGAGGGGCAGAGAGAGAGGGAGACACAGAATCGGAAGCAGGCTCCAGGCTCCGAGCTGTCAGCACAGAGCCCGATGCGGGGCTAGAACTCACGAACTGTGAGATCATGACCTGAGCCGAAGTCAGATGCTCAACCGATTGAGCCAACCAGGCGCCCTAGATTTGTTTTTTTTTTAAAAGGTGAACTCAATGTCCAGCACGGGGCTTGACCTCATGACCCCAAGGTCAAGAGTTGTGCGCTGTATGGACTGAGCCAGCCAGGTGCCCCCCGCTTTCTTGTTTAACTGGGTGGCTTGTTGGTTGTTCGGTTGATTGCAGAGACGGATTGTGAGAAGCTCACTGCACGTATTTGCTCTAATCATTGCAACCGCCAGAGGGGTCAAAGGGGCCTGGGTTCTACTACCAGCTGCATTCCTAGCTCGTGTCGCTCCCTGGGTGGCTTAGGTCCCCAAGGGCAGAGTCTGAGGCAAGATCCTGAGGACAAGTCCCTTATTGGAGAGGTGATCCCAAGAAGCACAAGTGAGGGAGTGGGGATAATGGGACAGTGGAGCAGGAAAGGTCAGTAAAGGGCGTGCCAATGGCTGGTCACCCAGGGGTACCTGCGGTTCACTCAACCTGCGGTGCTCCGAGGGGCAGGGTGGACACACCCCAGTGTCATCCATCTGAGGGATACGGAGCGACCCATCCTGCTTCGCTGGAAGTTTGACTCCCTGGCATCGTCCCAGCTGCCCTGCACACAGGCTGAGCAAGCTCTCATGGGAGAGAAGTAGACAATGATGACAGAGGTCAAGGGTCTTTGTCAGTAAAACGAGGAAGTTGAACTAGAGCGTGTCTGTGGCTCCCTCTATCCTCAGTAACCTCTGCGTGGCCGTTTTCTGACACAGATGTGCCCACTGGGCAAGCAGGGCACTCTGCTGTCTGGCGGGGGCCGGGGGTGGGGGTGACTTATGCCCCCATGGGCTGTGAGGTCACAGGAACAGAGCCAGCGTGTGCCATGGTCTCATGTTATGGCCTCAGACAGCTGCATGGGGTGAGCACATTTGTGAGGGTGTCCATCCAGGAGGGCAGCAAAAGAACCCAATAACACTGGAAGAGATTTGGGTTGCCATGTTCCTACAGAGTCAGGGGGACAATTAAAGTAGTCTGGGGGGACCTAGGTGGCTCGGTCCGTCAAGCATCTGACTCAGGTCACGATCTCGCGGTTTGTGAGTTCGAGCCCCGCGTCGGGCTCTGTGCTGACAGCTCAGAGCCTGGAACCTGCTTCAGATTCTGTGTCTCCCTCTCTCTCTGCCCCTCCCCTGCTCACGCTCTGTCTCTCTGTCTCCCAATAATAAATAAACGTTAAAAAAAATTTTTTTAATTAAAAAAAATAAAAATAAAAATAAATAAAGTAGTCTAGTTCTTGAAAGGTCCAGAAAGCAGGCATTGAAGGAACAGGCTGCCATTTCGATGTAGAAACTTGGGTTCTCGTGATCTTTCTTTTTTGCTTGGATTCTGTCTGTGAAGTGAAGAAAATACACTGCGCAGGCAGCAATAAATGGCCCACACTGCACACACTGTGTGATCACAAAGTACTTTAATTTCCATTATCTCATTTAAACTACCCAATAATCTTTAAGGCAGGTAGGGCTTATCTTTTCCCATTTTACTTTTTATTTTATTTTTTTAACGTTTCACGAAATCTTCAATGAAATTGGGGGAGGGGCACAAACAGAAGGGAGGGGTGATGAGGACAGGCTTGGGGGCAAGGGGCACAGGGCTGGGCAGGGCAGGGGGCTCGCCTTTTTCCTGTAGCCACCTTCCCTCAATCATCCCACTGATGGGGTGATACGTTTTCCCATTTTGAAGGTCAGGAAACTGAGTCTCAAAAGCAAAATGAATATTAATAGTAAGTCACACTTGTATAGCACTTTATCCTGAAGACACCATGCTGTCTTGTCTTCGCTGCTTGTTCTGGCAACAGAGCCTGTCCTTGGCCACAGGGGTGGACATGTGGCTGATCACAGTGGTTCCCCGCAACCCCCCCCACCCCCCCACCCCCCACTGGACCCAGTGATCGGTCCAGGAACAGGTCAGTAAGGAGGTGGTTTTTTTGTTTTGTTTTTTGGTCTGGTTCCTGCTGGAGTTGATGGGGTAAGATTCCGTGCTGTCAGATCTTGGATTGGGAAGAAGGATATTCTGGATCCTGCCATGGAGAATGAAAAAGGAAAAGGAAGCCAAGCAGAGGGGAGAGACCAAGAGATCCCTGGTATTGAGGAGGCCCCACTTCCAGTCCCTGAGACCCCATAGTGGTCTTTGTCTCTGTCCCTTCTGCGGCTTCTGTTTGTCGTTCATCCTTCAGACCGATGAACCAGCCTGCGTGCTCCCGATGAGTCCCCTGTGGATTGAGCTAGCGTTAGTCAGTCCCCCTGGTAAAGCAGCTGCTCATTCTACAACCATCCAATTCACGGGGAAGGTGTCAGTGATGAATCCCCTGCCGTCACTCAAAGCGTTTAGATGATTGACTTTCAAAGATAAAATTTCCAGGTAGATTTTTTTTAACCTTAATTTGAGCTGCTTCTAAATTTAAATTTGATGTTGAGAATTCATTCTCAGCATAAAACAGACCTATGCTCTACACCCATTTTCATAGCAGCACTATTCAAAACGGCCAAGAAATGGAAACAACCTGCTATAGATTAAATGTATGTGTCCTCCCCAAATTCATAGGTTGAAGTCCCAACCCCAGAATGGCTGTATTTGGAGTAATTAAGGTTTAATTCAGTCATAAGGGTGGGGCCCTGATTGGATAGGATTCGTGTCCTTATAAGAAGAGCTAGCAAAGTGAGTAAGAGCCTTTCTCTCTCTCTCTCTCTCTCTCTCTCTCTCTCTCTCTCTCTGTCTCCCTCTGCAAGCACACACCCAAAAAGGCCATGTGAAGATATATATAGCAAAGAGGCAGCCATGTACAAGCCAGGGAGAGAGACTTCACCTGAAATACAATCAGCCAAAACCTTGATCTTGTGAGAAAATTAATTTCTGTTGTTTAAGCCGCACAACCTGCGGTATTTCGTTACGGCAGCCTTAGCAGACTAACGCACAAACCAAGTGTCCGCCAGCAGATGAATGGATAAACAACCTGTGGTATATCCATTCAGTGGATATCATCAAGCATTAAAAGGGAAGGAAATCCTGACACAGGCTACGGCATGGCTGAACCTTGAGGACATCGTGCTCAGTGAAATAAGCTGGTCATAAAATGACAAATGCCATGTGATTCCACTTACAGGGGAGTAGAATCTAGAAGAATCTATTTCATAGAGATCAAAAGTAGAATGGGGGGCACCTGGGTGGCTCAGTCGGTTAAGCGGCCGACTTCGGCTCAGGTCACGATCTCGCGGTCCGTGAGTTCGAGCCCCGCGTCGGGCTCTGTGCCGATAGCTCAGAGCCTGGAGCCTGTTTCAGATTCTGTGTCTCCCTCTCTCTGACCCTCCCCCGTTCATGCTCTGTCTCTCTCTGTCTCAAAAATGAATAAATGTTAAAAAAAAAAAAAAAATTAAAAAAAAAAAAAAAAAAAAGTAGAATGGTGGTTGGGAGGGCCCAGGCAGGGGGATGTGGGGAGAGAGGAAAGGAGAGTTGTTGTTTTATGGGGACAGAGTTTCAGTTTTGGAAGATGGAATTGTTATGGAGACTGGTGGTTCAACAATGTGAGTGTATGCCATCCTGCTGAACTAGTTATGCTTACGAATGGTAAAGACGATAAAATTTATGTTCTGTGTATTATACCATAATTCAAAAATAATTTTTTAAAACCCAACACACTCTTACTTCAGAAAATGTGGAAAGTCTAAAACAGTTCAAGGAAACAGGCAAATGTCCAGTTTCCCACTGGGGTGGGTGGGGGCCATTGCTTAGCCCCTTTCTCCCCATTGGGGAGAAGATCCTGAGGTGTAAGTACTCCTTTTAATCACTTTTTCTTAAATATTTTATTGATTTTTGAGACAGAGACAGAGAGAGAGACAGAGAAAGGGAGAGAATGAGCAGGGAAGGGGCAGAGAGATAGAGAGACAGAGGATCGAAGGCGGGCTCTGAGCTGATGGCAGAGGGCTTGATGGTGGGCTCGGACTCATGAACCATGACATGATAACCTGAGTCACAATCAGACGCTACTGAGCCACCCAGGTGCCCCACCTTTTAATCATTTATTTTTTAAGTTTATTTATTTATTTTGAGACAGAGAGAGAGAGAGAGAATTCCAATCGAGCTCTGTACCCTCAGTGCAGAGCCTGATGCAGGGCTCAAACTCACAAACTGTGAGATCGTCACCTGAGCCAAAGTCAGTCGCTTAACTGACTGAGCCCCCCACAGGCCCCCCCCTTTTAATCACTTTTTAAAAAATGTTTATTATTTATTTTTTGAGAGAGAGACAGACAGAGCACAAGCGAGGGAGGGGTAGAGGGAGAGAGAGAGGGAGACACAGAATCAGAGGCAGGCTCCAGGCTCTGAGCTGTCAGCACAGAGCCCGACATGGGGCTCGAACCCACCAACAGCGAGATCATGACCTGAGATGAAGTCAGACGCTTAACCGGTTGAGCCATCCAGGTGCCCCTTAATCACTTTCAATGAACCTTTTTATTTGTGGCTTCACCCCCAGCCCCTGTCTTCAGAGATGCCCAGAACCTCCGATCCCTGTACCTCTTTGGGGCTGCAGTCTGAACTCCTTCTTCTTGGCTTTGGTGCCCATCCTTACTCCCCACTCCGTGGTCTTCTCCGAGAACTAAGTCCACTTAGCTAAGTGCCACTTATCTATCTGACTTCCAGCTTCCCAAGTGATGTCCTTGTCACTCATCTGCTCATTCCTCTCCCACTACGGAGTCCTGCTTTTTCATTCCTCTGCAATGTTAGCAGGGTACTGGAGGGAACAAAGCTAAACATTTACGTTTACTTTGCTGTGCATCCACAAAAGCCTTTGCACACCTCTATATTTAATGTAATTTCATCTTTTGTGATGTGCTTGTTCATGTTCTTTCCCTACTTACCAGCAAGGTTATCTTTCTTTACTAATATTTAAGAGTTCTTTACGCAGAAAGAAATAGGATCATTTTAAATATATGATGCTCTCGTGTCAAGGATAATTTTTTTAAAGGCATGTTCTGGATTATATGGTGGACCAGCTTATAAATAAATGAGGCCTGGCAAGAATTTTTAGTGCCTGCATTTGCATTTGTGAAGTTGGTGAACTGGAGTTCATATGTTATCATGGCACGCCGTACGAAGGATTTGAATGAATGAAGGATTTGCAACAGCTTGAACAAAGTGATTGAAAAATCGAATCAGCTATACAGCAGATGATCATATAAGCGTGTTGGGTATTAAGATCCTGCTTTCTGGCAATCAGTACCATATTCATGTTTAAGAGCGGTCGTGGGGCGCCTGGGTGGCTTGGTCGGTTGAGCATCCGACTTCGGCTCAGGTCATGATCTCACGGCCCGTGGGTTCGAGCCCCGCGTCGGGCTCTGTGCTGACCGCTCAGAGCCCGGAGCGTGTTTCGGATTCCGTGTCTCCCT